>NC_060080.1:30600000-32085000 GCF_922984935.1 Meles meles
ACATGGTTATCTTGGCAAGAACAGGAAGGTTTAGATTATCCTTTTCAACCCTGTGGAAGGGGCCACCTTAGATGTGCGTGTGGAAAGAGTATCTGTTGTAGTGCTAACAGGCCTCAGTGAGGCCTCCCCTGGGTCTTCCTGGTGGATGCAGCTCTGGTGACGGGAGAGCGACAGCTGTCGCTGCACACTGAGGGAAGGGCTCAGGCTCTCCTTTTCATCTCAGTGTTTTCCAAATGATAGTGGCCATTGAGGGGGCTTTGATGGGTGCCACTCCCTTCAGCTCTCACCAGAGGCTCTGAAATATCCTCTGAGGTTACATCTTGCCTCCTCGAGGTGTTATTTTTGGAGAGGGCATTTGGGAAATGATAAAAATATGCAGCATGAGCGCACTGGGGGCCTGAAGTGATGGGATCGGGTCTAGAAGCCTAGGTTGTGTGCAAGACGGCTTTCCTCATCTGGGACCCAGGTGTGCAGCTCACCCCAGAGTCCAAGACGCAGATACTGGTGACTCGTGAGAGCAAGGCAGATCCATCTCACCTACCTTTGTTCCACAGAAATTATTTTACTCTTCTATGTGCAATGTCCAGATCCAATTTTATTCGCATAGATCAAGTGTAGCTACAGTCGAGCAGACGAACGCATGAAGGAAGACGGAATTTTGTTAACTCATTGTTGAGAGTCAGTGTGGATAAACGCTAAGAGTGTACATTCTGGAGTCAGAGACCTGAGCTCAAATGCCAATTCTGTTACTAGTTTTCTGTCTAACCTTAGAAAAGTAAAGCTATTTGTCTTAGCTTCATTTCTTTCATTATAAAATAAAGATCATTGTAGTTCCTGCCTGGGAGGATTGTCGTGATGAATGAGAAGGAGAATATTTGTGAAAAAAAAGTCAAATGCCACAAGACCAGTCATGTCATTAAAGTCCAGTGAACTGATTGCTGTCATTACTATCAATCTTAGAAGCCAGGGCTCCCCTTTGCAAGACCCCTTTCCAAATGCTCCCATCCAGAGCTGCCATTCTGTCTTCTCCCACGGTTAGAATGTCTTCATCCTGAACCAGAGTTTCACTCCCATTCTCTTCTGGTCTTTTCATTTCCAGCTATGTTTTTGGAGCCACAGTTTAAAAAATGGCGACCCTTTCTGTAATGGTGACTGGGGCATCACATGGCATGGATCTGAGGGACTCCCTTGACTTGTAATCTGTGTAAATGGCACCCCCTGGTGCTAGCTAGCCCTGTAGGAGAGGTGACTGACAAGGATTGAGGGGAAGGATGGCTGTAGAGAGATTATATATGTATGTGTGTGTGTGTGTGTGCATGCGTGTGTGTGTGTGTATCCCCCCCCCCCACAAAAACCCCTAGTGAAGTAAAAGTTCACACTGATGCCCTACCTTCTCCAGGCGAAACAACTGCAATTCTATCAACACTTCTTCACAGAAGAGGAATTCACCTTGGAGCCCATTCATTACCCTTGGACCACGCTCCTCTGAAAGCGAGATACCCAGAACTAAGTCAACATTCCAGATGACACATGACCAGAGCCAACCAGAGTGGAAGCTGATCTTGTTTTCCTGGATACTGTATTCAAGATGCCACTCTGATCCAAGGTAATTTTAGCACTGAGTATGTATACTGGTTATTTCCTGGGCAGTGGCTTTGGCTTTCAATCACATGTCCTACAATAGTTCTTCATTTATCTTGAATCATTAATTTTTTCATTGTTATTGCACTTCTTATCGATTTGTGTTTTTTCAAACTGTCTATATCGGGAGTTGTCTGCAACACATCTGTGTCTGAACAATTTAATGATTCCCATTGAGTCTACCATAGTGTCTGGGTCAACAAAAATGTGCCTAATTTGCATATTTAAGCAGAACCAAATCAAAGGGGCAGTTTTTACTAAAATTTATAATGACTGCCATAGCAAGGCAATACATCTATTCTGTGTACATGGTGTTCCTGGATGAAGTACCCTTGGAAAAATGGCAGTAAGTTCTTATTAGGTTAATGAATCATAATTCCCCAAAGTAAAAGCATGACGCTTATGGGAACCCTCAGTAATAATTCTTCATGTGCAGTTTTCTTGTTCACATTTTTTATATATGCAGTGATTTCCAAACTATGCTCTGTGGAGCACGTGGGGTTCAAAAGGGATGTCTCAGGGATGTATGGGAAGGACAGAAACGGTGAGAACAGAGGGTGGGGCTCTTGTCAGCCCTTTATTTCACCCAGGTGTTGGCCGTTAACTATTGTATGTATGGAACTTCCTTGTAATATTTCCTTTGGGAGGGAAAATGTTTAGATACCATTAAGCCATTCTCTGCTCACTTCAGAGTGGTAGGGAATACAATCACTTCCATGTTTCCCCTTATGAAATGGATTTCTGGGTGAAGTGGATTGAAGATGAGCCCATATTCAATTTTTTTTAAGATTTTATTTATTTATTTCACAGAGAGAGATCGTTAAGTAGGCAGAGCAGTGGGCAGAGAGGGGGAAGCAGGCCCCCTGCTGAGCAGAGAACCCAATGTGGGGCTCGATCCCAGGATCCCGAGATCATGACCTGAGCCTAAGGCAGAGGCCCAACCCACTGAACCACCCAGGTGCCCCTCATATTAGATTTTTTAATTGCTAAATTTGGCACTAATATGATGAAAACTCTCAACAGCCCTGGTGTGAAGGGAGAGTAACTGCACCATCACCACCACAATCCCGTCAAGCCTTCGGACACAGCTGGAGATGGAGCTCAGATCTGGAGGGACACTGAGAATTTGAAGGACACCTTCTAAGCAGTGTTGCAGGTTTGTGATTTGCTTCAGGCTTTGGGGAAGTTCCTTCACCTTTGCGGAAGTTCACTTCAATCCTCACCTTCTATTGTGATGGTGAGAAGGGGGGTATAGCTATTCTGCATCTTGAAAAAGACACCATGTGTGGTTTTCTTTCTCAGAGATGAAAGTCTGTGATCTAAAAATGGGTCACTGACTGGCCTTAATTGGTGATCTTCTTTGAGGAAATTTCTGAAGGAGAAAGTGTAGGTATGGGAATGTGGGTAAACACGTTTCCTGTCTCCACCATACCTCAGCCCGATTTCTAGAGCTCCATGACAGGTAGGGCTCAATGACATCTACCTTCACCTCCCAGATTATAGTTTGTGACTGTCAGGCCTCCTTTAAGAATCATATTTTCACAAGATTTGGGGGCTCATACCAAACTTCTCATCATTGGATATACTATAAGTATTTAAGAATATCTTAACTCTGTTGGTTTATGGTTTCCTTATCTGCAATAGAGAGATACTGTCTTTCACAGAGGACATTTGGACTAATGAAGTGAAGATGGATAACAAAATAATAGGAAGAAGTCTGGATAAAGGTGGGAAGAGACAGTAGCAAAAATTATAGGCATTTGGCTGAGGCGAATGATCCCAAATCTGGAGTGTTAGAAAGGAGAGAGCTGAGGTGAAAATCTCACTGCGCTGGAAAAGGGGACATTATTATAATGTCTTTGCCCCCTTCACACTTAGGGAGCAGCAAAAAAACATCTGAACTATGTTCAATATAAAAACTAAACTAACCAAGGGGCTTCTGGGTGGCTCAGTTGGTCAAGCACCTAACTCTTGATTTTGGCTCAGGTCATCCTCTCAAGCCCTGCGTCCGCACCCAATACAGAGCCCACTTAAAATGCTCTTACTTTGTCCCTCACCACCCCCTCAAAAACTAATAAAATAAAATAAAATACATTAGGAAGTATTTCCATTTTTCTTTTCTTTCAGTGTTATAATAAGTTTTTTTGTTGTTGTTTTTGTTTTTTAAAGATTTATTTTTTTGACAGATAGAGACCACAAGAAGGCAGAGAGGCAGGCAGAGAGAGAGAGAGGAGTAAGCAGTCTCCCAGCCAAGCAGAGAGCCCGATGCGGGGCTCGATCCCAGGACCCTGGGATCATGACCTGAGCCGAAGGCAGAGGCCTTAACCCGCTGAGCCACCCAGGCGCCCCCAGTGTTATAATAAGTTAAATCATCTGTTGACCAACAAAAATGTACAAGCTTTCTTCCTAATGGGTATTAGGGGCACTTAGCATACCAGGAATGATGAGCTTCTTTGAAAGTAACTTTAGTTAAGAAATGTGTCTTTTCAGTTTGAGGGATTCCACCCAATTTGATATTCTCAGTTGTATTTAAGGGAACTTACATGCATTGAGTGTCTCCTATCCGTGATACTGTTAAATTCAGACAAGGGTTTAAATATATAGTACACAAATCTGTTAGGCCTGTTTATTTCTCTATATCTAATCTCTGCAACAAATCCCCATAAGTCCCCATCCTGCTGGGCCCATTCGTGGGAGGGACCAACAGGGGATAGAAATTTTTCCATTTTCAGGAGTCTTTGGATTCAAAACAGTGTCTTAAAATTTAAAGAGATTCTTCAAGGTGCATGCCCATCTTTGGAAAAATATTTTACCACCGAGGTTTCCCACCTCCCTCAACCAAAATGTCATCTGGCTGAAGAGGGATGCCCAGTATCCTCAAGGTGATGAGGAAGATGGTGTACCAGCTGGGTCTCTAACCCAGTGTGGTTGGCCAGGACTGTTCCCTGGGCACTTGTGTGATATCTGTGACTAAAGTCCATGGCTGGTGAAACTCTTGGTCTATTGATTACTGGCTCTAGTTCTGGGCCCCTCAAATGGTCTGGTTTTGGGTGTTGGTGGCACCTAACTGCTGGCTCTATTGTGTACTGTGCTCACTTGTTTTTGAACAAGTAGCTAAGTGTCTACTACATAGCTTCCTGGAACTACAGAGGCATGACCTTCTCTCTCCCCCACACCTAGACTGAGTCTACTCCACAGCCATTGTGTGGGCTTTTTCCCCATGGGATAGCTTCACTTAGGGCACGTACAATCTTCTCTCAGCTCTGGGAAATCTGGGAGTTCACACACGTTAGCCTCATTTCTGGAGAAAATCTATGCCTCATTCCAGATCGTTATGCTAACACTTTACCTTTTCCAACCCATCACTTGAGGGATGTCATGTTTGATACAGGAATTCTTCAAAGAGATTTAGCATTTCCTCAGTCTTTCCAGGGAAACCTATCTTCACTAGGATTCCCTTAAAGTTATTTTATTTCTTAGACTCCTTTCGGGAGTTTCAATTCCCCTTCCTTTCTGAAAGGGATTCTCCCACATAATGCTCTTCTCCTTCCTGAGGCAGCATCCACTCTCTTCCTTCCCCAGAGTCATAATGAGACAAGAAATCTGTCAAAGGAAAACACAATGGGAAATATTTTTATTATTATTATTATTCTCTTTACAGATACTTTATTTTATCTAATCCTCGCAAGAGCCCTGAGGAGTGCTTATTATTACCCTCATTTGCAGATGAGGTGTTCAGAGTGGGTACATCACTTTCCCAAGTGACTGAACCAGGATTAGGAGCAAGCCCTGTGCCTTTCCGTCATGCCAGCCCTCCTCCAAGGGCCTGCAGGAGGGAGACACTGCTGAGTTGCTTTCCTCTGTCCCAGAGCTGTTCTTCCATATCCCCAGCACTTCCATGCGATTAGTCTTTCAGATTTGCCCCGCTACTCCCACCCCAATCGCACCCCCACCACCAGTGAGATGCAGGAGAGGAGAGCTGCACAGCCTTTTAAGGTACCTGGTCAAGAAGGCACTTAGTACAGAATTAATACACCATCACGGCCGTTGCAATTTGTTTCTCTGTAAGAACCAGTGAGATGCTCACTTACTTGTGACCACTCCCTTCAGAAAGAGCCGCAACTATGGTGAAGTAGCGAGTTTACAATAAACAGTGAAAGGTGAATGCAGAGGCTTTTCGCAAGTCCAAACTTTTGGCAGGAGCCCAGAAGACATTACTCTTTATCCATTAAGATTCTCTCCTACACAGTTTTCCAGAGGAGGATGAAATTCCTTGGGTCATGTTATAAACATTCATCTTCTAAATCACGCCCCTAATAGAAAGAACAGAAGACAAAGCATGTGCTGTAAGTCATTCGCCCGCAGAATGTTCTCCGCACACAGTAATATAACATGTGGGGTCAGCCCCTGCGTCAAAGACCAAATACACAAGTGTAAAGAGATGGGAGGAAAAAGACAGACTCCACATGGCCAGCCTGGGGGAGGGTGGGGCATCCCTGGGGAGGGGAGGATTGGAAAAGGCTTGCAGGGGAGAAGCGGAGGGAAACATGGAATCACAGGGCTTTGCAGCCATCTGGGACAGAGATGGGGATAAATTGGAGGGTGTGGGGGCAATGTGCATCGGAGCAGGGAGGAGGGCATGGTTGGGGGAAGTGGGATGACTTCTTGGCCAGTATACGATGAGGTAGACTCTAGAAACAGTCTAGAGCTATGGAAGGCAACTTTTCCTTTCCTCCGGCCTCCAATCCCTTCCAGACTGCCCAGATCTTCCTTTCTCACCATGTCCTCCTTTCACTCTGCACCCAAAGGGGAAAAGGGTTGCACCTGGCAGAGCAGACAGCGCAAGGGATAGTTTCTGCCCCAGTCTCATCGATCCTTTCCTTTCTAGCGAAATAAACCCTTTAGCTCTTCCGGTCCTGGTGAGGAGCCAAGCAATATATACATCTCACTTGAGCTGAAACTTTCCTAGAGGCCCTGCCTGAGTAGCTGGTAAACTGTCATTGCCTCATTTGTTAGCCTCATAGACCCTTCCTCCAAGTTCACAGCCTTTCTCTTGCCCCTGCCTAGTTCAAGTGTCACAACCTAGGGAAGCAACTGTAATAGAGCACTTTGCAAGGAGTCTGAAGACTGGTTATGATTCTAATTGCTGAATGGCTGAGAGTGATTAGAATAAGGAGGAGGATATCTACCATTGACTGAGCACCTAGAAGGTCAGACCCTATGCTAAGCCCTTGGGATGGTTATCCTAGGAAAATGAGTACCATTATTTTAAAATTTTCTAGTAACTGGAAGCTTTGGTGCCTCATTAACTTGTCCTATTTTTCCACATGGTTTTTAAAATTTGATAACCAAACCAAACTCCCCAAACTGAAAGGGTTTCCTGATTCTCAGAAGAAGGGGAGGAAGGGATTGTGTGTATGTCAAGGTTCTGTGGCATTTTCTTCATCAGACTTTAAGTGGGAAAACAGTGGTAGGAGTAGAAAAGGCAGGTGGGCAAATCTCTGAGACATTTCCTAGGACAGGAAAGAAGGAAATAGGATGCTGTCCTGGGAGATCTGTGTCCATGTGATGGACAAGGACTGCTCACCTCAGCTTTGCACAATAATTGGAAGCCCTGGTGCTCATTCCCCAGGTGATTGTGGGAAGTTACCTTATCGTGATGAGCTTTAGGCTCTAGTTTGTAAGGTTAGCAATGGCCTGTTACCAAACTCAGAGGATACAGCTCTAGTTCAGGCACCTTCTTGCTGACAGACTAGCTGTCTATGACCTTGGATGAGTCATTGAACCTTCTCTGAGTTCATTTTCTCATCTAAAATGGAAATACCTCTGCCTACGTGACCCTCCAGATCAATGTGATAATGCCGGGCCAGTGCTTTTTTAAGCTGGAGAACATATTTATGAGCAAAGGAGTCCACAGGTGGTGATGCAGGTCCCTTTTAACTAAGACATTTTCGGAGGCAGTGACCTCATTTCCTGGAGACCAGCCTTGCAAAGTCTCCAGCAGCAGCCCAGCTGCTCCACGTGGCTACTCCCATTTTCCCACAGCTAGAGATGAGGGAAGGCTCCTCGGGGGTGCTCACTCAACAGGCATTATTATCTTATTTCTCTGCTGATCAGAGTCTGGCCAAGAAATCAAAGGATTTCTCTTTTAAGCTGGCAGTCGTTTTCTACTTCACTCTAAAGGCACTACGCAAGGTCAAGCTCAAGGAACTGAATTCCTTAGAAAAGTGTTTCCTGATTGTCTGGGGGAAATGCGTTCATAGTTAGGATGGGTGTGTCAAGACCCCTATGGCTTTCTTTCTCATAGTTTTTATAAATTAAACCAAAGGTGAATTGTGTTGACCCAGGCATTAACTATGACTGTTTTTTATGGGCTGTTTCAGGTGTCTTTTGTGAATTTCATGATCCTCTCTTCTGGGATGGGTGGAGTGGTGGTGGGCTTGTTTTACAGTTATTAATTTAAATTACTCATAGCTCATCCTGTCCAAACACTGAACTGTGTACACAGGTGACAGGATAGTCATCTTTAGGCATTTAAATCCTGCCTACTCTTACATATTAGTAGAAGTAGACTATCAAGTGTAAAAATATAAGGATCTTCTCCCAAAGAGACCTCTCATACTGCTTCTTACAGGTTATCAAAATAGAAAAGAAGCATTCAGCTTTGGAATCTGTATTCTGATATTTTTAAGTGGCTAATATTGAGGAACAAACTGAATTCTATCTTTGAAATTAAGAAACTTGTTAACCTCTTTGGAAAGCCCCAATCCTACTACTTTCTGTGTATTCTTGAATAAACTACTTCTCTGAACATCAGTTCAGTTTCTTCATCTAAAGATGTTGGGGCACCTGGTGGCTCAGTGGGTTAAAGCCTCTGCCTTCAGCTCAGGTCATGATCCCAGGATCCTGGAATTGAGCCCCGCATCGGGGGTCTCTGCTCAGCGGGGAGCCTGCTTCCTCCTCTCTCTATCTACTTGTGATCTTTGTCTGTCAAAGAAATAAATGAAAATCTTTTTAAAATAATAAAAATTAAAATTAAAAAATAAAGATGTGGGTAAGGGGGTGCCTGAGTGACTCAGTCAATTAAGTGTCCAACTTCTAGTTTTGGCTTAGGTCATAATCTCAGGGTCATGAGATCAAGCCCCATGTTGGAGTCTGTACTCAGCTGGGAGTCTACTTAAAATTCTCTCTCTTTCTTCCTCTGCCTCTTCCCCACTCCCTCCACCCCGCTCACTCTCTCTCTATCTCTCTCAAATAAATAAATGAAGATAGGGAATAAAACCCTGTTACATCATTTTTAACAATATATTTACTTCAATTTTAATATGCAATGTCTTAATTATGAGTTATGATAGAAGGATAAAGGGTACCTTTTTTCTCATTGTCATTAACATAATTCCTTGGGCATGGTAGATATTTGACATATATTTATGGGATGGAATGGAACTGAGTTAATTGTAAATAGTGCTTCCTCAGAGCATCAGATTGATCTCCCAGTGGCAGCACAACTGCACATCCTCATTTTACAGAGGAAGGAACAGGAAGGGGAGAAGTCAGTAGATGAGAGAGGTCAGCCAACAGGCCCATAAGCACATAGTCTTGGGTGGTGGACCTCAGACTAGAATCCAGAACATCTAAATCTCAGTCCAGTTGTCCTTCCACCACACACCACAGCCCCTCACATCTTGTTTGCACTTACTTAGAGGAAAAAATATAAAAAGAAGTGATGCAAATATATAAGATGTTAATTCCATCTGAAATTATCAGAGTTCCAAATCAATGAAACCTAAATTGTTTTTAAATTTTTAATTAATTGAGAGTAAGGACCATCTTGAAATTTAAAGAAAATTTTATACCCTCACGACATTCCAGTATAACATGGTAAGTGATAGAGAGTGACAGGGAGTGAGTGCCATTTACACAGGATGATCTGCAAAGGTCTCTGGGGTGGGGGTGACATTTATGTAGAGACTTGACAGAAGAGAGAGGGTATCTCTGCAAGTATCCAGGAAACAGAATTCAGGCAGAGAGAACAGTGAAGATGAAGGCAAAGCTGGGGGCATATTCAGGCCATCCTGGCTGCCATGGAGTAAAAGAAGAGAAGAGAGGGAGGAGATGAGGTCAGAGTTGTAACATCCTCTTACCAGGAGAAGCAGGATCTCGGTAAGTATTGAATACTTTACCTAGATTAGCTAACAGTCATGTAGGGTTTTGAGGAAAACAGGAAAGTGTTCTGATTTACATTTTAGAAAACTCACTGATGGTTCTGTGGTGTATAATCTATAGGGGAGAAGGTGTACAGAGAGAACCAGTTAGAAGTCAAGGGTTGATGGTAATTCTGATAGAGTAGGAGTACTGGAGGTGATAAGAAGTTGTCAGATTTGGGATATATTTAGAAGGAAAACTAATAGAATTTGTCACAAACTGGAAGTGGGTTGAGAGGCGGGAAGGAGTCAAAGATGACTTTAAGGCTTTTGACCAAAGCAGCACGTAGAAATGAACCACTGTTAAATGAAGTGGGGAGAATTGAGGGAGAAGGAGATTGGGGTAGGGGTAGGAATAAAAATATGGTATTTGGAAACGTAGTTCAACATTCATATTGGATATTTATGTGTAGATGTCAAGTGGGAAACTGGATTAAGTCTGGAGTTCAAGAGGAAGGACAGGTTGTATTTATAAATTTGGAAATTATCAATGGAGAGATGGTATTTATATCCTTGGGACTATATAAGATAACCTTGGAGGGATCATTTTTACAGAAGAATTCCCAGGACCAAGTCCTGGGCATTCCAGAAGCTAGAGATTAGGAATATGAAGAACCTTATAAAGCAAAGGACAATGAGAAAGTACATTAACTGAAATAGGAAGAAGAACCAAGAGTAGTTGTAAACTAGGAGCTAAGTGAAAAAAGCTGTTTCAAAAAGAAAAGAGCGATCAGCTGGATCAAATGATGAAGACTGAGATTTGACCATAGACTTGGTAGAATGAAAGTCATCAGTGTATCTGGCAAGAGCTGTCCTGATAGAGCTGTGATGATGAAAGCCTGATTGGAAGGTTTCAAGGAAGAATAGGAGAAAAGGAGGTGATGACTATGCATACAGATAATTCTTTGTAGAAGAAGAAGGAGGAGGAGGAGGAGAAGAAGAGAAGGAGGAGGAGGAGGAGAAGAGAAGGAGGAGGAGGGAAATGAGGAGGGAAGAGGAAGAAGAGAAGAAGAAGAAGGAGGGGAAGAAGATTATAGAAGAACAGAGAAGTTGGAACTGGAAGTACATACGGAATCAAGGGAGATACTTGGGTATGTTGGAAATGGTCCCTGTACAGAAAATGCAGGACAGACAGGACAGTAGCTGGATGCATATCCATGAGTTTAAGAGAGGAGAAGGAACCCAGTGATCCTATGGAAGGTTTGGTTCCACAAAGGATCCCAGACAGTTAATTCATTGTAACCAGAACGTAGGCTGAGCATGGTTGTGTAGATATAGTTGGCAGAAATGGTGAAAGTTCTCTCCTACTAACTCCTGCTTTCTCAGTGAGATGAGGAGAAAGGGCATTAGCTGTGAGAGAACAGAATGGATAAAGTATTGGAAGATAGTAGAGTGAGAAGAATTGTGAAATGATAGCTAAGGAGAATCATGGCCCAGAACAATGAAGTAGGACCACTGGCCACCTTGCACACTGCCTGGCCCAGAATCAGACTTAATAAATCTTCCCTGGATGAAAGATGACCCAAGAACCTAAGAAAGGAGCCAACTTGAGGATCCAAGTCCCAATACAGTGCATGACTCAGCCCATCAGATTTGAATCCATATTCAGTCATGCATATTTGGCTATTTTCCTGAAGTTCCATTGAAGGAAACTATAAAAATTGTGATTTAAGCATCTTTCCTGGCAACACAAGAGAGGGCTCCAACCCTTGCCAAATGATAGAATTACAGACTCCTTGGAAAGCTCCTTTCTCAAATAGAGATTTTTATTGCCACATTTCATCTCCCAGTATGGTATTGTTCTCTTTATTGGTACCTTTATATCCCTTACAGGTTTTTAAACATCAGTTTCCCAGCATCCATCATTTTTACAGACCCTCTTCCCCTTTCCACATACAAAAATGTTCTCTTACACTTTCCTCAGGAATGTCCCATGAATTTCATGTTTACAAACTCTTACTGTCCCAGAAAGCCACTTCCCACTTCCCCCAGAGAAGTATCTAGTCAGAAAAATAAAATATGTTAACCAAAGGCTTAGCATTCTTTTCAGCTCGTTCATCTGCATTAGCCAGGTCTCCTGAGCCTTCAGCTGCCTTCTAAATGAATGATTCACCTGCTTGTGGACAATTTCAGTAATTTTTTGATAATAGTCTTTGGTTTTCAGCCAGAGGTTGCCTCTGGAATCACATGTTTCAAAAGTTTTGAGACTCACAGATTTTGAACTGAGTAATTCTCAAGGGATTGATTCCTAGGTTCTGCTTTTCCTCTTTCTTTCCTTCTTCTTAAAAAGAGAACAGTCTCAGTGAAGTAAGAAAACTATCTTCAGAATTAACCAAAGTCTATGAGCTAATTTTTTGAAGATCTATGAAGGTGGTAGCCAGAAGCTATACTGCTATAGATAGATGGAGATACCTAAATAGATAAGGAATTTTTATTTCATTTTGGAAACATAATAGAAATATCCCAAAACTAATAAAACAGACAACATTGCTTCTTTTACACCTTACCTTCCTTCTGGAGCATATCCTTTAGTAGTTCTTTCAGCAATACCTACAAACAATAAACTCTTACAGTTTTTGTCAAAAATGTCAAAATTTTACCCTCCTTCTTGTGTGACAATTTAGCTACCTGTAGAATTCTAGTAAGGTTTTTGTTTCTGTTCAGTACAATGATGTATGACTCCACTGTCATCTGGTCTCTATTGTGGCTGGTAAGATATCTCTTATAAGTCTAAATATTCCTTTTTTATATATAAATGTCTCTTATATTGAGTTTCTTTCAAGAGCTTCTTTTTCTTATTGATGTTCCCTGAGGCATCTAGATGTGAATCTGACTTTATCCTCTTTGGGACTCCCTGTACTTCTTATGCCATGTCATCAGTTATGGAAATTCCCACTTATTAGGGTATTTTTGGTTTTTAACTAAAATGTCCTTTTCCTCTTCTTAAACTCCTATTAGGTACAGGTTAGGCATCTTATTTTCTCCCCCATGCTTTTCATGTCTATTTCATAGTTTGGATTTCTTTATTTTTCAATGTTAATTTGCCTCAAATAGATCTTTTCATTTGTTGATTTCTCTTCATCCAGATCTAATCTGCTATTTCATTTGTTCACTGAGCTTTTAATATTAATAATTTTTTTGTTTTCAGAAATTCTGTTTTCATTGTTTTGTTCTTTTCTTATACTTCTGATTTTTTTCTTTGATGCCCTTAATCATTTAAATTCACTTATTTGGAAGTCTCTAGGCAATTGTTCTATTATCTGAAGTATTCGAGCCTGCAGCACTATTAGCTGGGTCCTCTTGTTCTCACTCATGTTGGATTTTTTTTTTTAACCTCCTGTGTTTTACAACTTTCTACTGCGAGTTCATCATTAGTGGGAATTGTTTTCTGTCAGAATTCCCTGCAGCCTTGATTGTGTGAGAAATCCTCCAGAGGGGATGTGAAGGGGAATAGGGGTAATTGGCTTTTCTTTTGCTTCTGCAGATGTCTCATAGGCATCACTGGCTCTGGCTTTGGGGCATCTGTACCATGGTGTTTGCGTATTTTGAACTACTAATTTGCTAGGTGCTCAGTCCAGGGATTTCCATTTTTCAGAGTGCTTTTATTCACTCAGAACCTCAACAGAACTAGATGAGCTTCCCTGTGATCTCCCTAGCGCACTGGGCAACTGTTTTGTAGTCCAAACTTTCACTGATGCCCTTTAAGAGTTTGGATGTTAAGCAGACATGCCGCTTCTGTGCCAGCCCATAATCTTGTCTCTGTCCCTGCACAGCCATTAAAATCCAATGCAAGGCAGAACCTGAGCGACTCCCATTACCTCCCTGCACTGGCTGCAGCATTAACACACAAGCTTGTTTTCCTAGGGTTTAAATTTTCTCTTTATTTTTGGCACCCAGGTAATTCTCATTCCTTCTTGAAAATTAAATCAGACATAAGAGAACTTACACAAACTTCCATTGCACATCTACTTACCTACAAGCAACTCCCCTCCACCTTTCCTCCTATTACTATGAATAAACCATCTGTGTCTGTAAGGCCAGTCCTTCTACCTTGTCACCAGCTCCCATTCCTTTTCAGTTATTCAATGATATCACTCCAATAATTCTCCTCTCCATCTCCTGCATTAACTGTCCTCTTCTTTCTGGACTACTCCATGGGTATAAATATAGTTTTTTCTCCTATCTTAAAAAAGCCTCAATTCCTCTTCCTATTCATCTACTGCTTCACTTTTCTGTTTTCTTTACAGAAAACTTCTGAAAGTTTCTGCCTCCCAGTCCCCCTTTCTTATGCATAGTCCAATCAAATCTTTGTCCTCATCATTCTTCCACAACCACTGTTTTCCAGGTCACCAGTGACCTCTACATTGCTAACTCCCAGTCACCATCTTGGCATTTTAGCAGAATGAAGTGTAGTAAATCATTCCCTTCCCCATGAAGTCCTATAAACCCTTGGCATTCAGGACTCCACATTTTCCTTGTTTTTCTTCTTTCTCATCAGCCATTTCTCAGTCTCTTTTGCTGATTCTTCCTTTTATCCCCAAACTCTAGAGTACCCCCAGAGCTCCTTGGATGTCCTCCCTTTCCTAGGTACATGCAGCTCATTGATGATTTCATCTAGTTTCAAGACTTTAAATGTCATTTATCAGCTGACAATTCCCAATTTTATGCCTCTAGCTTGTAACTCTTTCCTCTGTTCTAAATTCTTATGTCAAACTGCCCTCTCAACATCTCTAATCGGTTGTCTAATAGAAATTCCAAACATATCTTGTCCAAAATTGACCTCTTGATCTTTCCTACCAATCATGCTGTATCCTTAGTTTTCCCCATCTCAGTTAATGGCAACTCTGTCCTTGTGATTGTTGAGGCAAAACTTGGGAGTCATTCTTGACTTCTTCCTCTCTTTTCTGGATCTAAAAGTAAAGCTCAGGGTATTTGTTCCACTCAAAAGAATAAATTTGTATGAGGACAGAAAAAAAGGGAGTATATATTCTGTTAGGGAGAGGTAAGAAAAACCGTAAGTATAACACAAACCTGAACATGCCAAATGAGAAATGCAGAATGCTATAAGCATTGAAAGGAGGGAATGATAATACCTAGAGACAGAGAAGCTCTTGGGTATATAGAAGAACAGAAGCTTTTGAGGTGATCCCAAAGAATAGTAATGATTTGAGGGCTTAGGGAGAGTGGGGGGAATTTTAGGTGAAGGAAGCTGCTGAACAAGACATCACTCTTCTTGGCTAGTGTCCCGTCCTCCTTAAGTAGGATTCTTTTTGCCTACCTTGGCAATATGTCCTCTGGGAGCCTTTAATAATCCCTTGACTTGGCCTCACTCTATCCCAGACCCAACATAGTTCAAATCAAAGTTGGTGTATCTTGCCAACATTAATTTTCAAAATGCCTCTCACAGGTTATAGGCTTCCCTCTCTCAATTCAAGTTACCACTATCCCAGTCCACCCTTCTTTGTCCATGTTGTGTCTTGTTAGTTTCTTTGCCCTTGGGCTGCTTCCTCCTCTGTTCTTTCTATTCACTGTAGCCAGAGTTGGCTTAATAGCATGTTGACTCCCTTGGCCAACACATAAGAGCCTATTTTGCACCAGGCACTGCTCTCAAGGAAGATTCTAACTAAGCAAAGGGGCATACTTGGAAACATACAAAAACTACAGATGCTTCTACAAACTGTACAGGGTACAATGGCACAAGGGAAACAATGCAAATTCTACAAGCTGATAGAGGGGCAATCATAGAAATCACTCAAAATCCATAGCTACTCATCACTATAGGAGAAAGATCTTCCACATCCCAGCTACATTGTCTGCCTTCTTACCCCTATTCCCCTTCACATATGCTACATTCTGGCCGCACTGCTCTATTTGTACATGTGTCCTGAGCCTTCTATTCTCCATGCCTTTGTTCATGTTGGTCCTTCTGCCTGGAATGCTGTTGCTCCACCTCACAAGTTGTTATC
The DNA here is from genome assembly GCF_922984935.1 of Meles meles. Lineage (NCBI taxonomy): Eukaryota > Metazoa > Chordata > Mammalia > Carnivora > Mustelidae > Meles > Meles meles. The sequence continues at coordinate 30,615,812 of NC_060080.1, forward strand.
CTACTCAACATGTAAAACACTTATCACAATGTCCTGCACAAAACAAACAATAGTGTCAATAGTCTTCAGCATTATCATCATCATCATCTTACCCTAGAAAGATAAGCTAAATTCTCACAACTCTTAATTTTTCAAGTCACTGTAATCTTGTGTTACATATGTACAATCTTCTCTGCCTCATTGTCCTTCTCCATGGCAGTAGGAAATCACCATGGCAGTAGGAAATCTCCATGGCAGTAGGAAATCACCTAGTAGGAAATCCTGTCATCACTAAATAGTCCTAAGGAATAGACATAAAATGGATAGAAATAAAACAGATAAAAATCTGGAAAGCACTCTTTTAAATAATTGAATGAATCATCCATAGATTTAAAGACTCAATCTGATTAAAATACGATGGGGTGGGCCTCTGCACTTCCTGGTAATGTACAGTCAGACTGCCTTAACGTATGACCCCAGTGAGTCAACTTTAGCTCACACCCTGATTCAACATATATTTACTCAGATCACATAACTTACTCTCATCAGTTGACAGACTTAGTCAGAGGAAACCACTCAGCCTCTAAGAAGAATTGGTAAAGAATCTAAGCCCATCAGTCTGATGTATCAGATAATAGTGAACTGGGTATCCCAGATGGGACAATATTTAATGACAAGGATGAGAAAAGAATCTGACGGATCCTTGAATGGTGCTCTCACTTCTGTCAGTGGAAGCTCCTCTATCTTGTCACTCTCTCCTTTCCCCATCACTAACACCACTCTGTCCCATGTCTGCTTTCAGAATCAAAACCTCATCCTTGGTTCTCCTATATTACCAGTGTGGTAGTTTGAGATCTGTGACTTGAACACTATCAGTTCAACATGGCTTCAAGTTCTGGCAGTGACATTCCTTCTGCAGTCTTGCACAGATGTCTGCCTTCTCCCTGCAATTCCGCACTTTATAGGCATGCTTATTCAAGAAGAAAGCACATATTGGAGCCATCTACCATAAGTGGAAGTAGGATGGGGCTAGAATTTCTATTCCACTTATGTATGGTCAGCCTAAAGCCCCTGGGCAAAGCACCTAATGTTCGTATCAGCAATTCAACTATTTTCACTTTAGCTCCTTCAAATTCACCCCATTTAGTTTCTTCTACCTAGATTTTGTGCAAGGACTTAAAAAAATATGAACCCACCTCCACTCCTTATCCCACAACACACATACCTGTGTCTTTTTCTTGGTTTGGGATTTTTTTTTTCAAAGCATATTCCAACTCTAAAAAAAATATGGTACACAGTGGAGGTAACATCATGTAGAGATTAGAGCATGGGCTTTGGAGCCACATAAGCCTGGATTTGGATTTTGGCTTTTCCAGATTGGGCACCCTGCCCCCAATGCAACCCAGTGAAAGGCTGGACAGATAGCTTACAGCTAAGAACAGAAGGGTCTACATCCCACCATAGGGTTTCTAAGAAGAAGCAAACCAACAAAACCTTTATGATAACTTTCCACTCATCTTCATTAAGAAGGCAAGAGAAAAGAATAGAGAGTTCACTTTGGGGGGCTTCTTATTCCCTTTCTATGCAATCAAGAGCTTCCAACATTTCTCCCTCATCTTCCTTCATCCTCCCACTAAACTGGCAGGTGTGCCAGGTGATGCAACAGTATGGGAGAAGGTGGACTAGAAATAGAACAACATGGAAAGAGGGTGGATTGAGAAGGCAGGGAAGGGATAGAGAGCATGATTTTCTACCACTCTGTTCAGAAACAAAGACAGTAACTTCCCTAATATGGGTCAGTCAGATGGTGAGCTGGGACTTGGCCATCCTGATATGGCCCCTTCTAAGTCCACACTTCAAGAATAAGAGACCAGGGGCACTTGGGTGGCTTAGTTGGTTAAGCATCTGCCTTCAGGTCAGGTCATGATCTCAGGGTCCTGAGATTGAGCCCTGCATCAGGCTCCTTGCTCAGCGGGAAGCCTGCTTCTCCCTCTCCTTCTGCCTGCTGCTCTCCTTGCTTGTGCATGCGCACTCTCTCTCTCTTTCTCTTTCTCTTTCTCTCTCTGTGTCAAATAATAAATAAATAAAAGCTTTAAAAAATAATAAAAATATCTCTTCTTAAAAAAAAAAAAGGATAAGAGGTCAGAGTAGCAAAAGGCTGAGGAATGGACCCACACTGTGCAGTGAGAAAAGGTGATTCAGACTCATCCTCTTTCTATCTCCACCAGCCAAAGAACCAAGCCAAGATCCCAGAGGAGAGTCCAACTCTGGAACCCAGTAGGCAGCCCATCTTCCATGGGTCAGCCGACAGAGGACCAAGCCAAGTCAAACTGGCTGCTGTTGAATGCAGGAATAGGTAACTCCTTCTCCCAGGCTCTGCCCCCAGGCATCAATATCAGTGCTGGGAATGGGGCTAGGAATAGAGAGGTGGAGAAAGCCAACACAGTGTTAATACCCACGTCACACTACAAATGGCTGAGTCAAATTCACGCATTTGGATACACTTAGATATCTCTACAACTGTTTCACATTTCTCCACAGCTAGTGTGCGTGAAGTGGGCACTGGTCAAAAAAAAGTTGAAGTCAGTTATTTGGAAAACTAAAAGTGGTCAACATGTGTATTTTTCTGACTTGGGACTCTTGTACCAAGGCTGTTACACTCTGTAAACCCCTGGCTGAATTTCTTAACCTCTGAAATGGTTTGTTGCCTCTGCAGGCGGGGAACCCCCATCTCCTAGGGCTTGGGAAAGCTCCTTGCACAGAATCTTGCCATGTCGTTCCCCAAACCTGAGAAGTAGGGAAATACTATTCCATCCTTTTCATTAATATTAACTCAATTGCCAGAGACAGAGAACGTGCCCTTGTTTTTTCTCATTCCACAGATCTCAGCTTAAATGTTCGTTCTCAGGAAGGTCTGTCTTAGCTACCCCATCCAAAGTAGGTGTTGCCCCTACATTTCCTGTTATTCCTGTACAGTCCTAATCAGGATGTGAAGTTATTTAATTAAATTATTTGTTGAATTGTTCCTTATCTGTGTCCTGCCCCCACAACACTCTCTGAGGTCAGGGCCCCCTCTGCTTTTTCCCTCTTGTGTGTCTCGTGTCTTTAAACTTGTGCTTCTTAAATTGGTTAAAATCTTGTTTCTTGAGGTTCTATGCCATGAATTTTAAAGCTCTTTTCCCTTATTTAAAGTCCCGAACTAAATCATCTTCTTAGTTTGGTCTTCCCACTGCTGTTTGCTTGCTTTGGCAGAGGGAGAATAAAATGCACTTTTTTTTTTTTTTTTTTTTTTTTTTTTGCTTACAGAAGCCATTAATATAAACACAAAAATGGTGAATTTCAGTACCTGAAACTCTGTGAATAATTACTGGGTGGAGCTATTTTCAAAAGGCAATTTTCTACTTTCCCCATGAAATAAAACCCCCAAAATGTGTTACTATGGCAGCCTGTTTCCTGACTGAGACAAAGCAGAAGCAACCTAGGCATTAACATCAACCACACCCCTTGCATCATTGAGTCCTCCCTGAGATGAGCCTCATTGTGTTTGGAGAGACACCAACTGTTAGGCTAGTAAGTAACATGTTCCCCACCTACACATGTGGGGGAAATGTGCACACACACAAGATGTAATTTAGCAGCAGTAGCAACTGTGTATTGAAAAAAAGAAAAACAAAAAAAAATCGCATTCAAACATAGTGGAGGATGGTCACATGAATGGCATCTGGAGCTAGGCACTAATCTGGGAACATTACTTCGTTTTCCTACCTTGGCCCAGCAAAAATAATGGATTCCACTGGGATGCTCTCTGCCCCAACTTGCCATCTCAAGGTGCATTGGGTGGTCAGCTCATGGTGCAGTCTCTGTCATTAGTCAGGATCCACATGAATAAGTAGGACTTTCCAGAACAGACAGAGAACAATTGCCACCTCTCTTGACAGTCAGAGGGAGGGCAGTGGCATCTACCACCCTGTGGGAACTATAGAAAGGGCTCAGGAAGCCCCCTATTCCTTTCAGGTTGGGCACCCAAAGGTGCTACTGGCTACCAGAAAATTACTCAGAAGTATTGACAACAGAAGGTCATTCATTAAATGTCATTTCTTATGGCGTTGGTCCCTCTTGCAAAAGCATCTACCATATACCAGACGAGCAAACCAGGCAGCATTTTGGCCCTCTGCAAGAGCCAGGGGCAAGACTAATAAGGACTCTTTCTCTACTAATGTGCCCTGAAATGATTTGTAACCTCTGCAGGGAATGAAAATCATTCTTTAGCTGTGGAAAGACCCATCGACTTAGGATCCACATCTTATAGGCAGCCAAAAAAGATTGGTGTTTTATTATTCATAAGAATTTACAGGATGCTCACTATTTGTGAGGAACCCTGGTAAACACCATCCTTGCACTTACACATTGAATTTCCACAACAATCCATAAGGTAGACAGCAAATGGAAACTAATAGAAACTAGAAGAAACTAATGTTTCTTCCCCCATAAACCCTGGTGGGAAGGAATTGTTTCACTTGGCCTCAGGAAGCAGCTTACACAAAGAGACAGTGCCACACCTTACCCTATCCCCTTTTCTCCCCCTCTCCTCCAAATAGTGAAAGTAGGAGTAAGAATAATGATTATGACAATACCTGCATGTGATGATTATTATTATAGAACTTTTCATACCCTTGTTCAGACTGGCCCACCCAGGGTTTCCTAGTCTCCCCTTATGGGGGGTCCTGACTCTTTCACAAATACAACAGGTGCTGTGGGACCCCTAAGTTAATCTTCACAACCACCTCTAAGGTCAGTGGTTGTCATTATTCCTGTTTGACACAACAGGAAACTGAGGCTCAGAATTGGCAACTGCTTAAAGTCCTGCAGTGAAGGGGCCTCGACTGGACCCCAAGTCTATCTGATTGCAGAGCCCTTGATCATAACTGGAATCCTGGGCCGATAGAGAAACAGGATCAGGAGGAGGCTGGGGCAAATAGCTTAGAAGCCATGAAAACAGAATTAGGGAAATAAATGAAACCATGAAATGTTCCAACATTGGAATTATTGGAATCCCTGAGGGGGAGGAGAAAGAAAGAAGACTAGAGGATATAGTTGAACAAATTCCCCATGAAAATTTTCCCAATCTGGGGAATGGAACCAGCGTTCGTGTCCTAGAGGCAGAAAGATCTCTGCCCAAGATCATAGAGTCTAGAAAGACCTCGAGACACCTGATTGTGAAAATGATGAATCATAATTTTAAACAGGAGCTCTTGAAATCAGCTAGGGGGAAAAGATTCATTAGGTACAGAGGAAGGCCCATCGGAATAATGTCAGACCTGTCCACAGAAACCTGGCAAGCCAGAAAGGGCTGGCAAAATGTATTCAGGGCACTAAATGAAAAGAACAAGCAGCCAAGGATACTTTATCCAGCAAGACTGACATTCAAAATGGATGGAGAGATAAAGAGCTTCCAAGACCGGCAAGGTTTAAAAGAGTATGTGACCACCAAGCCAGCACTACAAGAAATAATAAGGGGGGCTCTATAAAAGAAGAAAGAACCCAAGAGTGTCATTGAACAGAAATTTATGAAGACAATCTATAGAAACAAGGACTTCACAGGAAACATGATGTCAATAAATATGTATCTCTCGATAATCACTCTCAACGTGAATGGCCTAAACACTCCCATAAAACAGCACAGGGTTGCAGATTGGATAAAACGACAGGACCCATCCGTATGTTGTCTACAAGAGACCCGTATGTTGTCTACAAGGATACATCCAGACTGAAAGTGAAGGGATGGAGAAGCATCTTTCATGCCAATGGACCTCAAAAGAAGGCTAATGATTCTCATATCAGATAAATTAGATTTTAAACTAAAGACTGTATTCAGAGACACAGAAGGACACTATATCATTCTTAAAGAGTCTATCCACCAAGAAGATCTAACAATTGTAAATATTTATGCCCTCAATATGGGAACAGCCAACTACATAAGACAACTGTTAATTAAGATAAAGAGTCATATTGATATGAATACATTAATAGTAGGGGATCTTAACATGCCACTCTCAGTAATAGACAGATCATCCAAGCAGAAAATAAAGAAACAAAAGCATTGAATGACACGTTGGTCCAAATGGACCTCATAGATAATATACAGAACATTCCACCCTAAAACAACAGAATACTCATTCTTCTCGAGTGCACATGGAACTTTCTCCAGAATAGACCACATGCTGGGTCACAAATCATGGCTCAACCGATACCAAAAGACTGAGATTATTCTCTGCATATTCCCAGACCACAATGCTTTGAAACTGCAACTCAACCACAAGAAAAAAGTTTGGAAGGAATTCAAACACCTGGAAGCTAAAGACCACCTTGAGAATGTTTAGATCAATCAGGAAATCAAAGAAGAACTTAAACAATTCATGGAAACCAATGAGAATGAAGACACTTTGGTCCAAAACCTATGGGGTAGAGCAAAGGCAGTCCTAAGGGGAAAATACATAGCCATCCAAGCCTCCTTCAAAAAAACAGAAAAATCCAGAATACACCAGCTGTCTTTACACCTTAAAGAACTGGAGAATCAACAGCAAATTAAGCCAACCCCACACACAAGAAGGGAAATAATAAAGATTAGAGCAGAGATCAATGAGATAGAAACTAGAGATGCAGTAGAACGCATCAATGAAACTAGAAGCTGGTTTTTTGAAAGAATCAATAAGATTGATAAACCACTGGCCAAACTAATCCAAAAGAAAAGAGAGAAGACACAAATTAATAAAATTATGAATGAAAAGGGAGAGTGCACGACTAACACCAAGGAAACAGAAACAGTCATCAGAAACTATTATTAACAGTTACATGCCAATAAGTTAAGCAACCTAGATGAAATGGATGCTTTCCTGGAAACCTATAAACTTCCAAAACTGAATCAGGAAGAAATTGACAACCTGAATAGACGAAGATCTAGTAAAAAGATTGAAGCAGTGATCAAAAACTCCCCCAAAAACAAGAGCCTAGGACCTGATGGATTCCCTGGGGAATTCTACCAAACTTTCAAAGAAGAAATAATACCTATTCTCCTGAAGCTGTTTCAAAAAACTGAAGCAGAAAGAAAACTTCCAGACTCTTTTTATGAAGCCAGCATTACCTTGATCCCCAAACCAGGCAAAGACCCCTTGACCAAAAAGGAGAATTTCAGACCAATATCCCTGATGAATATGGATACTAAGATTCTCAACAGGATCCTAGCTAATAGGATCCAACAGTACATTAAAAATATTATCCACCATGACCAGGTGGGATCTATCCATGGGTTGTAAGGGTGGTTCAACATTTGCAAATCAATCAATGTGATAGAACAAATCAATAAGAGAAGAGAGAAGGACTACATGGTCCTCTCAATTGATGCAGAAAAAGCATTTGACAAGATACAGTGTCCGTTCCTGATTAAAACGCTTCAAAGTATAGGCATAGAGGGAACATTCCTCAACTTCATAAAGTCTATCTATTAAAAATCCACAGTGAATATCATCCTCAATGGGGAAAAGCTGACAGTCTTCCCTTTGAGATCAGGAACACGACAAGGATGCCCACTCTCACCACTCTTGTTCTACATAGTACTAGAAGTCCTAGCAACAGCAATCAGACAACAAAGAGAAATAAAAGTTATTCAAACTGGCAATGAAGAAGTCAAACTCTCTTCGCAGATGACGTGATTCTTTATATGGAAGACCCAAAAGACTCCACCCCCACACTACTAGAACTCATACAGCAATTTAGTAATGTGGCAGAATACAAAATCAATGTACATAAATCTTTGGTTTCTTATACACTAATAATGAAAATACAGAAAGGGAAATTAGAGAATCGATTCCATTTACTATAGCATCAAGAACCGTAAGATACCTGGGAATAAACCTAACCAAAGAGGTAAAGGATCTGTACTCAAGGAACTGCAGAACACTCATGAAAGAAATTGAAGAAGACACAAAAAGATGGAAGACCATTCCATGCTCATGGATCAAAAGAATAAACATTATTAAAATGTCTATACTGCCTAGAGCAATCTATACTTTCAATGCCATTCCGATCAAAACTCCACTGGCATTTTTCAAAGAGCTGGAGCAAACAATCCTAAAATTTATATGAATCAGAAGAGACCCCAAACTTCTAAGGAAATGTTGAAAAAGAAAAACAAAACTGGAGGCATCATGTTGCCTGATTTCAAGCTTTACTACAAAGCTGTGATCACTAAGACAGCATTGTACTGGCACAAACAGGCAATAGACCAGTGGAACAGAGTAGAGAGCCCAGATATGGACCCTCAACTTTATGGTCAACTAATCTTCAACAAAGCAGGAAAAAGTATACAGTGGAAAAAAGACAATCTCTCCTTTCCCATCTCAGATGAAAAGCCTCAAGTTTAGCAAGCTTAAGGAAATTGCCCAAATTCTATGTATGAGGCAATGCCAGGATTTAAGGCTAAGTCAGCTTGATATCCAAGCCAATACTTTAAGCCATGATGCTATACTATCAGTGGATGGATTCTTTCTGATAACACCGCAACCCAGCTAACATTTCAGCTGAGAGGAGATTAAGACGGGAGGTTGACTTAAGGAGACCAAAGTAAAAATGGCTTCGGAAGAGTAGACCTTTGCTACTCACAGTGGCCTAAGACCAAGAGTATCACATCCTGATGCAGAACTCAGGCCCACCCCGGACCTGCAGACTCAGAGTAGCATGTTGGAAAGATCCTGGAGGGTCATGAGCATTTTGAAGGGTAAGAAGAACTCAGTGATATCAGAGAAGCTCTAAATAAACTTTGTAGGAAAATAAGTCTGTAGCTGTAATAGAGAGGGGGGAAATGTGAGAATGTAGAGGATAAGATGGTAGTTTATTCATTTTTTAACCACCAGGGCCTATAGAAAAGGAAGTACATGACCAATTTATTGACTAAATGAGTGGATAAAACAAGAGATTAAGGCATTTCATTGCAGACATATCACATGACATGCATTAGTAGGTCTGGGTTTGGGTCCTGGCTCTACCTCTTCCAATATTGGCCAGGTCACCATTGCTCTATGTCTCACATTCTCCAATTAGAGGCAAAATATAACAAAAGCAAAATAAAACAATAGATTGCCACAGGCCTAGGAAGACCTGGCCATGTAGCACAACATGGGATAATCCGAAGGCCATTCTCACTCCAGGGCCTGTGTGGCCTGCTGAGGTCATCATGGGCCTGCATGGCAACATGACTTCCCCCTCTGGCCATTCCTGCTTCCTTCCTCTCCCTTCAACAGGTGTTTGTTCCAAAAACAAACTCCCAAATAAACATCCGGCATGTTAAATTTCATCGCAGAGTCTGCTTCACTGGGAGTCCAAGCCATGACACCCATTAAAGGAAAAGCCAGTCATCATCCAAGCATCCAAGGTGGTTTTGCATGAATTTATGGAGCACCTGCTGGGTTGGGGAAGATCAGAAGCTTATATCCTCCAGCATCTATAATATAGCTTGGAACTATTAACCATAACTTGTTTATACTGTAGCATTGTAATAAACTTACACATTCTCCCATATTGTGATACTATTCATACTTAGTAGCTTGTTGTGGTGGTATTTTTTATTTTTGCCATTTGGGGATTTTGGCCTTTGTTGTATTTTATCTCCAATTGGTGAAACCAAGGTACAAGACAGTGGTAACTTGCTCAAGATTGGAAGAGGTAGAGTCAGAACTCAAGTGCAGGCCTCCTAATCATACTGTATCTAGTGACATAGAATAGTGGCTAGGTAGGGGTAACTGGGGTAAATGTGGCTTCCTTAGCCTTCCACATGGAGAAGATGTCCAAAAACTTGCTGTCAGCAATTTAGAAAAAGATTCACCCTTGTGTCATCCAATTCTATCATAAGTCCTTGTTCTCCAGGCAAAGGAACATTTTCCAGGCATTGGAACAATTTGGTGGAGTTAACCTTGGTCATGAGATTGGTAGCCTAGGGGCAATGCACCAAGAGTAAAGGGTAACAAGCATTGATGAGACTGAAGCGCAAAGCCTCAAGACTCAAGGGCCCTTTAAAGAAGGCATCATGCCCTTCAACCTTGTACTTCCCCCCATTTGGTCAAGGAAGAGAAGGAAGTTCATGCTGGGTAAATGTCTGCTCAGTGGTTGGGCAGATAGGCAGGGGATCAGCAGTGACTCCTACCTGCCTTCGAGCCTACTAACTGGTGATTCAAAAGAGGCAAAGGAATTGCATTTTGCTATAGACTGAAAACTCTCCAAGCACAGACCCTGAGAGGCACAGCCCTCCTGACCCCAAGAGGCCCATGACATTCCTGCCATGTCCCCGACACCTACCCATGCCTTTTCTGACCATAGCAGCCTGCACCATGCGGTTCAGAACTGAATTACAGAGAGCCTTAATCCTGCTTACATCGGCATGCAAGTCTTATGGCCAGGAGACGGCAACCCCAGGAATCCAGTTGGCCTGCTCTGGATTAGAGAGCTCTTGTCCATCCTCTGCCTCCTGCTTGGGAGGTGGGAGCAGCCGGGGGCTGTCCTTCTGGATCTCAGCTAGCTTTCCTTGGCAGGAGCCATGCCTATTGTTGGAGCTGCTGGGCTGCTCAAGGGCAAGAGCCACGGAGGGAGCTCCCAAGGTTCACATTCGATGCCACACACAAGGTCATGAGGGCTGGGAGAGTCAACCCCCAACTTGGACCCCAAAGCCGCATTTTTACCTGAACCTTTATTATACAAATGAGGTACCTTCTAGTCAAGTCTTGTGGGCCAACAGACTACAAAAGGAAGGGAAAGAAATAGTGCAGTGGAGCAGAGGCCTGGAATGGTGTTTGAGCTCTGGCCTGTGTCGTGCAGCACCTGCTGCTCCTGGGACATCTCCAGGACACGTGGCGGGGTAGAATGGTGGGTAGCCTATCTGAGGGTGGGAGGCACAGAGAGGAAAATGGTCACCTTGGGTCAAGGGAGGGCAGATGGCACAGCCAGGGGAGCAAATATGTTTCCTCCTTCAGAGTCTGAAACACAAAAACAAACCTGTTGGACAAAATCCCTCCCTGTTTTCTAGACTGCTGTCAGGAGCTTCCAGCCAACAGAGTGATGTGGAAGGCAGATCAGGTGCTGCAGCTGGAAGGTCAGGATGGCCCGTCAGCAAAGCTTTCCTTCCCCTGAGTCCACACTGCCAGCAAGGCCCTGCTTAGCCCTCTTCCTCTTGCTGCTCCCTCCCTGGGGGCCCAGCTTAACGCCCCTAGCCCTGGACCACTGCTCTGCATGGACACTGTGAAGAGAATTTATAGATAAGTCTTTACTTTCCCTGGAGCAAGGAGAGGTCCAGATCAGGGACTTCGTCGAGTGCTGTGGTCAGGGATTGCAAAGTCTGCCAAGAGACCCCAACAGCCACCTTAACCATCAGGAGACGTCCAGTTGCAGCAAAGGCTAGCTTGCCATCTTGGGCCCAGGGGGTCTAGGAAAGTTCCAATTCATTTCCTAAAATAAGAATGACACTTAGTAAGGCAGTCTGGGAATGGAAAACAAGTGGCGAGAACCTCCTCCCCACTTGTCCACAGGGACTCTCTCAAAGCCTGGTGACCCACAGAGAGTAGGACAAGAACACAGCCCACAGGAAAATGCTCTTCTCATCTCTCCATGTAGCCCTGTTCTTCCCCTCCTCTGCTCCAAGCCCCCAGCCCAGCCACACTCAGAGGAGGTCATAGGACACTTTTGACCACGATCCCGGCAATGGGAGTGATGGCCCGTCCCGGGAACACCTGGGAGGCCAACCTCACACGCAAGCAGAGGGGGGTGGGGTGAGCACAATGGCAGCTGCCTGGAGGCCAGCTTCTCCTCGCGGTGCTGTCTTCTAGGATTGCTGCACGTTCTTCCTATTGGGTCTGCTGGTCACCACTCCCACCTTCTCCAACCCCATCTCCACATCAGCCAGAAGGAGCATTTCCAGGTGCAAGTCCAACATTGCTACTCAGTTGAAACCTATGATGGTTTCCCAGAGTCCTCTGACTCAGCCTGAACCCCAACCTGACTTTGAAACGCTCATGCCCAATCCCCTAGCTCTCTCAGGTGTTCTGCCCACGGCTGCTCCCCACGCCCCAGGCTCCAGGCTCACCCTGCTCACTCCAGCTGCATTACACAGGGGCAGAAGGCTGGTGGGTGGGTTTGCAGAAGTTAATCAAGGGACAAAGTATGTGCTTTGTCAGCTTTGACAGCCTGACGGGTCGTCCAGTGCAATGGGCTGGAGCCAGCCAAGGCTTCCCCAAATTCTTTCAAGAGGTTGTGCTTCTTTTCTCAGGGAAACGACCATTTCTCGGGACCCAAGGAGACAGAGAAGAGAAACTGTGCTCCACACAAATATCCTCGCAGAGCTTGGGGCTGAGGCAGGGGGCTCCCCCAGGACACATAGCAAGACAGGAAGATGGCAGAAGAGATGAGAGGCATTTGCCAGGGGGCCTGTGATCCAACATACTACGTCTCTTCCCAATGGGCTTCAGGTGAGATGGAGCACTGGCCTGCTTCCTGCTCCCCACCCCTCCTAACCTACTGGTCACCATGAAACAACCAGGACACCAGCACCTGTTTGTCTTTGAGCCGCCATATAAAAATATGCATGTTGCTTGTTTTAAGACCAGACAGCCGATAATTGATTCATAAATCGAAATTCCACTTTAAATTCTACCAAAATGAGGGGTGCCTGGGTGGCTCAGTGGGTTAAAGCCTCTGCCTTCAGCTCAGGTCATGATCTCAGGGTCCTGGGATCGAGCCCCACATCGGGCTCTCTGCTCAGCAGGGAGCCTGCTTCCCCCCTCTCTCTCTGCCTGCCTCTCTGCCTGCTTGTCATCTCTGTCAAATAAAAAAATAAAATCTTTAAAAATAAATAAATAAATAAATAAAATAAATTCTACCAAAATGAAAACCACTGACCAGTATTGCCTGAGCCTGGATCCCTGACACCAGATGAAAGCCTAACCCACCTTAATCTCCTTGTTGGCACCGATTACTTAAAAGAGACTCATCTTCTATTGTAGACTATGAGATCAAATTAGAATTCATGAAGCTACACATGTCCTTTCCCAATGCTTTTAATAATGATAAACACTCTTATTGTCAGAAGTTAAACAAAATGAGTTTTAGGGAATACAAGTCTGTCCTGAGGGGGTGATCAGAGGGCTGAGCAGAGAGAGAACCTGTGGTCTTTCCTTTCCAGGCTGTGGGGCAGGATCAGCTCAGCCAGTCCTTGGGCCATGCCTCTTGCTCCTCCTGCATTCCTGAGTTTCCAGGCTAGTGGGACTTCCTAATTTGGAAATCGGCACAGAGCAAACCCTGAAAGGACTTGGGTGTCCTGCCGTGAACTCCCTGAGAGCCAGTGGCCGTGGTTACATAACACACACCTCGTTTAACCCCTCCAAAATCTTCCCAGAGCTCCCAAGCTGAGTGGGAGATGAGGCTCCAGGCCCCCATTCACTGACACTGTGACACCCACATGCAGCCTTTCTGCAGCATAGACATTCCCTCCCAGGCCTGCCCTCTGACGCCCTTTCCACCTTCCCCGCGCTCCCATCCGGAGGTGGTGTCTGGAATGTCACCTCTGGCCAGCCCTGGAAGGAAGGGATTTCATTGCCTTTGCTTTGACCCTGGTATCCCCACAGAGCTGGGCTCATCAAAGGTAGATAAGCAGTCCCTGGGTGAAGACAGAGTGAGCAAGTGCTGTGGTCAGGGGTTGCAAAGTCTGCCAGGAGACCCCAACAGCCACCTTAGCCATCAGGAGACGTCCGGTTGCAGCAAAGGCTAGCCTGCCATCTTGGGCCCAGGGGGTCTAGGAAAGTCCCAATTCATTTCCTAAGATAAAAATGACATTTAGTAAGACAGTCTGGGAATGGAAAATAGACAAAAAGGGACAGGGAGGTGGAGGAGAGCTGAAGAAAGGAAATTTATAACTTATCTTGTGTTCATTTTGAACCTTTTCGGGGGCTCTCGAAGCCCAGTGCAGGCAGGTCAGTGTCCACGGAGGGGTGACGAGTAACACTCCCGGCTCCTGCCTGGGGGTCTGACTTCATCCATCAGCCATCTCCACCAGAAGTAGCAGGCGAGTAGTGGGGTTGTCGGTCACAGCAGACGTGATCCAAAATTTATTTTTGTATTTACTTATAGCTGCTGTTTTAACATTCACGGGAATTTTAAATGAGTATAAATCATTCCTGATCCCCAAAACACAACAGATTTTACTCTTGCCTAGTCCTTCTGATTGGCTTTGGTTTAAGTGTTTTATTTTGGGATTGGACTGAGGGCAGCAAATTCCTATCCAAATCAACAGAGATTCTTGTGGCCAGGATGTGCTCATGTGTTATAATTTTCTACCCCTTTCAGCTGAAGAGCTCCTGGTGGGGGTAGGGGACATAACTTCTACTTTGGTATCTCAGCATTTTGCCCCACACACTGTACTTACTTAGTAGGTGCTCACTAAATATTTGTTAAATGAATGGGCACGTTGCCTCAATACCATGACCTTGACAGAACTGTACGTTTAAATCAGGAGAGGAGCAACTTATTATTATTTTAATCTTAAATAAATTCAATATTCTCTGAAAATAGAAAGCAGGGGCGAGAGTAGAGCATCAGAATGTCACCCAGAGGCACCAAGGTCAAAGTTAGAAGGGAACACAGTGTATTGAGTCTTATGGGAGGAAGGACAGAAATGGGAAAATGAAACCAACAAGCTGAACACAAAAGCAGGACGGGAAGACAGGGGGTTAATGCTCTGGGACAGGTAACTGACAACCAGGTCAGTGAACTGACAGGGTCTGCCAGGGGCATCACAGTGTTGGCACCCCACATCCATTGTAGGGGATAAGTGTGGAGGATTCTAGAAAGCTCACCAGGCTGAGTAGTACCTGCCGCTCACACATCTCACGCCGCTTAAGTAGAAATTCTGCTTTTGAGGGTAGAGTCATAGTTACCGATGGGGAAATTACTCTCTAAATAAGAGTAGCAATGACCATGGGCTCATGACATCATTACTTATGGATGACACAGACGAAAATCTTTCATCGATGTGATGGAATTTCCATCCCATTCCACAAATTGGATAAAACTATGCCTCTTTCTCATTATCACTTATACTGCCTATTTTCCAGGATATCCTTACATTTATACCCCCAGTGTGGTCTGTCTAATTCACACTGGAAATCTAAATGTCTTGATTGAAGCTTTGGAAAATTCTAAGAAGGGTGCTATTGACACCAGATCAAATAAATAAAATATTTGACAGAGAGAAATCACAACTAGGCAGAGAGGCAGGCAGAGAGAGAGGAGGAAGCAGGCTCCCCGCGGAGCAGAGAGCCCGATGCGGGGCTCGATCCCAGGACCCTGGGATCATGACCTGAGCCGAAGGCAGAGGCTTTAACCCACTGAGCCACCCAGGCGCCCCAATAACCATTTCTTTAGTGACAGGATTACGGTTTTCTTTTCTGGAGACATGACCCTCTTCCCTAGTGCAGGGACCCCTTGCATGACACTGGAGTGATTTCTGGGGAAGGCGCCCGGGCTTCGAGCTGGCCTGTGGCTTGAGCTGGCCTGCAGAGCAGTGCTGTCTCTCCTCCCCCTGGACAAACTGAGCTCATGCTTACCTCCCAGCCCTGAGCTTCTCTAGTAATCCTTGACCGAATCTGGATTTGGGAGTTCTGGGATTCTGTTAAATCTTGTTTAAAGAAAAATAAACAAACAAATAAATAACTACATGTTATCATGATATAAAAACTTCTTTACAGGGTCAGGTAATCTATCTGTGAAGACGTGTGGCGTTAAGAGTCAATCCCACATGATGGATAAAGTGGAATGTGAATTTCCAGATTGTAAATGAGTTAGGTAATGACACTCAGGAAGTCATAAATATCTGTGGGTTCATTACAAAGTGCACATTTTGGAAACGCTTCCAACAAATCAACCTTGCTTGAATCCCATCCATCTCTTAGAACACTCCTATGCCATCAGCCTGATCCTGTGGAATACTTCTCCCTGCTATCTCTCACGCCCTTCTCTTCCTTGGCCCTGCGCCGTTATCCTAGCTCCAGTCCTCATCACCACACTGCTGGGTCACTGCGGCAGCCTCCTCATCACTCTGCCCAGTCCCAGCTGCTCTGTGCCTCTCATCCATTCTGCACACCCGGCTCAGGGCTCGATTTCTCCTCACATCACCACTTTCAACATGCTGTCGCTCTACTCAGAAATTTCTGTTTCCTATGGCCTTCTGAGCGAAGGCTAGAGATCCATGGTTTGCTAGTTAAGGTCCTCCAGGTTCCAGCTGACCTCTCGGAAGTTCTCTCTCTCTCTGTTGCTGAAACCACCAGCCAGCGGGAGGTGCCCACTGTCTCTTCCCAGCAAGCCTGTGCCTCTCTGTTCTTTGGTCCCCATGGCCACCCTCCACCCAGATTGTCCCTAGAGAGCCTTTTCCCTTCCTCTCTGCCTGTTAAAACACAACTTTCTACAAACTTCCTACAATATAGGTGATAATGGAAAACCCAAACTATCTACAAACCCAAACTCCCTAAAGTTTTTCTCAACTTCTCCAGTCCATCTTGGTCTAATTGAGTAGCCTTCTTTCAATCCTTATTCTATTTAAATATAAGCTTTCTGGAGATGCAGAGTAACTTGAATCAAAAGGGGGAAAAAAAGAGGAATTTCAGGTCCCAATGCCTATGGTAGCCAAGCTACTTTGGGTCAGAGGATCATATAGATGAACACACATTCACCCTTCGATGTGTCCACGTGGCCTCTATCTCAGAAAGGTGGCAAGGAAGCTTGTGCTGGCTCGTGCAATTCGGCCAAGGCCAGGAGGCCCCTCCCTGGCCCTGTTCCCTGTAGATGGGGTCCACACTTGCCCTCTTCTTTGTTATGCTCCACCGGTTAATTTTAAAACCACATATTGTTCCTCACTTGTTTTGAGGCAAAGGAAAAGAAAGGAGATGGAAACAGATCAAAAAGGAGGTATTGGTTTTTATTCATTTCTATTCCAATATATCTGTGAAAGTCACTTCGGAAGACAGAAACCACTCTAGATATTTCAACCGGGGAACTGGTTACAGGTTGCAGAGATACTCACAGCTGCAGTAATCCAGGACCCCTGCTAGAACTGGAGGATCAGCAGGACAGGGGCCATAATCAGGCCAGAAACCAGGGCCCCTAGGGTAGGACTGTTCGGTGGGAGCGGAGGCCATGGAGCGAGGGGCTTCCCTGGAGGACCAAGGGCCTGAGCGGAAACACTGCCACTGGGAGCAAGGGCAGAGGGAGGGGAAAATGTGAGAAGTGGCCTCCAGTCTTCCCTTCCAATCCCCCCGCCCCGGTGCCTCTGCTAGTGAAGACGGCCCACAAACTGGAGCGCTGGGGAGCCTGGGGTGGACCTGAGCACGCTGGCAGCTGGGCGGCAACAGCTCTCCGAGGCATCACCCCTCCACGTCTCCACACTACCGCACCACAGCCTCCACACCACCCTCCTCACACCTGTCAGAACCTCCACACTTCCCTGCTGCGGGGCCCTCACTTCCTTCCAGATGATCCTCAGACATCTCTGTGATGCCCTTATACCTTTGACTTCTGCTGCCCCACCCCTGGCCTTGCCCCACCTTCCCCGCCCCTGGGCTCCTGTCTGCACTCCCCTGCTGAGCTCTAAGGGAAGACAGCCTGCAGAGCTGTGGCTCACTGGAGCCACAAGACAGGGACCATGGAAGCTCCGTGTGGGTCTCATGGCTGCTGGAGGCTCCTTTGAACCCCTTGCTTGGGTTGATTTTTGGCCTCTCTGATCTAGGCTTGCCCAAACCTTTCCCCAAGTCCCCAACCAAAGCTCTCTCCAGGCTTGCTTCCCACTTCCCTGAGACACCTGAAGCCATGTGGTAGGACCTTTCTCTATGTCTCTCCCCTCAACTGTCCTCCATCCTCCTTTCTCCTTGGACCCACACCTTCGAAGGAGCTCTTGTCTGTCTCCACCTGTGCTCTTGACCCTGTTTTCTCCTGTCCCCTCTGCACTTGGCTCCAGGCATCGTCCCTTCTACTTCTCTGCTTTAAATCTTCCTTCTCTCTGTCTGTAGGTCAGCACGGGTGCTTTCTTACAAAACAGCAACAAACATAGAGAGTCCTTTGACCCCTTTCATCCCTTCAAGCAAATTTTCTAACTTTCACTTTAACTTCAAATTTATTGAATGAGCAAGGTTAACCCATGATCTCTTTTTCATGTCTTTGAGATTGTCCATTCCCATGGCTTTTGTCCATTCCTGTGGCTTTTATCCATCTTCTCCTCAGACTGCCTCAGCAGCATTGGGCTCCATTGTACAATCTCCGTTACCCCCACCCTTTTCTAGAGTCTCTTCTCCCACTTTCTCTGAAGCTGCCCACCCTTTGCTCTCCTCCTCTCTCACTCTCTCCGACAAGTTTGTCTCACTCCTCCTGTACAAGCATGTGGGTGCTTGCCTGGTCTCTGTCCTCAGTTCCCATCATGCTTCCCCTATCCTCTGCCCTTGGGTTGTCTCCTCCCAGCTCCACTACTGTCTTCAGATGGTCTTCAAATCAGTCTCTTGGGTCTAAATCTCTGGAACATAAGCTTGTCCCAGTTTTTCAACCATCTCTGCAAATCTGAATATCTTTGGCTGCCATAAACTCACTATGTCCCAAATTGCTCTTATTTCTTCCTATAAGCCCTCAATCATCCCATTGACTTTACACTTTTCTCAACATTCTACCTCAACACTCTAATAAGGTCTTTGACTTACCCCTCCCCACCCCCAGTCACCAAGCCAAGGAAATCCTATGCTTCTTTCATGTCTCCATTAACTTCATCTGTGAACAAGCCAAAACATTCTACCTCAACACTCTAATGAGGTCTTTGACTTGCCCCTCCCCATATCCCGTCAGTCACCAAGCCAAAGAAATCCTATGCCTCTTTCATGTCTCTATCGGCCTCATCTTTGAACAAGCCCTTATATCTAAAAATATATATATTTTGAAACATTTCATACACATGAGCTTATGTGATGACTATTGTGTGCAGAGGTATCTGGAAGACCACAGTGCAATCACAGGAGAACCATTGTATATTTTAAATGTTTAAGAGACACCGCATAATCCATTACTTTGAAGTTATTGGGACTTAACTACTTAAAACTATTAGGTATTTGGTTTTGTCTCAAGACACCGAAAAATTCAGTGAGACACTAAGAGTACTCTGAGCTGAGAGAATTTGTGAAACCCTAGTACCTAGGGTTTCAAAGAAAAATTGATTGACCACCTATGTGCCTATAAAACAGCACGAGGCACAGAGTGTTTAACTACTGTTTGAATGAGGCAAGGAGAGGAAACAAGATGGCAGCACAGGAGGCTCCTGGGCAAACTCCCCCAACGGATACACCAAATGTACCGCGGCATTCGGAGCAATTCTCTCTGACAGAAATCCAGAAACTAGCTGAATGACTCCTACACACCACATGACAGAAAATGCCCAAATCAAAATGGATAGGAGAGACCAGGACACACCTTCACCACAAACCCCAACCCTGGCACATTGCCATATAATCAGGGGGATCAACTCCTAGCTTCTCCCTGAGGGAGTAAAGGATTTGGACCCCACATCTAGCACCACAAATTTCAAGGTTCCCACCAGAGAGATGGGCCCCCAGACACCAATGAAAAGCCAGAGGCGCTTGCATTCATGACACCCACAGGATCCTAGGAAACAAAGAAGCGTTTCTTCACAGGCACGCGAGCACTCGCTGAGGTTATCAGCTCAGAGGCCAGCACTGAGGGAGCAGGCAAAAAAGCCCATTGCCCAATCTTTCCTTGTGAGGGGTTGATTGCCTGCTTACCACCGATGATCTGAGGATCCGGTTCTAATCTGCACGCATCTTGGGGCGAGCTGTAGCCCTCCCGGGAACCCAGGGAAGCCATTGGGCACTTCCTCCACCTTCTCTCTCTGCTCCTCCCAACTGTAGCAACCAGATTGCCAACATTTCTCTGGCAAGCTCTTGCCCGGGGTCCCTGCTTTTGTGGCTGCTCTTCAGGGATACTATATCGTATAATTATAATTTGCTAAGAGAGTTGAACTGAAGGGTTCTCGCCGAAAAAGAAGAAGAAGAAGGGAATATGTGAGATGCCTGATGTGCTAACTCATCTGAGGGTGGGAATCCCCTTGCAATGTACGTGTGTAGCAAATATCTGATTGTATGTTTTTTAAAAAGATTACACACAGGTCTGTTTATTAATTATAACTCAATAAATTTGAAAAATAAAAATAAATAAATTAGAGAAATTAAAAATAAAAATAGAATTTTAAAATAAAACAAAATTAAACAATAAATATATAAAATAAAATAAATACAGGTGAAGCCTACTGGAACCTTGACTCTATGTCCTCCTCCCATTTTTCTGTTCATCCTTCCTAGAAGTAACTACTTTCCTGAATTTTTGCACTTGTAATTACCTGGCTTTGCTGTGTCGTTTTTATTGCAGATGATTGTGTTCTTAAAACACATGCATATATATGCATGTTGTTTAGATTTGCAGGTTAACTTTTAACACATTTTCTACCAAATGCTAACTGATCTCCTGGCTGATTTTCCCACCTCTTCAGTTACCCTATTGCCATTCTTTGCACGTCTTCTTTTCTTTCCTTTCCTTTTTTTTTTTTCTTAAGGTTTATTTATTTGAAAGAGAGATAAAGAGAGTGTGTGCACAAGGGGCAAAGGAAGAGGGAGGGAGAGAATCCTCTCTCCCCTACCCCCTACACCTGCCCCTGTGGCAGGGCTCAAACCCCAGGCCCTGAGATCATGACCTGAGCTAAAATCAAGAGCTTAACCGACTGAGCCACCCATGGCCCCGATGCTATGTACTTCCTTTCTTTAGTCTCTAACCAGTTCACATCAGTGCTCAACAACCTTCAAAGACATACCCCTTCACCACTGACTCAATTCCCTTCCCAACCTTAATATACAGAGCTTTGCCAGTCACATAATTTCTCTGAGCCTCAGTTTCTTAATGTGTAAAATGGGAATGAAAATCCTCACCTTGCAGGGATGTTCCAAAGACCCGATGAGCCATTTACGTAAAGTGCAGCCCTGGGGCCTGACGCAGAGCCTGTAGGAGCGCCATACACTGGAACTAATCTTTTTATTTTTATTTTTATTACACTCCCTGAGCTGTTCTTTTTTTTTTTTTATGATTATTATTATGCCTCTCCGAACATTTCCCCCAAGCCATTGTACAGAGCCCCCCACATAGTGAACGCTCAGGAAATGGTTGTTGAACGTGAAATAAACCAGTCTCAGGCAACTCACACACAAGCTGATAATGCCCAGGGTGGTCGGGACTCCTCTTTGTATGGGTTGAGCTCCAATGGGAGGTTGGGATAGTCTACGCTGAGAGGAAGGAAAACGTTGATGATTGCTCATGCTAAGTAGCATAAATAAGATGTTACGAATCTTTAAAACATTTTCAGTAGCAGCCTGTGGATATGAGGTTGGGCTGGGCTCCACCCCCACCCCCAAGCTGGCTTTTGTCAAGCCTTAGTTGGCTGCCCTTGGAGCAGAGCTGCTGTCTTGGGAAGACCGCAGGATTAGCTCCTGCCCCAGCCGAAGGGCGGGAACCCACTCCTCTGACATGCACGGTTGCCTCAGGACCTGGAATCCATTCTTTGCTCAGTTGCCAAAGGACTATTTTAAGTCTTGTCGAGTTGGCAGGAGTCCCCGGTACGCCCATGTCTCTGTGTGTGAACTGCTGTCACTCGCCTCTTGCCCTCAGGATTTTCAAAGAGGATGGAAGAAATTAATGGCTATAAATGACGGAGGCCCTCTAGTAATGATTTTATTTATGCATAATTTTGACAGGTTGTCTCCTTATTGAGAAATGGCATATTTTCTACCCTCTGAGGAAAATTTGTTCATTAATCTGAGAAATGGTACTATTCATGTTGCTGGTATTTACGCTGGAAGCGTAATTAGTCTTAGCAAAAATACACCCCAGGAGGCCTGTGGTCTCTACAGAACCACCCGTCTTTAATTTGGTTTGTTTCCCCGGAAGTCCTCAGCCCAGCCTCTCGATCAGCACTGCCTCACTTTCAGACTCGCAACAGAAAGTCACTATTTGTTCTCGAAGGAGAGCCACGTTTGAAAAACTGCACCTCCTGGAAAACAGAAAAACTTGCATACATGTGCAGTTATTTGAACTTAATTGTATACAGATATATTTCTATATATCCTAGCAACAAAACAGAGCCGTGTTCTGTGAGGAAAAAAAAAAAGAATAGTGTTCTGTGATGAGAAATGTATATTAACTACACAAAAAATGATTAAAGTTTATGTCTTCTATCTTGGGTAGCACAGAGCAACTTACCAAATGTCAATGGTTATGCTAACATTTACTTTAGCAAAGAGATAATTACAAAGGCTGAAAAGCCTATTGAACCCATCAGATTGTCCACACATCAGCCGGTTTTCATCCAAACCAGTTTATAATCTAAAACAGAGAAGTCTTTACTTTAGATGTAACCAAGGTCATGACCTTTTGTTTTTTGTTCTGACTGAAGGTTCTGCGGCCTGAGTGACCCCAACCAAGCTTTGCTTGTTTCTGAGCTTTCGAATGTGTCTCTGCTGCTAATGTCAGCTGGGCGAAGGTAAGAGCCAACCGATGGTTCTAGTTGTAATTGCCACAAATGGGAAACGTCTCTGTGGAGGCAGACAGGGCCTCTCGTGCATTACAGCCCAGGGGAGTTGTAAACGACATTTGCATGGCCAATTCACAGGGTCCTGAAGAGGTAGTCTCCATTTTTGTGTATCTTGTTTGAAAGTCCAAGTAACTCACAAGATGACCCTTTTCTTAGAGATCTTAGTTACGAATATGTCATTTGACACTGAAAATATAGATCCATTGGATGGTTTGAAAATTTGCTGACTTCTGTGAAAAAGCAATCATATATCACACCGATGCATCTCAGCATACACAAGCGTGTAAAGGGTGGTAAGCCTGGCCTCGTCCTCTTCCCAATGGCGCTCAGCTCTGAGGTGCTTTATCTTAATTTCAGATAGAACCTCAATGGGCAGTGGTCTCTACCACCAAGGTTTGCCCTGCCCACTCTTGGAATTACTAAGTAAATAATTGCCTACAGCAACTGGACAACTTCTTCTCTATAGCAATTTTTAAAGCAATTTTTTAAAAATTTTTAAAAATTTTTTTAAAGCAATTCTTTTGTATGACTAAAAATCCCATGTAAAATAATATCTCCTACTCACCCATTCCATAATCTTCAGCCTCCTTGAAGCCTATCTAGAACATGACATAGGTTTGCTATGCAATCATGTGAAGTTTCAGATTTGAATGCTCAGGCTTTCGGCCAAATCTTCCTTTCCAGACAGGGCAGGTGGTGGTCCCAGCCTTCTCCTTTTCACCACTGAGTCATTTATCCATTCACCTGACAATTATCAAGAGGCTCCTGTCTGCTGGACGCCACACTGGGTTTTGTCAACCTCAAAAAGAAAAAGACTCTAGAAGGTCAAAGTGACTTTGGCAAGCAAGTCATTGCTACAGAATCACATCAGGCACTCGGAGGAGGGACTCATCGCCTTGCTTGAAAGATCAAAGAAGGTTCCACAAGGAGGTAAAGTTTGTGCTTGATCCTGCAATAGTTTGCCAGGCAAGAGAGAAGGAGGGAAGGACTTTGAAGTTAAAAAATATTATCAGCATGAAAATGTGGGGGTAATATGAGGAGGATTTGGTGATCTAAAGTGGGGAGTGACACATACACGCACACGTATATAATCCAATGTCTACTATATGCCAAGCACTGAGCCAAGTGCATTTGGATGCATTATCTCATTTAATTACAAGACAACGCCATGAACTACGACTTCTTAAATCCCCGTTTTACCAATGAAGAAGGTTAGTAATTCTTGTTACTCAAGGTCCTAGAGCTCATCAGGTGTGGCTAACACCATAGCTTTTGCTCTTAGTGACCCTCCAAGCAGGTTCAGACAAGGTGACAGAGCTCCTTCCAAGTCATATAAGGCCTGTGGTCTTTATCCCAATGGCAACCGGACACCATTAATGTGTTTACAATAGGGCAACGAAATCCTGTGGCTAAGTTTCAGAAAGATAATAACACAGCAGGAATGTGGAGGAAGGGGTGGAATGGGAAGAGGCCAGAGACAGGGAAACCAATTAGGGAGGCATGAAAATGATCTAGGTCAGGACTGGTGGAAACTTGAATGAAGGCAGGAGTGAGAGAGCAGCAAAAGTGGAGGTAGGAGGTCATTCAGAAATAAGAGCGAAAGGACAAATGTAGAGTGCTGGATGGCCAGGGTTACCAGATCCTTTGTTGCAAACCACAGAAGCTATGTATTTGGTCTGGTTTAAGAAAACGAATTTGCTAAATGGTAGAGCTGATGGAGTCTCTGAGAGGGTCAAAGAAACAGAGCTGCAAGTTTTGCAATGATAGAGACACCTATCTGCTCTCACAGAAACCCTGCTATCCTGCCACCATGGGGCTTAAGGACTTGGGCATCCAGGTATCGGTTTCCTATTGCTGCCATAACCAATCGCCATACACGTGGTAGTCGAAGACGATGCAGATTTATTCTACAGTTCTGGAAGTCAGAAGTCTGAAGCGGGTCTCACTGTGCTTAAATCAAGGCACTCGCATCCCCTTGGCGTATGTCACCATCTTCTATCTTCAAAGCCAGCAGAACCACGCCCACAAGTCTCTGATTTCTGCTTCTATTGCTGTATCTCCTTCCCTCACTCTGCTCTTGTCATCACATCGCCTTCTCTGACTCTGACCCTCCTGCCTGCCCCTTACGAGGACTCTACAGAGTACCTCACGTCCACCCAGATAATCCAGGGTAACTCACCATCTCAAGGTCCTGAACTCCGTCACACCTGCCGCATGAGTTCATGTTCAGGCTCTAAAGATTCGGACGTGGACATCCTCGGAAGGCTGTTATCCTGTCTACCATAGTCGTTCATCTTTCGGTTTCCAGGTTCTAGCAAAGGACCTCATAAGCCCTGTCTGTGAAATGCTGGATGTCACCACATCTGCCTTTACCCAGAAGGCTTTAGTGCAGTCCTTCTTCCCGTCTATAGCTCGCAAATCATAGTCGCCTGGGTTGTATGCGATCAGAGGGGTCTGGATCACATGCCCAAACCTTAGCTGCAGGGAAGGCTTACAAAGCAAGCTCTGACTTCCTCCTTAGGGATCATCAGGCTCCCAAAGGGGGTGTTCCGAAGTTGCTGGGTGGTCATAAATATGGCAGATATCGGACTAAGCCTGGTCAGACCTCAGGCTGCGGCATGGGTTTCGTTGCCAGGATCACACGGAAGAGGAGCATTTGCAAACGGGAACCAGGACAGCAGGGTTGGTGAGGGAGCCTGACACCATGACTCAGGAGTATTTGTAGACTTGGGGTCATACGGAGAGTCTTGAAAGGCATGTGTGCCTGGCTGTGAAGGAAGGGCTTGCATGGGGAATAGAGATCAGACCTGTGTGTGTCTCCGAAAGGCTAGGACTATGGGGAGATACAGTAGCAACGTATTCTGCCTCTCAGCCAGCACACTCCAGAGAACTCAGTGGGCAATGGGTTTACTGCCCCTTAAATTTTGAGGCAGAAGCAAGATGACAAGATTTGGGGGCACAAAGAGGGGATTCAAATATCAGATGAAAATTGCATTAGATAACTTCTAAGTTTTTATCATTTTGTTCTTACCCAATAACCCAATTATTGGGGGGTAATAAGGGTTAAATCACAATTTTACATGGAAATAGTATTTTTAAGAAGAAAATTCTTGATTTTTAAACTTTCGCCCTTATATTTAATTTTCTGATTCCCAATTCCTCACTTTTTTTTTTAACAGTAAGTAACATTTTAAAACAGTATAGCTTGTTCCCACCCTAACTCCAAAGTCTGGATTTTATCTCAGGGCTGCTGCCGTGTTGGAGGACTTGACATGCCTTTTGTGTTCTGTAATGTCTTCATCTGAACAACAGGCCTGGTGAGGTTGATCCCCCAGCACAGATGCCGAATGTTGACCGGTTAGAAGTTGATGAATGTACATAGGAACTAAGTGGTTCCAATCTGCTTTCTTTTTCTACGTATGCAATTCCCTGTCTGCATTCCAAGCTTGGTTGAGGAGCTCTGGTCAGCTGCCCCAGTTTATCACCTCCATGGAGAGATCGTGATGGCAGCCATCGGGCTGAGAGCAAAGGCCATCCTTCTTCCCAAATGGCTCACAGGGCCACACAGGGCCACCCACCCGCAAAATGTGTTTTGGAAAGTTACTTTGCAAAACCAAAGCTAAAGGAAGGAACCACACACGTTTCTAAGCTACCAGTCGAGATGTTTTTGCTTGGATTTAACTTAACTTTCTTTTGTCCTAATCCAAACCCCACATTGCTTAATATGTCACAGATTTCCCCAGTGACCCAAGCACCATTAGTTGCAGACCCCCCCTTTTTTTAAATAGTAAAAGCAAAACACCATAATGGGTAGGTTTGCAGATTACATGCTTCAGTTTCTGAATCTGTCATGGACCTAGGGTGCAAAAAGTGGGGGACCTAGGGTGCAAAGAGCGCACGCGCACGCAGTGGTGATGAGAATAGAGAATGAGGATATAGGAAGCAGCAGAAACTTAAAAAAAAAAAAAATTCCTAGTGCTTTGTTGGTCTTCTTCTACCAACCATCACCCTAAGTAACAGAAATTATGTGGCATATCTATAGGCATTTTTCTCCCTTTATTCTTAGAAAGCATTCCTTCTGGGTTGCTTTGTTTCAGTCCTGAGCAGGCAGCTATGCCAGAACAGAGGGAATCTTCAGGAGCAGGTGTTGCAATCAAATAAAATTTATAACAAAAGACTCTCTGGCAGATATTCACGATATAGATAATACTTGCCTGCGCAGTGATTAGCTAGAAATGCTAAGCAGCGATTCTCCTAAATGACTGTAATTAGTAATCTTTTAACACAGCTAAACCAGCTCGCACTGTCTCTTCTTAGCAGGTCTCTAGAATCTATAAATAGAACATAGGAAGCATTCCTTCGAAATCATATGTGGCCCGATTCTCCCTCAGAGAGCCTCCTTCCTTTCCTCTTTCTCCCCTCCCCACTCCCTCTCTCTCTCCTCCCTCCACCCATCCCTCTCTGGCATCTAGTCCAGCCCAGACATGACTTTCACTACTGTTTTTTCTCTTTCTCTTTAAAAGAGAAAATTTTGCATCTCACCCTCCCCCCACCACCAAATGCTGGAGTTCCATATGTCAGTGTCCTAGTCAGCAAAAAAGCTGTTTTCCTCCTTCTGTGTAGGGAAAACCCCAGTCTCCTTGACTTTAACACAGAGAACACTTCATTTCTGGTCACCAAATGTGTGAAGGTTTTTCCCCCCCACACCAGACAATTTGCAACATTGTCCCACAATGTCACTCTGTTCTGATACTCTCTACCTACAAGTGTGGTTTCTAGCCACATCAGGCTAGACTCTCTTGCTTTTGCTTTAGGAGCTAAGGAAGGAGGAACAGGCCAGAAGAGGGGGCCAGGAGCCTCCACCACCAAGAAGAGGAATGATTAACAACTAGACTGTTTAAACTTCACGATTGCCAACACTTTCAATATAGTATCTGATATTCAGTTAACGCATATTAATGGAAGGCCACCTCTCTGCTGTCACTGTTCTGGACTCTGGAGATACAGAGAGGAAAGGGCAAAGTCTCTGACCTAGTAAAACTTCTATTCTAGCAAAGGAGATAAGCAATAGACAAATAAACACAGTAGAAAACCAGCTAATGCAAGAGTATGGTCATCCTTTTTTGGCCACCCAGCATCTGAAACTCCATCTTATCTGGACATTCTTTTTTTTTTTTAAAGATTTTATTTATTTATTTGACAGACAGAGATCACAAGTAGACAGAGAGGCAGGCAGAGAGAGAGAGAGGAGGAGGAAGCAGGCTCCCCACTGAGCAGAGAGAACTTGATGTGGGACTCGATCCCAGTACCCTGGGATCGTGACCTGAGCAGAAGGCAGGGGCTTTAACCCACTGAGCCACCCAGGCACCCCTATCTGGACATTCTGTACCTTATGGACTCTTGGAACGCAGAGCCCATGGCCCACCACATAGAAAGAGAACTCTCCAGACAGTAGTTTGATCAGCCTCCCTTGTAGAAGGAGCCAAGACCCGTGGTCAAGGCTTGGCCAATCAGACACACCAACCCATACTTTGGGTCAGGAGCCAATGACTCAAGGACGCAGGGCCTGCTGAAAATCCTCGCTGGCGGTGGCCCCATCCGCAGGAGGAGGAAGATTGCGGCGGGTGCAGCAGAGCTAGTGTCTGGGATAGTGGCCCTGGTGACATTCCTTTGGCAGCAGGGAGACGGGGTTCTAACCAACCCGTGTGACTTACGCATTGCTCTTGGCTGTGAACCACTCCACCTTCCTTACCATTCCTTGAGCTTCTGTTAACAAATCTTTCTTTTCCTTAAACTAGCTTTTACCTAAGGACAGGTAACTCCTAACACAAGGAGTCATAAGTGACAAAAGCAAAGGCAGATGAGGGACAGGGGAGTGATGGGAAGCTATTTTACTCAAGGAGTCAAATGAGCCTCTCTGTACTTTTAAGACCAAAGTCATGTGAAGAACTGGGGAAAGAGAACCCCAGAGAGAGAACAACAGGGCAAAGCTGAGGCAGTAACAAGGTTGTGAGTCTGAGGAATGACAAGAAGGTCAGCGTGCCTAGAGCAAGATATGAACTGAAGTCAGAAGGCCACACAAGGGCCAGAGCCAGCAAAGCTGTCTAAAGCATTGCACAGAGTTTGAATTTTATTCCATGTGTGAGAGAAGCCCCTGAGTGTTCCGAGCCGGGGGGGGGGGGGGGGCGCGTGACATGTTCTGGTAGCTAAAATGGTCAGTGTGCCTGCTGTAGAGAGAACTGCCTGTAGCAGGACAAGAGTAGAAGCAGAAAGACAGCGACTGTCGAGGTGGTCCAGGAGCAAGGTGGTGGGGCTAGGTCTCCATCGAGCCCGGAGTGTTGGAGGGTGGAGGGACTAGGTCAGAGGAGGGAGGCATTTTGAAGGTAGAGCTGACAGGCTTGTGGATTAGAGGCAGACTCTGAAGGAAAGAAAGGAGTCAAGGATGACTGCAAGGTTTTGGGACTGAGCCACTTACTGAGGTGGGGAAGATTATGAGAAAGGCCAGCTGGAGCACACGGAGGGTGGGAACAAGAGTTCAACTTTATGTTCTGTAATGTCATGTGTAATGCTACGTGGTCTCTTTAATTTTGGATGAACTATAGTTCATTTCACCAGTCCCCTGTTGTTCATCATTTGGGTTGTTTCCAGAATTTTCCCCATATCAAAATGCTGTTCTAGCAAAGCTTTTTTATAATGAGTGTGATTATGTTTCTAGAAGTGAAGTTTCTGGGTCAAAGGATGGCTTAAGGCTTTTGATACATATTGTCGGTTGTCCTCAGGAAAATCACAGCTAGTTACATTGTATCAACAACATATAAGTATGCCAGTTCCCTCACGTCTTATCAATGCTGACAATATTTTAGAAAAAAAGTTATAATTTGACAAAGCCTAAATCACATTTTACTGTTCTTTTTTTTTTTTTTTTAAGATTTTTATTTATTTATTTGACAGAGAGAGAGGTCACAAGTAGGCAGAGAGGCAGGCAGAGAGAGAGGAGGAAGCAGGCTCCCTGCAGAGCAGAGAGCCCAATGCGGGGCTCGATCCCAGGACCCTGAGATCATGACCTGAGCCGAAGGCAGCG
Organism: Meles meles; assembly: GCF_922984935.1. Taxonomy (NCBI): domain Eukaryota; kingdom Metazoa; phylum Chordata; class Mammalia; order Carnivora; family Mustelidae; genus Meles; species Meles meles. The sequence goes on from NC_060080.1 coordinate 30,645,583, forward strand.
GCTTAATCCACTGAGCCACCCAGGCGCCCCACATTTTACTGTTCTAATTTGTATTTCTTTGATGGCTAACGAGGCCGAATGTTTTTAATGGACCTATTGGCTATTCCTTCTTTTGTGAATCATTTGCCCTTTGCAATTTTTAATTGGAATTCTGCTTTTTTGTTCTTTATTTGTAAGTGCTATTTATATATTAGAGATAGGAAAATTTGATTTGTCATTTAATTAGAAATTGTTTTCCTGATTTGTCATTTGCTTTTAAATGTAGTTTATGGGGATGGCTGCGTGGCTCAGTCAGTTAAGCATCTACCTTCAGCTCAGGTCATGATCCGGGTCCTGGGATCGAGCCCCACATGGGGCTCCTTACTCAGCAGGGAGCCTGCTTCTCCCTCTGCCTGCTCTGCCTGTTCTGCCTGTAGCTCTCCGTACTTCCGCTCTCTCTCTCTCTGACATATAAATAAATAAAATATTTTAAAAAAATCTTTTTAAAAATAAATATAGTTTATGTTTAATTTTTAAAATGTACATGTCACACCTCTTTGAGAAGTTGATTCTGAGGTATTTTATATTTAAAACAAATTATGTCATATATGGCACCTTTTTCATTAAATTTTGAATTTTTTAGAACAAGTGCAGGGTTTCAGTGTATGCATATTTATTTTCTAACTGACTCTTACCTGATGTCTCTTTCATATTATTTTCTTTTAGATTCTCTTTGGCTTGCAGTATTGACAATTATATCATCTACAAATAATAATTTTCATCCTCTTTTCTTCTACCCTCTCCCCTCATTTTATTTAATTGGCTGGAACTTCCCCATCGTTGTCAAAATAGCATCACAATGGCTCCCTCCTTCCATTCTTTCTCACCTTCAGCATGAAGGCCCTATTTTTTCACTATTGCATAGGATGTCAACTGTTGGGTCTACATCAATGCTCCATTGCTCATGAAAGGTAGTCTTCTAAAAAAGAGAGAGAGCTCAGCTTTAGATCCAGTTAGTGTGAAACATCTGGTAGGCATCCCAGTGGGACGTAGAGTCAGCCGTTAGCTATAAGACTCTGGAGGCCAGAGACAAAGCAGGAGCTGGAACGAAGCATGAAGGATTCCTCAGGACACAGAGGGAATTGTTGGCCATGAAACTTAGTGTCCTCATCCCAAGGTGAGTGTGGCAGGAGAGGAGAGTCCTCAGGACAGGTCTGGGGACCTGCAGGGAAGAGACGACAAAGAGGGAGTGGATCCAGCAAGGGGACTGCGAGAAAACAGGACGAAAACCTAGACTGCGGTATCCTGGAAGCCAAGAAAAGAAAAAGATCCACAAGGACTCTAGGGTGCTCTGGGGGATGCTCATAACCAGCAGATAAAGGGACTGAGGCTCAGAGACCCTGCGCCACTCTGTTTCCGGGCTCCATTTGGAGGCCCTGACTCCAGAACGTGCTTCAGTCTGCACGGGGCAGGAGCAGTGTGGCCACACACCATGCCTGCCCCCTCTCGCTCTGAAAAGAGCCCTTTGTAACTTCTTTTAAGAAGGAAACACCTCCATCAGGGGAGGAACATTATTTGCTTCCTGTTAGAACAGACTCTTACTTAGGATCAAGTTCCATGCCAGCCCCATGCCCACGGGGAGCAATGAAGCAAAGAGGAGGAAGGGGCCCTTGGGGGGGGGGGGCAGGCAGTTTAGCAAGGAAGGTTCTGGAGAATTCAGAGCATGGGGGAACTGGAGACCCTCAAACCCAGCCTCTCTTAACCAGAAATTCTCCCCTTGCCTCCACCAATCCAAACTCTTGAAAAGCCTGAGAAGTGTCATAAACACTCTCAGTCTGGGTGCTCAGTGGGTGGGTTCCTTTGACTCTCAGCGCTCTCCAGGGAAGGTCAAAGCCAGTCAGTCTTTCACGCACTCAGCAGCTCCTCACTGAGCACCTACTTTGCGCTGGGCTCTGTGCCAAGCATGAGGACACAGCAGGACAAAAGACAGGCTCGCGTCACATCCCCCAGGAACTTCGAGTCTAGTGAGAAAATAAAGAATCCCAGAAACAGCTCTCTAATCACAAATGCGGGAAGGTTCTACAGGAATATTCCCCAGGGTGGGGAATAAGATGGAGGCCAGGCAGGGAGTCCCTTCTGAGGAAGTGATAGAATCTGTAAAAGCAAGAAGAATCTGCCCCCTGTGCTTTAGAAGCCAGCCAGACACTGTTTGCCCTTGGCCAGGATGCTTTGTGTCCCCAAAGCCCAGATAGAATAGTGGAGGTTGGAGACGGGGCACTTATTCCCAGCAGGACCTGAGAGGCTGCATCTAGCCGCCAGGAGTCCCTGGTGTGGAGGATGTCTCTTCTAGGGAAAGCAGCTTGAGGCCCAGGAGCCAGGACCAGGAGACGCCCAGAGCTTCTGAAGCAGAAATGATAATACCATCATCCACAAATATCTGTGAACGTTTTGTTAAAAGAAGAACAAGAGGGGGCACCTGGGTAGTTCAGTCAGTTAAGCATCTGACTCTTGATTTTGGCTCAGGTTGTGATCTCAGCCTCGTGAGACTGAGGCCCCCATCGTGCTCTCTTGTGCGTTTTCTCAAATAAATAAATAAATCTTAAAAAAAAAAAAAGGAACAAAGGATACTATGGTAATTTTATTTTTAATGTTTTCAGGAACCTCCATAGTATTTTCCATAATGGCTGCACTAATTTACATCCCTCCCAGCTGTACTCACGGGGTCCCTTTTCTCCACATCCTTGACAACACTTGCTATCTTTTCTCTTTGTGATCATAGCTACCCTGACAGGTGTGAGGGGATATCTCCTTGTGGCTTTTATTTCCATTTCTCTGATGATTAAAGACGCTGAGAACCTGTTAGCAATTTGAATTTCTCCTTTGAGAAGTGTCTATTTTTTTAATATGTCAAAGAATGTTCATTAAGCTATTTTTTTTAAAAGATTTTATTTATTTGACAGAGAGAAATCACAAGAGAGGCAGGCAGAGAGAGAGGAAGGGACGCAGGCTCTCTGCTGAGCAGAGAGCCTGATACGGGGCTCAATCCCAGGACCCTGAGACCATGACCTGAGCCAAAGGCAGCGGCTTAACCCACTGAGCCACCCAGGGGCCCCTCATTAAGCTATTTTTAAAAAAGAAGAAGAAGAAGAGCAGAGGGAATGTCTATGCCTCTTGTGAAAGTCAAGGGAGAAATCCTACATAGGCTTCTGTAGGGCTGTGATCTTCTCTACACCCCTGCTTCCCCGGTGCCCCACAAACGTACATCTCACAGGCACACACACCCACTGCCTCCACACATGGGCACATGCACACCTGCAGAGGAAAGATAGTGAAAGTTGGGAGGAAAGTATAGGCTACCCCAATGAACGGATATCCTTTGGATTCACAGTTCTTTTATTTCATTTTCTGGATCGATGAATATTAATCTAAACATTCCGTTTATGGTTGAAAATACCTTAGCCCCTGGTCTTCCATGAATCTACACGGAAAGCTACTAAATTGTTCATGGACCAATGAGGATATTGAACACTCAAGTCTTTTATTTTATTTATTTTTTTTAAGATTTTATTTATTTATTTGACACACAGAGAGAGATCACAAGTAGGCAGAGAGGCAGGCAGAGAGAGAGAGGAGGAAGCAGGCTCCCCGCGGAGCAGAGAGCCCTATGCGGGGCTCGATCCCAGGACCCTGAGATCATGACCTGAGCTGAAGCTGAAGGCTTTAACCCACTGAGCCACCCAGGCGCCCCTCAAGTCTTTTATTCTGCATTTCAGCGTCACTGTGTGAAGATTAGCCTGTGGGAAGTTGGGTTGAGTGCATGGAAAAGATCAATGAAGGCTTATTGGGATATTGGACGTGATCATTCTCAAGGCACTTACTGGCTTCCATCCAGTCAACTGTCCTGTGAATTGGATAAGAAATATTTCAGTTTTCAAGATGAGGAAACTTACATCCAAGATGTTAACTTGCCTGCAGGTCATCTAATTAAATTGTCTTGTTTTGTTTTTCATCTTGACCACTGTATTCCTCTTATTGTCTTCAGCACTCTGGAAGTCATATAAATATATATACACATACATATACATACATATATATTTAACTGCATTTATAGTTGTCTTAATATTCATGTCTTCCTAAAATTATGGTGCAGACAATAAAATCTGACAAGTAACTCTAGGTTTATTGTTTGTCTGGATAATTAAAATTTACTATATTTTGTTTTAATCCTGTTAATGAAATTTTGCAAGTAGCCGCGGCCCCTAGAGTCCCAAATTAAATACAGATGGATCACGTACACATTCAGCTCAGTTACATGGCAGTTCCAAATTCTTAATTTCAACCTTTCATTATTATGAAAATCTTAGTTTTTAAAATATTTTTATCTATATTTTTTATCTATATATTTTAAATTTTTTGTATTTTATATTTTTTAAATATGCCTTTCAGGTTTTTTTTTTAAATATGCCTTTCAGGTTTTGTTTGTTTGTTTTGTTTTAATGGCTGAGGAAGAGAGTGGGGGTGGCCACATTTTGGTCTCTTTTGACAATCATCAGCGCCATCTACTGTCAAGAAATAAAATCACGAAGGGTTGTAACAACTTGTCCAGGAAAATAAGAGATTATGTAGTATGGGAAAGACAATTTTGTACCCCTGGGGACTTAACTAATATAAGGACCACATGTCCTCATGGCATTTTACTCAGACCTCTCTGTTACTATTAAATCACTGTGTTATCAACGTTTTTTTTACAAAGCTTCTTTCTTTCTGGAAGAGAAATCCTCAAGGGCAGAACTCAAGCTTGTTAAATGAATGAATGGATGGAAGAAAAATGGTAACGTATTATGTCTCCCAGGTCAAAGAGATGATGCCGCCACAAGGTCTTTGAGGACAGAGCCCTTAAGTTCTACCCTCTCCAGCAACAGTGATCACTCACTTAGTTTATTGGCTTGAACTGAGTTGTCCTTAGGGACAAACCACCGTAAAGTGCCGTCCTTCCCCCTTTATGATAATGAAGTCCAGGTAGAGTTTCTTTTAATTCAAATGTCTTCTGCAGGGAAAGTGAGAGGATTTTACTGAGATTCAAACATACCAACAATTAGAAACTGGTAAAATGCATATATGAATCACAAAATTGTGTTGCTAAAGTTGCTTTGAAACCTAAGGGTGTTCAGCCACTCATGGGTTAAAAGAGAAGAAACCTACCACTCAGAAACGCTTTGAATACTGAGTGAGATAACTGGCACAGAGCATCTGGGGCAGTGCTTACTGGCTTCATCCTTTCCCCTACAAGTCCATTTCCTGAGCTCCTACTATGTGTCTAATAGACAGTGTTGGGGGCGCTGATGGTAGACGGTAAACAAAACAGGTAAAATCCTTCATGAAGCTGACACATGAGCTGGGGAAAAGGGTGCAGGGGGCAGGGAGGATAGCAAGCGGGGATTCTGACTAATAAGCAAACGATAGTGCCATGGAGCAAAGCAAAAGGGACAGGAAACCGGCGAGCTGGGAAGGGCTGGTTCAGATGGAACAGCCACTGAGGGCCTCTCCAAGCTGTGACACTTGAGCGAAGAGCTGATGCAGTGTGAGAGAGCACCATGACAGTATCTGGGGGAAAGCGTTTCAGAGAGGACAGGAAGATAAAGGCTCCCCAAGCTGGAAGTGTGCCTGGCTCTGGAAATGCCAAGAAGCGTTCTTTCACACCTTCCATTCCACACCTGAGTCCTTTGCTTTTCCTGATGTGGCTCCCGTGATCCCACTGATTTAAGGTGCTAAGTACTGGCCATGTCTGGGTAAGGACACCATCGACACATACCCAGCCCTCGTGGTGTGCCTCCAAGGCTGTAAAGAAAAGTAGTCAAGGTGAAGCTCTCTGTGGCAAGACCATTCCTGCTTCATGACTGTGCGATGTCGTAAAGGATGACTGGGTTTCCAGGCTAGACCACAGGACCCAACTAACATCTAAAGTGGATGGAATGTGGGGCCTCTGTAATGGAACACAGTGGAAAACAACTCTGTTAGCAGTGGATAGCACAATGTTCTACATTCCATTTCAGCTCCGACAGTCTGTAATTCTAACATATAAGAGGAGGAAAGGGAAAACTCATTACCTGTACTAGGGCTTGAGTGAGTCTTTGTGGGTTGACCTGGAGAACCACAAACACTTAAAACATTCTCTCTACAGAAAAATGAGTTCTGGGTTTCCAAGGCTAGGCTTACGGACATTCCACACAAGACCATTCATGAAATGGAGACTCCCCCCAGGGCGGATGAGAGTGTCCCTGGAGGCAATGGGCAGGAAGAGGTTCCAGAACAAAGCCCAGCACCACGGTAGCTGCAGCATTATGGGGAAACACTCATGACAAACCCAGAGAGAAAGTCCTCAGAAGGGCACCAGCCGCAGCATCACGTGGCTATGGGGTCACCACAGAAGACCAGGAAAATGGGGTCTGTAGAGTATGCAGCAAAATTGGCCAACTCCTGGGGCTCTGTAAAGAACCCTAAAAATGTTAATGTACTTGTCTCTCTCTGTTTTGGGGGATATGTGTCCTTTTCTCTGGGCAACCTAAGGTATCATCTGTCTCTAAGATTAAAACTATTACAGGAGGAATGCAAAGTGGGGGGGAATCTGATATTTTGAATAATAGCTTTCGTTATTTAAAATAGGATTTTGGGGGCGCCTGGGTGGCTCAGTGGGTTAAAGCCTCTGCCTTAGGCTCAGGTCAGGATCCCAGGGTCCTGGGATCGAGCCCCGCATCGGGCTCTCTGCTCAGCGGGGAGCCTGCTTCCTCCTCTCTCTCTGCCTGTCTCTCTGCCTACTTGTGATCTTTGTCTGTCAAATATATAAATAAAATCTTTAAAAAAAAAAAAAATAAATAAATAAATAAAATGGGATTTTGTAGCAACACGCTAAGCTTAAAACCCAGGCTTAAGTCAGAGAGAGAGAGAGTTTGTTCCACGTTCTTTTATTTCCTTCTTTGACATATGAAAACCCGTAGTCCATAAAAGTCCATAAAAGGAAATAAAAAAGAGGTGAGAGGAAAGTCTGTCTCTAGACCCAGGCATGGGTGGGAAAGGGAAAGAAGCTGATCGATTAGGTTAGTCAAGCTTCTTCATCCTCACTTGGAACCAAGAAGCTTGCACCAGTGACGGTGAATCAGTTGGTTCACTGCTTTATTCGTCAAAGAAATCTTCAAAATCCTTAAAAATTGGGCTGAACTATGCAACGTGCTTACTCATATAGTAAAAATGGAATGACATCAAGGTTTGGACGTTGAGTGCAAATCATTCTCTTTATTAGGTGCTAATACGGATGCTGATCCATAACAAGTACAATTGTTTCCTGATCAGGCATGATGGTGGTGAGGGCGGGGGTTGGGGGAGAGCTCTGGAATATTTGCCCTGTGACAGGAGCTCATAGTGTTTCTGCAAGTTAAGAAACCACCTCAGTCCCAGCTTTTGTAGGTGTGAACTAGACAACCATCTTGCTTGTTTGACGTCTTCAGTATTTTTAACAGACATAATACTTCCATGCAGAGAAGGAAGGCAGCCCGCTTTTCATGTTAGATGAGACCAAAGGGCACACGCACAAATTAGGGGCTTGGAATCCAGTTTCTACGTACTGTGGTGACATTATATATTAGTGAGGTGATGATGATCTTGGCGTGGCCTCCCGAAGAAGTTAACACACTTCCTGTGTTCGGTAGAATGTTTTGAATTTTTCCACTGAAAAGAGGTCCCCACACAGGAAATCTGTGGGTATGGTAACCCATTTCTGTCATCAAAGAGTTTTAAATATTCCACAGTTCAGAAGAAAGAAAATACTAGAATTTTTTTCATTTTTAATTAAATGTATTCATATTTAATATTCAAAATATCCGTAGAAGGTACATATAATTCATAACCAAAATACCTATCCTGGGGGTGTGGACTCCAGCAGTTTGTGCTAATTGGGATGCACACTCCATAGGTTGGAGTCCACTGGATTACAAGATAAAAAGATCAGGCTATTTTAGCCTGATGCAATTAAAGACCTGATTTCTTGAGTTCCCCCTTGTACTGATTCCTTGTGGTTATGTCCTGCCACAGGTGGATATCTACATAGAAAGAGAATGCGGAAGATACAGATCAAATATTTTTAGACCAGTGACCGTGACTTCTTATGCTGAGGTACTAAAGTGCTTTCTGATGATGATTTAGTTTGCCATGTAGCTTAACGACAGGGAAAAGAGGTCAAGAGTCCAGCCCGTTGAAAATCCAGCTGCTGACATTTTGCTGTTCACTCCAGCCTCCGGAAGCTCGTCTCCCACCTGTGTTAATCTCTCAGAGCCGGAGGAATCTGAGGCCTTCCTTGTGGGGATCCTGGGATGAGGTGACCCGTGCATGATAGATCCTGCAAGATCGTCCAGCCCCCAAAGTCCATCTTTTAAACCAGTGGTTTTCACTCTGTGCTCCCAGAGCCCTTCCCTTCCCCCATGCTCTCCATCCTACCCCACCCCCACCTCCCAGGTCTGCCCTAGTCTATCACATATTTTCAGCTCTGGCATAAGATCTGCTCCTAAGGAAATTCGGAAAACTACTGCCCTACCCACCTGTCAGCATTCGTATCTGCTCTCAGTGCTGAGTTCCCTGGTTTCACCCAATTCCACCTGTAAATCTTCAGACACGTCTTTTCTTCAATGAGTATGCCTTCACCAAGGCTCCATTTGTCTGTCTCCATTTCAGGCTGGGGCTCCCTGCTGTGGGTGCTCCCAGGGCCAAACCCTCCTACCCTCTTCCCGGCTCTGCACCTTCAGAATTCCTGGATGCCTTCAGACAACACCTCTGTCCGCTCCCACCTGCAGCCTCCTAAAAGCCAGAGGCTCTCTGGTCCTCCAAATCTCCCAGAGAATCAAGCCCAATCTACACAGTAGCAGCTTCATGAAGTTGCACTGATGTCAATTACTGATGAGGGAACAGGAGGAAGTGTTAGGAAATCAAATAAAGGCGCCAGTAACAAGACTTTAATTGATTAGATAAAGGGTCTTCTCAGCATAGCATCTGGTTTCTGGTTGCCATAGAAACCAGGCAACCAGCTCTGCAGTCCTCCCTGTTTCAAAGCCCCAAAGATTGGGGACGATTGGCTGGAGTGATTGTATCAAAGAGACTATTGCTGGGAAAGGGACCTGGTCTAGTTACTGAATTTCCTCATGGGGGAATCCGAAGGGGTAGACTAGATGATGTCTCAATCGCTGGGCTGGTATTCAGCCCGTGTATCCCTCTAAGAGCATTCCAGACCTTAATATGTTGAAACACTTTCCTACTGGTGGGTAGATGGCTGCTGGCGTCCTTCTCTGAAGGATTCCCCTGCCACCTCCCTACCCTCACTGTCCAGACCCTTCTGCCCTTTCTCATTCCTCCCAGATCTCCCATGATCTGTCAACAAAGGGCTAAAGCCTGACTCAGCGGGGGACTGCCAGACCCAACTCAGCCCTGGACACTTGGTAAGTCCCTGCCACGCACACCCTGCTCAGGCCCCCGCCATACCCGGCAACCCAGCCTCCTTGAGTTTCCATTCCATTGTGAAATGGAATATGGGGGTGCCTTCTGTGGAGGGTTTGACTGGATGGGAAGATAAAGACTTGCTCAGGCCTGAAATTGCCCAAACTGTGTCTCGTTCTTTGCACTGGTGCGCTGCTCAGGCGAGGCCTGGCAAGGCAGGAAAAGGCACTATCAGCAGGGACAGGCATGGAGTCTGCAGAGCCGAGGAGAGGTGACCACATCCGATCTGGACAACTCATGGCTCGGTGGGATGTCCCTCTGTGAGTGCTGAGTTTAAGCTGCTTGCTCAGACGTAGCTGACCTAGGCGGGGGCCAGTGCATTGCAAACTCAAAGCTACTACTGGAGATAAAGGAAAGGTTTGCATCAAAATTCAAGCTGCAAAAAGGGATTTGAAGCTTCAGTCCACAGAAAGGAACCTGAAGACTCAGAGAATTAACAGGACGCACTTTTCCTTCCTTTTACATCCTCCTTGTGTTGATGGCTAAACCCTTGCTTGATATCTCGATTTTGTACAATGCTTTGCAGTCTGCACACAACTCTCATGGGTACAACTGTACTCACATCTCAAAACAGCCGCACGCAGGGCAGTAATGATTATTACTCATCTTACAAACAAGGAAACCAAGGAATCTCAGAGACTTGCAATAACCTGCCCACCCTCACTCCTTTTGAAGCCAGGCTTTCGGACTTTAAGTCCAATGTTTCCTGTTATAGTGGGCTGTTTCTTAAAGTCCTTTGAAGACAGGGCCCTCTTCTGTTTGACTTAGCGGGAAGCTGCCCTGTAAAGCTTAGTGATGTCTGTTCATCTCTTTCTTCCCTCCTTCCTTCCCTCCTTCCTTCCTTCCTTTCTTCCTTTCTTCCTTAATCTTCCTTCTTCCTTTATCTTCTTTCCTTCCTTTCTTTCTAGACATTCTTCCTTTCTTTCCTTTCTAGACATTCTTTCCTTTCTAGACATTCTTCCTTCCTAGACTTTCTTTCTTTCTTTCTTTCTTTCTTCCTTCCTTCCTTCCTTTATTTATTTGTCAGAGAGAGTTTGAGCACAAGCAGGGGGAGCAGCAGGCAGAGGGAGAAGCAGGCTCCCCGCCAAGCAAGGAGCTGGATGCGGGACTTGATCCCAGGACCCTGGGATCATGACCTGAGCTAAAGACAGACACTTAACCCACTGAGCCACCCAGGCATCCCTGTCTGTTCATTCTGAGACAGCTAAATGAAGTGGAGTTTGTAAGGAAATGTAAGAGAGTCTCAGGAGCTTGCTGCTTTGTCAGTCAAATGATACACAGACTTGTGAGACTCCTGATAAAAAATACAGGAATCCATCCTTCTTTCGTTGTAAGAGCTTACTGATTTCTCTACAGGTAGGTACAGTTCATTGAAATGTTGCCTTTTGAACAGCAAGTGAAATAGACATAAAACCCAGCAGTAGGAAATTCACCTGTTGGATGTGAACCCATAAACAAGGAGAAAGAACAGGACGGCAGATTTAGTTCATGGGGAAGAAGATTTGGAAAGAATGCAGAAGAATAGCGTCCTCTAATGGAAGCGTGGGGAGAGATGACAAATTCAGGTGACGCAAGTTTGCTAAGCCTGCTAAGGGAAGTAGGAGAAGCCGTCAGACATTCTCACATTTGTCCTCACCTGTCTGGGTTTTCTGTGTGGATTTTCTATAGAAAATCTGTAGAAGAAGAGACTGAATAACTTCTCGTGTAGTTTCATGGTTTTATGACCACTTTGCCTGCTGTACGTGTCAGAAGGTGAAGACATTTCTGTTCCTTCAGGGCTGGTAGGTGAATTTCTCTTCACAGGAGGCCCATCCTTGTTGGGGAAATAGTCAGTGCGGCCACTCAGAGCAGATGAGTCTGGAGTGGGTGTGGGGGGACTGGAGCCAAGGCCACGAGGCCACAAGGGAAGGGCAGGCAGTGAAGGAGATGGGATTTTCTGTTCCCCAAAGAGGGAGGGAGGTGGAGTTAGGAAGTGGGCTTAGAGGAAGAGGAGAAGTGAAGATAGAGGAGATGTCAGGCTGTGGGCTATGGCATCCAATGACCCCCTTGACTTCTCTCTGACGCCATTAACTTCTAGACATGATTGAATAGAAGGACGAGTTATAGAATCCTCCAAGGGTTTGAGTTTCCAGGTTGAAGGGAGGACAAAACAGAGGAACATTTGTAAATATAGGAGCTCAGCTAAACCCCCAGAGCACAGGTGGTCCTAGCTGACAGCTGGGTTCCATAGTTCATCCCTTTAAGACATTTTTTTTTTTTAATATCTGAACCAGTACACATTGTGTGCTTTGCTAGTTATCAAATTTGGGGTGAGCTGGTACAGGTATCTTTTTAGTTCTCCTCAATTCAAGGCACCATGATTCTTTTTATGCTCTAAATTGTAGTTTCTGAGATTCTGGTCTTTGAAGGCCCTCCAGGTGGTCTGCGGTTGCCCAAATGCAATGAGTAGGTTTGGTACGAAGAGTATTTTCTACTAGAGATTTGGACTCTCTGTAAAAAGGGTATAGAAATAGATATTTGATGATTACAACCACAAAGATGGTCACTTGCTAAGCAGGCACTTCATATGGTGCGGCTGTGGTGGTGGGATGTGTGCGTGTGCGTGTGTATGTGTGTGTGTGTGTGTGTGTTCCATGGTTGCAAGCAGTTTTGAGGTGGGTGGTCCAAGGGATTCTTGCAATGTGGGTCATAGTCTAAAATCTCACTTGGGATGAAGTGAAGCCAAACACTTTTAAGACACCAAGAAATCAAACCACCTTGTTTGAGAATCTTTAAAATAGGTATTTGAAAGTGATCCTTCAATTGTGAAAATATCTTGACCCTAAACCTTTGCAATTTCATTTCTGACCATAATGAAGGGATATCTTAGCCACAAATCCCTCATATCCAATTTTATTTCTAGTAGTGTAAGCAGCTACTCAGCTTTGAAGTTTAGTGCCGAGCCATATTTTAGGGGATGGTTTGGGAAGCGATTGGCTAGGAAATCCAACCTCAGAAAATGTCTTTTGAAAACCTTCACTAATCTTTATCATCATACCTATCTTTCAGCTTCATTTAAAAGAATAGTATTCTACCCATGGGCTCAAAACCACGGCAAGAATGCAGACCATTCAGACAGCAAGAACTAGTGGCAGTAGAGTTTTATTTAATCCCCAGATCATAAAAAAGAGACACAGCTATAAGGATGATGAAAGAAAAACACCTCAACAAATGAGGTGAAAAGGAATTCCCAGGATTCCATATCTTCAGGTGATGGCTGGGTGTGCCAAAATGTGAGACAGCAGCTTGAGAGAGAGAAAAAGATTAGAAAGATCTACAAGCCAGAGGATCTATCTATTACCAGTCTACCTCACCCCTAAAAGAAGAGAGCCACGCTAGGAGGACCTCAGTGGGCAAATTGAAAACCATCCAGTAAAAAAGGCTCCAGTCAGTAAGATGGTGGCTGGGCTGGGCTGGGATGCCATGGTGGTCTGGATCACAACCCCACAAACACACCCATGTTCTAGTCCCTGGAACCTGTGTGTGTTTCCTTACATGGCAAGAGTGATTTAGTAGATGTAATTAAGTTAAGTTAAATTAAGACGGGGAGGTTATCCCAGACAATGCAGGTGGGCACAATATAATCACGAGGGTCCTTACGGGAGGAAGGCAGGAGGATCACAGTCAGAAAGGAGATATGACAACAGAAACACAGGGTGGAGCGACACATTTTGAAGACGGAGGAAGGGACCCCAAGTCAAGAATGCAGGTCGCTTCCGGAGGCCCGAAAATGTAAGGAAGCAGACTCTCCCTCAGAGTCTCCAGAGGGAGTGGGGCAGTGCCAATACCTTGATTTTAACCCAGTGGAACACATTTTGGATTTCTGACCTCAAGAACTGTAAGCTACTGGGTCACCTGGGTGGCTCAGTGGGTTAAGCCTCTGCCTTCGGTTCAGGTCACGGTCTCAGGGTCCTGGGATCAAGCCCTGCATCAGGGTCTCTGCTCAGCAGGGAGCCTGCTTCCCCCTCCCTCTCTGCCTACTTGTCTGCCTACTTGTGATCTCTCTTTCTCTGTGTCAAATAAATAAATAAAATCTTTTTTAAAAAATTGTAAGCTACTAAGTTTGCACTGTGAGCCACCAAGTTTCTGGTGATCTGTTACAGCAGTAATAGGAAACTAATACAGTGGAAACCACGTCTCCCAGAATCCTCTTTCTTGTGTGTCCCAGTTAGAGTTGGCCAAAGGAGAAACTTGGACAAGATTTGGGAAGTGGGAGCCATTTCTCTCTGACCATCTTTGTGATAGGGTACCCCGGGTCCATCCAGGTTGGCCTCTCTCTCCTGTGCTACGTGCCTACCTCTTCCAGATGACAGGCCCTGATGAGCCAAGACAGCCCCAGGCCTCACATCAGATGCTTGGCTGTGAACCCACAGAGGCCATAGCTACCCCGAAGCAAGAGCTTCCTAGAGAACCCCCTACCAGTTCCTCTTCATGGCCCCACTTCAGCATGGACCCCTGGCTTTTCCAATTCCATTGCATTCTCCTAATAATGTTGGTGTTTCTCCAAGTTATTCTACCATTTGCTCTGCAATGTGTGGATTTTTCTATTGTCCTGCAACCTCAACAACACTTAATACGGGCTGATTGATTCTGAACAATCCGTAAGCTATGGGCTGCAGTCTCCTTGTGACTTGACTTTGCATTCCCCTATTAACTAACGAGGTTGGGCCTCTTTCAGTATTTTTAATGGCCTTCTGGATCTCCTTGTTTCTGAAGCATGTCTGACTTTTGCCCGTTTTTCTACCAGGTTGTCTCCCTTTTTCTTAATGATCCATGATACTTTGTATACTCTGGATATTAGTCCTTTATCGGTGCTCTGAATTGCAAACATCTTCTCCCAGGATGTGGCTTGCCTTTTTTTCTGTCTTTAAAGATGTAGCAGTCCTTTTTTTTTTTTTTTTTAAGTGGTTAGTGCTTATTATGCACACTAAAACCCAGCAATTCTACTTCTGGATCTATGCCCTAGAAAAACTCTCACACAATTCTCCAGGTACAGGAATATTCACAGACATGTAGAGGGAGAAGCCTGGAAGCTCTGTAAGTAGCCATCAAGAGGGGAAATGGGGGCGCCTTGCTGGCTCAGTTGCTAGAGTGTGTGACTCTTGATCTGGGGGTTGTGAGTTTGAGTCCCACACTAGGGGTAGAGTTAACCTGGGGGGGGGGGGGAGGACAGAGAGAGAGAGGAGATGAATCCAGTGCACATGTCCCTACACAGTAATGAACTACAAACCCATGTGTCCATATGGATTTGTCTCAAAATCCTACTGTTAACTGAAAAAAAGAATTCCTTTTATTAAAAATTCAAAATCAGACCAAGTTAAATAATATATTATTTAGGGGTTAAAAAAAATACCAGAAACCCAGGTGTTAAGGTGCTAAGCTCTAAAGAGAAGGAGGGGGGCGATTCCTACAAACCTCAGGATCATGGTTACCTCTGGAGGGAAGGAGGGAACAGGAAGTGAGACAGACCACAGGGGCTTCTACGTTTCAACCTACCCAGTGTGGGCACAGCTCTTTCCCTTATTCTTCTTCATTGAAATGAACATAGATAGTTATTATTATTAGATAGTCATTGTTACATGATCTATTTTCTCCATAAAACATTTGAACAGGTATGATTCCCTGAAAAATCATATTTGTTGGCCCGGATTAAGGTGGCTGAAGGTAGGAGAAGATTCGGGATCCTTTAGAATGCCAGCTATGGGGGCGCCTGGGTGGCTCAGTGGGTTAAAGCCTCTGCCTTCGGCTCAGGTCATGGTCCCGGAGTCCTGGGATCAAGCCCCACATCGGGCTCTCTGCTCGGCAGGAGTTGGAGGAATCTGTGTCACCTTGCCCGGGTTTGGGAGCACCCAGTCCCTCTTATCCTTACGCAGCCTCAAGAGTGGCTCCCTACTGCCCTCTCGTGGCCAGTTTCCCCATCCAACCTGAGCGGAGGAAACCAGGCACGGTGAGCAAGGGAGCACACTCTCCTTAGGATCAGGGGTTGTCCAGGCCTGGCGGCAGATTGAGGACTTGTACGATGGAACTAGATGCCAAAAACAGCATCTAGGACCCACTAGCTCGTCTAGTATTTCTATGTGAAGTCCTAGTGCTCTAGCCTGGCTTATTGCCTCGAACTTAATCCAGGCTCCTCCTGACAAAGATGATCTCGTGGACCCAAAGACCCCTCCTGCCTGCTCCAGAGCCTCTTGTGGCTTGGTCCTCCCTTCCCTGGGAGATGCTGTGACTCTGTAAACTGCCTCCCCACCCAGACTCACCACCTGCACACACCTGCCCAAAGGATCGGCTCTCCTTTCCTGCCTGAACACACATCTGGTCTATCTAGACCACTCCCTGATCCTGGGCTCTCCTGCACAATGCTGTCCTGACCTTTGGCTGCCACAAGGGCAGAGCTATTAAGAGGGTAAGAATCAAAAGCCACAGAGAAATGCAGCTCCGGGGCAGGTGAATGCTGAGGCTCCACTGAGCACGCTGGGTGCTTGGGGCTTCTCTGCCCCTGTCCGCCATCTTCCTTTTTCTCTTTCTCTTCCTCAGTCAGTCAGAGTTTCTGATTCCTGACATCAAGCTTGGCATGGGCAGGTTCATTCAGAAAAATCATAGAATTGGTGTCACTCAAAGGAAGAGCCTGCCCCCAGGAGGCAGGATCCAAGTGTGTAGAGTCCCTGGGGTAATGTAATGCCTTCGGCTCAGGTCATGATCTCAGGGTCCTGGGATCGAGCCCCGCATCGGGCTTTCTGCTCAGCAGGGAGCCTGCTTCCCTTCCTTTCTCTCTGGCTGCCTCTCTGCCTACCTGTGATCTCTATCTGTCAAATAAATTTAAAAAATCTTTTAAAAAAATGAATTTAGAATAGAAATTGGATTGGAATCTCTGCCTGCTTACATGCTTGGTAGTCTTGGGACATTGTTTTGCCATCTCTAAACCTCAATTTCCCTCTGCTGTATAAAAAGGATAATAATCTTTAACTTGAAATTTGTTGTGATTATTGAAGGAGACAGAGTATGAAAAAAATGCTTATCTCATTTTATACACATGTAAGTACTAAAGAAATATACTCGTTGTTATTTATTATGAAGTCCAGGCCTGTTGGGACTCAAAGGGCTGTATCTTAGAAGCAGTCATTTGGAGCCCTTGGAAGCCTCTGTTGCCCAAAGGCTCCACTTGACACAGCCTGGGAAAAGGTCCAGTGTGACTCCATCCTGCCTGTTTCCTCCAAATCCCATTAGGGCCCTGGCCCAGCGCTGGATTCATGCCCTCATCCCAGGGACTACTGGCCCTTCCTGTCCATCAGTCCAGTGGACCACAACCCTACTCCCTCAGGAGAAGGAGCCCCCTTTCTCTCTGCTCTCCTGCTGGCTTGCTCCCCCCGCCCCTTCCGGCCATCTCCTCACCAACACTCTCCCCACAGCCATCTGTTGTCACTCAGTCTGCTCCTTTGGCCCTCCTCTCCTCCTCTCACCCCCCCCCCCACCACCCCCAATCCTCCACCCTCACCCCGGCCTTGCTTACTCAGTGCTCTATTCCTCCTGCCCTCCCCAGTCAGGTCTCTGGGGTGAGGAGCACGGAACCTCCTTGGGCTGCTCCTACGTACAGGCAGCAGCCCCAGGTCTGTGAGACGGCCCATCCCTAGTGATGACAGAATTGACAGAACGCACAGCCTAAGCAGCCTCTGCCTGGCTCACAGGGAATGTCTCCTTAAGTCATCCCTCTGTTCTCTAGGACCCAGAGCCGGGCATTTTACTGAGAACACCATGAGCACACTTACCTTGCTTCTAACCACAAAATAAATTCTGTATTCACCGTTAGACACCGAGGACACCAGAACCCTCATGACAACCACAAGACCTGAGTTATGGGTCCAACTTGGCACTTACCAGCTACGTGGGCTGCTAAGTTACTTTCCCCTCTCTGGGTTCCTCGCCTGACCCATGAGGGGGGTGAGTCGGATGGTCTCAGAGGCAGCTTCCAACTCCAGTGGGTCGCAGCAGGCTCATCAAGGCATAAGATAGTCACACTTGCTCTTTCTGGGGCTCCACCCTTCCGAGAAGCTGCCCGCATTCGGCCAGACAGTTCTGTCCGCTTTGGTCCTCCATGCAACTTCAAGGCTAGGTCATTGACTCACCGATGACACAGATCCTTTAAGGTGACTTGCTCGTAGCCACATAGTAAATCGATGTCCGAGGCAGAACAGACGCTCAGCTCTCCCTCCCAGCTTTACCCCATCGAGCCAGCCCAAGACTGCAAACAACCCCTGCTGCCCCCCCAACTCCTCCTAGCTCTACATCCACACAAAACTTCTTTCTCACCTAAATCTTACCCTTCAGCATGGCGTGTATTTAACATAGACGAACATAGACGGTCATCATTCAAAACTCTTTCTTTAACCTGCCTGAAAGAACATTGAGAATTGTGAAACTGTATCCATCTGCTTTTTCTTTCCATGCTTTGTTTTTGAAAGCACAAGAACTTCAGTTTCCATACACAGCCCCACGCCACTCAGGGCCTGGTGGCGCGGATTTGTTGGGGGTACTCGGTGTTCATTTCAGAAGCTGAATGCTTTATAGGCACGGGTCGCTGGTACAAAACCCCACACTGACTCAGCCGAGGATTGAATCCCCACAGAGACGTCAGGCTCCCAGGAAAAAAACCACTGAAAGCAAACATTTTTTCCCCCAAGGCAACATTATCTTATCTCTGACTCTGTTCCCTTATCTAAGAAGAGAGGATCAAATTCTTCCTGCTTTCCCCCAGCAGTGCCTGCCCTGTGGGAAGTAAGGCTGATTTCTCATTTTTCCTCTATGATAATGGCAGCTGGCACACTGTGCGAAGGGAAAGTCGGGATTTGGAAAATCTCGGGGTCAGGGACTCTCTCTTTAGATACCCGTGCTTTATTGTGTTGCCACTATTTTTATGAAAAGACTGGTTTGTCTCAGAAAGTTCTGCAGCCCCACGGAGGTAGGAGGGAGGGCAGGAGTTTCTAAAACCCCTGAGGATGCAGTGCGGGGAGGTGGGGAGCAGTGTGCTGGGAGGGCCAGAGAACAGAAAACACTTACGGTTGGGACCCAAAAGAAACAAAATGCTAGACCTTGAAACCAAAGGCCAGGGACACCAGCAGCTGAAGGCAGAGCCTTCATTCAAGGACGGGGTGGAAGTAAGGGTCGGGGTGGGAGAGGGAGAAACCAGCTCCCGGGCATGAGAAGCGAATGGGAACGGAGCATGGCCAGGCTGGCGAGCTGCCAGGAAGACACAGGAGCCTTCCCAGGAGCTTAGCTCGCCCTCCGGGAGGAGGAGAGAAGGTGCATCAGAGTGGAAGATTCCCAGACTTAAAATCTAGAAGTAGCTGAGTTACCTTGAATAGGCGATTTTTATCTCTTCCATGGTGTTGCTAGCCAGGACGAAAAGATCCTCCGCGGAGTTTAACTACAGATTAATAGCACAAGTGACATTTTTGCATACATGAATCTTACAACTGAAAGTCTCACCTGCTCTATCAGCAACATTTTGTCTTACTAAAGGATGTCAGAGTAGATCTGTGTAAGAAGGCACTGACCCCTAACTCCCACACTGTTTGTGAAGGTAAAAGCCAGAATCTATTTTTCTCTTTTTAAAGGGCCATTAGACACAGAGCACCTTCCAGCCGGCAATTTAGTTTATATGGGTCCAAAGGAGAAACAGTAAAAGCTGTTTTTGTATGAATGCAAATGTGATTTAGACACAACAAAGCTGCACCTTGATCTTCGATATTTTTAGACCTCTGTGAATTATGTTTCTGGCAACATAACATGTTGGAACACATTCTCCATTTCATACAGGCATTGATCCTTCAAGTGTGAAAGCACGTTAGCAGGAGAGCAGGCTCACGGTCAGGCGCCCTGTTCCCCAAAGTCAGTTAACTGGTCAGTATTACTCTTAGGAGATAGGGAATATCTGGGCCTAAGCCATTTTACTATAAAGCCAGGTTAGAAATCTGACTCATGGGGCACCTGGGTGGCTCAGTGGGTTAAGCCTCTGCTTTTGGCTCAGGTCGTGATCTCAGGGTCCTGGGATCGAGCCCCGCATCGGGCTCTCTGCTCAGCGGGGAGCCTTCTTCCCCCTCTCTCTCTCTGCCTGCTGCTCTGCTTACCTGTGATCTCTCTCTGTGTGTCAAACAAATTAATAAAAATAAAAAAATTAAAAAAAAAGAAATCTGACTCAATTGTAGTGAAACATCTAAAGAGAGACGCAAGATCTCTTCACGAAACAATTTTGTTTGCTCACCCACAAGCTTCTTTGCACAATAGCCTTCCTATGTTGACTGTCTGATGGAGTCCACCAGCCATAGCAGAGGGTAAATGACAGTTACTTGTTTTTCTAAGGCAGCTCCCTTTCAGCAATGGCATGGGTGTGAGCAGCTATGGCCATGGAGACTGTAAGGGCCTATTTAGCCAGAGCGATGCCATCGGTTAAACAGTGATTTTGTTGTTTATGCAGTAAAACTTAAACTGACCCTGCCCACCTTCCCCCCAGGGGACTTACTTAAAAACAAGTCGAGGAAACCAGTCCCAGGTAACAACACCCAAATACAAGGGTGGGTCAGGCCGGGTGGAGGTATTCAATCAGTGGGGGCACATACTGTCTCCTAGCTACCAAGGAGTATGGGCCCCGCCCTTTGGGTGCCTTTTAGGCACCAATTCTGACCAAGGTGATAGGCTAGTTCAAATATCTACCAGGGTAAATTGTAATTCAATTGGTCACTTATGTGTGACCTAGCATGACTGTGCAGCTTTCTCTGTGTGTTACAATCTCATTGGTCACCTGTGCGTGGCCAGGCCCAACCACATGGCCTTTGCCCTTAAAAGCTAGTCTGTAAGACAGAGAGAGGTCGCCTCTTTGCAAGAGACAGCCCTGGCCAGTCAGTTTGATTCTCGATGCTTGGCACGAAATAAAGCTTTGCTTGACCTTCACTCTGTATCAGTCTCACTCCTTTGACCATGGACCCAACAGAGACATGAGGAATATCTGGGGAAATTTTCCTTAATCATAAAAAGAAAGAGATGCAGGCGGATAGCCTCCTTCTTCCCTCCTGCCTTCAGAAGCAGTTGTGAGAGGGCATGATTCCTGGTGCTGTGGCAGCCATCTTGCCACCATGAGGATGCAGACCTAGGATGAAAGTCAATATGTTGTGGATTGCAGCCTGGAAATATGGAAAGTGCCTGGCTCCTAATGATACTGTTGAGATGCTGAATCGGTCAGGCCTCCAGACTTTTTGAGATTGTGGGATAAGAAAAACCTTAAGTGTTTAAGACACATCAAGTTGGTTTTCTATTACTTGCAGCCAAGCAATACGTTAAAAGTCATAGGAAAGAGAACTAATTTCCATAAGCTGTGAAAAGAGAGTAAAAATATTTTAGTTTGTGTTCTAATTTTCCTGCTGTGATCCTCTGGATTTAGTATGAGAGTTCTCTTCCCATTCCCCTCCATCCCATTCTCCAAAGGGAAATGCTTCATTCTCTCTGGGGGTCCACAAGCCCAACTCCCAGCTCCCCTGTCATCTCAGTACCAACCTCCTCAGTGCTTTGCCTCCCATTCTGGATCTGTTTTTGATGGAGGTTTCTCCGGCACTCTGTGGAGCTTTTAGGTGACTCTGGCATAGTGCCATGACAGACCAAAGAATGACTTCCTTACTATCCTAGATATTTGGATATTACAAACATACATGAACATGAAGTGGAGAGCTTTGGTGCTATTTTTTGTGACCTGTCTCCACCTAGATTTTCATTCTTTGTTTTCTTCTTCCTTCCACAACTCTTAAGTTGCCTGTGTTCTCCCTTTAATGATCTAATTGATGATGTCAAAAAGTGAGTCAAAAAAGTGCCTTAAGCCATAGAGTACAGAATAAACAAAAAATACCAAGAGGCATATTCCCTATGAGTTGGAATCTTGAGAATGGTAACAAATGTGGACCTTTTGATCCTCTCTTATCTTTGCGCTCCCTCTCTCTCTCTCTCACTCACAGGAGAAACTGTGAGAAGAACGTCTAATGAAGTACTCAATTTCCCAAATCTGAATTTCATTTGGTTTCTTTTGCATAAAACACCAAAAATGAATAAAGAACAGGTTTAACAGAGGTTCCTCCAGTGTAAGTCTGCCTGACTTCATTTTTACTTTAGAAATTCAGCAGATCACCATCCCTACTGCTACAAGCAATGTTTCTCAAAGGGCAGTCCGTGGGACATCAGGTCAGAATAATATTTTGAAATGCAATTCCTGGGGCCCATCTCAGAGCTAAGAATCTGAAGATTTGATGGTCAGAGAATCTATAAAATAAGCAAGCAATCCAGTTAATGTATATGCACATAAATATCCCAATCTTTCAGTTTACCATTTTAATTACAAATGCTACCTAAAAGATTGAGTGGGCTTTGCAAAGCAGAAACCAGGGACAGCAAACCTCGTTGAAGTATACATGTATTTAGAAAGCATTACAAACACTGGATCATATAATTCTGATGAGAAAAGTAGTTTGATAAACAGAGTTAGTTTTAGGCAAAATTTAGGTCTCTGAGGTGAGGTCAAAAAATTCCATTTAATTTTGAAAACTTGAGTTCTCCTTTCTCAGCTTCCCTCCAATTCCATATTCCACAACCAAATGGGTCTTTCTTTTCTGTAACCCACCTTACCTGACATTAACCAATTAAAAAAAAATTTTTTTTAAGCAATTACGTAGGCTGGGGACAAATGTACAAACCTGTCAAAACTTCAGGTTGAAAAGTAAAGAATTCAGGGATGCCTGGGTGGCTCAGTTGGTTAAGCCACTGCCTTCGGCTCAGGTCATGATCCTGGAGTTTTGGGATCAAGTCCCACATCAGGCTCCCAGCTCCTTGGGGAGTCTGCTTCTCCCCTCTCATGCTCTCTCTTCCTCTCTCAAATAAATAAATAAAATCTTTTTTTAAAAAAAGAAAGAAAAGTAAAGAATTCAGATGTCGAGGTATTTTAATGTATCTGTCAATCTATTTATTCATTCAAGATGTATATTAGTGAATGTCAAGTATGAGGATAAAAAATGAGTAAGACATGGCCCATGCTTTTAAGAAAAATTATCTAAACTTAGAAATTAAAAACTCACATCACATTCATTTGATGTTTGGGCGTTGGTTAACAAGCCTGCCCATGGAGTATTTAATTCTTTAGGAAAATGTGCGTGTTTGTGACTGGGGCCACTCACTGTTAAGGGCTGAGTTTCCACGATGGGTAACTTCTAAATCTACCAGCACCTGGTGGGTGGAGACTAGGAATATGCTGGATAGCCAACAAAATAATTCTCTAGTGCCAAAGGTCAGTAGGACTGAAGTTGAAAAACCCTGTTCCAAAGAGCTCCAAAGGCTGTAATTTGGGACATTAGGAGACCTTTGTCCCCTTCATGAGAGCAGTGTTAGGATTTTCCTCAAGGGGCTGATAAATGGTTGCGGAAGCAGGAAGACAAGTCTGTGAACAGGAAGTATTCTCTTATCGTTTCTGGTAGTGCTGGGTGTGAGATAAGGGAGAGGCAGGATGAGGACTTTTTTTAGGAAAGGTGGTTGATGCTGGTCAAGTATTTAAACATATTTGGATCAACTGAAATTTTCATTTTTCCTTTAGATATTTGATGCCTTTGAAGCCCTAACCTGGGCCACAGTGGCAATTACAGCATGTTGGTGAAAGATCTTCACAGTTTTTACACATTAAAAAGGGGAGAAAAAAATACTGCTTATTTTTGGTCGTGTCTTCACGATCACAAATATTTAGCAAAGGAAAAGACTAGAAGTGCCTTTATGGCAAAAGTTGGATTCTCTCTGTTAATTTTTTTTTAATTGCTGTCACTCTGTAAAGCTGTGTTGTATTTTTCTATGTGACTATCTACATAATTAAAATTAGTTTAGCAGGCTTTCATTTGTTAAATACAGACACCCTTTGAGTTACACTTTCTATACCACGAGTGACTAGCCAGTCATTACATCTAGAAGAAGAGTTCCTTCTGTTTGAGAAATGGGAGGTTTTTACTACAGAGAGAATAAATGTCATTACTGTTGGAATTGTCTTTTTATTTTATTTTATCTTATCTTGATTTTTTTTTTTGGAGGAGCATGGAATAGTTGTTTTGCCTCAGTTGAGAAATAAAGACCCCTGTGGCTAAATGGACAGTTCTTTCTTTGCTAGAAAATTCAGCAGAGGCTGCGGTTGGAGGTAGGAAGAATTCCTTTTTTTAATTAGTTGGTAAGCAGATGCCATAGCTGGAAGATGGGGTCTCTCTTTTCTTTTTTTTTTAAAGATTTTATTTATTTATTTGACAGACACAGAGAGATCACAAGTAGGCAGAGAGGCAGGCAGAGAGAGGAGGAAGCAGGCTCCCTGCTGAGCGGAGAACCCGATACGGGGATGGATCCCAGGACCCTGGGATCATGACCTGAGCCGAAGGCAGAGGCTTCAACCCACTGAGCCACCCAGGCACCCCGGGGTCTCTCTTTTCATTGGACCGCTATTAGCTGCTGCAACTGGCAGGAACAAGTCCGCTTTTTTTTTTTTTTTTTTTTTACCTCCCTAAGTGGAAACAGCTAGGGCCATAGCTAAAGGTGGGTGATATCCTGACATCAACAGTTCTGATTGAGAATTCAGCGGAAACCATATAGTTATGTTTTCATATAGACTATGAGGGATTTTATGGGGTTACTTAGAAAACAAACCACAGGGGCACCTGGGTGGCTCAGTGGGTTAAGCCTCTGCCTTCGGCTCAGGTCGTGGTCCTGGGATCAAGCCCCACATCAGGCTCTCTGCTTAACAGGGAGCCTGCTTCCCCCTTTCTCTCTGCCTGCCTCTCTGCCTACTTGTGATCTCTCTGCCAAATAAATAAATAAAATCTTAAAGAAAAAAAGAAGAAAAGAAAACAAACCACAATTTATAATGTGATTTTCATAAGATATATTCCAAGTTCCAAACAAACCACAATTATTTTAGATCTTGATACTAACAGGTTAGTCACTTGCTTTAGGAGTCAAGCTTTCTTCTAAAATCATTACAGTGGTGAACTGCAATGTTCATCTTTGTCTAGATTCACTTTTGTATGTGTCTTAATTGTAATAATGGGAGTATAAATCTTTATAAAATGGAAAAAGTTTTAACGATGAATGGTGAATTAATGTGTCTCTATTATGGCACAAGGGTGTTTTCTTCTTATAGATTTATTTGCATACAAGAGGCCGTCTCTACTGAACAATTTTTTTTTTAAATTTTATTTATCCACTAGAGAGAGAGAGAGAGAGTGCGAGCACAGGCAGACAGAGCTGCAGGCAGAGGCAGAGGACGAAGCAGGCTCCCCGCCGAGCAAGGAGCCCCATGCGGGACTCGATCCCAGGACACCGGTATCAAAACCCGAGCCAAAGGCAGCCACTTAACCAACTGAGCCACCCAGGCGTCCCTACTGAACAATTTTTTGAAAGAGATTTGCTCCTAAGGAGAAACTACTTCTCTTTAAATAGTCTGAGGACAGTGGGTCTGGGAAACTGCTAACCTAAATTTTCCCAGCCTGAACCTTGTACAAAACTGACTTACCACCCAAGTTCAAAATGAAATCTTTTGTTCTACTTATGTATAATTGAAACTATCCAGTTATTTTAACTAGTTTGTATATGCATATATTGTAACAATATTTTGCTTAACTGATGAACATTTGACTTTATCTTAAGCCTGCCACAAGGAAACTGACCTCGGCTTGTGAAGTTGACAAATAAATCATGAATGTCCCTGAACATTTTCTCTCAAGATGAAGAAAACATGCGTAAGGGAGGGGCAAGACTCCTCTTTACTCTGTGAGTTCCATTTTCGAGTGTATACAAGGCTATGCTTTAAACGGCCTGTCTACAGGAAACCACGGTAAGAATGTGACTTAGAAAGCCTTCTGCAATTTCAGAAGAAACTTCATTCCTATCTTTAACTGTCCCAGAAAAACTGCTGATCATCATCGAACAAGGTTGGTATCAATCAGGCAAAGTATATGCTTTTCTGAAAATAACTGTTTCTTCATTGCACAAAAACTTAATTTTTCTAGCCAAGCAGGAAGTTTTGAATAAGAATTCCATATTTCAATGAGGTTGTCATATTTTTAATAAATGGTTTCAACATTAGATTGCTATGTAGTATTACATAAATATTGTTGCTAATTTTTCTTTCCTATGTATTTTTCTAAAATACCATTTTAAGTTTTATTCAGCACAGCTATTTTATTGTATGTAAGTGATTAACAGTTTATTACACTAATTATTTAGTCATGTGGAAACTGTTAATAAACTTACTCTTACGCTTTTTTCATAGAAAGCATTTTCCCCTTGGAAAGTCCAATTTGGTCATAGTAATCTCAGAGTAATTTCATAGTTTGGGGGGTAATTTTCTTGTGTTCTGGGGGTCCCCTAAAATAAAAATATTCCCCAAAAGCACTCCACCTGCATTAGATATAGTATTATTTTCCCTCTTTTCCCCAAGTCTATTCCTAGACTAACCTGAGCATACTCGATGCACCATAATTCTGTATGCACCTGTGGCTTAGATATCATGGTTAACCCCACGAAAGAAGCTCCCCGTGGGGTAAAGTGCTCTGATCTGGAGATTCAGGCCCTCTTGTAAGAGGAGCAATGAAGGCTGAACCCCATTATTAACTGACTAGGGAGATGAAACAGGACAATATCACCTCTGAACTTCTGGGATGTGCTTATGAGAGGTGTTCTGATGAACCTCGATTGAATGTTCTATCAGGCATCAGGATAGCGGGCCTCACTGGAGGTGGTTGAGAGGAAAGGCATTCACAAAAATCTAGGTTTGATTATTGCCTCTAAAAGCGACTGTGGGACTGGGGCCAAATTTCTTCACCTCTGCAAGCCCCTGCTTCTTCACCTCTGCAAGCCCCTGCTTCCTCACCTATAATGTTACTTCTCTCACTGGATGGCTGGAACGATGGAATAGGACAAGTCATCCAAAGAAGGAAGCAAGAATGGAGTGTAAGATACAGTATTTTTGTTGTGGCTGTTGTTGCTGTTGGCTCTCCTCTGGTCCCCAGGTCTGACCTGGGAAACCTGGAGCTTCGGTGGCGCTGGCGGGCTCCTCCAGGCTGCTCTTTGTGCAGCCAGCCTTGGGACTCTCTCTCTCTTCTTGGTTAGTGTGTCCCTAATTTTAGAATGATGTCTTCAGTTATTTAGCAACAAAACACTTCCTTGACCCCAGGCTGGAGAAGAAGGTATATGTTGCTGTTTTGAGGTAGGGGTTGGGGGTCTGGCCTGGGGGGTACTTACATTTACAGCTCAACCTGCAATTCACAGCAATTCAGGTTGTAAATTAGAATATACCAAGAGCAAAAATATAATGGATTGGAATGTAAATGGCAATATCCCCATCATAGATTCCTTTAAGTAAAATCCAGATCAAATTTCTAGAACAAGACTATATCTTCTCAAGGAAATGGAGGCAAAACCCTTGATTGCCTTCTAACTAAACAGTTTCTTCACCCTTAATGGTCTGTTCCCTAAGTTGATAGGTGATAAAAAGATCTGGAAATAATTGCACAAGGAAGTATATGAATAATTAACCATAGAGTACATTGATCACTGTTATAGGGCTAAAACCAACTTGGTCTTTCAATTGCTTCCTGGAAATAAAACCACTTAAATAAAACCCAAGAAATAAAACAAAACATAACAAAATAAAAAACCCTGATAAACCCATAACATGTGCTCTACAGCAGGAAAGGCTTCAAATGTCTTAATGCTTTTTTCTTGACTATACATATTATTTTTAAAAATTCCTTTTCAAAATATTTATTTGATATTGAGTATGTGCACTGTGTCCTTGAGTATGTGAACTGGGGACACCAAGATAGATACATCCTTGCCTTGAAGAGCCCAATCTCAAGGACCCAACAGTCAATGGCCAAGCAGTAATAAAACTGGGTATGAGAGAGAGGTGTCTGCAAAGCAGGGGGGAAGGGTTTTGTGATTATTTGAATCCTTATCCTTCCCCAAAAGTTTTGATGGGTGCATGGATGGGCACATCTTTTGGGGAGGAGAAAAATGTACAGAGGAGCTTCCCGAGAGAAGCGGATTAACTGGATGAATTGGTTTTTGACCAGCGGTGAACGGGAGGGTATTCTAGGCACAGAGGGCACCCTGAAGAGCACACAGAGACTGGAAAATCTGTGGCTTATGAAAAGATGGGAAGACAGTTTGGCTATAGCTGAAGTTCAGAATGATGTCTGGTAGGGAAAAGCTGGAGAAGCAGGTGAGGACAAACTGGGAAGGGCCAGATCATTGTAGCACTGTGCTAGTTTTGATGGAGAAAAGTGTCTCAATCAGTTCCAGCTGCTAGAACAAATTTCCATAGGCTGGGTGGCTTAAGTGACACTTGTTTCTCATAGCCCCGGAGGCTGGAACCCAAGATCATGGTGCCAGTGTGGGTTGGGTTTTGGAAAGAGTCCTTTTCCAGGTTGCAGACAGCAGGCTTCTCACTGTATCCTCACATGGGAGAAAAAGAGAGCTCTGGTCTCTCAGTCTTCTAATAAGAGCAGTAATCCTATTCACAGGACTCCAACCTCATAACCAAGTTATCGGCCAAAAGCCCTACCTCCAAATCACATCACTTTGGGGATTAGGGTTTAAATACATGAACTTTGGGGGAACACAAATATTTGCCCATGGCCAACAGAAACTTTGAAACTCCTGTTGTTTCCCAAACCCCCCTTTAGTAGTTCCTTTGATGCTATACTCCAGGAAGGGTGGGGGAGTCATTCCTTCTTTTTTAGGTTATCCATACAACAGTTCCTGGCAAGAGTAGCTCTTCTCTGTGCTGTTTAGTTTTAACTTAACCAAAGATCAATGGCTACCACTATCTCAGTTTCTACCTCTCAGAAAATTTTTACTAAGCAAGGAACAGAATCAAAGATACTGGTGGCAGGCAGAGGAACAGGTGTTAGGTAGGTAAATGAGAGTCTAGCTACTTTATCCTACTTCCTGAATTTGAAGAACAAGTCAGTACCAGCTGCCATCTTCCTCTTGGAGCAGAAAGTTGGTAGGGCCTTGTTCTCCACTCACACTCCATGTTTTTATTGAGGATCTCCTTTGTGCTGTGTACTGAGGACATAGCAGTGAACAACTCAGTGGGCTGCTTCTGGAAAAGCTTAAATCGCATGGTGCTTTAAGCTTCCTTTAAGTATTACAGAAGAGACAGTATAGTTTCTTTTATAACCAAATCTTATTTTAAAAAAAACAAACAAAACCCTATTATCACTTTGCATAATAGGTTTACATTATATTGTATTCTGGAAAAACAAAACAAGTATTAGCATTGTATTGTGATATCCTTGCAAACCGTAAAATGAAGAAGTGGTTTTTGGAACGGAGTGCTATTCTAGCTAGTTTCAAATCTTAGAAGTGTTAGCCTGCAGTCTTCCAAAATATAACTTTGTTTTAATAAAATGACTGTGGCTATGGCTAGGCTTGCTTATTCTTTAATGCAGCTTGCTTAAAACTCAAAAAACACCTTAGGATCCTAGAGAACCCCCATCAGTAAATAGCATTGTATAGATGATAAAACAAGCCTTTTAATTTTTCATAGAGCAAGATTTTTTTTTTCTTAGCAAATAGGAGTGATCTGTTTTTAATTCCATTCAGTACACTGGTGGGGAATTTAGTAATCAACACTAAGTTCTGTGCAAGCCTAAATTTGACGTCTGCCCTACCCTGCAATGAAGACTGAACTTCAAGGTTATGCCTAGGAGGGGTAACAAATAAGGGTATACTGGGGTAAGGGTGAGTTTGGGCGCGGGAGCCAGGTGCAGGCGGGTTTGGGGAGCGGCAGTGATGGGACAGACGCGCTGGGCCTGTCGCGGCTGGCCCGGAGCCAGGGCCGGAGACCCGAGGGAGACAGGCTTGGAGGGGGGGCGGCATCCCGGCAACAATATGCCGTGCGGGCCGAGGCGCCGGCGGAACGCATTCTCCTTCTGGAAAAGGTGCGCTGGATGCCCGCCCGGGTAAGTCGAACCCCCCGCGGGAAGAGGCGGGAGCCGTAGGGCGAGCCGCCGCGGGCTCCTCCCCCGGCGCCTCCACTATCTGGGTCAGGACGCGGCGGGCCGCGGGGCCGGACGGGGGGACCCGCGGGCTCCCGGCTGCTGTCCGCCCGGCCGCCGCTCCGCTCCCGTCCGCCCAGCCGCAGGTCCCGGGTCCCCGTTCGACGACCGCGAAAAGGCCCGAGCGGCGAACTCAGGTGCGTGGGGAGGTGAGCAATGGGAGGCTCGCCTGGCGCAGGCCAGACCCGGACGCGACGGCAGAGCGGAGGTCTGAGGCGGCACTTCCGGCGGCCGCTGCGGCACTTCCGGGTTCCGCGGGGGGTCCCTGCCGCAGACGCCCCGCGGGGCATCCTTCCGCCGGCTGGCGCTGCGCCGCGTCCTCCCGGGGGCTGCCCCGGCGGGCTGTGGCTCTCCCCTTCTGGAGCAGCCCTGTCGAGCCGGCGTCTGGAAGCTTCAGTCCTGGAACTCGCCGGTGTTTCACGCAGGCCGCCCGTCGTGGGTGCATGGGAAGCTGGCGGTGTGCTGCGCGCCCCGGTGGGTCCCTGCAAGCCGAAGGGGTTTCAGCCGGAGACGCCGGGTCCCCGCACAGTCTCCGGCAAACATTTTTGTTGTGTTCTGTTTTGCTCAGACTCCGATTCTCTATTTTACACAAAAGAAAGGCCAAATTTTCAGTGCCCCAAATATCTGCAAAGAAGCCAAACATCAGCGAGCCCTGAGTTTAAAAGAAATTATTAAATAGGAAAACTAATGAGAACCTGATGAAAAAGGAGTATTAGAATTCACTTGGAAATACTAGGTTATCCAGGTCGCTGTGATTGCCAGTTCAAGGTCTCAGAGACAATCCTATGGGAATCAAACCTCAGGCCTGAGTGTAACCCATGGTATTCCTTTCCCCTTCTTGCAAAATTTTTCATACGTCCTCCAAGTACCAGAGTTACATATTTTATGTAATTCCCCCTAAGATTCTGCTGATGAATTAAATGAATATATGGTAGATATTGCTGAAAACATTGTAAGTTGATAAAACACAATTTCCATTTCTAAAAATTAATGTAAAAATTTCTTTAGCGTTAACATTTTGGTGATTTATTACTTCAGTAGGATTCTTGGTTCTCATCTGCAAATAATTATGTATTATCCATTAGCTTTAGATGACAATATTTTTTATTAAAATAATGTGTCATTTTCTATTATTACTAGCACCTTACAAATCAAGACTTGTAAGGGGACTGATACTTAGCATTTGATTATCTAGTCCATACATTTTTTAATTACTGTGTTTTTATACTAAAGGATAGTGTAAATACACTAATTTGATAATTAAACATATAGAAGTTACACAAATAATGTAATACAGCCTTTGAAATTATACTGCAGGTAAACAAGTGTTCTGATTTATTACTTTGCTAGTTTTTTTATGATTTATTTATTTTTAGAGAGAGAGTGAGTGCAGTGGACAGGAACAAGGAGAGGAAGAGTCTTAAGACTTAAAGGTGAGTCTGAGGAGGGGCTCGATCTCAGGACCCTGAGCTCATGATCTGAGCAGAAACCAAGAATCTGGCACCAACTGCACCACCCAGGTGCCCTTGCTAGTTACTATTTTTAATGAGAGGCATTTTTCAGATTGGTGGCTTAGAACCAGGTTTATTTTATACTGGTAAAAAACTCAAACACAGCTTGCACTATTAGTCTCTCATTGTGGTTATTTAAAAGCAATACCTGCTCCACTGATTGATTCTAGTTTTTCCCCCTGTTGATTTTTATAGTTCTGAAATCCTGTTTCAGCTGCGAACATCTCTGCCCAGGCAGCACCCTCCTTCATATCCTTATGGATGCTCTCTGAACCTTCCTCAGGCAGCCATTCGTCCAGGAGTTATCAGGGTAATGGTTTTCCTGTCCTAGTCGCACAGCCCCTGCGTAAATGACTTGACAGCAGGCAGTATGCCTCAGTTTGCTTTCTGCAAAATAGAGATAATAATAGGACCTGCCTCCAAGATATAATTTGGAATTGGTATAATTCCTAAAGAAAAGGTCAAATGAAAATTCATGCCCCTGGCCACTTATTTGAACCTGGGACAGTCTCAGGGATCAGATCGCCTTCCTAACTTCCGTTTATTTACTTGATTAAATGAAAATATTTTCAAACTAGGCTACATTTTTCTCGTGTAAAGTTCAAGGAAGGCCCATGAGCCAAGAAAGCAATCAGAATAGGAAGATTTCTTTTAATAGACCTCCGGATCAGCATAGGAACATTCTGCATTAATCTTTTTATTGACAAAAAGCCAAGAAGATCAAGTTTGATGCGTGGTTAGTAGACATAATGCAAATGGAGGTCATGGGCACATAGTGACTTTTATTATTATCTGTTGCCTTTTTTGCAATAATCTTTCAAAATAATTTAGTTTGGTGATATATTTTGTGCACGTGCATGTGTGTGTGTGTGTGTGTGTGTGTATGTAAATAAGCGTACAGCTAATAATTACCCACAACTTTAGCTGAATTGATCCCAATCTACTGCTGCTGTGTCTCCTGGACAGGATAGGAAAAGACGAATGGTTAGACTTACAGTTCCATTCTAACAATTAGGTAAAAAATGCTTTTTGTTTAAAAAAAAATTAAGTCCAGGAAAACTTCCCTGAGGTCAGGCAGGCCAGATTAAGCACTCAGCCTTTCTTCTAGAATCTTTGGCTTTGGAAGAAGGGAGTCTTAATTCTCTTGGATATAATATTCACCAGTAACTTCTGAAAAATTATTTTAAAATCCTTAGTCCTTCTCTTTTACACTGAGACCTGTGATGAAATGGAGCATCTAGCTAGGATCCTCCCTGCATTCAGTGCATATCATCTAATATATTACTTAAGGAATCCGAAAACACTTTCTCTTAGGCAGATTTCTTGGAAATAATCTTATTCACGCTCCAGTGGGGACCATTTGAAGCACCACATTTAGTTGCTCATTTAGAGTATAACAAACAATGCTTTGCTCAAGTATGTGTGATCGTGAGCTATAGACCCTAGAAAGGCACATTTCAGGTACACAACTGAATTCAGAATTCACATCTTTCTAGTGCGCCTTTCCCTGTCCTCACTCTCAGCTGTTTATTTTGTTTCCTAGTTCACTTAGAACAATGAAGCAACCACAAAGAACTTTCATAAGTTCCCACTGTCCCATCTACCCACCTTCCTGAATCTGCTCACATAATCTGCCTTTTCTTTCCTTCCTATGAATGAATGGTTTGTGTTTCCATCAAAGGTCAGGGTCTGTGCCTGTGCCCTGTGGACCGTCCATCCCTCTGCCTTCTCAAGTTTCGTGCTTCAGTGATTCTCTGATCTTTTACTTCATCATTTTATATTCCTTTATTTAAAGAATTGGATCTTGTCCATGCCCAGATAGAAATGCTTTTATATCTCCCATCTTTTTGGCACCATTTTCCAATATAGTCATGACATCATTTCTTCTCTCCTTACTTGCTTTCTGTTTTCCCATTTGTTCTTTTTTTCACCCTTTTCTGACCTCTTTTGGACTAACTGAATATCTTTAGTATTACATTTTTATCTCCACTCTTGGCTTATTATTCACACCTTCAAGGAGTTTTTTTAAACTGTTGCTGTTGTTTGTTTAGTTTTTAACCCTTGGATTTACAACAGTACATCTTTAACTTACTATAACAACACTGTGTTATAATCCATGACCCTTACAACAGTATATTCTACTTTGTCCCCTCCCATACTTGGGCTATTGTTGTCCTCATTTTTTTTTTTTTTTTTACTTCTACATATAAACCCCATAATTGGTTAATATCATTTTTGCTGTGATAAGCAAATATTTTATAAAGAAATCTTTTAAGTGGGAAAAATGACTTTCATATATACCCTTGTACTTGCCAATCTTCTGTGTAGATTCAGGTTTCTGTCTGTTACCATTTTCCTTCTGCCTGAAGAACCTCTGTTAGCATTTCTTGTAGTGCGTATCTGATGGCAATGAATTCTCTCAACTTTCCTTTGTCTAAAAAAGTCTTTGTTTGGGACACCTGCATGGCTCAGTCTGTTAAGCGTCTGCTTTGCGCTCAGTTCATGATCCCAGAGTCCTGGGATCAAGTCCTGCCTCTGTCTCCTTGCTCAACAGGGAGCCTGCTTCTCCATCTCCTTGCCAGTCCTCCTGTTTGAGCTCATTCTCTCTCTCTCTGACAAATAAATAAAATCTTAGGAAAAAAAAACAAACACTTTAAAGAATCTTTGTTTTACCCTCACTTCTAAAAAATATTCCATTCGGTATAGAAATGTAAGTTGACAGTTTCTTCCAGTACTTTAAAGATGTCACTTCATTGTTTTTTTGCTTGTTACTTTGTCTTCAGGTTTGTTGACTTTTTTCTCCACAATGTTTTTTCTTCCGTTAATCTCAATCAATAAAATTTTATTTCAGATATTTTATTTTTCATCTCCAGAAGTTCTCTTTGGTTCTGCTTAACACCTTCTATTTTTCTCCTCATCATGTTTATGTTTTTCTGTAACATCTTTTTTTTAAAGATTTATTTGACAAGAGAGAGAGGGTGCATAAGCAAGGGGAGTGGGAGAGGGAGAAGCAGGCTCCCTGTTGAGCAAGGAGCCTGATGTGGGGCTCAATCCCAGGACCCTGGGATCATGACCTGAGCCAAAGGCAGATGCTTAACCAACTGAGCCACCCAGGTGCCCCTGTAACATATTTTTAATATTTATATTAAATAGTGAACATATTTGTAATCGTTATTTTAACATCCTGTCTGCTAATTACATCATCTCCATCCTTTTCCTGATTCTTTGTGTATCTAGTTATTTTCGATTGGATGATCAACATTGTGATTTTATGTCATTGCCTTCTGAACTTTTTCAATTTCTTTAAAGAGTTTTGGACTTTCTCTTGAAGGCAGTTAAATTATTTGTGAATTAGTTTGATCCTTTGGAGGCTCATTTTTAATCTATTTTAGAACAAATCTAAATAGATCTTAATTCTAGGGTTAGTTTCCAAGATATTAGCCTTCTGAGATCTCTACTGAAAGCCTCAGATATTTGATAAACACTCTCCAGTCTGGCTGATGGGAATTTGTGTAATCTTTAGGAATAATTAGGTTTATAGCTTCCTGGAAATTGTTCATTTGCCTGGGCAGATGGGATTTGACTCTATGCATGTTCAGACTGGTATTCAGTTAAAGATTTAAGGAGACTCCTATGCATATTTCTAGAGCTCTTTCTCTACATACTTTCTTCATCTTCACTAATGTGCCACACAAATTCTAGGTCCGTCAGATTCTCTGAACTTTGTTCTCTGTTCAAGTCAGTAGACTACCAGGCTTTGTTTGGTTTTCCTGTTCCTGTGCCATAGTCCAAAAATGCCTCAAATTAAAAACCCAGGGAGCTCACAGAACTTACCTCATTTGTTTCCTTTTTCTTGGGGATCATAGGTGGCAATGCTCTATTAGTATGCTCCTTGAGAAAGTGTCAAGAAAAATAAACCAGAAATTTCGTGAATTCAAATTCCTGTAACAGACAGTTTACCATTATTTGTAACATTTCTCTCAAATTGCTAACAAAATTTAATAAAGGTATATACAAAGTAGTGGCTATTGATGGGAAAATAATTTTGAGAACTTCAAAGTCTGTAAAGAAGCCTCACTATATTTTATTCTAAACACAGAAGTTTATTATAGTACTAATATACTTATTGCCATTTTAAAGTCTTGGGAGGAAAGGAATGTTATACTATTATAAATATTATATTTTTATTATATTTTATATGTTTACTTATATATTTAATATTATATATGTTTATTTGATAATATATTATTAACTATATTATTGTTTTTCATTAATGGTCTTCTGATTTTAAGAACAGAAATAAGCAATAAAACTAGGAAGATGGGATATACCAAGGAAAAATTATGGTGCATTTAGTCAAAGTAGCTGAGTTTGTGTGGAATTAGGCAGGCAAACACTTGAGCCTTGGATGTAAAACAGTGAAAGTTCAGATGGAGAGAAGAGTCAAAGGAAGGACATTTTTGCTACTTTAAAAAAGAGGAAAATTTGAAAGAAAATAAAAACATTAAGACCTCAGAAATAGAAATGTGAGGAGCAGAGGCATTCTGAATCAGAAGAAGAAAGGTGATGAAGCCTTCATGTGGTAGTGTTTTTGCTCTGCATGCCGAATAAAACAGAGAAGAGGTAGGTTACAAACTTGCCAGGGCTCTCTGATATATTTTATATTCCAAATCCTTGGGCTTTGAAAATGCGTATTACTCTAAGTATACATGTGAACTGGGTGCCAAGAAAAGCTCCTTGAACTTCCTTAAAGATTGGATAAGACTCAGAAATCATCATACCAATTTTATACAGATAAAAGTTTCAAACAGAGTTAAGCACAATTTGAATTCTTTTTTTTTCATAATTTGAATTCTTAAATAGCTTTTTTTTTCAGAAATGTATAATGATGCTTTTACCACTATCATATTCTTTAAAAATGTATGATAAAGAATAAATTTCAGATCAGTCATGTAGAATACAAATTCTGAATTAAAATTGAAACTTTACACTGGACTTCAATGATACCCTTAAAGTAAATATTTCTATTGGGCCACATACATTTTAGAAATAAATATACTATACTTACAGTATATTTTAGTTTATGATTTTTCATGTGTTTGTGTGTGTGTCTGTGTGTCTATGATGTGGACTTTTGTCGATTGAGAAAGCTTTAATATTTTTGTCTTGGGTAAAGACAGAAACAACATTTATTTACATTTATGCTTTCAATTTTAGAAGCAAAGCCCAAGAAATGCCTCATTCTACAAACAAAGAACTGATAGTTGGCATCATGGTGGGAACTACTGGAATCAGCTTGCTTCTTTTGTGGTACCACAAGGTTCGAAAATCAAGGACAACACTGAGTTTACCTAAATTTCTTTCTCTGGGTAATAAGTTTGATTCCATGACTTTTCAAGATGAAATGTATAATGGCCAAGGCACAGCAGCAATCTTTCAAGGAAGGCAGCTTCAGATATTGGAGAAGTTAAATGAATTACTGATAAATATGGAAGAACTCAAAGAGGAAATCAGAGTTCTTAAAGAAACCATTCCAAAGCTGGAGGAATATATACAAGGTGAACTTGGAGGGCGGATAACTGTTCATAAGATAAGTCCTCAGCACAGAGCTAGAAAAAGAAGGCTTGCCACAGTTCAAAGTTCTGGAACAAGTAATAGTTCAGAGGAAGCAGAAAGTGAAGGAGGGTAAGTTTCTCCATGATGTTTCCCATGTTGAATTGATTATTTATTTCCTTATTGCTATTATATTTAGGTATTTTCATTATGCATTTCCAGTTATGTATTCTGCTAGTAATAAGATTAAAAAAATTATTTGGCTTACATCATAATTAAAACTATATTCGATAGTGGTCTGTATTTAAGATAATTTAGACTGCACTGATAAAAAGAATATAAGTGACTTACTAGCACCAAGTGCCATCATGAGTAATGAAAAAGTCATTAATTGTTTGCCAGAATGTGTAACTTATTTTTATATGTGGCCATGGCATGACCCCTTATATAAGAACTGTCCAAGGAGTGCTCTCAGCTAGAACTTTCTGTGATGATGGAAATGGTCTAAGTCTATGCTGCCAGTATGGTAGTGATTAACCATCTTAGCCATTAAGCACCTGCAGTGTACTTAGTGCAACTGAGAAACTGAATTCTTAATCTTATTTAATTGTAACTAATTTAAATAGCCAGGGGACTAGTGGTTTACTGAATTGGGCAGTGCAGACCTAAAAAGATTTGAGAAGGTACAAGTGATTCAGTCTCATCCTCACCATCCACAGTGGTAAACCTTTGAATTCTAAAATCAAGAACATAAAAAACACTCTTTTAGAAGAAAAACAAATGATTTATGATTTAAAAACAAAAAACAAAAAGCTGTTCCCAGCTAGTGTTTTTGAGGAGTAAAATAGGCAAGTAAATAAAGAATTACTAGAGGTTCTTTAGGGCAGGGACACTATGTTTATTTTATTATATTCTCTTTTTTAAAAAGATTTTATTTATTTGACAAGGAGAGATGGAGGGCACAAGCAGGAGGAGCAGCAGGCAGAGAGAGAGGGAGAAGCAGACTTCCATCTGAGCAGGGAGCCTCACGTGGGGCGTGATCCCAGAACCCTGGGATCATGACCCGAGCCGAAGGCAGATGCTTAACCTACTGAGCCACCCAGGCGCCCCTATTTTGTTATATTCTTAACATCTTGTTTTTGTACCTAGCACAGAGTAGATGATGATAACTTTCATGAATGAATGAGTGTTCTGCTACATCACCATGGAATTGGGAGAAGGGAGGAGAGAGAAGAGAGAAAACAGTGGGTCGGGATAAAAGTGTGATTTCATAGGTGAAGAAATGTAAACGGTTGATCAGGTCTTTGGCATCATGCTAGGACTGGGATTACTTAGCATTTTTATATATGAACTCTGTGAAAAATCAGATAGGGAAGAGCCACAGATGATGGATCTAGAGAGCAGGAAGGTTGTAAACATTTGTGTTCTGAACAACAAGTTGTTGACTGATTTTAAAGTTGGCAGTGCAGTGACGAAAAGGAGTCAAGGATACTTGTAAATATTCCGGAACCACAACTCTGCAAA
This sequence comes from Meles meles, assembly GCF_922984935.1. NCBI lineage: Eukaryota > Metazoa > Chordata > Mammalia > Carnivora > Mustelidae > Meles > Meles meles. The sequence continues at coordinate 30,683,843 of NC_060080.1, forward strand.
GGTGCTGCTAAGTATTACAGGTATAAAGAACTGCAGTTTTGTACTCGAGCGGAGACAAAGATCCCAACACAGCATTGGGCATTGATGTGGCAAGAACATCTTCAAAAGGACATGGTGGAACTAAGGACTAGCCAGAGAGGATCCCCTAGACTGGGAGGAGAGACGGCAGTCCTAGTAAAGGAGTGGAGGCCAAAAGGCTGGGTAACCCTTCATCCAAAAAGACCCAGGTTAGATTGAGCACAGGCTTGTTCAAGAACTTCTAGGATTCTAGGAAGAGAGGCAGCCTCTCATAAGTTTAAGATAAGTGTGGGATGATCAGAAAAAGACAGTTACATGGTTTCACTCATATGTGGAATATAAGTAGCAGCTCAGAGGATCTTAGAGGAAGGGAGGGGAAAGCTGAAGGGGAAGTCATCAGAGAGGGAGATAAACCATGAGAAACTCTTAACTACAGGAAACAAACCGAAGGGAGGCGGATGGAGGAGGGATGGGGTTACTGGGTAATGGGCATTAAGGAGGGCACATTGTGTGATGGGTACTGGGTGTTATATGAAACTGATGAATTATTGAATCACTACATCCGAAACTAATGATGTACCAAATGTTAGCTAATTAATTTAAATTTTTAAAAAGATAAGTTTAGACAAATGAAAGCAAGGTCATCGTGGGACTTAATTAACTTCAAGTAATAGTGTAGGCGTAAATTGTTTATGTGAATTCAAGGAGGATTTGTGAAATTTATGAATGACAGCCACAGACGGCAAATAAAAACTTTAAGATTGATGTCAGGTAAGACATTCCTTCTTCTTTTTTTTTTTTTTTAAAGATTTTATTTATTTATTTGATAAAGAGAGATCACAAGTAGATAGAGAGGCAGGCAGAGAGAGAGAGAGGGAAGCAGGCTCTCTGCGAGCAGAGAGCCCGATGTGGGACTCGATCCCAGGACCCTGAGATCATGACCTGAGCCGAAGGCAGCGGCTTAACCCACTGAGCCACCCAGGCACCCGACATTCCTTCTTGCTCGATCCTGGGGGCCTTGTTAGCAACAGAATACTAGAGTAGAAGCAAGGCAGCCCTAATGACTTGGACTAGTATATAATTATAGATTATATACTTAACAAAGTAGAGGGAAACTTTTTCCTACTTAGCTGCACTTCAGTAAAATAAACAAAACAAGAAACAACATGGATTTTTTTTTGAGAGAGGAATAAGATAGAGAAAAAAAAATTTTAATACCTTTCTAAATAAAAACCTAGAGACAAGCTTTTTATTGTTTTATTTTATTTTATTTTTTTAAAGATTTATTTATTTATTTGACAGAGAGATCACAAGCAGGCAGAGAGGCAGGCAGAGAGAGAGGAGGAAGCAGGCTTCCCACTGAGCAGAGAGCCCGACGTGGGGCTTGATCCCAGGACCCTGGGATCATGACCTGAGCCGAAGGCAGAGGCTTTAACCCACTGAGCCACCGAGGCGCCCCGAGACAAGCTTTTTAAATAAATAATGTACTTTTTAAAAACCAGGTCTCTATAAAGAGTATTTGTGTAAATTTAAGACTGCCTGTCCTGATAAACCTCCCACGAGACAGAAATGTCTGGTCATGGTAAGATACCATCTTAGCCCCATTAACATATTTAAATTGAGATGTATCCTTGATACAGCAGTGTCCTGGACAGCAAAATTAAACATCAAATGATAATTGCATGTTCCATATGTAAATTTTATCTTTTGCCAAAGGTTCCTGGAGCTTTTGACACCTTTTAGTAAAAAGGGTGCCAGTCACAATTTGCTGACGCTGTTCTTTCTACACAAGAAGAGAGCAAAACCCAGTCATATCCTTAGGTGGTATCAAAAACTTGAATGGGTATATCAGTAGAAACCATTTTCTGCACACAGTGTCTTCTGCATGCCTGTCTTCGTACATAGTATCATTACGGGCGTAGGGAGTTGACTTTGTAGGACTTAGCTAATTTCATCTACTTCACTGTGGAGGTGATGGTCCCAGAGGCGCAAATTCTCATAATGTGGCCATCAGAGGGCCTGTCAAGTTTCTTATTTTTCCTTCTTAGCACTAGCGTGAACATCTTGGAAAGCATCTGTGCTTCTTGGTAATATTATGTTTCGACTGATTTTGTTTTTGTCCCTGCTCCAAGGCTTGGGAGTCAGCCACTGCCTTGGCAGCGTGGGTTCCTTTCAGGGACACATTGTACTAGACAGCAGCAGCCGGGTGTGCAGAGCGCCTGTTTGTGGGCAGGGTGATACCAGAGCTTGCTTGGGCCCATTTAGGGTCAGGGTAAAGAAAAAGAGTTTGAAATATTTTCAAGGTCACGAGTTTGCAGTAGTGTTTTCCACTTAAACAGAAGTCCTTCCTTATTTCTGAAAACTTTGTAGCTCATTTTCTTTTTCAAGCCGCTCACTGCTCCTTTTTCTGTCAACTTTTATCTATAAAGGTTGTATCGAACCATGGGTTTAAAAAGTTCTTTAAATCACAATGTTATGTAAAGCTTTAGAAACCTTTCCTTCAAAAGTTCCATCTTGTTCCAGTTTAGATTAAAGTAATACCCCTAATAAACTCACAGTTCTTCATTTTAAGTGAACTTTACAAAGAATAGATGTGTTTCAGAGCTCCTGGGTGGCTCAGTTGGTTAAGCATCTGCCTTCGGTTCAGGTTATGATCCTAGGGTCCTTGGATGGAGCCCCATGGTTCTCCCTCTCCCTCTGCCCCTCTCCCTGGCTCATGCTTGCTCGTTCTCTCTCTCAAATGAATAAATAAAATCTTTTTTAAAAGAAAGAAAGGAGGGGTGCCTGTGTAACTCAGTTATTAAGTGTCTGCTTTCAGCTCGGGTTTTGATCCTGGAGTCCTGGGATCAAGCCCCACATCGGGCTCCCCGCTTGGCAGGAAGCCCGCTTCTCCCTCTCCCATTTCCCCTGCTTGTGTTCCCTCTCTCGCTGTGTCTCTCTCTGTAAAATAAATTTTTAAAAATCTTTAAAAAAAAGTAAAAAAGTAAAGATTAGATGTGTTTCAAAATGAAACATTTCTCTTAGGTAAATCATGGTTGTATAGTAATCCTACAGGCCTTCTTTCTTTTTTTCTTGATGTAAGTATTTTCCTTTTAGTGTTAAGTTCATATGATAGCTGCAGATGGTATCAACAGACATACAATTATTTGAAAAGAAAAACCCTACAAATCTACCCCCAAAAGAACGCCAAGCCATAATGCAAGCCACAGTACGCAGTATCTTAGATATTACTCTACAAATAATAAAGGATGGTGATGCCAGCAAGACCACAGACCGAAAAGGCTTTTGAGATTTTATTAAAAACTATTTATGTTTTCGGGGTGCCCATGGCTCAGTCAATTAAGCATCCAACTCGTGATTTCAGCTCAGCTCATGATCTGTGGGTTGTGAGGTCGAGCCCTGCCTTGGGCTTCATGCTCAGTGAGGAGGCTGTTTGGGATTCTGTCTCTCCCTCTCCTTCTGACCTTCCCCCTGCTCACTACTCATGCTTTCTCTCGAATAAATAGATACATGAATCTTTTTTAAAATCTTTGAATTTTCATTTCGAGAGCCAAAATATATAGTCTTTGCCTTTTGTTCATTTACATTTTTTATTCTTACTATTATTTACTTCTGCCAAGACAGTTTTACTGTTGCACTTCAGTTTCTCAAGGCCTTGAGAGAGAGACAATTTCACATATTCCTTGATGTGGTGCTTCTGTGTTCTTTCATGTTGAAAGACTGTAGAAGAGCACATTTGTACACACACAAAATTGTTTTTTGATTAGGATTTTTAAAAATAAAGTATTGCCACATAAATGAAATCCTTTTTGTAGTCCTTTCTCGTGGAAGTAACCATTATCTTAAAGTTGGTGTAGAGTCTTCCTTTGAAAGTTTGAAACATGTGCATGTTTACATCAACAATGAACAAATGGTGTTTGGTTCTCAAGATGTACATAAATGGCATTATATGGTATATAACATTTTGTAACTCACTTTTGCATCAAATGTTTTAAGATTTTTCCAGATTGATGTATGTAAATTTATTTCATTCTTTTCCGTTACTATGCTGCATTCCGTTGTATGAATATGCCTTAACTTATTTCCCTGTGGATGGATGTTTTTTGGTTCTTCCAAACAATGCTTTATTGAATACCTTCATATTTCCTTAGGCACAGGTGGAATAACTTCAAAGTATATATTTAGAAGTGGTTGCTGAGTTGTAGACCAAATAGAGTCTTATGCTATATTACTAACCTATTCCTCAGAGTGTGCCAGTATATGAGAATTCTTATTTTCCCATACAAATTCTTACAGTTAGACTTTTTAATTTTAGGCAACTTGGTAGAGACGAAGTAGTAACTAATCATGATTTCAGTTTGCGTTTCCCCGAACACTAATAAGGTTGGGCATCTCATCATAGTTTATTTATATTTTGGTCTTCTCATCTATGAATTTCTTTTAAAAATGGGATAATAAAGGAAGGTTTGTGTCTTCTTTATTGATTCTCTGGGAATGCCCACTCTGTGCCCAGCACCATGTAGGATCCCCAGGTACATTCGAAAACAAAACAGAGTCTTCCAAGTCAAATACAGATCTTTTTAAAACAAGATAACAGAATGTTAAAGAGAGATACTGTGTTCTAACTTTAACCAGAGCTCCAAAGGCCAAGGACAGAGCAGTAAGGGCCAAGTCCCCTTGCCTTCTAGACCCTCCTAGGCAGGACTGGGCAAAAGATGGAAGCCATTGCCGGCATGAGCATTCACCCACCGGTAGCCTGTGAAAGGAAGCAGCTGAAGATCTGAGAGAAGCATTCCTTCAGGGAAAGTCATTCCTGTTCCAGCCATCCCACCAATACGTGTATGATGCTGAATGCTGTAGGAATGAATGGCATTGCTCGGCAGAATGTGTTGCCTGGGAAGAGCGAAGAGGTAGAGTGCAGAGCCTTTTGGAGTTAATACCGAGGAGTGGGCCGAAGTGGGGGAACATGCCTTTGGTGTTCTATCTAAAAAGTCATCGCCAGACCCAAATGTATTCTAGGTTTTCTCCCGTGTTGTCTACTTAGAGTTTTATAGTTTTGCGTTTTATATTTAGGTCTGTGTTCCATTTTGAGTTAATGTTTGGGAAGGATATAAGGTCTGCATGACCGACCACTCTTTGTCCAGGACATATTTAGGACTGTGGGGAGAAACCCTGAAGAATGAGGTGATGTTCTCCTCCAGGACCAAAAGAACATTTAGCAGATCTGCTTATCACTTGGGGTCACTGTAGTAGGTTCCCTAAGCTCAGCGTTCCTTTCTTTGTAACATGAGTCAGTGCAAATGCGGGAATCTCCAGGCCCTCTGCGTTGCCCTTGTGGGGGACCTGGGGTCTGGGAGAACCAGCATAAATATGCCAGTGATCATACCACTGGATATGCTGTATTATTGCTGTGCGTAATAAAGTCCTCTTCTTCTGACCCAAGAACTGTGTGTGAGACATTAACCGATGAATGTATTAACTTATGTGTAAGGTAAAATCAGATCTGACAATTATATGATGAAAATGAGAGTGTTGGGCCTTTGAAAAGTAGTTTGTCCAAAGGTTTACCAAAGAAGATTGTTAGGAAGGGAAGAAAAATCAGAACATGGCATCAGGGTGTTCAGAATATTGAGACGTTGAAAAGTTTATATTCAAGGCACTGTTTTATGTCATCACTGGCTTGACACACATACCTATGACATGGATGGGGCTCCAAGTTGGTTTGGAAAAGGAAAGGACAGTATTTCCTTTCTGAGGACTCTGTTATCCTTATCTTTAAATGGGTGTAAGTTGTTTCAAGGAGCTAGAAACAATAACACAGCAGATCTCTAATCTCTGTGTCTGGCACGCGCTATCAGATGGTGAGCTTTACTGCCCGCATAGAGAAAGCTTTTTCATTCGGGGGGCAGTGATTTTGGCTCTTCAGGTTTTGGGTTTTTTTTCCCCTTCTCCATATATCTTTGGACCAAAATCTGTAATGGTAATTTTCTGTACTACTGGAGGGGATAAAAACCTGGGGTGAAGAGTGTTCATGTGAAAGTAGAATGAATTAGTAAGCCAGGGGTGTGCAGGGCGGCTAGTGAGAGAGACAGTTCCAAGCAAAAGATCGTGCAGATATTATATACGTTACTGCCTTATCCTGTTTTCTCGTCTCTTGATTTATTGGCTGACTCCTTGAACATGATGAAGTTAGAATACGCATTCCCCCATCACATGGATTGCAGCTTTTCAGAAAGGCAAGCCACAGAACAGTTTTATCTGAACCTGATGTCATGAGATTCTAGAGTCTGCCGTCATCACATTCTGTGTTATCGCTATGTTAATTCCACACACAGGTTAAGTGTTCAGTCTTCTGACCTGTTCCACCTACACAGGGCATTTTTATGGCTTAAGGATGATGGCTTAGGAAGGAAGGGAGAGATTTACTTTGGATTAAATTCAATATGGGAAAATACTTAAGGTAAGCCTTTAAAAAGAAAAGAAAAAGCCCCATTGTTCCATATGCGTTCATGTGCTAAAGAACACTGACATGTTCATGAACCCAGCTTTAACGCTTCCTTTAGTTTCCCACAATAACTGAATACGAGGACTCTGGGCATTTTATCTGAAGTATTCTCTCCAGAGACGTCCTGCTTCTTCCATGGTTACTATTTTAAAATGTATTAGTCAACAGGGCATACATTTATTCTACTTAACTCCTTTAAGTGTGGTAGTTCAAGAATCTCAAACAGATATTATGATTTACTATTTTTAAAAGAGGAAACCCTCTCCTTTCCTTCAGGGGATATTTTCATTCTCATGCCTTGTGGTATGTTTCCCCTGGTCTTTCTGCCTGTTTCCCTGATTCTTTCAACTGATCTTCCCAAGGTTTAACAGAGTGGGCAGGTACTGTCCAAGTAGAGATAATCTTTTAGACTAGGGCATTGGGGGTGGGGGGGACATCTGTGTGACCCTCAATTCAGCTGCCATAATTTTCTCATTCCCTACTGCTTCCATATCGATAAAGTAGATATCACTCTTCAGAAGGCTTGGCAGGTTTCCACCTCTGCTCCTTGGTTTTTTGGTGTGTTTTTTTTTCCCCCTCATTTGACACTTTTCTCACTCTAGCCGCAGCAAACAGGACCAGAACTTGCGACCAAATTATCCTGCAGATCAAGTTACTTCAGACCTCCTGCGGCATGAAGCTTCTTCTTTAAGTCATCGATCTCTTAATCCTAAAAGAACTCATCTGTCTGCAATATGTAATGTCAGTTCACGTAGAGGAAGTAAAAATTTATCTTCTATTCACTCATCTTTCTCTGGAAGAAGACGTTCTTTACTTGCTAAACTTCAGAAAAGCAATATTTTCCCCAACCGTCAACACAGTAGAGCTAACTTTGATTCTCAAGGAAAAAGAGCCTTCCGTGATTTAAAATCTTCCTCAGACCATCTTGGCCTTAGATTCCAAAGTTTTTTCTCTGCCCCTAAACTCAGTGTAATTTCCTGTTATGAGAATGCTTGTTTTTTTGATCTTCAATCAAGTGGTCAAAGCATCTTTAATACAGATGAAATTGAAAGAGTTTCTAAAAACTCAAGTATTTCTGGTGCTGAAAAATATCTAAACTCTTGTTCTCCTGAATTTGACCTTACGCATTTTATGAGTTTGGGAACAAGAGCTAATCCTTCAGCCCATCTACACACTGTTGGTGGAAACACTTGTCAGCATAGCACATCAGCCTTAGCTTCCCTTCCAGCTATTATTTCCTACACCTGTCAACAAAATGAAACTGCCACCGATATTGAAGAAAGAGGCCAATCAAGGAAAGTTTCCCTTCATCATGTTCTCAGAATCACCATACAGATCATTCTCCACCTGTGGTTCAACAGCATCCCTCTCAAAGAGTAACTTCCCCTGTTTTCTGTAATGTTGCATTTTCTTCACTTTGTAAAAAAAATGCTACTCGCTTTATCCCACCTCAGAAGGACATAGCTTTAGATTCCTTTGAAGATAAAAACATGGCTGTTCCATGTCATGATGAAGACAGATCTTCAACTATTGCGATTCCTAAAATAACGTTGCCACAGACTTTCCTCTCTCTTAGAAGAGTAGCTTAAATCAGAAAATTTTCCACCAGGCACATTCTATAGAAATCATGGCTCAGCTCTCCTATAAGTCTGTCTCACAAAGCTTCACTGCCTTTAAGACCTCCACGTTGCAGTCTAAATTTAATTTTAATTGCTCTATGTCTTTGGAAAAATAGCTTATGACATTATTGAAATTTAGAAGTCAAAGGTTATTAATCTGTTTCAGGCTTTTAACAGATTGACTGCTAACAGGTTGACCAGTCTCAGATTTCTGAATGATTATTGTAATATTTCTGTGATCTGAAAATAACCTCAAGCATTGATACATGTCTTCTAGATGTGTGACATTCTCTGAGAGTTTTAACATCATCTTTTATCCTATTTTAGTCAATACAGACAGTATTTCTACCTATGTCATCTATAGAGCTATATTCAGCAATTCACAAATTTTCATTTGTATCAGCGTTGCTAGCTACATTTCTCATGCCAGATAGCCCAGAGACAGATGATAGTTTTACTAATACAAGGGTCAAGTTATAAGTAAAAAATATGATAATGGAAATTATTGAATATACTGAAAACAGGTATTTTAACTAAATAATTTTAATACACATTTGTGTGTGTATGTCTGAGACTTCAGAGGACTCCGAGATCAGAGGTAATAAATGTATATATTAGTCTCAGTTTTTCAAAATGAATATTTTTCAGATTTTTTTCCAAAATTTTTACTTTAAAGATTTTTTAAATAAAAATTTTGTTTTAAAAATGCCTCCCAAGGGGCGCCTGGGTGGCTCAGTGGGTTAAAGCCTCTGCCTTCGGCTCAGGTCATGATCCCAGGGTCCTGGGATCGAGCCCCACATTGGGCTCTCTGCTCTGTGGGGAGCCTGCTTCCTCCTCTCTCTCTCTGCCTGCCCCTCTGCCTACTTGTGATCTCTGTCTGTCAAATAAATAAATAAAATCTTTAAAAAAATGAAGTAGAAAATTTTTTTTTATAAGAAATGCTAAAACTTGGAGAAAAACATCAAAGTAAAAGTAATATCTTGGCCCAATCATGCAGGTTTAGGGGGCATTTTATCATGATAAATAATTGAACACAATGCCAATTTCTTTTCCCTACAAAGAGTAACTATATTCTAACTTAAGTATTTTTAATTGTCTATATGCATTTTTTCGTTCAATAGTTATTCTGATAAAAATATCTATAGACCTTAATATAGTGGGAAAAAATTGAAAGATATTTACTCAAAAATAAAGTTTTGGGAGGCATTTTTTTTTTAAATTGTGGTAAAATGCATGTCACATAAAATTTATTGTCTTAACCATTTTTAAGTTTAATGGCATTAAATACATTATATTGTTTTGCAACCATTATCACCATTTTTCTCCAGAGCTGCTTTCATCTTCCAAACTGAATTCTGGACCCATTAGAATCAATCCTCCCTCCTCATCCCCCAGCCTCTGGCAACCACTTTTCTATTTTCTGTCTATATGAATTTGATTCCTATAGGCACCTTTTTTTTTTTTTAAGATTTTATTTATTTATTTGACAGAGAGAGATCACAAGCAGATAGAGAGGCAGGCAGAGAGAGAGAGAGAGGGAAGCAGGCTCCCTGCTGAACAGAGAGCCCGATGTGGGACTCGATCCCAGGACCCTGAGATCATGACCTGAGCCGAAGGCAGCGGCTTAACCCGCTGAGCCACCCAGGCGCCCTCCTATAGGCACCTTAAAGAAGTGGAATTATGTGGTATTTGTCTTGTAATGGCTGTTTCACTCAGCATAATGTTCTCAAGGTTCATCTATGTTATAAAGTGTCAGTTATAACATAGTTATATACTTTGTATGTACAGACCACATTTTACTTATTTATTCATCTGTTGATGGACACTTTCGTTGCTTCTACTTTTAGCCATTGTGAATAATGCTATGAACATGGGTGTACAAATATCTCTTCAAGATCCTGTTTTCAATTCTTTTTGATTGTCTATCCAGAAGTAGAATTACTGGATCATATGGCAATTCCATTTTTAATTTTTTTGAGGTACTGCTTAATTTTTTCCATAGCAGCTGCACCATTTTATGTTCCTCCAAGAGCTCATAAGGATTACAGTTTCTTCACATCAACACCAACATTTTTCTGGTTTTTGACAGTAACCATCCTAATTGGTACAAGGTGGTATCCCATTGTGGTTTGCATTTCCCTCATGTTTAATGGTACTGCACATTTTTTCATGTGCTCATTGGCCTTTTGTACATCTTCTTTGGGAAAATGTCTATTCGAGTCCTTCACCCATTTTTTAATTGGGTTGTTTGCTTTTTGTTGTTGAGTTGTAGGAGTTCTTTATATATTCTGGTTATTAACCCTTTATCAGATATATGATTACAAATCTTCTCTCCCATTGTGTGGGCTGCCTTTCACTCTGTTGATTATGCCCTTTGATGGCCAAAATTTCATTTTCATTTTGATGTTTAAGTTATCTATTTTAATTTTTGCGTCCATCTATTTTGCTTCTGTAACCAGTGCTTTTGTTGACATCCCCAAAATAGTAAATGATCCATTTTTGAGTTAATTTTTAATTTTTGCACAGAGCCCAATGTCATTCTTTTACATATAAATATCCAGTTTTCCCAACACAATTTGTTGAAGAGACTACCCTTTCTCCATTGCTTGGCCTTGGGACCCCTGTCAAAAATCATTTGACTATATATGTGAGAGTTTATTTCTGGGCTTTCTATTCTAGTGCACTGATATTATACATGACTTTATGTCAGTCCACATTATTTTGATTACTGAGCTTTGTAGTAAGTTTTAAAATCAGGAAGTGTGAGTCCTCCACCCTTATTCTTTTTCAAGGTTGTTTTGGCTATTCAGGATTCTTTGTGATTCCACATGAATTTTAGGATGGATTTTTCTATTTTTACAAAAAACATTGTTGGGATTTTGAGAGGGATTGCACTGACTCTATCAATTATTTTGGGTAGTACTGACATCTTAACAATATTAGTCTCCAAATCTATGGCACGGGATTTCCAATTTTGTCTTTAATCTATGGCATGGGGTTTCCGATTTTGTCTTTTTTTTTTAAGCAATGTTTCATAGTTCTAAGTATATAAATCTTTCATCTCCTCTTTTAAGTTTACTACTAAGTACTTCATTCTTTTAGATGCTATTATAGCCATTTTTATTTGCTTTTTAGATTGCTTCTTGTTAATGTGTAGAAACACATCTGCCTTTTGCAAGTTGATTTATATTCTGAAACTGCTGAATTTGTTTATAATTCTTACAGTTTGTGTGTGTGTGTGTGTGTGTGTGTGTGTGTATGAAATATTTAGGATTTTCTACATTTAAGATCGTGTCATTTGCTAAGAGATTATTTTATTTCTTCCTTTCTGATCTAGGTATCTTTTATTTCTTTTTCTTGCCTAATTGCTCTGGCTAGGACTCCTAGTACTGTACTGAATAGTAGTGGCAAAGGAGGCACTCTTGTTTTGTCCCTGATGTGAGAGGAAAAGCTTTCAGTCTTTCACCATTGAGTATGATGTTATCTTTGGGTTTCTCATATATGGCTTATATTATTTTGAGGTAGTTTCCTTCCATTGCTAGTTTGTTACACACTTTTTTTTTAAGTAGGCTCTGCACCCAGCATGGAGCCCAAATGGGGCTTGAACACATAACCCTGAGATCAAGACCCAAGTTGAGACCAAGAGTCAGATGCTCAACCTACTGAGTCATGAAGGCACCCCAGTTTGTTACTCATTTTCATCATGAAAATGTGTTGAATATTGTCAAGTGCTCTGCTTTTTTCTGCACCAGTTGAGATGGTCATATGTTTTTCCCCCCTTAATTCTGCTAATGAGGTATATCACATTGATTTTTCATATGTTAAACCATCCTTGCATTTCCACTTGGTCATGGTGTATAATTGCTTTCAAATCTTATTTGCTAGTATTTCTTTCAGGGTTTTTGCATCAGTATTCATCAAAGATTTTAGTCTAATTTTCTCTTCTTATAGTGTATTTGTACAGCTTTAGGATCAGGGTAATAATGGCTTAATGGAATGAGTTAGGAAATGTTCCTTTCTTTTCAATTTTTTTTGGAGAATTTGAAGAATACTAGTTAATTCCTTAAATGTTTGGTAGAATTCACCAGTGAAGGAATGTGGTCCTGGGCTTTCTTTTGATAAGAATTTATTGATTACTAATTCAGTCTCTTGTTAGATCTGCTCAGATTTTCTGTTTCTTCCTAATTTAGTCTTGGTAGGTTCTATGTTTCTAGGAATTTGTTTGTTTCATCTAAGTTATCTAATTTGTAGGCATGCTATCCTTCATTATATTCTCTTATAGCCCTTTTTATTTCTGTAAAATTGATAGTGATATTCCTCTTTCATTTCTGTATTTAGTTATTTGATTTTCTGTCCTTTTTTCTTAGTCTAGCTAAAGTTTTGTCAAGGTTGTTGATCTTTTTGAAGAACCAACTCTTGGTTTCATTGATTTTCTTTTTTTTTTTTTTTTTTAAGTTCTGTATATGTTCATTTCTACTTTAATCTTTTTATTTCCTTTCTTTTGCTAGCTTTGGGTTTAGTTTGCTCTTCTTTTTCTAGTTTCTTAAGCTATAGATTTAGGTTGTCGATTTGATACCTTTTTAATAAAAGCATTTATAACTATAAATTTCCCCTTACCACTGCTTTCACTACACCCTGTACATTTTGGTATGCTGTGTTTTGCCTTATTTTGATTCAAGATATTTTCTAATTTCCCTTGTGATCTATTCTTTGACTCATTTGTTGTTAAAGTGTGTTATTTGCACATATTTATGATTTTCTAGTTTTCCTTCTGCCTTTGATTTTCACTTTCATTGCAGTCAGGAAAGATGCTTTATGTGATTTTAATCTTTTAAAATTCATGAAGACTTGTCTTGTGGTGTAATATATGATGTATGCTGGGGAATGCCCCATGTTCACTTGATAAGGTATATTCCTCTGTTGTTGAGTGGAGTATTCTGTATATGTTAGGTCAAATTGGTCTCTAATGATATTCAAGTCCTCTGTTTGCTTATTGATCTTCTATCTGGTTATTCTATCCATTGTTAAAAGTGAGATATTGAAGTCTCCTAACTATTATTATGTTACTGTTTCTACTTTCAATTCTATCAGTGTTTGCTTTAAATATTTAGAACCACTGATGTTTAGTGCATATATGTTTATTATTGTTACATACTTCTGGTGAATTGAGTCTTTTATTTATATAATGTCCTTCTTTGACCCTTGTAAGTTTTGACTTAAAGTCATGTTGTTTGAGGTTAGTATAGCCTATGTTATTATTTACATGAAGCATCTTTTTGGTTTAATGTTAAGTTCTTCTTTCCATGGATATAGTATCTTTGTCCATTTTTTAGATAGTCTTTAATTTCCTCAAATAATATTTTTTAGTTTTCTATAGAAAAGTTAAAAAAATGTGAATTTTTTCCCTAGATGCTGTGTATTTTTCCTGTAAATGTTACATTTTATGAAATTACATTCTCTAGGAGTGCCTGGGTGGCTCAGTCAGTTAAGCATCTGCCTTTGGCTCAGGTCATGATTCAAGGTCCTGGGATCGAGCCCCACGTCAGTCTCCCTGCTTGACAGGGAGCCTGCTTCTCCCTCTGCCTGCTGCTCCTTGTGTGCTGTCTCTCTCTCTCTGACAAATAAATAAAACCTTAAAAAAAAAAGATAGAAAAAGAAATTACATTCTCTAACTTGTTTTATATATGTAAGGGCATGATTCATTTCCAAAAATTGATCGTAAATGTTGAATAGCTTTGTTTACTTATCTGTAAATTCCGATAGGATTTTTATTTTACTGCATTAACTTCAAATAAAAATAGTTCTATTTCTTCTTTCCCAATTCTTATAATTTTTATTTGTTTTCTTTTAATATTGTGCTAACAGGACCTGCAGTACATTGTTGAATAGAAGCAACAATATTGAACATCATTTTCTATTTCTTACTTTAAGGAGAATGCTTTTAATGTTTTATCATTGAGTGTGAAATGTATATTATACTTTTGGCATATAAACTTGTGTTCAGAAGTTCCCTTCTACTCCTTGTTCATGGGTCTGCTATTTCTTTATCCTAAAATGAATATGAATTTATTGAGAAAAAATTGGTAATCACTGAAATGATCATCTAGTTTTTCTCATTCTTTCTGTTGTACTAAAAAGAAACATTCTAATGTTAAACTGTGCTTGTAATTCTTGGGAGAAATCCAGTTTGGTTATGATGCATTCTTTCATGTTTGTTACAGTTTTTTGATATTTTTGAGTCTTTGATTGATATTTTACATCTATATTTATGTGTGAAATTTATCTATAATGTTCATTTCTTATACTATCCTTGTTTGAGTTCGGTGTCAGCTTTACCGGCTTCAGAAAATGAGCTGAGGGGTGTTCCCTGTGTTAGAATTTCTTAAAAGAATTTAAGTTCATCTAATTTTTTGGATATTTGGTGGAATTCCCCATGACGGAAACTTCTTTTCTCTCCCAATCCCTGTCTCTGTCTCTCTCTTTCTGTGTATGTGTGTATGTGTGTGTATTGAAATAGATATACAGATTCTGGCTTAATTTATTTGATAGCTATAGGAACAGTCGCATTTTTTCTTCTTTCTTATAAAAATAAAATCTTCATTGAGATATTCTTCATATGCTGTAAAATTTACCCCTTTAAAGTATACAATTTGGTGGGGATTGGTTTATTCACACTTGGTTGTATAGCCATCTCCAACTATCTAATTACCACACTTTCATCATTCAAAAAAAGGCCATGTACCCTGTATCCACTCATTCTCTAATTCTCTGCATCCCCAGGCCCTATCAACCATTATTCTTACTTTCTGTTAACATGGCTTTGCTTATCCTGTACATTTCATGAGGTGGCATCTTACAATATGTGGCCTTTACCTTAGATGATGTGTTCAAGGTCCATTCATGTTGTATCACCTATTAGTACTTCATTCCTTTGTATTACCAAATAATATTCCATTGTTCGCTCATTTTGTTTACCCATTCAGCAGATGAAGGGTATTTGGGTTGTTTTCATTCTTTGGCTATTACGCAGTAAGTTTCTATGTACATTCCTACACAGGTTTTTGTGAGGACATGGTCTTTCAGTTCTCTTGGATGTGTACTTAGAAGTGTGATTGCTGAGTCATTCTGTAATTTGCTGAGTCAAATTTGTAATTTACTTTTAAACATTTTGAGGAACTACTGAATTGTTTTCCAAACTTGATGCACCATTTTACAATCCCATCAGCAATGTAGGGGGGTCCCAGTTTTTCCACATCTTTGTCAACGTTGTTATTGTCTATTTTAGCCATCCTAGAAGGTGTGAATGAATGAATTATTGTGGTTTTGATTTGTATTTCACTAATGACTAATGATATGGAGCCATCTCTTCATGTGTTCTTTGGCCATTTTGTTATCATCTTTTGTTGAAATAGCTATAAAGTCCTTTTTCCATTTTTAAATTGAATTATTTGTCTTTTTATTATTGAGTTGTAAATCTATTTGTGTACTCGTTAGATATACATCAGTATATTTGTCAGCATACTTGTTAGATATACGTCAGTATATTTCATTTGTAAGTATTTTCTTCCATTTTTTAATTATCTTTTCTTTTTCTTGATGAAGAAAATTTTCTTTAAGCACAAAAGTTTAAAATCTTATAAAATCTATTTTATCTACTTTTTCTTTCTAATATTTACTTCTGTGTTTTCTTCTAAGAGTTTTATAATTTTAGCTCTTACATTTAGGTTTTTGGTCCATTTTGAGTTAATGTTTATATATGGTGTGAGGCGAAGGTCCAGCTTATTTCTTTTGTATGTGGGTACCTATTTGTCCCTGTACCATTTGTTGAAAATAAAATTGTATCATCCACTAAGTTGTCTTGGTATTCTTGTTAAAACAAATTGACCATAAACATAAGGGTTTGTTTCTGGACTCTGAATTCTTAATAGGTTCTTAATCCCTATACCATATGTCTATCATCCTTATGCCAGTACCATCTTTACTACTGTGGCTTTATAGTAAAATTTGAAATCTGGAAGCATGAATTCTCTTTGTTCCTCTTTTACAACATTATTTTGACTATATTGGGTCCTTCGCATTTCCACGTGAAATTTAGGATCAGCTTGTCAATTTCTGGGGGAAAATGTTGTCAGCTGAGTTTTAATAGAAATTACTTTGAGTCTGTAGATAAATTGGGGGAATCCTGCCATCACAACTAAATCTGATTCATGAGCACAAAACTTCTTTTCATGTACTTAGATCCTATTCTTTAATTTCAGTAATGTTTGATAGTTTACAGTATATAAGTCTTACACATATTTTGTTAAATTCAATCCTAAGAATTTTATTCTTTTTTTAAAAGCTTATTTATTTATTTATTTGAGAGAGAAGGGGGGTACACACATGAGTGGGCAGTGGCAGAGAGAGACTCTCAAGTAGACTCCCTTTTGAGTGTAGACCATAGCCCAGGGGCTTGACCTCACCACCCATAAGATCATGACCTGAGCCAAAATCATGAGTCTGACACCCAACTGACTGAGACACCCAGGTGCCCCAGAATTTTTTTTTTTTAATCATATTGTAAGTGAAATTGTTTTCCTCATTTTTGTTTTTGGATTGCTCATTGCTAGTTGTATAGAAATGCAATTGACTTTTATAAGTTGATCTTGTATTTTGCAATCTTGAACTTGTTTATTAGTTCTAATAACTTTTTATGAATCTCTTAGGATTTATATGAACAAGATGATGTCATCTGTGATTAGAGATAATTTTACTTCTTTCTTTCCAATCTGGAAACTTTTTATTTCATTTTCTGGACTAACTGATTGATTTTTTTCTTGAGCAGTTTTAGCCAGTTATATTTTTCTAGGTGTTTGTCTTTCATTCCAAGTTTAAGTTTATTAGCCTAAAATTGCTCATGGTAGTCTGTTATTTAAATCTATGCTCTGTCTGTAGTAATGATGTTTCATTCTTGCTGTTTATAATGACTTCTGCTTTACTTTCTTTTCTTATATTCTCTTATGTATGAGATGTATCTTTTTAAAATTCTTTTTAAACTTTACGAAATACAGAGTAAATGTGGAAAAGCATACTAATAACAAATACCCAGATGGATTTTTCTAGCTGAATACAATGGTAAAGTCAGCACCCAGATTTAGAGACAGAATAGTTTTAGTACCTCAGATAATCCCAACATGCTCTTATCCAGTCATTCCCTGGCACCAACAGGATAACCCATCTTGATTTCCAAATGCATACATCAGTTAAAATTATGTTTTTACTTTATCTAAATGAAATAATACACTATATGCCCATTTGTGTCTAGCTTCTCTCAGCTGATAGTAGCTTGTGATACTCAGTCATATCGTTGTGCATGGTGGAAGGCCATTTATCCTCACTGCTAAATACTCATCCATTGCGTTAATATACCACAATATGTAAGCTCCCTATTCCTCATAGGTATTTGGTACTTTCCAGTTATGGACTATTATTATGATTGGATAAACATATGTACACATTTCTTTCGGGCATATACCTAGGAGCGAAATGACTGTGTCCATGGAGTTTGTGTATGCCAGCTTTAGGATATATATTGCCAAACATATTCCCAAAGTGGTGGTTCTGATTTATGCTCCCATCAGCTATGTATAAGAGCTCCATTGGTTCCACATCCTCACCAGCTCTTGGTGTTTTTTTGTCTTTTCATTTTAGCCTTTGTAGTGGGCATGTAGATGGAAATGTTTCAATTATTTTTAAATTTGGAGGTTTTCTCACCTACTCTTTAGTGTTGATTTCTAACTTAGCTGCATTGTGAACAGAGAATATGGTCTACACAACAGATTATTTGTTACCATTTGTGGCTTGCTTCGTGGCCTTGTGTATGTGGCTGTTTTCATAGATATTCCATATGACATTGTTTTCCTGGGGCCCAATGTCTAGTTTTATATATGTTAGTTGGATTTGAGCTTGTTAATTTTGGCACCTAAATTGTATCCTTACCTTTTCTTATACTTTATCAGTACTTAGACTGCTATGTTAAAAATCGCCTGTTCTGATAGTGGATTCAATTTCTCTTTGTAGATGTTAATTTATGTTTTCTGTGTATCTGAGACTTGAGTTTTTAGATGCATAGATGTCTCAAACTGCTCTTCTGCTCTTTCTTTATCATAAATTGAACAATTTAGCATTGGTGTCCCTCTTTAATGCTTTTTGCTCTAAAGAAGATTATGTCTGATATTAAACTAGTTACTTCCTTTTGGTTATTATTTTCTTATATCTCAGGTACGTAGAATAGCTCTTGCAAACTCTAAGGACTGGTCCATGCATGTGTCACTTTTATTCATTGAGTTAGTTATTGTGAATAATGTAAAAGCATCCATGAAACTACCTCCTAAAACAAAAGATAGGACCTAGACAATAATCTTCATCAAACCATTTGGCTCCCCTGCCTTCCCTCATCTGAAGATAATGATTACTCTGAATGTCTAATCTATATTGTTCATTCCTTCTTTTTTTAATAATATCATTTTATTGCAGGTGTGCATATGTTCCTTAAGATACACATTTAATTTTGATTGTTTTTGTGGAAAGGGGATTGTGTTGTATATAGTTTTAAGATCTTATTTTTCCACTTAATAATAAGTTTGTTAAGATTCCTTCATATTTTGCTCATCACTCTATTTCTTTCATTTTGACTGTTATATAATATTCATTCACTCTTTGATGGGCATTTAGGTTGTTTCCTGGTGTTTGAAAGTACTGCTGTCTCTATTGCACATATCCTTTTTTGTACATATGCAGGAGACCAGATTACTGGGTCCTAGGGCATGTGAAAAATTCACGATTAAAAGATAACTCCAGAGTGCTTTCCCAACTGCGTTCACGAGTTTGCATTCACATCGGATCCTATGGATTGACTTCATGCCCAGCATTTGATATTTTCAGGGTTTTTACATAATATCTCCCTGTGGTCTTTATTTGTATTTCTCTGTTTGTTAGTGAACATTGAATATCATTTCTTATGTTTATTGACTATATGTATTTTCTCATTTGGGAAAGTCTATTTATATAAATCTATCAAGCACATTTCTATTGACTTCACTGCATCTTTTATTATCTAATTTTAGAAAAGCATTTATGCGTTCCTGATTTCAGTGTTCTCCACATGGATATGTTGTAAAACATCTATTCCTGGTTTTTAACTTATGTTCTTATATTTTTGAAATTGTCTTTTGATTAGCAGCAGTTTTTTCATTTTAATATAACTAAGCTGAGTAGTCACTCATAATTAATCATTTATAGTTAATTCTTTCATATCTTGGTTAAGAACATTTTTTGCTCTGGGACACCTGGGTGACTCATTCGGTTAAACGTCTGCCTTCGGCTCAGGTCATGATCCCAGAGTCCTGGGTTTGAGTTCCTCATTGGGCTCCTCGCTCAGCAAGAATCCTGTTCCTCCCTGTGCCTGCTGCTCCCCCTGCTTGTGTGCTCTCTCTCTCTCTGACAAATAAATAAAATCTTTTAAAAAAAGGAAAAGAAAAAAGAAAATTTTCCGCTTCTAAGACTGAGAGATATTCACCTATAGTTTCTACTTAGAGTTTAGAAAATTATTTTTAACACTTAATTCCTTTTAGCATCCAGAGTTAATTTTATAACATTATATTGTAGAGATTCAGTTTCACTGTTTTCCATAGACATAGCCATTTTTTGCCTGGCCCTTCCCTTCCTTTCCCAGCGATCTGACAGCCGAACTCCATCACACACCACAGCTCCATATGTGTACCGATCTGCTTCATGCCTCTTATTTCATCAGTCACTCATCTGTTCTTGTAGTCATAGCATACTGGCTTGTATTTTAAAAGAATCACTCTGGCTATTATAACTTTCAAGAGATTTGATCATTATTAATTTCTGAATTTTAGGTATATTACAGCTAATACTGACACAGAAGAACAGAGTTTTCCAGTTGCTAAGGCATTTAACACACAAATAGAGGAGTTAAATTTAGATGTCCTTCTTCAGAAGGCTGATAATTTACGTATGAATGAATGTAGCAAGTTGGAGAGTTTTGAACTACTTTGTGATCACAAAGAAAAGGTAAGAGATATGAGACAATAACGTTTGTATAATTTTGATTTTTAATTTTACCCGAAGTCCCATTCCTGTTATGACTGTAACAACTGTGTTACCTAAATGGTTGATGCAAAATTTTTCTATAATCTAACTGAAACTTTTAAAAAGTAAATTATAAGAGTTTATGAGGCTCTACGATCATGAAAAAGAGAACCAGAGATATGATTATACACACCTATTTTTATTTGATTCTTATTAATTTGCCATATTTGATATGTACTTTATAACGTAAAGAATAAGACTTACTGCTTCTGTTGGGGCAGGAAAGCTACAATTTTAAGTTTTCTGTCTTAAGAGTTATTAGTTTAACAACCATCAGTTTCAGCATGTTTTTACTAATGGACATTTTCAACATTTAACGTTGGGCTGAATTGAGAAAGCGCAAACCTCCCACTACTACCACCAAAGAGAAAGAAAGAAACAAGGAAAGAAGGAAGGAAGGGAGGGAGGGGTGGGGAGGAGTTCTTAGTATCCCAATGAGCAATAAATCTTTCTTTCCTGTGAGCAATTTAAGTATTAAATCCTTTGAGGACTTAGCAACTCCAAACACAAAGATTGTGATTGTATTTGTGGGTAATTTAGGTTAAAAATGTGACTGCTCTTTTGAGTATATGCGATCTGTAATGCTCTCTGAGGCATTATACTGAAGGTAGATAACTTAGAAAGGAAAATAAAAAGAGGATACTATAATCCAGGAAAAACTCACCGAGTCTGGCACCTGTCCATTCTCTCTTCCATGTTGGTGTAGAGCTAGTGTCTGCATAACACTCCTTAGTTTTAAGCTCCAAATGCAACGCTATATTAAATCACATTTTGTAGCCATGAATATTTGGATTGAAAGTGTTGTATGCACATAAATATATTCAGTCATCCATAAATGTCAGTTCACCTGCCTACTTTTTTAAAAGTTGCAGTGGAAAACATTTATAGTCTTGTCAAGTTACTGAGTTAATCTAATATACAGTTCTATCTTTTCAGTTCAGAGATGAAATAGAGTTTATATGGCGGTTAGCTCGTGCTTATGGAGACATGTATGAGCTATCTACTAACACACAAGAAAAAAAACATTATGCTAATATCGGTAAGTATTTTGTAAAGATTGATTATCCTCAAGTGACAGTCATTATCTATAATAACCCATTAATGAATTTTAATCAAATTTAAATTACCTTAGCTAAAACCAGGATATTTAATCATTTTAATATATACTAGTACTGAAAAATATACGTAGTCTAAGGACAGAAAGTGTTTTTTAGGGCTAAAGTATATATTTTTTAAAATGTTTGAGCATATTAGAATAGGCAACTGAAAAACTCAAATTTCAGATATTAAAGTTTATAAAATCACAGAAAGACAAAACATTCACAGGTAATATTTGAAGAGCAAAAGAGGCAGAGGATAGTTGTCTTCAGTACAATTAAAATAACCCTCCCTGATTACTGAAAGGTAGAACTTCAGGGTTTTTTTCAGTGCTTTTTTACAAAATTCATCTTGACAAAGCAAGATTAGCCTTGAGTTGATCATCATTTATGCTAAGGCGTATAGTACCTGGTTGTTTATTATACTGTCCTCTATACTTTTTTGCATATTTTTGAAATTTTCCATAGTAACAACAAAAGA
This sequence comes from Meles meles, assembly GCF_922984935.1. NCBI lineage: Eukaryota > Metazoa > Chordata > Mammalia > Carnivora > Mustelidae > Meles > Meles meles. The sequence goes on from NC_060080.1 coordinate 30,705,716, forward strand.
AAAACAGCCAGGATGTCAAATATTTATATTTATTATATATATATATATATATATAAAATTTATATACTTATATTATATATATACTTATACTTATATTATATTATATATACTTATATATTTATATACTTATATTTATTATATATCTATATAATAGATTTATTATATATCTATATAATAAATATAAGTATATAAAGTATATAAATATATATAAATATACGTAAGTGTATATTTAAACATATATAAATAATATAACTATATAAATATATATATCTCACCTTGACTCTCATTAAATATCAAAACCTTTTCTTGCAAAAAGCCCCGTAGCTGCCATTTCTCTGAGCTTCAGCATAGTAATCTGACATCAAAATTTCTTTAATTCTTCTTTTATTCCAAATCTCCTCTTTTCCAACCTTTCTTTCTCTAAAATAGCGTAAGGAAGAAACAGCAAAGCATAATGATACCACAGACCACATTCCAGTTTCATTCACTGTCATTTTAATTTCTAAGAAGGTAGTATCTTCAAACTCCTTGTAATTACAATCCTTCCACTTGTAGATTTCCTCGCCCAGTGACTTTTGCACAAAGAGAAAAAACTAATTTGTGTTTGTATCTACTGAGAAAGTCACAGGATATCTATGTAAACTGTTTCAACATTCATCAGTATCAGATACTTTTTATTTCCTGTAAGCACTTGCCCCTACTCTGGGCATCGAGATTCCTCCTGTGTGTGATAGGAGGTAGAAATGATAGCAAAATCACATGTTCTCAGACCCTAGACGAGACCCGATGGCTTTTTGGGGAAGCAGTATTGTTGAAATAACCGTACATAAAAGGAAACAGATGGAAAGCCATTGTGAGAAAAGAGAATGCAGGACTTTAAGAGTAATAACAGCAAGGATATGATGGCAGGGGCTGGGGGTCGAGGTAGAGAAGGCTTTCCTGGGAAAGTAAGAGTCTCACATAGGTGAAATTATTTGGGATCTCTATTCTTAAATGTAGTAGAATTTAATTGAGTTAATGAATGAAGTGGTAAAAATGGAAAAAGAGATGGGCTGGAGGAAATTGGGGGACAGAAATGGAATGTAGATTGGAATAAGATCTATTTTAAAAAGAAACATTTATGATGTCATGGAAAAGGAATGAAAGCCTCAAATGCATTCATTCAGATATTGAAATATATTAAAAAATAATTCTTTTTCCTCTCCATTTAAGAAATATTTATTGGAGGGCGCCTGGGTGGCTCAGTGGGTTAAGCTGCTGCCTTCCGCTCGGGTCATGATCTCAGAGTCCTGGGATTGAGTCCTGCGTCAGGCTCTCTGCTGAGCAGGGAGCCTGCTTCCCTCTCTCTCTCTCTCTCTCTCTCTCTGCCTGCCTCTCTGTCTACTTGTGATCTCTCTGTCAAATAAATAAATAAAATCTTAAAAAAAAAAGAAAGAAAAAGAAATATTTATTAGAAATTACCGTGTCCTGGAACAATGTTAAAATGAGGGGTGGAGGGGAGAGAGAAGGGAGAGAGGAGGGAGGTGAATGTGATTAAGATGATGCTACATTAAGGAACTTGCTAGAAAGATCAACATCGAGGCAGCCCATCATACTTCAGGGTTCAGGTAGTGAGTACCCGGGAAAGGCAGTGACAAAAATAGGCTTGAGCTGAGACCAGCATTGGAGGACACTGGAGCTCTGCATAAGGGAAGAGGAAGTACTGAATGTTATTCCCTATAATAGCGTATTTAAATTATTTTTTTAAATGGTGCGGGAGGCGGCGCCTGAGTGGCTTAGCCAGTCTGCTTTTGGCTCAGATCATGATCCCAAGGTCCTGGAAACGAGTCCCGCATGGGGCTCCTTGCTCAGTGGGGAGCCTGCTTCTCCCTCTCCCTCTGCCTGCCCCCCCCACCCCGCTTACTTGAGCTTTCTCCCTCTCTGTCACATAAATAAATAAAAACTTTAAAAAATATAAAAAATAAAATTGTTGTGCCAGGGGAAAACATGATGGCCCAGGAATGCAGAATTCTTTCCGCGCCCTCTCGCTGGGGTGGAGCCTTACACAGCGCCTCTTTTGAATTACTCTGATCATAATTTGTCTTCCAAACAAAATATGAATCTTATATCTAAAGGAACATTATTATAATTGCCAGAATTAAAAGACCAATGTAAGTGTCTCAAATAGATCACAAAGTATGATGTCCTAAGGAAAACAGCTTTCCTACCGGACTTCTGTTGGATTAGTGAGGCTGCAGAACCCGCCTGCCTACTACCAAGCGTCCTTTCCTAGTCTCAGGGTAATGGACTCCATTTCAGGCTTGTGGTTGTGCACTCAAAGCTATTTTTGCTCATTTGGCCAAGGAGCTAAAATACTGATTTTGTTTCTAATATTTAAATGTACATTTAAAACCGGTTTTCATTTATTTAAAAATTATTCTTTTAATATATGTCTACGATTCAGTGTCAGTTGGTATTAAAACACTTCACTTTGTAATTTTTTCCGATTTCCCAGGTGATACTTCCCAGGTGATACTTCCAGTCTTGGGACCATATTTTTGGAACCACTGACTGAATTCAATAATCCACTCCTCTACCAACTCGCATGAAGGTACTAACTGTACGTACATTTGTCTTTCAGGAAAGACATTAGGGGAGAGAGCTATCACTAGAGCACCCACAAATGGACATTGTCATCTGTGGTAAGTACACAGAACTTCTGTAGTTTTTTAAACCTTCATATGCCTCTGTATAAGTTACAATTGATTTTTAAGATATTATTGACCCGTTTCACCTGTCACATTCACTGAAAAATATATTTAGTAGATAGCACAGAAACTATTCTTATTCTCCTGTATTTTATAGTATGTATATTTTAAATATATTCAAAGTAAACTTTCACTGAAGATTTTGTAAGTGTATCTACCAAGTGCAGTGCCTTTGAACGTGATAAATTCTAATTAAATATAATTTAACATTTTGTTTGAAAACAAATATTGAATTGATACCATGTTTCTAAGTGAAATGTAGGAAGAAGGCTTCAAAGAATAAAAGACTGTCACTCATTTCTTTTACCTTAATGAGTCCATGAGTACAAATTCTACATGTCAAAGAGAAGCCATTTTTAATATAAGGAATATAAGAAATTTCAAACAAAGGGAATTTAATTCATTGGGTAGGTGAATATCCTTGGGGAAACAAATTTATTCTTGAATGCATTTTGTTTTGGATCCTTTGTGTGTTTAGAATTATAAAACATATAAAACACAAATAAGAAATATATTGTTTTAAATTAACACTCTTTGGTTGCATTTTTCTTTAAGATTTTATTTTTTTATTTATTTGAGAAAGAGAGAGAGCATGAGCAGGGTGAGGGGCAGAGGAAACTCCCTGATGAGCTGGGATCCCAGGACTCCCAAGATCACAACTTGAGCGAAAAGCAGATTCTTCACCCACCAAGCCACCCAGGCACCCCTGTGGTTGCATTTTTACAACATCTCTTAGTTCCTTATCGCAATACAGGTACTTCAGGTGCTAAGAAAATAACAATAGTAAATTAATTTATGACCCTTCTCTCAGACCTAGGTTTCCAGAAACCTACCGCTCTTCGGGATTATTTTTATTCTTCTGGAGCACTTTTAGGCAAAATCTCTCTCACAATGGCTCCCTTTCTGCAGGTCCACATTTGTCCCACAGGAAATTCATTTTCATTCCACTGGCTAACTCTGAAATGCAGACCATTTTCTCAAAGCAGAGCTGTCTCTTTACTCCGCAACCAGCAGGGGGAGCTCCACCCACACGCTCATCTAAGCTTCTCTGCTTAGGAGTCAAGGACTTTTTTTTATGTCCCCGAAGGGACACAGGCCGGAGTAAAAACAGGTCTTTTGATCTGGTCTCACTTGGCTTAAGATGAGGTGCAAGTCTCCCGCCTGTCCCCTCTAATGAGAAGATGGGAAGCAGAGCCCATTGTCTGCCTATCTGCAAGAATCCTTCTTTACCTTCTCTTCTATAGCCTGGAGAAGGGCCCAGGGCTGACCCGGCAGAACCTGTCAGTCATTTCCTTAGGGTGTCATGCACGGGCAGTAGAACTTCTGGCTTTAGGAATTGGAGCACCTAAAGTGAAGTATTGTTCTATGCCCCTGGTCCCTCTGCCGCAACTCTAGCAGAAAGGCAGTTTTGCAGTTAACCTCCTGGTACATATCTTTAATATCATTTTCCCAGTAAGTAAGGGTCTTGGCTATCATTTCTACAGCCAAATAGACCTTCTCATCTAATTTGCACATCAGTATTAATAAATGAACATAGGAATGCATTAAGGTACTTCTGTTCTTCTGCTTTTAGTCGTAACTGTAATGAATTTGTATTGATCAAGCCACACACTCTTCATCTCCTTGGATACTGGAGGTTTGGGAGCTGCTTGACGAGGTTTAGAGGAAGAAAGAACCCTGAAGCCCTACTTGCTCTTAACTCTGAGCTGCTCCTCGTCTCCCTGGCGCTGCATTGCTCTTCCTCTTTTGTCCTTCTCCTTCTCCCACACATGGATCTGCATCCATGAAAAATCACACTTAAAATATACAGTGGATTTCAGTCCTCAACTTGAGGGCATTTATCTATGTAAGCTTCAGATTTTCATAGAGGAATTTTCATAAGTCTTCCCTGGGGGCTACATAAGTACCTTGAAATCTATCTTGTAAGAAGAAATTGTCCGTAACTCTGCCCTCATAGGCTACCTGGTCTGTCGTACACTAGTCTGGCTTCTTTGCTTTAGTTCATCTTATTTCACTTCTTGTTGTGAACAGATTGCCTTGTTTATAACTGTGGTATTTGACTCCAAGTTTAAATCTTATACACACACACACACACACACAGAGTAGTGATCCAACTGTATTGCACATGTCATGTTCAGTATCAGTTTTAAATCTTAAAAAATGTTAAAATCTGGGGCACCTGGGTGGCTCAGTTGGTTAAGCGACTGCCTTCGGCTCAGGTCATGATTCCAGAGTCCTGGGATCGAGTCCCACATCGGGCTCGCTGCTCCTTGGAGAGTCTGCCTCTCCCTCTTTCTCCCCTCTCATGCTCTCTCTCTCAAATAAATAAATAAAATCTTTAAAAAAAAATGTTAAAATCTAATCAGTTGATAAAATTTGATAAATTCAAATATCTTAGTTCTTAGAATATATTATATTGTATGTCATGAATACAAGAGTTTTCATTCAATTAAATAGTAGAGGCTTAGGGTTATGATAAAAGAAATTAAAAGTTTGACTTGAGAAGCAGTGGTTAAAATTTAGGTTAACTGATTCCATAATTAATTGTAATAAAAATATCATAAAAAGTCTTTTTGGGGGTGTTAAGACATTTTCTCATTCATTTGGCGTAAATGACAAAGTACAGTCTCGGGCCGACTGCCTATTTTCATAAATAGTTTTATTGGCTCACAGCCACACCTATGCGTTTGTGCACAGCGATGAAGTTGAATAGTTGCAAACCTTGACTATCTGACCCCAAAGCCTAAAATGTTTGCTACAAATTCTGTTGTTTTTGTTGTACCCAGCCTAAAATACTTCTAGAACCAAGAGAGTAAAATCACTATGGATTTAGTTTGTTAGCCCAACAGGCTTGACCTTAATTACAACTAATGTCTTACATATTTGTTGTGCTCTACTGTTCACAAATTATATCCAGATGTTTACAGCACACGAGTCACAGAGCAACCCGTTTCCACTTTATAGATAAGGATGAACCAGGTAGTGTGCTTAGGGGTTCTGTTGTGGGGAGTGGTGTGCTGATTAGTATGCAAGAGTCACATAATTAATAGAAAAACAACAACCAGATCTCTTATTCCTAGATACTCAGTATTTTTTCCTCTTACATAATTTTTCTACTGCTTTCCTACAGTGTAAATAGCATTTGTGCTGAATAAGAAGTATACAGGGAAACTAATGGGGTTATTTTAGTAGTTGTTAAAGCAGGAATGTTGGTCATTTATTAAAGATACATTCAATATCAATGCAAAGAAAATAAGAATTTTTGTCAAAGCATGTATGGTGAGAATGACCTCTAGATGGAGGTAATGGACCATGTTGTGAATTACTGTTCTTTAGAGTTCCCGTCAACTTGAGACGGTTTAAATTACATGTTTAAAGATGAACAGCATAAAAGAACAAAAACACGCAGACACACAGAGACATAAGTGGAACTGATTGCCAAAAGAAGAAGTGATGATCCTTTGAGGTCAGGTGAACTTTGAACTTAAAATATGTAGGAAGATAAGCAATATTTTATTATTTTTTTAAAGATTTAATTTATTTATTTGACAGGCAGAGATCACAAGTAGGCAGAGAAGCAGGCAGAGAGAGGGGGAAGCAGGCTCCCCGCCGAGCAGAGAGCCCGATGTGGGGCTTGATCCCAGGACCCTGAGATCGTGACCTGAGCCGAAGGCAGAGGCTTAACCCTCTGAGCCACCCAGGTGCCCCAATATTTTAGACTTTAAAGAAACAGACTTCAAGGGGTGCCTGGGTGGCTCAGTCAGTTAAGCATCCGATTCTTGATCTCAGCTCAGAAAAAAAAAAAGAGAGAGAGAAAGAAGAAAAGAAAGAAACAGACTTCAAAAAAGATTATGAAAAGCATTAAGACTGATTATTTATAAGGGAAATGTGTATATTTCATATAATGGTATGCATTATATGAAATATGCATATATTCATTATATGAAATTGCATAAGTCGTAGAGGGGTTTTTTCCCCTTTTCTCCTCACTCCGAGTGGCTTGGAGAGAGCATGTCGAGAAAGCAGTGTCGATGCCTAGCGCCGTGCACGGAGTTGTTCTGATGCTGACGTCTAGCGCAATAGATGATTGATCCCAGCACTCTAGATCAGCGAACATAGATTCTTTTCTTTTGATTCCAGTGCAAATATTTGGGTTGTTCTATAAGTCTGTGGATGAGAAAGTTCAAACAGAATCAATGGATTTTTCTAAAAATGTGACATGATTTGTTTTTTATTTCTTTGCCAGCATATAGAGTAGGGAAATTGAGCCAGTACATCTGGATTTAAGCAAGGCATTAATGTAAGTTTACTTATGACATTCTTATGGACAAGATGCAGAAATGTGGGCAGGTCTCTGGGTTACCCACGTAGAGAGAAGGGTTCAAGCCTCAGCTGCTCAACAGAATAACTATTGGCAACATCATTGTCGATCTGGAGGTGATTCTAGGGTTCCAGGTCTGTATCTTAGACACTGGTATGTTCTGTAATTTTGTCAGTGGGTAAATATAGAGTAGGTATGTTTATAAAAGTTGCAAGTAACATGAAACTAGAAGAGGATGTATGATGAATGGCAGTAGTAATTCAAAAGATTTTCACATGTGTGAATTGATAGGGATAAATGTGGAAGGAGGGATGGAGAGAAAAGCATCAACATCTAACTTAGGGAAAAACATGAGAATCTGAATAAAGCTTGGAGTTTCATTAATAATAATGTATTACTATTGGTACATTGTAAAAATTAGGTATCAGTATTGCTTGACAGTATTGGTAGACTTGTGATAAATGTACTCTACTAATGTAATATGTAAACAGGAGAGAAAATAATATGGATGTATGAGAACTCTCTGTACCATCTTTGCAACTTTCCTATAAATCTCAGGCTATTTTAAAATAAAAACTTTTTTTTAAAGTGGCCTAAGGTTTTAAGTCCTATTGAGTCAGAAAATGATAAATGCCCATTTAAAAAAAAAAAAGGAGCATTGGGGGAAATAGATGTATGGAATTCTGCTCCACTTTCTTGAACTCCCTGGGAGGAATGATAGAACAAAATGACAGAGAGCATTTAAAAAGACCGCGGTGAGGCTGGAGGCGAGGCAACAATAGCAGTTCTACAGGGAAACTCATTAGTCTTTCTCCGGTATCTTTTCCTCCAGGCTCAGTCTCTGGTGGGTGCAGAGAGCTATGTGTAATGTAGTCTGATGATAGAATTTGTGAGTAGTAGTATATCTCCTAGTCTAGTTAGTCTCTCAGAATACTTTTTTTTTAAAATATTTATTTATTTGGCAGACAGAGATCACAGTTGGGCAGAGAGGCACACAGAGAGAGAGGAAGGGAAGCAGGCTCCCCGCTGAGCAGAGAGCCCGATGTAGGGCTCGATCCCAGAACCCCAGGATCATGACCTGAGCCGAAAGCAGAGGCTTTAACCCACTGAGCCACCAAGGCGCCCCTCAGATTTTGATAGGTTGATTTAGTCATCATTCTTGTTTCTCCTGTAGCAGATTTGGTTGATTATATAGAAACTGGAAATTCAGAGGTCAAACAAATCATAACTGAAAAGTGACTGTTTTGTTGGTTGTCATAAGTTATGTGAATTATGTCATCTTTCTGGAAGGGTCTTCCTGTTCCAAATTAAGAAAATTGTTCACTTCCTTTTTGTACTTGAAAGTTATGCTAATCTACAGGAATGATCAAGATAAATACTCCAAATTACATCTTTCATTTCAATTATGACAGTGCAAGTAAAAATTAATACTTACTCTTGAAATATTTAGGTAAATGAATATTTTGCCTCAGACAGAAACACTCTGAAATACTCTGGAGACTTGAAACAGAGAGAAACACTCTGGTATAAAGAGTAATACATCCCCACGGGGCTCCTGGGTGGCTCAGTGGGTTAAAGCCTCTGCCTTAGACTCAGTTCATGATCCTGGGGTCCTGGGATCCAGCCCCGCATCAGGCTATCTGCTCAGCAGGGAGCCTGCTTCCTCCTCTCTCTCTGCCTGCCTCTCTGCCTACTTGTGATCTCTGTCAAATAAATAAAAAAATAAAATCTTAAAAAAAAAAAAAGAGTAATACATCCCCAGATTTCGGAGTGAGCAAATTGCTGAACAAATATCACACCCAATTTATGTCAAATAATTATTGATGTAACTTTTGTATTCCCAGTGGGAAAAAAAATTAATTCATGGGATACGCTATTCTAGGTTGCAGTGTTTCCAAGGACGGATCGAAGGTCATGGGGAATTTTTCGGAAAAGTGTATTCTGAAACTACCTTTGATTTTGTTTTAGTCATGGTATTTATTTTTGTTTTCAAATGACATTAAGGGATGCTGTGAAATTTTTATTTTTATTTTTATTTTTATTAAGGAGGATCAGGGATATGATGATACAATATATTTTTCAATTTATTACCTGTGTGACTAGACTTCTTCAGAGAACCTCTTTGTGACTTTGATGTTGATGATGGTGATAACAGCAACTCCTATTTCTCAGAACTCACTATGTGCCCGGTAGTATTCTAAGCAATTATGTGTTCGAGGTGTTCTGGCATACGTACAGGATGTATGAGATGGTGTTATTTTCCCTGTCATAGGTGAGGAAATTGGCCTCATGTTCATGTCAGTTATTTTTTTATTTTTCATTTTATTTTTTTTCATTTCATTTTATTTTATTTTCATAAAGATGCCCTTGCATCTATATGAATACTTCTGTCAAATATTAATAATTGCTTTAGAAATATTTAAGTGTTATATTTGATGGTATTTGATTAAAAGTTCACACGCTCTCCACCGTTTTTATTCTTTTCAGGTATGCAGTTCTGTGTGGCTATGTATCTGAGTTTGAGGGCTTACAAAACAAAATCAACTATGGACATCGCTTCAAGGTATTTCTTGATATTAAAAATATTTTAATGGACCTATATGTTTCCTTAAAATATATAAATTAAATTATTCAACAAATTAACCTAAAGAAATTTATCTTTTTTATTTAAATGAAGTGACAGTCTTTACATCGTACCATGCAAAAAAGAATGAAACTACTTGGGAGTTTGAAGATTATTATTATGCTGGAACTTGAAAGTAGTCACATAGTGGACGAGTATTACTTGTTCAAAGACTGAGGATTAGTCTTTTGGTCATGAACTCACCAATATCATCAGCATGATGGGGACTAATTAGTTAACATTTCTTGCATATTGATGTGGCAGGAGGAGTAGAATCCAATTGAAGGCTTAAACTTAACATGATGAGTGAATAAAACAGATAATGTACGTGTACATCGTTTATAATGTGCCTGTAGCTTTGATAGCTCAATATAAATGGTCACAGTTTGTCTTCCAGCTCCCTATAACGATTATAATAACATCAGGAGAGTAGATCCCTCCACCACCTAGTTGTGCTGTTCTTTCTCCCGTTATACCCCCATCATTTGATATTTGCAAGGGTGCTTCCGAATAGTAAGTACTAGCTAGGCAAGGCATGGCAGACAAAAATGTCACTTGGACGTTTTCTATTTTTATAGTGACATTTGGCTTTAAATTATTCATTGCTTAATTAAATCATAGTCACAGTCTGGTTCTAGTTGTGGGCAGTCATTCCCGAAAATTGAATTATTAGTTAAGACTTACTTGTATTAATGCTAAGGATCGAGGAGGAGGACCAAACAACACTGTAAAGCCCCTTTGAATTGACTAGGCACACTTCCATTCATCACTGCCTGAAATCTGAGAGATGGTATTTGTTTTGATTTTTCTTTCAGGAACATCTAGATAAAGCAATCCAATTTTTACCTGAAGAACCCTTTTTGTATTACCTCAAAGGAAGATACTGTTATACTGTGAGTTGAATGTTTCTATCTATAAGTCTTGTTTAAATATACTATGATTATGGGATATATTTCCAGTGACTTATTCTTTCTTTAAGTGTTTTACCTAGTGCCTACTGTAGGGAAAATGATAAAATCAGTACCTATTTTATGAATTTATGATTGATTTGTTTGTATGCTGTGTTACATAGAGGATGTAATTTTTATATACACATATATATCTGTGTTTTCTCCTGAGCACCTTTCTGTTTCCCCTGGCAGCAATCACATGTCCCCTTTGTGCTCTCAGTTGTTGGTCAGCCTCCTATAGGCATGTGCTCTGTGTTGGTGTACTACTCTTTGTTTTGTGAGAGGACTGTTTCATTTATCAGTGTGTTGAACATAAATTATGTGCCCACTGTTCTTGTCTTCAAAGAACTGAATTTAGAAAGGCACTTGAAACATACAGAAATAAATCAAGACAGCTGGCAAGTCTAAGATCCAGTGTCTTAAATGACATTAGTTTATAGAAAATTAACAGAATGTGAAAATCTATCTTAAGAGATGCATGAAAAATTATGCTGAAGAGAAATGCTATTTCTGAATGAGGAAATTAGCATAAGCAAAATAGGAAGCTTTTTAATTGTGGTTTGAGGATTAGGAATGGAGAAGGAAGCTCTTTTATTGAACACCTGCTATGTATCAAATGTGCAGTTTATACTTTGTATTTCTTATCCCCTTTAATCCTTGAAACAGCCCTGTAAGCAGTTTTTATTCTACCAGTTTTAGATATTGAGAACCTGAGTCTTCATTAAGGTACAAGACTCCACAGGCTTAAAAACCATTGACCCAACCCCACATGAGTCTGGGGATTGAATGTACGTTATTTGTTTAGGCTTAAAAGAAAAAATCTGGGGGCGCCTGGGTGGCTCAGTGGGTTAGGGCCTCTACCTTCAGCTCAGGCCATGATCCCCAAGCCCCGCATCGAGCTCTCTGCCCGGCGGGGAGCCTGCTTCTCCCCTCTCTCTGTCTCTGCCTGCCTCTCTGCCTACTTGTCATCTCTCTGTCAAATAAATAAATTTTAAAAATCTAAAAAAAAAAAGGAAAAAAAGAAAAAGTCTGAAAGGACCACATCTACACAGAGGTTAAGTAACATGCAACTAAACAATGAATGGATCAACCAAGAAATCAAAGAAGAAATTTTAAAAAATATATGGAGACAAATGAAAATGAAAACACAATGATCTGAAATCTTTGAGATGCAGCAAAAGTGGTTATAAGAGGGAAGTGTATAGCAACACAGGCCTACCTCAAGAAGCAAGAAAGATTTCAAACAACCGAACCTTACACCTAAAAGAGCTGAAAAAGAAGAGCAAAACCCAAATCCAGCCGAAGGAAGGAAATAATGATCAGAGCAGAAATAAATGATATTGAAACAAGGAAGAAAGAAAGAAAGAAAATAGAAGAGATCAATGAAACCAGGATTGACTCTTTGAACAGATAAACAATGATCAATTGCTGGCCAGACTCACCCACCCACAAAAAAAAAAGAACTCAAACAAACAAAATCAGAAATGAAAGAGAAGAAATAACTGACACCACAGAAATACAAAGGATTATAAGAGAATATTATGAAAAATTATATGCCAACAAACTGGACAACCTAGAAGAGATGGATAAATTCATAGACACATATAATCTACCAAAACTGAAAGAGGAAGAAATAGAAAATTTGAACAGACCAATTACCAGCAATGAAATTGAATCAGTAATCAAAAAACTCCCAACCAAAAAAGTCCAGATGTCTTCACAGGTGATTCTATCATATATTTAGAGAAGAGCTAATACCGATTCTTCTCAAACTTTTCCAAAAAATAAAATAAGAAGGAACACTCCCGAATTCATTCTAATAGGTCAGCATTATCCTGGTTCCAAAACTAGATAAAGACAAAACAACAAAAAGAACTACAGGCTAATATCTCTGGTGACCATAGATGCAAAAATCCTCAACAAAATATTAGCAAGACAAATCCATCAATACATTCAAAAATCATTCACTGTGATCAATGGGATTTATTTCTGGAATGCAAGGGTGGTTCGGTATTTGCAAATCAATCAGTGTGATATATCACATTATTAAGAGAAAGGATAAAAACCATATGATCATTTCAATAGATGCAGAAAAACCATTTGACAGAGTACAATATCCATTCATGATAAAACCCTCAACAAAGTTGGTTTAGAAGGAACATACCTCAACATAATAATGGCCTTATATGAAAAATCCACAGTTAACGTTATACTCAATGGTGAAAAACTGAGAGCTTTTCCCCTAAGATCAGAAACAAGACAAGGATGTCCATTCTCACTGCTTTTATTCAGCATAGTACTAGAAGTCCTAGCCATAGCAATCAGATAAAAGGAAGAAATAAAAGGCTTCCAAATTGGTAAGGAAGAAGTAAAAGTTTCACTATTCACAGATGAGATGATTCTATATATAGAAAACCTTAAGAATGACACCAAAAAACTACTAGAACTGATAAATTAATTCAGTAAGCTCACAGGATAGAAAATCTCCATGTAGAGAAATCCATTGCATTTCTAAAAAGCAAAAAGAGAAATTAAGAAAACAATCCCATTTACAGTTACAAAAATAATAAAATACCTAGGAATAAACTTAATCAAAGGGGTAAAAAACCTATATTCTGAAAACTATAAAAAATTGTTAAAGAATTAAAGATGATCTAAAGAAATGGTAAGACATTCCATCCTTACGGATTGAAAGAACAAATATTGTCAAACTGACTCTACTACCCAAAGTAATCTATGGACTTAATGCAATCCCTAGCCAAGTACCAACAGCATTTTTCATAGAACTAGAACAAACAATCCTAAACTTTGTATGGAACCACCCAACTAGCCAAAGCAATCTTGAAAAAGAAGAACAAAACTGGTGTTATCACAATTCCAGGTTTCAAGTTATATTACAAGTAATCAAAATGGTATGTTACTTACACAAAAATAGACTTGTAGATCAATAGAACAGAATAGAAAGCCTAGAAGTAAACCCACAATTGCATGGTCACTTAATCTTCAACAAAGGAGACAAGAATATACAATGGGAAAAAGATAGTCTCTTCAACAAATGGTGTTGGGAAAAGTGGACAGCTACATGTAAAAGAATGAAACTGGACCACTTTCTTACATCTATACCAAAAAACTCAAAATGTACTAAAGACCTAAATGTGAGGCCTGAAACCATAAAAATCATAGAAGGGAGCATAGATAGTAATTTCTCTGACATTGACCATAACAGCATCTTTCTAGATGTGTCTCCTGAAGCAAAGGAAACAACCAACAAAACTAGAGACAACATACTGAATGGAAAAGATATTTGCAACTGACGTATCCAATAAAAGATTAGTGTCCAAAATACATAAAAGAACTGATACAACTCAACACTCAAATAATCCAATTTTAAAATGGGCAGAAGAATGAACAGATTTGTCTCCAAAGAAGAAATACAGATGGCCAACAGACACATTTGGAAAGATGCTCAACATCACTCATTGTCAGGGAAATGTAAATCAAAACCACAATGAAATATAACCTCACATCTAGCAGAATGCCTAAAATTGAAAAGACAAAAAAATAACAAGTGTTAGTGAGGATGTAGAGAAATAGGTACCCTTGTGCACTGTTGGTGGGAATGGAAACTGGTGAACTATCCTATGATCCAGTAATCACACTACTGAGTACCCAAAGAATACAAAAACTTTAATTCAAAGTGATACATGGACCCCAATGTTCATTGTAACCTATTTTCAATAGCCAAATTATGGAAGCAACCTAAGTGTCCATCAATAGATGAATAGATAAAAAAGTGTTATATTATACAATATAATAGAATATTATTCAGCCATAGAAAAGAATGAAGTCATGCCATTTGCAGCAACATGGTTGGACCTAGGCTATAATGCTAAGCAAAATAAGCCAGTCAGAGAAAGACAAACACCTTATGCTTTCACTCATGTGTGGAATTTAAGAAACAAAACAAATGAACAAGGGAACTAAAAAAGAGACAAACCAAAAAACAGACTCTAAACTACAGAGAATAAGTAGCTGGTTATCAGAGGTGAGGTGAGTGAGGTAGATGAAGGGGACGAAGAGCACACTTCTCTTGTACAACACCGAGTGACATGTGGAATTGTTGAATCAGTGTATTGTACACCTGAAAAGAACAGAACACTGTACGTTAACTACATTGGAATTTAAATGGGGGGGAAAGGAAGCAAACAATAAATGATAATATGAATTTTGATTTTGGTGGTTATTGGTTAAAATTTTCTCCTGAATTGTAAATATGTATCCTGGGCCCTCACTCTGTACTCCCTCTGGGTTAAAGATCCTTCTTCTATTTACATTTCTGAGATGCTGTGTTCTGGGTCAGGCTGGCCGCAGAGGGTAGGCAGGAAGGAACCCAAGGTGGGGACTAGTAGGTCCTACACTCTGAAAAGAAACACTGTGTGGTCATCTCAGAATCTTGAATCATATAAATAAACAGGATCAGCAGTATTCCCCATCCCTTTCCCTGTCTGAACACAAATCTTACCGTGAGTAGTTCAGATTGATTTGGGAACCAGTGCTTTTAGAGCTCACGGTTTGTTAGAACTATAAAAGGGGAAGGTAAAATATTAGTACCGTAAAGATGATCTCTGTCATATAGGTTATTTATGGAGATGTTTATCTTTATATATTCTATGCATATACATCCATATACACTTGGACATGCATGTCTGAGGAGAGACGATTCATTCAAAAGGTGATTAACTTTCTAAGAATGATGTCGCCTCCCTGTTTGCAGGTCTCAAAACTGAGCTGGATTGAGAAAAAGATGGCCGCTACTCTGTTTGGAAAAATACCATCCTCAACTGTAGAAGAAGCTTTGCAAAATTTCCTTAAGGTATATTTTGTCTGTCTGTTATTTTAGTATCAAACTGGCTCTGACCTGCACCAACCTTCCTACGCTTCTCCATGCGTAGATCTCTAACAGAAGCCCCGGGTCGAATCCTAGTTTGGGGGTGTGCAGACTGCTTCCCAGAGCAGCTAGTTATGCCCTAGGTCCTAGGGGCACAGCCCTTGCTACCAAATCCAAGAGTTGCTCTCCGGGTCATGTGAGTATGTACAAAAGCATTCATGCCCTGATTGTTAGACGTGTTCCCAAATACTCCCAATTAGCCTCATACAGAAGCAGTTTAATCTTGAAGAACTAAAAGATACCAAAGGGGAGAGTTATTATTTTTCATAAGTTGCAGACAGTTCTATGGAACACAGGGCATCAGACCAAACCAGTATTTTCATTCCTGTCTTAAATGTATAATTGCAATGTTGATAAAACTCTAAACAGTAATAATGTGTGTGTGTATATAATCAAGTTTCTGGTGGGCTAATCCCTTTATCTTTCTCTCGGAGCAATTATAGGATTTTACAGACACTCAGATGCCTTTTCGTTCCTTATTTACCTTTTCAGATTTGTAACAATGTAGGCAAAAATCAGGCTCTAGGGGCGCCTGGGTGGCTCAGTGGGTTAAAGCCTCTGCCTTCAGCTCAGGTCATGATCCCGAGGTCCTGGGATCAAGCCCCGCATCAGGCTCTCTGCTCAGCAAGGATCCTGCTTCCTCCTCTCTCTCTGCCTGCCTCTCTGCCCCCTTGTGATCTCTGTCTGTCAAATAAATAAAAACTCTTAAAAAAAAAAAATCAGGCTCTAAACTGTATTGTCCAACATATTATACATACTCATACTTTTTTGTTGTATCTTAGGGTTTGATTTTGTAGAACTAAGAAGGAATTTAGAAAACATATATTCTAAGATCACAATAGATTTCATTGCACTTTCCATTTCTGATCGAATGGTTAGCAGCTACCTACAATGCCCTGTGGAAAAAGTAAGTGTTCTGAGATCAAGCATGAGCCCATTAGAAAAGAGTGCAAGGTATAAAAGCGCAGGGGCCAAACGTGTCTTTTTTTTTTTTTTATTTAACGTGATCTTTTTTATTTTATAAAAAAGGAAATCAAGGAACTTAACTTTTTCTAGTGTCACACAATGGCAGGCCAAAATATGTATATAGTCTAAGGCTGTGTCATCCCCATTTCTTCACCTTTTTATCTACCACTGAGAATTAGTTCTTCCATTTTACATTTTATGAGTATAAATTTATATATATGAGTATATTTATATATATGATATATAAATATATATAAGTATATAAAATACCATCCTCAACTGAATAAACTGAATAAACTATATATATATTTATATATATAAGAGTATATTTAAGATAGTTCATGGTGCGAAGCTAATTAGGAAAAATGTCATTTGGACTTGAAACTCATTTCTTCATAGTATCAAAGTTATAAATGGATGCTCAGGTTTTCAGGACATTGCACAGAAGTTCTTCAGGTGCTAATATACCCAAAATACTACCCAGATAAAATAAATGATCAGAGGCCCAATAATGTAGAGGTAAGGATTGCAACCTCTAGAATCAGACCATCTGGGTAAATCTCAGTTCTGCCATTTACCAACTGATTAACCCTGGACTGGTTTCTTAACTTCTCTCTCCATTTAATCAATGACATGGAGATAATAGTACCTGACTCATAGTGTTGTTGTGAAGATTCAGTAAGTTAATACAAGGAAATTGCTTAGAGTGCCCTGTACCTAGTAAGCCCAATAAAGGCCATAGAATTTTAACTCCATTAAATTGTAAACACCTTGGCCAACCACCTTGGGGACCTCACCATTCAGTCGTGACTTAAATTTTGTCTGAAAATGCATTTTGTGGTATTTGTTGAGGGAGTGAGAAGGCATAAGGAAAGCTTCTCCCTGTGTCGACTGCCACAGCAAAGGGTCCTGAGGAGCCCAAGGTGCTAAGTTCAAAGGCTAGAGGGGAAGTAAGAGCCGGGGCGGGGTGGGGGGGAGGAACTTCGATCCCATACCCAAGGGGAATCCAGAGCCTTGGTCCTTGTTGCAGGACCAAGCAGCAGGTTGGCGTTTTGGACCCCAGACTTTAGAACTACTGTCCCCAACTCTGTCCCCCCAAAGAGGGTTCACAGGGGCCAGGAATGTGTCCCCAGGCCATCCAGCTCAGTCCTGTAGAGATCTGGAGCACTGGCATTAGAATCAGACAGTTTGAGACCTAAGTCTTTTCCCGTCTATATGACCTAGCCATTTTCTTTATTTCTCTTAATCTTAAATTCTTCATCTGTAAAGCAGGCATAATAATACCCACTTTCTATGGTTTTTGTGACGATACATAAAATAGTTCATGTAAGTTTCTTAGCTCAGGGTCTGGCACATTAAGTTCTCTAACTGAAAGTAAATGTTAGCTGCTATTTATTTCACTCTTACAACTGGTGGAGTCTGATCCTCCTCAGCGTCACAGCCTCTCGGGAGGCAGTTGTAGACCAGGAGTCATCGTTGAATCCCCTGTGGGAATTCTTTGCAACTATTGCATGTTTCCCACCTCAGCCAGAATTCTGGCATGGTTCCCTCCAGCAGTGGTTCCCAACTTCAACTAAACATTGGAATCATCTGGAGACCTTTAAAAAATGCCAGCCCAGGCCACAGCCCAGACTAATTATTTCAGGATCTTTGACTATATTAAGGTGTAGTTTATACACAATAAAATCCACCCGTTTTAAGTATACAGTTCACTGAATTTTGACAAATTTATATACTCGTGTAACCACAACCATTTTAAGATATAGAACATTTCCATCACCCTCAGGAGTTATCTTTGCGCCTTCGCTGTCAGTTTCCCTCACCCTCTGCCCCTGGCAACCCCTGGTCTGCTTTCTGTCACTATAGATTAGTGTAGCCTATTTTAATAAATGGAAACAGAGCTTGTATTTTTGTGTATCTGGCTTCCTTGGCTCAACGTAATGTTTGAGATTCACTCATTTTATTGGTGTATCAGCAGTTCCTTTTTATTGCCCAATAATAATCCATTTTGTGGACATACCACAGTCTGCTTATGCATTTGCCTATTCGTAGATTAGAATTGTGGCCAGCGGGCTATTGGGGCCATTATGAATAAAGCTTTTATGAACATTCATATGCAAGCTTTTAGGTAGACATGTTTTAAAGTTTCTTTGCTAAGTTACCTTAGCAAAAGGAATGGACTTGGGTCATAAGGGAAGTATTTTTTTAATAGTTTTTTTTTTAATATTTTATTTATTTGACAGAGAGAAATCACAACTAGGCAGAGAGGCAGGCAGAGAGTGAGGAGGAAGCAGGCTCCATGCGGAGCAGAGAGCCCGATGCGGGGCTTGATCCCAGGACCCTGGGATCATCACCTGAGCCAAAGGCAGAGGCTTTAACCCACTGAGCCACCCAGGCGCCCCGATAAGGGAAGTATTTTTAAAAGCTTGATCAGTGCTTTTAAAGCTCTCAGAGCTCCTCCTGTGCAGCCCATGGCATGGTTGAGAACCCAGTGCCTTGAGTATGTGTAATAGGATAACAGGTGTAGCGATGTTGGGGAATCGGTGGCCCTGGTCTCCCCTGCTGTTTGCAACATATGATCTGTGGATCCCCTCAGTGGTTTTACCACCTGCAGAGCCTTCATCTGTGTCCTGATATGACGGAGGGCAGCTGCCTGAGGTTGTGAGATGTTCTTAAAACACCACTGGTTTATTCAGTAATGTTTATTAAGCACATACCTCGTAACAGATACAGAAATGATCAACACAGCTCCTGCCTCCAGGGAACTTATACAACCAAGACCAAGTTAACTACAATATTCTGTATTATTATTGAGTATTATTATTATTGCATTATATTATTATAAAGTATATTGTTATTATATTACTGTATTATTATAGAGTGTTCTAAAAGCCTAGCTAGAAACTGCTGCCTAACTAGAACATTCTCCTGAGCAACACTACCTTCCTTGTTATTAAGTAAGCCCTTTGGTAAAAAGTCAGAATCTGCTCCATTTTAGGAAGTTTGTATTGTTCGTAACCTATGTTCCTTTGGCTGCTTCTTTTTTTTAACCATGGGCACAAAAAGAGATTTATAGTTATTATGGTTAATTAAACGTAAGTGCTAAGGTGTGTATGCAGACTTAAAATGCCAACATTAAAAAAAGCAGCAGCTGCATATGCTCCTATGTTGGAGCAAGTTTTCCAGACAGGATTTGGACAGAGCAGGGCAACTGTTGGACATAGAAGAAGGTACAACAGAACAAAGTTTAAGTGAGCTCTTATTAGAGTGATTTAAGAAATGCACTTAGACTCAAAGAGTAAGAGTTGAGATGGAAATAACTGAACAAGAGAGAAGCAACAGAACCAGAATCCAACAGCACTGTGGATGGCCCTGTGGGCTTTTCAAGGCTCTGACTAGGACTGCACTTGACAATGTCCTTCCATCTGTCAGCAGCCTTGCAGTCTCACTCGCAAGTTCTTGGCCAGATCCACACATTGTTCATCCATTTGGTCCTAAAGACTTAGACCCAGTCTGGCTCCCCACCCCAAGAGACTTTTTTTTCCTCCTCCTCCTAGGACCCTTGCCTTTTGGATTTTATAGAAAGTAAATGTCCTTTACCAAGGATGTGCCCTCCTCAGCACAGGAGGAGCTCGGTCTCAGATTCCCCTCCATTAGCATCCATCTTTAAAATCTATGTATCCTTTTACTCAGCAATTCAACCTCTAGGAATCTCTCTTACAGACATAATTCCACATGTGCCCAAGCATACAGGAGCAAATGTGTTCATCAGTCATTATTAGTGAGAGTAAAAAAAGGTCTCATAGAGGATTTTTAATTTAATTACGGCATATGTGTATTATAAAATACAATTCTTAAGAACAATGAGGTAGATCTGTGTATATTAACACAAAAATGTACCTGTGATATGTTGTGGAAGAAAAGTTTTGGACCAATACATAGAAATGGTCCCATATTATTTTTTTTTTTCAAAAGCGGATTTTTTTTTTTAATTTGTGTGTACTTGTAAAAGGTCTGGTGGGATGCATGTCCAACTGTTGATAGTGGTTACCCCTGGGCAATGAGACTGAAATCGAAAATAAAATTAGAACAAAGAAACTTTCACATTTTAATTTTTTAAATGTCCATATTATTTGTATCTTGTAAAACAAGCATATCTTTGTAAATTTTTTTAAGTAACCTTCTTCTATTGGGTTGTGTATCTCTCTGGGTTGGGTTCCGGGGTCAGACTGGGGGCTTATATTTGCATCAGCCCTTGCAACTGCAGAAGGCGACCCTGACTGAAGATTGACTTAGGTTCTAAAAAGTGCTTTCTAGTGGCCATGCCAGATGCCTGAAGAAATTCTTATTCACCAGAGCTATAGAAAAGGAACTGGTGAGTAAGAGTTTAGTAGATGAGGAGTAAAGTGCCTTCATCATACCCACTTATTAAAATCTGCACGTAGGTCTGCTACTTGGACTAGTTGTTTCACGGGCCAGTCGTTGCTTTAAAAACACTTGATGCAGTGGACTCCAGATAGGATTCAATTCATGGGATGTGTTGAAGTCCTAAGAAATCATATACTAATGCAGTGGAGGCTTGTCATGGGAGACCAGTCATCCTCTGCTTAGTTCCTAAATAGACGTGAATTGTATATGATTTGTCCTGGGAAAGTGTATCACCAGTTGTTTTTGTTTTTGGAAGGAGAAAAAGAGAAGGGATAGGTTACACAAAGGAATCCCAAAACCTCAAAGTATCGCATTGTTTCATAAGCTTTATGAACGTAATAATAACTTCATTTTAATGGATAATCTCAAAAGCTCTATTTCCACTCAAAAGGTACTTGAACTGATAAAATGATTCTGATATAACACAATCAACCTAAATTTTTAGGACAGTTTGGTTAGTATTTGATTTATTGAAATATATCCTCTTTACTGGTGGCTGTGGTTGTTGTTTTAATATTGTCCCATTAATTCTCTTTTCTATTTTCTCTTAAAATCAGGTTGAAGAACTACACCCTGGTTTTTCTAAGTCCAATTACTTGTTCTTGGCCAAGGTAAGAAAAGCCACTATTTTTGTTTTTGTTTGTTAATTTTATTTATTGGGGAGCCTGGGTGGCTCAGATGGTTGAGAACCTACATTTGGGTCAGTTCGTGATCTCCTGGTCCTGGGGTTGAGCCCCATTTCAGGCTCCCAGTTCTGTGGGGAGCCTGCTTCTCCCCCTCCCTCTGCCTTTCCCCCTGCTTGTGCTCTCTCTGTCTCAAATGAATAAAAAATATATATTTTTTAAAGATTTTATTAATTTTTTAAAGAAGGAGAGAATCTCAAGCAGATCCTGCACTGAGAGCAGAGCCCTCCTTGGGGCTCAATCCCATGACCCTGAGATCATGATTTGAGCCATAATCTAAAGTCAGACGCTTAACGGACTGAGCCACCCAGGCGCCCCGGAAGACCACTCTTCTAAGATCACTTTGAGTCCCTTACATAAAACTGTGCTTGCCTTTCATATGGACTGTTTTTCATTTCTAGTGTTACATCGATCTTGAACAAACAGACAACGCTGTGAAGTTTTGTAATTTGGCAGTGTTGCTTCCTTGTGTTACCAAAGAGGTAAGTCGCAACAGTGACAATGAGGGCTGTTATTTTATTTGTCCTTTTCTGGCCTCAAATATGGCTTAGAAATGTCTGGATTTTTCTTCCATACTAACATGTAGTATAACGTTTTAAAGTCTGCTGTAGTAGACTCCCAGTATCTTTAAGGGACACACAAATCATGGGCTAGTAGTTAAAATATCCTAATGCCTGTTAAGTGTTAGATAGCAGAGAATAGGCTAAGCCCCACTGGGGGAAGGAAGGAGGACAGCCTCATGCTGGGGAGCTGATGGTGAAGCTGTGATAGGCAGCAGACAAGGAGGCAGGCTGTCCACGTGCCTGCCATCCTCAGTCCTCAGCTCACAGCAGGGGAGGCTATTCTCTAGCAGGAAGAAGATTAAAAATAATGTATTACCATTTTCTTGGTCTTTGGACACCTACCATGAATGAAGAAGAAACTGTCTTATTCTTGCCCTTTTGTTTACTGATTTAGCATTCTGGATGCGCTCTGGTTTAAGAATTTCAGAGTTAACAGTCCCGTCTGTGTTCCTGTGAGCCATATATTGGTATTGTGGGAACGAAAGAAAATAAATGTTTTCCTTCTTCCTTCCATACCAGCAAACATCATTCTCTGAATCACAGCTAAAAGAAATGCCTCAAGGGGCACCCAGGTGGCTCAGTCGGTTAAACGTCCAACTCTTGATCTCAGCTCAGGTCTTGATCTCAGGGTCGTGAGTTCAAGCCCCATGTTGGGCTCTGCACTGGGTATGGAGCCTACAATTTAAAAAAGGGGTGACGTGGGGAAATAAATGCCTCGGAAATAGGCAGCACTCTCCTTCTCTGTTGGAGCCACACTGGCTCTGATATTTGTTGTGATCTCAAATATGAACATGTAAGGCATGCCCACAGCCCTCTGTAGCCTAGAATATAGGTTAGATAGCCAAATAATGGTAGCTCAGGGTGAAAAGCCTGAAGAGCTAAGAGAGGTACAAATAATTGGTTATGGAAATATTGAAGATGGAAATTATTTTCACCTAGAAGAGATCAAGGAGCATCAGAGGTGGGTTTTGATGATGTGGAGGTATGAGTGAAGCACGTCGCAGGTCATGACCAAAGCCTCCACGTGGAAAAGCGAAGATTTGTGTGCTTGGAGGGAAGGAGGTGTTCAGGACAGTCATGGGAAATACAGATGATAGGGAAGTAGAACAAGACCTTTCTGGAGCTTCAGGTTTCAGGGATGCCCATGTCTGTAGACGGGGCTGGCCAGCCCTCTCTGGGCCTTCCCAGCAATCACCTGCTCCTAGGTTTGGGTGGCTAGGTTCGGGTGGCTCCTAGGTTCGGGATTTCCTACAGGGTTGGCTGTCCTTCTCTCTCCGACCCTTTGGTGGGTTCTGTTGGTCAACACTGAGTACGCAGCACAGGCTTAGTAGCGACACTTCCCCACAGAAGACATTTTATGGAATTTTGGGGGCAGAAAACAGATTTTGTCCCTCTGGTTGCCTGCTCTGTATTGGTTATGGGGACCCTACCAACTTGCCCATTTCTCCTGAATGATGTCACTTAGGTTACATGCAGTCATCTTAAACTGGGTGTCTATGCATTCTTATTAGAATTGAGATTAGGATACGGTATGGTAATGAAGTATGATGCCTGGTGCGACATGCGACTACTTGTGCGCGTAGTTCAGCTCTCATCCAAGGGCTAAGTATCAGTGACCCCTGAGGTTTGGTCCTTGGTCCCTAAGTGTCTCCTCTCCTCTCACCTGTCCTCCTCCCTCCCCACAAACCTGTTGTCCATGACTTCTAAATGCTGTCTCCCTGCCAGAGTCCTCAAATTTGCATCTCTAGACCTCCCTTCTGAACTCTAGACCTGCTTTTCTGCTTCCTGTGTAACATCTCTACCTGGGTGTTTCACAGACATCTCAAACTCAGCTTGTCATCAGGCCTTTGGATCTGCTCTTCTCCATCTTCCCAACTACTAAATGGCACATTCATTCATCAGTGGGAATGCTGGGAATCATCCTTGACACCTCAGCCCCCGACCCAGACACCCACCCGGTCCCCAAGTTCTCAGACTTCCTCTTCTAAAACATGGCCGTGAGCCACCCAACAGCCCTCTCGCTCTGCTGCCCCCACTCCAAGCAGGAAAGCACCCCAGTTCACTTGAACTGCGACGTGGGAGCCTCCCACTGGCCGCACAACTTTCTTCCTCCCTCCAGGTCGTTCTTGACTCTCCTTAGCAGCCAAGGTAGCAGATTAAGCAAACGTCAATCTGTCCCTTCCCTCCTTGAAAGTCCTAAATGTGTAACACAGCCTTCAGGGCTCTGGTGTAGTTTCCCTGCTCTCCTCACCTCTGCACCATGCTCTCCCCTGCCTCATACCCCCAGGCCCTGTTGTTGCCTCTTCCCGAAACTCTCCCACTCAAGCCCTCACTCCCTTCACCGCCTTTATTCCTACTCACCCTTCCAGCCTCACCACGAATGTCCTTTCTTTAGGAAAGACTTCCTTGAGGCTCCCAGGCAAAAAAGCACCTCGTGCTTTTCCTTCATATCATTTACAGAGCAATGGTTGCCTCATAATGGGTGTGATTGTCCCAAGAGAGTCTCAGCCAGGTGTGTTTCGTTCACCCCCCTATTCCTAGTGCCAGGGGCCAGGCCTGGCAAGTGACAAGCACTCATGAGTCCTGGCAGGAAGATAACAGCATGCAAACAAAAATTCTGATGCTGGCAAGCAGGACTGATGATAAAGGTAACTAAGAGAGCTGGGCCCTGTGGAAATACTTGGGTAATAAGCAAAACAGCATTAGTAAATATTTCCCATGTTAACTTTTTTATTTTTCCCAGTGATGCTTCTGTTTGCATTTTCTAGGAGGTTTGCTCTTTTTGGGTTTTTTTTCAAGGAGTTAAATGTACTGTCAGGAATGTCTCCGTTTCTTTTTTAGTTAGCAAGTAGGCTGAGGAGAGTTATCTGTAGTACCCCTGATCTCTGTAAGGTTTTCCTGACTGAAGTGCATCCCAGTAGTGAATCTGCTGACCAGTCTGTTCATTTGCAAAATGTCCAGCAAAGCCACGAATTACAGTGAAGGCCACCGACCCCTGGCGCACTCTGCCTCGCAGGAACTTGCATGACCTGGGCGCTGCTTTCTCGGGGAGCTTGTAACCTCTTCCCAGCGATGAGCTGTCTTCCGTCCCCTCCAGGGGGCTGCCCCTCATCACACTGCAGTCGGTATTGGGACTGTCAGCCCTTGGGCTCTAGGGCCCAGATTCATGCACGTGAGCGACCTAGTATTCCCAGAACTTGAAACTACAGTATTTTATTATTCATGTGGACTTTTCTTGACCCCAGGAAGGTAATCTCAGGTCCTGAGAAACATTCCGTTTTTAAAATTAAAGGGATTCCTGTGTCTGAGGCAGTGTGAGAATGCTTGATGAATGAAGTCATGACCGCACCAGCAGCCTGGGAGTTCTCTGCCTGGAAGAAGGGTCAAGTTACCGACCCCGGCTGTGCTGCGAGCGCTCAGAGCATGAAGCAGGATGTGGTGTTGTGTGTCACAACGAGGGAAGTGAAGCTCTGATCCGGGAAAGAAACAGACTGTTCTTCAACGGCTGTGCTATTTTGAAGTGAAATTAATTGCTCTTCTAAGACAAACTCTTATAGGACAGTAAATAAAATATACGAGGAACAATTCCAGGAAGAAGAGGACGCCGGGAGTGCTCCAAGTAAACACTCGTGTGTCCCGTCTAACAAGTTCTTGGAAGTTACCTGTTGTTTAAAATCCTGGGCTCTATCTCCATACTGTTACACAGATTAAGAATCATCCCTCTTACCAGTCACCACTCTTAGCAATAAAATCCTAATCCTGCTTTAATTTTCTGTCTTAATTAAGACCTTATGTTTGATTTTTAAATTATTATTATTTGTTGTTAGTCACCAGACAGTACATCATTAGGTTTGATGCAGGGTTCCAAGAGTCATTGTTTACGTATAACACCCAGTGCTCCATGCAACCCGTGCCCTCCTTAATACCCATCACCGGGCCAGTTTTAATTAGGAGATTGGTTTCTCAGATAAACTTATAAAATTGAATCAGTCTACAGATGTTCACCCTGCCTTCCTGTTAACGGAACACGACAGCTCCGAGGAGTGAGCGGGTCACTTACTGAAACCCAGCAATGCTGTCCAGGGTCTCATTTGTTAGAAATTCTGATTTGCCCTATTTATTTCTGGTTTGGACTTATTTCTTATAGATTGACTCATCTGTGCCATCCAGGCCTAGAGAATTGATTCTTCCTGGTTCATTTTAAAAGAACTTAATAAGACCACTAGTGGATGAACAGACTGTTCTAATTCTCTAAACAGACATGTTCATGAGCTGCAGATGGGCGGGTGCTACCCTGTTTACACCCCCCATTTCTACCCTTTCAGCTCTGGTATTGATCGGCATTCTGAAATACTGTATTCAGTCTTCTTGATACATAATGGCTTTGTTGCATTTTTTAAGTTGATCTTAAAAACACCTTCAAGAAGTTTCTTAAACCTCCCTTAAATAATTTTCTTAAAATAACTGATGTCAGAGCATCAGTTTGGAATCAGTCATTCTTAAGCTGTACCCAGTCTAGTCAAGTTGACGTTTGACGATCATTACCAAATGCCAGGAGCATAACAATGTAAGTATAAGAATAAGTATAAGAATAGGAATAAGTAAGAGAGAGACTTCCTCGTCCAAAGTTTTTGGTAGAGAGTATTGATATATATCTTTTTCCATAAGTGCTTCTTCTTGTGGCACTTGTAATCTCTTCTGGGTGTGTGAGTTATTTGTAACATGTCCTTTGTCCCTTTCAGGGAGCTCTAAGCTCATCACACTGCACTTGACATTGGCAATGCGAGCCCTTGGGCTCTAGGGCCCAGATGCTTGCATGTCAACAACTTTACATGCCCAGAATTTAAAACTACAGTGTTTTGTGGAGAGGAAGTGTGCTGTCTCAGCAGAAAGGTCTGCATAGTTTGAATCTGGGGAGGCAAAGAATAACCTGAACTCAAAACCATAACCCGAGTCCTCAGAAGATGCCATTTGCACAGATATGGCCCATATATATCGAGTGCCTGAAACGTAATGAAGACCTCAGAATTCATCAGATCACTGTGCAGTTGACCTCCTACGGAGGGAAGAACTTCAGTACGGGAGAGTATCACCCCCTGTGAGTGTAGCCAGCACGGCGAAGACTTTAACTGGAGGTTATCCCTGAAGGATCAGCATAAAATCCACATGTGGACAAATGAACTGATGCGTGGATGTAGGCAGACTGTTAGCAGCCTCTCCTCTCCCCCTTAGGAGCAGGGATTTCATGCTGGAGCAGAGCTCCTTGAATATAATGCGAATGGGGAAATAGCCACAGCTCAACTGACTGGTCTGTGGTGCTGGAGAGAATCCCTACAAATGTAACGGATGTGGCAAACTCTTCACCGCAGACTTACCCTTCAAACAGCATGAGTGAGTTCGCACCGCAGAGAAACTCTATGAATGTCATGTCCGTGGTAAAGCCCTTAGCCCATGCTCTGACCTCAGCCATCATGAGAACACACGCTGGAGAGAAACCCCCATACATGTAATGGATGTAGAAGCTTCAGCCTCAGCGTTAACCTTTCCACAAGAGTCCCCACAGGAGAGACACCCGACAGCCTTCAACCAGAGCTCAAGCCTTGGAAGACACAGAACACTGAAGACAACACAGAAAACAAGAAGGAAAACAGCAAGTCTTCACCAGGAGGAGGAAGCCACTTGAGAAATACCAGATAATTCATATTCGAGAAGCAATTCAGTGAAATAAACAGGAGAAACCCTTTCCTCACAGAGTAACATTCCAGGACACGTGAGGATTCTCACTGTATTGAACTCCCTCAGAATGACAAATGAAGGGAAGTCTTCAGCCATCACGCATACCTTAGTCAGCCTTCAAGGTCTTACACTGGGGAGTCCCTTGGGCTTCAAGTCCAAGTAGAAATGCCTTTATCTGCAGCTTCTATAAGAACTCAGACTGGAGAACAAAACTATCAAGAACGCTTTAGAACAATTCAACATATAATTTAGACTTTTGGCAAATGTTATGGCACTGAAAATAATGCAGTGTAAAAATGTAGAACTGAAACGCGTTCTTGGACATGTAGAAGGGCAGAATCTGGTAACATGCAGTAGGCTATAAGATAATCCCTCCTCAGTAGATTAATAAAAGTTGATGATAAAAAATCTGATACATTGGTATTTGTCTTCAAAAAATCATGAAACGTGCTGAGTAATCAGGCCATTTTCCCTTTGTTACCTCACTGTGGAAAGCTAACCAGTTTCTATTCTTTATGCAGCTCTAAACATATTTACAAAGACTTTGTTCAATCAGAAAACAACTTTTAATGTAACCGAAAAATGGAGAACACAAAACAATACGTTCCAAGGATTATATTAGTGTCGAAATATGTATGTACATGACAAAGGTTGAACGGAAACACGGGCCATAAACACACACGAAGTGGTTCACGTGTCTCGGATGGTACTGATGTGGGTGGCCCTACTTGATAAGACACGAGAGACAAACGCTTGGAATTGAGAAATATGCCTAAAAGCATTGAATCAAATGTACGATGTGGCTGAAATGTTGAGTACTAGAGGGAGAAAAGAGATGAGAACCCTGTGTATCTTTTTCTTAAAGGAGGGGGAACCCATTACAGGGTCTTAAGCAACAAGTAACACAGTGAGATCCCGGGGAGGGCACACCAACTGCCATGTGGAGACTGACTTGGCTCGGAGGGGAGCAGAACTGGAAGAAGGGGTACCATTTAGGGAGCCCCTGCAATAAAGCAGGCATGAGCCAGTGACCTGGACTAAGGTGATGGCAGCGAGGAGTGAGAGCACAGATTTAACGGATTTGTGGGTGGCAGTCTCTACAAGACAGACTCTGAATTTCCAGGAGATAAAGGACTCAAGAATGAGATCTCAGTTTCTGCCTTTAGAAACTGACCAGCTTAGATGGAGGTACCTTTAAGGATCTAGGGAACGTTGGAGAACCAGATTTGGTAGAGAAGGTGAGTTCAGTTATGGACCTTTTGAGTTTGTGTCTGTGAGGTTCTCCAATCCATAAGGTGATTGATATTTGAAGCCCCAGGAAGGCAGAGATCACCCAGTTAAGTGAGAGTATTTGAAAGCCAACAGGTCAAGGATCAACTCTGAGAAACAGCAACATAAAAGAAGGGGAGGAGGAAGAGGAAGCTGCAAGTGAGATGGAAAGAAGTGGCCACAGGGGCCTCAGAGGCCAAAGGATGGTGGAAGTGGTCACCTCTGTCAGCCGCTCTGGAGAAGTCAGGACTGGACTGAGCTGATTTTAATGATGTCTGTTACTGGCGATCTTCACCCAGATTGTTTTCGCGGAACAATAGAAGCAGAGACAGTGCCGAGCACCAGAGGTGAGGAAATGCAGTCAGTACATGTAGGCGCCCTTCCAGTAATGTGATGGGGAAGAGAGGGGGATGGTCAGGCGGCGGTTAAGGTGGTGCCGGAGTTGAGAAATCATGTTTTTTTAGATGGGAACTAGGGGAGCATATTTAAATGATGAGAAAGGGCCAGCAAAGAAGGCAGGGTTCGAGAAAGACTGGGGAGAGAGGAGATAAATAATTGATAGATTAAGGTCCTGAGGAAGTCAGAGAGAGCACATCATGGTCCTCTTTTTTGGGGGGGTGGGGAGGGTGGTCATGGGCTCAGTAGAAAACTCGATGGATTTGTAGACTCGTCGGTTGGTGGAGAGCCAGGGCAGGCGCCACAGAGGGAGAACGGGTTTTGCTCTCTCACTCAAGAGCAGCTAGATGTAGAACCTAATGTGGGTAGAAAATAAGTCAAAGCACCAGGAAACTGACAGAGAACAATAAGGAAATAATAAACCTGTAGCAGTTGAAAAATTGGTGTTATTGAGAATAATTGGATAAATGGCCCAGTAAGATAGACAGTTGTGTTCAGAGAGCAGACCGCCGGTGTCCGGGATAGAGCGGTTCTAGGTCATGACGCAGCCCAGGGTGTGCTCACGGGGGTGGTGCGGGAGGACATCGGCGATGAGGGGACCAGCTCCTGGGGCGCTGGGATCCACGGGATGTGGGGACAGAATGTCTCCAACAGTGATGGCAGACAGTGTGGAGAGTGACCCAGATCCCGAAGTCATATAAAAATAAACATAAAGGGAGAGTGACCAGGAGTTTAACAACTATAAGAAATGGTAGAGGGGAACCCTCTTCCCCCATTGGCTCCCACCCCTCCACCCCCCAGAATATATTCTCTCAGCAAATGCATTACCGGTGATGCAAAAGTGACTTCAAAACAAGTCCCCTAACAGGAGTGCTAGGGAGCTCTGTAGAAGCGTCCGAGAAAAGGGGGGAAAGTGGGAGGTTGAGTCAAGGAGGAGAATTCGCAGGAGAGCGGCATCAAGGGAGTGTAAAGGGCCTATATTTTGGATGATAACAGAGGAAATCATGATTGGATGTGGTGGTTTTAGTTGGCTTTTTGGGCTAAAAAGCCCTACCAGTGTCCTCTGTACATAAAAACATAAATAAATAGAATACTTGGATGGAAGCCCTGGGAAAGAGTGAGACGGGAGGGATGGTGTATGTGTGTGAGCGTGTGGGTGTGCACATTTGCCGCCAGTTGAATTGGGGTGGAGGTTGGAGGAACTCTTCTTTGTGGGCATGAGTGTAAATATTGCTACGCCGTGACCTTCATTTTAAATCTTTCATTATGGTTTGTGCATTTTCATTTCTTTAGGCATCTAATTGAAATAATTCTCTCATTCATGTCATCATTCTGTAAGAAATGGATTCCTAGGAATTGATCAATGGGAAGTGTTACTACTGTATGTTCTAGCATCAAACCCCTAATAGCAGGCATCCATTCAGGACTCCTAGGGGCCAAGCACTCAGCTAGCCATAAGGTTACAAAGATCAACAGGGATTACAGCTTATTTTTTATAAGTTCTTTTAAGTAATACATTCATACCCTAAATTTGTTAGTCATATTTTCTCACAGTCTTCAAAAAATACTGATTTGATTAGAAGTAGACATCCTATTGATCAGACACTACATTATGATTAAAACTATTGAACTTCTGGTGTTTTGTTTTTTTTTAAATCTAACAGCTACTTCCAAATATTACTTTTGTTCATTTTCCTCATCTGTTCATTTTTAATTTGTTACATCCGTTAAATTTTTTCTAATTAGGTGCTCAATAAATGTTTGGGTTTTGTTTTGTTTGTTTGTTTGTTTAAGATTTTATTTATTTGAGAGAGAAAGAACAGGAGCAGGGGGAGGGGCAGAGGGAGAAACAGACTCCCTGCTGAGTGTGGAGTCCGACTGGGGGCTTAATCCCAGGACCCTAGATCATGATCCAAGCTTAACCAACTGAGCCACCCAGGTGCCCCTCGATAAATGTTTGTTAAATGCAAAAGTGTAGAGGAGTACCCTGCCATCTGAATTTATCACCTCTCTTTCTAACCTCCACACCCGATTTAAAGAAATAACAACACATGTGCAGTACTAGAAAACATATTACATGGTTTTTCATCTTACCTATAAACTGCTTGTTAAAGTCAGTGAGGAGAGGTGTATTTGCTAGCCTGGATCTTGCAGTGGAACCTCAGATTTCTTCAAATCCTACTGCTAGGGCTGGGACTTCTTCCACATGGTACAGCTGAAAAAGAAAACAGTGTTAACCAGTAACAGCTAGTGAGATCGAGTGTGTCCGCTTACACGGAAGGCTCTCTCCTCCCTGCATTCCCACCACTCCCGACCTGGTGGGGGGAACCCTGGAACTAGCTCTCCATGTGACACATCTTCTCAGAGATCTGAATAGTGCCTGGGTCTAAGAAATCTGTAATTTCTTTATAATGGTCCTTCGGAAAGTACCGCGTCACTCCACCAAAGTTTGCTTCAAAACAGCCAGGGTAGCAGCATCACTGTGTGAAATTTCATTGTGTACTTGTATTTTCTTTATAGGATACAGATGCACAGAGAGAAGTGAAAAAAATAACCAGTTCCTTGAAGAGGTAAATAAAAGAACTTACTCTTCAACAAATCAGATGTTGTCTACTAAAATTTAAACTCACCCAAGTTGCGTTTTTTTATTATCCTTTTTTTCTTTTTTGATGTAAGGGTATTGTGCTCAGATCTGAAGGTAAAGCCACATTTCTGCAGAATGACTCCAATAGTTGCACTACAAAACTAATCATGTTATTTGGAGAAATCAAGTTCCCATAAATGTCAGTACAAAATTATCTTTAAACATGTATGATTCATATTTTTCCTATCAATAAACTATAGTCTTCAGAATATTACTTTAAATAAAATACTTAAATCAATTCAATAAAGTGAACTCTAGTAAGTGTTTTATTGCTGCTTCAATGGAGTCTTTACCAAACAAAATCTCATGAGTGCGGATGATAAATGGGAGAAATGGGCAAGGGTCATAAACAAGTTGTTGATAGAAGAGGAAAAACAGGAGAGTAAATACATGGTAACTAGTAATCAGAAATGGGAATAAAATTACAGTAAAATACTGTTTTCTTATCAAATAGCAAGGATTTTTTTCTTTCAAGAGATGCTCAGTGCTGGTCATGACGCCAGGAGTTGGAACATTCTCAACCACAGCTGGCGGAAGGGTATTTTGACACAAGCATTTGGTAAAATGTATCCTGAGCCTTAAAAATGTATTAATTCCTGAGTTTTGTAATGTCATTTCAGGGGACTAGTGCTAAAGAGAAAAAGTACAATTATTTATGCACAAATGTTTATAACAGCATTCTTTACTACAGCAGAACACTATGTCCAACAATAAAAAAAAAGCGGTTAACTGTATTAGAATCTAACCATGCGGGCGCCTGGGTGGCTCAGTGGGTTAAAGCCTCTGCCTTCGGCTCAGGTCATGATCTCAGGGTCCTGGGATCGAGCCCCGCTCGGGTTTTCTGCTCCGCAGGGAGCCTGCTTCCTCCTCTCTCTCTGCCTGCCTCTCTGCCTAGTTGTGATTTCTCTCTGTCAAATAAATAAAATATTAAAAAAAGAAAAGAATCTAACCATGTGAGAATATAACTACAACAGGTTATTACTTTGACATTGAGAAAAGTTACAAGAACTGTGAAATGCACAAAGCATCTTAAGGACAACTTACAAGGCAGTGTACATGTCTGTATATGTATACATAGTGTAAACGTACCATCTCATATACACATACCCATGCCGTCTCGGCTGTATGAAAATGTGTGCAGAAGAGCATCGGTTGGAAAGACATGAATCCGGTAGCAGTTCCTATTTCTGTGGAGTTGTGTTTTTTTCCCTGTATTTCCCAATTTTTAATAAACTACAAGGATTTTTTATGTCATTGAACTTAGCGATCTATAAAGATTCCTCACTACACCTGAACCAGCCTCATCCTGGAAATCAGGTCAGAAGTTGAATTTCCTGCTTGCTATCCCAAAGACACGCATACATTTGTACACTCAAAACTTCAAGCCTGACCTAACAATGCCATTTAGTCAAACTGAGCCACATCCTCCCTCTTTTACAGTGACCCATCGAGATACCCGCATCGGTTCGACTGATTCTTGCCCAAACTCTGACACCCGGTCCAATGTTGACACTGCTGGCTGGAAGGGATGAGAGTTTCAGCAGGTCCCTGCACAGAGCCGCGGTGTCCACAGGCTAGGATGCCTCTGGCGCTCTCTAAACAGCTCCAAGAATGTGCCAGTTGAGACCATGATTGTCACTAGCAGCAAATGACAGAATCAACCACGTTGTGGAGCAGCTCATCCCAGCAGAGAGCAGTGCAGACACTTCTGCTAGAAACTATGAGGGACGTCTAGGCGATCTCCGTGTGTTTTAACAAAATTCCTATTTGGTCCCTGGAGTCAATGTGCCTTCAGGGGACAGACTGATGTCCCTTGGTTAAGTGATCCAGTTTCTGGATAAGGACCCCAATGGGAGTGTAACACTCCTAAAAGTTACTTGAACCTTTAAAGCATTCAGAATTGCTGACACACTTAACAATTTCCTCAGTAGGAAGTTAGCAGAGGAAACCCCCCCCTCGTCATGTTATACTGGATCCCCTTCATGCCGTCTGGGTCACGACGGAACAGTCTCCACATTCAGTCTGCCCCCCTGTTAAAAGCGGCGTCTTTTTCTCAGCCAGCGGCGCAGTTTTACTTCAGTGAACTTCGCACGAAGGGAGTCATGCGAACTGGCTGTAGCTTTCTTTCTATGGTTACTTCACTCACCACTCATGCTGCTGACCTGGGAGAAGACGGAATCGCTCCAGAGCCCTTCCGGAATGATTTCTCCCAGGGGGTCCCTAAGGCCAAGCTAGTGGTGCATCGGCCACCACCAGCAAAATACACAGACTCCTAAACTTTCGAGAGACTTCATGCATGGCTTTGAGAAAGGGAGGTTCTGATCCCGAACTTCAAATATATTCCAATTTCAGAAGATAATAAACTTGCATGTTAAAAGTTCTCATCAAAGATTAAAGAAGTCAGCGTTCTGCCAAAATTTTAGCCATCGTCCTGTCTGTGCAATTTGCAAAGTTAGTTATCTTTCTTACGGAATAATGAATGATCTTTGCTGGAACGTGAAAAACTCCATTGTGCCTAACGGTTGTCAAAAAGCTTCTCATTTGATAATATTTGTATGATTTTGAATTATAAAAAGCAGTGTTAACAGCTGGATGCAACCGTGGAGACAGTCTTCTGGATCAACCTTCTCATTTTCCCCAGGAAACAGTCTAAGCTCTGATGCATAAATCACATGGAAGGGGTCAGGGAGCTGGGGACTGGCCGAGACAGGACTGGATTCCAGCTCTCGGAATCTCGTGATTTCTGCCTTCTTCTCTGAGCCAGGACTTTTTACATTTAACTGATTGGAGCCCAGCCTGTCTGTGGTAGATTAGGGGCTCTGGGAATGGTAACACTGCAGCGTATTAACCCGTGGTTCTGCCTGTTTCAAGTGCTTTACCTACCACAGTGGCCTGATGAGAAGGAACCTTTGGTATTACCCTGTTTACAGATGGGGCAGCTAAAGCAGGAGGCATTAAATACCATACGGACCGCGGGATGAGATTTGAACTTGGGCAGTCTGCTCCAGTCTGCACTATATGAGCAATCCTGCCAGCAAACAGGGGTCAAGGGAATGTGGGCGTAAAAGACAGAAGGTGGAAGGAGAGAAGGGGGAAAGGACAGGAAAGGAAGAAAGGGTTTTAGTAAGAAAGGAATGGTAGAGAGAGATGGTAAGGAAAGAAGGAAAAGAGAGCAAAGGCGAAGAAAAAATCTTTTTTTGTAGTTTTTGGATATTGATACCCATTTTCTGGTTTCATATGTTTCCAACAGCCTGTTGTGTATATTCCCTTATATTAAGTCTGTTTTCATATTTGCCCCCTTCTCCTTTCCCAAGATAAGGAAGGAGGGAAAAGGGGGTGGGGAAACCTGCTTTCGGTGACTCGTTCACCTTAATCTGTGTGGTGGGAGAGCCTCAGTGGAGACTTTACGACCTATTGTTAGGCAGTTAACAAGAATATTTCATTTCCCAGTAAAGACAAGTCACATTTTAGAACCAAATATTGTTAATATCTTGATGTTCCATGACTTCTGTAGCTCCCAAACCAGGATTTTGCTCTGGGTGCCCGAAGTCACATCCTAAGTTTTTAAAAATAACTTTATTGGGGTGTAATTGGCATTCCAAAATGCACATATTTCAGGTGGATAACTTGATGTGTTTTGATCTATCTCTATGTATATCCCTGAAACCATCACCACAAGATAACAGACATTTCCATCACCCCAAAAGTTTCTTCACACCCACTTGCAACCCCCCCAACTCTCCCTGCACCTCCCATCCCCAAACAACCACCAACCTGCCTTCTGTCACCATAGATTGTATTTTCTAGACTTTTGTATAATTAAGATTGTACATTATGTTTTCTCTTTTCTTGTCTGATTTCTTTCAACAAAATTATTTTGAGATTCGTTCATCTCGTCATGCGCACTAAGAGGTCATTCCTTTTTATTACCAGGGGGTTTTATTGCATGGATATACCACAGTTGTTTCTCTCCATTCACCTGTTGAACATTTGGGGAGTTTCCAGTATTTGATTATTACAAACGAATCTATGAATAGTCATATAATTTTTTTTTAAAGATTTTATTTATTTATTTGACAGAGATCACAAGTAGGGAGAGAGGCAGGCAGAGAGAGAGAGAGAGAGGAGGAAGCAGGCTCCCCGCCAAGCAGAGAGCCCGACGCGGGACTCGATCCCAGGACCCCGAGATCATGACCTGAGCTGAAGGCAGCAGCTTAAACCACTGAGCCACCCAGGTGCCCCAGTCATATAAATTTTTTAAATGGACATATGCTTTCATTTCTCTTTGATAAATACATAGGAGTAGAATGGCCGAACATGTGACAGATCTATGTTTAGCATTTTAAAAAAATGGCCAGACTGTTTTCCAAAGTGGTTATCCCTTTTTATAGTCCCGCCAGCAATGAATCAGAGTCCCACTTCCACCACCTTATTAACAACACTTGGTATCGTCATTCTCCGTAATTTTAGCTGCTGCTCTGTGTGTAGTGATATCTAATTGGGGTTTTAGTTTGCATTTCCCTAATGGCAAATTACACTGAGCATTTTTTCATGTGCTTATTTGCCATTCGTATATCTTTGGTGAAGTACCTATTCAAATTTTTTGTCCATTATTTTAATTGAGATACTTGTTTTCTTTTTTATTGAATTTGAGAGTTCTTTATATATTCAGTATGATAGAAGTCCTTTATTAGATAGGTAATTTGCCAGTGTTTTCTGTCTGTCTGTGGCTTATCTTTTAATTTACTTAACACTGTCTTTGACAGGACAAAAGTTTTTCATTTCAATGATTCAATTTATACTTTCATGTATGTTGTTTTCGGTGGTATGTCTAAATATCCTTGCTTAATACAAGGTCATAAAAATTTTCTCCTAAAAAGTTTATATTTGAAGTTTTACATTTAAATCTGATCCATTCTGGGTTAACCTTTGTATACGGCGTGAGGTACAGATTGAAATTCATTCGTTGTGTATGTGGATAAAGAATTGTTCTAGCACCATCTGTTGAAAAGACTATTGTTCTCCCACCAAGTTGCCTTTGCACCTTTGTCAAAAATCCATTTTCCACACATGTGCGTACTTTCTATTTTGTTCCATTGATCTATTCAACAGTATTAATGCCAACACCACCCTGTTGACTACTGTAGTGTTATATTCTCTTGAAATCAGAAATTGTTATTCCTCCAGCTCTGTTTCTTCTCAAACTTGTTTTGGCTATTCTAGCTTCTTTGCATTTCCATCTAAATTTTAGAATCAGTTGTTTAATTCCTTAAAAAAAAAAAAAAAC
The DNA here is from genome assembly GCF_922984935.1 of Meles meles. Classification (NCBI taxonomy): domain Eukaryota; kingdom Metazoa; phylum Chordata; class Mammalia; order Carnivora; family Mustelidae; genus Meles; species Meles meles. The sequence goes on from NC_060080.1 coordinate 30,743,277, forward strand.
TAGGATTTTGATGGGCATTTTGTTGATCAGTTTGTTTCCTAAACTCAGGGAGATTGTGGAACTCCTTTTGGGCTTACCTCTGTCCATGGTCGCCTGGAAACTCTCTCAAAGCAATAACCCTGGGCAGTTGTAGGGCTTATCTTTTTTGTTACAATCTCTCAGGGGTTACTGTCTTTTCTTTCCTGCTCCAGGAAAACCACTGATTCATACATTTTGTCCATGTTTTGGATTTTGAAGAACAGAAATTGTAACTTAGGAACACTTGTCACTCTGGAACACTTTCCAGTCCTCCAAACCATTCTTTTGTATACAGCAAGCGCAAACATATTAAATTGCTTTTTAAAACAAGTTTCTATAATGTTCAAATGTATCCATTCTATAGTATAAAACAAGTTGAGCAATGGTACTATGAAATTAATTATTTAATAAGACTTTGGTTTACAACTCAGATAATTTGTTTTTAAACAGCATTCTTACACTTTGGCAAATAAAGTTTGCATATGAAGAATTAAATTATACCTTTCTTCCTCCTTCAGTACTTTAGATTTACACAACCCTACCAATTCAAATTTGGGAAACTTGACTAGGAAAAGAATCTGCTGAAAATTACAAGTAGAAACAGCATTAGGAATTATTAATGTCACTCAGCTGTGCTGTTCACGGAGCCCTCTGGGCAGCCACTTCCTGGCAGGTAGACTAGTCGCACCATGGTGTGTATGGAATCATCTGGAACCCAACGTTGGTTGTCCTAATTTTTAAAAGGTCCCAGTCAGGGGTGCCTGGGTGGCTCAGTTGGTTAAGTGTCCAACTTTTGGTTTTGGATCAGGTCATGACCTCAGGGTCCTACAGCCGAGCCCCACGTTGCAAACATCTCTCTCCCCAGTCTAGGCCTGGCTCAAGTGACAGAAGCTCCACCGTAAGACCTTCCTGATCCACATTCCTAGATGTGCTCTCTCCTTCCTCAAAATAGCAAGGCACTTGTTGTGTCCTTTGTCAGCCTGACCAGCCATCAGATCTTCAGCAAGGTGAGGACAAGGACCATGTTTTAGTCACTTTTTTATTGCCTGTCTGTGTTTGCACTCAGTTAACGCGTGTTCAACCAGCTCAAACAACTCAAGAAACACAAAAGCACTTCACAGCTCCTAGGGTTCCTAAAGGAGGAAATTAAGGGTCACTTCTACCCTCGGAGATGATGTGACAGGGAGCAAGCAGAGGGAAGGAGGGGAGAGCAGGGCAGGAAATGGATCCACCCTGTAGCTCAAGGGCTAGGCCGGAGGCAGTAAGCGCAAGGCAATGCCAAGACCGGTCCTTGACTTCAAATTCCTAGGACTCTCTTATTCCCCTAAAAACAACTCAGACACAGGGATATTCCTTTTTTTTTTTTTTTTTTTTTAAACTATAGCCGGCATTGGATGGTGGACTATGTAACCATGGTGGCATTTCTAGGACCCAATTGCTATTTTTTTTTCTTTTTGAAATTGTACTTCGTATTCCATTTCTAGGCTTCAGTTTGCAGTCTCTTGGTTTAGCAATAAAGTAACTCCTGCCGTACCCCAGTGTGGAACTTAAAACGATTTAGAGCGATGGGGACAAGAGGACTGTTCCTAACAGCCACCTGGTGAGAGCGAGTGCTGCTCTCGGAGGACACTTAGCCCTTGGTGCTTGCTGCTAACAGCTTGGTAAATTTTTGAATGAGATGATTTTTATTGCTTTCAGAACCAGTCCCATAGCATGTACATCTAGTGATACGACATATACTATGTTTATAACATCGTAAAAGTTGTCTTTGGAATGCGAAAAAAACCAAAAACCAAAAAAACGCTCCTTTGTATTCATATCAAACTTTCCCTTTTCAAAGTGTTAGCACCAGATGTAACATTTCACTGCAAACCTTTTACTTGCTGAGGTTGGCAAGGACATGGTGCCATCTTAACTTGACCATGAGGAAACCGGAACCAGCTTAGATTTTCTGGAAGTCACATACCTAGCTAATGAGACAGTGGACACTGGACCCCGGGGCCCTGACTCCCAGCCCTGATGTGTGCAGTAAGGGAGGAAATCATATTCAGATCCATAGGATCAGCTTTAAACCATTTTAGATTTAATGCACTTAGGAACTCTTTCTTTTTCCTTTGTTTTTATTTACCTAAAAAAGTGCCTGTGGCCGTCTATCTTTTGTTTCTCAAAACAAAGAATTCTTGAAATTCATGTAATTGTTAACTTAGCCAACCACACAGTTCTCTCCCACAGTGGGGGAAATGGTTCATTGGAGAGGAAAACAGTAATTAAGATGGGCTTTGGATAGGGAGTTCAGTGTCCATATAATATAGATTCATAGGAATGTCCTGGAAAGTTGCCTTACTCTACTCAGGGAACAATTTACGTACATCTGGTGGTGGTAATTTCTCTACAAGATGCTGCTCACAGTCATACTTTGTTTCCATTTTAATTTCGATGTAATTATGTGAATCATCACTGTTCCATAACCATAATTTACTTTTCAGAACATACTTAGTGGAGATTGTGATCTATCTCGCAATCACAACTCCCCCCTCCCCAAATCTAGGCTGTTCCAATGTGGCTCACTGAGTTGGCCGAGAAACTTGGGGATGAGGGGAAGTTTATTTAGATTTTCCCAAACTTAGTAATGCACTATGAACCCCTGGTTTCTTTTCAAAGAGGATAACTTGCTGGGGGCACCCAAGCAAAAGCTGCCCATCTCCTTCTGACCTCCCACCTTGTCTCGAACTGGAAATGCTCTCCAAGCGGGGACCATCTTCAGGATGCACAGAGCCCAGGAGGAATGCTCTTCCAAACCACAGTTAGCTAGACCCCAACTTAAGTTTCTTGTTCAAGAGAGGAGCCAGTGAACTGAGTTGGGTCTCTAAAGAAACATCCAACCAAGCAGACCACACCATGGCTGCCAGACTATGACTCAGCCGCCATCTTTGTACAGCACAGCACATCTTTGTACTGCCCTTTGTACAGGGCAGATGTGGGGCGGAGCCACTCTCTGTCCATCATCCCCCAGGCCTTTCTCAGAAGCCATTGCTATCTCTCACTGGTTCACCTGTCCTGAAAGTCCATTCATCAGAAGAAGGGCCTCCTCCTTCTCTTCTTACTTCTTGTAAATGTTACATACAACCAAATGCATTCATTTGAAGCGTACAGTGTGATGAGTTGGGACAAATTTATACACCAGGTTAAGCCCTACCACAATCAAGATATAAATATGTGCATCATTCTGGAAGGTTTCCTTGTGTCCCTCTAGCCCGCACCCCAGCCTCTGGCATCCATAAATCTGCTTTCTGTCACTGTAGGTTGTTTTTTTTTTTTTTTAAAGTCTGACCATATTTATTTATTTTTAGTTATTTATTTATTTGACGTATTACAAGTGGGCAGAGAGGTAGGCAGAGAGGAGGGTGGGAAGCCCTGCCAAGCAGAGAGCCCAATGCTGGGCTCGATCCCAGGACCCTGGGATTATGACCTGAGCTGAAGGCAGAGGCTTTAACCCACTGATCCACCCAGGCGCCCCTGTAGTTTGTTTTTGAGAACCTCACATAAATGGAATCATTCCTTCTCTGAGCGTATTTTTGAGATTCATCCATGTTTTCTAGGTGTTATCAATGAATAGTTCGTTCCATTTTGTTGTTGTGTAATACTCATAATTTGAATGTCATAAATCATTTGTCAATACACCTATCTGGGGTTGTTTGTAGTTTGGGGTTATTGTGAATGAAGCTGATGTGAACATTCATTCACTAGTCTTTCAAGGACATGGTTTTATTTGGAAGGAGGAGCCTTCCTAGGAAGGCTAGGAGCAAACCTAGTATTGGAATTGTCACATGGTAAGCGTATGTTCACATTACAAGGAACCGCCATGTTGCTTTTCCAATGGCAGCACCTCAGAATGGCCATTCCCCTCAGAAATGAACAAGAGTTCCCGTTGTTCCACATCCTCACCAGCACTTGGAACGGTCAGCCTGTCTTCAGTTTTAGCCATTCTAACGATGTGTGGCAGCATTGCATTGTGCTTTTAATTTGCACTTCACTGACTGATGACTGAGCATCTTTTCCTGGGCTCGTTGTCTATCTTCTTCCTTGACTCAATTGCTCTGACTAGCAGACAGCACTAAACTCAAAAATCCTACAGCCAAAAACATCCTTCTCGCTTGCTGGTAGCTTGACACTTTTTCCTTCTTGCCTTAACACTGGCAGCACATAAGGAGGCTGACAGGAGCTCTGATTTGCCCCCTGCCCCAGGATCATCAGAACAGACCTTCAGAAACCTCACGAACAGAAAGATGAGCAGGTAGATGGAGCCTGTGACATTGGAACAATGCTAGGAGAAGGAAGAGAAATCCTAGGTTCCTTCTTCCCCCCTTTGCTCCGCTGTACTTACAGGAACCCCCACTGACACAATCCCAACAACCAGTCATGAGTTTTCTGACCTCTTATAACACAGTCCCTGTTATTCTGTTATTCAATTGTATGTGTGTGTGTTTTAAGATTTTATTTATTTATTTGAAAGTAAAAGCAGGAGAGATCACAGAGGGAGGAGAAACAGACTCACTGCTGAGTGGAGAGCCTGATGCAGGGCTCGATCCCAGGACCCAGCTCAGACCATGAGCTGAAGGCAGACGCTTAACCAACTGAGCCACCCAGGCGCCCCACAATTCTGTATTTCTTTGAATTGTTATCGACTCCATATGCACGTGTATTCACTCCTTAAATAGATTAAAAGGCACTCCATTTACCCTGCCTCTGTGTTCCTGTGGTGCTCAATGAGTACTTCTAAAAGGTTGAATTAAATTTGCCATTTCAACATATATGTTTATTTTTTATATATATATACACACATATATAAACGTATGTATATGTATATATTTAGAGAGAGGGGAAAAGAGAAAGAAAAAAGGGAGAGAAGGACAAAGAGGGAGGGAGGGACATGGAGGGAAGGAGGGAGGGACATGGAGGGAAGGAGGGAGGAGGAGATTGAATTTACTCTAGATTATAGAGTAGTCATTCCATGTGGACTCAAGCTTTTCATCTGCAGGACTTTACAAGATTCCTCCCCCAGCTCCCTACTCTCGTTGACAATGTAAAACAAACCACAGTTAGCCTGGGAATTATCTCTATGGAATAAATCGGCATATTGTTTTGAGTTTTTGTACTGCATGTATCAATTTTAAAAAGAACACATGTCTTGGTTCAGTAAAAATTTGCAGAAAGCCAGACATCCCATAAAAAGAATTTGTTGTTTGAGATGTTTATGCCTCTAGCCATCTTTTCCTTTTTCTGTGACTACAAAGAATACTTATGTTTCTGTACTTGTCGGAATCATCTACGCAAGAAGACTTCCGGCAGTGCCCGACAGGAAGTCCCACTGTGCTGAAGCCATGAGTCACTGTGAAGTCTGGTTCCCTCCCATCTTTTGAGCGGTCTGCACATAGGTGGCTCACCACCCTGCCTCCGCCACAAAGAGCGTCTTTCAACCAGGACACTCTGTCCAAGGTGTGCTTCACAGAGGCAGGACCCAGGCTACACAGGCCCCCCTCCATCCGTCCTCTGTCATATTATGATGCCTCCACGATTGGGGGTGTGACCGGGGAAACCCAGCATGTTGCTGCTTCCCTGAAACCATCCAATGTAGAGGAAGACATTCAGGGGACAAAGAAATCAGACTTTTTCAGAGATGAACGAAGACCTTCTAATGGTCGATGCTTAGTTAGCCAATCTTCCATCAATTGATAAGATAAACAACATCCATTACGATAAACCTAAAGCATTCAAGATCTTCAAGTGCCTTCTGCATTTGAAAAAAAACAAAAAGTTAAATTATATGTGGTAAATGTTAATATTTTAATATAAGTAATTTTATTACGATCTTACAAGCCCATTGTCTCTAAGCTTCCTTGATTACATGCCTGAGGCAATCAGTTTTTCAAAGCTGGCATCTCCAACATCTTTACGTTCATTTATTTATAAATTATAAATATTAAAACTCTATTAACATATTTATGATAAAACATACACATATATAGAATGCTTCAAAGTATAGAATTGCCTCCTTTCTTGATTAAAAAAGAAATTCTTTAAAAAAAAAATACTTTTGGGGAACCTGGGTGGCCCAGTGGGTTAAAGCCTCTGCCTTTGGCTCAGGTCATGATCTCAGTGTCCTGGGATCGAGCCCCGCACTGGAGCTCCCTGCTCAGCGGGGAGCTTGCTTCTTCCTCTCTCTCTGCCTATTTGTGATCTCTGTCTGTCAAATAAATAAATTTTTTAAAATATCTTAAAAAAATAAATTAAATAAAAATTAAAAAAAAGACTTTCTCAAAATGATAAAAAGATATTTATCTGAGTCTATCATGCTACTAACACAGAATTTAGAAACCTTTGTACTGAAGTCACGGACAAGGATGATATTATCATCATTATTACTTAATATGGTTCTGGAGGCACTGGCACTAATTTTTTTAAAGATTTTATTTGCTAGGGCTCTTGAGTGGCTCAGTTGGTTAAGCATCTGCTGTTGGCTCAAGTTATGATCCCAGGGTCGGGCTCCTTGCTCAGCGGGGAGCCGGCTCTTCCCTCTGCCCTTCCCTCCCCCAGTTCATGCGCTCGCGCTCTCTCTCTCTCTCTCTCTCTCTCACTTGCTCTCTCTCAAATAAATAAGTAAAATCTTTTTTTTTTAATATTTTTAATTAAATTATTTAGAGAACCTGAGCAGGGGAAAGGCAGAGGGAGAAGGAGAGAGAATCTCAAGCAGACTCCGGGCTGAGTGCAGAGCCCCGTGCAGGGCTCGATCTCACCACCCCGACATCATGACCTGAGTGGAAATCAAGAGTCAGACGCTTCACCGACTGAACCCCCTGGTACTAGCCCTGGTACTAGCTCTAATTTAACAAGACAAATAAATTACAGAGTCCATTTAGAAGTACTATATTAACAGAATATAATAAATATTGTTATTTATGTAGGTAAATCAACCTGTATACACAAAAAACCTGAGAGAAGTAGCTAAAAAACTATTTTCTTTTTTTTTAAGATTTTTTAAATTTAATTATTTGACAGACAGAGATCACAAGTAGGCAAAGAGAGAGAGGGAGAAGCAGGCTTCCTGCTGAGCAGAGAGCCTGATGTGGGGCTCGATCCCAGGACCCTGAGATCATGACCCGAGCCGAAGGCAGAGGCTTTAACCCACTGAGCCACCCAGGCGCCCCTAAAAGACTATTTTCAAACATATGAGAGTTTACCAAGCCAGTGCAGTGTGTAGAGATCAACAGCCATCCCCAATACAAATAGTCGGTCAGAGAGGCAATGGAGGGCAAGCCCTTATCGACCATAACCACCAGACAGAAACAAATCCCTAGGAATAAAGTAAGAACGTTCCTGATGCACAGCGGAAATCTAAAGGCCTCAAGGGTTTGAAAAGTAGAAAGACCTACTGCATTCTGACTAGAAGACAGCATCCTGGAGTTATCAAAGCTTCCTCAGTTGATCTACACATTTAGTGTAATTCCCAGTAAAATGCCAACAAGATCCTTTCCATATCCTAAGATTCATACAGAAAAACAACAACAAGAATAGTCGGGGAGACCCTGAAAAAGTCGAGGACGGAAGGGCAAACAGATAGGAAGCAGATATTCCTACCAGATAGGAAAAAATGGAGCCTGAAGCTCTAAGAATGAAAGCGGTTTTGTGAATGAGTCGATGACCTATCAGTGTGGAGAGGCTGTAAGCACACCCAGATATACGGGCCAATTTAATATAATCAAGGGGGCACGTGAGAGTGATTGTGCAGTAAAGGAGCCCTTGGAAGAAAAAGAGGGTAGGAGAGATGGACGAGAGACCCATCCCCCAACCGTGGCACGGTGGCTTACTCTGGGCATCGCCCGTGTCACAGGGACCCCTCTCCCACCAATTCCAAGCATCACCGTGTCAGGAGCTACACGCAGTAATCACTCGGGGAGATCTGGACGCTCGTTAGCTCTGAATACCCCAGCAGGGACAAGTGTGCCGGCCAGGAAGGAATTCACGGCTCAGAGGCAACAAGGCCATGTGGAAAAAAGCGCTTCCCTGGGCACACACGCAGGGGACCCTTGTTGATGGGCCCAACCTGAGGATAAAGAAAGAGGAGCCCGTGATGGAGAATCACGGAGATCTCATCACAAAGAGATGGAGGTGTCACCTGGGGACATCCGCCGCCTGCAGGATGATCTTACCAGGAGCCCAGAGGTAGGGCTCCGTATGCCCAGCAAGCCAAGAACGCGTTGTTGGGCTGCTGTGCCCAGCTCCCGGGCTTCCCTCAAAAAGAGCATGAAATGACAAATGCGAGTACACTTTGCAAACTCTGGTCACAGGCAAGTGTTCCCTGTGCCTTGAGCCTGGCTTGTAACAAGCACGCCCCTCGCCGTTGTCCCCTCTCCTTTCTGAAGGAGCCACAGGCTTTGTAGATCCAGCAGGAATCCAGACCCCCTCCCCCGAAGGAAGTTAAGGTTGGAAGCCACAGAATAATCAGCACCCTGTCCAAACTCTGGGCCCGGGGAGGAGCGCCCCCCTCCCCCGCCTCACCCCGGGAGCATCCTGCTTCGTTGGCTTCCTCTTGGCAAGCAGTGAGGCGTCTTGAGGAACTTGATGAAAACACAGAGCTCCAGCCAGGGCAGGAGAGCAGGAGGCTTTCCTGGAGGCGGATCCAACATCAAAGCGCTCTTCCTCCGTCCGAGCAGACATGTGTAACTCTTTAGCTGGTCTGATAACACATACAGAGCAGACTCTCGGGTTCCTGCAGGGAGAAATCCGAGCCGGAGATGTGCTGGACCAGGCTGGCAGACGTGCAGAAGTCTGATGGGAAGCAAATGGGCCAAAAATCCACGGGGCTGGTGGCCACGGCCACCTCGGGGGTCCTGGTGGCTTCATGATCTATTTCCAGAGGGAGAGAGTAGGAAGGGGGGTGCAGAGCAAAGTGTATGGGAAAATGTGCCGCCTTATCCCCGGAGAGCATTGATTTTCCGTCCGTCAAGGCTTCCAGGGAAAGGTGGCATGATATAAAAGAGAAACCAGTACAGTGTTCAGAATCCGGTTCCGATCCAGACCCGCTCTCGCTCAGTGCACAAAGTTGCACCAGTGACTTAAGCTCGGTGAGCCTTCGTTTCCCCCTCTGTAAAATGTTGCTAAAAATTCTGACAATGCAAGATTTGGTGAGAAAGTTTAAATAAACGCAAGGAAAATAATTGGCCTAGGGACATGGAGAGGATTTCTCAGCTTCCCTATCTTCCCGAGATGTTTCCACATTGCTTTTTATCCCCATAACCCTGTCCTCTCTCTGGAATGCTTGTCCACTTGGCCTCTAGATTCTGGTTGTTGAACAAATGTCTGCAGAGACAGGCCGGACCACGAGCTCGCGGCCCCGCAGCCTAGAGCAAAGGCCGGACGCATCCACGGACCCTGTGCGAGTCCTGGGGGAAGACAGCCCGCTGCTGCCACTACTGCCACAAACACACTCGCTGGGGAATCCGCATCAGTGTCCTTGACTTAACAGGGTCTCAAAATGAGTTCAGAATCCTGGTGCGTCTTTCCCAAACTCACATATTGTGTTCGATCGCGTTTTCGGGTTCTGGTTAGTGGCCGAGAGCTTGAAAGAAACTCAAGGCAGAAAACCCACAAACTGCTCACGGAAGACACTGCGTGAAATGCTTTACACCTTCTGGCTCTTGTCCTCCACCCCCCACAAGGCCATCATGCCCATTTTACAGGTGATAAAACACAAGCTCCCCGAGGCTCAATAACTCCCACAGTGTGACAGACTTCAGTGTCGGCCTGGGCTGGGAGCCATACCCAGAGAGACCAGAAAGAGAGGTGAGGGAATGAGAATTGCAGGAAAAGATTAAATGCAATACTTTGGAGTGTTTTGTTAGCCTGTAGAGCTCTGAAACCTAGGGGTTCTTTGTTGTTGTTGTTTTTTTTTTAAGATTTTATTTATTTATTTGACAGACTGAGATCACAAGTAGGCAGAGAGGCAGACAGAGAGAGAGAGGCAGGCAGAAGCAGGCTCCCTGCTGAGCAGAGAGCCCAAAGCGGGACTTGATTCCAGGACCCTGGGATCATGACCTGAGCCAAAAGCAGAGGCTTTAACCCACTGAGCCACCCAGGCGCCCTGGAACATAGCAGTTTTGCCTTCACTTGCAAATCTGGCATCCAGAATGCTGGCTGCCTTCTGTCCCTTGTCTCCTCTTTATTCTCCCTTGTTCCCTTCTTTTTTCCATTTCTTCCCGCAGTTAGACCACAGAAGGCAATTACTGGCTCTGGCTAGCCAGTGGAAATCTCCCGATCCCCATGAGAGCCCTTCGCAGACTTTCCACTGGAGGGCCTCAGCCTGGCCTTGCAGGGAACCGGGGGCGGCCTGGTCCCTAGGGCATGCTGGCAGCCGCAGGCAAGGCCGCCACTAGCTGCCGGTCTCTCTGCACCAGGCGCTTGGGCCTTCCTTCCCTTGGGGAGGTTTTGGTTTTTCCCTACCATCAAATAAGCCGAGTGTTCTGTGTAACTGGTTCGGTTATCGTGGTACATGGGGGAAGGAGCCAAGGAGAAAACTGATACTCCGTGTTGTGCAAGCTGTTTTCTGGGAAATTCAGCACCGTCTCCTGCGTGGCTCAGGGCTATGGCCCGCTGTCTGCAGCCTGTGCTGGGGGGCCGTCTGCATCTGCAGGCGAGGGGCCCCCGCATTTGGGGGCATGGTCTGCGGGTTCCTTCGACTTCCCGAGCTGTGGTTCAAGCACACACCTTCAGTCTCTGCACCCACAGCATCTCGAATGAACCCTGCCCCACAGCAGGCACCCAGGGCAAGCCTTTTGAAATCAAAAGGAAAGGTGGGTTGATGACAGTGGGGCCTTGTCAGAACCTCACAGGGTTGAGACAACAGGTAGACCTCCGGATAGGTACAGACACTTTGGTCTCACGGACCCGATTGTGGAGCCCGTATCTGAGGACCCACATCAGGTCTTTGCCTCCACCAGGCCAGCCCTGCCTTGAGAGGTTCTGCCCCCTCAGCACTAGGAGGGTCAGGCCCGTGCTTCCGGGGCTAGTATGTCGCCTAGAAGCCAAGCCGGAAGTGTAGGGGTTTTTTGCACCCAACCTTGATTTGAAATTTTTAAATGATGATGAAAATACAGTAATGGTTTTCTTAAAGCAACAGTTAAAAGCCAGATGCTATTCAACAGTCCATATTACACATAATTCATGTATATGTGTGTGATTTTAATGCACATGATTGTCCTGGAAAATCAGTCTTCATTTTGGGATTGTCCTTTAGGGTTTTACTCATTTGGGATTGGTCTTATTTCACAAATGCAAAAACTATTGTCCAGAAAGGCTAAATAACTTGCCTAAGGTCATAAAACTAGTGAGTCACAAAACATGATTCGAACTCAGAGCTGTCTGGTTCCTAAATCCGCAGGTCGGCCGTGCCGTCGATGGCAAGTGACAAGAACTCGGAGCATTGCCAGGCACTCCTATTTTTGCACTTCTTTCTCCGAAGCAGTGACTTCCTTTACATGAGGGCACAGTCTCTCCTATGTCACCCCCCGCTCCTCTGAGACGTCTTTCTGTGTTGATGGAACATTCCCCCTCCTTTTCACTCCTGCTGTTAACCAGAAGGCCCCACTTCCACGCGCGGAGGAATCAGGTTTGCTGACAGATGAGGCAAGACCCCACTTCCTCCCCTGCCACAAAGCCATCCACTGTCTGAGGCTGAACCACGTGTTCCCTGAGGAGTCAGGAAGGATAGCAGGAAGGGCACGCGCGAGCTGGCCCTGCCCTCCCAAGACCCTGATGTCTCCTGTTTCACTCCCAGCCCCCAGATGCCAAGGACCAGGCCCTGCTGTGAAGAATCAAGAAGACAAGCAAAGGAAACGTGCCCAGCCCCGTGCCTGACAAAGCCACAGTAAGCCCTACTGGCCTCCCTCCCACTTCCCGGTAGCCCCTCCTCTCCTCGGCTGTCCCACCAGGCCACCCTCCCAGCGGGGCGCCCTGCGCTTCCAGCTCAGTTCACAGTCGTGTCCCAGGCAGGTGAAGACCCTCGCCCTCTGGCACCTGGCGGACCAGCAGCGATCGGCAGGTTCAAGTAGGGGGAGGGCCAGCGTGGGTCAGGAGGACAGAGAAATGCCGGGAGGTAAGTTGTGGAAAGACTGAGGATGTAATCTTTCTTCACTGATGAGTGATTCCTACACAAACGTGTGCGTGTGTGTGTGTGTGTGTGTGCGCGCGCACGTGTGACTCAAGGGTAGCAATTTAAATTTGAGGTCTTATTCCCTCCATTTTACACATGAGGGGATGGCTACTTAAAGAGGTTAACTTGCACAAATTCACACATTTCTACAAACTGACAGAGACTGGATTTGAACCCATGACTTGATGGAAACACTCAGCCCCACATTACAGGAGCTCCGTGTCCCTGGCCCAGTGTCCCCACAAGCTGTGCGTCCCACATTCCACTGCCCTCTGAGGGTCCCCACTCCTACAACCGGCTCCCTTCTGTCCTGCCTCACCCCCTCTTCTCTCTGTAGGATCATGGGGTCCAGCATACACACCTGCCTAAGCATGACTTACTCTGACAAAGTATGTCCTTTGACCGTACATCTCCTTCCTCACGTCCCCACTTGATCCTGAATTTCTCTGATTCTCCTCTTGTGTTCATGAAAAGGCAAGCAACATCACCAGTCCATTACATTGTTTGCAGCTCTCAGATGTTCTCGTGGAGTCTTTAAAAGCTCACGAGAGGGGCGCCTGGGTGGCTCGGTGGGTTAAAGCCTCTGCCTTCGGCTCAGGTCATGATCTCAGGGTCCTGGGATCGAGCCCCGCGTGGGGCTCTCTGCTCAGCGGGGAGCCTGCTTCCTCCTCTCTGCCTGCCTCTCTGCCTACTTGTGATCTCTGTCAAATGAATAAATGAAATCTTTAAAAAAATAATAAAAAAAAGAAAAGAAAAGCCCACGGGACTCTGTCCTGGCTGAGGGGGAGGCAACCTAGGCTTTAATTGGGCAGAACAGCTGCCCTGGATATCCTACCGTGGTTCAATTTCTAATAGAGCTCCTGGTCACCCCATTATGAACTTGGAACCAAGAGAAGACACGACCCTGCATGAAGGGCACATGGATTTCTTAAAGTAAGATCAGAGGGCCATTCACTACGTGGCTTTGAGTGATGACCATAACCTCTGCATCCACTATATTGGAATAATCACATGTTGTTCTGTTGAATTATTGTGATTCGTGTTGTTGTCTATAGGATCTATATAAATAAAAAAACAGGCTGTCAATATAAAAAGACCCTAAAAAGTTGGGACCACTCTGAGAGGAAGCTGCTCCTTGAAAGACATGAGTTTAAGAAATTGAAATCGGTTCTTACTTAATTTTGGAAGATTAGGCCTAGGATTGTTATTTATTGTTCCCCCAACATGCTTAATCGAAGCATCATAATTTGAAGTCAAATAGCAACTCTTAATCTGAGTCTAGTTTCCCGGCTGTGAAAAAGATTCGCCCAACTTCAAAACTCAAGCTGGATAACCTCTCACCGTGGTTGATGTCTAACTATCAGAAGCAAATGAGAGAGGGGAGCACGTCCAAAGAAGGCTCATGGGTAATCCTGTGCTTTTGTGAATCTTCCACTTGGAAGAATTACCTGGAAAGTATCATGAAGGGTGTGTTGTTTTTAAGGGCCAGAATCGGAGAGGCAGAAAGGGAGAGCAAGTTAGAACATGGCCTCGTGGGGCTCGCTGTGCCCCGGGGAGCAAGCCTCTTCAGGAAAGACATCCCCAAGCCCGGTGACAAGGACTCAGATGTACTTCAGGGCATGAAACCTCATTAGCTCGGGCTTCATCAGTCTGGAATTTATGCAATTAGACCAAGTCTGGTTTGATGTTTATCTTCAATTTGCCAACCGTTTCCCTCAAGGTCATGCAGAGTCATAGCAAAACCAAATTGCTGGGGAAATTTTGAAGATGTAGTTGACCCCTGGTGGTCAGGTGGGATGTGTCTGGAGGTGTTTGTGAATGGCAGCAGTTTCACATGCCCTCTGGACAATGCAGTCAGGTGAAAGTAGAAATTCTGAATGACCTTCATATCCTTAATGATTCCCCAAAGCATTGATGAGCCCGCCTAAGGATCCTTCTTTGATGACTTCTCTGTCTTCTTATTTTCATCACCAGCAGTTATTGTTTGTCCTGGGACATGTTCTACAGACTTTTTTTTCTTAATCAGGTCCCAAGAATTAGAGGACCCTGAAGTCAAATAGAAAATATTAACGCTATTTTGACAGGAGCAGGTGCGCAGTGGGCTGGGTTCAGCGGCGAATGGATTCCCTGCCACCCTCCGGCCTCACTGGCCATGGGATGCAAATCTGTGTCTCAGAAGAATCACCATATGGAACGGATCCTTGGTCACTAACTCCATGACTGCCAAATCCATAAATGTCAAGGCTCTTTGCAGTACAAAGTACTGGTTCTCAATCCCAGTTATTATATCTTAATCACTGTGAGATTGAAAGCCATTTGTTGATAAAAAATAAAGTACCAACAAGTACAAATAATAATGTCCCTTAAAAATAAATGAGTGAGGGGCGCCTGGGTAGCTCAGGCGGTTAAGCGTCCGACTCTCGATTTTGACTCAAGTCATGATCTCAAAGCCGTGAGATCGAGTCTCACATTTGGCTCCCAGCTGAGCGTGGATCCTGCTTGGGTTCTCTCTCTCCCTCTGCCCTTCCCTGGCATGCTCTAAATAAACACATAAATAAAGCAGTCGATTTAAAATTGTTCCTACCATAATACATCTTTTCCACTTGACTCATGATATGCTTTTTTGAGTGAGAGAAAAAACAGTGCACAGCCCCTCTCACCTAAGACCAAACAGCCCGCAGGTGGCTGTTACTGGCGTATTGTTAACAGCTGAGTATCTCAGCACTATTAGCTGAAATATCCTGGGCAGTGCAGGAGGTTTCACGGGAGTTCTGAGAGTACACAATGTCAACCCCAGGGGCCAGAGCAGGAGAAAGCTTCAGCAATGCTGCTGAAGAGAGAATGCAAGTTGTTTCCAGGGCCTCCGAGACTAGTATTTATTTATTCACAGACGCATGAAAAATCAAGATAAACGTCAGTTTCATCTCATCGCTGAAATGGTTCCCAAATAGCACATTACTAACCATACAAACAAGTCCCCACTCCATGTGGATTATCACAACCCACAAGCATGTCAGATTCATTCATCCAACAGGTATTTACTGAGCAAGGACAAGGCACCAGCATTGTCATAAGCCCTGGGGACCCAGCAGGGAACCAGACAGACCACCAGGCCCTTCCACACCTCAGCGCCCAGCCAGGATCTTTGCGGCCCCTTTCCCAGTATCCGGTCTCTCTGGTCAACCCTGAGCACCTCCCCGGCCCAGCTCACAGGGAGCTCCTCTGCAGAGCCACTCCCGACCCTCGCCTCCCCACATTCCTTAGGTGAATCTGGTGTTTTCTGATCTCTTTCCCCCTGCACTTCATACAAAACCATTGCTGCATCCATCCCACTGCTTGCATGTGTCTCCTTGAACAAAGAGTAAACACCCCTGGGGGCACCTGGGTGGCTCCGTGGGTTAAGCCTCTGCCTTCGGCTCAGGTCATGATCCCAGGGTCTTGGGATCAAGCCCCGCATCGGGCTCTCTGCTCAGCAGGGAGCCTGCTTCCCTTCCTCTCTCTGGCTCCCTCTCTGCCTACTTGTGATCTCTGTCAAATAAATAAATAAAATCTTAAAAAAAAAAAAAGAATAAACACCCCTGAAACAGGAAATGTGTTTGCTTTTACAGTAGTTTTCTCTTATAACAAAACCTAACAGTGTTTAACAATGCTTAGAGGCATAATTTGGATGTGAATAAATGACCTGAATGTACTAAAATTGTATTTGATTTACTCCGCTCTGCATGGAAGATCCTGTGAGAGTTGCTCAAGAACACACTTCAGAGTGTCCCCTGTGACCATATAAGACGAAGAATTTTGTTCATCAGATTGGTTGCCTTACCTCGGGCTATGCCTAATAATTGTGAACGGCACCGTTTCAGATGATACAAACTTACAGAAACCAGATCCTTCGGGAAGAGGAAAATGAGTAAGAACTGCAAGCCCCGAAGCCACAATCTCTTTCTCTGATTTAGTTTCAGCGATGTTCCCGCACCGTGGGTGTGGGTCTGAATGTTGCCTGAACGTAACCGCTGTGTTCTCTAGTCTGTCATCAGATGCCTACATTTTCAAACAGTCTGGAATATTGCCTCAGTGAAAGAATGCCTGGCACCCATTTCTGCTCCCGAGTGACCTCACCTGGGGTGATGGCTTTGTGGGTTCATGTCCGTCTGTGAAGCAGCCACAGCCTGCCACAGCCTGCCGGACGGAGCCCAGGACGGCTGGAGACAGAGGGGAAAGTGGCACCCGGGAAGTGTCCTGTCAGCCACGATGTGCTGGTGGCTGGTGAGGAAGTTATTGTCAATATTCACTGGTGCCTCGAGGCATCAATGGTGCAGACCAGGACTGACACCCTTTCCTATTAGGGCCAGAGAATAAATACTGTCAGCTTTTCGGGCCTCATGATCCGCGTCACTTCTCAACTCTGTCTCTGGGGAAGGAAAGCAGCACAGACAAAAAGCAAATAAATGGATGTCTTTGTGTAAATCAAGCATAACTTGATTTACGGACACGGAATTTTGGGTTTCATGAAATGTGCATGTGTCCCTAAATACTATTCTTCTTTTGATATTTGCCAACCCTTAGAAAAATGTAGAAATAAGTCATAGCTCGCAAGCTAGAAGGAAAATAAGCCATGGGCTGGATTCGGTCCATGGGTTGCAGTTTGCTGACCTCTGGTGTGAACCACAGAAGGTGGCATCTGTCTAGACGGCAGGCAACCAGTGGAGCCCGCTGAGGCTATGCTAGTGGTGTTAGAAGAAGCATTCCAGAAGTATTCAGATCATATTAGCGGCGTTAGAGAGCTACATCAGCTCTTTGAAACTTAATTGTTTTCTGTGGAAATAAATGTGCTCCTCACGTGCCTTGTTCCTTTGCCCTGAGTTGATTTTTCCACTGGGAGTATGAAATTCCCCACCTGTGAGTGAAGTCCAGGCTGATACCAGTCAGCATCTACCCCTCCGGGGTGAGGGCAAATGAGCCCAGGTGGAGAATCTCAGAGAGCCAAAAAATCACAGTCAATCACTCCTCAACCTGCAATAGAGCTCTTCAGGTCAAGACTTCAAGCTTTGTTCGGCAGGGGGAGTGGGATTAGGAGAAGATTCTCCCTGCATTGCGACCCCCAGACAGAGGGGAAGAATCAGAGAAGGAAGCATTCAAGTGTTGTTAGTTTCCACCTGCTTCCCCCAGCTCTGAGCAAGCAGAGGATGTCAGGACCAGAAGTCTTTGTTTCCGGGGGACTTATTGTCCCAAGGCAGAGGTGAGGGAGAAGTAAAAGCAGAACTCCAAAGCTATGGGAATGATCATTGTTAATCTCCTTGTGTGGAACTAAGTTTCCCACCAGGTTATGACTGTATCAGGTCCTCTCCTCTAGTTTTCTCAAGGTGTTGAGTGTTCTGTGCTTTCAGACTGAAGTACTGGGCCGTTGTCTGTTTCAGATCCACCTCCTCCAAGAAGTCTTCCTTGATTTCCTACCCTGAACTGGAAATTATAAATCTCTCCTTCCTTTGAATTCCTGCAGTACTTTATCTGCATCAACCTCAAGGCTTTTGATACGCATCTTTGCATATTACATTTATCTTCAGAATCACTTGCTGAAAGAAGCAAGTTTTCCGAATCCTCCCTGTGCAACATGCATTTCTTATCAGGGTGCCTTACTCCAAATAGACACTAAATGGATAGCTACCACTTGGATAAAAGAAAAAAAATCCAACACGTTGACAAATGAATTCACCTGTAGCAGCACGGTTCAATAGGACTTTCTGCTGTGACGGAAGTGTTTTATATCTGTGCTGTCCACAGCAGTAGCCACTACCACACATGGCTACAGACCACCTGAAATATGGCTAGCCTGACTAGGGAGATGAAGCTCAATTTTTTCAATCTTAATTACTTTAGATTTAAATAGACACATGTAACCCACGGCTATCTTATTGGACAGCAGAGGTCTATACAATAATAATTAACCAATTGTGTGTGTGTGTGTGTGTGTGTGTGTGTGTGTGTGTGTGTGTGAGTGTGGATTGTTTATTTGGGGCAGTGATCAGATCCCACAGACGCTGTGTAGAAAACCTAGTGGGATGGTTGGATGTCCTACTTCCCAAGCAACATAAAGATGCCCGTCCTTACATTCTGTGGAGTGAGGTCCGTTAGAGACAGACGATAAACCATAAACAAAGCGGAAAGTTTAGGTTTATGTTATATTAGCAGGAAACATGTGCCGTGAAAAAGAAAAAAAAAGGAAACACAGAAAATGTAGAATAAGATAAGGTGAGCTGAGAGTGTCTGGTGGGTGGTGAAAGTAGGCTGTATCAAGAAGGTGAGACCTGGAGCGCCTGGGTGGCTCAGTGGGTTAAGCATCTGCCTTTGGTTCAGATCATGGTCCCAGGGTTCATGGGATCGAGTCCCTCACTGGGCTCCTTACTCAGCACAGAGTCCGCTCCCTCCACTTGTGTGCTCTCCCTCTCTCTCTCTCTCTGACAAATAAATAAATAAAATCTTCAAAAAGAAAAAAAAGTGAGGTCTGAACTCAGACTACAGGGAGGGGCAGAGTGACAAAGGAGCGGAACCCCGCAGAGCCCAGTGGCGGTTCTGGATCATGGACTGAACCCCTGCCACATGGTCACAGAGAAAATGAGCCTGGAGGAGCCCTGAGGAGGGAGGACAGTTTTTGGTGGGTTTTGTTAACAAAGCTTTGATAGTTAAAAATGAAAACTAGGGGCGCCTGGGTGGCTCAGCGGGTTAAGCCTCTGCCTTCGGCTCAGGTCATGATCCCAGGGTCCTGGGATCGAGCCCCGCATCGGGCTCTCTGCTCTGCAGGGAGCCTGCTTCCTCCTCTCTCTCTGTCTGCCTCTCTGCCTAGTTGTGATCTCTCTCTGTCAAATAAATAAAATATTTAAAAAAAAAAAAAGAAAACTAAGTGGCAAGCAGCCTTGCTCTGCTCTGTACCACAACGAGTTTCTGGAAACCACGCTGGAAAACACAACAGTAAAAAACCAACCTTATGCCTTCACCTCGTTGTCCAGCCTGTGTTTCCCGACTTTTTCCCTCAGTGTCAACGCCAAGCGCTAGGGAAAGCCGCGTGCCAACTGGATTTGCTCGGAGGCTGTGGAAACTGCAGAAGCAGGGTCTGAAGTTAAAATGAAGGTTGCTGAGAAGGGCAGTAGGAGCGCCGAGGTGCCCCGTGGCCCCCTGAGGTGGGGCAGCAGTGATATGGGGGGGCCGGAGGGGAGCACCCAAGGCGGCATCGGAAGGCCCAGCACAGAGCCTGCCAGCCGCAAGGGAACTGTGTAAGTCTCGGCGCTGGGTGTGACCCGCGCTCTGGTGTCCCAGCACCTGGACAACAGCCAGACTGACAGACACAACCACGAGGCAAGGCCCACAGAGAAAGCCTCGCCAGTCGCACAGTACGAGACCGGGGATGCGAGACCCGGGACACTGTAACCCAGATTTCCCGCAAGCCCACGGAAATCAGGGTGGAAATCCTTTTCAATCAAATACAGTAAGAGTTTCATTCAAGGGCCAGAGGTAGAATCTGTGAAATACTCTGTGAAATACTCTAGAAGAAGATCCATTAAGTGCTCCGAAGAACCAACTTGAAATCCTTTGCTGCTTGGAAAGTGGGAGAATCCACAGACCATTTGAACTTGTATTTTTCAAAGCACCGTTGTCAAGTACGTTAGCGCCGACATCCTTAGGCACGTAGAGGGCCTGCTCGCTGGTGATTCTCCGGGAGCTGTTTCAGTGCTCCCAGGGGAAGACGATGGAGTCTGGGAGTCAGAGGCAGGAAACAGTCTGGACCATTCCGATGCCATGTGGCAAAACCAAAAGCCAAAGCTGCATAAGGGCTTGCCTGCAACATCTATCACTGGGCGTGTTGAAGTGATTTTATTTCCAGCTGTGGCCTGTGACTCATTAGTGACCACAGAATCAATTAAATGAGTTGTAACCAGCCTTTTTTTTTTTTTTTTTTCAGATAACTGATTTATTGTCTGAAAACTGTGTCGGTTATTTCCTTCACATAGGCTGGGAGGAAGAGGATGCTTGTCCTTAATTCTGCTCCTTGCCACCTCCTTCAGAAAGGCCTCCCTGACTACGTCTAGAGATCCCCCACATGCACGCACAAACACATGCACTTACACACCCACACACGCACACACACACTCCACTCTATTTCATTGGCTTTACAGCACCAGGACACTTACTACTAACTGAAGTCTCCTTCTTTCCTTCCTTCCCTCCCCCTCTCCCTCCCTCCCTTTCTTTCTTTCTATTTTTCCTCTCTCCGGGTCCACCTGCTGGAATATCAGCCCCAAGAGCTCAGAGCCACGTATCTTGATCGCTGTCCTATCGTCAGTGCCCAGAACAGTGCCTGCCACACTGTAGGTGCTCAGTTAACTCTGATTTCAATCGCACCGAGTGGCACCACTCTTGACTTTTAGCTGCTGTTGTTCATCGCAAACGCTGGTGTCCTACTTCCCGGTTCTGCTCTGGAGGCCTGCTGCCTCAGCCTACAAGGACTCAACTCGGGCCGTGACCCCGCTTCGCACACCTGGACTTGACCTTCTTTGTTCAGTGCTTCTCTGTCTTCCAGCAGCTGCTGTCTTCTCTGCCAACCACCATTCAGCTTCGCTGAAGCTCATTTGCACCAACTCTCCTTCAGAGATATTTTTCAGCCTATTTTAATGTACAGTTTAATAAGCGTTAACACAGAAGCTATATTGCCACAGTCAGAAACCCCCCAAAACTCCACCATGTTCTGTAGTCCCAGCCCCTCTCCGCCCCGAAACCTCGGCAACCTGTGGTCCGCTCCCCATCACTTTACTTTTGTCTTTTGGAGACCGTCACAAAACTGGATTCATACAGTATATAACATTTTGAGGATGGCTTCTCTGACTCAGTGGCGTTCCCTCGAGAGTCCTCCAAGCGGTGCATAGATCTGTGGAATTCATTGTTTTTTTATTGCTGAGTGTCACTCCTCTGGATGGGCGTACCAAGGTTCGTTTAGCCGATCACCGGTGAAGCACACATAGGTTGTTTCTGGTTTGAGGTGATTATGAATAAAGCTGCTATAAATATTAATGTAAAGCTTTTATGTGAATGAATTTTCATCTGTCTAGGATAAATATCCAGGAGTAGGATTGTTGGATCACACCATGCCATTTTGCACTCTCCACCAGCAATGTTTGAATGCTCTAATTGCTTCACATTATCTCTAACACTTATTACGATTATGTGTTTGTTTTTCAATTTAGTTTCTATCAAAAGTTTGTGGTATCTCATTACAGTGTATTTGTAATGAAAAATAATGACATAGATTTGAAACAGATTGCATCACAGAAAACAACACTAAATACTATTTTTTAGAAGATTTTTTTTATTTGACCCTGAGAGAGAGAGAAAGAGAGAGCACCAGCAGGGGGAGCAGCAAACAGAGAGGGAGAAGCAGACTCCCCGCTGAGCAGGGATTCCTGACTTGGGATTCGATCCCGGGACCATGACCTGAGCCAAAGGCAGACTCTTAACCGACTGAGCCAGCCAGGTGCCCCAGTGAGAGGGTCTGCTATTTTTATGTCAGTATGTAAGTGCACAGTCACACCATAGGTACATACTAAGTTATGGTGCAAAATGTATTTTATACTGCAGATTATGGTAAAAAAATAAAAAAATGTTTGAAAGTCGCTGTTCTTACCAGAGGAGGAAGACCCAGGATTGGCATTTCTGCTTGCCAATCTTCTGCTTGCCGAAGTGAGTTAGGGAGAACCTTAAAACCTTAACTAAGCTCAACTCTACAGCAGAGAGAAGAAACTGAGGTCAGACTTCAAGGGCATGGATTGAGAATGGAGTCGGGGAGAGATGGTGTCTTTAGTGCTGAGAAGCAGATTTACCAGAACTCACTCCTTTGTTCATTCATAACTGTATATGCAAACTCTCATTCAATAGCAAATTGTTGGCACCCACTCCCTGCTTTTAATGAATGTACCATCGAAAAGAGATTGATAGAACCACAGATATATCTATAGGACATGTTGAAAAATGAGGGTAGATGTCTCTTTAAAAAAAAACTATTTAATGCATTATACCTCCCTAAGGAATGTATTTCATGTAAAAAATAATGAGGTCATTTCCATGTGTTGGTAGGGACAACGGTGTAGAGGGACCAGGCTGATGGGAATGTGGCTAGTTGGCATCCTGGAGAACGTGCTTACAGTCCCTAAATCACATAGACACAGACTTGCGAACCTGACTGTTCTGATCATGGGTGTGGTGTATATTACAAAATTCTCATAAGTCTGCAAGGGAACATGTACAAAACTATTCCTTGCAGCATTATTTGGGGACACATGAAATCAGGTGCCGTTTGGGTGCCCATTCCCAAGACTTGGGTAGAGAAAATGTGGAGGATGAACGCCTAGAAGCAAGAGAGAGCGAGCAGAAGCCATGGGATTCAACAGTGTCGGAAATATCGTACACAGAGAAGACCAAGCAGTAGGATGGGTTACAGAGAGCACTTACAATAAATTAAAACCACACGTATACAAAACAATAATACAAATTTTGCTGGAACACACCCAAACAAAAAGTACCCATTAAGCATCAAGAGAGGGAGAGAAACAAAAATAGGCAGGTAGAAATAAAAAACAGAATGAAAAATTTTTAGGAGAGCCTAAAAGGTTTTCCAGGTGGTGGAACGATTCTTAGCTCTGACCTGAAGGGATCTCAGTGGCTGTTGGGTTTGTGTTGTTATATTGTGCAATTTGTGCAATATCGTGCTGTTTGTTTAGTATAACCCTTACGTAGCTAGTTTATTGAACCTCTCTATCACCTAAAAGGACCTCAAGTAGCCCAGTATCTGTTCCAGCAGCTCCCAGAAGCTGTTCTCAAAGGAGGCTTCCTATCAACGTGCCTGTCTCATTCATGCCTTGGTTTTGCATTCTCTCTCTCTCTCTCTCTCTCTCTCCGGAGAATGTTCTGTGTTCACCCTAATCAAAGTCGCCGAAAGCAGGAAAGGTTCTGATGGGTCACCTGAGCCAATATCCAGTGTGGTGTCCCCTACCAAAAAGAATTCTTCAATCAGGCCCCTTCATAGGCCATTGGTCCTCCCTATGGATGGCCTTTGGCTCAGATAAGGATCCTTAACCCAAGCAGATTACAGGATAGAAGTTTTAGGATTATAAAACAAACCATGACCTTTCCTTCTTTGTCTTTATTTCTTTCTCTTTTTCTTTATTTTTTTTCTTTTCTTTCTTTCTCCCTCTTTTCTTTCTTTCTCTCTCCCTCTTTTTTCTTTTTTTCTCTCTCCCTCTCTTTCTTTCTTCTCACTCTCCCTCTCCCACCTTCCCAACCCCCTTCCTCCTTTCCCTCCTTTTTTTTTTTTAAGATTTTATTTATTTATTCAACAGAGAGAGATCACAAGTAGGCAGAGAGGCAGGCAGAGAGAGAAAGGGAAGCAAGCTCCCTGCTGAGCAGAGAGCCTGATGCGGGGATCGATCCCAGGACCCTGGGATCATGACCCGAGCTGAAGGCAGAGGCTTTAACCCACTGAGCCACCCAGGCGCCCCCCCCCCCCCCGCCTTCCTTTTTAATAAGGAAGTTCGAGGATGCTTTTCTCAGGAGAAAGGAGTATTGTGAGTCTTCCCAGCACTTCACAATGTCAAACCTGACTGCCATGTGGAACGTGCCCTCAACAGGTTTGGCGCATGGCTGTGAAACCCAAGGATCAGAGGGATTGGACTGTAGGTGGACTCGGCTGTCCCCCCACACACGGCCAGGTCGGAAGGTAACTCACTATAGCGTGAAGACAATGGGCTGTGGAGTCAGTTCGTGTCTAGGGAGTGTCCAGACACTGCCATCTTCTCAGTGTTTAACACGCCCCGTGACGGCCCCCCACAGGGACTGCTTGTGCACTCACACGTAGTGCGGTGCTTCAGACACAATGCGTGGCCCACACGGTCTGGGAGCATGGGTTCCTCCCATACCTGCCGCGTGTTGGACTTGTCAGCGCGGAGCACACAGATGGATGTGAGAGCACCAGCAGCTCCAGACATCAGCTCTTGTCTGCCTGCAGCTCACCCAAGCCTATTTAAACCGGATAATTACTTCTGAATGTATTCTTTTCTTTTTCTTCCCTTCTCTGAAGAATTATAGCTAGTGGGTCAGAACTGGAAAGCAGAGAGCATGGGAGTCTCAGAGGCGAAGGGAGGGAGTGTCAACACCCAAACTTCTGCAGAAAAATGGACTGGCTTCAAGGTTAGAGAAATGACCTCTATGTGTTCGCAGCAATCGTGCCTGTCTTTTGTCTAAAGCTATGTCCATTTCCCACCCTGCACTCCAGCCTTATATTTTAGTGGATCAATTGGGTAGAATTCAACTCTGCTTGACATTATTGCAAATGCCTGACCCCACTTACAACTTTGTTAAAATTTCTCCTGTGGAAAAATGTATTTCACTGGTCCGAAAACTACATGACTATTCTGAAAACCCTCGGCTAGCACCTTCGGAAAACAAGTGGGTCTTCTCTTAAACCAATGTATAGCCACACCCTTTACTTGCTGAAATGATGTCATTGAGTCAAGGCATCAATAACACTGTGTGTGTCCGATTTCTTCTCCTGTTTTCACAGTAACGGGAGCTTCGGTCTGGAAGAAATGAGAGCCCTTGGCACTGCAGAGCCTGCCATCTGTGTGCGTGGGGCGGCGAGAGCCTGGAGAGTCCCAGCAGAGGTTCTGGGAAGTCACATCTTCCACCCAGTAAAAAGGTTAGCAGAAAATATTTCCACAGAGTATGGGACAGAATGTTCTCCCCTATTCTATTTTTATTGGACATGAATTGCATTTATTAATTAAGGCACATGTACCTTAAAAATGAATGAAAAAATGTGTATCAACTGAATTGAAAACAAAAGCTTTCACCACACACACACACACACACACACACACAAGCTTTTGTGACAAAAGGAAACAAAATGTATGAATGAAATACTAAAGGAAAAGACCGGCTAGTTGCTAAAGGTGGAAGTGTATCCTGCATTTTTTAGATGAAGCAGAAATAAAAGGCCAGAGTCTTAAAAAATCTACTCGAGTCCATCTTTCAAAATTAAAAATCAACTCTCACTTTGCTAGGTGTTTGCCACTGAAATTTAACTTCTGCGTTGGTGCTCATAAACTGAAAAATATAGAGATCAGAAATTTGGTAGGAAACTGAATGCTGAACGCCTACTTAAAAAAAAAGGCATGCAGCCTAAAATGTCAAATGACCAAGTAAAATGTTTACAAGGCAACATTTTAATTTGAGCACTTGGAAGTAGGAGTGGAAACGAATGGATGCATTAATGAATGGATGCATGTTGAAAAAAAGGTAGCAGATTCACTACAACAGAAAGTAAAACTTCATAACAAGACTATGAAAGTGATTTTTATTATTTTGGTAAGGGTGTCAGGTTATAGGTAATTACAGATACAGAATATCTTTAACCTGGTCTATCCCACGGTAGAAGGTACACATGAACCCTGTGTCGCCAAAGTGTGTTCAGTTACAAGCACGTCTGACAGTAGCTCTCTAAGTGTTAAAAGCATTGGTAATAAAATACAAAAATAGGGAAAGGTTAAATAAAAAGTTATCCTTGAGCAATAAACCTCTACTAAAATACCACACAGCGTGTCATAGTTAAGAACATACAAATCCATATAAACGCCATATGCAACTATTTTTCTTTTAAAGATTTTATTTATTTATTTGACAGAGAGAGAGAGATCACAAGTAGGCAGAGAGGCAGGCAGAGAGAGAGGAGGAAGCAGGCTCCCTGCAGAGCAGAGAGCCCGATGCGGGGCTCGATCCCAGGACCCCGAGATCATGACCTGAGCCGAAGGCAGCGGCTTAATCCACTGAGCCACCCAGGCGCCCCGATATGCAACTATTTGATCTAATATAGATCTACTATGGAAATGTTAAGGCCGTAATAGCATTTCACAGGTGAAGGCTAAGTTCTGAGACGTGAAAGCTTTCAGAGGGGGGGAAAAAAAAAGCTTTCAGAGAACCCACAAAACAAACCTGAGGCATCTTTTTGTTTGGAAAAAAGTCACCTTCTTGCAAAGTCAAAGCTTCGGTATATAAAGGAATTATTTAAGGAACAATATACTTTAATTGTTACCATAACCTGGAGAGTAGATATTCCGACTACAATAGCAACCAGCAAATACATTCTTTGTCTGGAAGAAATATGATAAGGTTTTCTGATTAAACCAGTAGTCGGATTACTGTAGCCTCCAAGTTTGGTTATTTGTATTTGTTTGTTTTGGGTTTCGTTTTCCTTCCTTTAACTAGATTATAAAATAGAGAATAACCAAGTTGCATTTCAATAAGCCAGGTAGCCTCCAGGAGCCCGCCTCTCTTCGTCCTTCTCCGTTGCCAGAAGTCCCAGCCGAACTGAGCCTACATCTGTACAAACCGATTATAGCCCGTCTGGACTTGGCTGACTTAATGAGGCATCCAGATTGGCACATGTTGCTCTTGTACCACACATGTCTCAGAGGAAGTGGGCCAGGACAGCCTAAAATCACTGTCTTGGCCCTGCTTAGGGGTAGGGGGTGACCATGTTTTAGAAGAGCGGGTGACAAAAAAATTTAAATGTAGTGAGTAAGCCCGATTTCTACAGTTGGCTTTAGTGCCCTTAAAAATATTGTCACAGGTCTCCATCCTCAAGAGGTAGAGCTATGAGATTTTATCAATTAAAAGCATACGAAACGCTTATTCATAAAAGAATTCCAAATTACAAAATAGATCTTCTGTGTTGCAGATTTTTTTTTAAGTATACTTGGGACTGAACGTTAGCCAGTGATACATTTTTCTAAATGTTCATATTTCAAATTTTGTGCTTCAGAGGAATTAATTTGGAATGAGTGAGGGAAAGCTTAATCATATTTCTTCCTTTTCCTTTTCCGATCTTTTTTTCTCACCGCCCCTATGTAGAGCCATCAGACATGCATCCCTTTGTAATTTTGATTAAAAGATTCCAAAAAGCTTAATAGAATGTACGAAGCAGTAAACTCTCAGGACATGTATACCTTCCTCTGAAAGTTCACACGCAACGGGAAGTTAAAGCTCCAACCTTCACTTTGAACTTTCGCCACTTTCCATGGTGCATTTTCTTGTTTTGCCTTGTTTTTTTGTTTTTGCGTGTGTGTTTTAGGTTTGGGGGCTCCTTACATAAATGGAACATACATACTTCCTTCAGGCTTCATGTTTTCACAGTTAACAAAGTGGGCTGCTCACCAGGCCGGCCATCCTGAACTGCAGCCTGATCTGATCAGCTCCGGTGGAACGTGATACAATCCTCAAAACAGCCTCCCAACGCTACCTTCTGATTCTGACTTTCCAAAACACAGGCATGGACACTATTTTTTAAAAATCATTTAAGAAACTAGGCCTAGGATGATGGGAATTTCCCCCCTGGTTTTCTAATAAAGAGAAGATCTAGATAATTCATTGCATTTTTCCCTATTCACCAGGCAGACACAGGTTAAATTTCTCTGCCTTGCACAGGCTAATGGTCAGATTTCCAGTAACTTCAACGGAAACTCAACAATCAGAACAGCTTTAAAATTAAATTAAAATTTAAGTATGCTGAGAGTTTGGAATTATAACATATTAACAACATTGATTTCACAAAAAGATTCTAGATTATGAATATAATTTTTAGAAAGTATGTTGTAAAGTAATAAGGAACACATCTTAGAGATCCAATTTTGAGACTTTTTAGTTCTGATTCAAGTTGCAGATGAGAGAATGGACTTTGCTTTACGTTCGTTTCCATGATGTCAAAATAGGCTCATTTCAAGTATTTGAGCCTAAATTGGTTGAATTGTACTTTTTGATTGGTCTTTCTTTTGGAAAGATGTACATAACTCAAACTTTTCTTAAAATAACTAATACTATTTAATAATCCAATAACTAATACATATTACTTAGGAATAATTATATATGTAAATATATTGAATAGTATTTGGTGACCTTTTTATTCTACGAGACTTACTGAAATCAGTGCATTATGATCATATGCCATAAAGCTTAGCTGGGCTGGTAAATCTTTTTTTTTTTTTCTCATCATTGAAATTCTATACTTTGGCAACAGCAGAGGTATGACTTTGGCTTGGAATTTTTGACAGTTTAACAACTTACACTTCAAACTTCATGATAAATCATCAAAGTCTACTATTGACTCAACCACTATTAATTTCTTTATAAGTAAATGACCTCATGATTTATGCAAAAAAGAGAAATCTCATCAGTAGGCAAAAAGACAAATCTATCCGGAGATACTCCCTAAACTATTTTTACTGAAGAGGTCAGAAAGAAGTTTCTGGTCTTTACCCTCTACCCTTGTCACCCTCAATCCCGTGTCTTACACTGAAATGATTTGCCTTTTCGTAGTCAACAATATTTTCCGAAATTTTGCTCACTACGGTTTCCTACGGAGCAGATTTCAGTGCTCAGAACGTCAGTCCTGGATCCCACCCATGAAGGTGTGGTTATGGAACGTCTTCTTCATTAGGTCATTTGTGGGTGCGCATATGTGGGTTTCAACTCCAAAGGATGCCCCCTCAAGATATTATTACCAGCACTCAATAGTGTGTAAAAACTCTTTGGACCCTGTAATTCTTTGGCTCCAAAAATCTTCCAGGAGCTCCTTCATAGCCCTGCGCTGCTCTGAGCTCAGGTGTGTGAAGCCCGTCAACAGCGGGTCTGTTGGTTGATGCTCACTTTAGAAGCCAATTGAGAAAGTGGCACAGAGGAGCTAGAAAAGTCTACACTTCCTACCCCCACCCCCCCACACACACTTGAGTATTTCTAAAATTTGAGCTCGCTTCTGGCTTCTCACTGGCAGCCTTCCTCGGCTTGTAACTTTTGGACAGCCCTATCGAGGAGCGCCATGGACTCTCTGAGAGTGACATTGATTCTAAATGACTTGGGTTTAATGGTCAGACCATAATTAAAATCCATCGTCGCGGGTTCGTCTGGATTGGCCTTGAAATTGCACTCGTGAGCCAGGATGGAAACGAAGAGAAACAGCTGCATCTTGGAAAGCTCTTCCCCAATGCACCGCCGTTTGCCCACTGAAAAAATCATCACGCTGCTGGCCAGGTCCTTGTCGATGAAGCCGTCCTTGTCCAAGAAACGGCCCGGATCAAAGTCCTCCGGGTTACGCCACTTTGCCGGGTCATGATTCACAGACCACTGGTTAACAAAAACCACCGTGTCCTTGGGAATGTGGTAGCCCAAGACGGAGGCGCTGGTCGTGGTGGCATGAGGAATGGTGACAGGCACAAAGCTGGAGAAGCGCATGGCTTCATAAAGAAAGGCCATGACGTAGGGCAGCTTGGGCTGGTCGTCCAGGCAGGGCAGCCGGTCTCTCCCCACGACTTGATCCAGTTCTGCCTGGACCCGAGCCTGCACTTCTGGATACCTGTTGGGTTGTTAACACAGAAGGAGAAAGTAAGGGAGGCAAATGAATTCTTTCATCTAGAAAGCGCATGACTGTTTATTTTTATGCCACTTTCTTTATCTGAATCAGTGGCTGAGTCAACACAGCCAGCCCCCCCAAAAGAAAACAATCCCAAACAGTTTCCTATTTTCTCACTAAATTACAGGATGGATAAACTAATAGTTCTATTTCCTGTAGTAAGCCTCACCTGGCTGATGCTCTTTTTCCTACCGTAAGTCGAAAACAGTCTTTAAATTTTCTAGTCCGAAAAAGCTCCTAACAGACAAAGACGATTTCTCCATGAGGCAGAGGAGACAGTGCCAAGGACCCACAAAACTTTCCAGGGGCCCATGAAAATGTTTTCATTTCATTCAAAATCAGGGAACAAAAAAAGGAGCTGTTAAGTCAAAGAAAATGTTTTAATATGTAATTTTAACCTAATTATCTTTATTCCAATGTAGTAATAAAATGTCACTAAAAAAATCTCTTACGGGGTAAGCCGTCTACAGAGGCAAGAGCACCTAGGGTCCACAAAAGTCTCAAAAGCAGCCTCCAAAGCGGATCCTTTTTTCTCTCATTTCCCAGGATAATTCTAGGACATACACTGCTCTCACTTCACACAAATTGTATCCTGATAAAGCTACACATCTTCTAAACTTAAAAGGAAATTCCCAGTGTTCGATGGTACAAACTATAATGCTTATTCACTGTTGGCAATACAAATAGTACTGTCCTTTTGGAAAACGAAATCTGAGTACAAAGCAAGATGCAGAAAGGTAATCCCTCCCCAATCTTTTTAAACCCAGTAATCCGTGCCTAGAAATGTATGTGCGGGAAACAATAGATCCAAAAATATGTAATTACAACAATAGCCAAAATTTTAAAAATGCAACCAACAGTGTTAAAAGAAGTGATCATCTATAATGGGGCTATTATGACAAAAATACTAGAGAGCCATCAAAAATTACTAAAATAAAGTTTTAAAAACCAAGGAAAAATGTCCATTACAGTAAGTGAAAATGCCAGAAGTTAAAAAAAAAAAAGTAAATTATTATTGCATCTCTGAAAAAAAGTTAAGCATGTATGGTATGAAATTATGGTTGATTTAAAAAACTGCCTCATGAACATCATACTTCAGGGGTCTGCAAATCTTTTCATGAAAGGCCAGATAGTAAGTATATAAGGCTTTGCCAATCAAACCCCTGTCACAACTATTCAGCTCTGCCTTGTGCTGTGAAGGCAGCCATAGAGAATACATAAACGAATGGCCATGGTTGTATTTTGCTAAGAAATTTACATACAAAAATGTGCAGTGTAATTTGCTAACCTCCGTCATACTGTCTTTTCACTAAAAAGAAGAAAAACGTATTCATCAGCTATATTGAATTGAAAGTGACTCCAAAATTGTTTTATTTACTTATGCTGCCCAATTCAGTTTCTGATAAAAAAAAAAAAAAGAGCAGTTTCAAAAGATGATATGCTTATGGAGGGACATAGAAGACCTATTGATCTCGTTTTGGGATGTCTTCTTCCCAATCTATTATCCACTTCTTTGTATTTGATCCTGCTCGTTGCCCATATGTGTTTCTGGGCTCTTAATACTGAAATGCAAAGTTAAAAATACAAAAAATTCAGTTTATAAAAGTACTTGCACCCGATCTGAGGTTGGAGGATTCTAATAAGAAAAGAAACAGTCTTTGCCTTCCAATGTCTGGATTGCCAGCAAATTCAGCATCTCCCCTGGCTCCCTTTCGCGCCAAGAAATGGCACAACCAGGGCTTCAGGTCTCTCAAGGCAACCACGATGTGCCTTGAGTGAGCCATCTGCCCCGGAGCAGGGTTTCTAGATAAAACAGGCTACTCTGTTAAATGTATAAATTTCAGATAAGCAAATGGTTAATCTTTTAGCACGAGCATTTCCTGCGTGGATTTTATTTTTTATTTTCTAAGTCTGGCAACACCCTATACCAGCAAGCCGTTTGCTTCCTGCGTGTAGAGCTTCCCAGAGGTCTGCGGCCCTAATCCAAGTGGGCACTGCCGATCAGTCCAGAGAAGTGCGTCCGCAGGCGCCTCCTGGATGCCCCGTTTGCCCTCCCGGACGCTGCTCTGCGCTCGGTAAAAGCGACTGCTTCTGCGGTTTTTTAACTCGGGTACTTCTAACACAACTAGCTCGGCGGTTTCGTAAACCCAGCACAACCTGCTAGTTTCTGGCCGCCTTCCTAAAGCTTCCGTGCCGGGTAAGTGCTGGCGGGGCTCCCTGTGCCCGGGAACAAAGCCCGGACGCGCGGCTGGCGGACAGCGCGGGACTGGGCGGCCTCTGCTCTGCGCCGGGGACCAGCCCGGCCAAGGAGCTGCTGTGTTTATTGAACGTATCCCCCGTTACCCTTTCTTTCGGAACCGTGCCAGTTTTGCTTCTGTTGTGCCAAGGAGGCAGAGAGCAGGACTGCTCTAAGGACACTTAGAAGAGCCTGCCTTTCAGGCGGCTCTCACAATTCTGTCCCCACTTGGAGGGGTAGCGAGCGACAAGATCAGAGCCGCGGGCGGTCGGGGCCGGGCTCGGTAGGGTGTGCGCGCGGTCTCCAGGATCTCAGCTTGGAGAGACGCCGACCTGGCGCGGAACCCCATACCCTGGGCGTTGGTCGCGCCCTCAGCATATTCCAGCCCCACTCCGCCCTTTACAGAGGAGGAAAGGCCCGGCCCACGCCTCCTGGGGGCTTTACCTGGTGAAAAGGATGAGCAGCCACTGCAGCGCTGTGGAGAGCGTGTCCTGGCTGGCGCCGAAGATGTCGGTGACAGTGGCCGGCACGTACTCCAGGTCCAGCCGTGAGCCGCCGTCGTCCGAGCCCTCCTCCGCCGCCTCGGTTCCCGCCGAGAGGATGAAGGCGTCCATCATGTCGCGCGGGCCAGCCCCGGGCTGCAGGCTTTCGCGGTGCCTCAGGAACTTATCGAGGACGAAGTTGCTGAAGCTGCGGTTGACCTGCTGGAAGTCGCGGAAGGCGGTGCGCACCGGGTTGGGAAAGCGCTGCAGCCAGGGCAGCACGTCCACCAGGCTGCCCGCGCCCACCGTGCGCCCGAACTCCTCGTTGTGGCTGAGCAGCTCGCGGAACTCGGCGTCGTCGTGGCTGTAGCGGCAGCCGAAGCACACGGCGCTCATGACGTTGGCCATGGCCACCACGGTCAGCGGCCGCGGGTCGAGGAAGGCGCCGCCCGCGCTGCCGCGCACCAGCAGCGCCACCAGCTCGCGAGCCTCGCCCAGCACGTGGCCCTCGAAGACTCGCCGGCTGCGCGGCTGGCGCGTGGCGAAGGCCCGCATGGTGCTGTGCGCCGCGCGCCGCTGCACCTTCCAGCGCGGGGAGTACTGGCCGAAAGCCAGGCTGCGGCCGCCGGACACCACACGAAAGGAGGCGAAGCGCGGCCGATCCGCGAAGGCGGCGCCCTGCTGCACCAGCGCCTGGCGGATGGCGCGCTCGCCGTTCAGCACCACCACCCGGCAGTTGCCCAGGCGGATCTGGAAGACGTCGCCGTAGCGCCGCGCCAGGCGCGCGAACGAGAGGTGCGGCGCCGGACCCATCGCCGCCGCGTTTCCGATCAGCGGCCACGCGAACGGGCCCGGCGGCGCGGACCCCGGCTGTCGCCGCCGCTGTCTCAGCAGCCACTGGCCCACGTGCACCGCGGCCAGCACAGAAAGGAGCAGCAGGAGCGTGGTCTGCTGGGACGACAGCGCGCTCGGCTGCAGGCGAGCGTCGGCGCCGAGGCTGGTGGCCATGTCGGAGTGAGATGGACGGAGGCTTGACGCTCAGGTGTGTGGAGGAAGGAGCCGGCGCCCCGCGCCCCTACCCCTGGCGTCTGGCTACGCTGAGCTGCTGGGAAGAAGGAGGTGGCGCGTGGGTCAGCTCAGGGCGCGCGCACTGGGCAAGCAGCAGAGGACGCTTCCTCCCGGCCCAAACCCCTTCCCCTAAGGAGAAGGGAAAGAGCGTGTCTCCACCTCTCTGTGCCCCGAACTCTCCGTCCCCACCTCAACCCCCAGCGGCGTAACGGTCCCAGCAATTCGGGGACAACCCGGAGGGCATCAAGACGGAGGCGCTCCGTTCCCTCTCGGTGCCTACCACCCCGGCCCAGCAAGGTCGCGGGAAAGCAGCTCCGCGGAGAGACTGACCTGCGAGGTGGCGCGGTTTCCTGCGGCGCGGGATGCACGGCTCCGAAACAGGGCTGGGGCCTTTGTGGAAGGCAAGAGGTCTCCAGGAAATCGGAGACCTCGCCGGGACACCTGCTGCTCTGGGAGCTTGAGCACACGCTCAGGAGCCTTCAGGCGTCGTCGGAGCCAGGGACGCTGGGACTGGGATGCGGACCGAGAAGGGTCCCTCCTTTGCCGATCCCCGCTATACCTGGGGCCTCGGCAAAGCGGGGTTTTCTCACAGAGTGCGGACTGAGACTGGGGGGTCAACGAACGCTGTCAATTCCCAGCCCTCAGGACCCCCGCGTGTCTCCGACAGCTGGTGTCGCAGAGGCGTGGCCCGTTTGCGCACAATCACTCCAGAGTTGAAACGCGCCATCCCGCCCGACTTTTAAGGTCTGCATTGGGCGGGTAGGACCTGGGGGCGGGCGGGGCTTGCGGGGGGCGGGGCGCCGGGCGGTTCCAGCTGCTCAGACCCCTAACCGCGTCGCTGTGCTCCCGCGGTCACGCAAGGCGGCCGCGATTCTCCCGACAGCCTTGGCACAGTGACTGTCGGCTTTGCCAGAGTTGCGGTGTGAGCTTCCCTTTTGCCGGAAAACCACTCTTAATCAGTCCCTCCCCATCGAAGCCGCAGTTTCCCGGAAGCGCGCTGGGAACAGAACCTGCCCGTCTCGCGGGGCTCTCGGTGGGAACGCGCCCCCCGCCCAGAGCGCACGACCCCTCTTCCCTCTCGGTGACTGAGCTCCGTTCCCCGAGACAAACCCGTTCGGGATCCTTGGGCGCCCGGGCCGGGAGAGGGAACCCATCGGTTTAGAAACGCGGACTGCCTGGGTTATGGTGGCGGTTTGCCTTTACAGCATATCCCCAGTTGTATTATTTTATTGTAACTTTCTTGCAAACAAATGGGCCCCTCGGATGAGGCCCTTTGGCGGGTAAAGTTCTCCTTCCACCTTGTGCAGCGAGATCAAGAACCCCGAAAGACGCCGCTCCTAACGCCGGCGGTGCTGGGCACACAAAGGCCAGCGCTGGCCGCGCGCAGCTGGTCGAGAGGCTTCCAGCTTCGCAGTGTCCCAGGTGGCGCCGCTCCTAGCCCCGCGCGCGGTCGTGCTGGCCGCGTCCGAGACTCTCGGCACACAGCCCAGAGCCAAGCTGGGGCGAACGCGGGGCTAGGAGCGGAGGGGAGGGCGCTCTGAGGATCCCGGAGGGAGGGCGAGGGGGAGGAGGAGCCGAGGCCGTTCTCCTCGCGCCTACCGATTTCATCGGGTTGAAGTTTCCTCTGCTGTCCCTCCCCCTTGCGTGCAGAGCAGACCTTTGCGTGCGCGGCTTCTGGAAAGTCTTGGGCTCGGGTCATATCCTTGGGCGCTTCTCACGGCACCTGACACGCCGAGGCGGCGGGGGCGGCGGCCCAGGGCGGGGTACCCGCCGCCACCGCCCTCAGCGGCGCACGCACGGCCGCACCCCGGGGGCCAGCGGGGAGGACGCCCTCACCACCCTATCGGGGGGCGGATCTGTGAACTCGAGATGGGGACGCTTCCTTCGAAGGGAAAGCAGGAGGTGCTCCGTCACCGGTAGCTTCCCCAGCTGGCTGCGCCCTCCCTTTACCAGCTGGTACAAAGCATTTTCAAGCCCCAGGGGAGAAAAGGGCTTCTCCGCAAGGTTGGGGAAAGGGCGAGCCCGGGGAAGGGTGAGATGTCTGGTAGTTGACCAGGGTGGAATTGTACCTCCGGGCCTCTGGGATCCTCAAGTGTCATAAAAGTTGGGGGTTTACCACGTGACCACTCTGCGCTTTGAGTATTACCCACACTGGGAATCTCTATTGTTGCATTGCTTTTCAGTTTGCAGAGATGGAAACTGGTGTACGGAGAGGTTATGTCACTTAACCAAGATCACACGCACGGCAATAATACAATTACAGTCATACAGTATAATCTTGGGGCGCCTGGATGGCTCAATCTGTTAAGCGTCAGACTCTTGATTTCGGCTGAGGTCATGATCTCAGGGTTGTGAGACTGAGCCCCGCACAGCCTCTCCGCTGGGTGTGGAACCTGCCTAAAATTCTCTCTCTCTCTCCCTGTTCCCCTCCATCCCTTTCATTCTCCCTTTTAAGTAAAAATTAAAAAAAAAATACACTGTAACTTTAAATGACTCTTTTCAAGGAAGTGGTTGAAATGCTTGATGGTTTTCTCCCCTCCCCACCTCTTATCACCTCTGAGGAGGTGAAGCCAGAATTCGAACCCCCCTCAGTCTCATTCCAGATCCATCAGACAAGTTTATGTGGAAGGAAATCCTCAGGTGAGAAAAGCACAAATGCCATCTTTCCTGCCTGCTTAAAAAAAACAATCAGCTGGAAGAATTTTTTTGAATACTTGTTTTTGTTTATGGAAGTGAGGACTCTGAGGTTCACAAAGAAGAAATAGTGTGATTCCCTTTTGCAGTAAAACTGGATGAGGGAGGCCTGTGGACTATGCCTCATAGCTGGCCTGGAACTAAGTGGTTAAATTTTAAAGAAGCCCAAAGAGATGTTTGAAAATCAGACTTTGTGATAGACTGAAACCAACAATAAAATATCTGACCTGATAAGAAAATGCTTTTTATAAAAGTCTCCATTCAGTAGTTTTTGAGAGGTTCTCTCTGGAAATGATGTCACACACTGTAACAGAGCCCTCCGATCCATGATGAAGCTGTTTTTGAGCAATGGAATAAATAAGCATTGGTTTCAGAGCTGGGTTGGTTTACACACTCTTTGAGATGAGTTTCATAACTTTACACTGTCCAGCTTTAGCAAGCCCCTTGCCTAATAATTCAGTTCAAGACAGCTGCACGCATTGGTCTCTCAGTAAGCTTTAATTTAATAGACGGGAATTGTCTATGGACTTATGCCAATTCATAGCTATCAACATTCCTGAAAGCTCTATGCCAGTAGCTCTCCCAGAAACCAAGCAAATAGGGGTTGCCTTTAAACCAAGTAAATTACTCTTTTCAAAAGTATAACCCAAGGCTGTTCTTAAGACCTCTTGTTAGTAATTCCTGAATAATGTTGTATGTGTAGTTTTTAGGTAAACCAAATGCATGCCCTCTTGCCACAGAGAATAGTTTAAGCATATCCTTCAAGCTGTGGTTCATTGGGCCGAGCTCTTATTCTAGGACATGCTTTAAAAAGCAGAGTACCCAGCTGGGCCCATCCTGTCAAAAGGACAGGTCCTTATCGATTATGATAAACCCAAGTGACTGGCTATGGTAACAGCCTCTTCAGAATATGCAGGTCTCAGATTCTCTCAGACTTCGTGGTGTAGACCTCTGTTGGAGGACCCATGTGGTACTTGATGGAGATGTAGGGTAAATCCTAGGTGGCCCGTGGGGACCCCTGACCCAGCTCAAGGCAGGGCCCTCCCTCTAGTGAGAATTCACACCAGGCTCTTCAGTCATCAACACAACTTCTCAACCAAAGCCAGTAGTATTTAAGTCCCTGGGATCCCCTTTCAGTCAACAGCCCAGGATATGTGGATCTTACCCTCCCAAATCCCAAACTTGAATTATGTGGGGCAAATATCTTTCAAAAAGAACAGTTAAGCTAGAGAGAGAGTTTAAGGTGGAGGTTTAAAATACCTTATATCATACAGATTCCAAAGAACAGAAATCCAGCTTAAGCTTGTTTAAGCAGAACAGGAAAGCCCTGGCTTGCGCTCAGAGAAGGATAACTGTGGTACCTTCCCTCCCTACAGGGAGGGAAGGAAAGAGGGAGAGAGGGGCAGAGAGGGAAAGAGCGAAGGATCTGGAGCCACTCTTCTTCTATATCTATCATGCTGGTCTCTGCCTGGGCTTTGTTCTGGAGACTCTCCTTATGTGAAGCTGGTCATGGACAGCCCCAAATGGACCACTCCAAGAATAAGAGAATATCTTTCTCCCAAGGTCATTATACAAGACCCCAAAAGGACCCTGACACGCCAGACCAGCATCAGGCCACCCTGTGGCCAATGGTCCAGGTCTGATATCGGGAAAAGAGGGATGTGGGAAGAGAGAACATGCTAGGAAGCCAAAGATAAAAGGCCCCTCAGTCCTCCTGTATCTCACTTCTGTCCTTCACTCCCTTTGGGGTTGAAGAATACCTCAAGCCTATCATCATCATCATTATCATCATTACAATTTGGAGGGTTTTTTAGATTTATTGGGGGAGGGGTAACAGAAAGATAGGGAGAGGGACAGACTCTGCACTTAGCGTGGAGCCCAGCATGGGGCTTGATCTCATGACCCTGAGATCATGACCTGGGCCGAAATCAAGAGTCAGGTGCTTAACAGACTGAGCCACCCAGGTGTCCCTTCATCGTCATTTTAAATCAGCAAATCAGATGGATGCATTACACCTGCAGCCCCTAGCCAGGAAAGTCAGCCTTTACGTCATCAGGCTAGAAGTCGGTTTTCCTGCTGGGCTTTCCCTCCAGCATAATCCTCTAGCACATCATTTTGTGGCTGAACGCTGTGCTCTTCCAACCCCCTCCAAACACACATATGCACATGCACTGAGAGGAGAAGGGAGTAGAAGCAACAGCCCCTGGCAAGACTTTGACATATGGGACGCACAAGACATTGTCATCAGACCCATGCTAGCAGGCAGAGAAACAGCCATCCGGAGATCCAGCAAGTGTCCCAGGCGACTGAGAGGACAGCAGAGCGAGGAGCAGTAGGAAGCTACAGATCATGTGCTAGGACTTGGGAGGATTCTTAGGAAGTGATACCAAAACCCTGTGCCCCACCTGACCTGCTTCTGCTTCCTTCCTCCTGGTAATACACAGGCTAAGAAGCACAGAGGTAAAAAATCTTTATTTCATCTCATCGAAGAAGTTATCTTTTGTGGGATGCACTGTTGTTTTATACACTAATATAAATAAACACAGGGGCTGCCGCTTACAATGATGCCACTGGTTAATAAGACATAGTCTAATTTCACAGATGTTAAAAACATCCTTAGTGTGTTTTAGGATCGACAAAGCACTGCGTGCTGGTGGTGATCTTTGCTGCCTTTGTATTCAGTAGTGGGGGTCCTGAGAGCTCTTAGATGAGGCATTTGGAGCCAGGAATGTCCCCTACCAAAGCCATCTCCCCTTCCATTTTTTTTTTTTTTTTTTTTGGATGTGAACAATTGATGTTTCTTCAATTTCATGTAAAGCATGGGGAGAAGCTGCTTTGGAAGATTTTGCTAATTTTATTGACCTAAATAAACCCAAGAAAACGGTCACTTACTAAATCAGTGCAGGTTAAGACCATTTTCTTAGTCTTCCTCCCCTTCCAACCTCAGTGCCCCACTAAGCTCTTTCTATATAGTCTGGTGCTAGTGAAAGCCACAAAGCTACACTGTACTATTCCTGATTCCCACCGGAATACTTCCATGGGTATTTAGAAGTGAATAGACATCATCGTTTGCAACATACTCTCAGAGTTCGAGAAAAAAGATAGGGAGGGAGGGAAGGAAAGAGGGAGAGAGGGGCAGAGAGGGAAAGAGCGATGAAAATGATAAAGCAAACATGGTAAAATGTTCCGTAATTAGAGAATTTGGGTAAATGAGAGTTCCTTGTGATGTTCTTTGGACATGTCTGTAAGTTTGAAATTGTATCAAAATTAAAAGTTACTAAAAAATATTAAAAGTTATTAAGAATAGAAACTAGGATCATAAGAAAGAAATATCTTCTTGACATGTGATCTTACATTGTCTCCTCAGTGTTTATTGAGAGTGTCTTATGAGAGAGCCCAGTGACAAGGACCTGGGATTGGCGTGTCCTTCAGGCTCCTTCATCGGATCCGGCTCTCAGAGTTCTGGGCTAGGAAATTGTACATTTGTGCTCAGCTGGGATGGTTTCCCCCAGTTTCCTATCTGATTTGGCCCTTCCCTTGTTTGCTATCCCTGCTCATTGAATGCTCTAAGTGAATCTGGGTCTTTGACCTCCTTCAATTCTTTTTTAAAATAAAAGGAATATAATATGTAAACAACCTCTTTCTCTGGTCCCTCTGCGTCTTATTTCCAGGAGATAACCCACTTACCATTTCCCACGTGCCGTAAAAGCAGCGAAGGGCGCGTGTCTCAGATTGTTTCTTCCGGCTTCTGTCAGTTTCCTTCCTCCTCAGCCTTCTTTCTTCTCCTTGCTCTGCATTTTTCTTTCTTTCCTGCCTCCGGTTTTCTCCTCTTCCCCTTTTCCTTAGGTCCATCCTTGCCTCATGTCACCTGTATTCCTTCCAAGACCTCTGTTCTTCCTGGAGCGACCACCACCGTCTCTGCTCTCCTTTGTTTCCTTTTCTCTCTCCAAATTCCTGCTCACCTTTTCTCTCTCCCTGGACAGTAAAGAAAGACTTAGGGGTAGAGAAGAAAAGAGAAGGGGAGTGAAGAAAGTAAGAAAAAAGATCGGGGGACTAGAACAACTAAGAAAAGGAATAAGGGCAAAGTATCAAACGCTGAGGTTAACAGAGAACGCAGTGATCAGGCAGGGTGGGCTCCCACCCGGCAGAACTCCCCTGCTCCATGTTTGTGGGGGGAAGCAATCACTAACTTAGGACAGTGATAATTCAAAGGAAGGGAAGGGACGCCGAGGTCTGGGGTTGCTTCAGTACCTTTGTTCCCTGAGTTTTGACTACCAGCCATCCAGTTTCTGACATTCACCTTCTCACAGTAAGTAATTTCACCTTCTCACAGTAAGTAAAGTACAACCAACCAACAAAAATGTACTTTTGGGTTCAGCATCTGGCCATGGGCCGCTGACTGGTACACCTTCCTGATCTGGGACAGATTCTTGGTTGAGGATCCAGATTCCAGTCTTCTTTTACTCCATGAACCTCTTAGTTTTTAGGGTTAAATCTGTTTTTCTTAACGGGTTTTTGTCTCTTTCCACATAGGGACAAAATTTCAGGTCAAAAACTGTAGTCATACCCAGGGTTTAAGAAAATATTGGGTAGTTAAATGGTAGTTTATTGGTATATTGGGTGTAATATTGTTTATTATTGGTATATTGTGTATAATGTAATATAATATTGGGTAGTTAAGTGGTTATTCCTCCCCTGCCCATTCCCAACAGGGAACACAAGGCTGGATAATTATACATCGGGTTTTGACCATCAACCCCCAAAGGGATTTTTCTTTTCTACGCTGGAAGTGTTCATTTCTCAGCCATGGCCTGTCCTGTTGTTGGACTGCCCGGGTGAGAAAGCTCTAGATGTCAGAAGGTTCTTTCTGACATTACAAAAGATTCTGGAGTGAACGTTGTTATCTTCTGCTGAACTTAGAGCTTCCCTTTGGAGAGACATAAACCAAGACTAACGTCCCTTTCACATACAGTCCTTCACATGTTTGAAAATGGCATCATTCCACTAACCAAGAAAGCCCCAGTTCCTCAAGTCATTCTTTGAATAACATATTTTCTAGAGCTTTATCCAGCTTATCTATGCCTTCTAGACAGTGTAGTTTTTCAATATGCCTAAGTGCGTGCGTACCTGAAACTGAACAGCATACTCCCAACGGGGACATCCTGTCCAGCCCAGAGGGATGCAGTTACTTCCCAGGAGACTCCCAGTGCTCCTTTTAATGCAAATTAAGGTTTTTGTACTGTTTTTAAAATCTGCATTCCACTGTTGTGCCCATACTGAGCTGGTGATCCAAGTCTTTAAGTTTCATGATAAGACTTGGTACCATTCTGAGCCTTTAATTGCCCTTAGGCAATCAATTAAAAAAAAAACAACTAAGAATGAGATTTGCTTTAATACCTGTTAAATCCATCTTGGGGCTGTAAGAGTGTTCTGGTCCATGGAGCCCATGTTAAACTCTTGCTGACCCTCAGGGCCAGAGACCAGGAACAGGAAAACTACATGGGGATAGATATTTATTTTACATAAATATATATTTTATATATGTGTATGTATGTGTCTATATAAAGTATATTTCCTGTTTTGGTCAGATATACATTTTTAAAATACACACAAGTAGCACATAAATAGATTTTTGCGGCAAATGATTTAATCAGAATATAAGAATATGCAGGGAAATGGGAAAGCCCATACTCCCACCTCTTCTCAGATGTAACCCAGGGACCCATGACCTTCTGTTTATGTACGTGCATATGTTTGTACATAGGTATGTATTTTTGATACAAACGAGATTGTACATTACTGTTCAGTGACCCTTTTTTCCTATTTAGTAACTGTCTTGGTGACCACAATAGAATGCATAAACCTACCTCATGCTTTTGAACTATTGTGTGGTACGACTACAGCATAATTGATTCAACCAGCTCCTAGACGGTCACTCGTACCCTGTCTTGCTCATAGACTTCACCGGAAATACTTTGCTTGTCTGTGCAGGTCTATATACACTCCAGTAGAGATGTTTAAACTAGGGGCACATGCATTCAAAAGGGTCTTGTTACCCCCCCCATTTGTCTTTCAGAAAGGGGCACTGGGTTTGCATCCTCAGGAACCTGGGTTTCATACCTAGGAGTCTGTGTGCTGCTGTAAGAACCGTTGCTGTCATCGAGCTTTGCAAATGTAGAAAGAGAACAAACAAAAGCTTACTTTCTTTCAGTCCTCTTCCTTATTTTAAAAGAATATGTGTGCTATCAGATAAAGGGCTAGTATCCAAAATCTATAAGGAACTTAGCAAACTCAACACCCAAAGAACAAACAATCCAATCAAGAAATGGGCAGAGGACATGAACAGACATTTCTGCAAAGAAGACATCCAGATGGCCAACAGACACATGAAAAAGTGTTCCACGTCACTCGGCATCAGGGAAATACAAATCAAAACCACAATGAGCTATCACCTCACACCAGTCAGAATGGCTAAAATTAACAAGTCAGGAAATGACAGATGCTGGCGAGGATGTGGAGAAAGGGGAACCCTCCTCCACTGTTGGTGGGAATGCAAGCTGGTGCAACCACTCTGGAAAACAGCATGGAGGTTCCTCAAAATGTTGAAAATAGAACTACCCTATGACCCAGCAATTGCACTACTGGGTATTTACCCTAAAGATACAAACATAGTGATCCGAAGGGGCACGTGTACCCGAATGTTTATAGCAGCAATGTCTACAATAGCCAGACTATGGAAAGAACCTAGATGTCCATCAACAGATGAATGGATAAAGAAGATGTGGTATATATACACAATGGAATACTATGCAGCCATCAAAAGAAATGAAATCTTGCCATTTGCGACGACGTGGATGGAACTAGAGCATATCATGCTTAGTGAAATAAGTCAATCAGAGAAAGACAACTATCATATGATCTCCCTGATATGAGGACATGGAGAAGCAACATGGGGGGGTAGGGGGATAGGAGAAGAATAAATGAAAGAAGATGGGATTGGGAGGGAGACAAACCATAAATGACTCTTAATCTCACAAAACAAACTGGGGGTTGCTGGGGGGAGGTGGGATTGGGAGAGGGGGAGCGGGCTATGGACATTGGGGAGGGGAGGCGAACCATAAGAGACTATGGACTCTGAAAAACAACCTGAGGGTTTTGAAGGGTCAGGGGTGGGAGGTTGGGGGAACAGGTGGTGGGTAATGGGGAGGGCACGTTTTGCATGGAGCACTGGGTGTTGTGCAAAAAGAATGAATACTGTTACGCTGAAAAAATAAATAAAATGGGAAAAAAAAACCAAAAAATAAATAAATAAATAAATAAATAAATAAAAATTAAAAAAAAAAAAAAGAATATGTGTGCTTGTGTTTGGATGTCTCCTTTTCTTGATGGATGAGGGAAATCCCCAGATGAAAGTCTGTGAAATGTCGGGGGGGAACATTCCAGATCTCTGCATCTATGTGGAAGGCATCACAGACGCCACGGTGGGAGAATGACCTCGGTGTGCCTTGATAGCCTGCCTCCCTGAGATGATGACAACTCTTTATGGGCTCCTGGGCACAGGCCCAAATGCCTTCCAGGCTTGTCTAATCCTCCGGAGGAGATCAAAAACAGTGAAGCCAGCAGTCCGCCCCCGACTCAGGGCTTTGGGTCTGGGGACCAGGCCCTCGTGGGTGTGAGGCCCAGCTTGCTTACTTATCAGCAGTGACCTCCGCCAGGTTATTGGATTCTGCTGAGCCCGCATTTCCTCTTTTGTGCAAGAGAGGTAATACTATCCCAACCTCGGAGGGCATTCGGGGAGCTTAAATGAGATACTGTGAGGAAACCAGTAGTGTGGTTGATGGAAAGAGCAAGCTGCAGATATGTTAGCCCTTACTATTACTGTCATTGTTGTTGTTGTTTACTACTGCCACTATTACTAGTAAGCCTACATACATACAAACATACATTTATTTAGTGTGTGTGTGTGTGTGTAAAGTATATTTTCTTTTTTTTTTTTTAAAGATTTTATTTATTTATTTGACAGAGAGAGAGAGATCACAAGTAGACAGAGAGGCAGGTAGAGAGAGAGGAGGAAGCAGGCTCCCTGCGGAGCAGAGAGCCCGATGCGGGGCTCGATCCCAGGACCCTGAGATCATGACCTGAGCCGAAGGCAGCGGCTTAATCCACTGAGCCACCCAGGCGCCCCTAAAGTATATTTTCTGTTTCGGTCAGATATACATTCTCACTCCTTTCCAGTAAAGTCAGAGTCCTGCAAGGACTTGGAGCTCACAGAGATAAAGGCACGGGTGAGATGGCTCCTGGCTATGTGCTCTTACCCACCTGCAAGCTTCTGGAAGCCTGGGGCGTCACCAGTCCCATTGCTCCTTGCATTCCTGAGGCAGCACTGAGCAGCCAAGGGCACCCCTGTCGAGCCAGCCAGGGTCGGACTGGGAGGCCCACAGTGGCTAACTCCAGTGGCTGC
Source organism: Meles meles (assembly GCF_922984935.1). Taxonomy (NCBI): domain Eukaryota; kingdom Metazoa; phylum Chordata; class Mammalia; order Carnivora; family Mustelidae; genus Meles; species Meles meles. Next base: position 30,787,935 of record NC_060080.1, read on the forward strand.
AAATCAAACCACTTCCCGGGGGCCAGGTTCCGCTTTGGGGACACGGAGCTGATCCAGGCCCTAGTCCATAGAGTCGTGGTGGGGACTCACTGAGCTGCCATGTATGAGGCTCCAGAGCAGTGCTTGGCACCCTGCAGGGGCTCAGCTGGTATCAGCTCCAGTAACTGTCCCGCAGGAAGCCATTGGTGGCTGCCTGTAGGAAGGAGGCTGACGGACCGCAGAGTCCTCTGCTCCTGGCCAAAAGGCTCAGCACCAACAGCCAACTTGCATTTTCCTCCACCTCTCAAATGGCGGCCCTGCTGCCCCCTTCCTTGCCCCGTGTCAGCTCACCTTGGATGTGCTCCTGCTCAGGACCCTAGTATGGAGGCAGCCCTTCAGGCGAGAGGGTGCCACATTGCCAAAAGATTCTGGGCCAGGCAGGGCCGGGTTCGCTCCTCTCAGCTCGGCTTGGGGCCAGTCCCACCGTGGCTTTGGTGAATGCTTTGCAGCCCTCAGGAATGAGGCTCCGGGACAAGACTCATGCGAATCCCTGCCAAGGACAGTTGAGAAAGCACTAGTCCACGTGGTGCGCAGGGGAGAGAACTCAAGGGACCTCCCGCTGATTGGTACAAATGACACAGTGCTATCCAGCTTCCCAGAAGCACCGGCCTTCTTTCCCAAAGTTACAGGTGGGGCTGAAAGCCCATATGACAATGAAGAGGCTGAGGCCATGCCCGGGAGCCACAACCCCAAGGCAGGGTGGGGCGGCTCTCAGCTCCCCCTTCTTAAATGCCAGGGAGAACTTTCTCCAGAATGCTCTCCCATCCAAAATGGAAAGTTAAATTCAATCGTCTGGACTTGGGTGGTGACTAATCTCTGTTTCTCCTTTCCCCGTTGTGCTGAGTGGGTCCCTGGCAGCCCATTCATTTTAAGGGTATGGATGCAGAAGGAAGGAGGGGGTCTGGTGGATTCCAGGCCTTGAAGCATGGCACCCTGCTTTGTTCAGGTCTGGGTGGGATCTGTCACCACTAGGACCCTAGTTCTCTGTTCACTATTTCGTTTCTTCTCGATGCCCTAAGAATGTAACTGGGCCTGAGCTCCCAGGTTCCAGCACCATGCCCTAGAGGCGTACCTGGGGCTGTGGGGTCAAATAGAAATCTACTTCCCCAGCAAGGACACAGGAGGGCTCTGGACTCCTAGGAAACCTCATTTCTGTTCTCTTTTACTGCTGGGCTTTCAGCACCATACCTGAGGCAGACAGAGAGGTAAAAGCCCAATTACACATATCACTGGATTCAATAAGGAATAAACTCAGCACCTGTGAAGGCCACATGCGGAGCACTATGCCCACCGTGAGAGGACGACTCCTCTCTGATGTGACAGTCATAAGGCCAGGGCCTGTGCTTTATGGCCCTCTATGCTCTTAAGGTGCCTAACACCACAGCGCAAGTTGGGACAGAGAAAGACAAGAAGCCAATATTCCTCCCCAGTGCCAGGAACTGTTTTCTATGTTTTCACATCTACTGTTTCATTGAACTCTCCTAATCACCCTAGAAGCATTGCTAATTTTAGCCTACTTTACGCATAAGTGGATTAAGGTTCAGAGACAGTGAACTATTTGCCCAGAGTCACACAGATTGCAAGAGAGGGGCCAAGATTTGAACTCGGGTCCACAGGCTGCAAAGCTGATCCATACCCCAGTAGAAAAGATAAATTAACTTTTGCCTAGGGTCCTGAATCTTACAGCAGCCCCTCCCTCCTTCTCTGGCATGATTATGGATGCTAAGGACCTGGGTGACCCCAAGCCTCTCCACCTATCCCCATCCTGCTAGGGAGAGCTGACTCCCTCCAATGGGCCAGGACCCCAGGAGGCAAAACCATCTTGGTTCCAGTGAGGGATGCGATTCAAACCATGTCCCTCGCCTCCCAGTCGAGCATCTCCCTGGTGTCTGCCCTGCACGATTTAATCTCTGTAATTTACAATCTGGTCTTGGGAGAGCTTAGACATTTTTCCTTTAAAACAGTGGCTGGAACATGCCGAGAGCTGGAAAGAGCATTCCACGTGGGCTTCATGACTAGATCTGCTCCACTCAAATCCATTACATTGAAATTACTATAAAATTCACACAATTCCAAATCTCCAGAAATGATGGTTTTATTAGAAGTAAGTGAGCAAAGGGATGATTTCATAGACCCTAATGCCAAAATATTAGCTCAGTGCTTCTCAAATGTTTAGCTTTCAGGACCTCCTTACACTCCAGAAGATTATTATTGAAACCAAAGAACTATTGTTCAATTGAAGTTATATCTACCAATATTTACAATTTTTGAAAGGAAAATGCAACAAGATTTAAAATATTTATTCGTTGGAGAAGAATAAACCTAACACATTCATGTTAACATAAATAACATGTTTTTAGGGAAAAATAACTATATTTTCCAAAACCAAAAATATTAGCAAGAGTGGCATCATTTTACATTTTTACAAATCTCTTTAATTTCTGACTTAACAGAAGACAGATGAAGACTTGTATCTGACTCTGCACTCAGTCTGTCGTGATCGCCAACGTCATGGGGTCCCTGAAAGGCCCCCAGTAAAGGTGAGAGAAGGAGAGGAAGAAAGGAGAACACTAGCCTATGACCATGGTTTGAAACTTGGGGATCCCCTGACAGAGTCTTGGGGACCACCCACCCTCCTCTGGAGTCCCTGGATCACACTTTGGAAACCACTGTCTAAGCTTAAAAGTGTCATATTTTTCTTTGGTGTGTCTCTCCATCCAAGCAATATCTAAGGGGCTTGATACAGGAAGTTGGTGGGAGTGGGGGTCAGTTTCAGGGGCAGTGATGCCCCAGCTATTGGTTTGAGGAGGAGAGCCTTGGAGATACATGTGGACACGTTGGAACCCTGTGGCAGCCCAGCTAGGCTATCCTGGAAGTACCATCAGCAGGCATCCGGCTGGGATGAGCTACCTTAAGTCCCAAGTAGAGCCCTGAAGAAGAGGCAGGCTGGTAGCCAGAGCCCTGCCGCCAGAGCCCAGGAGCTGTCTGAATCAGGTGGCTGAGAGAGCCTGGAGGTTCGGGGGCGGGGCAGGGAGGGTGGTGGCTGAGGTGGGGGGTGGGGGATCCTGCTCAGGTGTGAGCCACAGCAGCTTTTCGGAGGATGGCCACTCTGCCAGTCATAACGACAATAAGAATATACTACCAGTAATGTGGAATTACTATTTATTGAGCACTTGGACCCAGGCAGTGTGCCAAGCACTTGACCGAAATCCTTTCATTAATCTCTCACCCCTAACCCTTTGAGGTAACTATTAACTGTAATCCCTCTTGTAGGGACAAAGTAAGGCGGGAGCAGTTAGAATTACCAACCAACGTCACACAGCTGCCTGTGGCAGCTGAGCTGAAATTTGAATCCAGGTCTACCAGACCAAAAACTCTCTCCCATCTCCCAGCGGGCAAACTCCTGATGGAGAAAAATCCAAGTTCGAGGGCAGGAAGCCTGAATGTTACCGCTTCCCATGGGATGAAGCACGGGGACAGAGTGGACACCCCCTCCAGCTTCAACCACCCTCTTGGGGTGAATATAGGGGTCATCAAAGACTGTGGACAGGGAGGAGCCAAGATAACAGCTCTGGGTGTATGGCCCCTGGCTTTTGGGAGCCCCCCAATGACCCTCCCCACCCAACTCTGCTCCCACCAGCCACCTTGCCATTGTTTGCCTCCAGTGGGGCAAGTGTGGGCATTGGCATGCCACAACCGCCCCCCCAAACCTTCCTCCCTGAAGGTCTATAAGAACTACACCCCTTCAAAGCCCTGCCTTGGGGTCCTTCAGAGCCCTTCTCCCCATCAGACCATCTGGCACAAGGCCACCTCCATAGCCCATCCCTTCTGAGCTCAGGCTCCCAGAGGTGCGAACTTCTCCTAAACGAGCTCTATCTGCGGTTCCCTGAAAAAATAAACTGGGAGATTGTGTGAGAATTCTCTTCCAAGGCATCCTCCCCTCTCCCTCACCAGAGGCTCAGAGGAGTTCAGCTTTGCACGAACTTTTAATTTGCGTGCAGACAAGCACAGAAGGCCCAACTGGATATACCTGTTATTTCCCAATGACCTGAGAGTCCGAAGTTTATGTTAAGCCTTGGGTTATGGCTCAGCTTGCACGCAAGGCTCCAGGACTCCTGCAGGCAATTGAGAGGTGGCGCTGGAGAGGACAGAGGAGCCCCAGAAGTGACAGCACATAATTTAATTCCCCCTAAGCTTTCCAAGCATGCAGACTGTTCCTTTTTTGTCAGCCTATAACCTAAGTGATTTGTTCTACTCAGGCAAGAAATGTCTAATTGAAACCATATTGCAGCTAAGCCCCAGTGAAGAGAGCTCCCTGCGGCTTGGCGCGCGTGCGTGCGTGTGTGTGTGTGTGTGTGTGTGTGTGTGTGTGTGTGGTGGTGAGGCTGCAGGGAAGCTGAGGGGAGGCAGACTCCCTCCAGCCCAGGTCGTGACTAGAGAAACCGGCATTCTTAGGCTCTCACCACCGCACTCACTCTTCCTTCTCATGCGTCATCCCTCGTGAAGGGGTTTAATTTTAGTCCGAGTGTTTCTAGGAGAGCTCGGGCTGCCTGTGCCCTGTGTCCCGGGTTAGAGTTCCACGTGAGCCACCAGTGGCTGTGGGACTCCAGGCAAACTTCTTTCAACTCCAGTCACCATTTTTGCTTTCCTGAAATATAGCCAGGAGCGGTGCAGCTTGACACGTTCTAGTGGCAAGTCATTTGGTGTCCTGGTTTCAGAGGGAAGCGATCTGTACCCCAACCTGGCTTTGCCTCTAACTAGCCAGGGATTTGAGACAAGAAATCTTCTCTGGGCATCAATTTCCTCATCTGGAAAATAAGTGAGTTAGATGAGGTGGTCTTTGAAGTTCTTTCAACTCTAAACGATTATGTATGCCCTAAATCACTTCCAGTTTGACAAGATAATAAGAATAGTAGCAATTATTACTATTATTGTTATTATTACTATCTGCAAGTCCCTTCTATGGTTCCAAAGAATTCACTAGCCAGGCAAATCTTCTTTTAAAGTTTTCAAAAAAAATACTTTTATATGCCTAAATTTCACGAAACAAGGAGGATACTAGCCCCCCGCCCCTCCATGGCGAGATGTGATTTGAAAGTTCTAGTCTGACTCATTCCCGTCAAATTATTGAATTTCCCCTGTAACCTCACCAGACAGCTAAAAATGGTCTCTGAATACAACCTACACTTCAAGGCTGTTCCCCCAGCTAAAAATGCCCCTGCCCTTTCTCAGCTGTGAAAAGCCTCATTTCCCTTTTGCTCCCCTCCGCATTATGGAAGGAATTGTTTCTCCTCTGAATCCCTTGAGCACTTTGCACCATTATTCCATTGGCTTCATTCTGTCATGTTATTTTTGGTTTCATATCCAATCTATCTCTGCTTAACTAGACCCTCAGGACCTGGGGAGCAGGGACTGGGTCTCTGTACAGCTCGGGCTCGCTGCTCCCCCTCTCTTCCCTCCCTCCCTCTCCCAGCACCTGGTATATATTCAGTGTTCCTAGAAGAATTAAACTGTTGAGCTCTGTGGATTTTATCACAATGGGATAAGAATGCTCTGTGGGTTAGAAGTTCACAAGCCTGGGCTGAGCAGCACAGATCCCCACCCCCCTAGGATCACTGATTAGGCTGCTGAACACAAGGAGGGGGGTTGGGGCTTGGGGGCAGATTGGGATCCCAGGAGCATGTGTTGTGAGGTGCAGGGGAAAACTGGCTTTTTAGTGGTGGGCAAAGCCCTTATATAAGACGGACTGCATATTCCCTTCTCCTTACTTAGCCAGGTGTAGAACCAGCTGGTCGACCCTCCTGTCAGAATGTTCTGTAAATAGCACCCGACTTGGATTACATGGGAGTGTTTCTGAAATTTAAAGAATAATTGCTATTCAGTTTTACCATATGGTAACTCTCAGGAATGGTTTCCTTTGCCCCACTCTTTCTCCAAGATGGACCATAACGTGCATCAATATCTTCCTTGCCTTTGATGTAAAGTCATGTTTGGAGGCATCAAGCTCTGTGTGGGCTTCTCATTTTAAAATGAACAAGAATTAAAAAAAAAAAAAGAATTTCTAAATGAATGAGGATTTGAAGTTAGCCTACTTAAGAAAAGTTTAGACAAGGTGCTTTAAAACACCGTGGTAGAGAGAGAAGGAAGAGCTGTGCTATTGGAAAGGTGATTTTATGTTCAGCAACACTTTTTTACAGTGAGAATGAACAAACAGAAAAGTGGTGTCATGAAGAGTGGCAACCGCCCCCCAAAAAAGTTCTGAAATCCGCCCTTGATTGTTGCTCTCTTGCAGGAGAAGGAATCATGGGTGCTGTAAATTTTGAACAATTTCTCCAGAAAAGGATACATTTAATTGAAAAGTTGAACAGAATTAAGAGCTTAGATAACTGCGTCCTTGGAGGTACGTTTTTCTTAAAATATGTGAATTAACTCACCAAAGACATCTGAAAAAGAATCTGTATGGTTGTTGCATGTCGACCAGTAATGGCAAAGAAAGCTGGGGATTTCATTTTATCCAGGCTGAAGAAAAGCCAGAGGAGGAATAGAGGTCATTTCTGGTGACCAGGAGATCACTGTGTTGGAAATTCAATGGACAGTAGGTTGGAGTCCTTTTGCTTTAATAATTGGGATAAACATGGCAGATGCAACTTTACAAAACATTCTGAGAGTGAGAGAGGTAGGGAAGGCTGAGACAATCTACATGAATGCTTGGGAAGCAAAGCAGATAAAACCTGTTTGCTACCACAAGTGCGGATGGGGAAGCAACATTCCAGAAATGGAGGGGAAATGAAGGAGATCTCGGGTCTCTAAGGGGAGAAACAAGGCAGTGCTGACCTTTCCCCTCTCAGCTGCGCTGGAATGCTGGCTCAGAAGAAAAGGAAGGGTCGGGGGTTTTATTTTTTAAGACGAGGTCTCAGCAGTTCGAGTGAACATGGCACAGCTGGCTCTCAAAGATGGGCAGGGGGTGAGAAGGGTAGCCAGGGCCTGTGGCAGATGAGGGGAAGGGGGCCTGGGGGAGGAAAGAGGGCTTCTGAACCAAGGACAACATATGGCAGCTTGGGCGGAAGGACTGCCAGACGTGAGGTCCAGAGACCTAGCAGAGAAATGGAAGGGCAACAGGAACAACATTGGGGGGAAGGCAGCAGGGTGGGGAGGGGATTCTCCTTTCCAGATCTGAGGAGGGGACTTCACTCTGAGGAGAGCCATGGAGGAGGGACAGGAAAGCCACCAGCAGTGCCAGGAAGGCGTGTGGTATCAGGACCTGGTCTCCAGAAACAATTTCTTTCTTTCTTTCTTTCTTTCTTTCTTTCTTTCTTTCTTTTTTTTTTTTTTAAAGATTTTATTTATTTATTTGACAGAGAGAGATCACAAGTAGACAGAGAGGCAGGCAGAGAGAGAGAGAGGGAAGCAGGCTCGCTGCTGAGCAGAGAGCCCGATGCGGGACTCGATCCCAGGACCCTGAGATCATGACCTGAGCCGAAGGCAAAGGCTTAACCCACTGAGCCACCCAGGCGCCCCCAGAAACAATTTCTGCAAAGATGGTGACACCACAAGCCTGCATTCCTTCACACCCACTCTAAGTTAAAGGTCTGTTTTGTCAACACTATGTGAAATTGGCCTTATTTGTGGAATTCTGCAAGACAGCTTGCAGTCACGGGAGGGTATATGTGACCTAAGGAGAACCAGGCCCTTCTCTGAGGCCCCAGGGCCCTGGAGCCAATTCTTTGGGTTTCAAACCTTTTCCTGGAGGTTTTGAGAACAGTGAAATTGAAGAAAGTGTTTACCTTAGAGTAATGTCAAGGAGCAAGAATTTCTGTCCCCTCCAAGGTCCTTCTAGCTGGACTAAGAATCAAGTTGATGTGAGACAGATTAACAGGAGAAAATCAAATTTCATAGTGTATTAATGGGGAATCCACACAGATGTGGAAATTTCAAAGACAGGCAGGCAAAATGAGGTATATATGTCCTCCTGAACTAAGGAGAAGGGGTAGGAGTCTGGGACTTTGAAGGGAAAAAATGCAATTTATAGGGCAGTAAGAAAAAGAGCAGATGTTTGGTAATTAGATATTTGCCCTGCCCTACAGATGGGTCACTCAGATAAAATTTATCTTTGGTAATAACCATTCTTCTGGGAAAGATTTCCAATTTAGATTCTTCTGTGTAGTTAAGGGAGGGGCAAAGAGTTTCTCTCCACCCACAGGGTCTCAATTGCTTTCAGCTCAAGATAATCTTCAGGCCAAAGGGGCCCCATGTGGGGACGGCCTGTCTTTGGCCCTTTTGGTTCCATCCTCTGAAACTTGCTGAAGTTCCACACGTTAAACTTGAGCTGGTAGATTGGTTTGTCTCACTGAAACACTTCTCCTTGGTCTTGACAATAGGTCAGTTTAGTTAAACTCAGTTTAGGAGGCAGTGATGCACATGTGTTCTCCAAGTTAGATCTATGGTTCGAGTAATCAGGTATTAAATAAGAGGCATTTCTACGGAAACAAAAGAAAAGCGGTGGCCAACGATTAGTTCAAATTATAAACCAGTCTCTGTGTTGTGACGGTAGCCAGTTGAGAAGATTTCTAGATGTCAGGCTGGAAGCATGGTCACATAGAGTGAGGGCAGGCCGTGGCAATAAGACAAATTTTCCTGGTTTTATTGCTCAAGTGTCTCTGGTGATCCTTTGAGTGGCCCATAAAGCCACAGGCACAAAGACTGTCTATACCTGAGCTACTGTGGTGATTTCTCTGAAGTTTATGTCACATCGTTCATATTAAGTTTACAGGCCTTAGGAAGAAGGGAAGTTTTAGTTCTCAAATGATTCCAACTCAGAAAGATGGGAGAACGTTCAAAAACATTAGTTTGGAGAGTTGCAGCCAGGCATTGGAGGACGCTAGAAGAAATCAGGATCTAGTCCAGTGTATAATGAATAGTGTTAAAATTTAATATTTACAGGGGGCACCTGGGTGGCTAGGTTGGTTAAGCATCGGCCTTCGGCTCAGGTCATGACCCCAGGGTCCTGGGATCAAGCCCCACATCAGGCTCCCTGCTCAATAGGGAGCCTGCTTCTCCCTCTCCCACTCCCCCTGCTTGTGTACCCTCTCTCTCTTTGTCAAATAAATCTTTAAAAAAAAAAATCTAATATTTACAAAGGTGTGTTATGAAAACATAGCCTCTCTATAATACCCTCATTTTTACCAAAGAATAGCCAAATATTAATTTATTTACAAAATAAGTCTCATTTCCAAAAAATAAAAACAAAAATTAAAAAACCTCCCAAACTCAGCCTGATTATTTACATACATGAAACAATAATGGTTGACCATATAGGCTTTTAAACTCTGCTTTGCTGGAACTTTTCATAAGGAATCCCTAGAATGAACTTTTAAAAACCTCTTGAGGCCAGAAGCCAAGCCAAATACTTCCCATCTGATTTTATCTGCAATACTTATAGATTTGGGTGAATTCCTCTCTTCCTGAGATTCCAACATATCCTGAGTTCCCTGCACCTATCAGGAAGTGACATTCTTTACTCACCTGGTAAGCCTGCTGGGGACTCTGTAAGCAAAGTCACCATGATGATATTTCAAAGGGGCCTTGTGGACTCCCTAAAGTCAACCTTAGTTTCTTAAAGCTGTCTGATTATATCTGAGACTATGCATGTTTCTCTCAAATATGACATGCCAGCCAAAGCCTTAGTGACATACCCAAGATTTCCAATTATGTCCTGTCATAGAGAGAACACGTTCTTACTGAACTTAGGCAAATAAATTTATTGACATAAAATGTAAGACTACTCACTGAGAGTTTCTGAATTCTGGTGGGTTCAAGTAGGAAGAAAAAATAAACATTTCAGTTTATTCATGAAAGTCTATTTTATCAGACTGCTGTCAGTTAGCCTAAGAGAAGAAGTTTTCTTCAATCTAGAAAAAGCAGGATTTTTAAAAAGTCAGCAATGTTTCAAACAAAAAGTCATAAAAATTATAGTTATCCTCCTTAGTATATTCAGGTCATAAGTAGACTATTAATTCTTGTTTGCTTGAATCCAGTTTTTTGACTAGTTCTGGATTTTTTTTTAACCTAGTTCCGTTTTATGGTCTTGGGGTTATCAGAAACCTGTACTCAGAGTTCTTTCCATGTACCTCCCTGAAGATAAAGCACATTTGCAGGAAGCTTTTATAAAAGCATTTGAGTAAAAGTATAACTGTCAGGAAATAATAAAAGATTCAAAAATGGCCACAGTTAAAGATCTGATTAGAGTTCATCACAATGCAACTGATAAGGAAATTTGCTTAGTTTTGTGATCCACAACAGGTCAAGATAATAACATACCAGGACATCAGGTTTCTAGGCATTTCATATACTTTGTAGAACACTGATTTAAAACACACAAGCACTGATTTTAATAATATATCTACATAAATGTCAACTAACTGGCTTTATTATTACTTATTAGACAATGCTTCCCATGTAATTTAACACACCAAATGAGCCTAATTATTTTAATTTCTCAAAAACTTGTTTTTGAAGAGTCCCAGGAGCCCTCTGCAAGGTTCAGTTATAAAATAAAAACTTATTTTAGAATTCGATTTTTGGGGAACGTATCAAAAAATATCAATCAAAATTGATTAAATAGGATCACAAATCCCTATGAAACAATATCAAATGATCCCTGTAAACAAAATGACAATAAAAGGTTTCAAACAGGTTACATAGCTGTGAGCAAAATTTAGCTCTTTCAATAAATACTAAGACTCCATTTTCTTAAGTAATCAAAGGCTTCATAAATTTAGGAGACTATTTGGGCAATACAGATCATTGTTTTTTAGGCAGATAACTTAAAAGATAAAGAAAACTTTTGTTTCCAGTTTCTCTTTAGGCACAGACACATAGTTTAAGAAAATTCTGTTTTTCACAAAGAGAAGAGAATATCTTACTTTTTTGCTCCAGTGTATTTTTGATATTAAAATTAATTTAGTTACTTCAACTTATCTTAATCTTAGCCAGTACTGACCGTGCACAACATTTTATTCCAAAGAGTCTTTTTCCATAAACCTTCTGCAACTTTTCTTTTTCACATTCAGATTTTGCCCTAAGTTTTCCCTCCAGTCTCACTTTAGGACAAAATTACCTTTTTCTCCTTCAACAAAGATGTGCTTTTTTTTTTTCCCCTACCAAAAACACATACCTTACTTTCCTTGCATACAGAATTATCTTCTTTAACTCCACTAGTCTTAATTACATTTATTAGAATTCTTCATGTTTAGAAACCTTCATTTTTAGTGAAAACTAAATAGTAAGAAATTGTGAATTTTCTGCTCTATCAGAATTTTTCAGATTGGCAAATTTATGAATGTATTTCATAATTATTTTTATAATTATAATTATAAATATAACTCATAATATTTCATAAAAATGTGCTTTTTCATAATATAATCTGTTGATAAAGCATAAAACATGTTTACAAACAGACCCCAATTTTTTTTTTTAAGATTTTATTTATTTGACAGATAGAAATCACAAGTAGACAGAGAGGCAGGCAGAGAGAGAGGGGGAAGCAGGTTCCCCACTTGAGCAGGGAGCCCAATGTGGGGCTCAATTCCATGACCCTGGGATCATGACCCGAGCCGAAGGCAGAGGCTTTAACCCACTGAGCCACCCAGGTGCCTCAACAGACCCAAATTTATCTTGAGTTTCTCTGTAATAAGACAAAAGCAGATAAATTATTTTCAGCATTTAATGTTCATTATTTAAACTCATTTGGAAATTGTCTGAATAATCAAGGAATTTAACTTTACTCACCATTTAACTTAGCAACAAGTTTAGGTTACCAAAGATTTCAGAAGTCATTTAAGAGTTAGCCTACAGGGGTGCCTGGATGGCTCAGTGGGTTAAGCCTCTGCTTTCGGCTCCGGTCATGATCCCAGGGTCCTGGGATCGAGCCCCACATTGCTCTCTCTGCTCAGTGGGGAGCCTGCTTCCTCCTCTCTCTCTCTCTGCCTGCCTCTGCCTACTTGTGATCTCTGTCAAATAAATAAATAAAATCTTAAAAAAAAAAAAAAAAGAGTTAGCCTACAGGGGTGCCTAGGTGGCTCAGTGGTTTAAAGCCTCTGCCTTTGGCTCAAGTCAGGATCCCAGGGTCCTGGGATTGAGCCCCGCATCAGGCTCTCTGCTAGGTAGGGAACCTGCTTCCCCCTCTCTCTCTGCCTGCTTCTCTGCCTACTTGTGATCTCTCTCTCTCTCTGTGTCAAATAAATAAATAAATAAAATCTTTAAAAAAAAAAAGTTAGCCTACAAACTTTTCTATCTTAGAGACATCTACTTAATTCACTGTCTCCTAACAGTTATGCTTTGACTACACACAAAGCTTCATGAAGCATTAGACAAAGTCAGTCATTATCCTAAGGACTTTTTCCCTGACAAATTTGGCAAGAGAGTTAACATGAACTTATCTGACTTCTAGTAAACACAAGCAGAATAAAAGTTTTATACTGAATGCTGATTAACTCTAAAGATACGTCTATTTTAATTAAACCAGCAACCTATTTTAGCTTTCGTTTCAGACATTTTCCCAAATCACAGGAACTTGAAAAACACTTAGGTTAGTTTCTAGCTTTCTGAGTGTTAAATTGCCCAATCCTTACGAGAGTTTGTCTTCAAACTAACTAAAATAGACCTCTTTTACAAATTAATTTTAGCAGTACCATCCGGAGACAGAGAAAATATTTCACATTTACAACCTACAACACACAAAAATACAAAGACAAGATGCAAATAAAATCTTTTACAGCTTTTGCTTTTTTACTGATATTTGTGGAGAGAACGTTATAGGCCCAGTTTCCAAATATTTCCCCCCCTCCCACATCCCCACCTTCCCCCCTGGCCCCATGAAAGACTTCTCCCTGAAGTTTGTATTTCAAAGAAAGGCTCTTAGGTTCTAGAGAAGGAAGGTTGGGAGGAGGTAGTTTATGTCACAAAGACACAAAGAAAGTACCCAAGTTCCCCCCTCGCCCCGATGTTTGGAACAGATCTGCCTATTCTCAGATGCGCTAGAGTTTGGAAGTTAGAGTCTTTTTAGCAATTTGGATTTTAAAATAGCTTCTTCCCTATTCCCCGGCTCCCTTCTTTCCTTCAATCTCAGGAGATCATGGGCTGTGTTTATATTTCAAAGACATGATAAGATTTATAATTTCAAGGGACAAAGGAGAATGTAAAAAAAAAAAAATTCCCTAGAGATTCAGGATAATTGCTATTTAAAATTTGCCTTTTTTTTTTTTAAAGTACAGGGTAATTTTGTTTCAATATCTTGCTCTTTTATAACATCCATAAATATTTTGAGAACAGGTGAGCTTTGGAGGTTGGCAAAGATAGGTGGGCTTTGTCTTGTTTCTAAATTGCATTTCTGGTTTTGGAGAGATTTGTAAAATTCCCTAATTCCCCAAAGATCAAATTACAGCCTGAATAGTAAAGGACGGGCCCACCTTTTAAGCCAAATTTGCTTCTCTTTATCAGGGAGACCTTTAAGTAAAATGGGAACCAAAAGATTTATGCCTCTATAGTCTACATAAAACATTTTAACAGAAGCCTTTTTCCTGGACTTCTACTAACCCCAATTATTGGCCGTTTGCAGATCATTTGTAGGAAGGCCTGTAAGAAATTCTGGTCCTGTTTCTTCTTGTGAAGGGAACGTAGTATAAATATAATCAAATATTCTTTTGTAATTTGGCTCTAAATTTGGTAGTATCTTCTAGATATCAGAGGTAAAAGGGCTTCACAGTTTTAAAAAATCTGCTGCTGTCCGGGAGACGTGAATTCTTCTGTGAGAAGCAGTCTAGGATACACCAGCAAAGGACATTGTGTAGGAATGCCTGAAGCAGGCAGATCCTGATTACCGAGGCCTGGAAGGTAGGAACAAAGGGAGCTTTACTGCCAGTCTCAGGAGCTTTTGTTAAATTCCTTTTCTGGCTTTCAGCATTTCCAGGAGCAACCTGTATACTTAAAATCTAGAGATTAGGCCAGGGTGCTGCTCTCTGTAAATCTTATAGGGAAAGGGAAGTTAAAACAGGCAGATGACCCTGGATTTTTAAGAAGGGGAATTTATGTTGGATATGGATATTTATTTTTAAGTCTTAAGCCTAATTTCTGTTTCTTTTTTTAAATGTTATCAAAGGAGTCCCTATGACTAGTCATTATACTAATAAGACAATTGGAGCTCTTCCTTTTATAAATATATATAAAATTATATATATTTACATATTTAATTTAATGTTTATTTTAGATATTACAGATTTAATTATATGTGTTTTATAATACTTTTATGAATAAAATTTTATATTTCTTTATATTTAATTTATATATTTATATATATAATCTAAATATAACCGACTTAAAGGATCCATTGTCCAGTCACTGGTGAGTAGGATCTATTAATAGCAACTCTAACCAATAAGCCTTCTAATGGCTTAACTGAGGATGTAAGAGGTGTCTGGAGAGGGCAGAGACGATGCAGCCTCCATGACCCAAACGTTTACTCCTGAAAGTAGTCTCTAAAGCAAAAGCTTTCACTGCAGAGGCAGGAAGAACTGTGGAGTAAGAACAGTGTCCCCTCAAATCGTGAGCCACCTCCAGCCACAGACCTGCTCAGCTGTGACACTGAGCAGGTGCTACAGGAATGGGACTTTCCAGCACCAACAAGCAACGAAGGTTGAGATGACGAAGGTCCCTGTAGGCTGGCGCCTGTCACAACAAACTCCATGGCTGGACGGAGAGAAAGAGACTTAGGAGTCAGTCTATCTGATTGGCCACCAAGGTATAGCCCTGTTCATGCGTTCTTTGGATGGTGGAGATCAAAGAGAATATTCTCACTGGTCACAGAGCCAAGCTCTTAGAACATACAACAGGACGAAAGGAAAAGTCTCATCCAGTGTATGCACATGACCAACTTTATCTAAGCCTTGGGTCTCCTGGAGCTGAACCACCACCTAGCAGGGATGTCTTGTGATGTTTTCCAGTGTACCTCATTGCATGCTCGTTTTGTTCATGGGTGACCTTGTGTCAGTCTAACCTTTTCCATGATCAACTGAGCCTAATACAGGAGTCTTCTTGAGGTGGCAAGTGCTCTCATGATGTTTAAGTGCTCAACCCGTATCCACCATTTTGAGGCTTTGGCTAAGGTGTTCCTTAGCAACAGCCTTTACGTCATGTGCCCATTGGCCCACAGCAGAGTTTGTAGGACAAATAATGTAAAAGACACAGGCAAAGGAAAACAAAGTCCCTGGGAGGAAATGGATCAGCAGCCAAAGAGTACTCTTATCAAATTTAACCAGAGTCACTTAGCCTAAGGAACTAGTTTCACAAACACTTTCTCCTGCTCATCTAAATTTAGGAAGGGAGAAAAAGGACTCATCTCATCATTCTCACTTGGTCAGACTCTGCACATTCAGATTCCAGGAGAAAGTAAGAAATCTTGCTTTCTGCCAGCTGTGAGTCAGATGCCCTGGGATCTCTCAGCAGCAGTGTCGGGGGAAGGGTGTCCTGATCTTTTATGACTCCACAAACATTTTGAGAAAAACAGATGACTTTGGGAGATTGGTAAGGATAGGTGGGCTTTGAATTGTTTCTAAATTGTTAAAGTACCCTGCTGACTATGTCAACTGTCAGAGAGCAAGAAATCCTATCCCCTCCAAGGTCCTTCTAGCTGGACTAAGAATCAAGCTGCCATGAGACAGATTAACAGGAGAAAATCAAATTTCATAGTGTATGAACAGGGAATCTACACAAACATGGAAATTCCAAAAACAGGCAGGCAAAATGAGGTATATTTGTCCTCCTGAACTAAGGAGACGGGGGTAGGGGTTTGGGACTTCAAAAAAAAAAAAAAAAAAAAATATATATATATATACAATTCACAGGGCAGTAAGAAAAAGAGCAGATGGGGGCGCCTGGGTGGCTCAGTGGGTTAAAGCCTCTGCCTTTGACTTGGATCATGATCCCAGGGTCCTGGGATCGAGCCCCACATCGGGCTCTCTGCTCAGCAGGGAGCCTGCTTCCCTTCCTCTCTCTCTGCCTGCCTCTCTGCCTTCTTGTGATCTCTGTCTGTCAAATAAATAAATAAAATCTTTAAAAAAAAAAAAAGAAGAAAGAAAAAGCAGATGTTTGGTAATTAGACGTTGGCCCTGCTCTACAGATGGGTCACTCAGATAAAAATTATCCCTGGTAATAACCATTCTTCTGGGAAAGATTTCCAATTTAGATTCTTCTGTGTCATTAAGGGAGAGGCAAAAAGTTTCTCTGGAGCTCACAAGGTCTTGACTGCTTTCAGCTCAAAATAACCTTCATGCCAATGTGACCGGTCCCTAGAGTAATAATAGCATCAACCACTGCCTTGGTGCCCAGTGGGCTTAAATCTCCTGGGATAATTAGCTTAGAAAATTCATGAGTCAAGATGTCCACACGGTGGGCCCCATGAAGTCTGAAGAGGAGGGATGGATAAAGCCGAAAGCCAGTAGACTAAGTGTGTGTACATGCAGAAACGTTCATCACTGTGCCTATTTGGGGGGAAAATAATTTATACATAAACAAATGTATTTTTTCCTACATATTTAGTCCAAATGTTTGTTAAGAT
Organism: Meles meles; assembly: GCF_922984935.1. NCBI lineage: Eukaryota > Metazoa > Chordata > Mammalia > Carnivora > Mustelidae > Meles > Meles meles. The sequence goes on from NC_060080.1 coordinate 30,804,583, forward strand.
ATCTGAAAACGACTCCAGACCAAAGCCCACCGCATCTTATTTTTACCTTAAAGGCAGAGTTACAGAGATACCCAAATGATCAAGAAGAAGATCTTAAATACACAAGGATTTCCTAATTTTCCCCTTTTTCTTCTTTTCTTTTTTTTAAGATTTTATTCATCTATTTGAGAGAGAAAGAGCAAGAGAGTATAAGCAGCAGGAGAGGCAGAGGGAGAGGGAGAAGCAGGCTCCCCACTGAGCAGGGAGCCCTATGAGGGGCTTGATCCCAGAACCCTGGGATCATGACCTGAGCTGAAGGCAGATGCTTAACAGACTGAGCCACCTGGGAGACCTCAAGGATTTCCTAATTTATCACTGCATGCATGATATAAATAATCACCCAGAGTGCCGAGTTGGGTAATGTCCTTTTAACGGAATTATAAGTTAATTCAGGATGGGGGTGTTAGATTTCAGACATTAGTGGCAGCAAACTGTAGAAGAAAAGCAGAATGCTATAATTCGTGACCTAGAAAAAAGAGTAACAGCTTCTAATTTCCACTCATCCTTGGTGTCATATGATATGTTTCAGAAACTCACTTAAAATTGAGAAAATAAGCTATTCCTAATTATACTCAACTAAGGAAATAGTTCATTTATGACTCTAAGAAGATTAGAGAATCTTTAGTGTGTTTGTTTAGAAACTATGCCAAAATTTTCTTCAGAGGCATAAACCTGGTTTTCCCTTTCCCTTAAAAAAAACCAAAAACCTTTAGTAAAACCATACATGTGCTTGTGTGTATACACATACACATATTTAAAGATTTATTTATTCATTATATATTTAAAAGAAAGTGAGTGCACATGCAGAGCGGGGTGGAGAGGCAGAGGGAGAGGGAGAGAAAGAATCTTAAGCAGACTCCACACAGCACAGAGCCTGATGTGGGGTTGTATCATGACCTGAGCTGAAATCAAGAATTGGATGCTTAACTGACTGAATCACCTGGTGCCCCAAACCAAACATATCTAAAAATGGGGGGGGGCTTCAAGTGCAATTACTTCATTCAGAGATCTTGACAATGAACTCACCTCTGCTCTGAGTGTGAGATTTTTGCACTTTATGGCACATGACTCTGGAATAGAGGCTTTGTCATACTCACTCACCATTCTTTTTCCTCAGTGCTTGGCACATAGTGGGCATTCAATAAGTGTGCATTGAATGAGTGGATAAATGATATGACAATCTGTATTTATTTCTTTTTGGGCTGTCTTTGTCAATTTTTGGTATTGACTTTATGTGTCCATTACTGAGAAGGAGAAAGGGGTGGGGGAGGAAGAAGATGGGTTTTAAGGGCCAAGGACTGACCTCTGGGGTGATCCAGTTGTTCAGAGCCCATGTGGAGGGGAAGGTACTGCAAAAAAAAAAACCCTGAGCAGTAGCCTGTAAGTTAGAACAGAAACCAGCAGAGTATATTATCATAGAAGTTGGGATGGTTGGGTATTTCCAGGAGACTGGTTGGTTGTAGATGCTGCCTCTACCACTGGAACACAAGTAAGTCAAGGACCAAGGTGTGTCCTTCAGATGTGGCAACATGAAAGGAATCTGTGATCTAGACAAGAACAGTCAGAGTGAGCATGGAGCACCAGGAGAGCATGGAGAGGGGATGGACAGTGAGCAGTTTGTGGTAAAGAGTGTGAACCACTTGTTCCAGAGGGAAGGGAACCTAAGAGAAGTGGAGTGAAGGCTAGAGGGGCTATGGGCTCAAGAGTGGAGTTTTGTTTTATTTGTTATTTTTTATTTGTTTGTATTTTAAGATGGGAGAAGAGTTTCTTGTATGCTGTTGGCAATGATCCAGGAGAAAGAAGATAGAGATGATGATGATGATGTAGGAAGGAAAGGGGATATTTCAAGAGAAAAGTCCTGGAGCAGTTGGGCAAATGTGGTTCAAGTAAGGTGTTGACCCTGGTTAGCCACGTGGGCTCTGCCACAGTGAAAGAGAAAATGGGGCTCCAGTACACAGTGTATGTGGCAGGTATTGGGGGTACACTGATTTGGGGGTGGCTAGATAAGAGTGTTGTTCTCTATGGCTGCTTCTTCTTTTTTTTTTTTTTTTTAAGTAGGAAACCAGGGTATCAGTTGGATATGGGGGTGTGGGAGGGATGCTGTAGGGTTAAGAAGAAATGAAACCAATTTAAAGAATCATCTTGAAAAGTAGGAAAGCAAACTAGGTAGGAATGTGTGGTAGGATTGCAGTGCCGAGTGTCCATTTGAGTTCATGAATTTGAATATGACAGACAGATTAGGGGATTTTCCCAACAATCAGGGTGGAAATCAAAATTGTTGCCACTCTTCTGGAGAGCAGTATCTTTTGATCCAGCAATCCCCTTCTAGGAATTCATCCTAAAGATAGATGACAAGTTTGCAAAGATGTATACACAAGGATGTTCAACAAAGTATAATTGATAGAAAATAATTGGAAAGTACCTAAATATTCAACAATAAGGGATTGGATAAATAAATTATGAGATATCCATGGGATATTTTGCAGCTGTTGAAGACTATATGTCTACACTTGTTGATATGGATAGAGAGTCAAGATGAGTTACGACTGAGAATAGAAAATTGCAGCTTTCAAAGAGGCACATAGAGTAAAACCTGATGTGTTGAACTCTGACACAGTTGCTACAGAGTTCTCTACTGATCCCACAAAGTGGACAGGAGCTGGGATGGCCCTTTCATAGTGTCTGGAATCAAAGCAAGGGCCCAGGGAAGGAGAGAAACCTTGGCTGAGGCAGAGCCCTTCAATGGAGAGCAGTTCCCAGTGGGGCATTCAGCAGCTGACACTCCCCACTAGCTGAGGGAGCGGGGAGTTTCTCTGTCCTGAAGGGACTTCTGGGGGAGCACACTACGGAGCATCTACAGGCATCTATGGGAGGCCTGCAGTTCCCAGGCTATAGGTAGAGGTAGCCAGTAATGTCTGTTGTGTGTTCCTCTTTGGGCTACTGGGAGGAGCTAAGGAGATAATGCATAGGAAGTTGCTCTTTGACTGTGACAACTATCAGTGGAGGTGTTTTGTTATTCATCATTACCTGCTGTTCTATCCTGCCTCAGTCATCTTCACTGGGTCTTAAAGATCCCATTTTCTCTTTCTCCTTAGCTTTATTCTTGGGTCACTGACACAGGGAAAAAATAAGACGAAAAAGCGGGGTAGAATTCTAAAAGAGAAAATGTCCTGTGCTCTTCTGGCTGGCTTCTGTACAATCCTCAGTGGGTCCTGTCAGGAGCTTGGGCCTTCCTCTTGCCCGGCAGGTGGACCCCCTCTTCCTGGCCTGGGGAATGACCCTGGGAAGGTCCTCCCACCTTCTTCCCCCACTGAGATACTGGCCCATGGATTATCTTGGAAAGATAGGAGAGAAAGGAAAACCCACTCAAGGTAACAACATTTCACAGTAGCAAGAGGAAGTCGTAAGGGAAAAACCAAAGCCAAAGTGAAAATCTGAAGAGAGGCCACAAATACCTTTCTTGTGGAGAGTCATACAAGGGGAAAGCAGAGAAAATGGAGACAAAATATTTTCCTGACTTTTTCTACAGAGGATTTTGTTTTCCTGTGAAGCTTGTAAACATCTCTTGAAAGAATGTGTGTGGTCACACAAGTTGAAGGGCTGAACAAATTACGTCCTTGATTCCAGATGGTTTTAAATGGTAGCAGAGAGGAAGAGGACTGGCGGAGGCTCCCCACCCAGACCACAGGCCTCCCATTCTGCTCTCCCTGGGCCCCTAGCTTGAAAAGAGCTACTAGGGCTGCTTTTCAGACCCAAGGAATGCCTGCAGGCTGACTGACGGGCATTCAAGAATTAAAGGTTTGTATTTCCCCCAGTGCTATAAGCCCTCAACACCTGCCCCTCACCCTTCAGGCTCTGAACTACTCAGAAATTCTCAAACAAAAGATCACCCGGCTCCTAGAAAACAAAAGAGCACAAATGAGCAAAGAGAGAGAAAAACCACTCTGGGTCACAGGAAAGAAGGGAAAGGTCTCTGTCCTCAGAAACACAGAAGAAAGAGAACACAGCCCTGCTCAGTGCCCTCAGCTGCCAATGAAATGCTGTGTCATGGGATTTTGAGGGTTATAGGGCCAAACAGCGATCTCATCATCTTTACAAATGTGCCTTGAGCCAAGGTTATGAGTAGGCTTATCCTGATTGTAGTTGAAGTATCTGGCTGGGTGCATCCAGACATGAGTTCCTAGACCAACACTGAAAATCATGAGAATGTGGGGGAACATTCACAATACACCCTTAACTGAAAATGGCTTAATAGTACATCATTAACATAAACCAAACAGTACATTGGGTAGGATTCCAATTTTGAAAAACAAAATAAAGAACTCTCAATATGCCAAGTGAAAAGATGGGAGTGCCAGATACAAAAATGTTCAAGTGTTTCTCTTGGTGATGGGATTCTTTTCTTCCTCCTACTTGGCGGTGTCTTCTGATTTTTTTCCCTACAGTGGGCATACATTTTTACTCTCATCTGAGAAAGAGGCACAAGTATAGTTTGGTCAGAGGAGCTGGTTGTGTGGTTGTGAACACTTCACAAATGCACAGGCATGTGTATACACAGTATAATACATGGGGGGGTGTGCACACTCATGCCCACGTGTGCCCCAAGGCTCTAGACCACTCCTTCCATCTCAGCCAGAATCCTTTGTGTCTCTGGTGAAGCCTCAAACCCTGTGGAAGCTTCTGGAGAGATGACCTCCCGAATGGAACCCCCAGCCTTCTAACAAGAGTTCCTGGCAGGTGGCCATTGCCAGTGTAGCGGTAATAGGGCCACTAGGGACCCTGGACTCGGTCTCCGCCATCACACTCTGGGTGGGAGAGGGAGGAAGAGGAGAGGACCACAGTTTGCTGGCCTGCAGTTTTGCTTGGACGCCCTTTGGCAGAAGGACTCACGCATGCTACCACGTTCTATAGGATTAAAGAGGACACCTACAGAGAGGTGAACCCGAAAATTGCTGAGCTCCAGGGACAGAAAAGAGACTCTGCCAGAAGAAGCACCCGCAGGCCATTGGCACTCGGCTGAAAGAGGAAATGGATGAAGTGCCTGATTTTCCAGCTTTACGTTCCCATCCTCACTTTCAGAGGTTCTGGATTTCCTCTGACAGTAACAGCTTCCCATCCTCATAGGGTAATACCACCCCTTTTCTCTAAGGCAATTTAAACAGAGCAGTGTATTAGGTGAAGGTTCATAGTCTCCCATGCCCTCTTCCTTTCCCATCCTATTGGCCCTTCTCCCAGTCTATTGTTCTCTTTATGAAAGCCCATAAATCCTGAGCTGCCAGGGCATCGTCATCGGGGCTTAACTCTACCACCACCGCATACCTGTAAATGATTAATAACCAGCATTTGGCTAATAAGTAACATTCAGATCTGATATTAATAACAGATTTTTAAAGCTAGACACAGCTGGTGACAATTTAGTGACACTGGGTCACCTTTGTTTTTTATGCGTTAGCTTGGAGGAAAGACTGAACACTTCCAGATGTCACCAAACTACAAAACAAAACAAGACAAAAAACCCAAATGTAACCGTGTCTGAAGAGAGGAACCTGGAGATTGCGTGTGTGTGTGCACGTGCACAAGAGATTCCAGTTCATCTCACGTGTCACCTTCTGAGATCCTATGGGTCGATCTCATCGATGATGACTCTCCACAGCTCTTCACATCCCTAGAGCAAATACATTTTCTTGTAAGGGCTCACTGGTTGGCCATGAGTCAGAAATTAAGAATGCCATGGAAAAGTTGGGGAGAATTGGTTCCTCAGTAATGAGGCATCAAGCAGCATTCCTGACCAGCCATGTTTGTTCAGCCATATTGAACAGCTTACAAAATGCTAAGTACTTCCAGGGGCTGGGGTTACAAGAAGAAAAATTTTGTCTTCCTAGGGCTTCATTTGTGTGTGTGTGTGTGTGTGTGTGTGTGTGTGTGTGTGTGTGTGTATAGGGGGTTTGCAGGGGGTGGGGTATCCTGAACAGAAATTCCATTTTGGCCCGTTCAAGTTACAAGTGGATGTTTGACCTCGCTCAGCTGTGGCAGATGGCTCTGGGGCTCAAGCCCATTCTAGCACAGACATCTTTTTTCTAGCTCTTATCCCAGTAGGGACTGGAATTCTTTCTTCAGTCAGAGAAGGGAGGTCCTTTTTTGTTGGCTTTTTCCAGCCCATATTCTTGAGCGCAATCCAACAGGAAAGCTCCCCTGACCTCACTGTTCACATGGGACTTTCTTTAGGTTAGGCCAAACTTTCCTCTTCCATCTCTCAAACCAGCTCATACTCATGGACTGGCTGCTTCTTGAGAAACTCATCTTCTCCTTGTCCTCAGTGTGATAATGGCTTTGCAACCATCTTTCAAGTTTCTCCTCATCACGCCCTCTTTATCATAAATAAGGATCCAGAAATGTCTTTATGTATATTAAATATGTAACACATAGACACCTGGGTGGCTCTGTCATTAAGCGCCTGCCTTCAGCTCAGGTCATGATCCCAGGGTCCTGGGATCGAGCCCCGCATCAGGTTCCCTGCTTGGCGGGAAGCCTGCTTCTCCCTCTTTCACTCCTCCTGCTTGTGTTCCCCTCTCTCACTGTGTCTCTTTCTGTCAAATAAATAAAATCTTTAAAAGAAAGAAAGGAAGGGACTCCTATCTTCACTGAAAATAAAAAGCTACAGGACTGATGTATCTAGTCCATTTTAACTACAAATGCTGACCTCATGGAAGACTGGGGAGTAGGGACAGGCAGGGGAAGATCCCACCACAGACCCATTACCTCTTAGGTGGTCCACAGTTTTTCTATTTGCAATTCAAAGCCCCTGCAGAATGACTGATAGTGTGAATTACTTTCCTCTTTTGAAAACGGAAAGAGACCCCTCTTTAGCGAGATCAGAGAGTTCACAAATTGCTGTCCAAATTCCCTTTTTTAATCCATGTGGACTCCTATCCAGCATCTCCAAGGACTGATGGTCTGCTGCCAGTGGGACCACCACTGCCAGGAAGAAATGCCTTCCTCTTTCTCACTCTGTTCCCTTCTTCATAGATCAGCACCCCTGTCTTCCCTTTCCATGTGCTTTCTCTTCCTTCTCTTAGGAACGAATGTGATATTTGGTGGCATGTTGTCAGACATCAACATTCTAATTATAGCTCCATCACTATGAAGCTGGGTGTGCTGGGGAACAGACTCGTAACCAATAAGAGATGACAAATTTCACTGTGCAATTTAGTTCTTCACATCACGTCATCATTCTGACTCCTTTCTATTTAACCAGATGCTTTGTCAGAAATTCTAATTTAACCATTTGAAAGGCTAAGAATAAGAGATTAACAAAACCCTTTCCCTTTCCCACAAACATTTGACGTTCGGTTAACTTTGTTGCTCTGCTTCTCTGGAAACCGGATAAATGAAGGTAGGCATGGCCCTGATTGTAAACTGTATCCAGACTGGGACAACTGTAAATACAGATTGGAAGCCATACCTTTAGGTGTCCCATATGGCAGTGACTCTTGTAACTGGCATGACATCATAGGGGCAACAGAAGCTATGCCCATGGAATATGGAGCTTCGTATACAGGGTGACGCACATCCTTCTAGGATGAGTCTCATCTCTTCACACCGGGGTCATCATCTGGGGGCCAAAGAGAATAGCTTCTGACCTCAGTATGCATGGCTTTGTGGTCTGCTGCAAGGTCCTGAATAAAAGCAATGCCATCTGTGTCCTGCTGACACCCTCTGCATCCTGGTCTGTGCCTCCTTTTGATTCTACCGGTGCCTGTGGGGCAAGGCAGTCTCATGAGTCTGCATGGTTGGCAGAAACTTAGAAGACCTCCTGGCAGACATGGCGGGTGACGTTTGACTCTAGTCATTTGAACAAGAGCCTTTGCCTGTGAAGCTGTCTGCATGAACTCACAGTCCAGTCATCTGTTTTTTCTTAATTGCCAATTTTTTTTTTTTTTTTTTACAAATTAAAAGATAACACTGATGTAAAAATGGACAGATTCCTCTTAAGGACATTACACTAAATCAAAGAAACCAGTCACAGAAGCTTAATATTGTAAGATTCATTTATACAAGGGACCTAGAGACACAAAGTGGAAGGTGGTGGTGGAGAGGTGCTGGCAGAGGAGAGAACGGGGAGCTGTTTCATGGCAGAGTTCTGGTTTTGTAAGATGAAGAGTTCTGGAGACTGGTTATGCAACAATGTGAATGTACTTAGAAATGGTTAAGATGGTCAATTTTATGTGATGTGTATTTGACCACCATTAAAAGGAAAATTTGACAGCATCCTCAGAACATCACCCTTAAATCATATTTTCAATGATTGGGCTTATGCTAAATATTTCCAAATTTTACTATAAGTAGAATAGGAAATTTTTTTTGTCATCTTCCCAATACTGTCTTCCAATTTTGGTTAAAAAAATCACATATATTTCATTTATCATTTGACTAACTGACAGTTTCGGCAATCCGTTACCACAGTGGGCTCCCATGTAAGTGGGTACAATGACCCTTACTAACAGAAGATGCCACCTAGGGGTCGTTGTGGAACTACAGGCAGCCAGGCAGAGGAGAAGTAAGGGCTCCCCCAGGCCTCCCCACTCCTTGAAGGGAAGAAGCACCTGGAAAGGGAGCCAGAACTAAGCACCGCCCATTCCCCACCATCCGTCCAGTTAGTATAGTTTCCAAGATCTTGCTGCTATGAAAAGAAAGATCTCCCAGTATCTACAGTACTTGAGGCTAGAATAAATAATCTTTTATGGATAGAGTACGAAAATCTTGCTAATAAAATCTTCAACTCCTAATCTTCTGTTATTCTCTTAAGACAATACAGTATCTCCAGAGCAAATAAAGCTAAAAATTCTTGCACAAACTCTTGTGCCCACTTAGGAATGAGATAGAGTAGTTTGGGAGAATGGCCAAACGATTTTGCGCGTTTGGTACATTTGCGACAAGTCTGTATTGTATTATGGAATCCCCAGGTCACAGAACAAATCAACAGCTTTAGAGACCAGCTGGTTTAGAGACCACCTGAGACCAATGGTTCTCAATCATTATAGTGACCCAGCCCCCTTTGACATTTTGATACAAAATGAGAGGCTTTTTTCCCATGAAAGGCTATTTTACACAAAACTCTGAAAATAATTTTAAAGTGTTCATAGATGCCCAACCTCTACCCCAAAGTTTGTCACAGATTGAGGATTCCTGCTCTAGTTCCACCCTGTGATTTGGAAGTCGGGTTTCTGAGATATGCCACACAGGAAGAGGCAGTCTGGCAGAGCTGCAGGCTGGATGGAGATGTGGTCCCACACACAATGTGGTGTCGTGTCAGAGCCTATCCTGGTAAACCCCTCCCAGGAGTGCACGTGTTCTCTCTGTAGAGGAGGGGCTGGGAGGGCGAAGACAGAATGGGGGGTCCCATTCAGAGTCAGCAACCATGAAAAACAACCATTGTCTTACTGACTGGAGAGGAAGAGGGATGTGAGTAGGTGGCAATCCAGGGATAGTCAGAAGGAGAATGGACAATGACCCGTGGGCTGAATAGAGATGACAAATATGGGGGAATGTGACAGCAGCATGGCCTGTGAATACAATCCGAATATAGGACAAGTAATAGTTAAAGTAGCAGAAGGGCTGCAAAGAGGCGTAGACCAAGAGATGCTCCGGAAGAGCTCTGGAGAATTACAGAAGGAAGTCTGGTTTCCTTGGGAGACCTCTTCCCAGGGACTTGTACAAAAAAGTCCCTAAAAAGAACTGGAAGACTGGACTTGCAGCATAGTGGGTAGGAATGCTGCTCCTTGGGTTCTTGCTACGAATGGGATACTTTTTTTTTTCTTAAAGATTTTATTTATTTATTTGACAGACAGAGATCACCAGTAGGCAGAGAGGCAGGCAGAGAGAGAGAGGAGGAAGCAGGCTCCCTGCGGAGCAGAGAGCCTGATGTGGGGCTCGATCCCAGGACCCTGGGATCATGACCTGAGCGGAAGGCAGAGGCTTTAACCCACTGAGCCACCCAGGCACCCCCAAATGGGATACTTTCATTGGGAAAGGAATGGTGGGGGAAGAGCCAATTCTGATACATTTTGGTTTAAGTTCCCCAATGAACCTGGCAGGAGTCACACTGACACTCCAGGTGAGTCTTCCAGAGGGGCTGCCTGTGGGGAGCACCCAGCTGGCATGGACTTTGCAGCAAATTGTCAAAACTCTTTCTGAAGCTCAGCTTCCTTGTCTACAAGAGAGGATCAGGACTTGTTGAACACCAACTTTCCTTCCAATGTGGAAAATCTTCTGCCCCTTTGACCAGATTGGAAGGCCAGTGTTGGAAGGTCAGGGTTGGGCTCTTTCAGCAGATCTGAGTGAGTCATTTCTGAATTGTCAGTAGGAACACTATCCTCTTCACTCAGATATTCCCTTGAGTCAACATTTTTTTGGAAATTTGGGCAAGGGAGACTCTAAGAGGCTGGAAGGAAACCCATAAGAGGCTAAGAAAATGAAAAGGATGATGATCAGGATTGGCGTTATATTCAAGTTGATGGAGGATTCCAAGAGAATACACCAGCAGACTTGGGTGTCACTGGACAACAGAGGTGGGGCAAGCTGGCAGGGTGACTAATGCAATGGCTCCTGTCCCACTTCTTCACAATGCACTACTCTGTATTCAGTTCCACTCTCAGGCTGGGATAATACGGCAATTGCAGTAGTGTGGCCAGCCCTGATGTTTGTACATTTCAGTGTCCAGGGAGAGAGACTCTCCCTTCCTATGGCTCTCCCCTAAGAGTGGAAAATTTACCAGAAGCCACAGCAAATCTCATGAAACCAAACATGCTCATTCCTGCACCTATCACAGGCAAGGGTAAGGAAATTGTGTTCAGACAATTTAGGCCTACCCTAAAAGGACAAGGACTACAAGGGGAAAGGGGGAATACCTGACAAAAGCCAAGTCTTAGGCGCCTGGGTGGCTCAGTCGTTAAGTGTCTGCCTTTGGCTCAGGTCATGATTCCAGGGTCCTGGGATTGAGCCCCACATCAGGCTCCCTGCTCCCTGGGAAGCCTGTTTCTCCCTGCCCTGCTTCCCCTGCTTGTATTCCCTCTTTCACTCTCTCTCTCTCTGTGTCAAATAAATAAAATCTTAAAAAAAAAAAAAAAGCCAAGGCTTGTTGGAATGATGAAGAATGGCAGCTGAGCAGACCACCATCAGGACCAACTACATGCTATATTTCAAAAGTCTTTCTGCATTCTTCTTTGCAGCATCATCTTTTGAAATATGATGGCGTGTGACCATGTTCCCCATTTCTACAGATGGAGTAATAAACTCGAGGTCACACAGTCAGGTTAGAGCTCGGGACAGAAAATCACTACTCAGAAACCAGGGCCTCTCTATGTATATTCCAAAAGGTATAAATTTTTGGTTTATCCTTTTACCCAGTAGTCGACTTCTGGGGATTACTATAAGGAAATTATTATAATTCATGATTATACTTATAATGAATGGGAATAAAAGAGAGACAAGAATGTTTACCCAAGTATATACATATATAAAATGTTATATATATTCATATATGTATATATATTTGTGAAAAAGTGGAAACAACGTGAGAACCCAATGATATGCAGGTAGATAAATCAATGGTGATACATACTTAACAAGAGAATATCATGCTGCTATTACAATTAAGTTATAGAAAAAAAGCAGTTGCAATGACCTGGAGAAACCTTCACAATATGTTATTACTTAAAAAGCAAGCTATGAAACTGATGTAAAAGTTGGGGCATTTGGGTGGCTTAGTGGGTTGAATGTCAATTCTTGATTTTTGCTTAGGTCATGACCTCGGGGTCATGGGATCAAGCCCTGTGTTAGGCTCTGCGCTCAGAGGGGAGTCTCCTAGAGATCTCTCTCTCCCTCTCCCTTGACCCCTCTCCTACTGTACCCTCTGTCTCTGCCTCTCTCTCTTGAATAAATAAATAAATTTTTAAAAAGTAAAATAAAATTGTTGTACAAGAAACTCATGTCTAATCTAAATGACAACATGAAAAAGTGCTCAACATCATTTGACATCAGAGAAATACAAATCAAAACCACAATGAGATACCACCTCACACCAGTCAGAATGGCTAAAATTAACACGTCAGGAAACAACAGATGCTGGTGAGGATGCGGAGAAAGGGGAACCCTCCTACACTGTTGGTGGGAATACAAGCTGGTGCAGCCACCCTGGAAAACAATATGGAGGATCCTTAAAAAGTTGAAAATAGAGCTACCCTATGACCCAGCAATCGCACTACTGGGCATTTACCCTAAAGATACAAATGTAGTGATCCAAAGGGGCCTATGCAAATGAATGTTTATAGCATCAATGTCCACAATAGCCAAACTATGGAAAGATCCTCGATGTCCATCAACAGATGAATGGATAAAGATGTGGTATACATATACAATGGAATACCATGCAGCCATCAAAAAAAAACCAAAATCTTGCCATTTGCAACAACATGAATGGACCTAGAGGGTATCATGCTAAACGAAATAAGTCAGTCAAAGAAAGACAATTGTCATATGATCTCTCTGATATGAGGAATTTGAGAAGCAGGGTGGGGGGTTGTACAGGGTAGGGAGGGAAAAAATGAAACAAGATGGGATCAGGAGGGAGAAAAACCATAAGAGACTCTTAATCTCACAAAACAAACTGAGGTTTCCTGGTGGGGGGGTGGGTAGGGATAGGGTGGCTGGGTTATGGACACTGGGGAGGGTATGAGTTATGGTGAGTGCTGTGAAATGTGTAAGCCTGATGATTCACAGAACTGTACCCCTGGGGCAAATAATACATTATATGTTAATATAAAAAATCATGTCTAGAAAAATGAAGAGATGTATACACCACCATTTTATCAGTGCTTATCTTTGCAGAGTGGAGCAATGGATGATTAATTTCCTACATTGTGCTTATCTCTGTTTTCTAAATTTCTTTGATGAGAATCTGTAACAAAGGATTTCTGCTGTGAGAACATTAGAATTAATTTTAAAAATGTCTGTTAGGGTTACAATGCTTTTTAGTAAATGATTTTCTTTTCACTAAAACACTGATTTTCATGCCTAGCTGCCAGGTACCAGAGGGTTCCACAAAAAATTGCTGGAAATAATGCTGGGGACTAATGACTCAAGAGCCCTCACAGTGGTAGTACAATAGTCCCCTTGGACCTCTCCTCAGAGCTGATGAAATCTTAGCTTAAGAAACATCAGTCAGTGGGGCACCTGGGTGGCTCAGTGGGTTAAGCCTCTGCCTTCGGCTCAGGTCATGATCTTAGGGTCCTGGGATCGAGCCCTACATCTACTCATCAGGGAGCCTGCTTCCGCCCCTCTCTCTCTGCCTGCTGCTCTGCCTACTTGTGATCTCTCTCTCTCTCTGTCAAAAAGATAAATAAAATCTTAAAAAAAGAAAGAAAAGAAACCGGTCAGGAGGATTGTAAAATTTCTTGCTTCTGCTGCCTTCAAAGAGTGGTCACTGTACCCACAGCTGACGAGCAAAGCACAATATATGCTTTGGGAACCATGGGGGGAACAAAATGGTTCAGATTCTCTTTAAGACAACACTTATGATCATAATTATTTCTGGAGTTCCTGGTATTTGGTGCCTAATAAGTATTGCATAAGTGAAGAGATGCTAGGCCAGGAAAATTATTTAAAAATATTAAGCAGTGAAACCACTAATTTCTAAATACTCAGTATAATCCCTTCTTCCAATTATATTTGGTGGAGGACAGAATGACTCTCATGAACTCTGCTTTTTCTGGACTCGTTCTTGGGCCTCCTGACCACCCAAGTACGCAGAGTCATCCCACATTGATCTCAGCTGCCACGGATGAGAAGCACTTTCTCTTCTGTTGACCTTCTAGCCCCTGGTGATTTTGTCTCCTGAACAGACAGAAAGTACCCAGGAAAGAGCATAACTGAAAAATTCACATTTTCAGCCTCAAAGCGAAACCCTAAAGGGGGAAAAAAGCCTAAAGAAATTTAAGGTCCAAAGTTATTCAGGTCAGAAGCTAAAATGAACTGGCCTACCGCACATTCTTCAAATAGGTAAAGACTGGAGGCTGCCAAATCCTGAATAAATATCTTTTAAAAAGAGCACTCCAAGGGTACCCCCGTGTCCACTCTGCTTTGAAGACAAACGGTCCCCTATAATTAGAAACAGCTTTATTCACATACCAGAAGTCCATGCTTCCCTTCCAATTACTTTCAGAAACATCGTAAGATCCATTAGCAACAGTGTGAAGTACGCTTTAAAAAAAAACAACAAAACTGTTCCTCCTTATGAGTTCGGTCTGATACGAAGACTGCAGTCTGCTTATTCCTAAGAGCTGGATTTTGTTCTTTGGGATTTTTTTTTTTTTTTTTTTTTTGGCAGGATGACTATATGTGTGACTTACACTTTTATTACCAGAAAGACTATCACATATTTGGTTTAATCACAAAGAGCAGTCTTATAAAACTTTGAATTAAATGTATTCCTATATAGCACACGAGAGAACATGCATGCGCACACATGCACACACAACACACACCACATTCGTATACCCTGAGCACTCCCTAAACATAATAAGAACAATCAAAAGTTCTTGGAAGCACAGGGTCCATATCATGAAGTAACAGTTCTTCTGAACTCTGCACTGGTCAGACCACTAGGGAATATATATACTGCTAAGTTCTAGAAACCACATGTGGCCAATTTAAGAAACTGCAGAAACTGGACTATGTTTCTATGGACCACTATGGACTACAGACTTTTTTAGGGAAGGATCTGTGTCATGTTCTGTCTGGGACCCACACCCCCTAGCATAGCATCTTATACATAGAAAATGACCAAGCTTACCTGTTGAGGGGTGTGTGGCTGGTTCAGTCAATGGAGCACGCAACCCTTGATCTTGGGGTTGTGAGCTCAAGTCCCGTTAGGCACAGAGCTTACGTAAAAGTAAATAAATAAATAAATAGATAGATAGATAGATAGTATTTGTTAAATGAATGAGTAATGAATCCATACTTTAAGCATAATTGTCAAAGAAGTACATATTTAACCTGGGAAATAAGATATAGAGGACACATTAGCTCATTTCAAAAACTTGAAGAGTTATAATAAAGAACAAAGCAGAAATTTATTCCCTTTGTTCTTTGGACCAGAATTAGGGTGACTTAGTGAAAACTGTAAGATCCATATCATTATTGTTCTGTGTATCTATCTGGGAGAATTATGGGATGCCTGGGTATGTTCCAGTTGCTCAATTTTAGTTTGAATATTATAGAGATAGAGAAAAAGAAATTTGGGCTTGTGTAGAAATGAATAATTTCTTCAAGAAACCTTTATTGTGGGTGGTGCCAGATGACACTGAGAGCAAGGTAGGTGGCTAACGACAAAAGCAGGACTTCTGCATGTGGCTGTCCAATTTTCCCAACACCATTTGTTGAAAAAAAATGAAACTGGACCATTTCCTCACACCACACATGAAAATAGACTCAAAATGGATGAAGGACCTCAATGTGAGACAGGAATCCATCAAAATCCTTGAGGAGAACACAGGCAGCAACCTCTTCGACCTCAGCTGCAGCAACTTCTTCCTAGAAACATGGCCCAAGGCAAGGGAAGCAAGGGCAAAAATGAACTATTGGGACTTCATCAAGATCAAAAGCTTTTGCACAGCAAAGGAAACAGTTAAGAAAACCAAAAGACAACTGACAGAATGGGAGAAGATATTTGCAAATGACATTCAGATAAAGGGCTAGTATCCAAAATCTATAAAGAACTTATCAAACTCAACACCCAAAGAACAAACAATCCAATCAAGAAATGGGCAGAGCACATGAACAGACATTTCTGCAAAGAAGACATCCAGATGGCTAACAGACACATGAAAAAGTGCCCCACATCACTCAGCATCAGGGAAATACAAATCAAAACCACAATGAGATATCACCTCACACCAGTCAGAATGGCTAAAATTAACAAGTCAGGAAATGACAGATGCTGGCAAGGATGTGAAGAAAGGGGAGCCCTCCTACATTGTTGGCGGGAATGCAAGCTGGTGCAACCACTCTGGAAAACAGCATGGAGGTTCCTCAAAAGGTTGAAAACAGAGCTACCCTATGACCTGGCAATTGCACTACTGGGTATTTACCCTAAAGATACAAATGTAGTGATCCAAAGGGGCCTGTGCAAATGAATGTTTATAGCATCAATGTCCATAATAGCCAACTATGGAAAGATCCTCGATGTCCATCAACAGATGAATGGATAAATAAGATGTGACCACACACACACACACACACACACACACACACACACACACACACACACAATGGAACACTATGCAGCTCTCAAAAGAAATCTTGCCATTTGCAACGACATGGATGGAACTAGAGGGTATTATGCTTAGCAAAATAAGTCAATCAGAGAAAGACAACTATCATATGATCTCCCTGATATGAGGAAGTAGAGATGCAAACATGGGGGGTTGGGGGGGGTAGGAAAAGAATAAATGAAACAAGATGGGATCGGGAGGGAGACAAACCATAAGAGACTCTTCATCTCACAAAACAAACTAAAGGTTTCTGGGGAGAGGGGGAGAGGGAGATGGTGGTGGGGTTATGGACATTGGGGAGGATATGTGCTATGGTGAGTGCTGTGAAGTGTGTAAACCTGGTGATTCACAGACCTGTACCCCTGGGGCTAATAACACATTATATGTTAATTTTTTTTAAAGATTTTATTTATTTATTTGACAGAGAGAGATCATAAGTAGGCAGAGAGGCAGACAGAGAGAGTGAGAGGGAAGCTGGCTCCCTGCTGAGCAGAGAGCCCAATGTGGGACTCGATCCCAGGACCCTGAGATCATGACCTGAGCCGAAGGCAGCAGCTTAAACCACTGAGCCACCCAGGCGCCCCTATATGTTAATTTTTTTTAAAAAGGCAGGACTTCTTTCCTTTCGAAATTTGTTATCTATTCAGGAATGCAGATGAGTAAACTGGTGATCACGGTATACACTGGAGAGGAGGGATGGAACCTGTGGCAGTCCTTGGGTGCTCAGGAATCCTTGAAGGCTTCTACCGAGTGATAATGCAGGAGATGGGTAGGGTGATTCAGCGTGCCAAAAGCCCCATGCACAAGAGAAGGCTACTTTGGAGAGCCCTCCACCACTGAACCCTGAATCTTTAAACCAAACACACTTGCCACTTCTAGTTCTACTCACTCTTCTCTCGGGGAGCCTTCTCCTATTTTAGTCCTGCAGATCAACCTTGATGGCTTTCTTTTGCTTTTCACATTCTGATTCTAATTGCTAAGGCTTATTTTGAGATTGAGTATTTACGTCATTCCTGGTCTGTCTCTGAGAGTCAGGACTCTGGCAGAAATAGAGCTCTCCGAGTAGAGAGGGAGCTTGGGATATCTGATCTCAGCCAAGAAGATCGTTACACCAGGGCCGGATGTAACATGCTGGAACCAAGAACCAAGCTTCAGTGAAGCCACACTCAACCCGGCCTGACATTCAAAAAGCACCAAGACAATGGAAACGTTCTGGAATTAGATCATGATGATGGTTACACGTCTTTGTGAATATGCTAGAAATCACTGAAGCATACACCTTAAATGGGTGAATTATATGGTATGTGGATTGTATCTCAAGAATAACAATTTTTTAAAAAGCCACAAGCCATGGCTGCTAGAGGAGGCTGAGCTTCATCTCTGGTTAAACTTCCTGCTTTCCTTGTGTTTATTGGAAAGAGAAGTATTTGTCTCTAGACATATTTTTGCCATCTTTAGAAATTCCTGACAACCTATAGCCCTTTCAAGACACGAAAAGAGTCGGATCAGTGCTCACTCTATACACAGTATATTAATTAATAACTAAATAATGTCATGCTGTCAGATTCATGATTTATCCTTGTAAGCCAGCTTTCATATTGTCATCACAGGCAGCACTGAGTAGTGAAAGAGCATCTGGGGAGGCCCTGATTTTGCCATTAGCCTAGCCCTGGTTGGGGGGCAGATATCCTAGAACCTCTGGGTCTCTTTCTCCTCAACTCTGACATGGAGGGTTAGACTCAGTGGGCCCAGTTTGTCCTCATGATTCTGTGACTCTCTGACTTTCAAAATCTACAGAACAACGCCAAAGGTAAGTAGGCAAAGGTTTCTATCCATATTTTACCCATGAAGAAACTAAGGGCCAAGACTGATTAGTATTTGAATCATGACCAGAAGTGAGTTCACCTGTGTTCAAGTCCAATATTTCTTCTAGTGGGAGAAAAATGTGGACCCTCATCCCAAGAATTTTCCATCTGAGGTTATTCAGTTGGTGAGGGTTGGAGGCAAGATTGTAGGCTCTGGAGGGTGTAAACAAAGGAGGCAGAAACATCCGGAAGGGCCAGTGGGACCTGGGTCATGGCCCATGGAGGAGGTAAGTCGGCAAAGGTTCTTTGCTGAGGAATTTGCATCCCCCAGAGCAGAAGGAAAGCAGGAGTTGCCAGGAAACCTTGAGTTTTTCAATTTGGCAATCAGTACCTAACTGTGTTTTTATAGGAAATTGCTCAGCTCCTTGGAAACTTTATGCGGTATAAATATGGCCTTGGAATTCTATATATGTGCTTAGCAAAAGGCAGAAACAGTTTGGAACCTCTGCATTTGGAAGATCTGCTTGCATTATTATTATAACTACTTTCAGTGGTATAATATGAAATTGTATTGCTAAATACAATTTAATTTTCTGATCTTTGTGACTTCTTGGTAACAAGTAAAACCCAAGCAGAGAGAAGGTGGAGTGTAAAAAGCAGTTTATTCTGAATCAGAAAACTTTGGTCATGAATGGCTTCTAGTTGACTGACTGTGTGGCCTTAGACAATTCCCTTGGTCTCTCAGATCTTCAACTTCCTCACCTGCAAATAAA
Organism: Meles meles; assembly: GCF_922984935.1. NCBI lineage: Eukaryota > Metazoa > Chordata > Mammalia > Carnivora > Mustelidae > Meles > Meles meles. The sequence continues at coordinate 30,823,528 of NC_060080.1, forward strand.
GGAGTTAGAGGAAATTATCTTTAAAGGCCAGCTCAGCTCTAGAATGCTGTGATCAGACACCGTATACTTGACCACATTCTTCTCCCTAAATCTTGGGGATTTCAGTCTCCTCCAGCCTGTACATATCACCCTCATTCCTCTTTGCCTTGGAAACAGAAAGGCCAGCACTGTCTGGTACCACTTCTAAAAGCTAGTTATTACAGGTGACTCCCAGTGCCTCTCCCATGACCGTCTGCACTGCTTAGAAAAGTAACCTTGGAGGAATGTATCGAGCCTGATCATGGCTAGAGAGCCAGTGCATACGCTCTGGAGTCAGAGAGATCTGGAAGGAATCCTGAGTCTGCCACATATTAGTCACCTTGGGCAAGCAAGTTCACCATGCCTGGTACCTAGGGAGCACTCAGTGAAGGTTAGCTGTGTAGGACAGCACAACCTTGTAAAACCATAAGAGATTAAATGTCACATAGGTTGTATTTCTAGGAGGAAATGCCATCCCTCTTTTCTTCAACATCTCTGGCAAAGTTGTTACCAAAAGGTAACAGGCCCAGCCAGTCACGGAAGGGAGGAAGTGATATCCATCCAAAAGGAAGAGCATTTAACATTTGAGTGAATTGCTTAAATTCTTATGAAGGAATAGCGTGAGAGAAAAGTCAAAGAGGGGATGGATGAGAACTGAAGGAACAAGAGAAGAAACAGTAGGTGGTGCCTGAGGTTAATGTGATAATTTCTATTTTATGATAAAAGGCAGTCCTAAGCAACTTCTAACCATTTTATCAAGAAGGAGGAAAGAATTAGCTAACTTATATTCCTCTTAGAGAAATGCATGTGTTTTTTTCTCTACATGTGGAATTTGTTTAAAAATTCAGCATTGCATGTTTTAAAATATATTGCTATATTCTGGGCATGCACATTCCATCTAATATCACCTTTCTCCCTCTCTTCATTGTATCATTGATTTTCTTCCCAGCTTCAGGCTCAGAGCAGACAACACACCTGGTGCCTCACTGGTGGTTTCACACCAGCTGCCTGGGATCACACATGAACCTGTCAACCATTGTGGAAGAGCAGAGCAACGCAGAGTCTCAGACTAGTCTAGGCAGGCCTGCAGCTGCCACATTCTGATACATTAAAGCCACAGGGGGCTAAAACACGAGTTCTGGATCCAGATGTCCTTGGGTCACATTTGACTCCATCATTTCCTAGATGTGTGACCTATGGCAATTACCTCCTTTCTTTTTTTTCTTTCTCTTTTTCCTTTTAATCTATTTAGAGCTGAGATTGAAATCTACCAAACTAGGGGTGCCTGGGTGGCTCAGTTGGTTAAGCGACTTCTTTGGTTCAGGTCATGACCTCAGTGTCCTGGGATGCAGCCCCACATTGGGCTTCCTGCTCTGAGGCGAGCCTGCTTCTCCCTCTCTCCCTGCTCTCTCCTTGCTTATGCTCTCTCACTCTCTCAAATAAATAAACGAAATCTTAAAAAAAAAAAAAAAAAGAAAAGCCAAGTAAAATGTTGACTGACACCCGTGAGAGAACCACTTTCATTGCAGTAAAATACATATAACCTAAGTCACATCGTAACCATTTATGTGTACAGTTCAGTGGTAGTAAGCACGTTCATACTGCTGTGTAGCCATCACCACCGTCCACCTCCAGAGTTCCTCATCTTGCAAAACTGAAACCCATACCCATGAAACAATAACTCCCTATGACCTCTCCCTGCCCCGCCCAGCCTCTGGCAACCACCACTCTACTTTCTGTCTCCATGATTTTGACTATTTTATGTAGCTCATATAAGTGGAATCATATACTCTTTGTGTCTTTGTGATTAGCTTATGTCACTCAATGTCCTAAAGTCTCATCCACGTTATAGCATGTATCAGAATTTTTCCTTTTTAAGGCTGAATAATATTCCATTATATGTATATACCATATTTAGCTTATTCATTCATCCAGCAACAGACACTTGGGTTGTTTCCAATGCCACTATCAACATACGTGTACAAATAACTCTTCAAGACCCTACTTTCAGTTCTTTGGGGTATATATCAAGAAGGAAATTGCTGGATCACATAGTAACTCTATTTTTAACTTTTTGAGGAACTACCATACTGTTGTCTACAGTGACCAATCCAATTATTATCACCCTGTCCATCATCATCACCACGTTTTCACAACATGCTTATAAAAATCAGAGCCACCATTTATCATACCAAGCAGTGTGCTATCGAAAACGTATGTGAAATAACTACACTGTTTAGACTTGAGTTTTCTTAAACAGCTTGATACCATGTGGAGTCAGGTGTTCTCCGGGCCAAATCATTTCCCCCCAAACATTGCAATGTGCCTAGCCCTCTCATTATATGAGGTTCCCATATGTTTTCTCTACTTTCTAAGATTCAGAGTGTTTGCTATATATAGACCCTCAGGATCTAACCAAATCACCTGAGAAATAGACAACAGAGATCTAGTATTACGTTCGAATTATAGACTGAGAAGCTGAGATACACAGAAAGAAATAAAGCTGCTCTACAATTTGGAAAACCATGTGCAATGCTATAAAAATGTCTCACTGGACTCTTGACCACATAAATCATTATTTTTATTGCCCTCTCCCTAGATGAGATACGGATTAGTTTGAGAGAGTTGTTTATAGTTTGGCAAGCTATTAAGTAAAAGAACCTAATTTCAATTCTCCATTCTGGTGAGTGGTAGGAATAAAGGGAATTTAGGGAAAGAGGAAATGATAAGCATGGGAAGGAAATGTTACACCTAAAAGTTTTGTTTAGAAGCCTACTGGTCAGTCAGTGCATTTAATTTATCCAAGCAGGGGTGTGGAATCAAGTGGAGGGGGTTGAATTCCTAAGCTCCCATTATGTTAATGTTAGTTCGGACAACCTCCTTTCCACAGTAAGTCTGGGACTGAGGTAACAGTTAGCTGAGTTAATGCATGACTAGGGTGTCACAAAGAAGAGGTCACAGAAGCACAGAGGAGAAAAACAGCTCATTTCTTCCATCTTTCTCAATATTTCTTGCTCCCTCTCTGTTGTTCTCATTCATTTTCTTCATTCCATTCCATTTCCTCTTTCTTGCCTTTCATTTCCTCATTTTGGGACAGTGAGAGGTCACAGTCGTGCTGCCAACAGTTGTGACACTTTCAGTAGTCATGGCCACCACAAAGCTCGGGTTGGACCCTGTCTCGCAGCCTTGAGGGAGTGTCTGTCTGGAACTGCGCAGGGGGGCCCCTACCTGTCCTGCAGAACCTTCCTTTTCATTTTGTTCACAATGTCTTTGGTCAAAGCTCATTGAAAATTTAACGGTGCAAAATCTAATCAAGTCAGTCTTTTCTTCATGATTTCCAGGTTTGTGTCTTAATGTAGGAAGACCTTCTCAATACTAAGATTATATATTTAAGCAGATATATCATATTTCTGTAAACAGAAAATTTCAGCAAATTGACACATTGGAAACAGGGCCATCTCATCACATTTGTGTTGGAACCAGGGCTATCTCATCGCATTTGCATGTGTGGATATTGTATATGCGCTTGGACTCTAAGATTTAGTCTCCCAAAAAAGGTGCCCAGAATTATCTTTCCTCCTGGTTCTCTTACTCACTCCCTGCCCTCAGCCCCCACCCCATTTCATTTTAGGGTAGGGGATTATTCAGTTGCTGCAACCAGTAACTCACTCAGACTAACTTAAGTAAATGGAAATTGTTTGTACATTTGTAAGGGAATATTATGAAACCCAATTTTGAGAATTATTCCTGTGGCACTGAAGAGCTAGGCAGCTAAAATACAGTAAAATACAGGCAGCTACTCTTCCTTTTTTCTCTCATTTTTCTTTGTCCTTGAACATTTGCTCCATTCTTCCCTCTATTCCAGCTTCCTTCATTTACACACGACTTAAGATGGCTACCCTCCTCATGCCTAGACCCACAGGTTTTATGGGTTCAACACCTCTAGACAACTAACAGCTTCAAGGCTCTTGGTATCCCAAATCCAAGTTCTAGATCAAGACATCTGATTGGCTCAAGGCAGGTCAGATGTCCATGTCTGACTCAATTATTGATGGCCGGAGCATCAGTTATGTGGTTGCCCCTTAAAAACAGTGGGCTTGGTAAGCTTCTAGAAGAAGGGAGTGTGGCAGAGAGGAAATGACTGATGTAACTAGTCCAGTTTCCCACACCCATATTATTCTGTGACTTCTGTTCCCCTTCAAGCCTGCCATTGATGTTGTCTCTGACTGGATTTTGTTTCCACCCATGATAGGATTTATACCAGATCCAGCATCTTTTCAGTATGCACTGTGGTTCCCTTGACCAGGGGAAGCTCTGATCTACCACCGAATCCTCCTGGAAGTTAGGGAGAGAAGAGAGAAAACCAAACCAAACCAAACCTGGGCTATAAATGGAGAAAGATGAGTAATTCCAGCAGCTCTGGCCCTGGGTACCTTTGACAACTGTCTCACCACCATGCGGGCCACCAGTGGGGGGTGGGTGTAGGAAGAATGTAGAAAGGCTACTTTGGTCCATTTCTGTTTCTTCTTTCTGCTGTACGTTACTCTTATTATGTGGCTGGTGGATTGTGGTGGTGGCAATGTGCAGGAAAAGATGAATTTAAGAGTTGCTTCCAGAATTCTCTTCATAGAGCCAATATAGTCTTAATAAGTTTTCTTCTGAGAAATCTTTTCCTTTTTTTTTTTTTTTGCAACCAGACTAAGGATTTGGTATACATGGAAGGAGAGGATATAGTGGAAACTTAACCAGTTACACAGCTCTTATGAGGCTCTATTTCCTTATCTATAAAAGAGGGAACTATCTGCTTGGTGATAGAAGATCTTTTGATATCCCACTAACTTCAAAATGACGTTATTATATTAGTATTATTTATAACTTACAAATAATTTCTTCAATGTGCCACTTTTTAGTGCACCAAAGAACATTCATTGCTGAAATGTTCTTTGGAAAAAAATATAAAGGCTACATGTTAAGACCAACTACATATGGAAATTTTGTTAAAATGTCTCTCTTTTCCACTTTTCCTCCTTTTAACCAACTACCTTCTTCCAGAATATTCCTCCAGAGTATAAAATGCTTCATCAGCATGAGAGAAGAGCAAACATTTATAGTGATTCTCCATACAGAGGCTGTTACATAATCACCACAAGGCACAGGTGGGTTTGAAAAACCTCTTCTCACACCAGTTTTAATCACTGACTCAGATTCTGTTGCTAACACAGGAATTGGCACTGATGACTTTGGAAAAATTAATCATCCTCTTCTAATACATGGTTCTTTCGGGAAAATATGATAGGATAATGGCAGTTACCTGTAACGATTTGGATTTAGAACCTCAAGGTTCAGGTGTGGCAAATATGTAGGATCTTAGGAGGGTTTACAGTTATCTGGTATTTTCTGAACCACTGTGGTGGGAAAGAGTTTGCAGTTTTGTCGTTTGGGCCACCTCTGATTGAAGGTGCGGGCCTGTTCCTTGGAAGTTCTGAATCACCTGGACCCAAATGTGATCACAGCTGCATCCACATCAAAATGATTGGTAATAGGCTTACCAGTATTGGAACCTGGATTCATTGTCCATGAAACACAAGCATGAATCACTTATTCTTTTTATTTTTATTTTAGAGTTGTCTCCATATAGTCACGATTTCCTACTGTGAGAATCTTCCATTCTAACTCCACGGAATGTGCAAGATGAAGATGCCGATGCCCAGACCACTACAGGCTTATGACATCTCTGTTGACTGCCCTTGTTTTGCTCATCAGAATCCACAGGGAGAGACGGCCTCCCTTCCCCCACTGCTACCAGGGGTATTGCCTGAGAGTAAAGATGATCCCTGGCCCTCAGAAAAAACTGTCCTTACTCCAAACCAGGGGCCAACAAACTGTTTCTGTAAAGGGCCAGACACTAAATATTTTTGTCTTTGCAGGGCTTTTGGTCTCTGTAACTTGACTCTGCCATTTCCAAGCAGTCATTAGACAAAATATTTATATGAATGGGCATGGTCAGACTTGGCCTGCAACCCAGAGGCTGCAATTTGCTAGCCCCTACAAGAGACAAAAACTTTATGAACCAAAGAGTTCTGTGCTTGAAAAGTGGGGCAGAAAATAAGGGAAGGCAAACTTCACACATCTGCTATCATGTGGATCCTAAAGGACGTGTGTCACTGTGGGTCTCCAGGAAGGTCTTGGGTACCAGCCACATGTTCACCTTGGGGAGAAAGGTTATTGGAGTGGAAGGCAGAGAATGGGTACCTCATGCCCACCAGAGCCTCACCCTCCAGACTCTGGTCATAGTCTCCTCTAAGTTCTCCAACTAGAAGCACAGGAGCCACAGACCCCCTGCCAGGATGGGGCCCCTGGCTCCAGGGTTGGCATGCATTGTAGATGCTTAGCTTGGGTCTAGTACAGAGGGAAGAGTGCTAAGTGGCACTCGGCCAACACCTTTCAAATATCATGTCTCTTACTTGTATTCCCAGATGTGTATCATCATCCTTTCTTAAAGAGAAACAATATGAGCCTTTTATTGCAGCTCAGACTGGATCAGACAGCAGTTTACAGAGTATGATCTTGACATTACTGTAAGCAGGCAGCTGTACCCTTTTGTGTCCCTCCTTCAAATTGCCTGACCCTGGCTCTGCCCCAGAGTGATTTGTGCTCTCCTGAGCACTTGTATGCAAGAAGCCCATCATCTGTCCACCAGGTTCCACCAAGGATCCATACTGTCGCTCTTGTTCCTACATGGGCTGGAGGGACACCCCCCTGTTTGGGACCTCTCTCCTGGGGCTCACATTCCCACTCAGTTCAGAAATGCCACAGAATAGCAAGTATGTGGGCCAGCTTCACATGGATCCTTTCAAAGAATGTCCCGGTAGTTTCCATGTTTTAAAGCATTTTCAGCAAGTTTTCACTGAATCTTTTAATTGTTGCCACAAGAGAGCTCCTAAAACTAAGTCTGGGGTTGTAAGAAGCTTAGACAGAGGCTTCTATCAACATGTGTTCTTTTCCAAACAGGCCGAAGGAACAGAACCCTGGGCAGGTACTATAAGAACAATGCCCAGAAAGGCAATTAAAAGAATGAACCTCTATAGTATTAGGGGAGAGATGAAAGAGGCTGGAAATTACCCTGGAAGTTCATTTTCTTAAGGCTCATTACTTACTTTTTTTTTTTTTTTAAGATTTTATTTATTTATTTGACAGAGAGAGATCACAAGCAGGCAGAGAGGCAGGCAGAGAGAGGAAGGGAAGCAGGCTCCCTGCTGGGCAGAGAGCCTGATGCAGGGCTCGATCCCAGGACCCTGAGATCATGACCTGAGCCGAAGGCAGAGGCTTAACCCACTGAGCCACCCAGGTGCCCCAAGGCTCATTACTTACTTTTAAAGGACGGTTTGTGCAGAACCCAAGGACACGAACGTATTGATCCATCCTTCCTCTGGCTGGTTGCCTTCCTGATGATGGTAGATATGAAAGCCCCAAGCAGGGTACTGGTAAACTGCTCAGTGGAAGCACAAATTGGTAAACAAGGGGGAAAAAAACAAGCATCTTCAAGCCCTGGAATTCACCAGCATCATGAATATGTAAGATGCAATAGTCTGTTATTAGGCTCCAAGACATTGCAGATGCTGGGCGTGGGGGGCGTAGGCGAGCGCCACTGACGCAAAAGTTGGTGTGTGCGGTACACTTTGCCAAACTCTGGGGCCTGCCTGGTTTGTGGTACACATGTTGGGGCCTCCAATGGGGCTGAGCAGAGGCCAGGGAAAGCTCAGAGGCCTGAGGTTGGGGAGAACAAGACAAAACTGAACAGATGCCTCAGAATTCGGGATACAAAGCCGTGTGTGAGAAATGTGAGTCTTGTTGTGAGTCCTCTCCAGTCCTCTCCAGTCCAGGACCTGGGGTCCCCCAAAGCAGCAGGGTGACGTCAGCAAAGAGGGGTCAGCAATGCCAACCTGCCTGTAAAATTTAACATGTGCCCATAGGCCAAGGGTCTCAAGGTCTCAAGCAGTGGGCCTAAAGGCAATGCTGTTCACTATAGCACTGAGTTCAGGTACCTGTTCCAGGAACCACGTAACACGAGACTTCCCTGAGGTCCTTCAAATTGTGCAAGTGTCAAGCCTCTTGCGAAGACCTGTCTTTTCATGCACTCTCTTGTTCCATTCCCTTGGTTTTCGAGGCAACCCAGGTTTATAGGTAAAGTTTTTAGAAGTATAGTATTTATACAAGCACAGGTTCATATTCTCTGTGTCATAGCATCAAGAAGCGAGAAGAGATCAGAGACTACTGGATGGGGGTAGTGGTGGTGGGGGTTCAGAACACGCCCTTAGAGCTGTCACAGATTGGACACCCAAGAAACAATGGGAGGCCAATGAGAGGTAGATTCCATAGCTCGGGCTGTGTGGTCTTCCTACTGAAGGTCCGATGGCCTTCCTCTTTCCACTCTCCAAGTTATGGCCAAAGAACCCCTTCCATATTGCCCCAGTCCCAATGTAAATGGGTCTGACTAACCACAGTACAATGACACGGCAGTGGGGCTGTCAGAGGCCCAGGACAGGCTTTGCTCCCTCTCATCAGGCTGCAGACTTTTGCAGAGAGTTGTTCCTGACAGGGATGTCGGAGAGCTCTTCCCTCCCCTACCTTCCTCTTTCCTTTCTTTCCGTTCCTTTCCTACCCTTCCCTTCCCTTTCCCTACCTTTCCTCTTTCCCTCTTTCCTTCCTTCCTTTCTTCCTCCCTTCGTCCTTTCCTCCCTTCCCACCCTCCCTCCCTTCCTTCCTTCCATCCCTCCTTCCTTTTTCACAAATACTACAGCCACAGATGCCAGCCTATCTGTCCTTTTCTTGCACACTAAACACACATTATGGGAGACTGTGTTCAGGTTTTGCCCCCCTTCTCTACCTCTCTTTACAGCAATACTCCTTGCCTTAGCTTGGGCTGCATTAACAGATTCCATCAAGTGGGTGGCTTGTCAACAACAGACATTTATTCTCACGGTTCTGGAGGCTGCAAGTCTGAGGTCAGGACACCAGCACAATCAGGTTCTGGCAAGGCACTCTTCGGGTTGCAGACTGCTGACTTCTCCTGTCTTCCCATGGCAGAGAGCAGAGAGAAGCAGCAAACCCTCTTGTGAATCATAAGGGCACTCCTCCCACTCACAGGACACAACCCTCATGACCTCATCTAATCCCAACCTCCCAAGAGCCCCACTTCCTAATACCATCGCATGGGGGAGGATTAGGTTTCCACATATGAATTTCAGGGGAAAACAGACATTCAGCCCACAACACTTCTGTTGTCTATAATTGCTATCTTTAATTCTCTCCTTCTGTGTGGAGCCTTGAGGGTTGTGAGGAAAGCCTAGTCTTTTCTCACAAGACCTATCTGTGGTGCCTTCAGCAAAAAGAAACATGGGGTCCGTAGACACAGCGATCCCTGTGTCACAGAGCACGCTCATCTGGATGATAAGCCTTTAGACTCCCTTGGTTCACTCTTATGGAAGGTGAAGATGTGCATTTTAGGTCTCCAAATTTACCACCCCTTGTCTTTAGCGAGTGGCCAATTCACCATCTACACAGTGGGGAGAGGCATCAGAGACAAAAGGCTCTACCAGGCAGATCACTGCCTGAGCCCTGGTGCCTGCACTCTCATGATTCTTTCACCCTCCTTCTGGATTTCCCTTCTTCCTGGCTCCTCGCATCTGGCACGGTATCTATTTCTTATGTAAGTTCTCCCTGATCTGTTATTTTCAAGCTCTGTTATCAGAAGCATGTATCTATAGAGTTGTTATATCTTCTTGATTAATCAACTCCTTTATCATTAAAAAATGCCCTTTTAAAAAAATGAGGTACTCCTTGATTTTACTAAACTTCAAACTCTGACTCCCCATCGCACCAAGATGGCATAGCTCGGTTTGTCCCTCCCTTTGCTGCAAACTGCAAACTACCTCCAGACAGGAAGTGGGGCTTTCAGCATTCTCCTGATCTGTTCTCCTCTTAATCACTGCAAATTGTGCCTGCTGCCCAATGTTTGAACTTTATTTCATATATTTCATATATTCACCCTATATTCTAATAACTACAGGCTAGAGGTGAATATCTGTTTTTCTTTTAATAGGTAAATTAAGGTTTTTCATATTTATTGATGTGACCCATTTTTGGACCCAACTTGTCATTGCTGTTAGCACAGTGTCATATTTACTGAGTTCATTATTTTATTTGGTGTGCTTTCTTTGCTTTTTGGAAAATTTCTTTTGGTATTAAGAAAAATTTTTATTATTTTTTCCCAATGAGTACATTTGCTAGTGCTCTTAATAGCTTTTATTTTAAAATTATTGATTTTATTTTTCAAAAATAAAATTTTTATTTTATTAAAAAATAAAGGCAATTTATTTTTTTAAAGATTTTATTTACTTATTTAACATACAGAGATCACAAGTAGGCAGAGAGGCAGGCAGAGAGAGAGGGGGAAGTAGGCTCCCTGCTGAGCAGAGAGCCCGGTGCAGGGCTTGATCCCAGGACCCTGGGATCATGACCTGAGCCGAAGGCAAAGGCTTTAACTCACGGAGCCACCCAGGCGCTCTTAAAGGCAATTTTTAAAAATTTAAAAATCTTTTACTATGTGGTCTGTCAGTTCTAAATGGCATCGTCTGACTCCTACCTTTAGATGTAAAGTCAGTAATCCTATTCTACTTTCTCTTTTTTCACCCCCTTCTCTCATGTTTAAAAGTCATACCCTTGGGGTGCCTGGTTGGCTTAGTCAGAAGAGCATGTGACTCTTGATCTCAGGGTTTGAGAGTTTGAACCCCATGTTGGGTATAGAGATTACTTAAAAAAAAAAATCTTAAAAAAAAAAAAAAATCCTGGGGCACTTGGGTAGCTCAGTCAGTTAAGCGTTAACTCTTGGTTTCGGCTCAGGTCATGATCTCAGGGTCATGAGACTGAGTCCCCATCAGGCTCAGCTCTCAGCACAGAATCTGCTTGAGTTTCTCTTTCCCTTTCCCTCTCCCTTGCCTCTGCCCCTCACCATCCCAAAAGATAAATAAATAAAATCTTCTAAAAAATAAAAACAAAAAAATATATCCTTTCTACTCCATCAGAATATATTAAATATGTGAAAGTTCACCGTAAGTCCTTTTGCTGAAATGTCCCCTGTAATCTCTTGGCTAAATAAAGTTCATTCTCTTGTGGATTCCTCAGGAAGGGCACATGTGTTCCCTTATTCCAGAGTTCTTGCATATTTGACCCATTTTTCTATCCCTTGATACGTGAAAAACAGCTTGGCTGGTTATCAAGCGTCTTGAAAACACTGCTCCGTTTTTGTCTGCCTGACATGTTGTTTTTGAGAAATCTCATGCCAGTCCAATCCTCTCCTTCTCCACGATTTCATATCTCCATCACGAAGCTCTATGGACTTTTTTTTTCTCCTTAAACCCAGGCATTTTTGCTAGAATATATTTCTGGGATGATCCCTTCAGGTCAATTTCACCAAGTGGAGCTTTTCACTGAATAGATTTAGTATATGATTTATTTCTGGAAAGTTTTCTTGGACTATAATTTTAAACATTAGTTCGGTTCCATTGTTTTGAAATTCTTGTTCAGGAACTCTAATTGGACCCATTTTGCCTGTCTTCCATCTTATTTGTTTTCCTCTGACCCTTTTACTTCTTTCTTTATCTCACTTTTATTCTCTTGGTTGTTTTCCTGCTTTTTTAGTAATGCCTTTTATTAAATTTCTCTTTAAATGTGCTCTTTCTTGAACTCTGTAGTTTACTTTCCATTTCTGGTAAGACTTGTTTTTCTTTTTCTTTTATATCTTTCCTGACTTCAACAAGTGTGATTTTATTTCTTCTGCTTTGCTTTTTTGGTACTTTTGTGTTGTTAGGTTTTGTATTTTTTATTCAAAATGTGGTTTTTAAATAATTCTTCTTTAAAGGTAGTTAATTTTTATTGATTTCAGGGGGTTTGGGGAGGCATATTTTTTTGATCTGAATTACTTTGATCTCCATTTTTCTGAAACAACAATTGCTTGGATATGATCTCTTTTTTCCTATTGCTATTCTTTCTGTGGGGAGGGTTTCTAGAGTGAAGGCAGCATCTTCTACCAGCTCTGCCCTTCTCTGTGCAGGTTCCTTAATGTGAGGTCTTGATGGTGAAGTTGGGAAGAAGGAAAGGGGTTAATGTGTCTTTTTTTTCTTCAGGATCATTAATTTTACCCTCTTATCTCCTTCTTTTCTTTGACTGCTTTGTCCCTCAAAGGCACCACCTCTTAACTATTATTCTCCCCAAGAAGCAACACTACCCAAGGCTGACAATTCTGGTCTCATTCATTTAATTTCCTTTCCCTGTAGCTGTTGTTGGGAACTATCAAGTTCCAAATCATGTTTTTTAACTTAGTTGGATTTTCTTTTTGTAGGGATGAGACTGACTGTACTTCAGGTAAGTCCTTGATGCCTTTCTGCTCTTTTCAGATAGTCCTTTAATTCCCACTTCACTCTTCATACCCAGGCTTGAAGCAGTGGTCAAAAGGCGACTCTGTTGGAATTTGACTCATTTTTTTACTTGCCGATAATTTGAAGCTTATAATATTATCTGGTTCCTTGGTAATGCCAAAGGCATGGTATTATTTTTTATTTTCTCTCTTTATTTACCTATAGGTTTTGTTTTCATTTTTGTTTTTGAAGTTGTGTGGGGGAATTCAAAGTGAGGCCACCACCATTGTTTTTCATACCTCAGAGTTCATAAGTTCTAAGTTAAGCAGCAAGAAATTTAAAACTTCTGTATTTACACATATATTTCCTTTTCCAGTGCTTTTTATTTGTGTAAATATGGATCTCCATTTGCCATAATTTTTCTTCAGCTTTAAGAACATTTTTGCTTAAATATTTCTTTTAGTGTGTATCTACGGGTAAATGATGCCTCTTTGTTTTGGTTTGTTTGAAAAGTCATTATTTCGTCTTTATTTTCAGAAGATTTTTATTCCTAGGTCTAAAATTTAAAGTTGAAAGTTTTTCTTTTAGCTCTTCAAAGATATAATATGAATATTCAGCTTCCATTGTTTCGGATGAGAAGTTGGGGATTACTCATACATTTATCCCTCTGTTTCATGTGTCTTTTATTCTCTGGCTACTTTTAAGATTTTTAAAAATCTTTGCCATGCAGCTATTTGGTTATGATTTCCTAGATGTGGTTTTCTTTGTTTTTATTTTCCAGTAAGATGTTCATTCACTGAACTTCTTGAATCACTGCTGATACTTATCATCAAATTTGGGGGGGGGGGGGGGAACTATTATTTCTTTAAAATTTTTAAAATCCCAATCTCTCTTCTGTTTTATTGAGGCTCCAACTACTTGTGAACATTATTAAATGCTCCAACATAAATGTAGTTGGAGCCTCAGAAAAAGAGAAGAGAGATTTTTAAAAATCTTAAAAGGGCTGTGCCCTTTTGATTTTCAGCAGGCTTTTTTCCCTTTCTTCAGTTTAGATACTTTATGTCGCTCTGTTTTCAAATTCACTGATCTTTCTTTTGTAGTATTCATGTAGTATTCTGTTGTTAAGTCCATCCAATGAAATTTATCATTCCTGATACGTTATTTTTTAATTTTAGAATTTCCATTGAGTTTTTTAATCATTTCTATTTCTCTATAGCAGTCTCCCATCTGTCTACAGATTATGTCTATCTTTTCCTTTAAACCTAGAAACATATTCAGCTATTTTAAACTCTTTATTAAATTCCAACATCTTTGAGTCTGTTCTATTTTCTGTTATTTTTTTTTCCCTAGATATAGGCCACATTCTCTTACTACTTTACATGCCTAGAAATTTCTTACTGTATTCTGATTATTGTAGATACTTGAAACTTTCTTCTTTTAGCCTCTGTGACAATAATCTCTGGGTTTTTCTCCTACTTCTCTGGTATTCTGTTCATCTTCTTTAACACTCACTGTCCTCTACCTGTCCCTTATATATGTTAGAAATCCTCATGTCTCCATCTTAATCTTGTCTTTTATCACACTACACTTTCTCCCTGAGCAATCTCATCTATACCTCCTGCTATAATTACCACCTATACATTGATGATTCAAAAGCATATAAATTCAGTTGAGACCTCTCCTCTGAGCTCCAGGCTAAATGCTACTTATTTTTTTTTTAAGATTTTATTTATTTATTTGACTGATGGAGATCATAAGTAGGCAGAGAGGAAGGCAGAGAAAGAGGAAGAGAAGCAGGCTCCCCGCCGAGCAGAGAGCCCGATGTGGGGCTTGATCCCAGGACTCTGAGATCATGACCTGAGCTGAAGGCAGAGTCACCCAGGTGCCCCTACTTATTTCAATACGTCCAGAACCAACCTCATGATCTCTTTAGGCTGCCTACACACACACACACTCACACACACACACACAGAGTCTAAAAGAAAGCTTCTCTTGTTTTCCATTGCTTTTAGGATAAAAACAAAAATTAGAAAGATGGACTGACCCCTGTCTGACTTATCTTAACATGTTTTCTTTGCCCTATACCTCTCTGTCATCCCAGTCCTGTCTCTGCCCTTTAGTATTCATCCTGCCTTTGGTCTGTATCTATGCTCTTCCATCTTTATGAAACGCTCTTTTCTCTCTTCATCACCTGGTTAAGACCTTCTCCTCCTCCATATCAGAACTCAGTAGTCCTTTTCTAGAGAAAGCCTTGCCTGACCCCCTCGACCAAATCCAACCCACTCTTCTATGTTTACATTGGCACAATGTGCCTCTCATTTGTAGTGCTTATATAGTGCTTATAACAGTTGTAATTTTATGATTATGTCATTCATGTGTGACACATCCGCTAAATTCAAATTCCATGAAGTTAAAAGTTATGTCTGTCTTTATTCATTCTTGTATGTTGAGCATCAAGTATAGTATAGTTCAATAAATATTTTTGTGAATATTTATGAATAAAGTGAATAAATGAATAAAACGCTCTTCCATTGTTCTTTTTTATAACTATGCTTAGATGATTATTAGATTATTAGATGACCTTTTGAAGAAATGATCTAAGCAAAGGAGGACATTGAAGGGACTGGCTAAGCAGTAGGAAAATCAAATAAAATGGAAACAAAATAAGTTGGATCATTTATAATTAGGCTTCTCAGAAGAATTCTTTGTTTCTTCCTTAAAGATAAAATGGGAATATTAAAATTGCTATTTGGCCCCCAAATAAATGATAACCTTAAAAACCAGAATCAAAACATATCTCCTGTGGTGACTGGTGGCTCACTTTGTTTTTCTTACCTGTAAGCCGCAAGGAGCCATCCAAATGACTGTGTCATCAAGGGGATCACAAACCCTAGGTCTTCACCCACCTTTTAATGCTTTACTTCTAACACGACAACATACCTTCTCAAGAGATTCCCTGCCAAATTGTCAAGCCTCTGACTTTGCAGGGCTATATATGGTGTCAAACTTCTGACTTTGCGGGGCTATATATGGTGTAAGATGGTCAATGTTTCTAAGGATAGGATATGGTGTGGGATGACACTGAAGAGGAAAATCCTGGGGAAGTGAAGATGACTATTAAGACTGAGTATGAAACAATGACTGATAGCCAGAAGTGAATTAATATCAAAAACTTCTATAGAAACAGGGATACTTCTGAAGATGGAAATCTAATACATGGTCTGGGGAGTAAAAAAAAAAAAAAAAAAAAAAACTAAAGGTGAGAGAAGATGCAATGGATGATCCAGAAATTAGATAGAGTAGATAGGGTGGGTATCAGGGGCAGAAAGGTATCACAGGGCAAGTAAGGCCATGGATGTGCTGGTCTGGACCACAAGACATAATATTCTTAGGTAAGTTGGTTTTGTTGACTATTAAACTAGATAGATTTGAGGCATTTTTATCTATGCTTGTGATCTTCATGTGGTGTTTTCTTTCCCTAATTCTTGCATTACTTTTGTCATCTCCAAAACACATTAGAAGAAAGACAGAAGCACTTATTTGACTTATTAGTAAAAGAGCAAAGTACTGGGAGAAATTGAGCCTTCCTCTCATAAAGACCTTCTCCATTTCTCACTAAAATAGAACTTTCAGTCTAAGTATTTGATCCTTAAAAGAAAGAAAAGAAAGCATGAACTCTATCCCTTTTTTGACTGAATACTGTGAAAAAAGTTGTCTGATTGTTAAGTAGAAACTTTCCTCTCCACATGTTAAATGCATATTTTTTTTAAAAAATGCCATTTGGCCCCTTGCTTCCTGAGTTCTCAGCAGAAAAACAAAATGGTCAATAACTCATTTCAACATGCACATTTAGCTGAAAAGCTTTTGGTGATTCAACCCCACAGCTGTAAGGTAAAAGGGTTCCAGAGAGCACGTGGGAGCCATGAGTTTACCAAAACTGTGAACACATTCTTTTTAAAGCGTGAAAAATCCCAAGGCTTGCCCTTGTTTTAGGAAGAATAACTACCTCAGAAGTTTCAGGCCACCAGAAGACATGGCCCATCATAAGGAGGGCAGGGACAGCTGGGCCCAGGCCACAGTTGACATGTCACCCACCTCTGGCCTCCCACCTGCCTTGCAGCTCTCCCCAGAGATACCACTGGGTGGGAGGAGGTCCATTGCCAGAGAACATAGTCTGATGTTTTCTGTTCCTGCTTCAGGAAGTCTCCTTTCCCCTGCCACCCCCACATCCTTAGCCTGGAAACAACTTTTAGAGAGGAGAAGAGGAACAAAGCTGCAAAAGACACATATCCATAGTGGGGTTTGAAGAGGGGAGCCCCTTGTTCAAGCATTTCTCCTCCAGACTTGTAAGAACACTTCAGATTCATTCATTCTGGTTTTGACCTTCCTCAGTAAGAAACCACCAAAAAAATTCACCCTGGGAAGACAAATTCCTGAGGCAAAGTTAGACACAGACAGCTATTACCACATGATCTGCCCTTTAGTTACCTCTGACTTCATCTCTTCCCACTCCCTTCCATGCTAGACTGGGCTGCAGCCACTCAGGCCTCCTTGCTGATTCTCAAACACCTAAACATGTTCCTTACTCTCAGCCTCTGCCCACCCTGGTCTTGCTCCCACATATCTCTATGACTTGTTCCCTCACTTCACCCAAGGATCTGCTCAAATGTCATTCTCACGGACCTGTCTTTCCTGGCCATCCTGCTCATACCCTTATTCTACCTTATTTTCCTTTATAGCACTTTTTTACTACTTGATGTGTTTTATGGTCATGTTTGTTTGTGATATGGCTCACCTGACTAGAATATAAGATCCATAGAGAAGGGACTTCCTGCTATACCCATGCCACAGAGGGGGTACTTAATAAATATTTGCGGAAGGAAGGAAGGAAGATAGGGAAGGAGAGAAGGGGGAAGGCAGAAGAAGGGAGGGAGCTGGGAAAGAGGAGAAAAAGAGGTGAGATGAAAGGTGAATGGAGAGCTAAACAGGTTCTCTGAAAATAGACATGGGAGGCACCCAAAGAAACATTCCTACTTCATCTGTTTTATGTCTGGGATAATCTACTCTGAATGATAAAGAAATATCTTGATTTTGTGTTAAATCCATGTTAAATGAACTGTTGATCATGTTATCCTCTTCCATTCCCCAAACTCATGCGAGCCTCTACATTAGTGCCTATTCTTTTGTTCTGCCTCGTTAACCCTAACTAGGCCCCAGCCTTTTGAGAATGGTAGCCCTGCCCTGATCTTCAGTCTGATTACTGGAGACCCTCTGCCTTGCCTTACAAGAGTCTGTCCTCCTCCCTTGTCCCCATCCCAGCTCAGCAGCAGCCCATGCTCCCTCTGAAACCCTTTCCTAACGTCAGCTAATGGGAATCCCATGGCCTCCCATCTACTGCACAAACAGAATAGCCCTTTCCTTCAGAGCCAAGCCCAGTTGCCACAGAGATTTTTAGTTTCATGCTGGGTTCCAATCACTTCTCTTGTCCACCTTTGGTACTGCAGAGTGGAGCATTTTGCTTTGTACCCAAGCCATCGTTAAAAGTTACAGAAAATAGAATTTAAAAAGAAAACAAAACAGTGGGCTGGCATATGTGAAATATATCTGATATCTATCTATCTATCTATCATGAAGTTGACTATATATATATATATATATATATATATATATATATATCAGAAGGCCTTTGGCCTAATAATAAATCTCTCACCAAGGCAAATAACCAAAAAAGTACAATTTTCCCACTCATCTCTCCTAAACTGGATTCAACTGAAGAGATACAGGCCTGGCCAAGGTTCTGATTACTTTCTGCTCTCAAAGACTACCCTTTGAGCCTATCAGATTCAGAGCTGACCCAGTGGATTGTTATATAGATCTAAGCTTAGCCAGCAAATAGTGGTACCCT
The DNA here is from genome assembly GCF_922984935.1 of Meles meles. Lineage (NCBI taxonomy): Eukaryota > Metazoa > Chordata > Mammalia > Carnivora > Mustelidae > Meles > Meles meles. Next base: position 30,841,867 of record NC_060080.1, read on the forward strand.
CTGAGATGCCAGAAAGGATCTGGCTGCCCTTGGTAAGCCATGGCTGGTCTTGGCCTTTCGGAGGTCCTGCATGAACAGCAAGTCCTCTCATCTGTGTCTTGTCTCATCTGTGCTCTTGTCCCTGACACAGATCCCCAACCTTGACCTAGAACCAGTGCCAGGTGGCTTTGGCCTGGAGTTTTTCTCAGCCAGACTCACTATCCTGGGAGTTTCCCAGAAAGTCTTTCTCCTTCCATAGCCATCTCTCAGTGCAGTGAGATTGTTTATGGGAGAAAGTTGATCGATGAAGGGTGCTGTCATAAGCTACAATCAGGCTGTTTTTTCTTAAAGGCTAACCACACAGTACTATAATCATATAGACTGAAATTCAGGAAATAAAGTGGAACACAGACAATTTGTCCTCCTTGTTAGTAATGGAGTTGATAAATGAAAGGTCCAGTCATCCAAAAATCCCTGAATTGGGTCTTCTTGTTCAAGAACAACAGCAACAAAAAAATTGGTTTTAAGGTGTAAAGTAGATAAATTGAACAATAAATAATTGTTGGGTGAATTTGAGTGTCATCTCTCCTTCTTGCTCCTGATCTGTGGTTTTCTAACTGTAGTATGCAGAGCGATTAGAAACAAAGTACCTGAATTCTGAATTGTTAAAAATCGGATAAGCAGTTTGAATAACTAAGAGTAGCCATATTTTCATAGGTTACTTAAATATGAGGGAACATTGTCTACTTTGTTATAGATTATACTACTCCCACTTCAAGAAAGGCTTAAGATGAGCAAATGGTTACCCTCAATTTTTCATTTTCCTTTTCTTTGGCCCACCTAGGAGAAGCTCAGGATTTGAACTAGTCAAGAGGTTTAGCAGTTCTCAGACACAGTACAGACAAAAAGATGTGGTTAAAAAAAACTACTGCTTTGGGAACAAATGTAGAAGCCTCCAAAAGGAACCAACCCTGCTGGCACCTTGATTTTGTATTTCTGGTCTCCCAGAATTTTTGTTGATTTAAGCTGTGGCGATTTGTTATGGCAGCCCTAGGAAACAAATACAGCTTATTAAGATGATGGCATTTCTCACAGAGACATTAGGGGGAAAAGGAGAGGAAAAAAAGAAGACTGAGAAGTGTGGTCCCTGAAGCCAAGTAAAAACAGCATTTCCAGGAAGAGGGAGTGATCCCCACTTTGCTGCCTATACCAAGTTCTGGACTCCTGGATCTTGGTTTGCTCCTGACTGGCTCATCATGGATTATGCAGTTTGCTTCAAAACTGCTAACATCTGGGGGCACCTGCGTGGCTCAGTAGTTTAAACATCTGACTCTTGATTTCGGCTCAGGTTCAATCTCAGGGTAATGAGATCGAGTCCCAAGCAGGGCTCCATACTCAGCACAGAGTCTGCTTGAAAGCCTCTCTCTCGCTCTACCTCTCCCCTCTCTTTAAGTAAATAAATAAAAACTATTTTAAAAATCTGCTAACATCTGGTAAATTTCCTCAGCATACTTGTTTGACTGGTCTTGTTGTTGTTGTCGTTGGGAGCAAGTGTTTGGGCAAGTTTAACAGGACAGGGAGGACAGCGAGACAGCATCAGCGGAATACTTATCTTCAGTTATCAGAGACTACTGAGTCAACCAGTTGTATGTACTCCAAGGAGATAAGCTTCCAAGAAAGAATACTGATATCACTAGTGATGACGACTATTGGTCAAAAGTAACTATCTCAGTTCCTTCCCATTGGCGATCCCTAAACTCTCCCCTCTAGTTCTGTCTTCATATTCAGGCATCAGACAAAATGCACTGCTTTAATAGAATGAAACCATCACCAGCAATTAATATATCAGTTCTGTACGAAGAAGTTCTCTGGTGATTTATTGTGGTGTGAGAGAGGAGAAAAAGACCCAACAGGAAACTACCTGGGAGCCCTAGACACTTGGGAACATTAGCAAGGAATTGAGAGGGAGCTAAAATGGAGGTGAAGACAAATAAGAATCGATCGTGCTATGTCTCTATCTTCCTGTGCTGGCCGTTCAAGGACCAAAAGCGGTCATTTACTGAATTCCATTTAGAGCCATTTACTGAATACTTACTAAGGGCAACACACAATTAAGTGGGCAGCAGAGCTACAAAGATTAATAGATCCATCTGCCCCCGAGGGAAGAAGGCTGACTCTTGGAGGAAGGGAGCATATACTGTGGTGAGTGAGTAGAGGGATGAAAAATGCTACCACACCCCTTAGCTTCTGAGTGGTAATGCCCCCAAGAGAGCAGCAGAGTTTTTAACATTCCTACCAGAAGGAAGCTATAGACACCACAGTAGAAGAAGAGTTCACAGGACTATGGCCGCTCAGAGATCTAAGCAGAGTTAACGTATCTGCCAAAAGGAAGAAGTGTGGCACCTTTATGTAGTAGATGATATGCTTCTGCCCTCTCCTGATGAAGCAAGTATCCGGCTCTCCAGAAATGGGGAAAGTTTAATGGACAGAGGATTGGTGGCATCTTTTGGTTTATGTGACAAGATGTCGTAGGATCCTTATCAGGAAGAAAAGTGCACATTGTCTTCTTCATGGATCCTCCTGTGTTTTATTGTAGGGATGCCTTGGGCCTTCCCTTTGGTCTCCTTAACCTCCTCCCCCACCCATATTCTGAACAAAAGTTCCATGTAAAGGAGTTCAGGCAGTGAATCCACTGGAAGAGTCCTTTTTTGTCATTATAAGCAAGATGAGAATGGCAAGTGGGATAATTATTTGTTTAATTCGGTTCCCTTGGAGTCCTATATTGTGCTCAGTTTTTCATTATTTGGGGATAAAAGTTGTTTTTAGGCATAAGGAACTTAGTTAATCGGCCAGTTTTCCAGTTCCTTTTTCAGGAGAAGCTTTGGGAGAAGAGTTTTTATCCTCCCAGTTCTCGCATTCCGTCTCAGATAAAAGCGTATTAAGAAAATGAAGCCAAGTGAAGCAAAGTTCAGGAGCGGGAGGGAAGTTGATAGAAAAGCTTCAGTGACAGCAGCTGGCCGCAGGAAAGCAAGCCTGGGGCAGAAGAGCCTGAGCTGAAGGGGATATTAGTGAGTGGAGCTGAGCCAGCCACACAGAGAGGTCTTGAAGAAGAAAAAAGGGAATGGGGAATTAATTACAATGAATTCCTCCTAGAACACTGAGACTTGGAGGCAAGGTTATTCAAAGGGTAACTTCAAATTCTGCAAGGTTTCAGAGCACTTCTTAACAAAGGAAGCTACAGGAATCTCTGCCAAGCATATGCAATTTCCAACTAAAGTCAAGGGACTTGACTTCTGAGCCTCCTGGAGGCGGATATGTGGACACAGATGGCAGTTTTGCTTTCAGGTTTAGTAAGGAGTAAAGTTAGGCTTCTTTGGTTTTCTTACTAGTCTCTATCCCCTGCTGATATTTCCCTTGGCAGAGAACGATTGCACTGACCAAGCCAAATGCAAGCAATAAATCCAGCCATGCTTTATATCGTATGAACTCCAGCAAGGGTAAGACGGCCCCAGGACAAACACGCCTGTGGTGATATTGGAGGCTCATTGTCTGAAGGGCAGACCAGACCCTTGATCGGCCTAGTGTGGGGAGCAGAGGCTGAGACCAAGGACTGGAGTTGGGGGCCACTCCAACTTTGTTTGCTTTCGGTAACTCTTCTTAGGAGATGGTGGGCAGACCAGAAAAACCATTCTGGAGGGGAAGCTAGACAAATAAATATTTCAGTAAGGCTGAAAATGAAGACGGCCTTTTCTAATAAAGCTAATAGGACCAAGAAGAGGCTGCCAAACGCTGCTCACTCCAACCCATTTTATTGGCAGTGAAGCAAGTGAAACGCTTTTTCTGAAGATGAGCCTTTTCTTAGAAGTGGCCCTCATTGAAAACAAAACAAAACAAAACAATATCCTGTGTTTTGCTAAGTGGTCTGTCTCTGAAGAACACTGTGAGTAAAAGGGAAACTCTAGCTGTGACTCTGGCCAAGTCAGGTGGTCGTGCAACTCATGAGGGGGCTGAGGCCCAAACATTCAGATTGGTGCAGAAAAGGGAGCAGGCGAGGGAAGAAGGCATAGTGCACTGCTCTGTCCATGTGTGTGTGTGTTTGTGCGTGTGTGTGTGCTCTCTAAGCAGAAGGTCACCATTCCCTACACCTTACCTGGAACAGGCCATCACCTCTGAGCTAGTTATACTAAAACTTAGTTGGCCGCAGGGATAAGGTGAAAGGTAAGTACATTTCCTTGTTGGTCTGTGGTTTTGAACCCAGAGTCTTCTCTTGTGGGCACAAAGAGGATGTGGGAGAGTCAAAAGCACTGAATACTTCTCCTATTGTTTTAAATCAAGGTGCAGATAGTTAAAGTAGACTCCACATGCCAGAACAAACTATCTTGAAGACACATTTGATGAGATAGTGAACTTGCCTCTTGCCCATCATTGGATAAAAGAAGTGTAACCAGTTCAAACCCTATCCACCTTCTCCTTACTACCCAAATGTTGCAACAGGAAATCTGTACCCTTACAGAGATAGTGGGTGTTAGCCAAGCAGAAGAAAGCCGTTCAGCCAAAGAATGCAGAGGACCTCTGCTGTTATTATCTCATGAACTAGCTCCTCATGATCAGAGAGCAGGGCTCATTAGCAGAAGTCACAGAGGAGCTGAGTTTGCATGGGGTGGAGGATTGAAGGAAAGGTCTAGAAGCAGAGTGTCACGTGGCATGGTCCAAGCTAACAGCCTTAGTAAGGAACCCTGCCAGGGGATGGTGTGAGAACAGAGGGGAGAGAGACAGCTTCTCTAATTCTTGGGTTTGCCCCCAGGTTAGCCCTGCATGTCAAAATACCTTCTTGTCTGCCAGTTTCCGAGGTGTGGCTTGTTGTACCTGGACTTCACAATTTCTTTCATCACTCCTGCTTCTCTCTTAGGAACATTATTCAAACTGAGGAAAAGTTTGTGCTGCCTTGGACTTGAAAGTAACTTGTGGCACAATCTAGTTACCATCATGGAATGATTTCGGGGACTCTGGGGAAACATGCTACTGCCCAACCAGCTTTCACCCCTTCATGTCAAACCGCCTGTCCTTCCAGCATGTGTCACGTGCTCCTTGCTTTCTTCCCACGATCCTCTTTAAACATCCGTCTGTCTCTCAACTTCCATTGGGCTGAAAGTATGGCAGCCGGTCATGGTTGAAGCCGTCTTGGTTCCAGAAATTCTCCAGGGTGGCCTGCTACAGTTTGGATGTGCTGAGGAGCATGTGGAAATGTAAAGGCATGCTCTCTTACAGAGAACAGCCTGCTGTCCACAAAGCACCACTCATTTGCTGTAGGCCTGGAAACCAAGGAAGGCTGGTCTTTCTAGACATATTAGAAAATGGTCCAAAGCTTGGCTGGCTAATTAAGTTAGTTACAAAAAAATAGGTTAATTGCTGTTCTGGGATGGTGGCTCCTCAGGGCTCTGCTCCTTCCTCCTCTGCAGCCCCTTGCTAGCTCCCCCACCCCCACCCCGGGCTCTGGCCCCCTTCTTCTCTTGCTTGGATTACCTACTCCAACAGCCTCTAAACTTGTCTGCTACAATCCCATCCTCTCACAGTGGTGCCATGGACCTATTTGCAATGAAAATCTGACCATGTTTCTCCCCTGCCTCAAGCCTCCTTCTGCCCCATATCCTAGAAAAGAACCTCGGAGAAAGTCTACAGAGCCCTGCCTGCCTCGTCAGTGCCACCTGTTACCTGCCCACTGCCTTGCCGATGAGTAAGACATTTCTTACTGACACCAAGCCATTTCTGTGACTTTGTTTCTGCTGTCACCTGTGCTCCAGAGTCGCCTCTCTGCCTCACTTGGCCGACTCCTCTATGTGTCAGTGAGGACTCAGCCCAGGAGACGGTTCCCAGGCTGGGGGCCCTTTCTCCACCCTAAATACCTGCATGCCTCCATCACGGCACCCCCATGAGGCATCATTACTAACTGCTCGATGAGTCTCTCCTCACCTCTGGACTGTAAGATTCTTGAGAGCAGTGAATGGATCCTATTCATTGGAACCCCAACACATAGGCCAGTGCTTCTCAACTGGGAGGGGGTTTTCTCCCCAGGGGATATCTGGCAGTGTCTGGAGACATTTTTGGTTGTCATAACTGGGCAAGTGGGACTACCAACACCTAGTGAGTAGAGGCCAGGGATGCTGCTAAACATCCTCTGGGACATTCTCCCACAACAGAAAGTTCTCAGGCCCCAAAATGTCAATAGAGCCTTTGATCTAGAACAAAGAGTGCATAACTAATGCTGCTTAATGAAAACGAATGTGAATACATGTCACTGAATCACACTCAGCTCTTAAGCAAGGTCCATGGTATAATTACTAGGTTGTGAGAAGGAATTCACATTAATGTACTCTTTTCAGGATAATTTGGTTTAAGCCTGATCTCCCATTGCGTTCTGAAAGCTTGGCTCCAGGAAAAGTATTTTCAGGTATCAACTAAACAAACAGGAAAACAGTATTTTGGGACAGTTCCCAGTTAAGAATTCCTAACCTGGAGTAGAATCAGAGAATGTCAGCAATAAAAGGGGTTGTAGAAACCACCCAGCTCAACCTGCCAATTTTATAGATGGAGACTCTAGGTCCTGTTTGATAAAATGACTCTCCCAAGGTCACCTCACTAGGAGTGATGGAGTCTGGGAGCCAGTGGAAGGATGGCCTGTGCTGATTTCACCAAAAATAAATATAGGACTGTTGGGTCCATCTATGAGTCCCTAATGGAGACTGGGACCAGGATGAGGGAGTGGAGAGGATGGGGAGTTAGATTTGTTCCCTTGGAGGGGCAAGGGCAAGAGAAAATACAGAGAGCAAGAAAAGAAGCTCTATTATATATCTTGGTTTTCTGTACTTCCAGGCCTTTCCTCAAATCTCATGCTACTGAATTTGATGTCTGCCTGGTACTAATGTCTGTACCTTGATACTTCAGATCACACAGAGTCCACACTTTTCTACTTGCCAGTGTCTCTCACTGGGAGCGGTATTGATATTTTCAGCAGGACAAATCTTTTGCAGGACTGGCTGTTTGGCCTCTCCAGCTCTCATTCACTCAATGTCTGTTCATCTCCCATAGTGGTCATTAGAAGACAAGCCTGGATATTTCCAAATGCCCCCTAGGAATATGGTACTGCCGCTCCTCCCTGACCTTTCAATCAGGGACCATCAGTGACAGATGGCAGACTTGCATTTATGTTGAGCAAAGCACATCTTGGTCAGGACAAGAAAATAAGCAGAATGGTAGACTGGTTGTCTTAATGATCATGTACATCGAAATGATCTGTGGGATCTGTTAAAAATAAGATTCTCGGGGTACCTGGGTGGCTCAGTGGGTTAAAGCCTCTGCCTTCGGCTCAGGTCATGATCCCATGGTCCTGGGATCAAGCCCCGCTTCAGGCTCTCTGCTTGATGGGGAGTCTGCTTCCCTTCCTTTCTCTCTGCCTGCCTCTCTGCCTACTTATGATCTCTCTCTGTCAAATAAATAAATTAAATTAAATCTTAAAAAAATAAGATTCTTAGGTCCACACTCAGTGGATATGATGCAAGAATATATCTTTTTAGCTGTTTTACCAGGTGATTCATGTGTACACTAAAAGTTTGAGAAGCATGCTTTAGCAGTAGCTCTCAACCTTGTCTCAAAAGAGAATCAATGTTTAAAAAGACCACCACTCATATGGCACTCTCAGGGATCCTGAGTTAATTCCACTATAGTGGGGACCTAGCATGGGATATTTTAAAAGCTCCCTGGATTGTTCTGATATTCAGCCAGGATTAGAAAACATGACTATTAAGGAGTCTTGTCAAATAAGATGTGACCACAAATTCATTTCCCCCTTCTTTCCTCTGAATTAGATGCAAATAACTTAAGACAATGATTCTCAATCTTGGTTGCATTTCCCAAGAAGTCTTATAAAATCCTGATGTCTAGACCTTACCATACCAAATGGTCTAGGTCTAGACCTAGACCATTGAAATCAGAATTTGGGGGCATAGGACTGAGGCATCAGTATGTTTAAGGCTCTGCAGTTCCCTCCAATGGGCAGCCAAATTTGAGAACCACTGATCCAGAATATTTGCCTGTCTTCTCCCATAATCTTCTGCCCTTGGCTTCTATCTCTCCTCCAACCTCCTGGCTTGCAAAGTCTGACAGAGTTTAAGAGGTGGTGGTTAGGGTGAGACTGGTGAGGGGATAAAGGCCAAGATTCAGTCTTACTCTATTTGCCACTTAATTCTTGGCCATCTCTTGTCCAACTCTCTGGGAGTAAAGGGCAGTGGAGAACCTCTGCCTTATTTTTATGTATTTCCAAGAGGAAGATTTTTGGACCAGCACCGAGCTTGTCTTTCTTTTTTTTTCCCCCCGTAATCTCTGTTCCTCCCAGAGGTTTCTAAATATTGTTCTAGGATAAGGATTTCAGCTTTTATTCTTTTCCAACATTTCACATTTCATTTATGTGGCACAAACAGGTCAAAGAAGCAATGGAAAATTGGAAGCCATTCTCTTCTAATTAGCAGAGGTCTCAATGGCTGAAATTTACTTACCAGTAACAGTGCCAGTACAAGCACCTGGAATGTTAATTACTGTCATTGGTCCTTGAGCCTCCTTTCATAACTGAGAAAAATTACTAATATTTCACCACTGCAGTTAGGGACTCATAAAAGACTTTTATCCTATGTCTATTAAATGTCATTAGGTAATGACCCCCAAATTTCTGTTTGGGTACATCAGAATGTCAAATGTGCTCCCCTTTTAAATAAATGTTAAATCTGACCACTTTGCTAAAAGGCAGAAGAGTAACATGAACATGGAGATAGAGCTGCCTCCTCTTTGACATGTTTTATAGTCATGTCAAACAGACATCACTTCTGCCAACTCCAGTCCCATCTTGTTGCTCCTGCTTTGAAATAAAAGGGAACACTGTTCTTCTTTCTATGTTAGTCTAGGTCCCAGGTGCTCAGAATAGAACTAAGTCTGGAGTGCTCTGGCTCCTGGTGTTAGGTTCTTTCAATACACACACACACACACACACACACACACACACACACACACACACTTTTCTTTAAGACACAAAAAATTTGCATTGGGCTGGTGGATCCTGGTTTCGAGTTGGGAATCACGGGTCTACACTCTTTTTCCCTCTTAACCAGTAGTCCTTCCTTGCCATATGGCCTCACTTAGGGTCAACTCTGCTCATCAGATAGTTTATCAAATCTGAATTGCAAATCCTCCTTCCTTCAGCAGAATCCCTTCTTCTTGTGCAAACTTATGTCAGCAAATATGAGGGTAGGGAGGGAAGAGCACAGCCCAACAACATATAACAGCAGCATCTAAACCCCAAATCAAAAATGTCCTCCAACAGGCCAATACTTGCCTCAAAACTACAAACCCCAACAGGGACCACTTAAGTAGTTTTTCCAAGAATTCCAGGCATTTTCTATCTAAAATGGCCTCTTACAACTTAAAATGGAGGTGTCAGAGTTCTTAGTATCTATTTCCCAGCAGTTACTATTTATTGAGTATTGTGTGAAGCTCTTTATATCTGAGACCTTATTTAGTCCTCATTCAAACTAAGAAGGGAAGCATGATTTCATTATCCCCACTGACAGAGATCTTCTTAGACTAACCATCTAAATATTTTTCTTACCAGTTGCATTGCACAATTGTGAAGTATACAGTGTTTTGGACCTTCGCAGCACCCTGACTGTGCTTTAGGGAACCATCCTTACCTGAGTTTTAGTCTATATGCAATCAATCTGGGACCTTGGGGTGGATATGTGACCCAGACCTGGTCATCCAGAACATGCCCTCTCACTGGTCAAAAGACAAGCTCAAAGACGCAGACAAGAAACAAATAAAACCAATGGGAATTAACTAGACTAGTCTTCAAACAAATGGATAAGATTCCAACTCTTGACTTCTGGACTTGCAGACATGAGGATATAAGCTGAAGTTGCTGGCAGCCACAGGTCCACAAGGAATGGAGAATGTATGTGAAAAGAGGAGAAAGGAGAGCCAAGACTTGGAGAGAAACTGGCTTCCTATAACATTGTCTGAGTCTTTGGACCTAGCCATGACTCAAGTATATCCATAGACTTTTCAGTTACATGAGAAAATGAATTGTCTTTTTAGCCAGTTGGGGTGGTTTTCTGTTACTTAAATGAAAAGGTTCACAATCAATATAATGCTCTTCCCATGGATCATTGAATGGTTCCTCATGCAAAAGGATAACCCAGATGCTGATCTGGGACAGAAAGACATAAAAATACTTCTCTGCTAATATACACCCTTACACTCACAATCTTATGTACACATGAGAAGTGGCTTTGCAAATAGTAAACCAGGTACTGGTATGAAGTAATATTCATATACTTTAGTGCAGATTGATCTTTTCAATAAGAAAGTTAACTGAGGGAAGACAGAAAATGTATAATGTCCTGGGTGTAGGTTCCCAGGGTATGCTAGAATGGCATGTTAAGGGAAAAGGCTAGAATAGGAGAAGATAGAAGGAATCAATATGTATTTAAAAAGAACATTTTAATTTTGCCTGAGGCCATGTTTCCAATAATTGGCTTTTGGACCTGAATCAAGAGTAGCAGAACTGAAAACTTAATAAAAACAATGCCCATAGAGAGAAGAAAGTTTTTCATAATAGCCCACGTGAGAGTAATGACATGAGCTAATCTAATTTGAAGTTTAAACAAAGAAATTACTCTGTGCAATAGAATTGCCTCATTTTGTTTCAGAACTAAATACACAAAGTAGACTATGGGTCCAGGAGCCTGGCCTCAAAGCCTGGCCTCAATATACCAGAGGATGGGAGAGAGAGATGGAGATTAATTATTCTGTTGGAGGAGACAAGGAAAAGGAACAAGAAGTTCTTCCATGGCAACCGACCATAAAGCTTTTAAAAAGAAGTATTCAAATAGTGCTTCAACTCACAATGCAAGTTATAAGAGGCTTATTGGGGAAAATGTTGTCAACTTTTAAAATTCACTGAAAAATAGTAAATTAAATTTTATTTTTTATTTATGATTGACAGACTTGACTTTTCAGGACATGTGCATATCAACTGGCTTTCAGATATTAAGTTCAGTAGAAAGAGGGAACATTTAAACTCTCCTTTGAGATAGTGGTCTGCAACAGTTTTCATGTCACAGTGCTCACAGAAAATGATAACAATTTTATGGCATAATGTAAAAGGACTATGGTATTTGAGGAAGAGATTTCTGTCCTGGGCCTACCCAGGTCCACCCATATGCCAAAGACAAGAATAACCCTCTTCCACACAAGCACATGGGTCCATCAGTTAGGAAAGTCAGCCAAAGTTTGCCTGTAGGGTTAAACGTCTACTGAGGCCACGTGGAGAAGGGGACAAGGCACTGGAGTAGAGGACAAATATTGGCATACTGGTTCTAGCTCTGCCACGTGCAGAACATTAGACAAGGCCTTTAGCCTCAGTAAGACTTGATCTGATACATAAAGCAGGATGAAAGATACCTTACATTCCCTACCTTACAGGCTCCCTATGAGGATCAAGAATACCGGGTTTATGACCAGAATTTGCAACCACAGAGTGCTACAGAAATGTATAGTGTAAGGATGGTGATGGGCGTGGTGATGTTTTCTCCCCACACCCACCTCCATCTAAATCATTTTTGCAAGACACTTCAATGGGCAGGAGTTGACACTGAGGTGAACAATAAGCAGCTGAAGAGAGTGACTGGGAGCACAGAGTGTGGGAAGCTAGTCCGCAGCTGGGCTTTTGTGTTGGGCCAAAGAGCTAATGGGGTTTTGGCTTCCTGAGCACCTCTGTTGAAACTCCCTGGGGAATTTTGCTTTATGAAAATCCCAGCCACTTGGGATCCCACTGGGTTGGTGATTAGGAGCCTGGAGGGCTCCCTTTTGGATGAAAAAAAAAAAATGTGTTTGAAGTCTGCTGGGAAGAACTGTAGGAGGAAGTTGGGGGTTTCTTTCCTGACTCCCACTGTGCATTGACAGAAGCTGCCCCACCACTGTTTATGGCCAGTTCGTTTTATCTCCGAAGCCAAAGAAAATATATTTGAAGCAAACTCTTTGAATTAGACCCATTTTTCACTAGGATCCACAAATGGTAAACTATTAATGAACAGGTGGGTTGCACAATACTTCAAGATTGTTTTAGATTGGTTTATACAGACAAAGTTATTAACAACAGAGTTGCTGATGTATATTCTGGTATGGTTAGCAGATTCAGAAATCATTACCATCAGCACAGAGGAAGTTCAGAACTACTGAACACAATGTCTAGTTTACCAAAAATGGAGTAGTAGGTAAAGGGACTAAGATTAGATGTAATAAGCCTCTGAAAGTAAGGACAGCTAAATTTGTGATGCATTTCCAGCAAAATCTGTAACAGTGGCTACTCTAGAAGTGTCTGAATTTCTTTTCTTCCCGGGAGGGGTACTGTGTGTAATTTACTAAAATAAGAGGGGATGAAGAAGAAGAAATAGTTCTTCTGGAAGTCATGTTTACAAACGGAATACACCCTGAAGTGCCTCAAATTTCTGTCTATACCAGAAGTTACGTGTAAGGAAGTACTGTCTAGCAGATAAACAGTTTCAGTCTTGAAGACACATTACTCAATGGCACTTTCACAGAGTCTCCCTTCCAGCTCACAGTGCTGTCTTGCCCTTCACCTGCTTCACATGCTCTCCTTCACCAAACCCTAAAGCTTTTCTCTAGCCACAAACACTCAAGAACATGTGTGGCCATTGCCACACACTCTGATTTGAGCAAACCAACTGCAATGCAACACTAGAAATATGCAGGTAATTTCCATTTGGGTGATGTACTATAAAACAATACCAATACACTATTATTAGTTTTGATAGGTGTGATGATGGTATGATGATTATGTAAGAAAATACCCATATTTTTAGTAATGCATACTTAAACACATAAGTGAAATGACACAGTTATGAGATTTGCTTTAATACACTTCAGTTTAAAGAAAGGGAGAAGGAGAGGAAAAAGTAGAGATGAAGCCAAAGTGGGAAGATACAATTCTAGAATGTGAGTAATTGATACTTGAGGCTCATTATACTATTCACTCCACTTTCATATATGTTTGAAGTTTTTTCCCAAGACAATTAATTTACAAAAAAAGAAAGAGGAAAGCAAATACAAATATGCTCATAACCAAAGGCAAAAATAAATCAGTTAAGTATATTTTAAAACAAATAGTTTTAAATAAAAAATTTAAATTTTTATTTAATAAAAAATTAAATAAAAGAGGTATTTCATAGACAAATGAGTCCATCAAACAAAGCTGACTTATTTGAGTACCCTTTATGAAACCAAGGGTCAACAGTGCAGTGAGTGATATATTTTAATGCAAAATGCCAAAATTATAAAAACCATATCATGCACACAAACATTTTAAGTTTTCATGATTCTTTTCAGCCTGAGTGGCCTAGCCTCACTCATAAAATATTTCCTAAATGTATATTCCTCTTAAAACTAGCAATGTCTTATTTATTTATTTAAACTTTTTAAAAAGGTTTTTCAAAAACATGCAAATCAAGTAAAAAAATAGTATATAGTGATGTAGGGCTCTAAGGGGAAGGGGAATTAAGTTAAAACTTTTCAAAACATAATTGAACTTCATTATTTTTAAAGCAATTCTTTTTGGCAGGATTCATAGTTTTCCTCTCACACCCTTCAGTTTGTGGCCAGTGTCTGAAGGAAAGTATTGCTACTCATAAGTGGGGTTTTAAGAAACTAGCATGGATTCTAAAGGAAGCAGCCACGGAAAAATTTTAAAAGACTTTTCTGGGGTCCTTGAATAGTTCGAAGAGAGCTGACATTTACAACCAATGGCTGCTAAAAGTACAAGTTTCATTTGAAAACATTCAGTCCGTTGGAACTGACTATCCCATCCCACAAGAGACAAGGCTATTGTACAGTCTCATGTCCCTTATGACTAGCAGAGAGCTCAGAAGCAGTGAGGCCACCAGGAAAACAGGCTGGGTGAGCAGAACATGGCTTGAGCCAGAACAATCCAATTTTTCCCATTTCTGAGTCACAAATATTTTTCCAGCTTTGGCTTTTATTTGAGCAAGACCTATATCTTGATCTAGCCAACTGATTAAGTGGGGAATTTGCTCAAATTGCTCCTTTTGCATCTTGTTACCTGAAGAGGAAAATGAACACTTGAATGTTCCAGTGTTCGTCCTGACGTGTGGAGACGTGAGTTTGGGGGAACAGAGGTTCCTCCAGCCATAGAGGTAAGATGAATACACAGGCAGCTTAAACCAGGAAGACAGTGAGCCATCCTGGAGAAAGGTGTGGTTATGGGCTGAGACTTTAGCAGGTGAGAAAAAGACATGCTGTTATCAGAGAGAAACTCTCTGACTTACCTTGAATGACAGGGAAGGTGAATCAAACAGCAGTCACGGATAAGCCAACACACTCAGGCTGTAATTGGAAAAGGTGTTGGGAAGAGTGTCAGGGTCCATCTGACTGGAACAGGGGGTAAACAGAAGGGAGCAAGGGGTAAGAAGGTTAGACAAGTACTTTAGGGAAAATCTGGAATGCCAGGATGGGAATGTTAGGTGTTACATAGCTCTGGATGGGGCACGGGGAGTTTGTTAAGCATCATGGGAGCTGCCTTGTTGAAGGTAAATCCAGCTGTGGTGAGTAAAATGCATTAGAGTAGTCAGAGAACAAATGGTAATAATCATCACTGTTTTACTGAGTACTTTGTTGGTGCCACTTTATACACATAATCTGACTGAATTCTCGTAGCAAGAGGTATTATCCCAATTTACAGATGAGGAAATTAAGCAACCTGCCCTAAGTCATGCAGTCAATAAGCATTAGAGGCCATATGCTTACCTCCATCTGAATCCCCGTGTTTCCTTCTTAAGGAGGCCAGAAGGTGGGGGGTGGGGGGGGGGGGAATTGGTGCCTGGGTGTCTCAGTGGGTTAAACCTCTGCCTTCAGCTCAAGTCATGATCTCAGGGTCGTGGGATCGAGCCCCGCATCAGGCTCTCTGCTCGCCGGGGAGCCTGCTTCCCTCTCTCTCTGTCTCTGCCTGCCTCTCTACCTACTTGTGACCTCCGTCTGTCAAATAAATAAATAATCCTTTAAAAAAAAAAAAGGAGGCCAGAAGGGGTAGGGAATGATGAAGGTCCGAATTAGAAAGGTGGCAAGGGTGCCTGCGTGGCTCAGTCAGTTAAGCATCTTCCTTCCCCTCAGGTCATGATCTCAGGGTTCCTGGAATGGACTCCCATGTCATCAGGCTCCCTGCTCAGTGGGGAGCCTGCTTCTCCCTCTCCTTCTGCCTGTCACTCCCCTGCTTGTGCTGCCTCTCTTTATCAAATAAATAAATAAATAAATAAATAAATAAATAAATAAATAAAATATTTAAAAGAAAAAAAAAAGGAGAGAGAGAGGGATGCCTGGGTGGTTAATCAGTTAAGCATCTGTCACATTTCTCAAACCATTTATCCTGATTCAGGAATGAAATGCAGAAATGTAAGACAAAATTTTAAACATGGTCACACGGAATCTCTGAACTTCTGTTGTTGGGAAGAATCATGGTAGCTTTAGTAAAACTGTGAGAATTCTAAGAAAAATGATGAGAGGCAACCCACTCTCTCTACTTTGCCCTCCATCAAGACAAGGGCATCCATCTTCACACCTAAAGTCCTGGTCAGTTTCTCTAGGTGCCACCGCACATTGCTGTCCAGGGGAGGCTTTGACATGGGTCAGGGAGGACATGTGCCTTGTTTAGGGGTAGAGGCAAGGTGAGGCTCAAAGTTGGTAGGATATGCACAGCACCCCCGGCGATTCTCCATCTGGAGAGTCAGTTGGTTCTTTCTTAAAGCATCCTAAACAACAGAAAGTGCACTGGAAGGACAAGATCCCACTGTTGGATTCCCCTGCCTGCTCTACAAATGAATGATGGGGTGTCAATGGTCTGAAAGTGAAACAAGCATGGAAGTAGTCTGTGCAATCTCATTTGGTCACAGGTCATGGTTAGGGGCATCACCCCATCACTATCCACTGACGGATGTGTTCTCATTTCGGTATACCCTCTTCTTCATGATTTGCCTCAGCTGCATCTGACGGTAATTTCATGTCATATTGCATGTTCAGAAGGATGTTGCATGTTTTCATTGTGAGTACACAGGGGTCACAATAGGACAACTCTCCCATCATGATCTTGGAATGACAGGAAATCACATCGCTGGATGAGACCAAAACTTGAAAGTCAATGCTGATGAATCAGAGAATAAATATGGGAGATTGCCTTGAAAGAAGGAGTGTGTTCCTGGAACAGCAAGACTTGATTGGACTCTGACTGATAACCTATCAAAGAAAAGAAGGCATCCATGAGAAGGGGAACCCTGCTCAGTTATGAACAAGGCAATAACATTCATTCAATAAATATTTTCTGAATACCTACCATATGCCAGCAGTAAGCTCACATCCTAATTCAGGAGACAGGAAAAAAAAAAATGAACATATAACCAAATGTCAGGTAGGGATAGGTGTGTGTCCCAGGCAAAGGGTCTGTAGAGAAAAGGACAGCATCTCCTGCTCAGCAATGAGCAAAGCTACAGAAAGATGTGCTCATTCCAGTTTTGCCCAGATTTGGGAGGCGTGCTTGGACCTACAGCCCCAAACTTATGTCTCCAGCAATTACTGGTGGTATTTTGACCTACTAATAGTCCTTCTATTGATATCTTTTTGTGTGACTTTCATGAAGACATACATAGAGAAAAGAATATGTATCAAGCATGCATGGCTCAATGAATTTTCCAAACTGAGCACGCCTGTCTCACCCTGAATCCCACCTCATAGCCCGTTAGCCCTTCTTCCACCACAGATTAACCACTACACCAATGCTAACACCATGGATTTTTTTTTTTTTTTTTGCCTGGTTCCTAACTTAACGTAAATGGAAATACATACTGTTTGGCTTCTTTTACTCAATATTATGTCTATATGCTACATTCATATTGTTTTATGCATCAATGGTTTGTTCTTTTTTCATCATTGTATATTTCATTGTAGGAGTATATCACAATTTATCTATTCCATTTAAATGGACGTCAAGGTCATTTCCACTATTCTTTTGATAAATTATTTTTTTGTTTAAGTCTATTAGAGATAGTTTCTGATGTTTGAAACTAAGAATCCTGGCTGATACATTTTTGCTTTAATTCTAAATTTTTATTGAGTGGGAAAGTGACTGAAGATTTTCTGCAGAATTTCTGTAGAAATTCTTTTATTATTATTATTTTTTTAACAATGCTATGAAAGCATGGACTTTCTTTTCCTCAGCTATTTGGCAAGGAACATCACTCACTCTGTCTCAACAGTGAGGTCAAATGATCAACAATAACATTCCGTGTAGATAAAACTCTGAGTTCCTGGCTTAAATACAGTAATTTCTGGAATAACAGCTATTACTTGGGGGTCTCTTTGGTTGCTACACAGACTGGTTAGAAGGTTTTCTCTGCAGGAGCCAGTGAAATGACCACTTCACAGTTTGTGTCTCAGCAGTTACAGTGGTTCACATTTTGATTGTGCAATAAGAGAAGTTTTAAGATTGTGGTTTTGGTTTTCTTCAGAGTCCCCGGGGCCCCAGCTGCTGCTCTCAGGAACACTGAAGAGCATTATTAATAGGCAAACACAACCCAGTGAAAAAGAAAATGATAGACTCAGTTAAAAGAGAGTCATATCAGTTATTCTTCAGTTACTAGGATCTTTTCGTTTTTCAAGCACATAGGAATGCCCCTCATGCAGGGTCCACCCTGTCCAAGCAGGACTGTAGGAGAGAAGAATGGCCCACTATGCTTTTTCATCATGTTCTTCTTTGGCTGGGCCATATCAATTGTGGAGGCAATCATTCATGGCCTGACTTTGGAGCAAAGAGTTGGGCCAGCCAGTAATTGTTCCCGTTGGTATTCCACCCGGACACTTGTAATAACCGCGGGCAAGTACTCACTGAGTATTTATTATCTGTACCAGGTACTGTGCCAAGGAGTCTGTACACATGCCCACTCCATTACAGGCCAATTTCTCTGTTAGGGCTCTGCATACCATCCTCTCATCCTTCCCGCAATTAACCTCTCTCTTCCCTACATGATCAGTTTCTCCCACTCTCCTGGATCATTTCCACAAGCAGTCATTTCTTCCTCCAGGCACATCTCATTCCTTAGCTCTTCCAGAGCGCAACTTCCTGAAAGAATTACAGTCCCAGTTTCACTTCCTCAGCTCTTAGTTTTAGCTCAGCCAACCCCAGCAGGCCTTCCTCCTCTCCATGCCACTGAATCTGCTGATCTCAAGGTCATGAGCAACCTCCTTTGCCAATTCAAAAGTTACCTCTGTGTCTTCATCTTACTGACTTCTTAGTTGCCTTCGATGCAATCAACCACTCCCTCGGTAAAGTCTTCTTCTCTCCCGGTTTTTATGATGCCACTTCTCTTTTCCTTCTACCTAACCAGCTGCATCGTCTCTGACTTTTTGTTGGCTTCCCTTTCTATCTGGTCTCCAAATGTTGGAATGACTGGAGACTGTCTAGATCTTCTTATCCTGTCCTTCTCTCCCCTTTCCCTAAGTGAGCTCATCTGATCTCATGTTTTTTTACATACTGATACTATTCAAGTTTAAAATATCTCCCCTTGATACCAGTGACCTCTCCCCCGACTCAGGCCCCTCATCCCACTGTCTGCTCTGCATCTCCACGAATGTCCAAGAGGCATCTCAAAATCGGTATAGGCAGAAAAAGCTCTACCCTGCCCCAGTTTTGCCTCCCCATCTCAGTAAACAACACAAATACACATCCTCGTGTTAAAGGCAAACATTTGAAAGTCATCTTAAAGTCCTCTGTCCCTCACTTTCCCAAGCAAATCATCAGTAAGTCCTGTCAGCAACAGCTTCATGTCCACAGTTAATTCTAAGGGTCTTTTATTCCTTTCAATTTGACAAATCAAAATAAAGTTTGAAAATAGGAGGGAAACACCCATGTTTTCTCATAATCTCATAATCGGTATTTTAGTAGCTGCACATTGTCTCACTGAGTGCACCTATCCTAATTTCCCAACGCTATATCTTCAATTCTTCTCATATTTGACTTTTATAAACAGTTGTTCAGTGAATATCTGCATGCACATATAAGGATTTTATTTTTGGTTTTAAAATAGAGAAGTTAAGGAGCACCTGGGTGGCTCGGTTGGTTAAGCATCCAACTCCTGCTTTCAGCTGCAGTCATGGTCTCAGGATCGTGAGATCAAGCACCATGTTGAGATTCTCTCTCTCTCTCTGTCTCCTTCTGCCCCTCCCACCTCACCCTCAACCCGTACTCTTTCTCTCTCACTCTAAAAAAAGAGAGAGAAAAATAAGCTAATATTTTTTCCAATAGAAGATCACTACTCAGTGATTGCCTTAGCAGAGAAGAAACTAGTATCTAAAACCTACACACCTACCCCACAATTCAAAATCAGAGAAACCAAGAGGGGGGAACTGGTATGACCTCCCAAGGTCCTATGGCCAGGAAAGGCAATGAGACCTTTGAGGCAAAGGCCATGAGGAAAGGGACACTCGGGCTAGTGGTCCAGATGTAACATGGTGGATTCTTGGACTTATCATGTGGCTGAGGTCAAAACACCTCTGGACCCAGCCACTCCGTCCTGGGAAGGATGCTGTTGTTCTGCGAAGGATGAATGAACATGACAACGTAGGTATCTGAGCTGGAACCTTAGGAGCCAAAATATGGAGATATTAATAAGCAGCCCTGAGGCACGTGATTATGTTTCAAAGAGTTCCTGTGGCAAATGCTGGCGCTCATAGGGACCTCAGTATGACCCTGGACATGGATGCCCTGGACCGTTTTCAAAAGTAGAACAGGTACTAATAACAGAAGCAACAGTAACTGAGCCTGGAGGTTCTGCTGTGGACTAGTCCAATTCCCTTCTTCTCTGACTCTCTTTGGATTGAATAAAGCACCTAGTATTCTTAACCAATAAAGGGGGTGATGGGAAATCTCAAAAAGTAAAGACTGAACTTCTGCTAATGAGCATTGGAAATTCAAGTAACCAACTAGAAAATGGGTATTTGCACCCTACCCCCACCCCACTGTGGAGTAGGCTTGCAGGTTAAATGTGGGATTCTTTTCTGAGGCTAGATTCCTGGAAAAAGGATTATGGATTCAAAGGGCATAAACATTGTTATGACTCTTGGTGAAAAGTACGATTTTTTTCAAAGGGATGCACTAATATTTACCATCTATTTCTCTATACTCTCTCCAGCAATGAATAATTAAGTGGATTTTTTTTTTTCTTAAACAATTCTGGAGAGGAGCAATCAGTGTGAGAAGCAGCGACCCACAGAAGGGTCAGTGCACTTATGAAGTCATCAGCATTTTGAAACCCACTCATTGCCACTGGTTCTGAAATGTACATTCCCAGGCTGCCTCCCATGTGCCTTGTCCACTCTCTCAGGGCTCCCCTTCTGCACCAGGCCCATCGGATTCTCAACCCCTCGCCCTCCTTTCTCATGCTCGTTAAAGCCAGCACAGGAACAGATACGACATCAGTCACTTACCTCTTTTTCTGGCTCTAAATCAAAGTCTCATCTCTCAAGGACATTCTTGCAGATTTTAAAAATTTAGGAATGAAAAGCTAAGTGAACTTTGAGCTTAGATGTCCCAGACTGAGAATCCAGCAAAAGCTGGACCTTTGACTCGAAGGGCAAAGGACCTCATTATTAGGCTGTGATTTGAAAAGCACCAAGAGGCCAGAGCTTCAAAGCTGAGGCCCAGAAGGTGGAGTTGGCAGGTAGAGGTCAAGAGCAACCTAGCGAGACTCTGAGCCCACCAGAGGAATAGGGTGGTGGGAACCAAACTCCAGATAAGGAGCTCAAAGTGGAATACCCAAAGCTGAAAACACATTTGATTGATGTCAGCATTTTGCCCAAAGTTGCTCCAAGGTGAGCAAAGCTCACTTAAGATAGAAATCTGAAAGTTGTTCTTTATGCCAAAAAATAAAGAGCAATTTAATAAATACTTTTCAATTATTTTTGCATCCAATGCATGTGGAGCATGAATGGTTTTAATCTTTTACAGCCATGACACAAAAGCTTTCAGTCCTGTTCATGGTTCTATCCTTGCATAAGCCTGGGCAAGCCTTGCAATCTGGCTGGTCTTGACTTTTATTTATGAGCTAGAGACAATCATGCCCTGCCTAATGGCCTGAGGGGCTGGTGTGGATGAGGAAGTGAACTGAGTGTTCAAGTTGAAAGGCAGATGTGGTCTTTGGTGGTCGATGCCAAGCATTATTTATGGTCAAGGTCCAACCTTGAGGAGCTCAAGATTAAATAATAGAGCAAACCAAATGCCTTGCACTCATTGTCTCATGACACGGATGTGTAGTTTACAGCCTGCTTCCCAGATTTGTAAGATACTGATGGGAATATAACACAGTCTCTACCCCATAGACAGTAAAGGGCAAAGGAAACTTAAAAATAAGAAGCAGGGGGGCGCCTGGGTGGCTCAGTGGATTAAGCCGCTGCCTTTGGCTCAGGTCATGATCTCAGGGTCCTGGGATCGAGCCCCGCATCGGGCTCTCTGCTCCGTGGGGAGCCTGCTTCCTCCTCTCTCTCTCTGCCTGCCTCTCTGCTTACTTGTGATCTCTCTCTCTGTCAAATAAATAAAATAAAATCTTTAAAAAAAAAATAAGAAGCAGGAAATAAATGATATTTAATTTGGACATAAGCCCCCAATGTATCTGGAGGAAAATCAACAAAACATAGATATCAATGGAAAACCTAGAGAGATGAGCCATAATTACTCTAAAAAAATATGCAGACAAGAAATTGGATAGAAAGTTACAATGTTGTTTTGGACTGCACAGATGGCCTTTTGTGCCTGCAAAGGGAAATGAATTTATCTCTAAATAATCAAATGGAATTGTAGATAAAATCAGGCTACAGTTTGTCACAAGCCATCTCCCCACGGCTGGGGTTTCTATATACCACAGGTCAGTCCATGATCCTTGCAGAGACATGGGTGTAAGGAAAGAGGGTCAGGTCTATAGTCAGATGTCTTCATGGGGTCTTTGCCTTTGGCTAGCTGAGCCACGTTGAATGTATTCTAATTTGTCCAACAATGGATTTAGTTCAAGAAAATCAGAGAAAAAAAATCTTCCATTCAAGGTTGTTGGAAGAACTACAGATAAAGTATATTAAGTTCTTGGCACATGCAAAATAGCAAATAAAAGTCAGTCAGTAGCAGCAACACAAGTAGAAATCAAAGTGGACTCCTGAGTTTTCAAACTCACCCATCATGGAGTCTTTTTCTGCCCTATGTTCTCCCATAGTCATGATTCCCGCACCTGCAGTCCTCACTGGCAGCCAGTGGAAGCTCTGAAATTGTTCCATAGGAGGAGCTGGGGAGATGATGGAGACCTGGTTCAGGAGGTGGTCAACTATGAGGAGAATGGGCTGGAGCTGAGCTTACATAGTGGAAGTGATCACTAGCTGCCCAGCTCACCAGCTGATACCAGTGACTACAAATCCACCTAGAGGGTTTCTTAGAATAATAGACTCAAAATCTAGGATATTTTCACCTTTAAACAATCCATTTTTCCAGGTGCAAAGTACGGCACTTTCTTAGTGTCTTCCTTCTACAAATTATGGTGGAATGCATTTTCAACACACGCTTTGCCAATTATTTTTCAAATGTTTTATTTTTTTTAAAGATTTTATTTATTTATTTGACAGAGAGGCAGGCAAAGAGAGAGGTAGAAGCAGGCTCCCCGCCGAGCAGAGAGCTCAATGCAGGGCTCGATCCCAGGACCCTGGGATCATGACCTGAGCCTAAGGCAGAGGCTTTAACCCACTGAGCCACCCAGGGGCCCCTCAAATGTTGTTTTATATAATAGTTTTAATCCGATGTCTTGCCAACTATTTTATGTATTTATTCTTGTGATAATTTTGACCACATGCTTTGCTAGACACTTGTTGCAAGTGGTTCTAAGAAAAGCCGTTAGAGATTGGGGCCCTAGCACCCACCAAGTCACCCACTGGCATCAGCACAGACTCCCAGCTCCAGAGGTAGTTCCCAGGAAAGCAGGAATCTATCGGGGCAATAGCCTTGATTCTGATACCAAGGTTACCAAGGGGACCTGGGTCTTGTGTAGCATTCTCAAAACAGAATGATAGTTGTGCCCATCAGAACCTGCAGGGCCCTTGAACAGTGAGGGAGGGAAGCAAGACGAGGTAGGAGGAGGCTGGTGAGAAGATCTTACCTCCCTGACTTTCCCTATCCTTGAGCACTTCATGCTGAAAACTGATTATGCCAGACAGTCTCTGGATTTGTGCTAGGTGCTAGATGTCGACGTGCTGTGGATGAGTCAGGGTCTCTTGTCCTCTCCCCAAAACTGTCTCCATGTTGAATGGCGCTTTGCCCTCTGTTCCCTTACATCGTTGGTTTCATATAAATGTAACACAGCCTTTGGGTCAGAGGACTTTTCAGAAAGGGAGAATCAAAACTAAAGCTTCTGGGAACACAGAGAAAAAGAACAATTAGAAATTAGAACAATAGATCAAATACTGCATTATAAGAAACTAGAGAAGAAAAAAATGGGATTCAGAAATTATAAGTTATGACTGACTTCTCACACACTGGTAGAAAATTTGAAGCCAGAGTGGAGAATATAAAGAGTTTCGTAAATGGTCACTATTTTAGCTAAGTTGAGGAAGAAGCATGAACTTCAAAAGAAAATAATGTTCGGAGATGAACACAAGGCCCATTCAAGATGTGGAGGAAATTAGGAGCAGAGAGATACATGCAAAGGGAGACTAGATGGTATTTTAAAGAGAAGTGGGACTCAAATAAAAGTACACACACACACACACACACACACACACACACACACAAAACCCAAATATTTAGTGATTTCCTTTTCCTGTGGTCTGCTTTAGAATTCACCCCAAGGCCATTTGCTTTTGTGGTTATTCAGATTCTGTTTCTCTTCTTTCCACCTCCTACTGTCTAGTCCCTAACCCCCAGAGTTGGGGGAGAATAAGAGAGAGGAAGTGAAACTCAAATCTGTGTATTACCCTCTGCTGGCCTTTTGGCTGAGAGATGTGAGGAGTTAAAGACGTGTCTGGAGCTCCAGTGTGGTTCAGAGAATGTGTTGGTGCTGTTTATTTTTGTTTTTAGCTGTTCTAACTCAGATGACCCTAGTTTACCACATCAAGAACTGACTGGGCAGGAAAGAGAGAGACTCAACAAACGTTGAGTTGAATGGCTCAACTCCATTTTGCTCCTTCTCTTAAGCATTCCTCAGTGGAGTCCGAGCAACTTCCCAATACATACCCCATGCTAAAGGCTGATTAATCTGGTTGTCGATGATGTGCTCATCTCTGGCGGGGTACAAAGTGGTCTAAGGTTTATACCAGCAAAAGGTTTTATAACATATTCTTTACTGTCAGCAGTAGCAAGGTAAATAGGAGGAAGTCTAAGATACTCAGGAGCATAAGCTGTTTCCAAATATTTCAACAGTAAGTATTTGTTTACCATCAAGAAACACAGCATTTCTCAATTTGGTAAAGCAACCAGCACACCCTTAACCTGGCAGTGCCCAGGACACTTCCTTAGCCACTAGTTCATGTCCCTATATATACATGTTAGTAATAACCTGTCTTCTTTTCAGAATTCTCAGTATTTCAGATCATCTACTCACTTGGACTGCCCTCCAGTCATTCAGAGTCGGGTTTTACTGTGATTTACAAAACTATGTAACAAGGCAGGAAGAGGTATGTTCATCTCACATTGACTGTTTCTTTCTTCGTGTTTAACTTGGAAAGGACCCCCTCCCCACGCCTTCCCCTAAAAAGCAAAATTCTATCCAGTAAGATGACTTAGGGCTGGATGAAAAGATGAAAAGACAAGTGTCTCTGAGGTCAGTAAGGACTGCAAATGTGATTTGGAAGAGGAGAAGAGATCCAAGAAGTTGGAAAACCCAGCTCAATGTGAAAAGCCTCTTCTCTTAGAACATGGATTCCAATTCCACTCCAATTCTATACCGAGCTGGGTATAAACACCAGGAAATGTAAAGTCCCTCTAGGCCATGTCTCATAACCTGGGGGAAAACCCTACCCACCAGCATTCATCTGGAAAGGCACCAGCCATGTTAGGCTCCCAAAGAGCCCTACACCTTGGGTTTTCTGAAAGAACCCCACATTACACAGGAGAGATACACTTCTTGCCTCTACCCTTAGTAGTAAGCATTTCTTTAGAGTCATCAAAGAAGGTAAGTGTGTGTGTGTGTGTCCTTTGAAAACATGACATCTGAAAAAGGAAGCAAAGAGAAAAGAAAGGCATAGTATATATCAGAAGTCTCACATTTTCATAGCCTCTTCATCTGTGAAACTACTTTCCACTAAGTTCATGTTTGTCTTCTCATGGGCTGACCACTCTATCCCAAATTCAACTCAGTAACTTGGGCTGACCACTCTACCCCAAATTCAACTCAGTAACTTCTTTATCTTTGACCAAGAGACATTTTTAAGAAAAGACCCATAAAAGCATAACGTTTTATAAATGGCAAAGGCAATCAATATCTACATAAAACTGATAAACATGCATGATTCAAATGTCAAGAAAGACATTTTCCTCTATGTATTACCTGCTATTGAACTTATTTAACATGGTTTATAAATCTTTGCGGTCAATGAACCACCTCCTCTGATTTTTATCCGTCCTCTTCACTATTCTTGGAAGGATGAGTCATATCCTGGGATACTTCTCCACAATCTCACCACCAATAAGTCAAGGATTCAGGTTAGAGCAGCTTTAAAAAAATCAAATTCAGTTATTCAAGCACAAATACGTGACTAAATGACAACCTTCTGACTGGTATGGTCACTGGGTTCTGGGCTAAGCAATCCTCAGAGAGAATAGGGAGTACCAGGTCAGCAGATGTCCCTATAAGACTTGGCAAGGCAGTGAAGACCAAGTTCCATTTTCATCACTCACCATCTATCTCTCATTCTCCTTCCCCAAGCCATTCTTGTCTTCTTCATTCATTCTCACCTGGCTTTCCCTACCCCTGCATCCTAAACAATCCAAATTCACTCCTTGCCCTCCCTTCCTCCATGAAAATTAAAAAAAAAAAAAAATAGATTGAAAACTGTATCTAGTTCTTCTTTTAGAAGTTATATTGACTTCATTTCTAGCTAAAATCAACAATGGCCAGATGAGATGTTTTTCATGAATGTTAATTCTTATTTTGAACGTGGAATCAGCACAATGGGCCATTGTATACGTAAGTATGCCCCCAAATCAGCCAGTGAGATAGACAATACCTAGAGCCATAGATAGGCTATCCAAACAGTCCTTCAAATGAATCTTTATTCATTCTTTTAATCTACAGCAGGAAGCCAAGGGCTGCACTTCAGCCCCGAGAGGGGATGCTGAGATACTGAACGGACTGCACACAGGTGTCCAAGCTTTGGGAAATTCTAATTGAAATACTGACTGAAAAAGTCCATCCTACTTGTATATATCGAGCTATTGTTTAAGCCCTTTTCACATGCAATGAGCTCATATTCAGAATGTTTTGACTCAACATGCATAAAGGCTTGGCAAAAGCTTTTGCAGAGGAGCACCCTGTCACAGGAAGCAAGAGAAAAACAAGGCTGGGGCTCAGCACATTCTCTCGGAGCACACGGGCCTTCATGGGTTTCTGTTATAAAAAAGCAAATAGAGACTCTCTCCTCTCAACGCAGCACTAATTCAGGTTACAATAAGTCAACAGACACTTTTTCCATGACTTCTGACTACAGAGTGTCCCAAGAAAGTATATATTTGATATACTAACACATGTTCAAAGAGGCAGAATAATTAAACATGCACTGCTATCTGTTTTGGTTATGTTCAAATCACAAATGTTTAAAATGGCCATCATTTCAGAGTTGACCACATGCAAAATATATATTGCTTTAATAAGTTTATTTAACATCTGAGAGGGATACAATTTTGCAAGGACACACTCTTCTGGAGAGTTTATTAAGGATGTGGTGCTCACAGGGCCTGGACTTGTTAGCTCTGAGGCTATTAGAGCAGGTACTCACCAGCATAAATGCCCACAGACTTGCTCTCAGATTTCAGTGCCTCCTGAGAAAGCCCCTGGAAGGGACTATGAACACAGTCCATGCATAAAGTTTCCACCCGCAAAAAAGCCAGTCATTCTAGGGCACCTGGGTGGCTCAGTTGGTTAAGCATCTACCTTTCTGCTCAGGTTATGATCCCAGGGTCAGCAGGAAACCTGCTTCTCCCTCTGCCACTGCCCCTGCTTGCGTTCATGCGCTTGCGCGCTCTCTCTCTCTGTGTCAAATAAATATTTAAAATCTTAAAAAAAAAAAAAAAAGTCTTTGTATTCCTGTGTTTCAGTTGAACCAGGTTAAAAAGCTAGAATGGTTGCAATGAATGGACTGCACAGAATACCAGGCTGAGTGATGTTCGCTTTATTTTTCCATTAATGGGGAAGTCAGTAAAGTTTTAAAAGTCTCTTTGAGGATATAAGTCCAGCAAGAGTGAGGAAGATGGATTCAAGGGAGCAGACAATGTAGGGAGATGGAGGGAGCAGATCAAGGCCTCGATGTGTATAATGTTGGTGAGAATACAAAGGAAGGGAAGAAAAGAAGGGACACTTGGAAGAACTGACAAGCCTTGATTCTGAGCAGAATTCCAAGCAGAGGTCTTCAAATTCACACTAGTGGGACCGGCTTAGTCACATGTCTACCCAGAACCAATGACCAAGGAAGGACAACGACCAAGGAGTCAAACATGCTGATTCGAGTCACATGCTCCACCCTCTGAATCAGATTCTGTCGAGACAAATGGATACCCAAACTGAAATGATGAGGACTAACGGGAAAAAAAATAATAGAAGCTGCAGGATCAATCCCAAATATCTATTATATATTGTTTGGCTGAATCCCTTTCTCTTTTCTCCCATATTAAGTTTATGACTTTTTCATTAGATACAATGATTAAGTGGTTTGCCCAAAAGTTTCAAAAATGTATTATACAGAAATCAGAATTGCTATCCTTACCATAGTGTTGAGAAAAGAGAGCAAGTGTTTAAAAAAAAACTTTTGAGGGGCACCTGGGTGGTTCAGTCATTAAGTATCCCAGGGTTCTGGGATCAAGTCCTGCATCAGGCTCTCTGCTCAGTGGAAGGCCTGCTTCTCCCTCTTCCACTCCCTCTGCTGTGTTCCCTCATTCACTGTGTCTCTCTCTGTCAAATAAATAAATTAAATCTTTAAAAAAAAAAAAACAACTTTTGAAAGGGTATGAAAAGTATCTAAAGTGAATAGATTCAAATTCTAGACAAATGCAACAAGTTTTTGCCCCTGAAATATATTTTCAGCAGCACTCCCTAAAGCCAGGTGAAGTCTGAGGTTGCCATGTTCTGGGCACTTTCCCCCTCAATTCAGTGTGGGCTGGCTTGGTGATTGGTAACCGTTATATGAGGCCACTTGTCACTCTCGCATCAATGATGAGTGGTATGACAAGGTTTGGTGTATCTCTGAAAATTATTTAAAAATGACTTCAAATCACCCAGTTCTGATTTTTTTCCCCTATGCTATTATATAATAAAATATTTAGTAACCAATGGTATATGCTTCTGAGAAGCATTTGACAGCAAGTGTCTTAGATTCAAAACATTACTTTGTGGAAAGAAAGGCATCAACCAGCACACAGACCCAACCTAATTTTGAATGGACTTAATTTCTGGATTCTAGACACTGCCTCACAGTGCTATTAAAAACAGTAAGAGCAATAAAACTTCAGAGGCTAAGCCCACAAACACAGACTAACAGAGTTCCTAAGGAAGGGTATCTGCACGGCATTTCTAAACTTTGAGCTGTCTGGTTGGCTGGCTAAAGCAGATGATCTCATAGCAGGAATGATTTTCAAAATATTCAACACTGGGGCGCCTGGGTGGCTCAATGGGTTAAAGCCTCTGCCTTCGGCTCAGGTCATGGTCTCAGGGTCCTGGGATCGAGCCCCACATCAGGGTCTCTACGCAGCGGGGAGCCTGCTTCCTCCTCTCTCTCTGCCTACTTGTGATCTCTGTCTGTCAAATAAATAAATAAAATCTTTTAAAAGAAAATATTCAACACTGACCAATCAGGGCAGACAGCCAACCAACCTAAATGGTCACTGATTCGGACATGCTACTTTTCATCGCAAGTTAAATATCAGACCTGCTCCACGGACTGGGCAGATCTGAAGAGAAAAACCAACGCAAGACTGTGTTAAAACAAGAGAAGGCTGCTCTAAATGGCAAGATGAAGAACCATCCCACCTCTCCTAAGTCAATGGAGCCAACATGTTCCAAGGAGGAGGCACTGATGAAAAGAAAGAGGGAAAGAAATGGAAGAAGAAGTAAGAGGTAGGTGGAGATGGACTAGGATAGAGAAGAAGCAGGGGAAGGGGGGGATGAACAGAGAAGAGCATGAAGGAATGGGGACATGGAATAACAGACAAGGAACAAGCAAGAACAGTGAAGGAGACTGAGGAAAGGGGAGACTAGAAATTCAGACATTTCGAGGAGGAAAAAGAATAATGATGAAAGGGAAAGCAGAAAAAGGAGAGACCATTGTCTCTCACATTATGTGACACAGGGGTCAGCAAACTTTTCTGTAGAGGAGTAGACAGTGACTATTTAAGCTTTGTGGATGGTATAGTCATTGTTCAATTACACAACTCTGGTTGCATGGAAGCAGTCCCAGACAGTAAGTACACAAAGGGGCTTGACTGGGTCCCAGTGAAACCTTACAGAAACAGGCTTTGGGCCAGATTTGGCCCACGGGTCATAGCAGGCTGACTCCCACAGACAATGGTGGTTCTGACATTTCTGGTACCTCCACAGTACCTAGCATAGATCCAGGCATAAAATTCTAGAAAATGTTAGAACCTCCCAGAACAGCCATTTTACAGGCCCAAAAAATGATCAAAATGGGAGCCATTCTCAATAGCTTTTTGTAACTTTTAACCTACAAAATGGCAGTTTCCTGTATCAACCTATTTGCTGCCTAGCCCATGACACCCCCGTGGGCTCTCTCTCCTAAATAGATCTTATAACAATGTACACAGAAGAGAAGTGTCTAGGTGGCTGATTCAGAGCTACATTCACTATTGACTACTAAGTTTTCAGATTGGCAGAGTTCTCCATCCCCTGCAGGTAATGACTCCACAGTCCCAGTACTGCTTCAGACACCAGCACCAAAAATAAAATAAAATAAAAAAATAAATTTTTAAAAAAACAAAAATTTTTTTGTCTCTTTAATGCATACCCTCTCCCATTTCCTCACCTTTGACTCCTAGACTGTCCCACAGCTTGAATGCAGAGCCAGGCTCTTCAACCACGCAAAATGGCCTATGGTACTTGAGAATAGCTTTGGCAATGGGAGGTGACAAGATGTAGCCAAGGGGGGCTCCTCAGGAGTCGAAGCATACTTAGCTCTCAAGCTCAGTATCAGAGAGGTAGGAGCTGACTCTCACCCCAGGCTCAGACTTCTGACAGTGACTCACATTCTCTTGTTTTGTGATTGGGAGGAACACCTTGCAGCCTCAGGACGCAGGCAGTTCCTGCTTGGGAACTGATTGGGGAAGCCAGAGCCATTATTCCACAGCCTCTGAGGCAACGTGCAGGACATGTGGGGTTGATCTGGTGGCTGGTTTTCTTTCATTTATGTTCATCTCGTGCCTGGCACCATGGCCATCCTTCCGTTTGTTTTGGCTCCTAACC
Organism: Meles meles; assembly: GCF_922984935.1. Taxonomy (NCBI): domain Eukaryota; kingdom Metazoa; phylum Chordata; class Mammalia; order Carnivora; family Mustelidae; genus Meles; species Meles meles. The sequence continues at coordinate 30,872,673 of NC_060080.1, forward strand.
TCAACCATTCTTCAGCTACCAGGGGTTTTTAAAGTCCTTCTCACATCATTTCCCAGGGTAGCGCAAGCCACTTTGTGAATTACCGGAGTTAAGAAATGGTCAAGAGGGATATTGTCTTGAAGCCACACGAAGAGAGACACAGCCACACAATTGCCTGTAAGTAAAGCTTGATGATACCAAACATTCGGAAAGGAAAATCTAGCACGGTTCTAGCAGGATCACCTGCTCTGCATTCCAAGGGGAACACACAGCTCTTGCAGGAAGGGAGACCTAATGTGTTACTCTCCAAGTAAATAAAACGCAGAAATGTTTTTGTATGTCTTTTGCCTTTGTAGGAAAAAAAAGCTCAGTTTGTATTTAGGAATGAATGAGTACGCATGGGTGTGTTTGCATGAGCATATTTGCTTCAAAACATTTTCTAGTAACTGCTGACAACAGCAACCCTAGGCCACCAGACACCAGTTCTCTGCATCTTGAAATGAACTATTTGCTCCCCAGAGCACCAGCTGTTATGCTCCACAGAGTCATTCCTGGCCTCCCCAGTCTCTGAAATCTGCATGTCTTAACCCTTCCTCTCTGGCCTCATCTGTCTCCCCAGCTTCCCTGCTCCTGTCACGCAAAGTTACTCAATACCCAGTAGGAGCTAACCAGAGCCAAGGAACCACGTTCCCACGGCTCCCATCTTGCCATTCACTTGGTGTGGCTAGGTTCCTCTGCACTGCCACCCTGGGGCACAGACAGGGAGAGATCTCCACATTTAAATCCCCAGCTTTGGGAACCAGATCATTCCTCCTCCCTTTGTCCCGTACCAGTCACTGCTGCACCTGATTGAACCCCTTCCCCACACCCTGCTCTCTATAGCCCAGGACATGTTGTTTCTCTTTGTGACCAAATTTCACAGCAGACTGTATGCAATTTAGAAATATCACCAGCAATGCTTTAACTTTTTCAATCTATTTAGAGCTCAGGTTGAAATTTACCAAACTAGAGGTGCCTGGATGACTGCGTCGATTACACATGGCTCAGGTCATTCTGGGATCGAGCCCCACGTTAGGCTCCCTGTCAGTGGGGGGGCCTGCTTCTCCCTCTCCTTCTGCCCTTCCTCCCTGCTCTCTTTCTTTTTCAAATAACTAAATAAGATCTTTTAAAAGAGAAAAAGAAATCTACAAAACTAGCTCTTTTATCTGCATTATCTTCCATAGTCCTTGCTCTTTGGGGCCTTATTTCATACCGTTTGATCCTGTGTAGGAAACAAGCTTTGTTTAAAACAGTCAGATTAAATAAATCTAGTCTCTCTATCTTCCTCTATAAAATAGTGATGACACTGACTTCCTGCCTCTCTAGGAGTAAGGAAATCTATATAAATCTATATAAAATTCCTAGCTTAGAACCTGATTCACAGCTGAACAGCTCAACAAATGTTAACAGCAACCATCCCACCACCCGCAGTGTGACTGAGATAAATTCAGATCAGCAAGTCACACTCCAGAACAACACTTCCCAACCTTGGGAGCGAGTACAGTCCCCTGGAGAGCTCTAAATATTACTTGTGTGGGAGCCATCATCCTCCCCGCCCCCCAGCCCGGCTGCTGACCTCCCTTGTTGTTTATTTGGATCTCAGGCATTAGCGTTCCCAGACTGCAGCCCCTGCCACCAGACCAGACATCTGGTTTCCTTCCTCTTGCTTCTCTCTCTGCTTTCCACAAGTTTGGGGGCAATTTGTTACACAGCAATAGACAACCAGCACATTCCTTATATCATAGTATGGCACAATTATGTCTCTTTCAGACAAATTTCCATTTTTGTGTGACTTGTTTCCCAGGAAATAAGGCAGTCATTAAATTTGCACGACTGATGAATTCGTGTCTGGTTCTATGATTTTGATGTGTTGGCCTGCTCTGTTAGTTGTAGTAAAAAGAAAAATGCATGCCTGAGGCCATTGGGCAAGGGAAGGAGGGGCACCTGTGCTACTCTGTGCCCAGGCCCAGGCTGCGTGGGCAGGAGCATCCCACCTACAAGTTCCCAAACCTGCAGGAGCCCTCAAAGGATCTGAAGTCAGTGACCGACAGGGCAGCTCAGACCCTGCTGTGGACTGAGCTCATTAGAGGCCTGGGCAGGGTCCTGAGCAACCTGCTCTGGGAAACCGCCCCCCCCCCATCAAATATCCACACCTGAGAACGACCCACTGGATCCAGGTGTCCTTGGGGAACATGCACCAAGCTGCCATCTGTCTATCCATCCATCCATCCACAGGGAGAGGAGAGAAGCACTGCACCGCAGGCCGGCTCTACCAGGCTGCCTGCCCCTATCACCAGTGAGGCCTCACTGCCACCCGCCTCACATGCCACCCGACATGGCAGGGCCCACATCACCCACAGGACCACCCACTCTGACATTTGTAGGACCAAGTGCATCTAGTGTGGCTTCTTCCAGAAGGCCTGCCCTGTGGACCACATTGTTGAAGGCCCCAACCTCGAGTTCTCCATGGAGATCCACCAGGAACTGCTGCACAACGGGGAGAAGTGGCTCAAAATGGGACTTCGGGGGAGGCCAAGATCACGGCCAACATCCAGGCCCACTACCTCTGCTGTGGCCACCCTTTTCCTAGTGGCCCACAACCTTGGCTGCCAGATAAAAAAGCTCTGCCCTCCCCCCCACAAAAAACCAATACCATCTTTAAGCAGTCATTTCCTCTCATCAGTGGGGTCATTCTGAAGCTTCATCTCTCTTTTTTTTAAAGATTTTATTTTATTTATTGATTTGACAGAGAGATCACGAGTAGGCAGAGAGGCAGGCAGAGAGAGAGGGGGAAGCAGGCTCCCCACTGAGCAGAGAGCCTGATGGGGGCTCAATCCCAGAACTCTGAGATCGTGACTTGAGCCAAAGGCAGAGACTTAACCCACTTAGTCACCCAGGTGCCCCTGAAGCTTCATCTCTTAAGAAACGAAAGATGACCTCCCCTCTTAAGAATATTGGATAAAGCTCACCATGGAGCCTTCCTTGTGTTCACTAACCCCCTTCCTACCTGATCCGTAAACACAACCGCAGATGCCCATGCATTCCTTCTGTCCTTGGAACAGCTCCTACTTCTTCAGGACAGCTTAGCTGACTCAAAGCTCCCTGTGTTTCTTCTCTCCTGAAACAAACACAAATCAATCCTTTAAAACAGATGTGTACTTACCATTTTTTAAAAGAATACCTACACATCCTAATAAACTGTTCAATTACATTCACCTTTCTATTTCATTAGAGATACATCTTTATATACTTATTGCTTTAGAGTATTAGGATGAGTGTGTGGCCTCTCACACGCCCTGTGCCAACTTGCCATCATTATATTCATTATTTGATACTCACATGCCTTTTTTTTTCTGTCCCACAACTGGACTCAGCAGATGTCCAAGAAATTCTAATTGCTTTGAGAAAGGAAAAATATTAGACACAACAGTCTAAGCTTCTTGTGTGTGTGCTACAGAGAAGGGCCAGGCCTTTAGCCACTGTTGCTTGGGGCCTATTTTTTGACAGAGCCAAGAAAGAAGTTGTCGTAGGGCAGGAACGCATGCTGATTTTCCTCATACAGCAGACTGTGTTGTTATAGGTTTTTGTCTGCCAGGGTCTCATAAGAAAAATAGAGCATCTATTCCTAGAAAATCTAAAGGTAGGTAGTTTCCCAGCCAAGCAATGAGGCAGAAACCCCTGGAGACACCCCTTCCTCAGGATAAGGCCACACAGCTTTACCTGGGCCCCTGAGCAGAACAGCAGGGCTCACGACTTCCTCAGTGGCACCATCTGGACAACTGGTTCCCTCCCAGACCTGCATTTCATTTCATTTATTTTCTTTCTTTTTTTAAAGGTTTATTTACTCAATTACTCATTTGAGAGAGAGAGAGAGAGAGAGCGCGCGCGCACAAGCAGAAGGGGCTGAGGGAAAGGAAGAGAGAATCTCAAGTAGACACCATGCTGAGCACGGAGCCAAATGTGGGGTTCGATTGCACGATCCGGAATTTTCAGTTTTCAAACCAAGATAGGCCCAGGCCAACTGGGATGAAGGGGTCACCCCATCATCACAAGTGACCTGATAGCAGGACCGCTGAAGGAACTCATTGCTTCTGCACTCTGTTCAGTAGACTGCTGGAGGACAATAAAAATATGCTTGGGATTTACATGTAAGACCATCATTCACGTGAACTGAAGAGTCACACTGCAATGTGGACAAATTCTCCAGCTTCTACAGCCAAGATAATGACGTGCAAAGCTGAAAGAGTCTTACCTGTTTAACCTAGAAAACACACAGCTGTAAACAATTTTCTCATCAAAAAGCCCTGGTCGTCCAGTCTAGCTTCTCTTCCCTATCTCCCAGGGTCCTAGAGAAGATAGGTCTGAAAAACCAGTGCTGGATGGCAGATTCTCCAATAGGGAGAGGTACAGAGAGAAGAGCCTTTAGAAATCTTCTTTACCCACACAAACACCCTCCCTCCTTACCCACAAACTCCGTCCCAACTTCCACCTTTCCATGATCACAGGTCCTTTGAATTCCATAATCAGTCATTTCAATATAAGGCTTATTTTTCCCTTTGAAACTTGAAAACTTGAAACCCACGGAATATTATTTTACCCACTGGCTATTCATCACACTGGTTTTTGCTGTGCAGCCATCCAGTTGAAACACAAATGAAAGTAAACCTATCTAAATCCTTCTTCATGAAATTTTCCATTCATCAAATAACTGAAAGCCTAAACCACTGATCAGGTTGTAAAATTGTGAAATTCTCTCAATTCTGAGAAGTAGTTTGAAATTACACTGAAAAATACCTTGCAGTCTCTTAGGAACAGACGTTAACTGTGGTTGTCATCCAATATGCAAAGAGCTACAGAGAAAATGATGACCTTGTGTCAGGTCAACTCTTCCTTAGAGTTCTTCCCTTTAAGGTCACGGGGCCGATCTCATCACCCCATGTGGTCCCCTCATGGCCAGGAAGTGCCCATTCACCTCCAAGTTTACATCCAAACACTAGTTTACCATAGCATACTTAATTGTCTTTTCTGAAAGAAGTACCTCAACATCATATTTTGGTCCAAGTTAACTACAAACATGCAAAAGAAAAGGATCCCATATCATCTGGCCATTCATGGACATAAGACTTGGCGGGGGGGGGAGACTTGAAATTCTCTGTCTCATACATGAAGAAAGTCCTCTGTAAGAGCTCTTGTTGAATTATAGCTGACAATAGCATGGACAGCCCAGTCACGCCATGGAATTCTTTCCAGATCCAGTTTCATAATTCACTCTCTCCCATGTGGCCTCTTTTATTACACTTAGAAGACTTTCCTTAATAAGGGTCACTTACGGGATCCTAATAGGGGATGTGAGATGGAAGAAGCTTAATAGCTATTCCAGGACTCATGACATTGTAGAAAACAAATGCTGAATTTTAAAACTCAAAATTTAGCACCGAGTGCAACTTCCATGAGACACTAAACGTGCTGCACCAGGAAAAATGCTTGCCCTCTCTGAGCCTCAGTGTTCTCAACTATCAATTGTTCAATGGGTTCGGTCATTTGCAATCATTTCTATTATTTTTTAAAGTCCCTTTAGGTATTGTGAGAGATGAATGGATGAATGCATGGATGGACAGATAGAAAAATGATGGATGGGTGGGCAGATGGATGGATGGGTTATGGGAAAACAATGTCTCCTCAAAATCCATTTGTTGATGTCTTAAGCCCCAGTAGTTCAGAATGTGGCTGTATTTGGAGGCAGGGTCTTTAAAGAGGTAATGAGGATACCAGTGGGTGACCCCTGGTCTGTTAGGACTAGTGTCCTTATAAGAAAAGAAAATTAGGATAGACACACACACACACACACACACACACACACAGAAGATGGTCATTTCTAAGCCAAGGACACAGTCCTCCAAAAAACAACAACAACAACAACAACAGCAACCTTGTTGACACCTTGATCTTAGACTTACAGCTTCTGGAAATATGAGAAAATAAATTTCTATTGTTTAAACCAGTCTATGATACTTTGTATGGCAACCCTAAAAAACTAGCATAGGTAGATGGAGGGATGGATGGATAGACAGATAGACAGACAGATAGACAAAAGATTATCTGGACCAGAGACACCTATTGTTAGTAGATTCTGGTGTTTAAAGTGGGCAAACCAAATAAGGAACATCCCCTTTTGTAATGCTATCCTGGCAGAGTCAACAATCTCTGTGTAGATGTGGTATGTATTACAAACATTTTGGTTGCACTTTCAAAATATAAAAAGATAATCAGCTGTGAACCCCACAGTCCCACTTGATCAAGCCATCAACTCTTTCTACAAGCTCATGAGAAAATTATGAAAACAGGAGACTCCAGAGTCATGTAAACTCTTTCTTGCCAACTAGACCTTGGGTCTGAGCCTTAGCTGATCTGGGCTGCACATGCACACAGAAAGGACTTCTGCTGCTCAGAAGCCTTGAGCAGCAAGACCAAAAGCAGTAGAGGAGCCAATTTGGCTTCCTCCCTAAGGCTCACACTTTCACCTTAGCCTAAGGTCTAGCAACTCGAAAAAGTCAGGAAGGGTGAACCCAGAGAACAAGAGGAACAAGAGCTCTCCTCTCGAGAGCTGAGAGCAGCTGGCCTGGGTCATCCTCCCCTGTGCCCTACCCTGTTCCTGCTTGGCCTTCCCAGAATAGGATGCTCCCACACGTAATGCAGCCCTATCTTTGTACCCCTCGAGAGGCCTGGAAGCAAGATTCCAAATGTGAAGAGAAGGATCCAAGAAAGAAAAGCCAGAGTCAATGGTATAAATATGTACATGCCTTTAAACTCCTCTAAAATCTCCCCAGTAGTAGCCTCCCCCTTGATATGGATCACACTGCTTTTTCCCAATCATGGAGCTGTGAGAGTAGAGTAGAAAACAGAGGGAGCAACCTGGAATAACACTTTATGAATGCAAATGAGAGGTCATTACCAATAGGTTTCACTACCAAGATGTCTATGTTTTTTCATTAGCAAATATTCAGGGCCTCTTCAGGCCAGGTACTGTTCTAGGTGCCCATCCTACTGGAGCTTTTACCCTGGTCCTGGTAAGGAATTTGAGAGCAAAGTGTGGCACCTGAGAGCCTGGCAGTAATGAATTGTCTTACCTCTCTTCTGAACTCCACGACCTCTTCTTTGAATCATTCTTTTTGTGTTGTCTGACATTGGCATCCTCTGTCCATCTTTCCCTCTAAAGTCCTCTGGAAACAAGGCTATGCTTCATTCACTGGTGGGTTGTCAGTAGCTCCCAGCCCAACACCTACTCACATGTCAGTGGGTTAAATATTTGTGGCAGGAAGTAAGGGAGGAAGGACAGGAGGGAATAGGGGAATTTCTCATGGCTTGCTTCTGAAGACTTCTTACATGTTCAAGGAAGAATCAACTTTCAGTGATTATTGGTTAATACATTTTGAACTCTCCACCTCACAACTGCCATTTATGTATACTATGGACCAACGCAACAGAAATAGACGTACATTTTATATTTAAATGTCCTTTTGCAGAGCAGAGAATAAATCAGCCAGGGGCTCTCAGAAACAAACCATACTTCTGTATCCCAAGAGTGATGATCTCAGCAGCAGCAAACTAGGGTCTTGGGCACTGCATGTCCTTAACATGGGAGACATTCATTGGAGGGGCTTTCCCAAGTGTTATTTTCACAATCAGATTAATATAGGGGATTTTCCTTACATTTGTGTGGAAACATTTTATCCTGATGTAGAACATTCAAACTCCACCAGTTACAAATAAGCTATAGCCTTTCCTCTAAGTTGTCCCTTGGCTTTCGCTCTTATCCCAGCTGAAGCAACAAGTATGCTTAATTTTGTTTGGTTGTCCTTCTAATAGAGAAAGCATTTCAGGTCAAGAAACTGAGAGAATGTGAATGCTGACCCTATGTGTCTTTGCTTATTTGTGGTTTCCTATGTACTTACCCTAGTGTGGACTTTCCCCCTACCCATTCCCTTAACCCCTAGGCCCTTAGGATTAAACCAAAATATTGTTCTAGCCTTAAAGGAATGGCTTTATTACTTACTTAAAGCCATGAGATGCCAACCAGATTTGAACAACCACAGAATTCCATTATGAGTCCACATTTCCCAATCACAAGTCTGAGGAGCTTTCCCGGGACCATCAGGCACAATGCTGCCTCCTCAGAGGGCCCATGGGACACCGGAGATGGCTGGTTGTCTGTGTCACCCTTTTTTTTCCCCAGCCAACTGTCTTTGAAAGAGAGAAAAAGAAAAGTTCTCTGAACACACCCATTTCTTTCCCAAATATTCCGTTGAATGAATTCCTTATTAGGCCAAACCTAATGCTCTGAGGTAAGAGCTGAGTGCAGCATTCTGCACAAAAGGGGTCTCAAAAGAGCCAGTGGCGAGTGTGAGGAAAGCACACGTGAAAGGACTTGGCGAGGAGGTTCCCATCGGTGGCTGGGGGTCCACCACTGCCTCGCCCGTTTGCAGATCTGGGCTGAGCTATGCATCACATTGTTCCTGTAAAGAAAAAGCGGCTGTTCTCCCTCCCTCAGTGCCCCTTCCCTGCTCCCAATGGCTGAGATCAACAGCCCCAAGACCCTAATTGCCACAGCCTATTAGAAATAATGAGACTTCCATGGCAGAAGCCAAGGGTAAAAGCGACATCTCACAAGACGAAAGGTTACTATCAACATATACTGCCAGTGAGTGCAAAGGGCACGTCAATTGGTGGCTCATTACCGCGGGTTGACCCATGGGGAAAGTGTCATTCTGCAGAGAGGCTTTCTCAGGATGTGGCAGCAAAAGTTACAAAAGATAAGGACTTGCCTGTGGAACACGCTCAACTAATGAGAGCTGGAAATTGTTTGAAACATCCCGATGACCTCACAGATGGGGGATGCTGATTAAGGTGGCTACATGAGGCTCCTTTCTTGTCTGACAGCCCATTGAGAAGCTTTGGTGAGATGTGACTAACCGGCCGTGAAGGTGTCTCCATCTTCCCTGACATGGTCCATGCTTTGGGCAAAACAAACATGAAAAATAAGTCTAAACCGACATGCATGTTTGAGTTTAGTTTTCAGAGACATGTTTTGGGAAAAGAGCACTGGTGGGGGTGTGAGCTAGGATTCCTTTATGGCGAAGGGGGCTTGTGACTACTTGCGTGACTAATCGCATGACTGCGCTGGGGGTGAGCCAACGGCAAATTTAGGTCTTGAACACTTGACAAAACAACTCTACTGTTCTGTGGGTGAAATTCTATGGCGCTTCATGTGTAATTAAATGAAAGTTTCACAAGAGTCTACACCTCAGTCATTCAATGCTGATATGTGGCACAAAGAATGGATTTTGCCACATCAAAATACATCCATGGAACAATAGGAAAATGAAACGGGATTTTTGTCTGCTTTGCCGGACGTTTTCTGAGACAGAGACATTCAAAGAAGAAACCCTGGAGTTCTCTTGACCTTCATTTAGAGCCTGAGACTCTCAAAAGAGATCACACTATGGATGCCCTGCCCCTTTCTCATTCTACAGATAAGGATGAGGGTGTACTTCAGCCTGTTTGTCTGAACTCCTTCTCTAGAAAAGCCGTAAGTAACACCTGCCCATTACCACCTCACTTAAAATTGCAAGAGTCACTCGGGTCTTGCAAAAATAGTCAGATCTCAGAAAAAGAGCTTTTTCACTGAATTAAATAAAGTTATACCAGGGTTTTTATAATGAGACTTGGGAAAATTTTGTTCAAGCATTTCTAGCTGGTTGTACTAGTTACAAGTTGCTTTATAATAAATTATCACAAAACATAGTGACTTAAACAACAACAAACTTGTATTATCTCACATAGTTTCTATGCGCAACCTCATAGGGTTGCAGTAAGAGGTTGACCAGAGCTGTGGTATCATGTGAAGGCTTGTCTGGGGGTAAAGGATTTGCTTCCAAGGTAGTTCACTCACATATTTGGCAAATTAGTGTTGGTTGTAGTCGGAGGCCCTTTGGTTCCTGCCATATCCTCTCAATAGAGCTACTTGAGCATCCCTACCACACGGCCATTAGCTTCCCCCAGTGTGATAACCCAAGAGAGAGAAAGATAGAAGCCACAACTTCTTTAATGACCTAGCCTCAGAAATCACGCACCATCTTATCCACAATATCCTAGTGGTTACACAGCTCAGCATATTTGATATGGGAAGGGACTACCCATGCATATGAACACCAGGAGGCAAGAGTCTTTGGGAGCCATCTTGGAGACTGAATACCACACCACTTTTTAAAATATTAAAAACATATCAGACTGGTTTAAAAATATATAAGGAATATGATTGCTGATCAAGTCATTCAGAATTCTACAAATGAAACAAAACCAGAAGATCCATGGTAAAATTTCTGAAGAAAATACACTCCACTAACTAAAAAAAAAAAGACCTTTTGTACTAACGTATACCTATTTTGTGCCTGTAAACCCAAAATGAAGAGACAAATTAAGAGATTATTCAAGACAAGTTAATCTTGGTAGATTTTTAAGAAACAAAGTTTTTTTGAAGCAACTCTTTTGACCCAAAGAGCAGGATTTTTTTACCTAAAGCATCTAGCAAATTTCATATTCTCCCTTTTTAAGTGTATATCCGTGGAGTAGCTTATAATCAATCATTCCCCAATGTGCCAAGCAGAAGAGAATTCAAAAGGAACAAGGTGGTGAAAATCAAAACTGGCTAATCCATTTTAGGGAGACACATGTTCTTCAGGGGTATGGACTTCAACCTTCTAAGAAGTCCCTGTAAGTATGGATGTGACCAAAGTTTATACATGTTCTACAGATAGGAGGACTAAACTGATTTTGAAAATACATCAATAATTTATCTCATAAAAGAAATTCTTATTTAAGTACTTGATGAACCAGTTTAATGAATCAACTTTTCTTGTTTCTCTATAGAATATTATTTTGATCACTTAGTTCAGTATTATCACAAAATTAGATACTCTATGCTTTAATTTATATCAAATTCCTATTTTCTGTATAAGAATCACAACTTTCTTAAACCTCTTTTCTTTTTGTCCCCCACCACAGCTTCTCTGACCTAAAAAATGGAGAGCTATACCATGTTCAGAGATTTTAAAACTCTACATTATTAAAACAATGCCTTAATTCTTCCCAAGATTCAACTCAGTCCCCATCAAAATTCTTTCAGGCGCTTTTGTAGAAACTGACAAGTTAATTCTAAGATTCATATGGAACTTCCAGTAATGTAGAATAGCCAAAGCAATTCTAATAAGGAACAAAGTTGAAGAGCCTATTTTATTTGATTTTAACACTTACAATAAAGCTATAGTGATTCAGACTGCCGGGTACTATCTAGGAATAGATATATATAGATCAATAGAAAAGAAAAGAGTCAAAAAATAGACAGTGATTTTTGACAAAAATGCCCAGACATTTCAAAGGGGAAAGGAAAGTTTTCCAGTAGATGTTCAATAAACTAAGTATCCATATTTTAAAGATAAACATCAATCCTTAATGACTTACAATACACAAAAATGAACTCAAAAAGTTTCCTGTAGCTTAATGTGAAGCCTGAAACTATAAAACTTCCAGAAAATACAGGATATATTTAGAACTTAGGGCAGGAAAAGTTTTCTTATGACACCAAAAGAATTATCCATAAAAGAATATTGATAACTAAACTTTATCAAAATCTAAAACTTTTGCTCTTTGATCAAACACCAGTAAGAAAACAAAGAACAAATACAACACTGGTAGAAAACATTCACAACACATCTATCTGATAAAGAACTTCCATTCAAAATATATAGAGAACTCTTATAATTCAAAGTGATATAACAGACTCTCCACCAAAGAAAAGATATAAATGGCCAATAAATACATGAAGAGATGTCCAACATCATTAGTCCTCATTGTAGCAAATGCATAACACCACAAATTAAAACCACAGTGAGGTTCCACTACACACATATTGGTTAAGATTAAAAAGACTGAGCACACTCAGTCTTTGCAATTATGTGGAGAAACTGGAACTCTTACACACTGATGGTAGGAATATAAAACATCACACCCGCTGCCAAAACAATGTGGCAGTTTCTTTAAAGTTAAATATACACCTACCATGCTACCCAATCATTTTGCTCCTAGGTAGGTAACTAATGAAACAAAAATGTATGCCCACAAAAAACTATACATGAAATTTCTTAGCAGCTTTATTTATAATAGCAAAAAAATTAGAAATAATCCAGTTGTCCATCAACAAGAAAATGGATTAATAAGTTATAGTATATCATACAAGGGAATACTATTCACCAACTAAGGGGATGATCTATTGATATACACAACAACATGACTGAATCTTAAAATCATTGTACTAAATGAAAGAAGGCAGGCAAAAAGAAAATTTTTTAAAAAGGTGGATGCCCAGGGAAATACAAATCAAAACCACAATGAGATATCACCTCACACCAGTCAGAATGGCTAAAATTAACAAGTCAGGAAATGACAGATGCTGGCGAGGATGTGGAGAAAGGGGAACACTCCTCCACTGTTGGTGGGAATGCAAGCTGGTGCAACCACTCTGGAAAACAGCATGGAGGTTCCTCAAAATGTTGAAAATAGAACTACCCTATGACCCAGCAATTGCACTACTGGGTATTTACCCTAAAGATACAAACATAGTGATCCGAAGGGGCACGTGTACCCGAATGTTTATAGCAGCAATGTCTACAATAGCCAGACTATGGAAAGAACCTAGATGTCCATCAACAGATGAATGGATAAAGAAGATGTGGTATATATACACAATGGAATACTATGCAGCCATCAAAAGAAATGAAATCTTGCCATTTGCGACGACGTGGATGGAACTAGAGCGTATCATGCTTAGTGAAATAAGTCAATCGGAGAAAGACAACTATCATATGATCTCCCTGATATGAGGACATGGAGAAGCAACATGGGGGGGTAGGGGGATAGGAGAAGAATAAATGAAACAAGATGGGATTGGGAGGGAGACAAACCATAAATGACTCTTAATCTCACAAAACAAACTGGGGGTTGCTGGGGGGAGGTGGGATTGGGAGAGGGGGAGCGGGCTATGGACATTGGGGAGGGGAGGCGAACCATAAGAGACTATGGACTCTGAAAAACAACCTGAGGGTTTTGAAGGGTCAGGGGTGGGAGGTTGGGGGAACAGGTGGTGGGTAATGGGGAGGGCACGTTTTGCATGGAGCACTGGGTGTTGTGCAAAAAGAATGAATACTGTTACGCTGAAAAAATAAATAAAATGGAAAAAAAAAAAAAAAAAAAAAAAAAAAAAGGTGGATGCCTGGGCTCAAGTTCCAACTCCATCTGGCTATGTAACATTGAGCAGTGTTCTACTCTACCTACTTTAGTTTCTCACCTGCTAAATGTGAGTAATAATAATAATAATGATTAATAGTAATAATAATAGCTCTTACTTACTGAGTGCTTACTATCTTTCAAAGTCTTCAGTTGCAATATGCCACTGAGTCCTCACAATTCCATGATATTTTAGATAATGCATGTTGAGCACTGACCACAGCACTCAACAAATGGTAGTTATTTTTTTATTTTTTTACTAATTTCTTGTTAATAATAAATAGATAAATGTCAAGACCCAATTACATCTAAGGCCCTATGGAGTGATACAAAAATAATAAGACTGAGGCCCTATCTTCCAGAATCTAACAATCTTTGATTGGAATCAAACACATACACAGGTAACATAACACAGGTAACACAGGTAACACAAGGCAGCATTAGGAAGAAGCAAATAGAACGTTGTGAGCAAGGATCATGGAAATTCCCACAGAGAAGCTAGTGCTCAAGCTGGGCCTGGAAGGATGGGGCACCTCACCAGGAAAAGCTGCTGAGGGATGAAGAAACTCTGGACATAACAGCATGAAGAGAGAAAGCAAGAGCATTGGGAACAACAGAGACTGGACAGTAGTGGAGCCCAAGTTGTGTGAAAATAAATGTAAGCAATGAGGGTCAGACCCCAAGAGACCTGAAAATAGGCAAGATGTTTGGGCTGCAATCTGAATATATTGGGGGTACTCTTGGATGTTTTGAGGTGAGGAGTGAGATTATGGTGTGTTTTAGCAGGATTACTATGGCAGGGATATGGCCAAAGGAGAGAAGAGAGGTGGGAAGAGCTACTAGGAAGCTTCTATGATGAGCTAAATGGAGCCTGAACAGAGGTGGTGGCTGAAAGAATGAAAAGTATGTAAGTATTAATTCTAAGGTAATATCAGATAGACCTAGTGACTAATTATGATGGACCAGAGGAGAGAAAGAAGTCAAAGGGATTCCAAAGTGGCAAACCTGGTTGACTGAAAGGAACAGGAAGACCGTTACTAGACATTCTGAAGTCCAGAATAAGAGAATATTTGAGCAGGATACAAGAAGCGTTAATAATAAAGTGAAAAATAAATAAATCTTGAATTGCATTCCAATTAACTTTTTTGTTCACAAAACAAAACACAACACCCCCTAAGAGGATGAAAAGCAAACCACAGAGTGGGGAGAAATACCTAACAAGGGATTCATTTTCAGAGTATATAAAGAATTACTACAAAGGATTCATTTTCAGTGTATATAAAGAATTATTACAAATCATCATGAGAAAAACAGACAACCCAATAGAAAAACAGGCAAAAAGCCTCAAACAGCACTTTACAGGACGATGTGCAAATGGACAAAATGAAAAGTTGCTCAACTTCATTCGTCATTGAGGGAATGCAAATTAAAATCCTAATGAGGTGGTGCCAGAGTAGCTCAGTAAGTTAAGCATCTGCCTTTGGCTCAGCTCATGATCCCTGAGTCCTGGGATGGACCTCCCCCAGCTCAGCAGGGAGCCTGCTTCCCCTTATCCCTCTGCACCCCCCTACCCTGCTCATGCTCTCTTTCTCTCACTCTGCTCTCTCTCAAATAAATAAATAAAATCTTTTAAAATAAATAAATAAATAATAAAACCCTAATGAGAAGACACTGCACACTCATCAAAATAAATAAAATGAAAAAAAAAAATAGAGAATACCACATACTGGCAAAAAGTAATAGACCAAATGGAATTTCCATATACTGCTGGTGGAATTATAAGTTGGCATAGACACTTTAGGAAACTGTTTGGTGAACATGGGCACATAACAAGGCTAGCAATTCTACTCCTAGGCATGAACAAGGGAAACACATATGTACACCAAACAAACAAACAAACAAAACCACCCAAACCCTTAAAATAATGTTCAAAGTACATTATTAATAACAGCCTGAAACTGGAAACCACCTAAATGTCCATCAATAATAGAATGGATTTTTTTTTTTTTAAATATTTTATTTATTTGACAGAGAGAAATCACAACTAGGCAAAGAGGCAGGCAGAGAGAGAGAGGAGGAAGCAGGCTCCCTGCTGAGCAGAGAGCTCGATGTGGGGCTCAATCCCAGGACCCTGGGATCATGACCTGAGCCAAAGGCAGAGGCTTTAACTCACTGAGCCACTCAGGTGCCCCAATAGAATGGATTTTAAGAATTGTGATATATTCACATAACAGAATATTATACAGCAATGAGAATGAATAAACTATCTCTACCTGCAAGAACTTGGAATAATATTATAAATATGATGTTGCATGGAAAAAGATAGTTGCAAAACAAATAAATATGATTCCATTTATATGAAGTTCAAAAACAGGAAAAACTAATCTATGTGCTAAAAATCAGAATTGTGGATATTTGGGGGATGCAGGGGACAAGGACTTAGAAAAAAGCAGGAAGGGTGTACCTGGGGCACTGGTAATGTTCTGTTCCTTGGTCTTGATGCTGGTTACAAATGTGTCCCCTTTGTAAAAGTTCCTTGAACTCTATGCTTATTATTTGGTGTACTTTTCTGCATACCTGTTATACATTAATAAAAAATGTATCCCTGAAAAAGCA
Organism: Meles meles; assembly: GCF_922984935.1. Lineage (NCBI taxonomy): Eukaryota > Metazoa > Chordata > Mammalia > Carnivora > Mustelidae > Meles > Meles meles. Next base: position 30,888,645 of record NC_060080.1, read on the forward strand.
AGTTTGAGGGTTAGGTGATGTAGTTAGAATCAGAAATGATGATTTCTGTAGAAATACAGATGTTCCACAAACAGGAGATGTGGACATGACTAGAGATAAATATATGTGTGTCATTCATTACAACAGTCATAGATAATGACAAAGGGAAAGAAGGGAAGGAGCAAAAGAACAATCTTGGGGAATGTTTACCAATAAGTGTTGGAAGAAGAAAAATAGAGAACAACAAAGAGGTAGGAGAGGGTCAAGAAATGCATGCACATAAGCCAAAGCAAAACAGTGTTTCAAAGAGGAGAGGAGCGGCTCAGAGCAATAGCAAATACAGCACAGTGGTTTGGAGCATGGACTATGGAGCCAGAATTTCTGGGTTCAAATCTTCCATTTCCTCTTCTGCCAAATGGAGCTACAAATGAATACCACCACATCGGGTTAGTTCATCTGTGCAGTGCTAGCATCTACTTATACAGAGTCCCAAGAAGTGCGGAAAAGGCTTTAAGTCTTAGTAGTTAAGACCTGAAATGAAGCCATTTTTGGAGAGCAATGGGAGGAGGGGGCAGACATATGGTAAGAAAGTAAATACTCCCTAACACTACAGGTGGCTCTTCCAGCTTTCTAACATGACATAATGAGTCTGGTCAACCTCTTCAGTTCCCAAGTACCCACTTGTACTCCAGACAAGAGACTGAGGCTACAGGTTGGCCAGGGTCGCCATTAGACAGGGACCTCCAGGCATGTGGCCCAGGAAGAAACAGCAGTTTTCTCAGTTGGTTGAGAAGTTTGAATCCAGCATACCTATCTCCTAGAAATAATGCAGGGAATGTAGTTTCTGTTTCTCAGATTAAGAAGCCTCCCCATTAAACACCCATCCCGGGAAGGAGAGAGGAGAAGAAGTCCTAGACAATTGTACATAAGAGCCAACTTAACTGTTCTCTCTGAAGTTTCTTTTCCAGTGATGCCATTGATTAGCAGTCCATGAAGTGAAACCAAGTTTTGCTGTAACTAAGTATTAACATATTGAAGTACTGATATAAGTATTGATGTAACTAAGTATTGCTCCTGTCCTAACTTTCCTGTTGTTTCCGAGGGCACCTCAGCCACTTACATCACTTCTTTCAAAAACACATCTTTGAATGAGATTCACTGAATTTCTTTGGTGCTTCTCTGTTCTCTGTGAGCAATCAAAGATATCTTTCAAAAATGTCTTTTTTGGGTGCCTGGGTGGTTCAAGCTGTTAAGGTCTGCCTTTGGCTCAGGTCACGATCCCATGATTGAGTCCCACATTGGGTTCCCCGCTCAGCTGGGAGCCTGCTTCTCCCTCAGCCTACCATTCCCCCTGCTTGTGCTCTCTCTCTGTCAAATAAATAAATAAAATCTTTTTTTTAATGTCTTTTTAAATGGCATTGAATTCCTTAAAATTTCTTAGATTCACTGAAATTCCTACATCATTCAGGAGGCTTTTGTGTCAATGCTGATGGTAACAAAAAAAAGTATGAAACCTAGAATGAGCATCTTCATCCTATATGCTGGCAGATGGATCCAAAGAAGCAAAAAAAACCCAGACTGGATAATAGAAATTTGCTTTCCTGAAAGGTTCATTTGTGTTTTTAGAAATCTTGCTGTTGCAAGAATTAGGATAGGAAGGTTAGCCCCATGATTTTGGACAAGTTAAATTCTTTGGGGTTTCAAGTAAAAATAAGACTAGACCATAGAGAATTCAAGTAGAAATCAGAAGAGATGATGTTATGAAGGAATTGCTACTCTGAACTTTGAGCATGAATTCCCATATTTTTTCCAGAGAGTACCAGGGCCACAAATCATAAAACTTGTTTTAAAAGATCCTTTGACCTGAAAAACTCCTTCCTAAGAATTTATTTTAAGGAAGAAGTTCAAGAGAGTCCAAACAAAAAGCTAGATATGGGAAAATAATTTTGTAGTGTTATTGCTAATAGAAAAAAAAAAGGTGGGAGTAACAAACAACCAATGGGACAAAGTTTTGTAAAATAGGAGGTTAATAGAATAAGTGTTAGTGACTCTTCAAATGGTAATTATGAAGTCTACAAACACACAGGAAAATGTTTTCAGTATTTTAAAAATATAGTAAGTTGAAAAAAAGACATAAAAATGTACATACACTGATTACTAACCTGTAAAAAATTATATGAATGTTGGCAAGAAATGGAAAGGAATATGTAAAAGTGAACATTTATGTTAAGACAAGATTACGAATGGATCTTTTTCTTTTCTCAAAAATGTGTCAAGACTTCTGCTTCCAGGAAGATATAATAGATGTACTTTTCCATTCTTCCCACTAAGAACAACAAAAACCCTGCACATTATATATAAAGCAAACATAAGAAAACTCTGAAAGGTAGGGAGAAGAAGGCAGACAGTTAGGGATGTTAAGATACATGGAACAACATGGTGGTGGGTTCCATGAGTTCTCTTGGCTGCTTCTTGGATCCAAAGAAGCTGGCAGCCCTTCTGGGGTTCTGCACCAACAGGTGCAGACAAACAACACAAAGCAAAACAAAACAAACACAACAGAAGACTGCTCTCTCAAGCCAATGGACTAGGGAAAAGCCAGCCTGGAAAGACAAAAAAAGTTTAGACAATTTAGATAAATATTGTTCTACTGCAGCCAAACAACACAGAAAAAACTTTGGGCCCACCCTCATTCACATATGCAAAGGCTAAGTGAGAGCCAAGTCTTCCACTCTTGCCAGGTTGTATCCAGGCTCCCAGAACTCCTGCTAGGGGTGTTAGAGAAAACCAGTTCTTTAGGGAAGTGGTACTTCCATTCCTGCTGGCCTATAGCAAACATTCCCTCCCCCCTTGTGGAAGCCTGGCTTTCCACTCCCACCTGGTGGTAACACAACCCCTCCCTCTTCCCTAGAAGGAGGTGTCAGAGTCAGGTGGAGAGTCAGGACTTTATCACCCCGGTGTAATGAGGCCACCCTTACCTAGTGTCACTAAAGATGACCTGGAGAGCTGGATCTCCCTCCCCTGCCCAGCAGCTATGAGGAGACATCCTGCCAAGTGCCAATGAAGGCTAAGTGGGGACTCTGGACTTCTACCTCCGTTGGAAGTAACAAGGTAGTGCTCTCTCCTACCTTCCTCTGCCAGAGTGATGTCAGAGAAAGCCAGCTAAAACACATCATTTAAATAAAATCCAGTGTCTCATAATTAGAAAATGTCCAGGTTTTAATGGAAAAAAAAAATCATTCATCCTACCAAGTACCAGGAATATCTCTAACTCAATGAAATAAGACAATCAAGGCTGTCACTAGGATGAGAAATTGACTAAAATTATCTGACAAAGATTTGAAAGCAGCGTATGTACCCAGAAGAGCCATTAAAAGTTATACAAGAGATACACTTTCAAACTCTATAGATAAATCACAAAACATTCTTTAAAATGTTAAGTAACCCACAGGAGGACAAAAAAAAATGAAAAACAGAGAAATGAGAAATGGAACAAACAGAAAGCAAAAAATAAAATGGCAGACTTAAGCCCTAATAAATCAATAATTGCATGAAATGTATATGGTCTAACTACACCAATTAAAAGGCAGAAATTAGCAGAGTAGATTTTAAAACATGACCCAACTATATTCTGTAAACAAGGAACTCACTTCAACATTATAGAGGCAAGTTGAAAGTAAACTGCATGTAAAGATGTCACTAAACACCTATGAGAATGGCTAAAATAAAAAGAACAGCAATGATGCCAAATATTGACAAGATGTGGAGAAACTGAGTCACTCACCCATTACTGGTGGGAATATAAAATGGCACGGCCACTCTGGAAATAATTTGACAGTTTCTGAATAAACTAAGCATTTCGTTTTCTTATAAAACTAAACCCTTTTCTTTTAAAACTGAACTATCACAAAATTTAGTCATTGCACCCGGGGGGATTTAGCCCAGAGAAATGAAAGACATTTATACAAAAGCCCATATACAAATGTTTATAGCAGCTTCATTCCTAACAACCAAAAACTGAGGAAAACTCACATGTCCTTCAAAGGATAATTGGTTTAAAACTAAAACAAACAAACAAACAAACAAACAAACAAAAAAACTGTGGTAAACCCATACCTAAGAATATTATTCAACAACAAAAAGAAACAAACTATTGGTACACACAATAAGCTGAATGAATCTCCAGAGAATTATGCTGAGTGAGAAGAGTCAATCCCAAAAGATCACATATTATATGATTCTGTTTATAAAACGACAAAATGATAAAATTACAGACCTGGAGAACAAATGAGTAGTTACAAGGGATAAAGAGGGAATGAGGATGAAAGAGAAGAGGGCATGGCCCTAAAAGGGCCACAGGAGAGATCCTTGTGGTGATGGAATGTTTTGGATCTTGGCTGTATTGATGTCATAATCCTGGTTGTAGGGCTGCCTTATAGTGTTCAAGATGCTACCTTTGGGAGAAACTAAGTAAGGGTTGCACAGGATCTCTCAGTATTATTTCTTACAACTGTATGTGAATTTCTAGTTGTCTCAAAATAAAAAGTGTTTTTTCATGTGTTACAGTCTTTTTTAGAGGAGACCCTTGATAGTTAAGAAAGCAGGTTCAAATCTTCAGAAATCCCCAAATACCAGAAAACAGAACTGCTCATGCAGGCTTTCTCCCACATCACCCTTCCTGGAGAGTCATGCATCCCCTGACTACATCCTCGGTCCTCCCCACTGCATTTTTGACTTGTGCTGGAGTTTTACCCCTCCCTTGATGTTCCTTTCCACAGCAGGATCCTCGTGTCCCAAGTCACTGTGCCCAGGGACAAATCAGGAGCCCTGGTGCTGCCTCAGGGAACAGCAGATACCTGGTCCTGGGCTGCTCAACTCCTTATCTCAGTAAAACACTCAGCTGCTGCAAAGATGAGTGAGCACTGTAGTGCTAGATGCAGGGATGCCAAGGGCACACCATGTCCTTTTTTTTTTTTTTTCATGACTAAAACAAATCATTGGTGTCTATTCAGGTGTGCCAAAGATATATAGGATGCCCGGTAGAATTATTCAGAAGCAAAGCTAACAAAGGCCTTCCATTTATGGCATGATTATCTGGGGTTTGCCTGAATATTTCAGTGGAGAGCTACAGCCACGATCTTCATCTGACTCCATTTGACTTAGAAGTTAAACACTCTGGGAATGCAAGCTGGTGCAGCCACTCTGGGAAATAGTGTGGAGGTTCCTCAAAAAGGTGAAAATAGAGCTACCCTATGATCCAGCAATTGCACTACTGGGCATTTATTTACCTCAAAGATACAAATGTGGTGAGTGATACGAAGGGGAATATGCATCCCAATGTTTGTAGCAGCAATGTCCACAATAGGCAAATTATGGAAAGAGCCCAGATGTCCATCAATAGAAGAATGGATAAAGAAGATGTGGTATAGATAGACAATGGAATACTATGCAGCCATCGAAAATGAAATCTTGCCATTTGCAATGATGTGGATGGGACTAGAAGGTATTATGCTAAACAAAATAAGTGAACCAGAGAAACACAATTTTCATATGATCTCACTGATATGCAGAGTTTAAGAAACAAGGCAGAGGAGTATAGGCGAAGAGAGGAAAAAAATGAAACAAGACAAAAGCAGAGAGGGAGACAAACCATAAGAGACTGTTAATTTTCAGAAACAACCGAGGGTTGCTGGAAGGGAGGACAGAGGCTGGGTGGTAGACATTGGGGAGGGTATGTGTTATGGTGAGCACTAGGTGCTGTGTAATACTGATGAATCAGAGACCTGTATCCCTGAAAGAAATAACACCTTGTATGTTAATTTAAAATATCTAAAAAAGCAAGCATTAAAAAAAAAAAAAAGGAGTTAAACCCTTATCACAGCTTGCTAAAAGCTCCTACAGTGTTTTCTTTGCTCAGGCTGCCAGAACAAAAACAACAGACACAGGTTGGCTGATAGATAACAGAGATATATTCCCCCAGTTCTAGAGTCAGAAGCGCCAGCATGATCGGGTTCTGGCGAGGGCCCACTTGCTGGGTTCTCCAGACGGCTGCCATCTCCCTGTAACTTCAGGTGATGGAAGGGCCTGGAGAACTCTCTCAGATCTCTTTTATAAGGACACTCATCCTGTGTCACTTGCTCGGTGATTATTTTTATAAAAGAAAAACCAGGAGCAGTACCTTGCCACTGTCCGAACGCCACAGTAGCATCCAGAGGGCTGAGACGCTCTGGAGGCAATTGAGAAAGAAAAAAAATGAATCTATCTCCCTATGGAGTCAGACCGAGCAGATGGGGGTCCTTGGCAAGAGCAGGATCAAAAAGACCACTTAGCTGGCATCTGGTCCAACTGTCCAAGGGGCCCGGGGGCTGTCAGTGGCTGAAGGCCCTCTGAGCACCTCCCCCGATGAAGTCCCAGCTGGATGCCAGAGCTGTTTTTTTAACCCTAACAAGATCTGTCATTAAACGTTACTGGAGCCTGACTTTGCCTCTTTCCCTCCAGGCCCTGCTAGTGGGGGTCAAAGGTCACATCATCCTTCAACACAGGCTCCTGGGCCCCCCTTTTGTTTAACAGGCCTCACAGGGATGATGGGCAAGCTCCCTCCTGGCCCTTGGAGGCCATACAAGAAACCAGCGAACCATGGTCCTTAACGAACGAGGCCCCTCCAAGGCCAGCCAGCAACAACCACTTATGATATTTACAGCCTTCTGTCTGCACAGATTAAACACAGGGAACAAAAAATGGACCTCCTTTGTCTGGTAAACTTATGTCATTCCTCGTTAAGACAAATTGAGAACAAACCTCGATTTTGTTGGGAAACAACGTTTGCTTCTAAAGACAGTCTTGGATGAGGCTAGGAGCATTTTTGGGGACAAGGACATCTTGTACAATATTATTAATAAGTGACTGTGTTCTGATAATTTCATAAACACTTCAGCTGTATTGTTTTCTAGCAACAGAATATACTTTGGCCAAGGGCACTATTTCTCACTTGTTCATTGGCAATTAGTGCTGTAAACAGATACCTTGTAGGCACATTCCTCAGCAAAGAATCAACACCAAAGGAACAAGATCTTGGCAGCTTGAGTTATCACTTTTTGTTTGAAATGTGGACATTTTTCTAAAAATCCCTCAGGGCTTTGGGTGCTGAGATTGAGGGAAGCGTTCTGTTCACTGTCTGCAATCTGAGAACCATGGCTGTAGGGACAATAAATTTTGGCAGAAAAACCCTCTTCTTTTTCCAGAGAAAGCATATATATGAACCCAATGTGTCCATTTAAACCCAGAGGTGCTTTGATTTAAACCAAGTAGGAGACCAAAGCTCCCCTGACCCACAACCCTACTTCAATCCACCCCAAACCCACTGCCCCAACCCACAGGCATTCTCTGAAGAGGATTTGTAGAACACAGCTTAACAACTGCACATCTGTCAACTGTATCTGGAACTAGTTGTCAAAAGACCGGGATGCCTCACTGATCGTCAAAGTTTCAAGAGCTGGGGAAGGCTCCATGCTCTCACTGTGGCTGGCTCTTTCATCTAGTAAATGTGACTTCCTTATTCCACCTGCCCAATGGAGTTGTCATCAGTATCGAGGTGTGGGGGTCACTACTCATAATGGTTGTTGTATGAAATAACTTAATTGAAACATAATTCACGTATAACTTCCCCACTGAAAGTATGCAACTCAATGGCTTCAGTATATACTATAACCATCACCACAGTCCTTATCAGAACGTTTGCCTCATTCCAGAAAGAAACCCCATACTCAGTGGTGGTCACTCCCCATCTTTCCCCAACACATGTTGCCTTAAGCAACCACCAATCTACTTTCTGTCTACATAGATTTGCCAATTCTGGACATTTATATAAATGGAATTAGACAATATGTGATCCACGGCAACTAGCTTTTATCATGTGGCACGTTTTCAAGGTTCATCACTATTTCATGTCTTTTTATTGCAGAATAATCTGCTATATGGATGTACGCGGTTTGTTTCACTGAAGGACATTTGAACTGTTTTCGTGTTTGAGTTATTATGAATAACGCTGCTGTGAACATTAAAAACACAAACAAGTCTTGTTTTTGTGGACATGTATTTTCATTTCTCTTGGCTATACACCTAGGAGTAGACCTGCAGGGTCACATGGTAAGTCTGTGTTTAACTTTTTGAGGAGCTGCCAGACTGTCTTCCAAGACAGCTACACCATCTCTATTCCCACCAGCAGTGTGTAACGGGTCCAATCTCTCCACATCCTTGCCAACACCTGTTAGTATTTGTCTTTCTGACTATAGTCACCCTGTAAAGATGAGGTAGGGCTCCTGGGTGGCTCAGTGGGTTAAAGCCTCTGCCTTCGGCTCAGGTCATGATCTCAGGGTCCTGGGATCGAGTCCCACATCAGGCTCTCTGCTCAGCCGGGAGCCTGCTTCCCTTCCTCTCTGCCTGCTGTGATCTCTGTCAAATAAATAAATAAAGTCTTTAAAAAATAAAAAAGATGAGGTAAAGTCGTACCTCATTGAGATTTTGACTTGCGCTTCCCCAGTGGCATGGAATGCTGGGTATCTTTTCATGTGCTCTAATGGGTCTTTACATTTACTGTTTCCTTTGTCCAAAATGCCATCCTAGACACTAGCCAGGATAATGGCAGGCAATCTAATGGTAGAAGGTGTACAGATACACAGAGCTCTGCAGGCATCCATTGTTTTCTGTGTCTACCAAGTGTACTTCTTATTTGAAACCTTGAAATATTTTTACTAAAATTATGACAATGATCTATCTCTCCCAGTATCCCCCCACCCTGTATTCCCCTTACTCCATTCCTATGCTTTAAATTGGGCCAAACTGTTGCAACAAGGCTTTTTCTACAAAATTCTCTGAAAAACAGATGAGCTCCAAAACCTAGCCAATAACTTAGTTTTTCAGTAAATCCTAGCATACTAGGTCATCTAAATTTCACCAGGCTGCCACTCTGCCCAGCCCTGCAGGGTGTGATTCACGTTGTCATCTGTGTGCTGGAGCCCCTTGGAGTGGTGCGGTGCTCACCCTGTGAGGCAGCTCTCCCTTCCCCCACACACCCCCAACCCTGCAACACATACCTTTAACTGGAAGTGTCCTCGAGAGTTGTTGTTTAGCCAATCATGGGAGTGATCTGCACTGATCTAAAAGGCATCTGCAAGGTGGCCAAGTCAGGCGAAGAACAGAGTAACAGTGGCCATCTGGATCTGTTCTGACCATCTAAATGTTGATTTCACAGACTTGCCTAGAGCAATGATCACTCCTCTCAGTCACAGCTGGTTACTAAAGGCAGTTCTCAACAGCAGTTAAGAGAAAGAGCTCTTTCTGGCACTCAAGGAGTCTTCGTCCAAACTCCTCCCACCACACACCAGCTCTGTGATGTTACAGACTCCTTCATCACTCTGAGTGTGTTTCCTCACTTGTAAAAACTATCAATATCTTGCTGTGAGAATGAATAGAACACTATTTAAACCACATTTCGCAGAGTGCTTAGGAAATGTGGAATACTAGAAAGAAAACAAAGAAAGGAACAGAAGATATATTTGAAGTAATAATGGCTGAGAAATTCTCAAAATTAGTGACAGACACCAATCACAGAGCCAGAAAGCCCAGAGAACACCAAAAAGGATAAATATACAAAAATCTATACCCACACATATCAAACCACAGTAAATCAAAGACCAAGGGAAAATTTTGAAAGAAAAGAACACTTGACCTGTAGAGGAACAAAGGTAAGAGTTACACTGGACTTCTCTTCAGAAACCATGTGAGCAAGAAAGAGTAGAGTGAAATATTTAGTATTGAAGGAAAAAACATCAACCTAGAATTCTGGATCCAGTGAAATTGTCACTGGATCTACAAAGAACTCTCAGAACTCAGCAATAACAACAACCCCGTTAAAAAAATAGGCAAAAGATCTGAAAAGACACCTCACTATATAAGATATACAAACCTAAATAAGCATATGAAAAAATGACATTACATGTCACTAGGGAGTTGCAAATTCAAATGACAGTGAGATACCACTGCACACCAATTAGAATGATTAGAATATAGAAGGAAAAACATGACTACCAAATGCTCCACACAAATGCAAGATGTTAGTAACAGGGAAACTAGGTTAGTGGGGAGGAATCATATATATAAGGCCTCTCTATACAATTTACTCAATTTTTTTTGTAAACCTAAAACTCTTCTAAAAAATAAAGTTATTATCTAAAAAAAAAAATAATACAGGGTAAATTGAGACTACATGGAACATTCGCAGAATAAAAGAATGACAAAGATCAAATAGATTTAAAGCCAGAAGAGACCTTAGATTTGGTCATTTGTTCTTCCAATATTTATTGACCACTTACAGAGGGTCACTCTCCGTGTGAGGCACTACAAGGACAATGAAAACAAGACAGCCCCACCACAATACAATCTAAGTGAAAAACGCCAAATGACCCATTTTTGATAAGTACTTCTATATGGGGTAGGGAGTAGAGAACACTGAGATGATAATCACTAAATTATTAACAGTAGTTATTTAGGGATGGGCTTTTGTTCCCTTTTACTGGTTCATATTATTTCATGGTGTTTCACGACGAGCATGCTTTGCTATTGTAATAAGAAAATAAAATAAGAAAAGTCATTTTCCTTTGATTCTATTTGGAGAATCAACTAGATTCACCTCAGAGAGTGCTCCCAGGTGAAGGTGAATTAGGAACCAGGGTTGTAAAAGCATATGAAATGGAGCAGGGTGGCTGGGACAAGGTCCTTTCCCATAGGAGAAGTGCACAGTAAGAGAGAAAGTCCCCTGCACAGAAGTATTTTTGGTCGCCCAGAGGACAGATACCAGTGGTTGCCACTCAGTGGCAGCAACACTTGATCACCACTAATCACAGCCAACTTTGTGATCCTGATAGTTTTTGACACTTTTTAATTTCCACTAAGTTTTCTCCACCACAGTGTTTTCCAAAGGTTATTTTATAGAAAACTAGTCCCCAAGATATTAGTAGGTGGGTTTCTGGGGTTAAATGCTTTTGAGAAATACTGGATTGAATAAAGAATGGCACAGTTATTTATAGCAGAACACATCAAAGCCTTTCTTATTCTATGGTACAATGTGTGTCTCCAAAACAAAGTATAGACTGTTTCCCAAATTTGTTTGAGAAAAAAATCCACTACCACTACCACCCCCACCCACCCACCCCTTGCTGTATTCATTTGTTTTGTGGAGGCAAGAGCATTTCATGGACTTGGTATCATCATTTGGTACCCATTTTGAGAACTGTTACTCTGCCATACGCCACATCCGTGGTTCATGGGCCGTGAGTTATCTTGTCAGTATCCCCTCATATCTCCAGCAGCTAGCACACAGAAGGCTCTGTGTAAGAATTTGTCAAATAAAAGAATAATTGAATTTCATTAAGAAAAGCTGACTTGGAGCTTTTGTGCCTGGCTGGCTCAGTCAGCAGAGCACGTGACTCCTGATCTCAGGGTCATTAGTTCAAGTCCTGCATTGAGCATAGAACTTACCTTAAAAAAGAAGAAGAAAAGGAAACGGAAAAGGAAAAGGAAAACCAACTTACCACAAAGTTCTACACTTCTTATAGTTCTTCTGAGCTGTACTTTCACTTCCCTACAAAGAAAAGAAATCACCCAAGATCACAATGTACCATCCAATCTGGACAGTCCATGTAGGCATAGAAGAAGTCAAAATCTGATGTCCTCACCAGCACTCTCTCCTAAGGGTTCTGTCACTTATGAATGAAATTCTCTCTCCAACTGAGAGTTAGGGACAAACCAAGGCAGATGGTTCTGTGGTTTATCTTCCCACCCACCTTCAAAAAATCCATCTTGCTTCCCAGAGTCCACTGGGAAAGGCCTCCAAAGAAAACAGCCACTTGGATTATATGAGGTTACTGCATGATTGTCAAAGCAATAAAGCCTTGCCTCTCCTTTTCCTCTTCTCCATCAAGAGGTTAGTGGGGACATGCTTTTCCCCATGTAGCCTGGTAACAGCTGTGCTGGAGGATGGCTTGCACATGGATTAGAACCAACCAGAGTCAAGAAAAGGTCACCCACAGTCTTATAAAAAGGGGTACCCCTGGGGCTGACAAAATGCATGTTCCCTCAAATACCTCCCTGCTGCCAAATGCTCAGCCCTGTGGTACTTGATGTTCCTATCTTCTGCAGGCTTCTGTCATTGAATGACCAAGGAGCTATTAGCCTTATTGTTTTTTTAGAGGCTGAAGGAACTCATTAGCTCCTCAAAATACAACAAAGGGAAACTCTGTTCGGCCAAAAGTTCAAGCCTAAATTTGAAACCTAAATACTTGAACTTATCAGTGATGTCCACATGCTACAAAATTGTAACTTTCTTTAAAACAAACAAACTAACAAAAAAACAAAAAAACAAAAAAAAAAAAAAAAAAACAAACCCTGCTGGGGCGCCTGGGGCTCAGTGGGTTAAACCTCTGCCTTCAGCTCAGGTCATGATCTCAGGGTCCTGGGATGGAGGCCCGCATCAGGATCTCTGCTCAGCAGGGAACCTGCTTCCCCCTCTGTCTCTGCCTGCCTCTCTGCCTACTTATGATCTCTTTCTCTCTCTCTGTCAAATAAATAAATATATCTTAAAAAAAAAACAACAACCCTGCTGACTGTACTGTTTTTAAGCAGAATGCCTTTTAAGTCTAGAGCCATTTTAAACTCTCAAAACTTTACAAAGCAAACTGAAAGCAAAAGTCACTAAGTTTACTCTTATTTCTAAGATTAATTTCAACCTCCCTTGTTTTCAGCACTCCTGCCATTGTCCAGACTACTAGATACAGCTAGAATGAGGGATTTCTGAAGTCACACGGGAAACCTGGACTAAATTACTGCAGAGAAATATGTGCCATTGCTAAGTTTGTGGTTTGCTTAAAGCACAGGTTAAAGCAAAGGTTATTAGACACTAATGCTGCACAGGTTTTCTAAATATTCTATCTTGCCAATGACAGAACCAGATGTGAACCACATCAGGAGAGACATGCGTGATGGCGTTTTCCTAAATGCTTGTGATGAATTATAATTTGTAAAGGGGAAGATGGCAGTTGTTTGGTGCCACAATCATTTCTTCCAAATACCACTCTCATCAGGGTATTTTCTCCTCAGGGACAGTTGTGACTCCCTTTTGTGTGAAATCTAAAGACCCTATTGAAGACCTCAGTCATCAGCCTGCCCTACCTTGAGGCCATCCAAAGGGAGCCCTGTGCCCCTCCACAACCTCTCTACTTTCCTTCTACGTATTTGCTTAAGTGGTTACCTCTGTGGAACCCATGGCTCTAACATTGTTCAGAACCTCACTCAAATCTCATCATGTTCAAGGAGACTCCCCACCCCAGCCCCTCTCCAGGCTCATCATTCTCCTGTATTTGTCATTCCTGTATTTGTCCTCCTGACTATTGGTGGTTGCCACTGGAAAGCTTAGCAACATATCTTTGGCCCCCTTAAAGCAAGTGTGTGGAATGGACTCCCTGGTGTGTATTTTCTTTTTTTTTTTAACTTTTTTTTAAAAGATTTTATTTATTTATTTGGCAGACAGAGATCACAAGTAGGCAGAGAGGCAGGCAGAGAGAGAGAGGAGGAAGCAGGCTCCCTGCTGAGCAGAGAGCCCGATGCGGGGCTCGATCCCAGGACCCTGAGATCATGACCTGAGCCGAAGGCAGAGGCTTTAACCCACTGAGCCACCCAGGCGCCCCTCTTTTTTTTTTTTTTTTAAGATTTTATTCATTTATTTGACAGAGAGACAGAGCGAGAGAGGGAACACAAGCGGGGGAGTGGGAGAGGGAGAAGCAGGTACCCGCCGAGCAGGGAACCCAATGTGCGGCTTGATCCCAGGACCCTGGGATCATGACCTGAGCCGAAGGCAGACACCCAACAACTGAACCACCGGCGCCCCTGTATCTTCTGTCCTTCCTCCTTCCTGCCTTCAGGGAACAATGTATGTCACCACCCTTGATTTTCCTTTGCCTTTTCATCCTTTCTAAGTGTTACCTTGTTCTAGCTTATCTATTTTTACATGATATCTTCCATCCTCTCTGGACCAAAATGGGAGTATCCATGTGACTCTGCAGACTACATTAGCATGTGCTGTTCTCTCAGAATGTCCTCTGTGAGTGCCTGAGCTTCCACCACTTTATATATTTTGCTGAGGAAAAAATTACCTCAGAAGGAAGTTATCTTGCTATTCTAATTGCTTTCTTGTATCTAGTGATCTTCAATATTCAAATTTTTGAAACTAAAATTTTTTTGCTCTTTAATTAAAAGATTAAATGTGCAAGATGTCTTACATATATTATCTATTAACCAGAATTATCATCCTATGTTAAACATGAAGAACCACGAAATCAGAAAGGTTAAGTGGTTAGCCCAATGTCACCCAGCTAATAAGGTAGAGTAGAGACTTGAACCTCAGTCTACCTGATTCCAAATCCCTTGACTTTGTATTTCCTAAAAGTATCTGGCTCTGTAACAGGCACTCCATGGTTTATACTAATTGACTGTTGAAGTATCACCAAGAAAACTTAGTCCATAATTGAATAAAACACTGGAGGCAAAGCTATTGCAAGTTGAACTTGTAAAGCTGACACAAACTGGCTTCATAAAGACTGTGAGTAGATCCTAATCAGGTCTAGCTGAGAAAGCAAGTCAAACCTACTAAAGTAAGCAGAACACTTAAGATAGGGGGTAAAGAATACAAGAAGGGAAACCATGCACTGATGTCCAAGTTTGGACACAGAGAAAGAATAGATGTGGACACTGGTTTGGATGTAGGCCCAGGGCAAACTGAACCAGCTGTGCAACCATCCCAGCGATTCTAGCCCAAACCCTGGATTTCAATAAGGGTAGCCTTCGGGGTTATCTCCTGAGGGAGTCTGATAAAATGGAATAGACAGACTTTGCATATCTGAAGCCAGAATACAGAATCTTTGTTCACTAAGAATCTTTACACATGTTACCTTCTTGTAACATTTTCCCAACTCCTCCCTGGTATTTCATGTTTATGTAATGTTTACCACATGGTATTACAAAGATGTGTCTACATCTGTCTTCCCCACTAGACCATCAGCTACTCAAGGGCCATAAAATAATCTTTTGGAAATATCATACATATGTCACTTCTTCCCAAACTGACCTAAAGATTGGATGCAATTCCAACAAAAGCCAAATAGAATTGTCAAAGAACTTGACCAATAATTCTCAAATTTATATGGAGGAGCAAAGACCTAAGAATAAACAAGGCACTCCTGAAAGGGATGATCAAGACTCATTACAAAGCTGTACTAATAAAGACAGTGTTGTAGTAGTACAGTTATCGAGAAATTGCCCAATGGAATAGATTAAAAAGCAGAGAGAGGAGGGAGAGGGTGGGTCTTTGAGATACAGGGGAGAAGACACTGCGAATCACTAAGGAAATAAGGATTTCATCAATAAGTGGCGCAAGGCCATTGAGAGGAGAGGAGTGGAGAGGAGAGGAGAGAGATTAAACAGAGAAAGGAAAGGGGGTGGGTCCCGGAGATACAAGGGAGAAGGCACTAAGGAAACGAGGAATGAATTCATCAATAAATGATGCAAGGACGATCAGTTTTCTGTATGGAAGAGAAATCCTGTAATCAGATCCTGCTTCACACCACGCAGAAATGTCAAATCCTAATGGATTTAAGACTTAGATATAACCTGTACCCCCGGGGCAAATAATACATTATACGCTAATTTTAAAAAATGTAAAAAAAAAAAAAAAAAAAGACAGCTATGAAAGGCAAAACAATGTAAGAAAACATCTCCAGAATCTGAGAGTGGTGAAGATTACTTTAAAAAATACAAACTAGGGGCACCAGGGTGGCTCAGTCAGTTAAACATCTGCCTTCGGCTCAAGTCATGATTCCAGGGTCCATGAGTCCTTCCAGGGATGGAGCCCTGCATCTGGCTCCCTGCTCAGTAGGGAGTCTGCTTCTCCCTCTGCCTGCCACTATCCCACTCCTATTCTCTCTCTCACTCTTTCTCTCTCTCCCTCTCACAAATAAATAAATAAAATATTTTAAAAATAATAATAAAAATAAAAAGTACAAACTACAGTGGCACAGTTGGTTAAGCAGCCAACTCTTGGTTTCAGCTCATGTCATGATCTCATGATCATGAGACCGAGTCTGTTTGAGATTCTCTCCCTCCCCTTCTGCCCCTCCCACTCACGCTCTCTCTCATTCTCTAAAATAAATAAATAAAATTTTTTAAAGTACAAACAACAACAAAAAAATAAATAAATTCTGCTAATTCGAATTAAAAACATGTTTAACAGATCCCATGATGAAAGTGATCAGAAACCCCACAAACCCAGAGAAGATAATTTGCAACATGTATAACCAATAAAATGTACATAAAGATGATTTATTCTTTTTATCTTCAAAGTCTAATAAATGAATGAATAAAGCCCAGTAGAAAAATGAGCAGAAGACAGAAACAGGTTCACAGAGCAGGACACATGACAGGCCCACAAACGCATAAAAGAACAGCCTCATTAGTAATCAAGGAGACACTAAGACACCATTACATTTCACCCAATGGATAAGCAAAAATTAATAAGTCTAACACTGTCAAAGTCTTGGTGACAGTGTGAATTGACCAGAATCTTTACATACTGTTGGCAGAAGCCAACTGGTACAACCACTTGGGAATACATAAGTTAAACACTCACATACTTTATAGACTAGCAGTTCTACCTTAAAGAAATTCTTGCGCACATGCCCAAGATTCATGTGATTCTGCTTCTAAATATAAATCCTAGAGAAGCTCTTGCACAGCATTTACATGTAGGAATGTTCTTTTTCTTTTTTCATATTCTTTTTTAAAATTTTTTTATTTTTTATTAACATATAATGTATTATTAGCCCCAGGGGTACAGGTCTGTGAATCGCCAGGTCTACACACTTCACAGCACTCACCACAGCGCATACCCTCCCCAATGTTCAAAACACAACCACCCTCCCCCTATCCCCCTCCCCGCAGCAACCCTCAGTTTATTTTGTGAAATTAAGAGCCTCTTACGGTTTGTCTCCCTCCCGATCCCATCTTGTTTCATTTTTCATGTAGGAACATTCTTAGCAGCACTGTAATAACAACTGGAAACAACCCTTGTCCAAAGCGACTAGAGAATGAATAAACGATGATTTATTCATACACAAGAAAATGTGGGGAAAAAAAGAAGTGAAAAAAAGACTGGGTATAGTATAATACCATTTTAATTAACCCAAGCAAAATTAAATATATACTACTTGATATTGTATACATATGTGCTAACTTATCTTTTTGAACCAAGCATTCATAGAAATCAAAATCAAAATGTTGGTTATTTCTAGGGGTACACATGGCATGATATAGGAAAGGAGCCCACCAACAGAAGCAATGGTATTAGCTGTGTTCTCCTCAAAGCTCACAGCTACTCTTTTTGTTATTATATTCATCACTTACCTGTGTGATATTCACATTCTTTTGTATGAATCAGCTATTACGTAATAAAAGGAAAATCTGGTGGCCAGGTGGTTCTTTTCTAAGAACACAGAAACAAGATCCTTCCAGTAGTGCATGATTCTGCCTGTGCTCAGATTTGCCAGCATCCAGTGTTAGAGGCAGACAGGGCAGTGAGATCATGAAGTACCGTTGCTACTTTTACAGATGAGGAAACTGAGGCTCAGAGAACACAAGCCACTGCTCCATAATCACCTAACAAAAGGCAAGAGCCAAATCCAGGTCTTCTGACATTTCCTGCCTTGGACCAAGTTGCTGGGCCATACCCTTGAATCTGTTGGATAATAACAAGAAAACTCCAATCTCCTTTATCTTTGCTTCTCTGAGCCTGACACAGGTCTGACAATTTATGGGCCTTCAATATATTTGTTAACTATATATCACAGAATTCTTGATGGATTGTCCACAAGGTGTCTCAAAAAGCGATACCAAGTACTTTCCTCTCCGAGGTCAATGCCTTCAAACCAAGATTCCGGGAAGCGTATCAGAAGAAATGATCAGTGATATGATCTCTACAGCAGCCACAGATGCACCTCCCAGCCACCCAGCTTCGCGTGACTGACTTGTGTAGCTTAAGGTGCAGAATTCAGGAGAAAGGAGCCAAACCCTATGAATTGTCTTTGTTGCCTCCGAGACAAAGAGTTGCCAGGATCTGCGGTTTGGCTGTGGAATGAGCAGTGAAGCACTTTCTCTTCCATTATATCTGCATAATACACTGGCTGATCCCGTGCCAAGTTACTAAGTTCCTAGCAAGGCAAGGGGTTTCCATGTAAACTTTACTGATGGAATCTCCAAACCTCAGGGTTTCCTAGTCCCTGATTCTGTGTGGTGAAAATTCCAGGTATCATTATTTTTCCTCCCTTGTTCTTTCTAGACCTTTCCTATCACCAGAAGGCTGAGCCAGAGTCCTTGTGTGTGTGGAAAATTTGCAGTCAGCCTCCTTCTCCAGCTCCTGTCTAGAAGACAGCTCAGCAAAAGCCCTTTGCTAAAGCAAAGCTGTAGGAGTGGCCTCCCCTGAGTGATGTTAGGGTCCAAGGTGTCTCAGGATGCCAGGGTTTCCTGGCTGCAGTTAACCGTAGCCAGGATAGCGGACTTCACCTCAACACCTTCTGATTCTGCCCCACAACCTTGCTCATGCTCTCTCTCTCTCTCTCACTCAAATAAATAAATAAAGTCCTTAAAAAATAATAAAACAAAATAAAAGTAGGTACTGATAATTGTCTCCTAGTATCCATTTGCTCTTCTTTCTTTTGTTAATAAAACCCCAATTTTATCCTGGCACATGGCTACCAAGCTAGAGACTACAATTTCCAGCCTCTCTTGCAGCAACGTACAGTCATGTGACTAGGTCTGACCCAATAGTGCATAAATTGACATGACTTGCTACTAAAGCACCATGCTAATATCCTAAAGACTAAGCCCCCTACCTGAGACTTCCCTTGTTCCTCTTCCTCCTGGATGCAAATGGCAACAAGTACAGCCTTGAACTCAGATATGGAAGCCATAAGTGAAGGATGGCAAAGCTGCCCACCACACCTGGACACTCACCTCTACACACATGACAAAGGAAGAAACTCTATCTTATTTATGTCAGGATACTTTGGGTTCTTAGGCAACCTCCAGAACCACAAATTTCTGCTGTCCATACCCTAATTAATACAGAGCCCACCTTTATAGGGCTCTGATTCCAAACCAAAACATGGAAAATAGTTCACAGGCAATAGGAAACCTTTTCTTTTTTTAACTTGAAACATCTGTATCCACACAGTGACCTGGTGGCATGGTTTATCTTTCTTAAAGAGCATTAATGTATTAAAGGTGAGCCTTTCCACCAAATGCATTTCCAAATTATGTTAGTTAGAACTTGAGGTCAGAATATGTTTGCCTGGATCACATAGCAGAGAGCTATACTGGCTTTATTCAGAGTTTAGCTTTCAAGACTATAGAAAAGGAAGAAGAAATACATGGAGAGGTGAGGAACATATGTGGCTGAGACAATTCCACCAAGGAACTATTTTCCCTTAAGCTTCACTAAAGTGCTATTCTCAGTTATTCTAGAATAGGGTTACTCTAAGGAGAGCAAGATCTACACCACTGGTACCCAGCTAACATCCGCCATTTTACTTCTTCCATGCAGTGAGCAATTAGACTGAGACCTAGAGTAAGATATCATCCATGTATTTTTTAAAGAAATGGGAATTTCAGACAAACAAATTTTTCTGCTATTTGAAGCTAAGTTCTCAATTGCTTTATTATTGGCCAACAATTAACTTTGTGCTGTTGTTCCCAAGAGGATCATGAGCAAAACCAAAAACGCATGTACTAAATTGGTAGCAGTAATTTTAAGAAGATGGGCATCTAAATAATCCATCCTTGGGGCGCCTGGGTGGCTCAGTGGATTACGCCGCTGCCTTCGGCTCAGGTCATGATCTCAGGGTCCTGGGATCGAGCCCCGCATGGGGCTCTCTGCTCTGCAGGGAGCCTGCTTCCTTCTCTCTCTCTGCCTGCCTCTCTGCCTACTTGTGATGTCTCTGTCAAATAAATAAATAAAATCTTTTAAAAAATAATAATAATCCATCCTTTTTTAGATTGTCATTATAACAAACACAAAAATAAGCACTTTCTAGAGAATCTGGGGTCAATCTATAGTTGTCCTGTTTGAGAAATTCAGGTATACGCAGCCAACATTTTGAGGCATGTGGTCTATTAACCAAGCATTGGTCTTTCATAAATCTTGCCTTATAAATATATGTTCAGGATATTATTCAGTATATGTTGTATGTTAAATATTTCTACTGTACAGACTTATTCCTCATGGATCTGTGGTGAGGGAGGAAAACTTTAAGTGAAAAGCAAAAATGTGTAGTTCTCAAATCACACCTACATCAAATCAGCAAAAAGTCAGGATACTACTATTTGAAGATAAAACAGTCCATTGACTTATAGGGCACTTGCATTCTTGGAAAACTCAATGTATTTTATTACCATGTAAAAAAGTATTTGTATTTCTATGTAAAATGAGTTCACATCTACGCTCAAGCAATTCCAAGTGGGTTTTTACACGAATGTGCAGTGAGATTAGAAAGTCGCGTGGGAGATGTAACAGTGTTTGCGATATGCAGGAACGTGCTGTGCATGGCAGGGTGACCAGCACCCCTGACCCCACCCACTAAAGGCCGTTAGCACCAACAATCATCTCAGAAGTAAAAAATATTCCTAAAATTCTCAAAGTGCTCCCCTAGGGGACAGTAGCGCTCCCACTCAGTACTGCTGTCAGAGCGCCAAGCTTCCTTGACTCACTTCCTGGGGCTATCCCACTGCACCTGCAGGGCCTCGGCGGGGACGTGGGCATTAGAAAGCTGGCATAGGGGGCGCCTGGGTGGCTCAGTGGGTTAAAGCCTCTGCCTTCAGCTCAGGTCGTGGTCCCAGGGTCCTGGAATCAAGCCCCGCATCGGGCTCTCTGCTCAGCAGGGAGCCTGCTTCACCCTTTCTCTTTCTCTGCCTGCCTCTCTGCCTACTTGTCATCTCTCTCTCTCTGTCAAATAAATAAATTTTAAAAATCTAAAAGATTTTATTTATTTATTTATTTGACAGAGATCACCTGCCTCTCTGCCTCCTTGTGATCTCTGTCTGTCAAATAAATAAATAAAATCTTTAAAAAAAAAAAAAAGAAAGAAAGAAAAGAAAGCTGGCACAGAGGATGTGTTTAGACAAATTGCTCAGATCCAGCAGGCGCTAAACCTGAGCGTCCCACCCTCTCAGGGAAAGGCTTCTCCCACATGGAAAGAGGCTGCACAGTGGAGCATCCTCATTTCGGATAAACCTTCTCTGCAGGGGCGCCTGGGTGGCTCAGTGGGTTAAGCCGCTGCCTTCGGCCCAGGTCATGATCTCAGGGTCCTGGGATCGAGCCCCACATCGGGCTCTCTGCTCAGCGGTGAGCCTGTTTCCCTCTCTCTCTGCCTGCCTCTCTGCCTGCCTCTCTGTCTACTTGTGATCTCTCTTTCTGGCAAATAAAAAAAAAAAAAACCTTCTCTGCAAAGAGCACCCCAGCCCTGGCTGGAGGAGGCAACTACCCAAGTGCATTTTAGCAGCACTGATAATGAGCATGGCTCCCAAAGCTCTTTTTTTCCCAGCCTAAGGGAGAGCTAGGCAGGTGACAGGGAATGTGGAGGCAGTGGGGGCTGGAAATTAAGAGGTCTAATTCTGATAAGAGAGGAGGGGGCGGAGGGCAGGGAGACAGTGTGGACATGAGATGCCCAGTCTAGAAGAGTTAACTTGTGTCCTTTAAGGCGAGGGCATTGGTTGTTTGCTCTGCCCTCCTGTTCTAGGGACAGATCTGGGTGGCCTACGTACAGGGAATATTTGCAGACAGTAAGTCAAAGGAAAGCAGAAGAATCTTGCAACCCAAGATCCCCACAAAGAATTAAGTCTCCAGTTAACTGTAACTCTACAAATAGTTTTGTTTAACTGAAACCATGTCATATCAAAGATTCAAATGTCTTCTAAGCTAAGCATACATGTCTGCATGTCCTCAGGAAGGAGGGGACAGAGAACTGGAATGTCAAATAGGGGAAGAGCTGTGAGGCACCTCTCTGTCTTCCATGTTTTGCTCTGTAGCCACATTCTCAACTCGACTGCTACCCTTGGCATTCACTCAGCTCTATTCAGACTGGTCCGGGGTCAGAGCTGCCGTCCTGCCTTCCTGCTGATAGTCACTCAATCGCCCTCACCCTGGGAATCAGACAAGGCATTACACTTGGTTGAGAGGAGAGCAACTGCCTCAACTAGTGTACGAAATAGAACCCCCAAAAAGAAACTCAACATGTGTTAAAAACAACAACAACATCAACAACAAAAAACAACAACAACAACAAAAACCCCGAGTAGAAAGTGACTTGTCAAAAGGAGTATAAAGCCGTTAAGGCTATTTAGTTTCCAGGGGTGCCTGGATGGCTCAGTGGGTTAAAGCCTCCGCCTTTGGCTCAGGTCATGATCCCAGCCGTCCTGGGAGGCTCTCTGCTCAGCAGGGAGCCTGCTTCCCCCTCTCTCTCTGCCTGCCTCTCTGACTACTTGTGATCTCTGTCTGTCAAATAAATAAACAAAATTTAAAAAAAAAAAAGAAAAGAAAAGAAGAAGACTGTTTAGTTTCCAAAACTCCTTGTGTCACCTGTAACCTTTCAAAAGAATACTTTACACTGTAGTTTTTTTAAGGCCATTCATTCTTGAGATAGAACTATAATAATATGGAAAGATCTCTCAGGAATATTAAGTGAAAAAAACAGATTGCAGAACAGGATTTTTAGTATGATCTTATTACGTATATCACTTAGAACAACCTTACTAATTAGGTTGCTTAGATCTCCCATATCCTTATTTATTATTATCCACTTGCTCTATTTTTTAAGATCCGTTGGTCAATTCATAGAAAGACTAAACTCATTTTACAGAAGATAGAGAGGAGGAGTGTAGTTCACATTACACAGACTGATACTGCCTCTTAATCTTTAAAGCCCTTTACTTTCTTTTCACTTTTCATTTATAGCCTCTACTCTGTATTCAGCAGTGTCTGTTTTCCTTCATGTTCCTTCCAATATAGCTTAATTTCAATCCTAGGGGTTTTCTTGCTTTTTAAAAAAATTCCGGGCTCTGTGCTTCTTGAAGATAGAAGTTTGGCAGCTTTCTCTATTTCTTTTAATATAATTGGTCTATATAGATATTCTATCTTCCCTTAAATCTTACTTCATAATTTTTATTATACCTGTTCATATTTCAGCAACTTTTGTTATCACCTTATCTTTTGTATCTCTGTTTTGGGCTCTTGATTTGATTACGTTTGAAATTATTCCAAAGTATTTGACATCTTTTTTTTTTAAGATTTTATTTATTTGAGAGAGATAGAGAGCAAGAGAGAAAGCATGAGCAGTGGGGGAGGTGTGCAGAAGGTCAGAGGGAGAGAAGCAGATTCCCCATTGACCAGGGAGCCCAATGTGAGGCTCGATCCCAGGACCCTGGGATCATGACCTGGGCCGAAGGTGGACACTTAACTGACTGAGCCACCAGGCACCCCAATTTAGTCATATTTTTAAACTTTATTTTTTAAGGAAGTTTTTAAGTCCATAGCAAAATCAAGTGGAGAGTACAGAGAGTTCCCACACACTTCCTTCGCCCGGCATGCTCAGCCTCCCCCATTATCAACATCTCACACCAGAACTGGTACATTTGTTACAATTGATGAACCTACACTGACACACCATTATCATCCAAACTCCA
Source organism: Meles meles (assembly GCF_922984935.1). NCBI lineage: Eukaryota > Metazoa > Chordata > Mammalia > Carnivora > Mustelidae > Meles > Meles meles. The sequence continues at coordinate 30,912,456 of NC_060080.1, forward strand.
TAGTTTAACAGAGTTTACTCTTGACAGTGTACACTGTATGGGTTTTGACAAAGGAATGATGACATATACCCACCATTATGGTATATAGAATAGTTTCATTGTCCTAAAAATCCTCTGTGCTTCACCTATTCATCCCTCCCACCCCACTAGCCTCTGGCAACCACTGATCTTTTTACTGTCCATAATTTTGCCTTTTCCAGAATGTCATATAGTTGGAGTCATACAGTATGTAGCCTTTTCAGATTAATGAATATAAATAATATGCATTTCAGGTTCTTCCAAGCCTTATAATGGCTTATAGTCCTTTTTTTTTTTAAGATTTTATTTATTTGACAGAGAGAGAGAGAGAGACAGTATAAGTAGGCAGAGTGGAAAAGAGAGAAGGAGAAGCAGGCTCCCGCTGAGCAGAGAGCCCTACATGGGGCTCAATCCCAGGACCCTGAGATCATGACCTGAGCTGAAGACACACGCTTAACCAACTGAGCCACCCAATGCCCTAGTCCTTTTCTTTTTAGCACTGAGTAATATTCCATTGTCAGGATACACCATAGTTTATTTATCCATTCACCTACCGAAAGCCATCTTGGTTCCTTCCGAGTTCTGGCAATTATGAATAAAGCTGCTATAAACATCTGTGTCTAGGTGTTTGTGTAGACATAAATGTTCAACTTGTGTAGGTGAATAGCAAGGAGTGGGACTGCTGGATCATATGGTAAGAATACATTTAGCTTTCTAAGAAACCACCAAACTGTCTCCCAAAATGGCTGTACCATTTTGCATTCCCACCAGCAATAAGTGAGAGTTCTTGTTGCTCCACACCCTCTCCAATATTTGGTGTTGTCAGTGTTTTGGATTTTGGCCATTCTAATAAGTGTAGTGTTGTTTTATTGTCATCATTTTTATGAGCAAAACTGCAACATTTGCTAGATACTTGTTTTTATTTTTCCTTTCCTTTTTTTTCTTATAACATCTTTGTATAGTACATCCTTTTTTATTGCTTTTTATAGAAATAGGTGATATTTTCCTGTATCAGCTTTCTGCTTTCTTACTTATGTTACTTCCCTGCCTAAGTCAACCACTTAGACTGAAAATGACAACATAGAAGGAAAGGGAAAAATGAGCGCCCCCAATGTTTCTCTTCTTCTCAGGCCCTCCTTACTCATCAGAAAGCCAAAGGTTGAGAGCATAGATAGAATGTGTACCTATCAAGAAGTGAAGTGTCAACAGCTAATTGAGTTGTGTGCAGCGCTTCTACTGTTCTGGTTAAAACAAAATAATATACGTGCATGTGCAAGCTACAAAATGTGAACTGCATGATTTCGGTGATTGTGCCTGTAATTTCGATACTTTCATAGTTAATAATTTATTAAGATTTTATTTATTTGACAGAGAGAGACACAGTGAGATAGAGAATACAAGCAAGGGGAGTGGGAGAGGGAGAGGGAAAAGCAGGTCTTCCCACCAAGCAGGGAGCCTGATTTGGGGGTCGATCCCAGGACCCTGAGATCATGACCTGAGCCAAAGGCAGATGCTTAATGACTGAGTCACTCAGGCGTCCCAATAATTTATAATTGACAGTGCACAATATAAAGATGAATGGTAAAATTCATGCTAATAATATTAAATTTTAATTTTTCTCTACTTAGAATAACATTAAATAGTAATGAAAAAGATTGTGACTGGTTGAGAGAACACAGGAAAGTTAACACTTCATATTTTAGGACCTTGAAGAGTACTTTCCCCCTGATTTTTGAACAAGGGCCTTGCATTTTCATTTGGCAGTGGGCCCAAAAAATTATGTAGCCAGCCCTGCTCAGGAGCTTAGTGCTAAAAAAAGGCCTTAGAGATGATCTAGTGCAATCTCTTCATCAGACGAGGAAGATGAGGCCCAGAGAGGTGAAGTAACATCTTGCTTAGGAAACTGAAAGGGAAGAGTGGAATGAGAGGAACTTCTTCCATCCTCAGACTTTGAGGAATGAACTGGGGCTTCAATGAAATGTGCTAAATCCCCAGGGACTCACCCCTCTCTGCTCTATCCCTGTATAGGTTCTCTGGCACCCAACCCCACCCATGATGATCCTGGCTTTCCCAGAGCCAGCCTTGTCTCCAGGGTTGGAGGACAGTGGAGCCAAATCCCACATTCCGTGTGCTGCTGCATATTCTGGCCACATTCCCACCATCGTGGATTCCTCCCTAGGCATCGTCACTTATGTTCAACAGCCAGACCAGACCTTATGCCACCCACGGAATGCCTTCCGCCTGCTCTGGGCACCTGGGGACTTTCAGCGGACCTGTTTTCTATTCTCAAGAATATTTGGCTTCTAATAAGTCCACAAAAACTGTGGGGAATAAACTATTAGAGGTGGAGTTTAGGGGAGCATGGGGAGTGATGTAGTTAGTGTCCTGAACCTTCCTGCCTTAGACCAATTTCTTCCCTCCTATGAAGGCAACATATAGGGGAGAAAAAGAGAGCACTAGGAGAACCGAACTGGGAAAGATGTGATGTATTTTCCTACTGCCCTGGTGACATTCTTGCTGTAAGACTTGGAAATGTTGACTTCGAAAGACAACAATTTCTTCCCAAGGCGACTGACTAAGTCATATAACATTAATCTTTTTTCAGATGTCCTATCTTCTGATAGTCCAGCCAGCAGCACCCCCCACACACACTTAATTTTCACTTCTTCAAGGAATAAGAAAATAGGCATTTTTTCTCAAATTACAGTGAGATAATTTTACCCTCCCTTACAGTCCTAGAGCCAAGGCATTCCCAAAACACAGCAGAGCACTGTCTGAAAGGACACCATGTACCAGTTCATTGTTTTGGGTGTAAACACAATTTTTGAACTCCACCCTGCCTTCCTTCCACCTAAACTAAAACCCTAGAAGGGTATTTTCTTCGAATGTTGTGTTTCCTGGGACTTCTTCATGAGCCTGAAAAGTATTCCCTTCTAACCAAAACATTTCCACACAGACCACTGCGAGTGGTCGACTGCAGAAGCAGATTGGGCCCCTGGCTGCATGGCAGGGGAGAACCACCTCCCACCCCAGGCCCAACATTCCCTCAGCTAGTTTTCCAGCCCTTCATGCTTCTCAAGGATGTTCTTTCCCCTGCCACCAGCCACAGGTTTCACAAAGAAAGACCACAGCCTCTGTCCCAGGTTGCTGGGGTCCCCGGAGCTTCCAGCTCCCCTTCCTGACCCTCTGGCCCTTTGCCAGCCCCATCCCCTCACGCCTGGGCCCTCCCAACAGACCTTTTGCTTTGGTCTGATTGGGTCTTTCCACTGACTCCTGAGCGCAGCACTTCATATTCTCACTCCTTCCTGAGCCTTCTCTCCAGGGCTGGGAACTCAGTCCTCCCGCCCTGCCCGGTTCTCTGACTGCTGGTCAGAACCTGTGCCACGCGGCCGGCCCCACACGGCTTCCTCTTTGCTCTGAGGAATGCTCTAGAGCATTTGAGCAAGGCCTGTATTCTAGCACATCACCTTCCTCTGTTGCTTGCTTCGCCCACTGACTGGAACTTGGGCGGTCAACACACCTGCACGAAGGCCCAGGAAACACACGTGCTGGTAACTTGGATTTCAGTTCGGTGCCTGTCTTCTAGTGCGTTCCCAGCGCCCCTCCTCCATCCCTGGAAAGGCCACAAGGAGGCTGTCACACCCGAGTGAGATCTAAGAAGCCACGTGGGCCACTCTGCCCAGCTGCAGAGCACCAGGGTCTGCTGGGGAGCTTTGAACAAATCCCAGGATTATTTATAATTGAAAATCGGACTGAGAGCGCCTGCCGAGCCACGAAGGGAGTTTATTATTCTCTGCGGGCGTGTGCATCTGGGGGCGGGGGGCTGGGAGGGGCCTGGAGGGGGGGTCCTGGCTCTCGCCCCCCTGCGGCGCTCACAGCCGCTTCCCATTGGCCTCAGAGCACGAGTGCCGAGTGCCGGCGGGGAACCCAGGCTCAGGGACTGGAGAACCCCCTGCACCGCCCGGACACTCCTGATCTGGGTGGGCATCGCAGAGTTGAAGGGCCAGCTGGACTGCCTTCCCCCTGGCTTATCTTAGCAGAGACCTGCAGCGTCTGTCCCCGCAGGGCTGGAGGCCACTGGGAGAGCCCTGGGAGTAGCCTGCGGTGGGGGTAGGGGAGTTCCTGTTTCCCTGTCCTATGCCCTTGACCTCTAACGCCACCCACAACCACCTGAGCTGCAGAACCCTTTTTTCCAAAGACCTTACCAGAAAGCCAGCAAGAACAGCCCACCCTTGTGCCCTCGGGTTTCCCTCCCACCAGGCCAAGGTGTTGCATTTTACTCTCCTCCCTCCGCTCCCTTCCACTTGGGACCAGCAGACGTATCTGGCACCTCGGCGCCCAGCGTCAGGGAGCAAGCCAGCAGGCAGCCCACACTTGCCCAGGCAGGAATGGTGTTTATGGAAAGCCAGAGAAGACAGGCACATGGACGGGGTGCGTTAGCCAGTCCTCGTCCCTGCCTGTGGTAGAAGCCCAGTTCAAACAAGATTCATTAAAAGGGACTTTACTGGAAGGCTCCTGGGGGGTCCGCACACGTATCCCGGTTCTCGGTGAGAGAACTGGCCCTCTCCGCCATGAGGACCCCTCCCTCTGTCTCTCCTTACCTCCACATGGCTCTTATTCTCTCCAGTGGACGTAAGTTTCCTCAACGTGACTGAAAACACAGCCTCTGGAACCCTAGACTCCCAGACTCCGGATTAAGATGCTGCCACCCTTAGCTCTTCTCAGAACCATCCCCCAAAGGGCCTCTGATTGGCTCAAATTCTGCCATGTGCCCAGCCCTGAACCAATCACCGTGGTCCGAGGGATGGACGCATGCTTACTCTGTGGCCAAGAGCAGGGAATGCTGGGATTGACAACCGCTAGGAACCCCAGGAATGGGGACCCGGAGAAGTTTGCCCTAGAAAGAGGGGCACCTGTTAGGTTAAGGATGGTGAGCAGCATAGGTTTGTTTGTTTGTTACATTTTTATGTTTTATTTATTTATTTATTTATTTATTTATTTATTTGACAGACAGAGATCACAAGTAGGCCTAGAGGCAGGCAGAGAGAGAGGAAAGGAAGCAGGCTCCCTGCTGAGCAGACAGCCTGACGCAGGGCTCAATCCCAGGATCCTGGGATCAGGACCGGAGCCGAAGACAGAAGCTTTAACCCACTGAGCCACCCAGGTGCCCCGAATAGCATAGGTTCTTAACATTTCGACAAAGGCTTTCTTGGAAACAGTGCCTTAACCAAAAGAAATGCTCCAAACGAGTTCAACCTCAAGTAGTGGGCCCAAAAAATTAGAGATTGGGGCAAGCAGAGTCTTGTCGAGGCTTTCAGACCACCCACAGAAGGAGCCATCCTCACGGATGCCTACACAACCCGAGCTAAACCCAGGCATTAGCTGGGAGCATGTGTGTTGCTTTTCCTTTTAAACTTAATTCAACTTGAAAGGGCTCTTCATCTTATCTTGTGCAAGTGAGCAAGGGAGAGTGTGTTGGTTCAGTGGTGCAATAAATAACCTCTCATTATGAGAAATGTGATGCCTCAGTCCACTAAGCCATTTGGTAACCATAATCTGACATTACAGAAGCTTTTCTTGTGAGACCAGAGATATCTGAGCCACTTCCCTTTCCAAACAACCACAGCTAATGGCTTTGCGTGCTATTAGTGGAATGAGTCCAAGCTATCTTTGATTTGTGGCCACTTGATTGGGTCCTGAAAGCAGAGACTCAGCTCTGTGAGGAGGAATAATTGCCTGGGAACACTGCAGAAAGATACAATTCCTGTGGAGTCAGAGGGACCACAAATTTAGAGAAACTTAACTCCCCTGGAAAGATGAAAACATTTGTAAAGGTTTCTCACTCCCATGCTGGCCCCTTCCTCACTCTGGCAGCTCACTTCAGCCCTCTCTGCCTCTCTGATTTTCCTGACTCTGGGAATGTTTTCTTAGAAAGGAGGGGTTCTTCTTGGATCCTACTACACCAAACCAGAAGGCATATAGAAAATGAGCCAGCTGCCCAGCCTGGAAAAGGGGTCAAACCTCCATATCCTTAGGCAAAATGTCAGCCCTCAGGGTGCACCTAAGCCTCTGCCTGTGAATTTCAAACTGACTCCAGCTGCTACAGGGCAGTTAGAGTGGGAGGACAACAGTGTGTGTGGCCGCAAAGCAGAGCTTCTCTTACTAATAGGAAGAGAGACGCCTGCACAGCAAAGATGCATGACTCCCTGCATGTGTCTGGGCTCACTTGCACACCCATTTTAGAAGCCTTGGTACTCTGTGTTCTAGAAGAAAATAACAATAAAGCTCAGCACTGTGTTAAGCATGCTTCCCAGGTTGAAAGAAGGACTACCAATGGGACAGCATTTGAGCTGGAAACCCAGCTTCATTTGCAGAACCAAAACAACCAAAGGTTATCTTGCGCTTAAAAGGGACTTTTTCTTTTGAATAAACTTTTGATTTTGGAATAATCTTAGATTTACATAAAAGTTACAAATACAGGACAGGGAGTTGCCACATACCTTTCACCCACTTTCCAATAATGTTAACATCTTCTATTATGCTTCATTTCTCAAAATTAAGAAACTAATGTTCCATCAACTAAACTCCAGACATTATTCAGATTTTCATCAATTTTTCCACTAATATTCTAAGATATCACATTGCATTTAGTCATCATGTGTCCCTAGCCTGCCTGATCTGTGACAGTTTTTTGGTCTTCTTTTCCTTGTTTATTAAGACCTTGAAATTTTTGAGGAATACTGGCCAGGTATTTCATAGAATTCCCTCCATTTGGGTCGTCTGATACTGTCTCATGAGTAGAGTAAGGTTGGAAGACTACTCGGACGTGAAATGTCCAGGAAACAGTTTACTCATAAGTTACAACCTGAGCTGCTATCAAACCAAATCATAGTTTGTTTGTTCTATCTGTATTTTTAAGAGATTATGTGCCAATTTGGTGCTGACTTTTTTCGATTCAGGTTTCTAGCTGCTCTTAAAAACTAGAAAGAGCTGATGACTGGGGGCTCCCATGGCATTCAGTGGGCACTAAGAAGCCATGACCCCTCCCATGGTATGTGTCCTTTTTGGGCCCTACCTGTCCCATGGTCTCCCCCACTCTAAGGCCCAGTATCAGCTGCTATTGGTTATCAAATCCACAGTGTTGATCTTCTACACTAAAGAGGCGCTTGCTATATTTCTATCACAACAGAAGTGGACCCAGATGGCTCCACACTTCAAGAAAAAGAAAGCAAAAGCAAGAAATGTGGAAAGGGGAATCTCAAGGAAACCGCATTTTCCTGATAATGGAAAAGAGCATGAATGCACACTCTGAAAACTACATGTGATTTTTTGATGAAAATTTTCTACATGACATAGATCTCACCATTTCTTTGGCAGCAGAAAGGAGTGTGGATCAAGAGGGAAAACAATTATAAGGAAAGTAGATGAGTTAGGGGAAAGGATGTGGAAACCTCCCCTATGCTCTGACTTACTCCCAAGACCCTTCTATAGACCAAATAAATTCGTATCATTACACAGGGATGTCCCTGTCATCTAGCCACAGCCATCCAGTACAGTCTGAGCATACAGGTCTAGCCTGGACAGGGATTTCTAGTACTACCAATCCCACCCCAGGACCTGTGAGCAGAGAGAGGGTCTACTATGTCTTCTCTATCCTTGCTAACATACGACTTGCTAGAGGCAGAGTCAAAATCTGCCTGATTTCTCCTCTATTGCCCAACCCCCCTGTCCACAAGTCAGTCGTCCCTTGCCATAAGAGCTAGAATTCCGAGCCCCAAACTCCCCATCCCAAGCAAAGTGACAACAGATTCCTCAACTCCTCTTCCTGGTCCCCACCCCATCCCCCCAGCCTCACAGGCTGTAGGATCTGTAGAATGTGACCACACCAGGCATTGAGGTAGTGACCAAGCCAATCTCCAAGTCTCAAGCACTCCACTCATGTGATGAGTTCTACCCAGTGTGTTGCCAGAGCAAGCCTGGAAGGGAAGAACTCATGTGAAAGGAGTGAGCACTGGACCAGGAGTCAGAGGATCTGGAACGGGTCTGGACTGCAGTGCTGTGTGGTGTCAGGAAAATCACCTGACCCCTCTGAGCCCTAGTTATCTCAGCTATCAAATATTTTTACCTGCCTTGCCAACCTCCTGATTTCTGTGATGTGGAATGATCAACCCAAAGAATTAGCTTCCTGACTTGCTCCCTTTACTCCCAAGCGCAAATTTTATCCTTCTGTACTGTTCACAGCGGCCCCACTTTCTCTATCAGTGCACTTCCATTACATTCCCGATTTGTTTGTTTACCCTGCACCCTTACTCCTAATAGAACTGCCTTGAGAACAATATACTTGTATTGGAACTTGGGACCTGGTACTATGGTCCCTACTCCTGTTCTTGGTTCAGGCCATGTCAATGAATGTTGAGTGAATGAATTAAGCAAGCAAGCAAATTAACATAGTGTATGTAAAAGAACTTTGTAAACTATTGGGCCTTACGTTAGTGTGAAGAGCTAGCGATGGTTCAGGGCTAGTTCCTGGGTAGCTAAACCTGATCAACCAAGCCCCTTCTTAGAGAACCTCTTCTGGCCCCCAGCCAATGGTTATTACCTGACACTGCCTTCTGTTCAAAGTTGACTGGACCAATGTTTTGGCTGACCAATCTGTCAATCTATAGGCTGAGAAGCTGCCATTCAGACTCTTCCAATCTTTGAACTATCCAGAGATTTTAAAAATCTTGAAATGAAGGTAGGTGATTGAACAGAAGTGTTGTGTAGAGCCATGACTAGGGCAGTCATGTTGGTTCAAGAAGCCACTAGAGGAGATGGAGAAATAGAGGTGAGAGAGAGCAGCTGAACCTTACAACTTACAGAGGGCAATCTCTGTTCCCAACATTCCAGTTGCATTTCCAGTCTCGTTGCTGTTCATGTCTTACCCTTGAATGTCTAAGAGATTTTCCCTTGACGTTGTTTAGTAAGTCCCTCTTTGCTTAAGCTAGGGTGGGGTGAAAATTGGAATATCTGTTCCTTATACCCAAATAATCTTCCATGTAGACACTGAGCAAACGAGACACAGTCTCCTGTTAACAGGTACAGAATTACCTACAGGGAGAAGGAAAAGGACATGGCTCAAGGCTAAGATACAAGCAGTTACCTGAGGCATTTACCTCAGATATTTCCTGTGGCCCAGGACAGACCCTGTACCCCAAAGTTGATAATGGGACCTCCTAAGAAGCCTCAGAGATACTTCTCTCTAATGGCAGGGGAGGCTGAGCCATCAGTCAACCAAATATATATAGAGATAGATTCCAAAGAATTAAGCGTCGGCCTGGCATGTTATTGTTGGAGCTGAAGGCCAACAGTTAGCAGCCAGAGCAGGAAGTCTCCTGGGACACTGTGTGGAGATTGGCTGGCTCTGAAGGGCTGGGAATCCACCAAATCAGGAGATGGCTACGCTCACAATAGGCGAAAGTGCAAACAAATCAGATGAGCAAAGCGACAAAACCAGGAGGAGACATAGCCAAATCTGGGCCTGGCCACTGGATCCTGGTAAGAAAAGAGTCCTCATCCAGGAAGTGTAAGCAACTCAGATGGTGTTTGTCATAAGATTATGAAACACTGTGGAACTTTTGTTTCCTGTAATTTATCTGCCTCAGAAGATTTTCTTCTGTACGAGGCAGAATCATCAATTTGGCTTGCCTGTATTGAAAATTCTCAGGTTTCCAGAAGTTAGAACCAAAAGAATTGAAATAAGAGCCTCTACATTGGTTTTATTCTTATTCACAGAGAGCACTCTAATCTCAGTCTTCACAAACAACCCAAATCTTATGCTTTTCCAAACACTCAGAAGTTGAAAATGATAGGAAATGAGAATTTATTGAATACTGAACATGTTTCAGGCCCTGAGCTAGGTACTCTTTAATGAGTCAAGTGCGAATTTAATCCTCCCTGCAGGACCTCCAAAAGTTATTATACCTATTTCAATATAAAGAGAAAACTAAAAAATTTTCTTTAAATATTTTATTTATTTGACACAGAGAGAGAGAGAGACAGCAAGAGAGGGAACACAAGCAGGGGGAGTGGGAGGGGGGAAGCAGGCTTTTCCATGGAGCAGGGAACCCCATGCAGGGCTCAATCCCAGTGAGCCAAAAGCAGACGCTTACCCAACTGAACCAACTGCGCCCTGAGAAAACTGAAATTTAAAGAACCTAAATAGCTTGCCCAAGGTTCCACTTCTAATATGGAGCCAAACCGAGATTCTGACAACATGTCTGTCCGTCTCAGCTTCCTGATCTTTCTGTGGCACCAACTGCCTCTCTGACTGGCCTCCCCAGGGCCTTAATAATCTAAGCGCTGTAAAGAGAATTTCTTTGGCTAATTATTGAGTCCTCGCTTCTGATCTAGTTTTTAGTGACAATCTTGGGTCAAGAATGTAGGAAAATATTGAAACCCCAAATTTTTATTAATATTATCTTTTTTTCTAATGTTATTTAAGATTGTGAATCCAGGGGTGCCTGGGTGGCTCAGTGGATTAAGCTGCTGCCTTCAGCTCAGGTCATGATCTCAGGGTCCTGGGATTGAGCCCCGCATCGGGCTCTCTGCTCCGCAGGGAGCCTGCTTCCTCCTCTCTCTCTGCCTGCCTCTCTGCCTACTTGTGATCTCTCTGTCAAAGAAATAAATAAAATCTTAAAAAAAAAAAAAAGATTGTGAATCCATCTGGAACTTATTTTTGAGTAAGGTGTGAATTAGAGGTACAGTATTATTTTGTCTTAACGGACACCCACATACACCTGGTACAGTTGATTTTCTTTTCGAAGCTTCTTTTTCCCACTGAATTGAAATCGTCACCTTTAGCGTTCATTATGTTTCCATATTCACTGGTTCTACTCCTCTCTTCGTCCCACTGATCTATTCCAGCACCATTTTCCAGCTGTCTCAATCTCATAGCTTTAAATTGGACTACCTGGTAAAGCAAGGCACCCTTCTTAAATGCCTCTCAGGTGTTTATTCTTCCATAGGAACATTAATATCTTTCTGTCTACATCCCTCCATGTAGGAGGGATTATTATTATTACTACATTATCTTGTATCCCATGATAATGATTTTTATTCTTTTAATTTTGAATTATACTTGTATATTAATATGCATCATTAATAAAGATTGACATTGCAAATTAAATCATATATTGGTATGTTTCCCCATTTTTCAATCTTGCCTTATGTCCTTTGACATGACTTGATAGGTTTTTTTTATTAACATATGTCTTTTACCCATCTCATGAGATTCATTCCTAAGTATTTTGCTGTTTTTTTTTTTCTGTCAAGAATGGGATTTGTTTTTCTTTTTATTTCTAACTGGTTATGCTCATTAAGAGAAAGGCTATTGACCTTTTTCCATGTTTATCATATCCAGCCACCTTACTAAATTCTCCTCTTCATTCTAGTAGGTTATTAACATCTCTAAGTTCTGAATGTAGGTTTATAGGTCTGCAAAAAAGGATCATTTATTTGATTTTTCTCCAATACCTTACATTTTTTATTGCTTTATTGCATCAGTTAAAAGTTTCAAAATAACGGTAAGTAATGATCAAAGTCTTAGTGCTCTTTGTTCCTGATCTTAAAATGGCTTTCCTATTTCAAGTTTTACTATTAATATTACTTGGGAACTACTTCTACCTTTTTTTCATGGCCTCAGATAGTTTAAAAATAACCCACCACAGTCTCATAAATGCTGACACAAAACTCCCGGATCAGAGACAAGACAGTTTATTACAGCAATAGCAGCAGTGAGCGATCCCAGTGTTTGTGCCAATCTCTTAAGCACCGATTCCCACAGGGCAACATGAAGAGGGGAAAAAGACACCTGCACATGAAGCGGTTGGATTACCAAGGCAGAATCCTGAGTTTAAGGAAACTGATTATTTTACAGTGGGCATGAAGCAGGAGTGCTCATGGAATGGGACATACTCTCTGTCTTCCACTGTTATAAGAAACCTGCCCTTTACTCTGAAGGAATCATTTTCTCTTTTATAGTTGTTCACAATACAAACATCTTTGAGAAGATAGTCCAGAACAAGGAGCAGTGAGGAGTTCATTCACAGATGTTCAAGAAGGTGAGAGACCCGTGGAAAGTTACTTCCCAGTGATGGATAGCTGAGGCAAAATGGACGACACCTTGGTGCTCATTAATTCTTAGGCAGTGGGCATATGAATACCATTACCTTATTTCTTGCTTTTTTCTGTATTTCTATAAACACCTGCTCCCACCCTCCAAAAAAAAAAAAAAAGAAAAAAAAGGAAAAGAAGCAAGAAGTGTCTAGTAATAGAATAGCTATGTCAAAATATGGTGGATGTTCAAAAATATGAGTGACTTGCCTTTAAGGACACTGGGGAATCCCAAATTGGATGGGCAGGGCAGGGCAGGGCCCTTCTAATTCAAAGAATCTAGAATATTAGATGGGCAAGTCTGAAGGCATTTCAGAGTTTGCTATCTACTCCTACTTACAGACCTATGCGTTTCCCATAATATTCATAGGTAGGCTAGAAGACAGATGATTGGAAATCACACACACAAATTTTGAAAGAACTCGTGGCTGGGATTATCCACGTTTCTTAATCTCTTTAGTCTTTCTTTAATGAGTGGGAGGACTGTTATTTATGCTCCTAAAGCACTGGCCTATGAAAAATGTCATGGGCACAGAAAAGTCAATGTGAGCAAGATAAACATGATGCTGTCCCACAGAACTTACTATCGAGTGGGGAAGATAAGTAATTCCACAGAATATGAGATGTGATTGGCTCTCAGATTCACCGGAAATTGATTTACCTCCCTCCCCTTCCACATCTACTCACCCACTAACTCTCTAGGAAGCCATATCCAGAGAGAGTTGTTGCAATTTTCTTGTGTTCGTCCCACCAAGCGTAACTGGAGGGCCAAGGAAACCACAGGTTAATAGAAGATCCAATAAGGCACTGGTTGGGGTGGGCGGGGGGGGGGGGGTAAAGGCTGTCTGCTCAGGTGACTCTGGTCTGACTCAGATTTTCCTTTTCAAAGGAAATTCTAGTATCTTCATACCTCAAATGAATACTAATTGCTTTGAAGCACCCACCAAATCTAACATAGCATTAAAAAGCCCAAAATTAGAATATTCTCTTGAGGTCTTTGCCCAAAATTTAACACCCCACATCCCTAATCCTTTTTTTGTTTCTGCCCCGCTGATACCATTCTTGTGGCCATTACAGTATGTAAAACACACATGCCCACACACTCACACACACATTTGCTTTCTCTACATTTCTCAAATCTCCTCTTATTCCCTTTCAAAATCTGTGGATGTAGACCTATTGTTGCCAAAATAAGAACAAGATTGGCTCATGGGCATCATGGTTTCTTTACCCACTCTCAGTAATAATAAAAATGCAACTACAGTTCCATTGAGCAAATACCTAAATGAAAATTCATAGAAAAATTAAATTAATATCAAATCCATTGAATAATCTTTATTTTTGAAAGCATTCAGAGTAGAATTCCTTCACTTAGCAAGCTTCTCTCGCAGCTCTTCCAGAAAAATATTTGCTCTGAAAGGTAAAATGCTTGGCTTTCTCTCAAATTTGTTACCAGCGGTACCCCCAGTCAGATAAGCAATGAGCAAAACGCAAAACCAGATTCCAGTTTCCAAAGTAAACTAAGTTACAATTCTGCTCTGCAATACCTTTAAAGCCAGCCCGCCACAGATTATTTTGAAAGACGGACTTCATCTGCCCCCTGCTGTACTCTAGGTGAATGACAGGACTTCCTAACCCCAGGAGATGGAGCCAAGCTAGGCAGGTCCTGGTGTCCCTTGTAGAATACAAAGGCTGTGGCAAAAGGGCCTGTGCCTGGACTTCACCACTGTGCTCCCAGCATGTAGTCGGGTTGGAATATAGCAAGAACACAATAGTGTCGAATGAGTAAACATACAGGTTAGGAAGATGGGCTTACATACTCTGCATAAGCCTCATACCAAGAGCATCATTGGCCCAAGGGGGGAAAAAAATAGTGCAAATGTTTTGTGATTCTTTCCTCAGAAGTGTTTGAAATAAATTGGTAGCAATCAGCATGCCTACTGTTCTCTAATAATTCCACTGGGCTAAACAAGATAACAAAATTGGAATATTCAGGCTTTAAGGGTAAAGGCTTATCAAATCCATTGAACACTAGCTTTTCTAAGTGTTACTGCTAAGAAATGAATCTTTGAGAGCTTAGGACCTAAAAGCCATGAGGTAAATATAAATATGAATATAAATATAAATATAAATATAAATAAATACATTTTTTTTCTCCAAGATGGCAGAACAAGTTAAGAGATCATAAAGTTCTCTCTGTATCTTTCACCCTTTTCTCCAGAGACCCCTGTTTCTAGCAGCTCTCCAATGATCACCCATGTATCTTTCCAGGAGTAGTAAAGGCAAGGATGAGACAGTAGGCACCATCTTTAGTTGAAGAGAGATTGGATATGAAAGAAGTCACGTTAGGGCTAAGATTTTGACATTCAATATACCTTTGCATCTACCCTGGAGAAGCCTAGGTTTCACTGAGAAGTCAGCAAGTAAGTATATGCACAACAGTTCTACAGGGAATATAAGTAAGTGCCAATGGATGAGACACAGAAAATGTCCACAAAAGAAACGTTTTCACCAGGGAATTATTTTTACCAGTTGAGACAGGCACTTCACCAGTTCAGGTTCCTTATATCATATCACTAGATAAGCAAATAAAATAGGGGCTAGGTGGAGGGTAGGGTGAGTGTTTTCAGTTTTAGCTGAGGTCATTGATCCTGGCTACTAAGGGAAAACAGGATTGGTGCTACATGAGACAGGAAGGAATGTTTGCAAACTAGGGGATCCTCCTTGCCCTACCTTGTTTAGGGGTGAAAGTTAACAGAGGCCTAGAGCAACTCCAGAGAAGTACAGGGCCACCAAGGGAGCAGATCTCTCAGAATAAAGGTTTGCGATGCTCTACCAGGAAAAGCCAGACGAAATAGTGGCTGACGGCAAAAGAAACACAGATTGGACAAATACCAACTATGGCCATTTTTCTCCACCTTTGACGAGCTGTGTGCATAAGCATGTGTGCTGATTCTTTTCTCTCTCTCCCCAATCCTTCTATACAGTCTCCGCTGATTTATTTTACATTTTATCCACAGGTGATAGGGTATTAAGATGGGATTTTGTTTAAAGAATGAACATCAAACCAAAATCCTGAATTTACAGTTTGGATGTAATAATTTGGAGTTTAAGGCTTCCCCTTTTGAAAAACAAATAGTATATTTTGTAAAAGAGATAGTTGCTTCGTGTGAAGTAGACTGGAGATTGATTTTTTTCCACAGCAGTTACTACATTCTAACAAACGTTACAACTCACTTTACTACACGTGTTACTGTCTGACTTCCCTACCAAAGCTGATTTATTTATCTCTTTTGTTCATTGTTTCCCTCATGCCTTTACCTGGGTCTGACATATAGTACCTGATAAAAATCTGTGGAGTGAATAATTCGAATTATAGAATGAGTAAATGGGTTATCAAGCGAATGAATGAATATTGCTTCTACAATTGATGTACTACTACAATTACTACTACTTCCACAGCCCTCCTTCTTGACCCTTTCAAGTTCCCTGTCTGTATTCACCTTGCAAAATTCTTCCTAAGCAAGAAGTGAGAGTAGGAGCAGGAAGTTACTAAGCCAACAGCATAACGTTTCCTTATCAAGAATAAAAAGCTATTAATTCTCAAATGTAATTTTTTGAGAGGGATGGGAGAAAGGGAGGGTATAAAGAGGGTTATTTTCATTTGTTCGTACTCAAAATGCCCTGATCAATGGAACCCAGTGACTCAGCTGAGATGCACAATTCTTGAAGGATTAAGAGATAAGGTAAATGGATCCTTCACTTTTTGAGGAATCTGTGAGGTCTATAGAGCCTGTACCACACAGTGAGGGTAACGCCCATGAAACGTTAGCTCAACTTCTTATAGCGGCAGGCCAGCAGCTTTGGCTGTATGAAGCTATTTATAAGATTACCAGGAAAATTTGAAAGTTGATTGGATATTTGACACTGAGTAGTATGTTACTCTTTCAGAAAAAATAAGAGTACTGTGGTTGCTAAAAATGAAAGTCTTAATGTTTTAGAGATACATACTGAGGTATTTACGACTGAAAAATATAGTATCTGAGATGTCCTTCAAAATAACTAAGTCTGGGGGCGCCTGGGTGGCTCAGTGGGTTAAAGACTCTGCCTTCAGCTCATGTCATGACCCGAATCCTGGGATCGAGCCCCGCGTCGGGCTCTCTGCTCAGCGGGTGGCCTGCTTCCTCCTCTCTTTCTGCCTGCCTCTCTGCCTACTTGTGATCTCTATCAAATAAATAAATAAAATCTTAAAAAAATAAAAATAAAAAAATAATAACTAAGTCTGGGAATGGGGGAGTGGGAGCGCATAGATGGAATCAGACTGCGTGCTGGCAACTAAGCTGGGTGGTGGGTACGAGGCAGTTCATTATACTGCTCTACTTTGTGTTTGAAAATCTTCATCATGATATCTTTAACCATCTCTTTATGGACTTTTACACTGACTTCTCATTTGCTCTCCTCTCCCTGGCACCATACCTCCTTAGTCAGGAGAAACATAGTCCATAGGTACACACACTGACACCACAAACAGCCCAGAAATGGTATCCTGACATTTACTCAACAACAGCTGTTTGCTGACATGCAAGGAGTCAACTTCCCTGGGAAATATTACTGAAGGCAAACCAGTGTGAAGCTTACCCAAATTACCTCCTTAATTTCTTCCTCCTCCCTGGAGCTTCTTCTCCCCTATTCTACCTACATTGTTTTTCAAAGATTGAGGAGAGTTTTGCTTAATATATGTATAGTCTCTTTTTAAGTATGCCAAATACTTTTGTTAGGTATAACTAGTTACTTAGGTATAACATAATTTAGTTAGGTATAACGTAAGACTGTTCTTCTCAGTATTATCCACTTACTTCTCAAGGCCCCTCCGAGTCTGTGGTATGAGGGTGTTTACATGACCACTCACTGTGGCAGAGACACCTGCAGTTGTTTCATCCAAGAGCTCTGTTAACAGTCTCTCACTCTAGGGCACCTGGGTGGCTCAGTGATTTAAAGTCTCTGCCTACGGCTAAGGTCACAGGCCCAGGGTCCTGGGATTGAGCCCCACATTGGGCTCTCTGTTCGGCGGGGAGCTTGCTTCCTCTCTCTCTCTCTGCCTGCCTCTCCACCTACCTATAATCTCTGTCTGTCAAATAAATAAATAAAATCTTTTTTTTTTTTTTTTTTAAGCCTTACTCTGTATTTGGAAGGAGTGTTTACAGTTCTGACAATTCAAGTTGTTAATAATACTGTGTTCTGACTCTACCAGGAACACTTCTCAAGTTGACAGTTGGCAGCTGAACAAAGAGAACCTGTATCCTTTGGAAGCTAACATGCTAATATAGGAAGACGTATTATATGCAAACAAATACATTATCTGTTACTGAGAAGAAAATGCTAAAATAGGGTAAAGCAATAGAGCTACTGGTATTAACAGTGGTTAGGAGACATGTCTGAGGAGGTAACTAATGTTTGGGTTGAGATCTGGGTGATAAGGGAGACTGGACAATAGAATGTTCCTCGTGGAACAAGCATCAAAGCCCAGAAGATAGTCTTCGCATGTTTAGGGGCAAAGTCAGTGTGACTGGAGCACAGTTAATGAGGAAAAGGGACGATGAGCTCACAGAGACATCCAAGGGCCAGCTTCTCAGCTAAGATAGGGAGTGTGAGTTTTATTTTGGCAAGAAGGGGAAATCGCTGGAGAATGAAACAGCACAGTATGACCTGATTGTTTTTTTTTTAAATATTTTATTTATTTGACAGAGAGAGAGGTCACAAGTAGGCAGAGAGGCAGGCAGAGAGAGAGGGAGAAACAGGCTCCCCACCGAGCAGAGAGCCCGATGCGGGGCTCCATCCCAGGACCCTGAGATCATGACCTGAGCCGAAGGCAGAGGCTTAAACCACTGAGCCACCCAGGCGCCCCCCTGATTGGCTTTTTAGAGAAGAGTGGTTCTGACCACTTTGGGGAGAATAGGATCTAACAGGGTGAGGAAACCAATTTGGGCTGATGACAGATGACTGTGTTATCACCGGAGCTGCAGCAGGCAAACTGGAAAGAAATCAGAATCAGGATATGTTCTGAAACTGAACCAAGGAATTCAGGGTGGGCTGAATGTGGATATGAGAGAAAGAATAGAATCAAAAAGAACTCTCAGACTAGTGACTGAGGCAAAAATGCTTTAAGTAGACTCAGTTGGGGCTGGAAGAGAATCAGTAGTTCTAGTCTTGGCATAAACTGAAATAGACATACAAATGGAGATACGGTGTAGTTCAATAGAGTATGGGTGGGAAATACAGATTTAATAGCAGAATCACCAGTGTAAAGATGGTGATTATGGGATCCAACAAAGGACAAGGAGTAGGAGAGAGATCAGTGAGGTGAAATAATCACAAATGTATTTGAATGAAGGTATAGTCAACCATGTCAAATGCCACTGAAACACCAAGGACTGACTGCTAGCTTTAAAGATGTCTTGTAACCTTAATCCGAACTGTTTCCATAAACCGGTGGAGGCAAGCCAGCTTGGAGTCAATTTAGATGAGAAAACAGAGGCACTGTGTGTATATAAATCTTCCAGAAAAATTTGCTGTGAAAAGTGAAAAAAATAGAACTGTAGCTAGAAGGGACAAGACAGGCTAAGGGAAGGGGGGAGGGGAAGTTTGTTTTTTGAAGTTGAGTGAAACTAAGGTATGTCTGAAAGCCAAAAGAAATGATGCAGTAGCAAAGAATTTGATGATGTGAGACATGCAAAGAAAAAGGCTATTCACAGGGTCAAAGTCCTCATGAAAATGGATTCCAGCACGCACGTGAAGTGCAGACCTTCGATAGGAACAGGGACACCAGCCGCTAAGTGTATAAAGGAATGAGCATAGTGCTTGCTGGACTGATGCATCTGAGGAGAGTAAGGAAGTAAGGGGGGGGGGGGTGACATGCACAAAGGAGTGGGGCCAGAGGAGGAGACAGATTTGAAAGAACTTGAGATGTCATGACAGGGAGTAATGGAATAAAGAAGCTGAAAGGATGATGGGTGACTCCTGTCAAAATTCTAGCCAGGGTGGGGCGCCTGGGTGGCTCAGTGGGTTAAGGCCTCTGCCTTCGGCTCGGGTCATGGTCCCAGGGTCCTGGGATCGAGCCCCGCATCGGGCTCTCTGCTTGGCAGGGAGCCTGCTTCCTCCTCTCTCTCTGCCTGCCTCTCTGCCTAGTTGTGATTTCTCTCTGTCAAAGAAATAAAAAATTAAAAAAAAAAAAAAAATCTAGCCAGGGTGTGGGAAAAACCAGCCTTGAGTGGGCTGCACCAGAGACATTCAGCTGGGGAAGTGGAAAAAAAGGAAAACAGGTTTCAGTTCAGGAGAGAAAGAAAAACACAGAGATCAAGTTTTAGGCAAATTTGCTAACAACAGACAGTGTGGATTATTACAGAGCACCAAGAAAGGGGCAAGAGGGCAGGGAAGGGTTAAGCCTGGGGTGTAGGTGCAGGAATGGTTCTGTCCTACCTGCACAACAGAACCACCTGAGGATGTTCAGGATATTAAGGCCTTGGCCCAGACCACCTGGACCACAATCTCCATGTGATTGTGTCAATAAGGTATGATCCTGATACATGAGTTGAGAACCACTGGCTCAAGTGGTATGTGAAGCAGTGTGGAGATAAATGACTTCATTTTCTGAGATTGAAGAGGGGAGACAAGCAGTGAGGCATGATGGTGTCGGTCCTAGCAGCACTGGCGGCAGGACAGTGTTCTCAAGTACTGCTAGAGAAGACAGAAGTTGGTACGACTCCCAGAGGGCAGTGATTTTTACCTCCAGGAGTTTGTTCCAATCTCCTGGTTATTAAGAGAGGTGCCTAAGATGCAGGTACAAGGTCATCCCTGCTGTACTATTAACACAGCAAAAATGAACACGTCAAAAATGCAGTGTTATGGAATGTGAAAGTGTCAATGTAAACAGTAAAAAAATAAAATATAGCCATTTAAAAAACTTGGAATATGATTTACTGTCATGATAAAAGATTCAGGATATATTAAACAGAAAATTTTAAACAATGCTTTTCAAAAAAAGCATTATGTATATAGCAGGGTATCCAATCAAAAGAGACGGACTTTTCACACAAAGAGGTAACAAACTAGGAGGCCTTTAAGAAAGGTTATCAGTCTTGGGGCACCTGGGTGGCTCAGTGGATTAAGCCACTGCCTTCGGCTCAGGTCATGATCTCAGGGTCCTGGGATCGAGCCCCGCGTTGGGCTCTCTGCTCCGCACGGAGCCTGCTTCCTCCTCTCTCTCTGCCTGCCTCTCTGCCTACTTGCGATCTCTCTCTCTCTGTCAAATAAATAAAATAAAATCTTTAAAAAAAAAAAAAAAGAAAGGTTAAAGTCTTCATCTCTCACAAGTTCCAAGTACTAAGGGTGATTTTTTTTTTAATATTTTGAAAATTTCTTGCACACAATTTACATTGATAGAATGTAGGGGGGTTATTTTAAAGGAATGGGTTTATAATCAGTCCCAATTCCTACTATATCCAAGGAGAATTTGGTCTATCTGGCGCAATCTGTTTCTGATGACAGGAACATGACATGGGCTTTTAAGTATTAAGAAAAATTATCCCAGGAGTGCCTGGGTGGCTCAATGGGTTAAAACCTCTGCCTTCAACTCGGGTCATGATCTCAGGGTCCTGGGATCAAGCCCCACATTGGGCGGGGGAGCAGGGAGCCTGCTCCTCCCCACCCCCCCGCCAACTACTTGTGATCTCTGTCAAATAAATAAAATCTTTAAAAAAATGATCTCGGGGTCCTGGGATCGAGTCCCGCATCGGGCTCTCTGCTCGGCAGCGAGCCTGCTTCCCTCTCTCTCTCTCTGCCTGCCTCTCTGTCTACTTGTGATCTCTCTCTGTCAAATAAATAAATAAAATCTTTAAAAAAAAAAAAAACAACCAAAGACAGTACACCTTGTCCTTTCAAATTCATATAGGGGCACTGTTTAACATGCCTACCAACAGAATTTCTTACTCTAGGGCAGTGGTTCTCAAAATGTAATCCTAGGAGTCCCCAGTAGGCTTTCGGGATTCTGGGAAGATCCTCCTTTTCCAACTACGTAACTATGTGAGGCCAGATTTTCTTCATATACTTCAACCAAAACAACATATTGCAACATACGAATGTGGAAGCTGATATGAGAATCCAGCTGTCTTCTAAGCCAGTTAAGTGTTCTATTTGCAAACATGTAAAATAATGCCTTTTTTTCCCCAGAGAGACAGAGGTATAGATGTATTCTCTCCATTTTATAAATGAAGCAGTGGAGACTAAGCTGTCATGTAGCAGTTACCCAAGTTCACAAAGCACGAAGGGGTGGCACTGGGACCAAAGCTCAGTTTTAACTCTAAGGTCCATCTCCTTTTCCTGAAATTAAAATATAAGTATGCTTCCAAGTTTTTAGGTAGTCTTCATATTTTGTGACTAGGAAGTCTAAACTAATGCTCAAAACGTCCTCATCCCACCCACCTTAGCAATGGACAAGCTTCCGGAAGTCATTTACCAGACTACTGGCCAAATAAAGGCAGTACGTGGAGCATTAAAACAAGAAAGATTAGGGGCCCCTGGGTGGCTCAGTGGGTTAGGCCTCTGCCTTCAGCTCGGGTTGTGGTCTCGGGGTCCTTGGATCAAGCCCTGCATTGGGCTCCCAGCTTGGCAGGGAGCCTGCTTCCCCTTCTCTTTCTGCCTGCCTCTCTGCCTACTTGTAATCTCTGTCAAATAAATGAATAAAATCTTTTTTTTAAATGTAAAAAAAATGAAATAAAAATAAAACAAGACAGATTAAGAGCGCACATTTTCTATTCCTGCTTCCCAAACACCCTTCACATTTTATTATCTGACTCTCTCAACAATCCTTTGGTAGGGGAAAACTCAGAAAAAATAAAAACTATTAACAGCAATCCAAGATCTAATGTTCTCTCCTCGATACCCCATCTACCCTCAGAAGAATCAATGCAATCACATGAGCATGAAGAATTACTGAGTAGCCTAGGAAAATTCCATTACATGCAGGGAAAAAATTACAGGGTAATTGTTTTTGTGTAAAATAAAAATCAGTAGTATGTTTTATGCACACACAGACGTTGTCAGTAAGCTCAGGAGTGGTTTCAACAGCACACCAAATAACAGTTACCGCTGAGATGCACTAAAGAACAGGACAATTTCACTTCTTGTTTCATATGAGTAATATAATGGGTGATTTTCACCTTGTTTCTGTATTAATAAAACCGTGTTTCCTTCACCTTTTGGTGCTTTATAGAACGCCATCAAGACAGAGCTTTTGGGGCGCCTGGGTGGCTCAGTGGGTTAAAGCCTCTGCCTTCGGCTCAGGTCATGATCCCAGGGTCCTGGGATAGAGCCCCGCATCAGGCTCTCTGCTCAGCAGGGAGCCTGCTTCCTCCCTTCTCTCTGCCTGCCTGCCTCTCTGCCTACTTGTGATCTGTCAAATAAATAAATAAAATCTTAAAAAAAAAAAAGGGCTTTCATCTTGAGTAGGAAGGTTATTCATCTGTGTCTGAAACTTCATACTGACTGAAACCCCCGAGGCGTGTAGTAGCATCCTCGTTTGCAAGCCTGAGGTACACCTGATGCTTTCTTTGATAACATGCTTTCCTACGAACCTCACAGGGCAGTTGTATGGAAAGTGCCAACATTAAGTGGAAGCACTTTCCTGGGCTATACAAAGGCTGCGATCCCCTCTTCTCAACCTTTCTGTACATACCTTGAGGCACTTCTGACCTGGTCAACTGCGAGCTTTGGCTACGAAGAGCCCAGAAAGTCACGAATCTAAAAAAACAAACAGGAGCTGTACTGCACAGAAGGATGTCAAATGACATCCTCATTGATCAATTCCTCAACCTAAACTCCTGCAAACCCCAAATGTGAAGGAGAAATCCCTAGGATCTAAGACTTGCGTAGAGAAAGTAGCAACCGTTCTCTGTGGAAAAGCCCTAATTCAGCGTTGTTTGCCCAGGAGGCCTATTGGAAGATTCCCCAAAGTTAAGTTCCATGACTGAAGCTCCAAACTGAATCCAAGAAAGTCATTTGGTTAGCCAACGCTGTGAGATCAGTAAGCGCTGGCCATGAGAAGATGGCTGCCAGAAACACAACCCACTGCTCTCCAGGCGGATTTTTTATCATCATCCCACAACTGTGACAGGAAAGGGAAATCAAGTGCACAGGTTGGTTCTAATCGAAGTTTGGGAATTCAACCACCAATAAAGGCTAACAGTGTTGAGAAGACACCCAAGCAACCTCCACGAGCAGACAAGCAGCTAATCAAAAAGCCAATTCTCTAATTAGTTAAAAGACTAAGCAAGCGCTTACAAAGACTCTGTGAAAGGCCATTTTGAGTATTTACATAGTGCACCACTAACAGCAACAGCCACACTGTTTACTGAAATTTTGTGGTATGTATTTTTAATAGGTTCTTAACCAACTTCAGACCAAACTTTTTAAAATCCCAAATAATGAAACAACATAACTAACATCAACAGCCCTTACACCTTCAGCAAGGATGAAGCCCCTAGTCTGTCCAATTCTGGAAATAACTACAGCCAAGTCCAAGTTAGAGTTCTCTGAAAATAAAACCCTCACAAGTGAAATACTGCTCTTCAATTCTACAAGTAGAGTAAGTTCAGTGAAATGAGGACTAGCTGTCTTCATGAGAAATATATGACAGGAGTGCCTGGGTGGCTCAGTTGATTAAGTGTCCCATATTTTTTTTTAAGATTAAAAAAAATCTTTTAAAAATTTTAAAAGATTAGCAAGAGAGATCACGAGCAGTGAGGGAGGGAGAGGAGAAGCAGGCTCCCTGCTGGGGGAGCCCGATGCAGGGTCCATCCCAGAACCCTGAGATCATGACCTGAGCACAAGGCAGATGCTTAACTGACTGAGCCACCCAGGCACCCAAGTGTCCCACTCTTGATTTCAGTTGAGGTCATGATCTTGGGGTGTCATGATCTTGGCGTCGTCAGATCAAGCTCCACATTGGTCTCACTGGGCACAGAACCCGCTTGGAACTCTCCCTCTCCTCCACCTTCCACCTCCACCCCCTAACCTGCTCATGTACTCACTCCCTCCCTCTCAAAATAAATTTCATATACATATATATAATATATATATACATATATATGACAAACTCAGTAGCAGGGTTGTGAATAATTGTCCCTTCCATAAAAGTAAATTATTTGTGTCTTAATTAGGAAGATAAGTCACCTGTCATTAAGTATTTCTTTTAAAAACCTTCCATATTAAAAAAAACAAAAACCTTCAATATTACATGGGTTACTACAAAATTGTTCCACAGAGAATATACTAACACCAAAGTTACATCAGTCAACAGTTTTGAATATGTCTTTAATCCCTTTTATTGCTTCTTACTTAACCATTACTTTCAGAGTCTTCCAGCTGAAACCCAAATGTTTTATCTTGGAATTCTTTATAGAATTTTATCTTCTTTGCGGAAAACACATTCTCCAACAAGAAATACTAACAAATCGATGGCCAAGATTTCACAATTCTTTTGTTTTTTAAAAAAGTAAGCTCTGTGTTTTTAACTGCAGAAGAATTGCTATTATACAACAAACTTTTTATTTTTTCATTCATAAAAACAGTCCACAGCATTCATAAAACAGGGTGTTAGAAGAAATAAAAAGACCTTTCAAGTGGATTCTTTGTTTTAAGAACAGATGAGTTGGTAGCAATTTAATACAGATGGAAACAAATACAATCCATATAAAAACAGGATTTGAGAGGAGGAGGGGAGGAGATTATACCAACCGAAGTAAATTTAGAACTTTCAGGCATGCAACGCAACATCTGAATTTTCTTCACTTAAAAACCAAACTAGGTGCTTTAATAATAGGTGTTTATAAAGGCTACAAAAATATTGCAAAAATGTTAGCCTTACATATACCACCAAAAAAAAAAAAAAAAAAGAAAGAAAGAAAAAGAAAAGGAAAGCGAGAGAGGGACAAAAGAAATTAACAAATCCCCAGCTATACCTAGGCTAATCACAAGTTTTCCCTAACAGAGACAAAGAAAAATAGTTTTTACAAGCTTAGCTTTGGGTACAATACCTTAGAGCTCTCACTTGGGTGTTTCCTGCTCATGCTCTTTTCAGTATGAACAAACATGGTTTATGTAATGGAATACATACTTGAAGGATTCCTTAAAAAAGAATCACAAGTTTCATTTTATATATACAACAAATTTTTAATTATGTACTGAAAATAAATTACAGGAAATAACTTTAAAATGCAACAGAGGACAAAGTCACGATAAACATTCCCACTGAATTCCCTTGGGGGTGGGGGTGAGATTGCAGTGCTCAAGGAAGATAAATATCACAAATATATCAAAAACTTCAAATTGTCTATGCATTCACACACTGACATGAGCCACAAACATTCCTTCACAGGGACTGTACTTAGCCTACCACAGAACCAGATTTTGCCATAAACTACAAAACTTTTAATACAAAATCGTATTTATATATTTATAATTCATATACATGCCCTATCTGTGATTTTAGAAAATAAAAGCTACACACTGTACAGACACTCTTAACTCATAGCTGTAGGCAACATTTTTGGATGGAATTTCTCCCCCAATAAAATTAATGGCATATTTTATGTACATGAAGGCTAAACTGCATAAAGACAGTTCAGTTTCCCAGATATGCATCTCCTTTTAGGGCAGGTTTATAAATTTAAAAAGGCAAGACAAATGTACACCTCAGAATCACTTTCTTAGCTACAAGAGTTGTCATGTAATTTCTGTGAAATTTCTGATACATGCACTTATGTAATACTGGTATTGAAGGCAATAAAGCAATATATACTTTTAATGTAGTGGCTCAAGAAAAGCTTCATTGTCATTCTGATTCTTGATACAGTGATTCATAACTTCACTAAAATTAAAATTTCAAGGGGATACTGGTGTTAGACTCTAAATAGATTTCTTAAAATATTTCCCTGAAATATCCTTTTACACAAGACAAATTTCACGAACATTAGATTAAAAGGAAGAAAAAAAATAAAAGAAACATGGCACAAATGTGCATGATAAACTAACGCTCCTCAGCCAATCTCCGTGTCTTAGGAGCCAAGAACAGAATGCTTAAAACCAACAAACAATTTTCACACTCTGTGGCAGCCATCTGTGAAGCCAGTTATACTAAACTACTTCTACAGTTGATTGTAAACTTTGGTTTATTTTTATTTGAGTTCTCATTGTACAGCAAGCATGAAAAAAAGGGAGAGTGGAGTCCATGAGGAGATGAACTGTCAGTCTGTCTTTAATCTGGCATGATGAGACACCTGGTCAGTCAGGCCTGCTTTGATAGAGTTTGTTACAGACTGCCTTATGTTTTCCTCCATCAAATTATCACCCAGGGGCTTCAATACCTGTGGTATGAGAAATGTGCAAAACAAATAAAAACATGAGGTAAAAAAAGAGTTACATATAAAAATAGATATAAAAATTCAATTCAAAGCAATGATGAAAATAACCAGGAATGTGGGAAATAAAAAGATGCTTCTCCCAAAAAAAGTTATGATGCTACAAATAATGCAGTTAGACATTTGATAATGCAACACAAACTACTTTCCTCCTAATCAAACCATTTACAATTCCTAGGAGACGGATGTGCAATTCCATACCCTATATGCAGCATCAAATCTGGTAAGTATACAGCATTTATGCAGACCGGCCCAGACGGTCCTGCTTATTGTCCTACATGTATAAGTGGGAACACTTCAGATAGAGAAAAAAGTTAAAAATACTGTCTAATTTTTCTTCTTGTTATTGTTGGATGACAGTCTCTGTCGCTGTGCTGATGAAAGAGCACGATGGACCATTCGACGTCTAGTAACTTCAAACAGTTTGGAAAATACCTAAAACATGGAGTGATTCGTTAGGACAATGACTGAGAGTGCCTGAAGTTAAAGAGTTTAAGACTACAAGAATCTGAGACTTTGTGGGTTTCTCACCTTCCTGGGACTCCTCTGAAGCAAAAGAAAAGAGAAAGGCAAGAAAATTTAGGCAAGGTTTGTTGACACAGCACAGATCTTCTCTGACTAGTGATGAACTTACCTTAACTATACTGAAAATAATTTTACCACCTTAGATTCTTCTATTTAATTGTTTTGTAATAATGGAACCTCTAAAGTCCTAGAACCAATGCTATACAGGAGAAGGACTGGTTTTCAAAATAAGACACTGTACAATGATTAAAATTCATGCTGCAGAAAATCAGTAAAGATAAAAAATTTTAAAGTAGGTAATTTTTTTAAAAAGTGAAGTTGCTGATAGCTTTTAATCCATCTTCTAGCAGAAGGTATCAAAGGGATATGAAGAGAGAGATTTTTTGAGATAAAGGATTAAAGTTAACAAATATCCAAACACAAGCTTCCAAATCAGATCTGAATAAATCGAGCATTTCTCTGAAGAATAAATACAAAATCCAAATTAATACAGTGGGTCACTTTATAATAATGACATTATTATAAGAAAAGTCAATACCCAATCAACCTTCCTCAAAAAATGATTTTCTTCAGTCTTTAAAGCCAAAACCAACATGAACCTGCATATCCTAGATCTTCAAATAAGCCCGATACTGCACTTGCCCAGAAATGGTATCTGAAAATGCCTATTATACTGTCCATCAATAATATCTGCAGCTTTCATCCTGATCCTCGACATGATGCTCAAGTATTTCACGAAGATCATTTTAATGACAGCCCTGAATGGAATTTTCGGCCAATATACAATATGGCTTTCTTTAGTAGATTCTTGTCAGGCTGACTTTGAATTCTCTGAGTTTGAGGTAAAAGATTATGACTGGAATTCTGGCTGAGATAAAAGATTATGATTAAGAGAAGCTGGCTGGGTGCCTGGGCGGCTCAGTGGGTTAAAGTCTCTGCCTTCGGCTCAGGTCATGATCTCAGGGTCCTGGGATCGAGTTCCGCATGGGGTTCTCTGCTCAGCAGAGAGACTACTTCCTCCTCTCTCTCTCTCTACCTACTTGTGATCTGTCAAATAAACAAATAAAATCTTTAAAAAAAAAAAGAGAGAGAGAGAGAGAGAGAGAGAGAAGCTGGTTCTCTTTGTGGCACTTTGCTTTGTTCATTAGTGTTTCCATAGTACAGATGTCAAAATTCCTTTGGTAAAAGAAATCCCTACAGGATTGTTACTTGTGCATCAGTAAATCACTAGTATCTGTATGGAAGGCAACAAACACCTCAATGCCATCCACTATCGTTCCTCAAATATTAAGCATGTATTGCTTCTTGCCAGTATTACTACGAAACTTTTGCTTTCCTAACGCACTACACTTCCAAATTTCTTTTCCTTACACTGACTGTATTTTCTTTCCTCTAAGAAAATAATCCTTAGATACTCTGGCCCTGCCCATGGTCTGACATCATCAGGCCTATGACTAAGAATCTATCCAAAGGATATTACAGATTCCAGCCAATCAAGCACACTATTAGTTATGACTTGAAGAAAAAAATTCTCCGGTTCATACTTTATATTCAGATTATACAACCAAACAAAACAGCAAACATCCTTTTGACATTCCTCATGTAAAGGAAAAGCAGGTGTGCAAATACTGCAGGAGAAGGGTGGGAAAGTGTCACAGGAATGATATTAGGCACTGAAAAACCAAAAGACAGATACCAACCTGTTCCCATAGTGTTTCAGCAATCTGATCAATCATTGTTCCAATTTCTCTGAACTCCCCAGAGTATTTTACATATGCCCAAGTACAAAGAGATGTCAGTGCTAACCCCATGATAAGGTTACACAAGACGGCTATAGAGTTTAGGCCAATGAAGCCAGTCAGTCCTGAGATTATATACATAGCAAACATGACTGCAAACAGTGTGGCAGGAGTACGAGCAGCATAGAAGATATTTTTGCCATCATTGTGCTTTATAAAATTTGCATAGGTTTCTTCAATTTCAGCTTCAAGCTGGTCCTGATAACGATGGCAGAATTCATCTCCACCCATTTTCTTCACTGAACGAAACTGTTTAATCGCCACTTCCTTGAGATCCAGGTGTTTTCGCTCCAGATCTGAAGGTGCAATGTAAGGCTTGTCCCCACCACACACCTGTCCAGACAGGATTACAGAAGGACACATTACAGGCTAGAAATAATTCACACATGAGAGAAGCTCGCTGCTCACAGTTTTTAGTCTCAAAAGTCAAGCCACCTACATAGTTGAGTTTTAAACTTTTTCATAATACCTCACACATAATCATAACTGATTTCTTATATGTTTAACTGACTCGGGCAAAATAAGCCTTCCAAGTATGACTAATACCTGTAAAGACAAAGAAAATTACACTTCAATCTGCACCTGACTTCACTTGACCCACCAACACACCACGAGAATACAGAAAGACTGCTGGCACGGAGCGGGTAAAAGAGAACACAGAAAAAAAGGTACTTTAATTTCAAGTTAGCAAGGTTAGCACAGAAGACGCTATTGGCCTTAAACTAGTATTACATGAGAAGCTACTAATAAGAGTGCTCTGAATCATGTGTCAAAACTATTTTAGTACGATTTATGTAATAACTCGCCACCTGTACCCTGCACTCTAACCACGCGAATTATTTTTTTAGTTTATTTCTAGCAGAGATGATAAAAGGGTAATCAGTAAATGATGTAACGTGACAATGCATAAGGAACACAAATTAGCTCAATTATTTTAAAAGTAAAAATTCTCTATCTCAGTCTAGTGTCAAATTTAAATGTTGGTTACAAACCTGCTCCATACTTTTGCAATAGATCTCTCTTGCTCCTGCTACTGCGGCAAGATTATTAGCTTCAGCTGTTGCCTAAAAAAAAAAGTGCCAATTTTATACAAAAGATATTCAAAGGCTCTATAAATTCTGATTAACACAATAAATTATATACAATGAATAAGCCAAAAAATGAACCAGAGAAAACATTCAACTTCCAGTTTTTCTTTCCAATGGAAGGGAACACAAGTATAAAAGATAAACTAAATTGCTTCTAATAGGACTGTCTAATTTTGTTTCACTTAGGTTTATTAAAATGGGTATCCAGAGGTGTCTGGGTGGCTCAGCTGGTTAGGTGTCTGACTCTTGGTTTCAGCTCAGATTATGATCTCAGTCAGGGTCATGAGATGGAGGCCCACGCTGGGCTCTGTGCTCAGTGCAGAGTCTGAGATTCTCTCTCCCTCTCCCTGCCCCTCCCTGCTCTCTCTAGAAAAAAATCAATCTTTAAAGAAAAACAAAGAATTTGTAACAAACACCACACATACTCAGTAAGTAATAGAGAAATAGACACAACCTTAAATTTGTAAAGCCTTCAGATGTACAAAACCAAGAATTACTGATAAGCTTTACCTCTCGTATCAGTATTACACAAGGACTTTTTTTAATCCACAAAACTGCTTACTGGACTTTTAGAAGAAAATACTGTTTAATCTGTTATAAAACTGAGAAATTACCCAAAATGGCCAATCTTTAAAAATAGGAACTAAATATATATCTGGAAAAAATTAAACATAAATTTGGGTGAAACATTAACAGAACACAATGGTATAAAATTTACTAAGAACAGATCGACATGAATGTAACACTAATTTTTCTTGATTTCTTAAGTTAAGCTGTTTTATCTTTTTTCAAAAAATGAACTAGGTTGGGGTGCCTGGGTGACTTAGTCAGTTAAGCATCTGCCTTCAGCTCAGGTCATGATCCCAGGGTCCTAGGATCAAGTCTCACATCTGCCTCCTTGCTCAGCGAGGACCCTGCTTTTCCCTCTCCCTCTGCCACTCCCCTTGCTTGTGCTCTCTTGTTCTGTCAATAAATAAATTCTTTAAAAAAAAAATTAACTAGGTTAAAATAACATTGTCCCAAAAGAACACCTTTAAAAATATATGTATTTATTTATTTACTTATTTGACACAGAGAGAGAAAGAGTCAGAGAGAGCACACACATGCGCAGACAAGCAGGGGGAGCAGTAGAGGGAGAGGGAAAGGAAAGGCAGGCTCCTCACTAAGCAAGGAGCCCATGTGGGGCTCAATCCCAGGACCCCAGGATCACAACATGAGCTGAAGGCAGATGCTTAACCGAGTCACCCAGGAGCCTCCAAAAGACACCTTTTTAAAAAAAAGGGAGGAAAAAAAGGGGGAAAACCTATATATACTAGAAGCAGCTCTAAATCATTAATATCAAGAAGAAAAATAAGCCTTATTTCAAACATACATTGTCAAAGACTCCAAAAACAGAATAAATCTGGTTTTGACAGGACCATTTTTAGCCATCTCCTGCAAAAGAAATTTTTCTACACTTTTCCAGCAACTGAAGAGAAGATACTGAAAACTCTTATTTCTGATGGCCTATGTGTGTGCAAGGTCTGCAACCATATAAAAACTTCAGGACCCAAGATGTGTATTGCCTTAAATACTTGAAATGTATCTGCATGCAAAGAAGCATGATGCCATTTCCAGCATTTATTTCTAAACCAAAGACTTTTCTCCTTCATTAATAAATGTATGTACAACACACACGCTACCTGAAGCATGGACTTTGGATGTGGAAGTTCCTCTCCTTGATAAATTTTAATGTAAGCCTAAAATACAAAAGACATTATGTTGGCAGGGTAAACAAATTGGCTCTACAGAAGGAAAACCATTAAATATAAAAATAATTCATACTTTGAAAAGGAAAGTCTAGAAAAAAAATCCTAAATAAAAAAATAAGTTGAAAAATATAAATAAAAGGAAAATGAAGACTTGAAAATCATATATTCTCATTTCCACAGTTAACCCTCTTCTCAACATTATTAAAAACAAATGTTGCAGCACCCTAAAATAATATATTTTATGTTAATGAAATAATACGTTGCAAAAAAATTGCTAAATTATATCCTAATGTTTCTAAATGTAATTCTAACTAACATTCAAGTTGTCTCATAGTTAAGTTATATATACAATGCCATCTACCTTATGAAAAGAAATCCATAATTCTCCCCTCCTGCACTGTTTTAATTAGAAAACATTTTTACTCAGTATTTCACTTTGACCAAGTTATTCAGTTGAAGAAAAATTACCTAATTAATGCTTTAAGAGTAAGAAGATGAAAGTTTTTAAATAGTTCATAATAGGAATTGTTCGTCTCAACTTTTTACTGCCTCTAAATTAGTACATAACTAAAGAAAACCAGTATGAAAGTTACCATCAACTGTCCAATAATTAACAAAAACACACTCTTATGTCAATTATTCCCTTCCATCTCTCTGTAACTACTATGAGTAAGAACACTGACAATGGTCTTGCTCTGGTAAGCAAGCAATGATGACTAGAGAAGAGCATAGAGAAAGAAAAAAAAAACTACGTGTAATTTACTTGAACTCAAAAACCAGTTTTGTACTTTCAACTGCTCTTATCAAATCCTCAAGAACTCAAGAGAGAAGGCTTTTATGAGAACTCAAGATACAGAACTGTACTCCCAATATCCATCATCATTCACAAATGATAGAGTGATATTACAATTATATGGTGAATGGTCTTCTTCTCTCTGTATCAGAGCTGGAGAAAAAGTAGGATAATTCCACAAACAAAATCGTTAAGAGATATAAGTTGTCTGCTGTAATTTTAAATATCCTTAAAAACTGATATAACCAATTCAAAGCAGAAAAACAAACTATAAATTTCACTTTTTTGCTTTATAAAGATAAATACATATATGAACATACATATGAGTTTTAAGTCAGCTGTATTTCTAAATGAGACAAAGTCATTTAGTGGTAGTTTTCCTACCTTAAAGTATTCTACAAGATCTCTACAAGTGACTTTAGATCCACTTATCTCTTTTTCTACCAAATTCTCAGGGGCAAGCAGCAATGGAACCAGATTTCGAAGCTCTCGTTTAAAGTCTTCATCAATATCTAGCAGACATGAGATAAAAGCCATGTTAGTCAAAAAACAGAAGGATTAAAGGAGTCCCTATTGGTACGAGTACATAAAATTCTGTTTCATGAAATGAAAATATACAGTATCTATTATTTAAGTAGATTCATTTAGAGAATCTCATCCATAGACATCATATCTCATAGAAAAAAAAATACACTCTGCTACTCCATTTTCCTCATCCCCCAATAATTCTTTCATCTCAAGTAATAGTGGACTACCAAAATAAATTCCATCTCCTTTTCAAAAGGCAAACAATTCATAAAATTATACTAAATTTTAATACTAGAGTTTGTTTTTCCAGCTATACTGTAAAACTTTCATTATTCCTCCAGCCTTTTCCCATCATGCTCCAATCCTAAAACATACTCAAAAAATTGTATCATCCCTAAAACAGAAATTTAAATCTGATTACATGAATATGATATACTGGTAAAACATTTTACAGACTGCAAACAGATGAAATATGAAATGTTCTCAGTTTTTGGAATTTTTAGAACAACAGTGCTGAGCAATAAACCACGTAATAAAATATGCTAATCCATACACTAGATGTCTGGGACAAACCAATGGAAAGCTAGACAGACCACACAAAGCATTAAAATCACCTCCTTTAAAAAAAAAAAAAAAAATCACCTCCTTAACAATGCATCAAAATGTCTTCCAATATAAAACAGAAAATTTAAGGAACCATGTTTTTTTTTTAACTCTCAGCCTCTAAAATATAAGTTTTGATTTTAGCAAGAATGGGAATTCCCACCTTTCAATCTCCCATCAAAACTAGGATTAGTTGCAACTTTAAGACCAGGATGTGGCAAAAGGAAGCAACCAAGATTTGAGAAACAATTGTGAATGTGCTTCCTTACATTCTGTAGCTCTTCATGTTGATTTTGCTTTACCTGAGGGTAGAAAGAGACAAGGCGAAGCTGAAAACAGGAAAAAGAAGTTTTAAAGAAAATACACACACACTCACAAGTGTGCACACTTAACTCAGATGCTACTCCAGATCGGAGTTTTTTGACAAAAAAAAAATTTTTACTTAGGCCTATTTCTGACCACTTAGGTAAGACTCCACTTTGTCTTAAAACTAGAAAAGATGTTTTCCCCAGGTAAGCTCCCAACGAATGAAAAAATACAAATAATAATTAATCGTAATATCCAACACCACACTTACAAGTAGTGCTTGTGGTTTACAAACCAGTAAATAAATTAAGAATTTGCCTTTCAATTACTCATAATGGCAAAAAGAAAAACGAAGTACTAATTTGCCTACAAATAAAAAGGTCAGCCCCTGAGCAAAGTAACAGCCAAAATGAAAAAGCTCCAGTGCAGTCCAAAGGACTTTGAAACTTATTGGGATTTCAGTACTAACCCCAAATAATTACTTATGATTTATGCTAGTTATCAGTGTTTTGGGAAGAGAGACTGCTATGTATTTTCTGGAAGAAAATCTTAAACTTATATTTTTTTAAAATAACTACTTATCCTAGTGTAACTCACATAACTTCTCAAAGACTCTTCTCAAACACCATTTTAAGAAAACATGCACCATTTATAATCAACAAAACCTGGAAACTACCTAAATCTCCATCAAGAATACAATGAAGAAACTGTTGTCTATTCATACAGTAGAATACGGCATAGCAATGAGAATAAATGAATTAAACTAGATGCAACAGTATCTCAGAAACATAATATTGAGCAAGAAGCCAGACACAAAAGAATACATGTTGTATGTGATTCCTTTCATTAAAAGTACACACGAAGCCTGTTAGATGTCAGGAGAGAAGTAGAGGGTTTAGGGGGTAGTGGATGAAGGTTGGGTACTTCTGGGTGCTATTACATGGCTTTGTTCATTTGCATAAATTCATCAAGCTGCACACTTATGACTTGAGCACTTTGCTGTATCACTTATGATAAAATCTTATCTTTGAAGTATATAATTCTGAGTATGCCTGATATGCTGTGTGTTCATTTCTTCTGAACAAACCAGGGGAAACTGATGACTGAAATTATCTCTGACAACAGGGTCTGGAAATGCCTTTCAAATATCCAAGAATGAAGAACTGTTTTAATCCACTTTTAGTAATAAGAAAATTATATTATACCTTATGTTTTTGAATGTGGTTGAAAAACTACATGCATCATCCTACAGGCAAACAAAATTTTATTTACCGAAAGAGAAGACCCTACTACTTATGAATTAAGGGATTTTCACATAACTTCCGTGTATGTGAGTAGATGGGTATATCTGAACTGAGGGCTTCCCCAAGTACTTCCACAGGAGGGTATGTTTAGGAACAAAGGGTCACACTGATGAGGTTATTTTCTAGGAATGCTTTAGTGTAGCATGTTGCATGTAGCATGAGTCTGGGTATTTGGGTCCTAGTCCCAGTTAACAACAATTAGTTAAGAGATCAAAGGCAAGTCACTTTTCTAGGTTCAGTTACATTATATATCTTAAAAAGAAAGCTGAATTAGGTGATGTTTAAGATTCCCTCTTCTGGCTCTATATGCTGTCACTCTAGAAGACAGTATTTTTTGGAGAAAGGATCTCACGTTGTCTGTGTTCAATGTACGCACATTACATTATCCAGTCTGTCCCAAATGTTCAGAAGGTCAGCTGGGCCAGAAAGAGACACACATGCAAGCAGATCAAAAACGTTAAGTCTCCTTCAAACTTTTTTCCTTTGAATATTGATTTATAGTTGGTTCTAAGGAGAAATACTTGTTCCTTAATTTCTATTCAAGGGTACTGGCCTCTTTGGCAGGATACCAATTTACTGTTCATCAATTCTGTATGGAGCCACCCGTGCTAACTTAGGATATGCAATTTCTGGTGGTGGCACTTAGAGACTGGAAGTGTAAGAGCAGTCCAGACAGCCCATTCCTTTATCTGGCTTAGTGCTTATGCTCTCTTCACTAGGAAATGAGGGCTTACCTGCAATCTCTTTTCAAGGAATTGTTTTCCACCTTCCAAACCATATGAATGTTCATAAGGATAACTCCAATCCCGAATTAAAAACATTAATGTCTAGAGATAGAAAAAGGTAGAAATCATTTATTATAAAGTTTGATTTAAAAAAAATCACTACTTTAACAATTTAATAATCATGCACTCCCCTAAATAATCCTTTACCAGAAATTATAATGACCAAGTGGTTAATGCTGCTCACAGTTCTAGCAAGAGCCTTCTTAAGCCTACAACACTCCCATCCCTACACCAAGCAATTGCTTCCATCTGAGAACTTCATGGTATATGAAGAAAGAGTCACCACAAGAAATAATATAGGTTCTTTAAAAAAATGAACAAAAGCATACAGATCATAATTTTAAGTCAAGGCTGTATAACTGAAAGACCAAATAATCTATTTCTAGCCCAACTAATTCTCCTCACTGAAATTTTTACTCATATATGCTTATGTTTCTCAATCTCAGCCCTACTGATATTCTGAACCAGATAATTCTTAGTTGGGCACGGCTGGATGGTAAACAGCATTTCTGGCCTCTATGCACTAATGCCAGTATCATTAACCTCCCTCCAAAACTGTGACAACCAAAATGTCTCTAGACATTGGCAAATGTCCCCTGGGTGACAAAATTAACCCAGTTCAGAAAAATGGCAGAGGCCAAAGAGAGTATATTTCATCCATATATACAAATAAAGCCGTAACCTGCCCAATATCTCATAAAAGTGATCACTTAAGGGGGACAGGAGGGATAAGGTGGCTGGGTGATGGACATCAGGGAGGGTATGTGTTGTGGCAAGCACTGTAAATTGTGTAAGACTGATGAATTGCAGACCTGTACGCCTGAAACAAATAATACATTATGTTAATTAAAAAAAAAAAAGTGATCACTTGAGCCACGTAAGACTGAAGCAGGATCGATGTGAACCCACCAGCACTAAGAATCACCAGCAATGCTGTCACCCAGAAAGGACTTCACATACTGAGAAGTAAACAGGGCGGAGTCATTCTCACAGACTGTAACACATGTGACTAAATAGTACTAATGCCAACTTATAAATTACACTTACTTCAACAAAGAAACTATCTGAAATTAGCTTTGCTTTTTTTTAAATTTAAATCTCTGTCACACAGGACTCCACAGAAGCAAGCAGAGCATATGCTTCTCACATAACTCCACCCAGGTTTATTTCTGACTTAGTACTCTGTACCTGGCATTTAAAAGGAATAAAAACATACAGGGACTGAGGGGGTATTAGGAGGGGAGAGATATAATAAATTGTGAAACTTCTCTGTATGAAACCAAATAAAGAATAACGGGACTAACCTCAACTTGTAATATACCACACACACAAAAAATCTGTAATATTTTGTGATAGTTCCCCATGTAAAAAAGAAATTTACATGACTATCTCAAGTTTAGGAATTGAATCACATCTAATTAAGAGTAACATCAACCTCTCAATCTAAGTATTAGCAATCTAACTATATTCATTTGTTCTATTTCCTATTGTTAGCCTACTACTAGTAAGGTGGTAATAGCATTAGTTTCAACTCCACTGAATCTGTTGCTAAACAATGAGTTTGTTGTAATATCCTCTTATCTTCAGATTTAAAAGATAAGATGGCTTGACAGCTTTTACATGTAAGTTTCTAAAAAAACGAGAAAATACTTATTTACCTGAAATGGTTTCTGGTAGATTTCCTCCATTGCAAGTCTGCCGTACTCTGTAAATAACTATTAAAGCAAGTTATTTAAATTAATGCCGCCAAAGAGACGGAAAGAACTGTAAAGCCATTCTATGTCAGAATAGATAGACAACAGAACCTTTAAAATCTGAAACTCAAGCATTTAATTTTCTAACAGGCTGGATATACCTTAAAATTTCTTCTAGTTAAGAAGTTCTATATCAGTTTAAAATCACATTAATATTGAATTTTCTTACACTGTAATAGGCTTCTAGATGAAAAGTCACAATTAATTAAGAATTTTATTTTCCATTCTTTGGCACACATTCTTTGAAAAATACATACTTGCAAGTGTTGAAGATCATCTTCTTGAATATTCTGAGACAGATTATATACCTGTTAAAACAAAATTGTGTTTTTATTCATTTTTTTAATACCCACCTGTGTATAACTTTACTTGCAGAAATGAAGATTATTTTATATGTCAGCACAAATTAATCACTTAGTCATTAGCTTAACCAGTGGCACAAGACAAAGGATTTTCTCTTCCTAATGGGATAAAACATTAAGGGGAAAGCAGTGATAGTAAATTATGTAAAAACTATGAATATGTAACATTGTGGTCTAGAAAGCGGGAGACATTTTCACACTTGATCTTAGCCAAAAGGCCGAGAAGCGATAAAGCGGGAGACATTTTTAAAAAGTATATTATGTAGTAAGGTTTTTTTTCTCCGTCTTGGAGTTTTTTTAATGTTATGACATGACCATTTTGAGTGAAAATTGTTTCCACAATTATTTTTCTAAGTCAACGAATGTGAGGGGCATAATTCTACAAAGATGTATTCCTCTCTGGTATAATTAATTGTGTGTGTGTGTGTGTGTGTGTGTGTGTGTGTGTGTGTGTGTGTTTGGATGGATGAATGGACGGATCGATAGAGTTTATAATTATTTGAGGGGTCCCTTGACTACCATCAAGTCTACATGGCTCATCTTAGTAACTTAAATTGAAAATTTTAGGACAGCTGAAAAAAAATAACAGTAGGTGGCACTCTTGCCCTTTCTACAGAATATTTTAGGAGGCTTTCCAGGGCACAGTCTAAGTACTGTCAAGGAAGGGAAACCAGAGGAAAGACTGGAATTGCAGAAGAGGTCCAATCCTTCCAAGTCAGGTTAAAAAGTGAAACAGGCAGCTGCAAGAGAAAAGTGGGTGTCCACAGATGTCACTTCTGCTGAGAAATAACTTATGTTTAAGAAAACAGGGTTACTCCAGGGTGCCTGGGTGGCTCAGCGGGTTAAGCCGCTGCCTTCGGCTCAGGTCATGATCTCAGGATCCTGGGATCGAGTCCCACATCGGGCTCTCTGCTCGGCGGGGAGCCTGCTTCCCTCTCTCTCTCTCTCTCTCTGCCAAATAAATAAATAAAAAATCTTAAAAAAAAAAAAAAAAAAAAAAGAAAACAGGGTTACTCCAAAGATAGAACAATTTGTTCTAATGGCAAGTAAGTGATAATCTAGCTCAATCACTTGGAGGTCAAGAATATAAACAGCCAAAATAAGACAGCAAACCTAAAATGACATTCTCAGCTGATTATTTCCAAACATGGTACTTAAAAAATAATTAATGACTGGGGGCACCTGGGTGGCTCAGTGGGTTAAAGCCTCTGCCTTCGGCTCAGGTCATGATCCCAGGGTCCTGGGATCGAGCCCAGCATAGGGCTCTCTGCTCTGTGGGGAGCCTGCTTCCTCCTCTCTCTCTGCCTGCCTCTCTGCCTACTTGTGATCTGTCTGTCAAATAAATAAAAAAAATTAAAAAAAATAATTAATGACTGAGGTGATTATACTAGAGCTAAACTTACAATCCGAAAGCATGACCACCTATTCTTACCCACAGGGGCCTCAGCTTTTAGAAAACAGGTCGAGATACTTTCATTTTCAGGGCCAGGTTGCAAATGGCAAAAAGAGAAGATATGTTTATCTTAGATCATTAGTACTTAGCACACTGCGTTTTACTTAATAGATGTTCAACAATTATTTGTTGAAAGAATAAATGACAAGTGATCTATCAACCAGATAACGTATGTAAGGAAATGTAGACTCAAAGATGAGGGAAAAAAATGAAAATAATTTTCACCTTCATTATTTATGGTTTACAAAGTATTTTCTTATCCATTACCTCATTTAGATCTTATATCTGCCTCCACACAACCATCACATGCAAGATGGGTAAAAATCCTCATTTTACAGATTATTAAGTGGCAGAGTGGCTTTAAGTAGTTGTCCAAAACCAGGCCTCCTATACTATCATAAAGTTGAATAAATAAACAAGAGAACACCAAGGTACAAATTTCAGGACAGAGAATTCCCCGATTGTAATTTAAGGAAAGCCACAGAGGCAGCTAATCTGAAACGTACAATGACTGGCTTCTGTTTGCCTCAGGACAGCAGCTGCACCTCCCTGCAAGATCAGAGGAAATGGCAGAACAAAAGGGAGAAAAGATACCGTAGGGGTCCCCAAAGCATCACTTAACTGGTAGTACCAGAGCTCCCCAACTCTATAAGAAAACTGAAGTCAAGATGAAAAGTACTCTTTTTTTTATCTCATAGTAATATCCAAAATTTGCTTTCCATTCCGACAGCTAGATACTTCAAATTGAGGAAGAAAGGAAATGGAACTTATATAGACTGGACATATACTCCAGATATGACCAGAAAGCCATACAAAAATTCCAAGACACTGTGACAGTTTCACCTATGATCTGCCATCAATAGGAAACATCATCTCAGGAGGAGCACATACTTCTATTATTCATGTATATACTTCTGGGCTCATTATCACCAGTTAGAGCTAACCATCATACTCAATAAATTCTTTAGCCGGAGGAGCATCAACCACAGATGATCTCAGGAAAAAGAAAGTAAAGAGATACAAAACGACATGTGGTGGCTTAATTCAGTCTGTTAGCCTAAATTATACAGAGAAGTGATAGACTAGCTTCAAGAGACTAGAATTTGATATAATACCAAATACAATTAAAAGTACAGAGTTAAGGGAAAACAGAAGGGATTTTACTAAATTAAACAGTTTCTATAAGTCCTTAGTGTATTACAGAAACAGCACATACATTTCCTAAGTTAAATATATGAATTAATTCTTCCACCTCTACCACCATTAGTTCAAATAATCAAGTATTAGTTGTCATACATACCAAGTAGAAAACTAAGTTAATTACTTGAGTTTCTTTGCTTTATTGGTTTAGCCAAAACATAAAAGATATAGATATACTCTACACCTTCATATATCTGGGAACCATATGACTGAATTCAACTAAAGATAACATGCAATATCCTTTCCTTTAAAAATAAAAAAAATTTTTAAAAGCATAGGGGTGCTTGGATGGCTCAGCAGGTTAAGCCTCCAACTCTTGGCATCCGGGGTTGTGAGATTGAGCCCGCTGTCAGGCTCTGCACTCAGTGCAGTCTGCTTGAGATTCTGTCTCTACCTCTACTCCTCCCCCCTTTCATGCGTTCTTTCTCAAATAAACGAACAAATGTTTAAAATATATATATATTTTTACATATATATACATACACACACACACACACATATATATATATATATATATATATTTTTTTTTTTACAATGAAAAATCAAAGGGACTGGCTATTGGTTTAATTCCTTCCGAACCAAAGTATGAAATTTCACACTATGAACCAGAAAAGCATGGAATATAAATGACTATTAAGAAACATAAATAACAAGGGGCGCCTGGGTGGCTCAGTGGGTTGAGCCTCTGCCTTTGGCTCAGGTCATGATCCCAGGGTCCTGGGATCGAGCCCCGCATCGGGCTCTCTGCCTGCCTCTCTGCCTACTTATGATCTGTGAAATAAATAAATAAAATCTTTAAAAAAAAAAAAAACCATAAATAACTCTAATTTTAATCCTTTCTTTAATCAAAAAACTTTTCTTTCCATGTGGATTTTTTTTCTTTTTCAAATTTTTAAATTCTAGCTAGTTAACATATATAGTGTAATACTGATTTCAAAAGCAGAAATTTAGTGATTCATCATTTATATGTAACACCCAGTATGCAACAAAACAAGTGCACTCCTTAATCTCCATCACCCATTTAGCCCATTCCCCACCCCTCCCCTCCAGCAACCCTCAGTTCTCTCTGAGTCTTCTACAGTTCAGTTTGCTTCCCTCTCTTCCCGCCCCCCGTGACCTATGTTCATCTGTTTTGTTTTCAAAAAACATTTTAAGAAAGAGCAAAGGTATTAGGATTATCTGAACTGATCATACCACAGCATTTCATGTCTCACCTGGACAGAGCTAGTCATGGTGCTCAGAGCGAACACCGTTGCACAGTCTTTGATAGTTGACTGGCTATCAAAGGCACCCTGGGTATCCATTAGCAGCACAGCCACCTAGGAATTTAAAAGTTTAAAACACTAAGTAAAATATTCACAATAGTGACTATTAAAACCAAATTTAAAATGATAAATGTCAAAATTGGTAATTAAGAAAAGTACTCTAAGCTAAATATCTCACATATTTTGACATAATAATCCATATATGTTACATTGAAGTTATCAGACATTAATAGTTCTGTGTTGTTTTGATCTTTAATACCATGAAAAGGCTCAAAAATTAATACTGAAGGAAAAAAACAGTAAGAAATATGAACAGTATTTTACTTTTGTTCCATTAGGTCTGTCAATCACAAATACTTCATTCCAAACTTGTATGCCTGTTGTTTCTCTCTCACAACCACCTCGCCATGTAAAGCCAGTCAATGGTTCATTGTTTCCACCAATCCAACTTTGGGAATCCTGTCAAATCAAGCATAAATGTTAAATAAAACACAAAAAATTAAGAACTAAGGAGAAGTGTAAGAAATCACCCATTCTTTATTTTACAGATGAGGCATGTTAAGTCCATCAAGATAAACACACCATAACATTACACATGTAGTTACAAAAGCAATCACAAGTCCCATCTGAGGTGTTTTGTCCTAAAGTTGTAGTCTCCTACAAACTGAACCTTCTCAAATCTCCTATTTTTCACTCTTTAGTTTTCTAGGTTAAGTGAGGTCATACCCACTTTTCCCCCATTTTGAAGATTTCCTATGTTTAAAAATCATAAAAAGTAGATACCAGCTATTGTGACATCTCCTCATACATATAAGCAAAACTAAGTTCCAGAAAGAATGGCTGTCAGAAAAGCACTGCTCTCTTAGAATAGCTTATACTAAAATGTTTTCACACTGCCTTAATTTTCTCTTTAAAATATATCAAGTTTAAAAATAACCACAACATTTGCTTGGAACCTGATTCAAACAATCCAACTGGTTTAAAAAAAAAAAAAAAAGAAAGGAAAGAAAGAAGGCCTTTTTCAAAACCAAGGGAAATCTGATCCCAGACATGGTGTTTTACTAGGCGGTACTTGATTGCTTGGTGTGATAACAGTACTGCAGATAATACTAACAATAGCAAGAGTTCAAAAAAATATACCTGGCATTTGCTTTAAAATATTCCAGCAAAAAATGAAAGGGCAGGGAAGTATACAGATGAAACAAGACCAACAAAATGTTGACACATACACTGGGGTTCATTATACTATCCTATCTTTGGGTTAAGTTTAAAACTTCCCACAATGAAATGTTCTAACTAAACCCACAGGGTCAAACAGCTATAATTAAACACTGTGAAATACTATAAAAGTTCATATACTGTAAGATAATTATCTGGAAAATTAATTCTGGAACATAATAAATGAGTAAGTTCGTCAGGTATCAAGGCCCCTATACTTTAGCCCACATACCCTTTACTCAAAGAACCCCACAGAAAAAATTCCTTTGTTTCAGATAAGCTTAGATACATAGTCCAAAACAGATAACAAAACTCACATTACGAGTAAAGATGTTTAAGGTAAGCTCAATGAGGGATGAAGCAATTTGTGAAAAGCAGATTTAAGGTGGAAAAAAAAAAAATGGACACCTAATGTGAAGATCAGCCTTAAACTTCAAACTATCTCTATTGATTATTATTCCACAAAACTCCCATCCCCAGTAGGTTACCAATCTTATCAATTATAAAATTCTCTTGGACTCTTCTTCACCTTTCAGTATCTTAAGGCCCCCTCAGCTCTGTATTGATGACAAAGCTGCCTCATGGCACAACTCCATTCACATTATGTACTTAGGAATTATGCTTCTGTAGGGACCCTTCACAGGATTAGAGGAATAATGGTACCCCCTAAATAAACACATTTTGGATGCTCTAAATAGGTCTTCCTGTACCTCCATGCTATGCTCTCCAACCCATTCCCCCAAAGTCACTTATTTTCTCAACAAGAAATAGAATCATGCTACTGTCCTAAAAAGTCATCTTTGGGGGTGC
This sequence comes from Meles meles, assembly GCF_922984935.1. NCBI lineage: Eukaryota > Metazoa > Chordata > Mammalia > Carnivora > Mustelidae > Meles > Meles meles. The sequence continues at coordinate 30,956,642 of NC_060080.1, forward strand.
CTAGATGGCTCAGTCAGTTAAGCACCTGACTCTTGGTTTCAGTTCAGGTCCTGATCTCATGCACGGTGACATCAGCGCTGAATCAGGCTCTGCACTCAGCAGGTAGTCTGCTTGAAGATTCTCTCCCTCTGCCCCTCCACCCCACTTTCTCAAATAAATAAAATCTTTTAAAAAAAAAAGTCATCTGCAGTTCCCCCATTTACCTATAGAACCACTGAGAGATCTGTTGCGTACAATCCACCTTCAATTTACTTTTCCAACTTCTGCTCCTATATACCCTATAGTCCACTAACACACAACACAAATTTCTACCATACCAAAATGACCACTATTCCAAATATGTTATGTTGTTTAGCATATCTATACCTTTGTTCCAGCTGTTCTCTGCCTGGCCTAAGCCAGCACTCAAGAAACTCCAACTCTTCTGAACTCCTAAAAAATACTGCTGACATTACAGGTGGTTATCTTTACAACATGGCATTGCGCTGCATTTCTTGTGTTAAGTCTTAAGGGCACACACTATAAATTCCAACTCTGTTTACTGAATAGCTCCTACCAAAGTGTCCCACACCATTTTTGGCTCTCACATGTGGCTTCTCATTCCCTACTCAACAAATTGATTACTTTTAAAAGGTCCAACCTATATGCGTAACTTAAAAGAATCCACCCTTTAGATAAATCGATTTTTTACTCTACATTTCACTTACCTGTCTTATTTCTCTATCTCCTCTGTGAGAATATAAGTTCCATAAGGAAGGAAGTTTTGCCTGTTTCTCCCCCCTCAAAACACAGAACAGTATACCCAGGACATAGAATAATGCCTGGCTATAGTAGGCACTCAAAATATTTGTTCAACAAATGAACACGTAAAAAAATTTTAATTACTAAGCTTAATAGTGTGTTTCCTTTGGAGCATGGGTAAGAGATATGGAAGAAATATATCCCTTTTATTATTCCTAAAAACAATTACACAGACAGCAAATATCAATTTTAAAAAGCAGACTGACCTAAATCACAGGCTAACACGTTTGTTAATTTTACCCTCTCAAAAACTTTAAAAAGAATTGATGTCTCAAAAAAAAAAAAAAATTCTATTGACTATGTATCATCTTTTCTTAGTTTACCCTGTAATAGAATGTTTAAAAACTAATAAACTGATTAGTCAATAAAAAGATGAAAGAGGAGCGCCTTGGTGGCTCAGTCAGTTGGGCCTCCGACTCCTGGTTTCAGCTCAGGTCATAATCTCATGGGTCATGAGATCTAGCCCCAAGTCAGGCTCCTGAGGGGAACCTGCTTAAGATCCTCTCCCTCTGCCCCTCCCCCCAACTAGTATGTATTCTCTTTCTAAAATAAATAAATCTTTTTAAAGAAAAAAAAAAAGAATGACAGGTTTAAAACTTGAAGTTAAGAAGTCTATCACTGTATCATCAAGAATACTGGTAACTTCCATAAAATACATTTATACATTCACTCAGCAAGTACTCACTCAATGTCTACCACATGCCAGCTACTGTTCCAGGTTCTAGGACTACAGCACAGCACAAGAACATACATTCCTGCCCTCCAGGAGCATTCCAGTGAATTCTAGAAGCAGCCGCACTGAAATAGATACTGTCTGTCATAAGGTACTAAAAATAAATCTAAGAACTGAAAAACAGTAAACTGGTGCCATTTACTACTGTGGAGACCAAAAAAAGGGAAAAAAGCCTCAAAATTCAAAATTCCAAAAATAATCTTAGTCCTCCAGCAAAATAAAAGTTCTTTAAGAATGAATCTTAATGGTAAAAGGTAATCTGAAAACACCTTAACTTTAAATATAGTCCAATACTATAGTGAATAAACGTAAGCTCTTGTCGAAAGACTTACCAATGTAATGCAATTGTCAACAATAAAGAACCCCCACCTACTCTAAATAATAAACAAATTTTTATTTTACCATAGGAAAGGTAACATTCCCTAGCAACAAAGTAAAACAACAGCTAGGTAAACTTTTAAACGCAAGAACTGGTAGTCCAGCCAGGTCTGCATGTGTCAGAATACATACAACTCCCCGTTTGCAGACCCACACACTCCAATAGATGGGCTGGAAGAATAAAGGCCATGATAACTTATCATAGCTGTGAGGAAAAATGCCAAAAGGGATGAAATTAAAGATTTAAGTAACACTACAATAAAAGAAGAAATCCTTCTTAGTTGAGAGACATTCTTCACAAATGCACCATGGATGAAAATCTTAATCTTGTAAATCTACCTAATTTAGGAGGTAGGTTATAAACAATCAACACCCAAGTTGTGGATACAATATACACATTCTGACCACCAAGCATCATTTACTATTTCCGTTATCCATGTGTAAGAATACCCTGCAAGTCCTAGAACAAATTAAGAATCATTAGAGTCTTAGAACAGTTTAAAATTGTCTAACATCTTACCTAAGCCCATGTCCAACTCCTCCTCTCTTCTGAGGCTAGACAAATAGGTAACATAATGACTGACCCAAGTCACAAGCTCAGATAAAGGACAACTCTATCAACTTAGGTACACACTCAACAAGAATTAAAATTAAAAATCTACAGTTAAAAAGATATTGTTAACTTTGAAGACATTATGCTAAGTGAAATAAGCCAGCCACAAAATAACAATACCTTGTGATTCTACTTATATGAAGTACCTAGAGTAGTGAAACTCAGGAAGACAGAGGAGAATGGTGGTTACCAGGTGCTGAGGGGGAGGGGGAAAATGGGAGTTTCATGGGTACAGTTTCCATTTGGGAAGGTGAAAATGTTCTGGAGACATTAAAAGAAAGGAAAGCTACGGACCCATGTATCTCATGAACATAGAAGGAAAAACATTCAACAAAATTAAATTAAATTAGCAGATTAAATCCAACAACATGTATTAAAACATTATATACCACAGCTAAATGGGATTTAGTCCAGGGATACAAGAACTGACTCAATATTCAAAAAATTAATAACAAATCATATCAAGCCAAGATAAATCACATAATCCTATCAACAGACACACAGAAAAAACACCTGAAAAAACCCACCATCCATCTGGTTTTTATTAAAAAAAACAGAACATAACTAAACCTCCCAACAGACTAGGAATAGAAAGGAAGTTCCTGAACTCGGTTAAAAAAAAAAAAAAAGGCAAAAAATCCTACAGCTAAAATCAAAGGTAACGGTGAGAAACCTCAATGCTTCCTCCTTAAAGATTAAGAAAACAGGGCGCCTGGGTGGCTCAGTCAGTTAAGCGACTGCCTTCAGCTCAGGTCATGATCCCGGAGTTCTGGGATCGAGTCCCACATCGGGCTCCCAACTCCATGGGGAGTCTGCTTCTCCCTCTCACCTTCTCCTCGCTCTTTCTCAAATAAATACATAAAATCTTAAAAAAAAGAGGTACTTAGACTGGGAAGGAAGAAGTAAAACTATCTCTACTTACAGATGACATGATCTGGTATATAGAGAACTGGTATATAGAAAACTTTAAAGAGTACACTAAAAAACTACTGGAACTAATGAAGGAATTGAGCAAGGTTGCAGGGCACAAGATCAATACACAAAAATCAATTGTACTTCTGTAGCTTGCAATGAATGATCTGAAAAAGATTATGAAAACAATTCCATATACCATAATAGCATTAAAAAAGGAATAAATTTAACAAAAGTAAAACATACTATGTGAACCATATAACAAAAGTAAAACATAGGTGCAAACCATAAAACACTTCTGATAGAAATTAAGGAAAATCTAAATAAATGGAAAAACACTGTAAAAGCAAGTAAATACATAATAAATAGACACTGTATGTTTATGAATTGGAACACTTTATATTAAGACGGCAATACTCGATCTGATCTTACATAGTCAACCCAATTACCAACAGAATTCCAGCTAACCTCCCATAGAAAATGACAGGTTAAGTCTAAAATTCATATGGAATTGCAAGGGACTTAGAATAGATCACCTTCCTTTATTATTTTTTTAGAACAGACAATCTTTAAAAAAAACAAAATAAGAGGACTCTCACTTCTTTATTTGAAAACTTACTAAAAGACCAAAAGTAATCAAGACAGTCTGGTCCTGGCATTAAGAACAGATACATAGACCAATGAAATAAAACTGAGAGTCCAGAAATAAATTCACATGTCTATTATCAACTAATTTTCAACAAAAAGTGCCAAGACATTCAATGGAATAAAGAATAGACTTTCTAATAAATGGTGCTAAGACAAATGGATGGGTACATACAAAATAACTGAAGCTAGATCCTTACCTATTTCTATTATTATTATTATTATATACTCATATATAATAATTAGTGAAAGGTTATATTAATATTCATATAATCATAGCATTAGTTATAACCCAAAAGGTGAAGACCCTTATGTCCATTAACTGATAAAATGGATAAATAAAATCTATGTCTATACAATCAAATATTATTCAGTCTTAAAAAGGAATGAAGCACGATAATGCTACGACATAAACGAACCTTTGAAACATTACGCTGGGGGCAAATGGGTGGCTCAGTTGGTTAAGCATTTGCCTTGGGCTCTGTCATGATCTCAGGGTCCTGGGATCAAGTCCAGTGTCAGGCTCCCTGCTCAGTGGAGAGTCTGCTTCTCCCTTTCCTTCTGCCCCTCAATTCCCATTCATCCTCTCTCTTAAATAAATCTTTAAAAAAAAAAAAATTATGCTAAGTGAAAGAATTCAGTTACCAAAAGACCATATATGGGATGATTCCAGTTATGTGTATGTCCAGAATAGGCAAATGTATAGAGACAGAAAACAAACTGATAGTTCCTTAGGGCCAGAAATTTGGGGGTGGGGAAGGAGAAGTTATCGTTAAAGGGTACAGGGCTTCATTTTTCTCATTCTGAGGTGATAAAAATGTTCAAAAAATTGATTGTGACAATAGTTGTACAACTCTAACATACTAGAAACCACGAAACTGTGTAGTTTAAGTGCATGTATTATATGGTATGTGAATTATATCTCAATAAATCTGTTAAAAGAAAAACCAAAAATCAAATACACTTAGTATACAAGCTTAACAAAGACTCCCTGTCATACAAAATCCATCAAAATACTACAGAAGTCTAGGAGGAAAAGGAAATGTCCACTGGAGGTGCTGCTCTATTTCCATGTACTAGTGCAGTATGTCATAAATCCTATGGCTGGAACATTTTCTTAAAAGATTGTATTTTTAAATAATCTCTATACCCAACATGGGACTCAAACTTTCAACCTCAAGATCAAAGAATCTCATGCTCTACTCAGCCAGCCACGTAACCCTAATCTTGCTTTTTTAAAATTTATTTTATTTATTTTTTTTTAAAGATTTCTTTCCTTAAGAGAGAGATCAAGTGTACACAAGCACAGGAGGGAAAAGAGAAAGAAAGAGAAAATCCTCAAGCAGATGCTCCACTGAGCACAGAGAACAACACTGGGCTCAATCCCCCATGACCCCCAGCCAAAATCAAGAGAAGCCGTTTAACCAACAGAACCATTCGGGTGCCCCTAAACTTGCTTTCTGATGAAAGGATTATGGTGAACATTACTGAAGTGTCTCTACAAAATGCATCCTACTGGTTACTTAAAAATATGTGTAAGAAAATAATGTTTCACAGTCAGAACAAAACACTGCCTAAGTTCAACACAAAATTGTTTGGGAAAATGAAGGAAAGAAGCAAAGAGTTAATGACTTCTAAAAAGTATTCTTAAAAAGTATTCTTCAAGGGCACCTGGGTGGCTCAGTGAGTTAACCCTCTGCCTTCGGCTCAGGACACGATCTCAGGGTCCTGGGATCAAGCCCCGCATCAGTGTCTCTGCTCAGCGGGGAGCCTGCTTTCCCCTCTATCTCTGCCTGTTGCTCTGCCTACTTGTGATCTCTGTCAAATTTTTTTAAAAAAAGTATTCCTCAAAAACAGTTAATATTAATATAAAAGGAACTTAAATTACACAAGACTGTTTAACTCCCTAAATATCTTAAAGCTGTATTTGAGTAATCAGTATTTACATTAACAGTCTATTATTTAAGATATCCTTCAATAAGTGACCTAAATGAAATCAAGCACTTTAGAAATAGTAAACTTTAACTTAAAAGGAGCATAAACTTCGGAATGGAAAAAGACCTGTTGGAACAAATAATTTATGTTCTCTCAAGCCCAAATATATTATGATATAGGTACCCTAATTTTGATGATAATACACACAACAGGCAGTACATACGTTCAGGGCTTAAAGTTAGAGAGGTGTTTTCAAAGACTACAAATGACAGCACATTTTTCAGGGAACAGATTCAGGAATGCAACCAAGAAAGTCTCTCCCAAAACACTGCTATAAGTACTTTGAACAATATATTGTAGACTCCTCCATCTCCTCTGCTTCTGATTCCTCTAGCTTTGGCAACATTTGGTGAAGTTTTTCGAACTGAAATTACTCATACTAATTTTAAACCTGCATATGAGAGAACAGAAGATTAGTTTCAACCCAGAAATAAAAATCTAGGAGGATAAAAAAGTCAGTGTGCTAATGAAAAAAAAAAATAGTTCAGAGATCACATAACCTCTATAACCAACCTGTCAGCTTATATTCAGGGATAAAAATAAGCCCACCAATGTTTATCTTCCTTTTTGAAATTCTGATCAAATTTTGCTGGCTTCTTGCATACACTGTTTCACTTGCATTAAGTGAAATACGCAAAAGCTTATGCAGTTCAAGTAATAATTAAATGAATAGGCTAAATTTCTGCATTAAATGTGGCAACAGTTTTATAAGCAAGAACCTACATAGAGTAAGATGATGGCTTAAAACTTAGAAAATGCATACCTATCAGAACAGCTAAAATTAAGAAGCCTGACAATACTGTTCATCAGATGTATAAAGAATGTAAATCTCTTACATTGCTCATGGAAGTACAAATTGGTAAAGCCAATTTGGAAAAAAAAAACTGTCCCTACTACAGTTAAATGGGCATTATGGACTTAGCATTTCTACTCCTGGGAATATATCCAATAGAAGCAAGCATTTATGCTGCCAAGACTTGTACAACGAAGTTCATGGTAGCTTTATTCATAACAGAAAAAATTATAAATAATCCATATGTCTACCAAAAGGAGTGAATTGTGGTATCTTCATCCAATGAAATGAAACACCACTTAGCAATAACAAACAACAATTACTGATGCATTAATAACATGGAAAAATCTCTTGGATTCAATATTGAATGAATGAAACTAGACACAAGAGTGCATACTTTATGATTACATTTATGCGAAGTTCAAGAGTCAACAAAACTAATCTACGGTGATGTAAGTCAAGATGATGGTCGGACTCTCAATATTAAAGATAGTAATACCTGGCAGGGGAAAGCAGACACCATTCTAGAAGGCTGGTAGTGTTCTCTTTCTTGATCCAAATGGCAGTGGTTACATAACTATAGGTACATAAAAATTCACTGGCTATACTAAGGTTTGTGCACTCTATTGTATGTAAGTTACATCACACACACACAAAAAAATAACCCTAGGAAGAAATTTTTTTTAAATTTTTTTTTTTTTGAAGATTTTATTTGACAGAGAGAAAGAGACAGTGAGAGAGGGAATACAAGCCAGGGGGAGTGGGAGAGAGAGAAGCCCCTTCCCGCAGAGCAGGGAGTCTGGCGCAGGGCTCAATCCCAGGACCCTGGAATCATGACCTGAGCCAAAGGCAGCCACTTAATGACTGAGCCACCCAGGTGCCCCTCTAAATACACTTCCTTCTTAGAAAAGAACATGAAACAAACCAAATTTTTCTCCATGCATTCACACATCTCCCACAAGTCTCACATCTCAGACATTGTTAGCCTTAGGAAAAAAAGATGAAATCAAGTTCAACATCTGATATGGCCAAGTTAGAGATATTTGTGCTTTTGGCAAATTATATGCAGTAGCCCATATGATCCTTAAAGGTATTTCTTATTACTGATCTCTGGAAGCCATTCGGGGAACAACTCTTTAAATCATAAAAAATAAAAAACCACATATAGTTTCCCTTAAAATGCCTTTGGTAATTATGCTATAAATGGAGTCAAAACTCTACTCATTAAGCACAGATACCAGTGGGGAGCAAAACAAGTTAGCATGCATGCACTTCTGTCAGTCTGTCTCAACTACTGAAGTAAACACTGAAAAGAACTGTTATAAAAGAACAGTTCAGTGTAAGTATGGAAAGGGACCCAACATGATTTTATATAGTGGTTTTAAGAATAAAGACTTTGGAATCAAACGGCCTGGTCTGGATCTTACCCTTGCCAGGTATGTCCTTTGTGACTCGTTTCTACAACCATGAAGCTGAAATACTAAAAGACCACATAGGGTTAATGTGAATACTGAGTGAGACAGTACCTATTAAATACTCAGTAATCAGAATACCTATAATTCAGTAATGATTCAAAAACTGTTATCTTAAAAGATAATCTATACTTCCTCATGGAAGAATACATCATCTATGAGCTGCTCTTACCAAAAAGTCAAACCTGAGTCTGATCAAGTCCTCAGCTTTAACACTCATAGGACAAAGGAACACGTAAAGTATACCAATGGAATAAAAATCAGCAAATCCAGACTAGGGAAACTCTGTAAGACCAACAACCAGTTTCTTCAACAAATTAACTGCCAAGAATAAAGAGATGGAGGGAAGCCTAAAAAGAGTTTAAAAATGCTTTAAAGGCCACCAATCACGATGTGGATCTCATTCGGTTCAATCTTGACTCAAAACAAACTGTTAAAAATTTTAAAATTAAAACATCTGAGTCAACTGGAAAGCAGATCCCTTATATTACCTAACAAGGAATTTGCTTTTATGTATGATATTACTGTAATGTCCAAAGACCCCTTATCTTTAAAGAGATATATACTGAAATATTGACAAATAAAATTATGTATCTGGACATACTTCAAAACAACACATAAGGTACAGAATGAGTTGGGGTTTAGATAAAATGAGATTGAGTTGATAACGTAAATACATGAGCACTCATTACACTATTATCTACTTTTACATGTGTTAAAAATTCTTCATAATGTTTCTTAAAAAATAGAGAATGATATAAAACTGCAAGCAACCCTATACAGAATTAAGATTCTATCCAGAAGAGTTTTCAGTAGCAGCTGTCCCCATTGCTTAATGTTTAATATGTCCCAAGTATTAAGTTTTATAGACATAATTTAATTCTAAATTAAGTCTTGACCTTCCTAAACTGATTCCTGAAACTGAAATTACTTTTGCATGATAACTTTTGATCAGAAGTAACAAAACACAAACTCTTACAGGATGACTAATTCATGTAAAGTTCAAAAACAGGCAAAACCAGTCTGTGGTATGACAGTTCAGAATAGCAGTTACCTTTTGGGGTAGATATGAGCTGGGGGGTAAATATTAAATGGAAGGGATATAACAAGGTGGAGGGTAAGGTTCATATCCTCATCTGGGTAGTGGTAATATGGGAGTATATATATAGATAGATAGATAGATAGATAGATGGATAGATAGATATAGATATGTAAAATTTCAGCAAGCTATACACTTTTATAATCTGGGTACTTCCCTGTATATAAATTATACTTCAGGAAAAAAAAGAAAAAACATTTACCTGAACTATTCCCCCAACAACCAAATCAGCATTAGAAAGGCAAAGGCATAAAATACTTGAGAGTATATACATTTAATTAGCAAGGAGAAGTCATCCTCTCTCCCACCGTTACCACCTATTCTGTCTCTCATTACAGATTTTCATCTTCTCTTGTGTAACTCCCTACTTCTATAAACGAAATCATGGTTTTTTAAATACTGACATACTAGGGGAGCCTAGGTGGCTCAGTGGGTTAAGCCTCTGCCTTCGGGTCGGGTCATGATCGCGGGGGCCTGGGGTTGAGCCCCGAGTGGGCTCTCTGCTCAGCAGGGCCGGCCGCCTGCCTCTCTGCCTACTTGTGATCTATCAAATAAATAAAATTTTTTAAATAAATAAATACTGACATACTAGACCTAATAGTTCTCACATAAATTTTTATAATTATTTCATTTGTAGTTTGAGAATGACTTTTACAAGCGATAAACATTCGACTTACAAATTATTAGGTTCACCAACAATAACTTAATTTCTGTGGTATTCCTCATATATGACATTCCTTATATGTTCAAAATGTTTCCCACATTATGAATTCAAGAATTAGCAATTTTAGTAACCCTCTCATATCTTGTATTTCATGGTATAAGTTTAACTATAGTAATTGCTCAACTCCAATATACGAGGTGATTTTATTCTAGAAAAATGTTTAGTTCGCCTCTTAAGCTTACAAAAGAAGACTAACTTCTTTCCTCCTATACTTTTGATAATGTATTTTCAATATACAAGTGGCAACTCAAAAAAACGAACCAAAAAAAAAAAAAAAAAAAAAAACACCTGTGTAAGAAGCTATTTACTTCGTAAGAACGAGACCTAAAAATCAGAATTTCCCTATAATTTGGAAATGTTTGGTAAACACCTCAGAATATTCTTAGTTTTAATAACTTAAATACTGAAGTTTTCATTTTTGTCCAACAGAAACGAGCCCATATTTAAACCTGTATTATTACTTTATTAACTACTCAAAATGAAAACAGTCATCTATTTCTAAATCACAAAGTAAAATATTTATATTTAGCTCCTTTAGTGAACTGCACCCTTACCATAAATTGACTCAGGTCAATAAAGAGGACATACAAAGTCAGTATAAGCCACTACTCATCTCCTACCTTCTTCAGCTGGCATTCCACCTTTGCAGGCAGATATGGTTCATGAAATAAATTCAAAACTAACCATTGTGACTTCTCCTTCTATACTTTCATTCTCAGAGGAAAAGCATGACCCACCACTGAATCAGTGTAAGTAGAGGCATGCTATCCCAAAAATCAGACAATGTTTGATGTCATTTTTAATTAACAGAGTATTATTATTTATACCAGAAATTCTATATGGAAACCTTATCAATGAAAATTAGTAACAACATTTCAGCTTAAAGGCCACTAACTAGGTATATAACCTCACTCAGGTCCTCATAACCTTCCTGTGGCTCCAGTGTCTCCCCTGGAAAAGGGAAAGCATTATTTCAGAGACTGCAAAAACATGACACTGTGTGGGCTGCTACTCCCCCTCTGAACAACCACTACTAATAGATCAGAGATGGATTCAGAAATGGCACCTGAGGTGAAATTTATCTGTCACTGCTAGGCAAGTGATCTACGCTTTCTTCCCCTTTGAACATTTGTCTGTGACCCACTTGGAATTAAATACATTTGCACTAAACAGATCAGACATATATACACACACAATATACACAAGCTAATTTAAGGAGTTAGAACCTCAATTATCATCTTTAAATGGACACTCTTTAAAAAAGAGTATGTCACTATTTATTCATTTTTCTATTTCAGATGTAAAACTGTGAGAAATAATCAAGTCTAAATGGATGAATTACTGAATCTTTCTCAATCTGCTAAACATACACAACAGTGTTATTTAATTTGAACTACATTCTTGATACTGAGGCATACCTGACCGTGTCTGAAGCAAATACTATGACAACGGAAAATCAACTAGGAATGTTTACCCTGTTACTTACCTTAGGGCAGATACACACCCAGTTACAGACTGATACAGAACTCTTAAAGGTGAGCACCCTGACATGTGTTTAGACAATTACATAATTCTGTCAAAGTGTTATTTCTAGCATCTTCATGTAGTTTCTGAATGTCAAACGCCCCCTGTAAGAAATTTCTTCCTCCTAAGTACTCCATTCCAAATTTCTAATTCCTCCTTCTTTGTCTCTATCAAATTCTCACCCCCTCAACCCAACTCTTAACTGTTAGAAGAACACTCCGTTTAAGTGAAATTATTTTTTGCTTTTATTCTCAAGGGAGAAAGCCAAAATCAGGGAGGGAGAGGGAAATAACAGTTGTTTAGTACCATTAAAAAGTGAAAAATCTGTGGAGAAAGGGAGAGTCATTGGTCAAAACAGAAAATAAATGCTTACTATGGGCCAATTAATGTGTTAGGTGAGGAAGATGTAGTAATTAAGGTAAGACTCCCTCCTGGCAGACATTAAACTGGCCAGGAAAAACAAGTAACTAAAGCAGTATCAATGAAACAAATAACTTGTGCCATGAAAGCTGGATATAAGATAGTCTTAAAAATCAGAGAAGGCCTCAGGGCACCTGCTGGCTTAGTCATAGAACATGCAACTCTTGATCTCAGGGTTGTGAGTACAAGCCCCATGTTGGGCATAGAGTTTACTTTAAAAAAAAAAAAAAAAAATCAGGGAAGGCTTGCTATACAAAGCTTAGCCACGGATACACCAACATTTGAGAAATAACATGAAACACTTGAGCAACTGCAAAAACTATAGTATACCTGACAGAGCTCAGACATCATGAAAAGCTCTGGAAGCCACACTAAGGAACTGGACTTTATTTCAAAATGTAATAGTGACTAAAGCTGACTTATTTGAAGAGCACAGGTGTACTTTTACAAAAATTTCTATCAGCCTACTTCACACATTGTTGGAAAGGTGATCAAGAAGGGGAAGATGTGAAGAAATAACAAAAAGGGAGAAATGAGCAGTACATCAGAGACTTTGGGGTATACTTAAGACACTGCAGGTTGGAGCGACAATGTCTCTACAGCAGATGCTCCATCATATGCATCATCGTGTACTATAGCAAAAAGCAATTACGGAGATGAGAAGAATCAAAACTCAAACAAACTTAGATTACTGTCTTAATGAGAAGTCTTAGCAAGAACTGGATTTTTGTAAAATTAAAGACACAGCTCTCACTGTTTTTTGTCTATTATTTTTAAACAAGGTTGGTTGTTTTTAACTGGGTTCAATTTAAAAGACACTATTCACCTTGTTATACATATATCTAAGCATGAAGTCCAGTAGAAATGATTTCCCTTTACGAAAAGCTCCTGCCACGGATACCACTACTATGTTAAGATCTCGTATGTGCTCCTGTAGCAATATCTGCTCCAAAGCTTCTTCATCGAGCTCAAAGTTATGGTCATCTTCATGAGCAAGAACAATCTGCACTGGACATGGTTTCTTCATAACCTCATCAGAGTTTACTAGGTCATCATCTTCATAATTCTCACCTAGAATTAAAACAAGAGAAAGCGGTTACTTGAATTCCTACAGTACAAACTTCTCCTAAAGCATCAAAACTAAACAAAATTTCAAATAACTTCCCCCTTATTCCAGATCATCTAAAAATAGTTACAAAATGTGATGGTCAAGTCATACTGGATTTCTCATTCCCTCTATAATAGGATCAAGAATATTGATAAGAGGGGGGGCCTGGGTGGCTCAGTGTGTTAAACCTCTGCCTTCAGCTCAGGTTATGATCTCAAGGTCCTGGGATCAAGCCCCGCATTGGGCTCTCTGCTCAGCCGGGAGCCTGCTTCCCGCTCTCTCTCTGCCTACTTGTGATCTCTCTCTTTCTCTCTGCCAAATAAATAAAATCTTTTAAAAAAAGAATATTGCTAAGATTTCCCACTATATATACAGATAAGCAGCAATACTGAATACAGCCTCTATTAAGTCTTTTTTTTTTCTACTATTAAGTCTTAACAGCTAAATGTGAACGGTAGCTATTTCTGGAGCACGCACTATTCCATAAACAACTTCTGCTACTGTATGCACACAGAAACTGGATCTGTGATCTGTGTAAAGGGAGGCTGGGGGATCGATTTTACCCGATAACTCAGAACCCAATTTTCCCTGTGGGTACCACTTGGAAATTACTCTAAATTACAAAGATTAAAACAGGAAATGTAATATTGTTTGCTGTGAAACTTAAATGGCTAAGCTAAGGTCCTAAGAAGTTTCTAAAACTCACACATCTGGTAAAGCTAACAAGTCCCTAAGAGTAATATAATAGCACACTTCCCTTATTAAAGCAAAGTCCAGGATTAGTATTTTAATGGAAAACACAAAAAGAACAGTCAGTGAGGTACAGAGTTCTATCCTACAGTTTCAACAGCTTCTGGGCTCTTTTTCACCAGAGACCACAGCTACCACTTCAAAAATCACATAACTCCCCAAAACAGCTATATAAACTCTTCCTTTGTTTACCTAGGACACTAAAGGAAGGTAACCTTTGCAGAAGAACTTTACTCAATAGTAATAACTATAAAACATGAAACAGCAGAGACAAGTTCCTCAAGTGTAGGTTTCTGCTCTTTTAAAAACAAAACAAACAAAAACACCTAATAGCTGGCTTCAGAGTCTATACCCATTTGTCTGGCTTTCTTCCCTATCAATGGCCTGATCCCACACAGTAACAACTTACTCCTGGGGGACCTTATTTATTACCCTTTCCCACATCAACGTTTTTTAGAAGACTCTCCCCTTGAACCCGTCTACTAAATGCCCCTTTCCAATCTATGGAGACATACAGTATCTATTGTGTTCAATGCAATGACAGTCCCTTCTCTTCCAGGAAACAGTCTACTGGGGAGTGGAACATTATTAGCCCACAATCCAAGAACACCTTATCCAACTAACCACTATTCTTAAAGATTATTTATCTACATTAATGGACTTTTTTTCTCCTTACAGAAAGAAATACCTAGCTTACTTGATTTGCAAAAGCTAAGAGCCTTTACTTCCATGTCACAAAGCCCCTTTCCCTGTACAAAGCAAAAGTAGCAACACTATTTCAAAATGTGCTACGAACAGTGATGATATAAAGCACAAGCGATTTCAAAGGAGAATCTTTGAAAGAAAAAGCAATCAATATTTAATTAAAGGGGATACTATCACTTCCAGTTTCAATGGCACACAAATATAGAGCAGTGCCTAACTGGCCTCCCTTTTGCCCCCTCTTCTAATCCAGTCTAAATTCCACAAAGTAGCAACTAAACAATACAGGTAAATATGAGTGTGATTAAATTATTCTCCTTAAAATCACTGTTACAGAGGATTAACAACCAAAATCTTACACATGTCTTATAAAATCCTATACTCACTGCCAAATCTCTCCTGCCTCATTTGGTGCTACTCTCACCTCTGTAAGCTAAAATAGACACACTAGCCTTTTTTCAGATCCTTATGCTATTAAAGCTCTTTCTAGACTCGTATTTCACTCATGATATTCCTTTGTCTAGAATATTTTTTTCCACATCACTGCCCTAATCAATTCATGCTTATTCTTTAGGTCTCAGTTTAAACATCATTTCCTCAGGAATATCTTTCCTGAGGCTCCTAACCAAGTTTAGTTCTCCTATACTCCCCCAATCTTTATCCACTCATCATTTGAATATTTATATACGTACTTATTTATTATATGTTTCCCCCTCTAGACTATCAATCCTCTGTTCAAACCTTCAATTAGCTTCCCACTACAACTAGAAAATAGAGAGAAAAAACAAAACAAACTCTAAGTTCCTTACCATCACCTCCACAGTCCTGTGTGAGCTGGCTCCTACGTCTAGTCCTTTAGCTGTTCCTTGAACCAGCCAAACCTGTTTACCACCTTAGAATCTTTGTTTGTTTCCCCCTGTCTAGAAGGCTCTGTCCCTAGAAATTCAGGGGGCTTAATTCTCCATCATCGAGGTCTCAGCTCAAGTATTACACCTTTTTTTTAAGACTTTATTTATTTATTTGACAGAGAGAGAGGTCACAAGCAGGCAGAGAGAGAGAGAGGGAAACAGGCTCCCTGCTGAGGAGAGAGCCCAATGCAGGGCTCTATCCTAGGACCCTGAGATCATGACCTGAGCTGAAGGCAGAGACTTAACCCACTGAGCCACCTAGGCACCCTCAAGTATTATCTCTTAAATGTGGTCTTCCTTGACTACTCAGTCTAAATTAGACCCCTCCACATCACTTTAACAAAACAGGGGGTTCCCCCACCCAGTCCTTCTCAGTATCTAAAATAACCCTTTTTTATTTGTTTACATGTGTACCTTATATCTCTCCCTCCATAAAATATATGTACCACAAAAGTAAGGATCCCAAGCACCCTGCTGACCACTCTGTCTCCCAGCA
The DNA here is from genome assembly GCF_922984935.1 of Meles meles. Lineage (NCBI taxonomy): Eukaryota > Metazoa > Chordata > Mammalia > Carnivora > Mustelidae > Meles > Meles meles. Next base: position 30,972,715 of record NC_060080.1, read on the forward strand.
CCCAGAACAGTGCTTGGCACCTAGCAGGTGCTTAATAAATACTTCTTGATTGGATGAAATTTACACATTTTACTCAGGAGTTTTATACCTGCCCCTATGTATTTTATGGGCAAATGTGACAATCACATAACTAGTTTGGGAAAATACTTCCGGCAACTCAAAAGTAGTATATTTATTACAAAATTACAATTAGAAGTATGAAGTTCTGCCAAGTAATACACTAATTTTAAAAAACCTAAAATGAATAAAGTATGCTAAAATATCATCATGATCCAATTTGGATTGCAGATTTTATTAAAAATGAACAAACAGGGGCGCCTGAGTGGCTCAGTGGGTTAAAGCCTCTGCCTTTGGCTCAGGTCGTGGTCTCGGGGTTGTGGGATAGAGCCCCACATCGGGCTCTCTGCTCAGCGGGGAGCCTGCTTCCCTTCCTCTCTCTCTGCCTGCCTCTCATCTCTGTCTGTCAAAGAAATAAAATCTTTAAAAAAAAAAAAGAACAAACAGTCCTGTTCCTACTATAAAAGCATTAGTCTCTGAAAAATAAAACAGACAAACCACTTGGAAGGAAATTTTTATTAACTTGAAATTTCACCTGGATTAGTTGACTATAGTTACCATGTAGCCAGTTTTGATTAGCATGGATAAAGATAGGTACCTAAGATATACAGGCAGCAGATGTCTACACATCGTCACCATTTCTAGTCTACAGACTTCTGAAGTGAAGTGCCGCACACACATTTCAAAGGTATGATGAAGCACAATGACATGGTTCACTAAGTTTACTCCCCCATCATGATTTCTCTACCAAATTTGTACTAACCACAGATAAAGTATACTTCATTCATCACTGATACAAGCAACTGAATAATTGTAATATACATTTCATTAGACTACTTGTAAACCTTAATAATACAGTGATTACCTAAATTGGAAATCTTTTTAAATTTACCATTACTCTGAGATTTTAAACTGAAGTTAAATGTTATGCAGAGAATAGTGATTTTAATTCTATTTCCGTTTTTTAGTGTCAAAAAATGACTGAAGGTGACTTTAGACCTGCAATAAATTTTCCTGATTCACTGCTCCAAGTCAGTTCTTCCCCCACTCCAACTCCCAAATGGATCTTTCAAGGTCAAAGCTGAAAGATACCTACCTAGAGAAAATCAGTTGTTCCTCAAATATTTCCCCATGCCCTAATGCTAGCATACTTAACGTATATGTCACAAGGCTTACAAAAAGGCATTTACCTTAGTAAAGAAGATCAGTAGTTGTCACTGGTTGAGGGGGAAGGAGACATGACCAGGTGGAGCATGAGGATTTTTAGGGCAGTTAAACTATTCTCTCTAATGCTATAGACATATGGCATTATACATTTGTCAAAACCCACAGAATATGCAACCCCAATAGTGAAACCTAATGTGAACTGGGCTTTGAGTAATAATGAGGAGCCAATGAAGATTCATAAATTGTAACAAATGTACCACTTTGGTCTGGAGCAGGAAGGCTGTTGATGTGTGGGGACTAGGGAACATGCATACTGTCTGTATTTTCCACTCAGTTTTGCTGCGAACCTAAAACTGCTCTAAAAAAGGAAATCTACAAAAAAAGACACTTGTCTTTTTGATCGCTCTTTAAACATACTTTATCTTAAATCTGCCAAATTCATACATTCAGCATATACTCCAATGGCAAAATTTACACTTCAGGACTGACCTAGATCCATCTGCCAGCTTCCAACATAATTATAAGCTAAGGCAATAAAAAGATGCTACAAATCTGCATTACAATAAAATGTTACTAATGTTAGATTATTTCAACCCCAAACTAAACTTGTAGAAAGAGAACCAAGTAAAGGGTAATTCACTTTTCAAATGAAATGAAATGCAACGAAAAGTATATTTTTAAGTTATTATTCACATTCCAACTAAAAATGTAAAACAATCTGCATGGAAAGTAGCATGGTTCAGTCTACTCACTATTTACAAAAATTAGTTTGACAAAAGCATTTTTGTGTCTGGTACTTGGCCCTCAATATTTATACTCTATAACCAAATAAAAACAGTATCTAAGTATTCAGAAGTTTATTCTAGCACATATTTTTAAAAGCCTTAAAGAGGTTATACCATAGCAAACCTATTTGTAGGAATTTTATAAGAAAATAAAAGATGCTAACAAAGATGAACAAGTTTGTTGAGCAGCATTATTTGTGGCAGTGAAAACTAATGTTGAGGGGACGCCTGGGTGGCTCACTGGGTTGAGGACTCTGCCTTCAGCTCAGGTCACGATCCCAGGGTTCTGGGATCGAATCCCACGTCAGGCTCTCCGCTCTGCAGGGAGTCTGCTTCCTCATCCTCCCCCCCCCCCCCCCCCCGCCTCTCTGCCTACTTGTGATCTCTGTCAAATAAATAAATAAAATCTTTAAAAAAAAACAAACTAATGTTGAGTGTGGAACTCCACTGGAAATAGACCAATCAGTTCTTTTAAACCACGTGGACATATTAGATGGCTTAAAACACATCCACACACTTAGGATATTAAGGATATTTAAGACATCAGTATAAAATAAGTGGGAAAAAGGCAGATCACAAACTGTTACAACTCACCCCCAATTCTGTTTTGCTTTGTTTTTAAAAACATTAAGTACCTTACAGAGAAAAAAACAAAAACAAAAACAAAATAACACTTGGGACTTTCTCTTCCAGTCATTAGAGTAACTGTTGGCCCTCTGCCACAAACTGTAAAACTAAGCAAAATATATGAGGATCTTTTTTCAAGGATGGACAATAATCATAGGAGAGTAACCCTTGATAGAACAAAACTCACAAGGTGAGCCCCGTGATCACCACGCCCATCTCTCACTTATCCTCCCACTCTCCCCAGAAGCAATTTCCTAAACATAGCATGGGGAACCATAGCACAGTATCTGAGTTCAGTACTGCTAAAGCAGTTGGAACCTGTTACACACAAAAGAGAAAAAAAGAAGCTGTGCAGAGGTACAGCCCAGAAGATTCACAGGTACAGAGGAACACAACACTATGCAAAGCTTACCAGAAAGCTGCTACTACAGGGTTGAAAGATGAACAGAGACACCAAAAATGTACAGTACTGGGATACTTTGGCATTCTGGTCCAGCTGTGATGGAAAGATCTTATGAACACCTCAGGCACCACAAAGGCGTAATAATCTGATGGGGAAGCGGGCTACAGAATAGATAAAAACACTACCACTATTAGGCTGATAGTCTCTGAATCTGGCAGATGTATATACACAGGTTCCTTATGTGATTCTCGTCATTTCCACACATATTTGAAAATTTCCATAGTATAAAGTTTCTTTTAAAAAGTAGTAAGGCTAGGGGTGCCTGGGTGGCTCAGTTGGTTAAGTGCCCAACTCTTGCTCAGGTCATGATCTCAGAGTCATGGGACTGAGGCCTGTGTAGGGCTCCAAGTGTAGCAGGGAGTCTGCATGAGATTTTCTCCCTCTACCCCTCCCCCCTCTCATGAGCATGCTCTCTCTCAAATAAATGTATCTTGGGGAAAAAAAAAAGTAAAAAAGGTAGTGAGGCTAATAAAGGTTTTATTAAGAGATGAAACAGATCCAAATACAAAAGACAGAGACGCAGGTCAGTGCTATTAGAAATACAAAAAAAGTCTCAAAGATTCTATAACACAGCTTTCTCAACCTTTCTTCTACTTCCACAGCCCTTTAATAATTGGGAGAGACAAAGGAGTGCCATGGAGGATTTTTTAAAAAAAAAAGTTTTCGGGCGCCTGGGTGGCTCAGTGGGTTAAGCCGCTGCCTTCGGCTCAGGTCATGATCTCAGGGTCCTGGGATCGAGTCCCGCATCGGGCTCTCTGCTCAGCATCGAGACTGCTTCCCTCTCTCTCTCTCTCTGCCTGCCTCTCTGTCTACTTGTGATCTCTCTCTGTCAAATAAATAAATAAAAGCTTTAAAAAATTTAAAAAAAAAAAAAAGTTTTCAAAAATACACAATGTCTCGTTAGAGTGGGGTGGGGTTATGGACACTGGGGAGGGTATGTGCTATGGTGAGTGCTGTGAAGTGTGTAAACCTGGCAATTCACAGACCTGTACCCCTGGGGATAAAAATACATTATATGTCTATAAAAAAATAAAAAATAAATAAATAAAAATAATAAAATTTTAAAAATTAAAAAAAAATACACAACCTCAAGCACTTGTAAAGTTCTGTCTACTCTACCATTCCCATCAACCCAATTCCCCATAAAAAAAGTTCATCTAAACTCATCAATCCTTGCCTCATAAAATCTGAAAGCAAAAACCCTAAAAAACTCATTATCAATTGGCTAACTAAAAGTAGGTACTAATCTTTACTAGGGAAAACTGAAAAAAAAATGAGATTTAAAATCAAATTCATTAAAAGCCTAAAAAGACAATTTTAGGACCAGATGGCTACACTGGTGAATTCTACCAAACATTTAAGGAAGGAAAAAAAAAACATTTAAGGAAGAAACTATACCAATTCTACAAAGACTCTTACAGGGGGGAAAAAAAAGGAGTATTTCCCAAAACATTTTATGAAGACAGTATTATTATCCTAATACCAAACCAGACAAAAACATTACAAGAAAAAACTACCAACCAAATAGCCCTCATGAACAGATGTAAAATCCTTAATCAAAATCCTGTATTCAGAATACATAAAAAATTAGTTGTTCAATAAGAGCAATTCCATTGTTTTTAAAGACTTTATTAGAGGCAGAGAGAGACAGAGAGAGAGAACATGCATGCACATAACACATGGGGAGCAGCAAAGGGACAAGAAAACTCCCTGCTGAGCAGACCCCTGACACAGAGGCCTAGATCCCAGGATCCTGGGATCATGACCTGAGTCCAAGTCAGATGCTTAACCAGCTGAGCCACCCAGGCACCCCCTAGAACAAATTCCAGCTTAAAGTGGATGAAAGATTTTAATAAGCACTTCAAAGAAGACATATGAATGGTCATTAAGCACATGAAAATATACTCAATACCATTAGATGTTAGGGAAACAAAAATTAATACCACAATCAGATACCACTACACACTCTTAACAGCTAAAATTTGCAAGACTGACAGAACAGCTGGTGGGGAACAAATGGCACTCACATATATTTCTGTTAAGAGTACAAAATGATACAATCACTTGGAAAAACATTTTGGTAATACCTTATAGAAAATTAAACATAGTTTAAATAATCTCTATGCCCAACGTGGGGCCTGAATTCATGACCCCAAGATCAAGAGTCCCATGCTCTAGCCCCAGTTAAACATGTATTTACCATACAAACTGCAATCATACACCTAGGTACTTAAAAGAGAAATTAAAACATATGACAACAAAAGACTTGAAAATGAATATTCATAGCAACTTTAATTATAACAGCCATAAACTGGAAAAAACCCAAAGGTCCATTCACCGGAAAAATGCATAAATTGTGTTAAACCCATACAATGAACTATTACTTGGAAATGAAAATGAATTACTAAAATACACACTAATACAGATAAATCTAAAAAGCTATATACTAAGTAAAAGGACCCACACATATGAAATTCTAGAAAAAGTGAAACTACAGTAACAGAAAGCATATCATTGGCTCCCGGGAGCTGAAGACAGGGGAAGAGAATTGACTACTGCTACAAACTCAATGTGTATGTGTCCCCAAATTCATATACTGAAGCCCTCCCTAATCCCGGATGTGATGGTATTTGGAGGTGGGGCCTGTGGGGTGATAATATAAGGTCTTGAGGGTAGAGCCCTCATGTATGGAATTAGTAAGGGACTTTAGAGAATGATCTTTCTCCACCCTGTGAAGACACAGAAAGCCAGCCATATGCAAACAAGAAAGAGGACTGAAACCAAATCTTCTGGCACCTTGATCCTAGGCTTTCCAGTCTCCATTAACTGAAAAATAAATGTCTGTTTAAGCCATCCAGTCTATGGTAATCTGTTACAGCAGCCCAAGCTAAGGTAATTATTAAAGGATGCAACGAGTTTTTTGAGATGATAGAAATGCTCTGTATCATGATGGTGGCAGTGGTGGGGCCTACACAACTACAAAATCATCAAAACTCATTAAATTGTACTCAAAAATCAGTGAATTTTATGTAAATTATTTCAGCAAGGCAGATTTTGAAAAAAATCAATGCAGCCTATTCCCCTTAGCACTTTTGGGTTTTTTTTAAGATATTATTCATTCATGAGAGAGGGGCTGGGGCAAGGGAGGAGCAGACTCCCAGCTGAGCAGGGAGCCCAACCCCCAAGATAATGACCAGAGATCAACCCAGATGCTTAACTGACTGAGCCACCCAGGTGCCGAACCACACCCCCCCTTAGCACTTCCATTTAATAAATAAGAGGATAAAGCAATACAACCAATTTATTGGTCATTTTCCAGAACAAAAATATTGTAAATAGTATTGTCCACTTCAAGGAGTATTGCCCATGAAGGTTATACTCCAATGGGATGAAAAACTAGAGCTGTCCGTCAATTCTGACACTCTTCAAATTCCATTTAAAATGTTTTCTCTTGGGTGCCTGGGTGGCTCAGTGGGTTAAGCCTCTGACTTCGGCTCAGGTCATGATCCCAAGATCCTGGGATTGAGGCCCACATCGGGCACTCTGCTCAGCGGGGAGCCTGTTTCCCCCCCTCTCTCTGCCTGCTTCTCTGCCTATGTGTGATCTCTCTCTCTGTTAAATAAATAAATAGGGGCTCCTGGGTGGCTCAGTGGGTTAAAGCCTCTGTCTTCCACTCAGATCATGATCCCATGGTCCTGGGATCGAGCCCCGCATTGGGCTCTCTGCTCAGCGGGGAGCTTGCTTCCCCGTCTCTCGCTGCCTGCCTCTCTGCCTACTTGTGATCTCTATCACATAAATGAAATCTTTTAAAAATAAATAAATAAATAAAAATCTTTAGAAAAATCTGTTTTCTCTTGACCTGAATTTAGGAACTGGAAAATATAATTCTGAGTGTCTCCAATGGGTGACAAATGTACTCCTTTGTGAATGAATTTCTGTGAATCCATTACCTCACCTTGCCAAAATATTTTGATTAGGAAATAAAAAGGTTATTGGGAAGTTACTAATACTTATTTTCTTAAAGAATTCAAAACAGCTTTTTATATTGGGGAGGTAGGACATTTTATTATTATTGTTATTCCTATAAATTCCACAATCTGTTAAGGCATCAACAGATTATGCATATGCCTCCCAGAATACCTATGTCAAGACCCATGAGGACATTAAAGTTCTAATATATACACTTAAAAATTAGCCTCAATACTCAAAATTATATCTAATATATCACTCACAGGGGCTTTAGAGATCAGGCAGCCAAATTCACTAATTTTACAGAAAAGGAAAACAAAGGACTAGGCTTCCGTTTGCAGCAAGAACTGGGCTAGGTCTTATTAATTTTGTGATTTTCCTCTCCAGCAGTGCTTCTCAAACTTTTTTTTTTTTTTAAAGATTTTATTTATTAATTTTGACAGAGAGAGATCACAAGTAGGCAGAGAGGCAGGCAGAGAGAGTGAGAGGGAAGCAGGCTCCCTTCAGTGCAGAGAGCCCGACGTGGGACTCGATCCCAGGACCCTGAGATCATGACCTGAGCTGAAGGCAGCGGCTTAAACCTCTGAGCCACCCAGGCGCCCTTCTCAAACTTTTAACATGCATATGAATCACTTGGGAACCTTGTTAAAATGCATATTCTGATTCAGTAAATCTGGAGGGGAGCCTAAAACTGCACATTTCTAACTTCAAGATTGATACCAGCACTGTTGGTTTCTGAACCTAATGGAGAACCATGAATCACCGTATTTTACATATGTTTAGTAAGTAAACTAATTTTATTTTGTAGTTTCTTATGTTTTTACCGAAGGAAAAAGTTTTCAAGCTAAACTATAATCCTGTATCCTTCCTGAGAGACTGCTAATACTCTGATTAACTAACCACTCCAACCTAGCCACTGAGGATTCTGGGTAAGGTGAAAAAAGGCAGTGAACAAAGACATCCCTACTTTAAAAATGTAAATGTAGAAAATGTTTTAATATGTGACATGATATATAGCTGGAGTTTAAAATTATTGGTCTGTTGGTCAGACCAGTAACAAAATCTGAAGTCAGATTGGTCAGACTTGGCCAGACCAAAAACAAATCACAACACCATCAGTTCACCTGGGGGAACTTTCATAACAGTGCTGGGCTTCCCTCACCCCTCCCCCAGACAGATGCAGCCCAAAAGAAGAATATTGACCAACACATACTTGGATTTCGATAATACAGTATTTTTTTTTGAAAAAGAGACGCAGCATCAGGGACTTCAAGTTTTAACTATTTGTTCCTATAAAATAGTGTTAATAAGAACTCACAAGGTTAGGGCACCTGGGTGGCTCAGTGGGTCAGGCCTCTGCCTTCGGCTCAGGTCACGATCTTAGGGTCCTGGGATGAAGCCCCACATCGGGCTCTCTGCTCAGTGGGGAGCCTGCTTCCCCCCCCCTCTCTGCCTGCCTCTCTGCCTACTCATGATCTCTCTCTCTGTCAAATAAGTAAGTAAAATCTTAAAAACAAAAAAACTCACAAGGTTAAACTTCTCCATATAAAACGAAAACTACAATGCAAATTGCAAAAATAAAAACTTCAAAGATTTCAGAAGACCTATTAACAATGTCAGATATCAGATACTTTCCCACATTAGGTTTTCCCCTTTTGCTAATCATTTTGCTAAAAATGTTTTTAAAGAGTATCTAATGTAATTCATCTCCTTCCTTCATTACTGTCAAATTAAGAGATACACAAAAATTGTTTTCTTAAAAGATTCACATATTATTTTCCACTTGAAAACTACTGTTTCCATAGTAACCAGCACTGATGTCACGGAATTTTTGCTGTTCCCATTTAAAGAATACTGAGGCATAAAAATGTTTTTACGAATTTATCTAAACAGATTAAGAAAAATGTAGAATAGATTACAAATGTACAAGCACAAGGTATTTTCCCCAAAGCTTATCACCAAATATTAAGCAGTTCTTAAAGCATACCCTTCGGAAAATGTTTAAGTGTACTCTGAAGAAAAAAATTTTCAACTGAAGTTAATTTAAATTAGATAGCTTAAATGAGGATGCAGTTTATGAAGTCAATTTTGTTAGCTAGTTAAGAGATGCTAGAATAACGGCTCAGGGGACTCTTAAGCAACAACACAGAAATTCAGAAAAATTCTACTTAGGATCAGCAACAAGGGTTTTTCTCAATTTCTTTCTCAAGTTAAGTCCTGTAGAAAATCTCACCCAAGTTACCCCAGGGGTCTTGCATCTGTTCTTAAGCACTTTTTTTGGAGGGGGGGAGGTGGGGAAGATACACTTTTGTTCTGCAGTCCTAGTTTTTAAAGAATCAGAGTACACAATACTGAAAAAATTAATTTTTAGGGAAGTTATTTATATGCTAAAGAAATTCTTACACACAGATGAACAGGGGAAAAAAGTTTCCTTGTCCATGAAGTACTATTAGAAATGGGGCGGGGTGGGGGAGGATCTGAAACAATCTAAAAAATAGAAAGCCAAAATTAATAAATAAGATATAAGTGTGTATACATGGATAAACTTTAAAACCGAATGAAAAAAACAAATCACAAGTACATCCTCTGGGCCACTTACTAAAAATTGTTAAATAAAGTACAATACTGTGTATCATTTATTTTAAAAATACATGTAAGGGGGTGCATGGGAGGCTCAGTTGGTTAAGCATCCAACTCTTGATCTTAGCTTAGGTTTTGATCTCAGGGGTGTGAATTCAAGCCCCACACTGGGGCTCCATACTGGGTATGGAGTCTACTTAAAAAAAAAAAGAAAAAAAAGATATATATGCCAACTTCAAGGGTGTGTGTGTGTGTGTCCGTGTGTGTGTGTGTGTGCGCGCGCGCGCGCGCGCGCATGTAGGAAGGGAAGAAAAGAAAAAGATGTTAGGAGAACCCTTCAACTTGTAAAGTGACATTTTATTTCTCTTTAAAAATGATTCAAAGCAATTAGGGTAAATACTACGCATTAGATCTAGGCAATGGGCGCTTGGACATCTGTAATATTTTCCTATCATTTTTTATAAGTTTGAAATACGTTACAATTGTTTTTAATGAAGACTTTTAGATTACTTCAGAATTTACTTCACAGAAAAGGTCTCTTCTATTTATTGAATGACTCCATGACTTTGGGCCAGGCACCGTGAGAGGAACCCCCTCAACAACCCTGCAATTTAGCAATTATCCCCAATTCAAAGATTAGAAATATGCACAAAATTTTTTAAAAAGAAAAAGCAGTATATGCATCAAGATTTCTATTGGGGGGGGGGGCACCTGGGTGGCTCAGTGGGTTAAGCCTCTACCTTCAGCTCAGGTCATGATCTCAGGATCCTGGGATGGAGCAGGGAGCCTGCTTCTCCCTCTCTCTCTCTGCCAGCCTCTCCTACTTGTGATCTCTGTCTGACAAATAAATAAAATCTTTGGGGGGAAAAAAAAAAGATTTCTATCTGGGCTTTTTTTTTTTTTTTAATTGTTTATTTTATTTTTTTGACAGAGATCACAAGTAGGGAGAGAGGTAGGCAGAGAGAGAGAGAGGAGGAAGCAGGCTCCCCGCCAAGCAGAGAGCCCGTCTATCTGGGCTTTTATAACAAGTCCATGCTGTTTCCTCTATACCAAACTTAAAATGTTACAGGATAATTTTTATAAAAAATCATTGTTCCCCAGTAGCATAGCCATAGGAAAGGAGACACAAATCAATCCATTATTTCTGAGAAGATGTTTATCACTTAAAACAAATCCCTGATATCAGTTTATCTATCCTTATAAAGTAAAAAATGACAAGTAAAGATTATGTGTGGGCTTAACGAGTTTGATTTTGTGTCACTGGGAAAGGTTAACTGATAAACATCTAAAATTTGAGATTTTTAGATCCTTCAAGTCCTGGATTAAACTGGAGTCCTGGACAAAAAAAATAGAGTAACCAAAATAATTAAAACTACAGATACACATGTCTTCCTTGATAGATCAACAGGAATTAAAAAAAAATGTCTGCTATAGCACAGTCTAGCTCTAATTTAATTATACGTGGATCTGAGTTATACTGACAATATTTAATTAGCCAAAACCACAATGAGTTCCATGTACACTAAAGCTTAAGAACCAGCTGGGTGGCTTGTTTGGAATACAGACTCTTGGACCTCAACTCCAGAGCTGATTCAGCTAATCAGGAGCGGAGTCCAGGAACCTAAATTTGTAAAAGCACCCCACTAACCAGCACCAAGGTCATTCTGACACAAGGGGGTTAAAGGACTAGAAGTAGGAGTGCGTAAGTCTTTATTCCTTCAACAAACACTCACTAAACACCCACAACAAGGTTCTAAGAATTGCAAAATTCACTAGTGAACAAATTTAAAAAAAAAAAAAAAAAAGTCCTGCCCTTAGGAGTTTATTACATCCTAAAGATGAGGAAAAAGAAAACAAATAAATGACACTGGCTAGTATTATGTATAGTACAGAGAAAAAGCAGGTTAAAGGATATGGAACAGGGGCTTGCTACTTCATGAAAGAATGATCAGGCTAAGTTTCTCTAATAACGAAACAGTTGGGCAGAGAACTGAAAGAAGTCATAGTATCTGGGACAATGGGTGAAAACATCATTAGTAACTTTCTCACTCTTTGAAATAATGTATGAAATAATTTTAGGTGTACCTTCCACTATAGAAGAGGGAAAAACACTGTTTATTCCAGGTTAATAGCTACATAATACCCCTTTAATCCTCAAAGTCGTTTTGTTTGGTAAACTATGAGTTTCCCTGTTTGTATAAAGGAGGACTATGAGGTTCAGATTAAGCAATCTGCAAGGACATGTATTTCCTAAGTAATCTAATCTGTATGCACACTCAGGTCCTTGTCAAATCCATCATCTTCCAACTATGCCAAATGAGCATGTTTGCTGAATAAACTCAGAGCTGAATTGTTACCTGCTCAAGAAATCTAGAAAGCTGGAAAAAAGTTACCAAAACCACAATTTGTTTAAAAAGAAGAAGAAGAAAAGAAGAAGGGGGATTTATTTATCTCCTTTATAACAAATCTTAGCATACAGCTACTTTTCCACCTTTCCAAAAATTTCTTTGTCAAAATTTATTTATATAGTCGGTAAAGCATTTATACCATCCCCCAACATGTGGGAAATAATCTTTTTTCTCTTCATTAGCTTTCTAGAAGGGCAAATTTTAAACTGGAGACTTTTAAAATATGAGATGCAATAAAATTATATTTGCCCATCTTTGGTAAGATATGCATATATATTTACATGTAAATAAATGTGTAATTCATTGTTTCATATGGTACACCTATACATGTGTCATCAATAACCGAGGAAGGTCCCCCACCCCACCTACTTCAAGCTAGTAGTAACTAGAGAGCAAGGCACTATACTTGATACCAGAGAAATGCAATTTGCTGATAACAGTCCTTACTCTCAAGGCTCCAACAAAAACAAGTATAAAAGAACAGTAAAGAAAGCACTACATCAAATTATTTCGCTAGTGTTATCAATGAAGACATCCTCTGGAGAAGGCTGCATCTCTCTGAGCCCTGAATATCAGATTAAGGCTAACCTTCAAAGTTTAGGCTAAGAAAACTAGGCATTATCCTGAGAGACAAGGAAAATTTTGAGGCAGACGAGTGACAGGATCACAGCTGTGCTGCAGAGATAAACCAATAGTGATGAGTGTGTAAGAAGTATGATGAGAATCTAAAAACAGGGAAATCAGATATTAAGTAACTAGAAGAGCCTAAGTATAAGGTGAGAAGCCCAAAGTCAGGACGTGACAATAAAAATGAAAAGCAATGCATGTGAGAGCTAGCCAGTTCCTCTTCAACATCCCCCTTTGAACTAGGCAACAGGATACACTAAATTATTCCATTATTTCTATAAGGAACATATTCTTTTCTTATAAGCCTTTATAAAACAACAATACACTACATTTCCATTTCCAAAAGTAATTTTGGCAGTTACTCTAAGGTTTTCTAACACAGGGATCAGGTATCCATCAAAACCAGAGTAGGTTTCCTTGACTCAGGCAAACCACTGAATCATTCCCTTTTGGTCCCAAAATTATCTCAGCAGTGAGTTAAAGATATTAAATCCCCAGAAAAGCTATTGAAATTTGGGATAATCAGTTAGCAAAGGAGTCATTAATACACACACACAGATCCAGGCTTAAATTTAGAGTAAGGTTTTTATGATAAATCTCAAATAGGTTATCTGCCAAGACTCTGGAAATAAGATGTACATTCCATTTTGCCACAACTCTCTACCTTAGATGGCTCATTATAGCAGCATTTTATTTATTTAAGAAAGACAAAAAGAGAGAAAGGAAGGAGGGAGGAAGAACGAAAGAAAACTGATTATCTGAGAGGGTTTTGCACAAGGTGGGGTGCGGCTGGGACAGAGGAACAAGCAGACTCCCCACTGAGTGTGGAGCCTGACAAGGGGCTCAATCCCAGGACCTTGGTATCATGACATGAGCTAAAGTCAGATGCCTAACCAACTGAGCCACCCAGATGCCCCTATAGCAGCACTTTAAAAAAACGAAGTATACACTCAAGCACAGGCAAAATTCCTACTAAGAGCTGTAAGAATAAAGGAATAGTGCAAAACAGACAATCCTTCCAAGTAGATATATGTGACTAATCTGAAATAACTTGAAAAAACAAAAGGTGTAAGAAACTCAAGAGATTCTCATTATACTCTTCCTTTTATCCTTTCTCTAGTTTGGCAACTTTTAGAGTACATACACATCAGGATTCCTTGCAGTAGATAAAAGAGATGCTCAAGGGGCGCCTGGGTGGCTCAGTGGGTTAGGGCCTCTGCCTTCGGCTCAGGTCATGATCCCAGGGTCTTGGGATCGAGCCCCGCATCGGGCTCTCTGCTCAGCAAGGAGCCTGCTTTCCTTCCTCTCTCTCTGCCTGCCTCTCTGCCTACCTGTGCTCTCTGTCTGTCAAATAAATAAATAAAATCTTTAAAAAAAAAAAAAAAAAAGAGAGATGCTCAAAAACCAGTAGGGGAACACATCTCTATAATTTTTAAGAAGTCACATTTAGGGCTATTCAGACAGTTTTTCCAGGAATCATCCAGTTATTTAAAACAGTTCTTTGCTCAACTTGGCTTTGCTCAACAGTTCTTTGCTCAACAAAAACAGCCCATATTCTCTTTTTATTGCACATGCTCTACCACCATTTGATCCTTCAGTTACTTCTATCTAACTGCTTTTAAATCCTTTTTAAGTATCCCTTCTGAAAAATTCTTAGAAAGGAGAGACAAATCCTTAAACCATTTTGTAAAAAACCTTACCACATACTGCCTTTTTATCTTCAAACAAGTGGTATCCCCTACTCTCTGCCTCCTAAGACCCACCCATTCTTCACGGTCTGACAAAGCCCACCCTCCTCCCTGAAGTCTTCCTCAGTAACACGAGCACACAGTAATTCCTACTTCTGAACTTAATAAACTTAATGATACACTTTACTAACAAATATGCATAAGGTCTATCTGATCTCCCAACAACATGAAAGCTTAGAACGGGGCTCTGTTCCTACACTTTTCTACACAGGTACTCATTACAAGCAACTGAAAAGCCCTTTCATAAGGTAGGTGGCTCAATACGTCAACTGATAACATCAAGGGGAAGAAGCCAGTTCTTTGTCTAAAAATGGTCTTCTATCAGCCTGCCCTCCTCCACCTCTTTACTCCCGAAAAAAACTGTCTTTACCCTGAAGGAGTGATAACTTTGTACACTCAAAACAAGACAAGTGTTTTTAAGACATTATCTTTTCATGTTAAACTTCCAAAGTATTAGTGGTGGTAACAAGGCATACCAAGCTCCTGGGCACCAAAACAGATGACCATACTGTCTGCCATTAAAGAGTGAGGAATAAAAAATTCTTCAGGAAGAATTCAAAACAGTTAAAAAAAAAAAACAAAAAACCACCCTCTGGCAGCATACCTAAAAATTCAGAAGAGACTAGCACCAGTAAGTTGAAAAGTTGCCAATTTATTTAAGAAAATACTCATGGAACCATTTAAAAATTTTTTTTCAAAAACACAATATACCCACAAAATTAAAAAGTCAAATATGAAAAAATCCCTTATGTGCAAAAGGACTTTTACAAAACAGTAAGGAAAACACTGAGAGATGGTCCAAGATGAAAATGCAATTAATAAAAAGAATACACATTCAGGGCACCGGGTGGCTCAGTCATTAAGTGTCTGCCTTCCGCTCAGGTCGTGATCCCAGGGTCCTAGGATCAAGCCCCATATCGGGCTCCCTGCTTCTCCCTCTCCCTCTGCCTGCCACTCTGCCTCCTTGTGCTCTCTCCGTCAAATAAATAAATAAATAAATCTTTTTTAAAAATGCATATTCAGTTGACATATTAAAATTTAAACATCAACTGTAATCAAAGAAATACAAATGCAACAGTAAGATCCTCTACCTGTGTGTTAGCATTCATTTTTAAATAACAACACCCACTTGTAAACAAAGTATTTGCAAACAAGTACAAACCTAACCCAAACAAACACAAGATAAATCAGAACTTTCTGAATGGACTGGCTGACACGTCTTCAATATTGAAAGGTACAGATGGTACAAACATATACTTTTTTTTTTTAAGCATTTTATTTATTTATTTGACAGAGAGAGAGAGATCACAAGTAGGCAGAGAGGCAGGCAGAGAGAGAGGGGGAAGCAGGCTCCCCACCGAGCAGAGAGCCCTGTGCGGGGCTCTATCCAAGGACCCTGAGACCACGACCCGAGCCGCACCCGAACCGCGGAAGGCAGAGGCTCAACCCACTGAGCCACCCAGATGCCCTCAAACATCCTAAAGGTCAAGATTTATCTACATAAATGTGCAGCCAGCATTATTCACAAAAAAATAACCCTGTATCTAGATGAAGAATTAGTTTAGTATGACAATGCCATTTTGAAAATCATGTTGAAGGGGCGCCTGGGTGGCTCAGCGGGTTAAAGCCTCTGCCTTCAGCTCAGGTCATGATCCCAGGACCTGGGATCGAGCCCCACATCCGGCTCTCTCTCTGCTCGTCAGGGAGCCTGCTTCCTCCTCCCTCTCTGCCTGCCTCTCTTCCTACTTGTGATCTCTGTCTGTCAAATAAATAAATAAAATCTTTAAAAAAATAAAATAAAATAAAAATCATGTTGAAGAGATTATTTAATCACAAAGGGAAATACAATGAATGGAAAAATAAATTACAAAATTACAGTAAGATCCCAATTTAGAAAACATTAAATTATGCATTAAAAAAGGATATAAACTACAAGATGTATACCCTAATGCTAGCAGTGCTTACCATTAGTAGATATTTTTACTTTCTTCTTTATTTGTATTTTCCAAAATGTCTACAAAGATTTACTGCTTTTGAAATAAAAAAAAAAATTTAAAACTTTCACTAGGTATAAATTACCTATGACTTATAACAGATTAAGAGCCATGATCACAAGCTCTGATCAATAATAAGTTTAACTGTAATTTAAAGGCAGTAAGTTTCTATCTTAATATCGAATTGTTAGACTTCTGGCATCAGTAACATTGTTCAACCTTTCTGAGAACTCCTAGCCTACATTTCTGAATTTGCGAAACAATACGCAAGGCAACTGCCATTCTCCTTCAATAAAAATCCTCTCAACTCTAAACAAACTCCGCAGATCATATTGTAGTATCTATTTTAAAATTAAAGTGCTGATAAAAAGAGTGATTTCTGAAGATGTGATTAGAAATTAAGTTCAAAAAAATCTTAAGGGTGATTCATGTCAAAGTTTCTCTACAACTTACTTCAAAAACAACTCACCCCCCCTTTCTGATCAAAGTAAACTTAATCCAAGTTTTAATATCTCATAGGGGCGCCTGGGTGGCTCAGTGGCTTAAAACCTCTGCCTTCGGCTCAGGTCGTGGTCCCGGAGTCCTGGGATCGAGCCCCGCATCAGGCTCTCTGCTCGGCAGGGAGCCTGCTTCCCCCTCTCTCTCTGCCTGCAGGGAGCCTGCTTCCCCCTCTCTCTCTGCCTGCCTCTCTGCCTACTTGTGATCTCTGTCTGTCAAATAAATAAATGATATCCTTTAAAAATTTTTTTGAAAAAAAATTAATATCTCATAAACCCATTCATTCAAATATGAAATGAGAAGCTCATTTAGCATGCCAATTCCACCCCCCTTTAAAAGACAGTTTCTTTATAGAAGGCTTTAAGGTTTCTACTGTGCCTTCACAGATTATCTATTTAATAAAAACAAAAACAAAAAACCTTTAAGTTTGCTATGGCAGATTATTACCTACCAGGAAGGAAAAAATGTTATTACAGAGCTAGTATTAAAATCCAGCCCTCCATTCTAAATCCATTCTGAAGATCAAAATAAGTTTACAGAATTCAAAAGTTAAAATATATCCTAATCACTATTCAGGACACTAAATCATTACAGGTGAGGGGGAAAAAGCTTTTAATGGGATTCACAATTTGTGTACTTTCAAGTCAATCATTCTTTAGGCATTTTTGTACAAAACAGACTGCAGTTAGATTCTGCACATTTACTACCTGAAAGGTAAATGCACTCTACTTGAAAACTGCCATGACCTTAAGAAATTACTTCATACTGAATCCTATACTGGAAATAAACAATTTCAGAAGACTATTTTGCTATGATTGATTCTCTGAAGTGCAAGTTTATTGAAAGACAGCTGAGAAGTATGAATTTTTTTTTTATAAAGATTTTATTTATTTGACAGAGAGAAATCACAAGAGAGGCAGGCAGAGAGAGAGGAAGGGAAGCAGGCTCTCCGCTGAGCAGAGAGCCCGATGCAGGACTCGATCCCAGGACCCTGAGATCATGACCTGAGCCGAAGGCAGCGGCTTAACCCACTGAGCCACCCAGGCGCCCCTGAATGTTTATTTTTATCTTATAAAAACCAAACAAAGGTTTTTCAAGTCACGTATTTTGAAATTTAACTTTTCGTTCAAAATAACGACACATTATAGTAATACTACCATCAACAGAATGTCTGCCACTGGGTTAAGCACTTTTATCACATTTAATACTTGCAATACCCCTAATCAGGAACACATTATCAGCATTCTACAGGTAGTTAAAAATTTACCCACCACCCTTGCCCAAACTAAACCTCTGTCTACATTGCAGAGGAAAAAATTAGAGAAGAAACTGACAGGAAATATGCACATATATACATATAATAGCATAAGTAGTCAAATAGGCACATTCTTACATAAGCATTACAGTCTCATACACACAGACAGCTTTACAATTTATAAAACATCTGTACCTATCTCATTTCTTTCCCACAACAGTCCTATTACGGGATTACTATCACTGCAATGTGTGAGGGGCTTCAAGGCTCAGAGAGTTTAGTCATTCAGCTTTTGATTCCTTTCCTCATTCTTTCCCATTGCACTATCTTGACTTCTCTATAATTAAAAAAAAACACTGCCCCCACAATAAAAAGAGGAAATGTACTATAGATCCTTGACAAGCATCTTTCATAAATTTACACAGCTCACCAAGCTATTAGAATTACTGGTTATTGTGACTTAGAGCATAAACAAAAATATAACTTGTATGAATAATTTTTATTAAGCTGGTTCATTAACAAGGAATCCCCTAAATCCTACTTGTACTGGCCAGAAAACTAAACCCCAAGTCAAAAGTGCACACTATCTCCTTGGGAAAACAAAGTACATATATGTTAGCCTTTTCTGACTTAACAGTTGCTTCTAATAGGTATCATCTGCCCATAAAACCAACTACCTACAGCCATCTGTCCCACAGTAGATAGTGAGAGTGGCTACTTAATTAAGTACACATTTTTATAAAAATATACCTAAGTTTAGCAAATATGTGTACACCTAAACACAGAGAGATATGATTACCAATAACTTAAAAAATCATTTGTAAAATAGTTACCCTGGCTTTGCACTTACTCCGTACTTCTCAATGTCCTTAACAAGCAGAATTGTTCTACTTCATGAATTCTTCTTTCTACAACATCTACCTTTTCCCTTCTTACTTTAAAATTTCCCACTCCACTTAGTAACTTGCTCTAGCTTTACTTATTAACTGCCCCAGCTTCTCATTAGTATGGTTTCAGACATCACTCATTCAACAGTTTTACCAAGACATTTCTAATTATGTATGTGGTAAGAAAGCACTCAACCATTCTTTCTATAGGATAGGTGGTGAGTGATAAAGAGAAGAACGTTAGGATTTGAAGCCAGATGCCCAAGAAAGAATTCTTGAAACATCTTTGGTGCAAAATGGTAATTTTATTAAAGCATAAGGACACGGGGCACCTGGGTGGCTCAGTGGGTTAAGCCTCTGCCTTCAGCTCAGGTCATGATTCCAGGGAGCCTGCTTTCCCCTGCCTCCCTGCCTACTTGTGATCTCTGTCAAATAAATAAATAAAATCTTTTATTTAAAAAAAAAAAAATCACAATGACAGGACCCATGGCAGAAAAAGCTGCACTGGGGAATCGAGGAGTATAGCCCATTACATACTTTCGAGTTGGGAGAGAGTTAGGGATAGTTTAAGTCTCTAAGGAATTTTGGAAGCAAGGTTTCCAGGACCGTGAGGGAGCTAGCTATTGTTGGGAAAAGATCATTTATTACTGTCTAATAAAACCTGAGTTATGAGACCCTTCAGATGTATACTGGTGGGTCATATGCTTGGAGGATGATTGCCAACACATATCTTGGGGAGCTTGTGCTTACAACTCTATGTCAAATAGGTCTTCCAACTGAACATAAACAAATTTTTAAAATGCATCTTGCTAAAAATATCAAAACTGTAAAAATATGCTTTGAACTATAGCATGGAATGAGGTGACAGGTATTCTTTAACAACTGCTTAATATCAGACAGATGGAAAAAGCACAATTTTGGAAAACTTTCTAAACAATTTCAAGAAAGTTACTTTCATCTATGAATATTTTAAAACTTTATCCTAAAGTTAAAACACACTGGGGCGCCTGGGTGGCTCAGTGGTTTGAGCCGCTGCCTTCGGCTCAGGTCATGATCTCAGGGTCCTGGGATCGAGTCCCGCATCGGGCTCTCTGCTCAGCAGGGAGCCTGCTTCCTCCTCTCTCTCTGCCTGCCTCTCTGCCTACTTGTGCTCTCTCTGCCTACTTGTGATCTCTCTCTGTCAAATAAATAAATAAAATCTTTAAAAAAAAACAAAAAAAACAAAAAAACACACTGGCAAACTAAAATCGAATCCCAAAATAAGTGCACCCAACTTAAATCAATCTCATTTTAACTCACCGTTTATTTTCCCTACAATAAATACCTCTTTACTGTATGTAAAACAGCTCCTTCTTCCCCAAATAAAGAATTTCCAAGAGATTTAATCATCCTACAAAGCCATTAAAGTACAAGATTACATAATGCTTTATAAAGACCCTACATTCCTAAAGAAAGTAAGCATTTCTCTTAAGAGACACAAAGCACCTTCCTAAGACTAAACTACTATGGCACCTGACTCACCCCAACTCAATTCTTCAAGTTTACTTATTCAGAAAGCAGAGGGAGACAAAGAGTTTCTTATACACACTCAAATATAGCTGAGTTCCTACTCATTCACAGCCTGTTGGCTCTGACTAAACACAAATCTTAAGAAGTTTTATTGGGAGGGGCGCCTGGGTGGCTCAGTGGGTTAAGCCTCTGCCTTCGGCTCAGGTCACGATCTCAAGGTCCTGGGATCAAGCCCTACATCGGGCTGGCTCTCTGCTCCGCAGGGAGCTTGCTTCCTCCTCTCTCTCTGCCTGCCTCTCTGCCTACTTGTGATCTCTGTCTTTCAAATAAATAAAATTTAAAAAAAAAAAAGAAGAAGTTTTATTGGATTTTAACGCCGTACTGCGTGACTACAGAGCAAACGAAAAGGTTTTAGGCAGTCATTTGATAGGTATGGTTATCAAGGAAAGGGCTACCTCCAAGAGTGGGGGGAAAACATAACACAAAAATCTGAGTAGCAGACAAAATGTTTAATAAATGGTGGGCCCTATTTATCAACTCTTAAGAATCACATCTCTTCTCAATGTACCACAAAATAAAAATGATGTTCATAACCATGACCAAATCATGAAGTTATGCTTCTCCGAATAAGGCAAGTACATAAAACACTTTGAGGGGTGCCTGGGTGGCTCAGTGGGTTAAGCCTCTGCCTTCAGCTCAGGTCATGAACTCAGGGTCCTGGGATGGAGCAGGGAGCCTGCTTCTTCTCTCTTTGCCTGCCTCTCTGTCTACCTACGATCTCTCTCTGTCAAATAAACAAAATCTTTTAAAAAACAAACAAAAACCACTTTGAAACTACATCTAAAATGGTTACATTAAAATATATATAAGTAAGTGCAAGAGCAAACACACAGACAACACACACACCCCTAGGGTCCAAAAGATCTAAATCAATCCACCAGCATTCCAGAACTAATTACTTGAGAATTCCAACCAGAAGAGATCTAAGGCAAAACCTCTCTTCTCTGGTGTTGTGTGGTGTGTGTGTGTGTGTGTTTCTACGCAAACAGTTCTGTCAAGTGCTTTTGTTGGCAGGCAGTAATAAAATAAGCTTTATTTCCTGTTCTTTATGCTGTATCAAAACTCTAGTTTGTCATCACCTCTGACATTATGTTCAGCACATCCAAAGGTTACTATGAATGATGAAATATATTTCACATAAACTTTTCTAACTTAAGTTAGTCTTCACGGATAACACCTTATCAAAATGTTTCACATTTCATCTCACAAAACCTTTATCAGACTGCGGAAAGAGAGGAATCTGAAGACCACAAGTTCACATTTAGTGTCGTTTATAAACTCTTACGTATTCCATGGCCGTACTTACCTAACCGTAAGCTTTTACTATTTATAAGCCTTTGAAAAACTTTATGCCTTTAAGTACTACCAAAATTCTCAATCAGGATTACATGCGTTCAGTTCACACCAGCGCGAAAGATCAAATGCGGAACTCCTAAAAATAGGGGTGTTATGAGAGGAACACACAACACTCCGCAGCCAAAGCAAACGCGTCTTGGAGAGGGCAGGGGCGCTCCTTGCACACGTACAGTAGCAGCTCACATTCCGCAAAACCGGGGAGCGAAGGATCAGATGACTTCACACCACAAACACTTGGAGTCTGATCGGTCCTTACTATACCGTCTAAGTGACTAGCAAACTGCTCGCAACCCTAGTTTAACAACTAAATCTGAACTTGCATCCTAGCCACGCGAAACCCGCGCCAATGGGTTTGGAGGCCGAGGAGCCCCAGAACCCCAGCCCCGGGGCACAGCCCTGGCCTGCGGACTGCGGTTCCCTCCTGGAAGGGTGTCTGGAGAGCTTTCCGACCTGGCAGCGAGGTGTCTGCTCCCCCCGCGCCCTCCGCGTCCTCCTCCTCCGTGGGGCTCATAAAGCCCCGGCCACCCCTGCCTCCCTGTCTGACAGAAGGACAGAGAACCGAGTGCCCGCCAGGAGACAGATCGCCCTGCCGCGTCAGGAACTCTCCAACACCCAGCCGCGGCGCCACCGACCTCCCCGCGCCCCAGGTCTGCGGCCCCAGCTCAAGGCCGCCCCCTCAGGTCGGGGCGGACGGGGCGGCAGCCACGCGGCGGGAGGGCAGGGGGCCGGGCCGGGCGCAGACGCGCTCGCCGCCCCTTCACCCGACAGCAGCGAGAACCGCGGCCCCAGTGCCGCCCTTTCAGGCCGTGCGCCGCGGAAGCTCGGGGCGCGGTGGGGGCTAGGCCCGGCGGCCGTCAGACGAAGCGGCGGGAGAAGAGCTGAACCAGCCGGGACCGACGACCCCGCCGCCTGCGGCCGATGCTCGCGGGTCCGAGCGGCCCGCACCTTGTCCCCACCCGGGCCCTGCGGCCTCCGCCCCGCCGGCGCGTACCTAGGAAGGTCGTGGACGAGACGTGGTTAACCCCGGTGCTTGGGTCGCTGGTCCCCCGCCGGCGCCGCAGCCCCTGGTGCGGCTGCTGCCTCCGCGCTGCCTCGTCCCCCTCCGCCATCTTGTACCGATTTAAAATTAACTCCCCACTGACGTCAAACGCCGCCGCCGCTTTATCAACCTCCCGGGAGCCGGCGGGGCGCCCGCGGGTCCTAGCGCCGCCTGTAGCCAGCGTCTCCTTGTCCTCCCCACGCCCTCCCCCGTCCCGCCCATCGGCGCCCTCGCTCCGCCTCCGCCCTGCCAGCCTCCCTGCCCGCCTGCTTGCCAGTCGCTAGGTTTCCCTGGCCTTCCACTGCTAGAAGGGATTGGGCGGCGCTCCCACCGCGATAGCCTCGCTCCACACGTCTCTGAGCTCAGTACCACACCCCCTTAGCGCTGGGCTGGTCCGTGTAAACGCAGAAGGGATCTCCAGAGAACCAAGTCCCTTCTTCCCCGTTCAGTAACCCAATTCTTTTTACTGCTCTTCTTCGTAATCGTTACTCGTGCCCTGCACATGCGGTTGCTTTCGCACGCCTTTCTTTCTCTTTTTTATCCTCCACCTTCTCCTCCACAGCTGTTCTCCCTCTCCCTCTCTGTCCCCTCTCCCAAGCTATTGCTCTGCTTTTTCCTTTTGATCTTTCCTCATCCAAGTCCCTAATATTGCTTCCCCTCCGGAGACCATCCTGTGGTTTGTTTGCAATAGTTCCCATCTGCTTAGGAGACCCTCCACCTATCTTATGACTGTGCATACCCCTTCCTGCTCCCAGTACCTGCAGAGAGAAGTCAGAAAGCATTGTCATCAGATAATGAATTGTAGCAGGTCCTTTACTATGATGAACCTTCTTGTGAGAATCCAGTGATATCCTGTAGAAAGTTAAGTCACATTTTAAAATTAATACCAGCCTGTGGAAGCTTCTGCAAAACGCGGTCTCTTTTCTTTTGGATTTTTTTTTACCACATCACCAATGCATTAAAAAGTCCTTTTCTTGGTAAAGACAGGTGTCCAGTTGTCCAAACTGCTGTCTTGTCCAGGTCTTCTCACAAGTCTTAAAATCAGGGCCTTTCTTCCTGCGTAATCTCTAGAAAAGCACTGGTGTCCTAGAAACTTCCACATGCCATTTTATCAGGGTTTCCACTGGGCTGTTAGTTATTCATCTGTTTTCTGTCTTTATGGAGAGGGATTTGGAGCTCCTCCTGGACTTGCTACTCCCTGCCTCCTGGTTCAGTGCCCCTAAGCTCCCAGCCATAAGCCTGACTTGATGATGGATTTCCTTTTATAATCTCCCTATGTGGCATTTATTTAATGTTGCCCACAATCTGCTTTATGCAAGGTATCATCTTCAGCAAGAAGATGCAAAAATGAGTATTTTTGCCATCAAAGAATAATGTTTCAGTGAGAGCTAGCAGTTAACTTAGTACTCAGTGCACCCTATCATGGACCCCCAGGGACCTAAGGCTACACCCCTCCTCTTCTATTGACCTAACTGCTTTCTTTTCCACTATTAGACGCTAATTGTTTCCTAGGCTGCTACTACAGTACCCTGAACAAGGCCACACAGCTCCTAACTTTAAGGGGTATAGAGAAGCCAAATGCAAGTATAGTCAAGAGATTGAGCATTATCCCACAGTTGCCCCAAATCTGTGTGTGTTGAAAAGTCCTTTCTTCATTTTCCCCAGTCAGCTATCCCTCTTCAGTTACTCAGCGCAGTGAAGCCTCAGTGTTACTTCAGACTTTTCCCTCCTCTCTCCTGCCCTCTGCACCAAACAAGTCTGTGTTAAGTGGGTTCTGACTTCTGAATCTCTGTCCAGGTCACCTCCTCTCCATCCTCGCAGCCTCCCTCTTGATTTGGCACCATCATTTCCCACTACACTGAGGTAATATTGCATGGGCCCTTCTCCTGTGGGTCCTTCACCCAGCCACTACCTTAAGTTTTCTTCAATGAAGATCGGTTGATGTGATTTCTCTGCTCAGGATCAAGTCCAAACCCTTCTGAGTAGTTGACAAGGCCTTTTACTATTTGGGCCTCACCTATGTATCGTGCTTCATTTTTCACTACTCTGTCCCTTATTCCTCATTTTTTTTTCATTTAACAAATGAATGTTGACACTGTAATGTGTGCTGAACAACAAATAATGAACATGACAGACAAAATTGGTTTACTTAGTTGTTTGGTTTTTTCCTTTCTACAGCCCACACAGACCCCTCCAGCACAAGAAAGTGAGCTTCAGGGGCTCAAAGATCCATCTTATTCAGGGGTACCTGACTGGCTCAGTGGCAGAGCACGTGACTCTTAACCTTGGGTCTTGAGTTCAAGCCCCATGTTGAGTGTGATTAGTTTTAAAAAATTCTGGTTCTACCACTGATTCACCTAATGTTTCTAAACTTCCAGGTCCTCATTTTTAATAACCATATATAACAATATTCTTATGGGATCAAATCAGTGTATTTCAGAGCCTTTTCTTGATTGTTAAATAACATTTACGAAATGTACTTTACGTATATGTTAAGTCATTTAATGCATAAAACAAACCTAAGAGGTAAATGCTGTTAATATTCTCATCTTACAGTTAGAAAAACTAATGCGCCAAGTGGTTTAAAACATGCCTAAATGAGGACACCTAGGTGGCTCAACTGGTTAAGCATCTGCCTTGGGCTCAGGTCATGATCCCCAGATCCTGGGATCAAGCCTCACATCCCCTGCTCAGTGGGGAGCCTGCTTCTCTCTCTTACCCTCTGCTGCTTTCTCTCTCTCTCAAATAAATAAATAAAATCTTAAAACACACACACACACACACACGCCCAAGTGGCGGGACTGGCATTTGAAGGCAGGCAATCTGGTTCCAGAGTCTATGTTTGGACCCACTATGACAGTGCTCGGTTTATATACTGTGAGTTCCCAGAGGGCAGAAGCCGTTGCTTATCCACAGTAGGTACTTTGGGATTCTACCTTCGATTAGTGTAAATTGTATTAAAAACTATTTCTTCCAGGGCACCTGGGTGGCTCAGTGGGTTAAAGCCTCTGCCTTCTGCTAGGGTCATGATCCCAGGGTCCTGGGATCGGGCTCTCCGCTCAGCAGGGAGCCTGCTTCCCGTCCTCTCTCTCTGCCTGCCTCTCTGCCTACTTGTGATCTCTGTCAAATAAATAAATAAATAAAATCTTAAAAAAAAAAAAGTCTTCCAAATAAACAACTTTAAACATGTTTAAATCCTATTAATAAATGGGCAAAAGATGTCCACAGACAATTAAAAAAAAAGTGTAATAAAAATTAACCTTAAACATAGGAGAAAGTATTCCGTTTCATTCATAATTTTTATAAAAGAACGCAAATTAAAATAACATTGAGACACCATTTCTCACCCATCAGTTTGGCAAAAATTCAAAAGCTTATGATGGCACTGTTTTGGCAAGGACATGAGGGAATACAGGCACTCACACATTGCTTTCTCACTGAGAATGCAAAATCGTGTAACCCCTATGGAGAGGAATTTGGCATTGTCTACACACTTAATCTGCATTTACACTTTGACCTGCCAGTCACACTTCTAGGTATTAACTCTGAAGGCACAACTCCAATAACACCAAAAAAAAAAAAAAAAAAAAAAAAACACATTTGCACAAGGTTATTCACTGCAGCATTATTTGTAGTTGCAAAATATTAGAAACAAGATATCCAAGCATAGGTGATCAGTTAAATAAACTATGGTAAATACTCATGATGGGGCAATTTACATCTGTAAAGAAAGAAGAGAAAGATCTCTATGAATTGGTATGGAGTAATTCCCAGAGATATTCCTTTTTTTTTTTTTTAAGATTTTATTTATTTGAAAGACAGATCACAAGCCGGTGGAGAGGCAGTCAGAGAGAGAGGAGGAAGCAGGCTTCCCGCTGAGCAGAGAACCCAATGCCGGGCTCAATTCCAGGACCCTGGGATCATGACCTGAGCCCAAGGCAGAGGCTTTAACCCACTGAGCCACCCAGGTGCCCCCCCAAGAGATATTCTTAAGTGGAAAAATCAAACTGCAGAATAGCATCTGTAGTATGCTACCTTTTGGATAAGAGGGAGAAATAAGAAAACATGCCTAAAGCCACTTATCTGTCCAAAAGGAAACTCAGAAAGGTTAAACAGAAAACGACAGCTCTCTCTAAGAGAGGGTGGCAGAGGAAATAAGAAGGAATTCAGAATGGAGTCACACTTTCCTGGATCCTATTTTATATAGTTTTGACTTTTGAAAACGTGGTCTACATGATCAAAACATAAAATTAAATCAAGGACAGGAAGGAGTTACTAAAACTAAAAGCAAACCAAATAAATGATTATAACAGTATCTAAATGAATAACATAGCCACACTGAAGAGGGGAAAAAAGAGCCAACTAATCCAAGTAATTTACAAACATAGAATTGGACTATAAATATTTCTCAGTCTTGGTTGGGATGGGGGAAAACAACAAACAAATCCTGAACCTTTTCTAGTAGGCTTGTTTTTGTAGAGGTATGGGCAAAGCAATTCTGAATCTATTTTAGATGCATTATAGATAAGTACATGTATATATATTTATATGATATATATAATATTGTTATATATTCTATACGACCAATCTATATAAATATATTTGCATAAATATACATATATTAGATATGAGTAAATAAATATATTTTATATGAGTTATACATGAGTAAATATGTTGATATTGTTGAGAGCTAGGGTTCTCAATGGAGAAGTAGGAACATACAAATAATGAAAAGGGAAAAGCAAGGTGGATCCTATGGGATGTATTAAATTGGAGTTACTGATATGGACTGAAGATGTATAAAACATGCACAAATAGATATGTGTTTGCAAGTGTACGTATGCTTGCATATGTATATGTACAATGTACATATGTAAATACATGCATATATTTCCTTTTCTTATCCACGTAAAAGGCCTATAAGCAAAGATACCCAGGTAGCAACGATCATACCTAGTGCCCAATCTTGGCCTCAAATACCATTCCCTACTAAAAGGAAGCAGAAGTCCATGGAGAAACGATTGGTTTCAGAGCTGGAGCAGGGAGGAGGACAAAATGATCCATGAGCATCATTTTTATGTCAGAAGATGGAGGTACTCAAAAAGAAAAAAAGAAAAGATGGGGGCATGTCAAAAAGACACCTAAGGGGCTCCCACTGGCCAAATCTGAAACAATTCAAGCACTAAAACAATTAAGGACAACACTGAATTATAGAAAATACGGAAAATAAGAATCTATGTGTCTATACCAATGATAGATTAGATGGGTGTATAGAGAGATGACAGATGGATGGATGAACGGAGGACTCTTGCTGACAGCAGGACGCTGGGGGTTGACTGGGAAATGTGGAGACAGTGCTAGAGTTCAAGAATCGTCAACTGGCAACAATGGTAGCAAAGAGTGGGTCAGACAAGAATCATCTATGGGTGCCAAGTCTAGGGGCAGAGATTTGATGACGAGTCAAATATTTGCATGTCTTAAAGTTTCTCTTCACATTTGCCTATTAATTGCAAGAGAAAAATAGAAACCAAAATTAGACAACACTTTGAGTAAGTGATTAAAATTAGCATCGCCAGAGGTGCCTGGCTGGCTCAGCTGGTAGAGCGTGTGACTTTTGATCCTGGGGTCATTCGAGCCCTACATTGGGTGTAGAGCTTACTTTAAAAAGAAAAAAACAAAATTTAACATCACCAATGAGGACACAGATGGACATGCTGTGCCTCCAGGTATAATGCCCCGAGAGAAACATAGTATCACTTACACAGTATGCCAGTCTGGAATGGACTAACCATGAGGGAATCTAAGACAAACCTAGAACAAAAAAACATTCTATTTAAAAAAAGAAAAAAAAAGAGGGGACATATTCTTCAAAAGCATCCATGTCACAAAAGTCAAAGAATGACTGCAAAACTATTCTAGATTAACGGAGGCTAAAGAGACATGACAACTAAGTAGATCAGATATTGATCTGATCTTAGACAGGACCCTGTACTGGAGGGGGAAATGCAATAAAGGACACTAGTGAGTCAATTACAAAATTGGAATATGGATGGTAGATAGAAGTATCACATCAATATTAAATTTGTAAAAGCACATTCGTATTTATACAAAATACATATAGGAGTATCTTAGAGTAAAGGGCCAGTGTGTATAAAACTTCCCCTCATACGGTTTAGAAAATATTAGAGAGAGAGAAGGCAGAAAGGAAGAAAGCAATGATAAAACAGATGGGGCAAAATATTAATAATAGTGAGTCTGGATACAGAATATATAGGTGGTCGATGCTTATTCTTATTCTTGAAAACTTTCTGTAATTTTGAAATTATTTCCAAAATGTATTTGTTTGGGTTTTATAATTTTAAAAATGTAAAATAAAAATTTAAATTGTTTCTTTTAAAGGACGAGACATCATCTGTCTTTGATTGGATCAAACACCAATAACAGCTTACAGTTCATGAGATGCCTGGGTGGCTCAGTCCCTTAAGCATCTGCCTTCAGCTCAGGTCATGATCCCAGGGTCCTGTGATCACGTCTTGCATGGGGCTCCTTGCTCAGCAGGGAGACTGCTTCTCCCTCTACCTGCCACTCCTCCTGTTTGTGCTCTCTCTCTCTTCCTGACAAATAAATAAAATCTTTTAAAAAATTTTTTTGAAAACTTACACTTCATGTATCACTATGCAATTATTAAAAATGATCGGCAGTGACAACTCAGCAGTAGAAGAAATTTTTTATTTCAAGCAGGAAAAAATCACATTACAACTATGTAAAGACATGTGTGGACATAGAAAAAACTGGAAGGAGGTATGTTAAAAACTGATAAGATGATATGGGGTTTATATTTATTCTCTCACAAATTTTCAGTAGTCCTACAAAATTGCCCATAATATTTTAAAAATTACTTTGCAAGAGGCTCATTTGGGCTTCTAAAATATTTCTGTGATAGAGGATAGAAGAGACCTTAATTTCAGGAGGAAGGATTTAAGTTGGACATTCTAATGTCTATGACTTCCTTCCTGGAAGAAATCTTGGAAAATACTGGCACAAGTCAGCAATAATAGAAAAATTTTAAACAGAATAACTAATGACCCAAAGTCTCTCAAAGTCTATTTCTGATACATGGTTTGTTCCTTTTATGTAGAACACTGCTAAAATACCTTGCGATATTCTTCACAGTTTATTCTTTATCTCTAGAAGAGAAGGAAAACTCTCAGCATATTCTCCAACCATACAGCCTGGATTTTCCAGCTGATTCTACTTTCATGCATAATTACCTATTCTGTATGAAATTGTGCATTCAGATGTTTAGTTGTGAATATGTCATCACTATCCTTTTAGGGGAATTGAAGAACTTGCTTCCCCATTTCTTCTACTCCTCTTAATAATTACTCCCTTTTCTTTTCTTCTCACAGAACCTCTAGAAATTGCTTGATTTCCCTGAAAAGTCAGAAAGGAAGAATAAAGCTGATTTACAGAAAAGCCACAGACTCAACCCAAATACTTAACCTGAATCAAGAGTTTGTTCCAGTTGTCACAGAGAACTAAGGGAATAACATTTCCATGTTCTTGTCAATATTCTTTGAGTAATTTGAGATTGTCTGAAGGTTCTAATTCCAGTTCTGGGACCTGAACTGCCACCACAATCCAAAGAATGATAACCCTTTCCTCCACTTTCACAGTAATGGCAGGATCTTTATCAACTTGTCAGTTGCATTCTCCTTTGGTCTGAGTGACATGCAGTTTGGAAAGTCTGCTTTGTCAGGACATTGCCTATTTTATTATTGGCCTGAAGAATGTAATATTTACAAAGGAAGATGAAAAGAAAAGAAAAAACTCTAAAAGGATTATTCCAGAAAGATTTATACGTTGTCATTTACTCACTAGAAGAATGGCCAAGACACACAGAAATAAACAGTTTATAAGTAGGACAGCATAGACCATTTGCTAAATTGAAATTAATATAGTCAACCAAAAAACGTATTTAAGTCCTTACTGACCTGTAAGTTGACCTAGGAAGTCATTTCTCCCTCTACTAGTTAGTGTAGGAGTTCTTTCAGGAATATCATGTAATACAGCCCTTACGGTTCTCTCTCACTTCAGTTCCAAGGAATCCATTTCTATCTGTCAGTCTGGTCTCCCATGTCTTTTCCTTTCCTTTCTTTCAATAGACTTTTCTCTTTTTGGTGTTCTGTGTATGTTGCCCCTTCCTCCAGACTCCCTCCCCAATCTGTGCTTACTATACCTGAATCAAGATGGGCCAATTCCTTACTTTTCAAAAAAGAAAGCAAAAAGAGAAAACAACAACAACAACAACAATGATTCCTAGAGAAAACGTTCCCTCTCCTATCTCAGGGATTCTAGCTGAGTGTTCCATGAAAGGAAAGCACAAGGTACCAAGTCAGTGAGAACTGACTGAAATGGACCCTATGATCTTTTAAACCTTCACGGAAATGGTGTAAGATGGAAAGAATGCTCCTCCCCGTAAGAGGTCGAGATTCGGCTATCCACTATGGAAAAGTCTGCCGTTGGTTTAGGGGACACCAGACAGATGGAGCAAGGTTAGGGTAGGGGAACAGTTAAACAAATATAAAGTAGTGACTACACTAGAAAAGGTGTTGGACATGGCTAAGACTAAAATGAGACGATTTAGTCTCCGAGAATAAAAAAGTCTGCGTTAGGGGCAAACCGCATCTCTGGAGACCTTGTTGTGTTTTCTAGAAGTACAGTTTAAGCTCTGCCATGCTTACGTGCTTCGCTCCTTCATGCGAAGATGTACGCTTTCTTGTACAAGGGTCGCTGACAGAAGATGAATGCACCATTTCCCCAAGACCATGGTGAGTTCTGCCTACCCACAGAGTTGCTTCAGGGCCCAGCTGACAAGAGAGCTGGCTTAGGATCTGGCAGCGTCAGGGGCATTAGGAACCAGTGAACTTGACCCAATCGCTGGCATCCCTTGGTGGACTCCTCAGACTGAGCAGTAGTTCGTGGCCACCGATTCATCCCAGTAGTTGCATGGTGACTGTGGCTGGCAAGCTGCTTTGCCCCCCGGGAGGCTTTCTTTGAGGTTAAACATCCTGAGGGAGAGGCCAGAGACTTTTTTTGCAGGAAAAGAGAGAAAACCAGAGTAGATGTGGACAAGAATAGGAACTCTTGGTTACTGATTGGCAGGGAGATTTTACTTATAACCAAAGCCGATGAGACAGAGAGGTTTGGTTATTTTATTCCCTGAAGGAGATCAAACCAAAACATCAAGTTTCCTTGAGGCTGGTACTTGGAAAGGCCTGGACATCCGTGCGTGCTTCTCCAACACAACCGTGTTTGTCTCCTATTGAGAATTGCTGGCATCTGAAAAGGCTTGAAGAACTAGGGAACCCGGTGGATGGATGAGTCTCCCCACGCCCCAGCCCCAGGCTTGCTGCTTAATTGTAAGTGTCCATTTTTCTCTAGAGCAAGAGGGAAATAATGACCCTTCTGACCCATGTTGATGCTGAGAGAGAATGACTTGAACTGGGATACGTTAGCATCACTGTGGCTTAGTGAAATACAACACCCAACTTTGGAGTTCAGACCCCAGCTCTGCCGCTTGGTATGGTAACCTTGAGAAAGTTAATTAACCTCTCTGACCCTCAGTTTCCTCTGTTGTACCGTAAAGCTCTCTTCCTCGCATGTTTGTCACGATGATTACGGGTAATACAGATCAAGTGGCTGGCACATAATAAGTGATAGCCAACTTGATTATTGTTCCACTGAAGCAGCTCTTTTGAGTCTGAGACTGAAAGGCAAAAATACAATTAATAATAATACCTATTCATAATGTCATTTAATCTACAAAATACCTCAATGAGACAAGAATTATTGGCATCATCAGCTTCTGACAAAAGAAACCCAGCATTTCAAAGGTTTGTGTGTGTGCCTGGGTGGCTCAGTGGGTTAAAGCCTCTGCCTTCGGCTCAGGTCATGATCCCAGAGTCCTGGGATCGAGTCCCGAATCGGGCTCTCTGCTCAGCAGGGAGCCTGCTTCTCCATCTCTCTCTGCCTGCCTCTCTGCCTACTTGTGATCTCTGTCTGTCAAATAAATAAATAAAATCTTAAAAAAAAGAATAAAAGGTCACATCATTTGTTCAAAGCCACACGATGAGTTGAAGAGCTGAGGTTTAAGTGCAGTTCTCTTTGCTTGCAGAGCCTGTGTTCTCAACCATGTATCTCCAGATTACATACTGGTCTTAAGGCGAGGCACCGAAAACTCTATCATCATAAGCCATTTCTACAGACCACTAAGTAGCTAGAAGCAGCTTCTGGATGTCCAGGAGACTGTTCCAGGTCGCTGAAATGGAGGTAGATACCCTCAAAGTCCAGGACGGGGGTACCCATGAGCATTCTGACAAGCACTCTCCTAAATGCGCCAAGGGCAGCCCCTGGAATGACCGACTTCTACAGAATTGATGGGTGTCTTGCAGTCACTACGATAGGTTAGCAATAGAAGCAACAAAAATCCAAATCTGTGAACTGAACTTGCTTGAGAATACTTGGAAAAGTAGAAAGAGCCCAGTTTTTAAATGAAGATCAGCATACAAAAGACAGGAACACTGTCAGGAACCCTTTAAGGACAATTATCATATTCTATCACACTTTTTTTCAAAAATAATAACAATGAAGTGGATGTAGCCATCACGGTACAGAAAATGTGCTTGTGGCTTGAAGGAAACACCACCGTATGTTTTCCATTCCTCTTGGGCTTCTCCCCAAACAGCCTTCAGAATACACCTAAAGTCCTCCCCATCACTCCTCAGACTTCAGGAATGCCCTTGAAGTCAGTGGGAAATCCAGGCGTCCCAGAAGGAATTGCATATTTCAGCTTCTTATTTGTAACTGGAAAGCAGCCAAATCTTTTCTATCTCACATCCAAGCTTAATTCCAAGCTCCCAAAATCCGACTGGCTAGTTGGTAGCCAGAACACTCCACCTTGACAATGCCCTTAGAATTGATTGTCCTTGTTATGACCTATTTAATCCTCCTAGAGTAGTTTTATCATTATATTTTGACAGATCTGCACCTCACCTCAAACACCTCCCCAAGCCCTCACCACCCCCGCCACTTCTCCCCTCCCTCATACTCTCAGGGTCTGTCTTCACGTAGGAGGGCTCAGAATTAAGCTCCTTCGATTTCCCACAACCGTTCTTTGCTCGAGCTGAGATGATGTCGGCAGTTCATGCCACTGTCACCTGATCAGTCTGGCAAATATTTATCTTTCAAGCTTGTCCTGATCACCTCCCAGAAGGTAAGCTATCTAAAAACAATGAAACGATTGTTGCTATAAGGCATTATGTTTGGGGGCAATTTGCTACATGACAACAGATAACCGGAATGCCTATTCATGGTATGATAACAATGCATAAAAATACATATGTGCCAAAACAATAAACGAGTACGCAGCAGGCCATAAACACTGGAATTCGGGATGGTGGTAATCACTCTTGTAAAGCCCCTTGTTTGCCTCTGCTGTAGAACAGTGGATCTTAATTGTTTGTTGTTGTCATTTTGTTTTGACAGTAATAAAAACGTTAAATGGCACCCACTTACAGGACATGTTCCCACAGATGAGCCCAAATATCCATCGGTGGTCACTGTAAATTAGACTACTGGCCATGCAGGAGCAGAGTCAGGGTTTGTGGGGCCTAAAGCATCCACAAATTGGGGGAAACCTCTTTCAAAAAAAAATTTCTGCAATGAGATGTAAAAGTAAATATGTATTAAATATATATATATATAAATATATTTAGAATGAGAAATCACAAATTTGGTAAAGCTAACACATACCACCAACATACAGAAAAATAATATTTTTATTAATGCCCTTTATGGCATATCTTTCTCAAACTATTTTTCTCAAATTTTGGCTGTCTAGTCTTTGATTGGCTCTTCACAGTATACCAGTGTAGGGGATAGCATTTTCTGGAAAAAAAAAAAAAGGAAAGACAATTTAGTTTTTTCTTCCAGCATAGTTAATAAAGTTCTTACATTTACTTATTTATTTATTTACTGAGAGTTTTAAAAAGTCTCTGTCAGCTTTTAACATTTTCTTATTGATGTCATGTGAATTTTGAGGATTATTGTCAAAGTTGGGGAGATCTCTATCCGGCTTTTTGTGCAGGACTGTCAGATTTCAGGGCATATCAAGTTATCTTTCCTGTGACTAATCTTAAATTCTCTGACTTGAAAATGTATGCAGCATTTATAATTGCATATGCTGCATTTTGCAGTAGATTCTTGACAGGAGAGAAATTCTATTTCCTTTCTTTTTTTTTTTTTTTCTTTTTGAGGCGGGGTAGGGGCAGAGGGAGAAAGGATCTCAAGCAGGCTCCATACCCAGCACAGATCCTGACGTGGGGCTCCATCTCATGACCCTGAAGTCATGACCTGACCAGATACCAAGAGTCTGAAGCCCAACTGACTGAAGCACCCAAGTGCCCTGAGAGAACTTCCAGTTCTAATTGTTACTGGTGGAGTCAAAATCTTCTTTATACAATTGTACCCATCTAGTGATTGGATGGATTTACCCCAGACTACGTTTTTTTCCGTCCTACCCAAACATTATTTTCCTTCTACTCTCCACGTACTATTGGAGCTTATTCTTTTTTTCCACATATTCCTATCACCTTTGAGTCTAAGAACACAGGACCAGAGAGACAAAGGGTACTTATGTTCTGGTTTGCTCCTACAGGGCTTGAATCCAGGAAGCTGAAGTGAAAGAGACTGAAGGGATTACAAGAAGCAGAGGAGGTTTTGGGCCCTCCCCTGTTTGGAACTTGGGGAGGAAAGGGCTGCAGAGAATGGGCTTGCTCCTTTAAGAAATGCTCACTGTAGGGGCACCTGGTTGGCTCAGTGGGTTAAAGCCTCTGCCTTTGGCTCAGGTCATGATCCCAGGATCCTGGGATTGAGCCCCGCATCAGGCTCTTAAGCTCAGTGGGGAGCCTGCTTCCCTTCCTCTCTCTCTGCCTGCCTCTCTGCCTGCTTGTGATCTCTCTCTGTCAAATAAATAATAAATAAAATCTTTTTTAAAAAATGCTCGCTGCAGATTAAAAACAATGGTGCATGGGTGTTAGGTGGCAATGGGCCTTGGTCATCCCTCTGAGCTTCCTTTGGTTGAGACCTGGTTGTCACCATATATCCCCTGAAGGACTGGGAAGGTAGCTGAGTTGGGAACCAGAGGGCATGCCTGGGAGAACAGTGCTCAATCTAAACCAGGAATCAGATGAAGGTTGTAGGTAACTTAGCCAACTCAAACAGATATACCACACCAAGGTGACCTGAATCAGCAAAATAGAGCACTGTGCGCTGAACACACCAAGAACAAAGTACAGGCAGGTCAACTCCAATGGCACGGATGAGCGGAAGGTGCCCAGGGACCAGACTAGCCAAGTGGCCTCATATCAAAGCCCAGCGACGCCCCACACAAGAGCCCTGGGACACTGGCATGTGTTGCAGGCCCCCTCCCCTTGCCGGATGGTCACCCACTCTGTCCGCAGCCCTGCTCCTTTAGCTATTGTTCTAGGAGGCAGTAGAAAACAATGGAGCCTAAGATATCAGACTCAGATTTACAAATCACAGGGGAAGATCCCTGAAATCTTCTACTAAGACTTATTAATGATATCTATCAGGTTCTTTATATGTCTGGTAATTCATGTTACCATAAAAATATTTTTATATCACTTTTTTTCAGTTAAGCTTCATAATATACTTTTTTTCAGTTAAGCTTCATAATATCTCCAAAACAGAGTACGACTCCTATACCCATTCTACACTAAGAAGACTGAAGCCAAGAGAAATTAAATAATTTGCCCAAAGCTACCCAGTTTATAAGATAGTGGAACTGGGCTTTGAACTCACAAGTAGAACTCGGTAGCGCACACTTAGAAATACTAAGCTGATTACCTGTAGCAGCTTGAGGACTCTAGGTGTCCAATACCAATAGCTCCTTATGGTTGGCCTGACTATCCCCCAGCACGAGTCCCTTCCTTGTCACCACGTGACATCAGTGGCAGATATCAGAAGATAACGTGATTGTTGCAGTGTGGTGATTGCTGCAGTGTGGCCGGCTTCTCAAATGCAGAGCTCGGGTGCTTCAAGGGAGAGTCCCCTGTTGCTGGAGAAGAGCTGTGTGTTCACCATTGCTATTCTGTGGCTACTCCACCAGGCCAAGGATGCCCTAATCTCATATCCGTTCTCTGCTCCATTCTAGAAGCCTCTGGAGCATCTTAAAGATATGCTCACTCCCAGCACAACATGTGGTGCATATTTTATATCCATGGAAAGTCATCCTTAGGAATAATCACACTTGCTGCAGATAGCCCAGAAACTGGAGCAGTTATGGGCTCCAGATTGCAATTCTGACTCTGTGACAGGATCACTTGAAAATGTATTTATCCATCATGCACCTTCATTTCCACAAAACTGAAGGGGGTGCAACACACCACTATCACTTATAGGCTGGTTGGTTGGTTTCCTCTTGAGCAACTAATCCTGCTCAACTGTACTTCTCTGCCCAGCTGCACCGTCTCCTCCAGCACCCCTCCCATCAGCATCTGCTTTCCTCCGAGTTCTTACGGACAAAGCCATCTCCTTGCTGGTGCTGACAGTGCCCGTGGAGAGAGCTAGGATCTGTGCCAAGCAGGCAGACTGCTGATGCTCCTGGAGCCTCTGGTCCAGTGGGCACCACAGCTGAGAAGATTCCATACAGAGGCAGTGAGATCAACCTCCAACCAGCCCTGCCACGCTTTGTTCCAAGCAGTTCTGCTTGTGCCGAAAGATTCTTAAAGACGTTGCAATTTCTTCCTCTCACCTCTTGCTGGAAATGCCTCAAAGTCTCACGAAGCCATTTCCTCGGCTTCTGGTCTCTCTCTTCTAACCGAAGGTCTGCAGCACCTTCTAGATGTTGTGCCTCTCCTCTGCCCCTCACTTCTCACCCGACACCTCACAGTCTTACTTGTCCTCCCTGCAAGAGCATTGGATATTTGACCAACCCAGCACAAAACAACGCACATTGGTGATAAACATGGGTGCAAAGCCAAAAGAGACTTGAAGACTTGAAGGAGAAATATTGTCTTCACTAACTATATTTTGGCCCTCGCTCAGGAAAGCAGACTTGCCCTATAACAGATGTTAAAAAAATACTTTGGAATTTCAGCATGGGTTCAATATTTTCTTCCTGTTCTTATTTTAAGTATGTAGAACCAAAAACGTGCCTGTCCATCTGGAAAAGAGCATTTTTAGATTTTAGCCATGGGTATATTTAAATCTGAAGGTCAAGACCAACAACACCCTACATTCCAAATTGGAACTCTGTCCTCACATACATTCATGTTTTCTTTTAGTTCATCCTGAATGGTGGGGAGTGATGGGATTTGTCAAATGCAATGAAGAAACACTAGGGGAATCATCATGATGGTAGGTGGGGGCTTGCTCTTGATAAGACGAGCAAGTTACGTCTCACCAGAAGCATTGTTGTTGCAGAGAAGAACGCGCAATCTTTCAGTCTAATACTTGAAAAAGGAAAACTATTTTCAGAGCAATTTTAACATTTTTCATTATGCTTATATAAGAAGTGAGGTGCTGGTGGTCATTCTGGGAGTGAGGTGAAACACTATGCACAGACTAAGACATGGCAACTTCCCAAAATTAAGACAGGAGAGCTCCAGGAAACGGCTGAAATTCCACGGGTACACATAGATGTTCCAGGAAGGTTGGAAGGAAAATAACAGGTCTCTGGTGAAAACAAAAAACAAAACAAAACAAAAACAGGAAAAGAGATATTTGGAGGTAAAGGAACTAGTTGTGAACTGTTGAGAATGGGCAGAAGAAGCTAAGAAGAAGTTCAATTTAGGATGGTAAGAAAAGGCTGACAAGCAAAGAAGTGCCCTTTGTGGGTCAGAAAGGAAGAAAGAGAAATTCGGCATCAAAAATTCAGGAATCCCAAAAAAGAGAATAAATGGAACGTATTTAAGTCACATATGATCCTGGGGAATCCGCATCTGCTCACCAAAAGATAGTGCTCCCAAATCCCACAGCAAGAAAATGAAGAATAAGATGACCTTGGTTTCTCTTCTATTTTTTCCCAGCATCTGTGAAAACAATCTGGCCAGCTATTCCCTCTTGGGTTGCAGGGAAGGGGAGAAGCATACAGACAACAAAAGTGGGAGGGAAATATAAAGGACAGCAGGATCAAGTATTTCAGTAGAGGAGAGACTTGGGAGTGCTATTGGGGGAAACACCCTGAGATGAATTTGGGATCTGTTGGGCAGGGGGCAGGGATCTGGTAGACCTGTGCCTTAGGGGGTCTACACTGGGCTTGTAGATAGTGATCACAGTCCAGAGACAACTTTGTAGGCTCAATAGATTCTTGGAAAATTAGATTAGATTTTGCTGTTCAATGAGTATGAGTATTTTATTCATTTATTTTTTTAAAGATTTTATTTATTTATTTGACAGACAAAGATCACAAGTAGGCAGAGAGGCAGGCAGAGAGAGAGGAGGAAGCAGGTTCCCCGCTGAGCAGAGAGCCCGATGTGGGGCTCGATCCCAGGACCCTGAGATCATGACTTGAGCCGAAGGCAGAGGCTTAAACCACTGAGCCACCCAGGCACCCCGAGTATGAGTATTTTAAATCTAAGACTGTGTCTGGTTCCCCAGGTAGCATACGTGGGGTATATAGAGTATGAGGATATGGTCCTGGGCACAAGTTACCAATCTACCATGGTTTCCAAGATAGCTCTTCTCTCCTGCCAGTGAGATCTCTGATCACATCTGCAAGTCTTCAGCAGTTTCCTCCAACATAGACTGGAACATAAAGGGCAACATTTAAATTTAAACTCATAGGCAGCTTCTAGTAAAACCCTTTTTGGAGGAAAAAACCTAATCTTGAAGGGAAACCTAGACTATTTCATTACTTAAAGTGGAATAATAATTGATAATACATTAGGATGCTTTAAGCTGAAAACAACAGAAAACCCAACCAGGAACATCAGCAACAAAAAGGAGGAGGTAGTATCTCCCGTAACAGTAAGTTCAAGGGTAAAACGGTTTCAGGGTCAATAAGCTCACTGTTCAATGACATCATTAAGACAACTGGTTGCACTGTGTTTTCCAATTTTCTATTTCTTCCTCTGCTCTTCCTTCCTCCAACCAAAAGATTGACCTTTGTCCACACATTTATCCTCTACAGTTGCAAACCCGCCACCAAAGTTGTAAGTGCTCCTTAGAGATGAAACAGGGTGAACAAAAGATGGTCCATTTCCTGCCTTGGATCTCTTTTTTTCAGAGGCAATTTTAATTTAGTTTTTTAAAAATTTTAATTTAAGTTTTCTTTAAACTTTCTTGTAATCTCTCTGCTCAAAATTGCTACTCATGCCAATTCCTAAACTAATTTTTGACATGGAAAATGGCCTTGCTATGATTGGTTCAATGTAATCAAGATCCACTCTGCTTTGGGCTGAAACCAGCTTTCCCAGAAGCACATTAAGTTGTGTTTATAGCTTACCAGATATAAGCATAACTTATATCTTAACATCTGAACAAAGTTGAGATATTATTAGTTAGGAAGAAGGGAGGAATGGCTGATGGAGAGGCAGCCATATTGTTTGTCTTAGAGAAGAACAGCTGTTCCTCCTGCTCCAACAATCCATTTGCCACAAGGATAATAACTGTTCTACCTTCCACCCCCAAATTTGGGTGTAACACTGAAGGAAGGAAGGCTTGGAGCAAGTTTGGATGCCCTGAGACCCAGTGAAGAATTCTACAAGTGCCAGAAAAATTAATGTGTGTCGCAGAAGCTTATATTGAAACATACCACCAATGGAGAAGCAGAGGTTTTACCACTGATGGTGAGAAAGGATCTTCCCATACCCAGTAAGTACCAGTTAGATGTTGCTCCTGTTCATCCCTTGGCCTGGGTTGTTTAATAGAGGCCCTGGTTTCTATGAGGCCTTATATGAGGCTGAAAATCCAGTTAATCTTATTATCTCACATATCCTTATAATATAGTCTCCCATAACTTAAAGTAACTTTAATAAGTTGGATTTTTCTCTGCGGAAAGTTAATTTAACCTGGAGCCCCAGGGTTGGGAACCAAATGAGACCTACAGATTTATTTTATCCTCACATAGTTAGCCTATAAAGTCATTTTAAAATTTCCAAATTACAAACATTTAAAAATCAAGATATTACATATTTTAAAATCTGGATTTCTGGATTTTTCTCAAAAAATCAGATCTGACCATGGGGTCACATGGTGACCACTGTCTGAAGCCGACTAGTGATTTCCCTCTGCCACCACCCCCCACCCCGCCCCTGGCTTTGGGAGAGAAGTAGATTCCCCAGCTTGCTACAGACTCCATTTCATATTCATCCACCTGCTTGATTCATCCTAAGTTTATGGCCCCTGGTTACCTACTCAAACCTACACGTGGACTTGCCCAATGTGCCTGAATTTGATAAATCCAAGAGTCATAGCCAGCTCAATCTGAGATTGAAAAGCAAATGCATACATAAAGGTAGAGACATATGTGTGTAACGCATGACAGGAGACATAGGATCTCCAAGAAGGGCTGAGACATGAGGCCCATCCCCCAAGGAAAAACATTCTAAAACTCATAGCCCTCCTCCCTCTCCCCACAAATCTTGGGAAGCTGGCCAGTCCTGACAGAAGAGAAAGAGGAAAGACTCAAACATGCTATTGTGTTCTGGTCTAGTCTACAACAATCACCATGTCAGGGGAGGCTGGAGAGCACTAGATCTGATTACCTACTGATGGTGATTTCAACTTGCAGAACAAGCCTGTTCCATTAGTGACTGTATATAATTACTAACTGATATGCTTTTGGGATCTTACCACAATATTCTTCTCAGGGATTTCTCACGTCTGGCGCCATCCCCTACACGCAGACACACAGACATATACACAGGTACACATACACACACACGTACACAAATACCATGCTCTAATCGTGATAGGTTTGCTAGCAGGTGGCCCAAATGGACTCTGAAACCTGGCTCTGTTTGTCAGCATTCTATACATGTTTCCAAGGTCCTTTTTTTTTTCTTTAATCCCCACTTAATGCCCACATCCTTTAAAACCTATCTTCCTTACTGAATGTTAGTGTCCAAAACTGAAAAGCCAGGGATGGGAGTGGAGGGATGGTTCTACCAATTATTTTCAGTAAGTGCCTAATTCCAAACTAAATCAGAACTGTAAAAATGTACTAACTTAACATCGCAGGGTCTCAGTCCAGAAATAGCCAACATTCAATATGAACAAAAATGTGCATAGCATGATACAAAGCTACATGTTGAAATGGACGATTGAGTACAGATCGTTTAGCTGATGAGATGACAGAAATAGTTCTTAAAAATTAGGACAGATTTTAAAAAAAATCAGCAAAACAGGGAACTAAGTATCATAGAGATTACTACGGCCTTTGGAGAAATTTCTATCAAACTGGTTGCAGCCATAGGGAAATTAGGCTAGTATGATAAGATCAGACATTTTGAGTCTAAAGCCCCTCTTCAAGTGTGGAAGGACACAAACAATGCTTCCTCCTGATAATGAAGGGTAGGAGAGTCTTCTGTCTGTTCTACTTTCTGGTGGCTTAAGGTACATGCCTCAGGAAAATCCTATTGAAAACAGTAGGGCTCATTCTACCTAAAAAGTTTCATTCAGCACCTGGAATGAAGGCTCTGGGAGAACATCAAGGAACTGGACATTTTCTAGAATTCCTCTCTGATCCTTTCATCACGCTAGGAAGTGCCTGAAACAGTAATTAGCCAAGGAACTGGGAACAGAGAGATACTGCATAGACCTTGGTGGGTTTGTCTCCA
This sequence comes from Meles meles, assembly GCF_922984935.1. Lineage (NCBI taxonomy): Eukaryota > Metazoa > Chordata > Mammalia > Carnivora > Mustelidae > Meles > Meles meles. The sequence continues at coordinate 31,015,609 of NC_060080.1, forward strand.
TTATCCAGTTCAACCGAATTCAATCAAAACTACTCTGTGCCCAGCACTGCACTAAGGGCTACAACAAAGGTGAAAGAAGTTTATGACAAAGCTCTTGACTTGAAGAAGCTTGCCATCTTATTGGGTAGGCTGAAGCCATACATACGAAGGAATTAGAGAACAACGCAGGACTATAACTGAGCATCAAAACGGATCTAATCTTTGCCTAATCTTGGGTTTCTTAGGTACCATTCCACAAATACATTTGTTAAATTATAACTAATTTAATTTGGTATAGTTTAATAAATTAAAATCCATCATTGGTCACTTTCCAGCACAGCTAAAACAAGTAGATAGATAATGTCAAGGGTTGAAAAGAATGTGGAGCAACTGGGCCTCTCATACATCAATGATGGAAGAAGAAATTGCTAAAACCACTTGGGAAAATTCTTGGGCAGTTTCTGTAAATATAAATATACCCTATGATCCAGAAATTCCACTCCTGGATTTATACCAAACCCACATGTATTTTCACCAAAAGACATATATAAAAATGGTCATAACTGCACTATTCATAATATTCCCCAAACTGGAAACCACCCAATGGCCATCGGTAGCAGAACAGATCTGTAGCATATTCAGGCAATAAGCTACTGAAGAGCCATGGGAATAAACAAACCACAACTATACCCAACAATATGGACGAGTCTTACCAACATAATGTGGTACAGAAAAAGGCAGGCCAAAAAAAAAAAAAAAAGACAACTACATACAATATGATTGTATTTGTATAAAGTTCAAAAGCAGATAAAACTGATCTATTACAGTAAAACTCCAGATAATGATAACCTTTGTTCAGGAAGGGTAGTTATTGAAATGACAGGCAAGAGGAGGACTCTGGGGGCTGATCATGATTATTTCTTGATCTGGGAGGTGATCACATGAGTGAGTGTTCACTTTGTGCAAATTCACCGAGAACTTTGTGATTTGCACACATTTCTATATAATCTGTCAATAAAAAAATCCATACAAGGGTAACATTGAGTATCTTAATCACATCAACATTTCCTAAAGATCTCTACTAATGAGTATTTGGAGCCCAGAAGAGTTGTAGAAATTTACTCCCAGCAGTCTTTGACTGGGCCCAGGAATTGCAAGTTTCTGAACTCCCTGTTCTATTACTGATTCTCTAGACAATTTTAGAAAAACATTACTTGTCATACCTCTATTTTTAAAAATAGCAAGTTTGGCTTTCATTCTTCAGTCACCAGCTAATAGGTTTGCCTTTAAGGGTAAAATATGTGAAATTGCCCAGCAGTTGATGCTTTTGACATTAAATCAAAATGAAAATTCAAGTCCCTTTCGATTTTCATGATGGGTAACAAAATTCTGCTGCACATAGGGAATGGGTTGTTACTGTCCAAAGGAAATCATTATCATTCTCATGCTCTGCTCAGCCCACAGGTGAAGGTTAGACTGCCTGCCATAAATCTTTATGTGGAAGCCAAGCTCTCTTTTCCTTTCCTCTCAGAAAGACGGGGACAGGTGCTTTCTCAATCCTTATGTGGATGGATTCCCTAGCTCTGAGGAACAGGAGAAGAAACAAATCTTAGCAAAATATGAGCCAAAATGTAAAGAGAGTTGGTCTGGTTGGAAGGGGAACTGGGGCTGTCATTTACTAGCTGGAAAATTTTAACAAGTCATTCCACCCCTCTAAATTTCAATTACCTCATGTTTAAGATGAGATAACAATCCCTTTCTTACTTACATCATCGGGTTGCTTTGAGGTAAAAGTGAGACTACGTACGTAAAAGTTTTTTGGAAACTAGGAACTGCTACCCAAATGCAAAGGATTATAATTGTGTTAAGAATGCTGGTAGACGGGCACCTGTGTGGCTCAGTGGGTTAAAGCCTCTGCCTTCAGCTCAGGTCATGATCCCAGGGTCCTGGGATCGAGCCCGCATCCTCTCCGCCTACTTGTGATCTCTGCCTGTCAAATAAATAAAATCTTAAAAAAAAAAAAAAAAGAATGCTCAGTAGACTCTCTTGTTTTAAAGTCAAGAGTCCAGGGGCTGTGGGTATAATGCAGTGAGTAAGACAGACGAGGGCCCAGCAGTCAAGCAGCTTATGTGGCGGGGAGATATCTTTACAGATAGTAAAAGGCCAAACGAAAAATAAGACGACTTTGACAGTCAATAACATTGTCATAACACGATGTGGTGACAGATGGTGACTACACTTATCATGGTGAGCACTAAGTAATGTGGCACTGAGAATTGTGCAATCGTTATGTTGCACACCTGAAACTAATAATAAATAAATAAATAGGATGAGTTGGGTTAGTTAAAAAGTGCTATGAAGAAAAGAAAGCAAAGCAGTGCCATAGAATGACCAGGACGTTTCATGAGTTTGGACGACCGCAGGCAGCATCCCTGAGAGGGGACCATTGAGGCTGTGTCCTGAAAGTGAAGAGGAAGCGTGAGGCGCCCCAGATGGGCAGAGGCAAAGGTGCTGAGATGGGAGGAAGCTTCACACATTTGAGGACCAGACAGAGAGCCCCTGTGTCTCGAGCAGGGAGAGAGAGAGGTGGCCTGAACAGCAGGGAGGGGCCAGAGCACAGAAGATAGCATGGATTGTGCTAGAAGCTGGTCACTTAGGGAAAGGGTGCAGGTAGAAAAGGGCACAAGACCGAGACTTGTGGATAGCAGAGGAAGACCTGACAGCAAAAGACTTTTCTCCCAGGGAAATAGCTGTGAAATCATAAAATCAAGCCTTACTTCTGACCTGCAGGATTTCAGATAAACACCACTTAGTTTCCAGAGATGGATTCACTTTGAACTGGTAAAGGGTAAGCCTTGTACAAGGCTCTTCCAAGGCCCTGGGAGGGTACTCCAGCATTCTTGCAATCCAATTTGGTATTCTTTTTCTTTAAAAGGTCTCCCCAGACCTGCCCCTCCCCCTGAATGTGTCCAAATGCTATTGTAAATTTCTAGAATCAGAGTTTCAGCAATAAGCCAGGACCCAGAGGTTTGTAAATAAGCCTCCTTTTGACGACTCAGGTCCATTTCAACCAGCTCAGGAAGCCTGAGATCAACATTTCTGTGAGGTCCTCTACTTATTACTTCTCTTTCTTACTTGACCCTGGGGCCAGGCTTTCTACAACCTGGCCCTAGCTAACCTTCCCAGCCTCACTCCCCATGGCTTCTCCAAGCCTTTTCCCTCTTCTGCCTCCCCTGCTTCCCCACACCCTTAAAAAGCTCCAGCAACTTCTTCCTGTCCTGGCAACCAGCAAATCCTCTCTTGGCTCCGTATTTTTACACATGCGGTTCCTAGTGCCTGAACACTTTTCCCCCCCGCTCTTCTTCTGTCAAGCCCTTGTTGTACCCATACTCTATAAAACTGGAGCCCTCTTGTCCTCCTCCTCCAATTACTCCCATGACACTGAACGCTTCACCCCATGAAGACGCCAACCTCACTGTAGTCAGAGTTACTCATTTCCACAGAACTGATGTCTATTCTCACGCCCCCCATAGCACACTGGCCTAGTGGATTCCTTGAGAACAGGTTTATTCATCTCCTGCATTCTCTTGCCCCATCCGAGGATCTAGCACATCAAGTAGTGAATCAGGGGATGGCAACCTTCCAAATGCTTAGCAGGAGAAAACATGAGGGTTTGAGGAAACTTTTAGTTTTGCCAACATAGCTCTAAGCTTTTTTTTTTTTTTTTCCTAATTCACGCACACGTCTATCCCAGCATGCCCCGCGCCTAGTGAACACCGGGTGGTCGGTAAGTGGTTGCTGGCAGCATGGTTGCGCACCTGTGCCCACCTGTGGGCTCCGGGCTCCCCCGGGAGCTCATTCTCCAGTGCAAGGTGGAGCACGGCACTTACTATACACAAAACTTAGTAAATAGCTCATTTCAAATTCAGAAAGTGTTATGAAGACCTTAAAAGGATGATATAGCTAGAGGAAGGGAGCCCCTGCGGACGGAGCACCAGGGACCACCACTCCAAGAAGTAGCAAATGACCGCAGCTTATCACTGGGATTTGCTCCACACATAAGAAGGAAACTGTCCGGTTCTCTCGGGACTATGGGTTTGGGAAGCAGGCCAGTTTGACTTGGTGGGGGCTCTTCCTCCCCCCACCCCACCCCCCCCGCCAGCAAAGCTTTCCCAGGGCTGCCCCAGGCAGCGGGGTGGAGGAGCGGCCTCAGTGTTTACTAAACAAATCAATGTGATTATCCTGTCAAGATCTGAAAGACAAAGACAAAACACTTAGCATAAATACAAGGCCACCTATTCAATGAAAGCCTCAAACCAGGGCAGCTAAAAGCCTGCATATAAAGCAGTCAGGGAGTTTTATTAAAAGTGAGTTACAGGGACGCCTGGGTGGCTCAGTTGGTTGAGCAGCTGCCTTCAGCTCAGGTCATGATCCCAGCGTCCTGGGATCGAGTCCCACATTGGGCTCCTTGCTTGGCGGGGAGCCTGCTTCTCCCTCTGCCTCTGCCTGCCACTCTGTCTGCTTGTGCTCACTCTCGCTCCTCTCTCTCTCTGACAAATAAATAAAAAATCTTAAAAAAAAAAAATTTAAAAAAAAAAGTGAGTTACATAAAAAAAAAAAGTGAGTTACATAACTTGAAGACTTGCTTGAGACTCAAACAAAGGCGTTCTTATCTCAAGGTTAAAGAAAAGAATTAAGACTAGCGGTCTCCAAGCACTTCGCCTATAAACTTTCTGCAGACAGGGAGGCCCCCAGGGCGGGAGGGGGGTGGTGGAAACTAGGGGTAACCAAGGCCTCAGGTGGCATGCTGTTTCCTAGGGTTCATCAGGATGTCTTGGGGCGGAGTGTTGCTCCCCACTGGTGGTGGAATCACAGGGCTGTCCCATCATCACCAACTCGCCACTCAAGACTGTTCTATTCTGCCAACCCCGACTGCTGCTGTGGTTAAGAAACCCCAGAGGTGACCCAGTCAGGTACTGCAGGACAGGGACCAGAACTCCTGCCATCCTGGCCCGTACCCCTTCTGCTCTGCCCCACTGCCTGCACCTTCAGACGTATCCACAGACACTGGGTCAGCAGCTGATGGCTGGAGGGGCTGTTGGGGGTGTCCCTCACACACTGGCAGAGGTAACCTCTGCCCCCCAAGGCTTCTCCTTTTCTTTCCTTTTTTTTTCTTTTTTTTAAGATTTTATTCATCTATTTGAGAGAAAGAAAAAGAGAGTGAGAGCAGGGGGATGGGGCAGAGGGAGAAACAGACTTCCTGCTGAGCGGGGAGCTAGCCTTGGGACTGGAGCCCAGGACCCTGGAATCAGACCCAAAGGCAGATATTTAATCAACTGAACCACCCAGGTGACCCTTTCTCCCTTTCCTTTCTCCTCCTTTCTTCTTTCTCCCCTTTCCTTCCCAACCTGGCTCTGTCCTCAACCCACTGAAGACACAGAGAGACCCTGATGCTTTGTTTTGTCTCATGGGTGGCAATGGGAGGCGGTGCAGGCTGGAAACAAAATGTTTCTCTTTCAACCTCTTCTGCCTCTATTTCAGTCTAAACCTTGCCCACCCAGGTCTCTGACCCCATTATCCCTGCCCCAGCCTTTTCCTCACTACTCTTGATTGTCTCTGCTAGAAAACTGGTCATGTTTAAGGCAGAACCTGCCAGAAGGTCATTATATTTTATAGGCCACTCTTCAACGCCCAGCAGGTTTCACCAAGAAACAGGGTCCTATCAATGGACATTTTTTAAAGGATAAATTCTTTGAGACAGGGACTTCTGGACCTCTCTGAGATTACAATTTAGAGGTAATCCTCCTATTCCAAGGGGAATCAAAGCTACCCAACTCCACCACCGCCTCCTTCGGGGAGCAGTAATCCAACCCTGGTGTCTGTCACTTGCCCCGCCCAGGGGCTCTGCCTTCAGCGGAACCTACATTCACCTGGCTGTGTATCCTGAGGCCACACCCTTGGGTGCTAGTGTCCTTGGGGATGTACTAAGCTAGTCAGCTCAGAACTCCTGACTTGCACAAATGAGAAAAGGGCTACCTCTGAGCCATTATGTGAGTGGTTTATTATAGCTTTAAATCCAGCAGGATGAGGTCCAAGCTGGTTCTACAGAGGGACAATGAAGAAGTTCTTTGGGGGACCTGCCGGGCTAGGTTAAAGTACCAGGCAGGCTCTTTCAGCTTCCGCAGGCTCCCAGGAGGGTTGGCATTACACAATCTCTAGCCGGACAGACAGGCAGAACTGGCAAGCTCGCAGGAACACAACGAGGTCTTGGGAGAGAGCTTTTTCCCTGCAACTCTGCCAAGGTTCCTAATCACACTGGCTCTAGATTTAGGAACTTGACAAAATGATAAGGTCTGAAATTTATTTTGCCGCTCCAAAGAAAATTGTAAGACTCCCCACAAGCTGGAAAATTTTCTAAGTGTTAATTTTGAATAAGGGGCTTTTCCAAAACCCTTCGGCATTAGTCAGGCACACCGGAGAGAATGAAAACTTGGCTTTCTGGGGGGCCAGTTCCTGCAATGCCCCTTTCTCTTTGCTGGGCAGGGTTTGTCTTTAATTTGCATCAAAACAAAGGGCACCAGCAGCAAACTGGGTGGCTGGGTTGCTGGATTGTTTTGCATTTTTCTATCATCTTATTTAGAAAGCAAATATTATTATTGCTTATTTTGGCTCCCTCCAAGTGAAATGGTCTTTTGGATTGAGCACATTTCAGGCTTAGTGACGGGTCGGGGAGAGAAGGCCCAGGGTGTATGAGAGCATGTGTTCAAATTTCTAGTGCTGCCTTTAGAACAATCGGAGTGAAATCTCCCCAGGGTGTCCAACTGTTCCCAGAGGGCACGTCCTCCCTCTCCCCCAAGGAATCAGCCAGGGAGACCAGAGGATTAAAACAGGGAGAAGGCTACCTCTTCTGTGGCATCCAAGGGTTGGGCCTGATGACTTCTGGTTGTACTTCTGGAAACTACCATCCACCTCTACGGGGCTTAGCCATAGGAAAGAGCCATAGAACATCTCCATGGTGTCTCCTGCAGGAATGTCATTGAAAACATAGAAGAACCATCATGCAAGACAGTCTTTATGAGGATTCTCAGGACAAATTTCCTTCTGGCCTTAAGACCACAGACACACATCCATCTCTTGAACAATTATACCACCTTAGGATATTTGCGTACATTCTTGCGAACAGTCTTCAGAACCCAGACATATATTCTGGAAGGATCGTATATTTGTAGTTCTGTCAGGGCTGCCTTTGGGGGATCTGCCTCCCCAGACCCTCAAACCCCAGAGAACACCTCCCAGGAACCATCAACCCAGACCCAGAGCTTCAAGAAGCCTGACATCAGCCCAAAAGCAAATCTCTATGGACATATCATTCTTTCAATACCAAATAGTTCATATGACAAATATGTATAGAGCACCTACCATGTGTCAGAGGATACCGGCATGAACCTGACAAGCACAATTCCTTCTTCTCATAGAGTATGCAGCCTAATAGGATTTACCACCCTGGACCCATCTGAGTTTGTAGATATGCCAATGAAATTAATAGGCAGCTAAGGTAGAAACCTGAGAAAAAGACCAGAAGACCAAGTTAACAGCAACAGCAAAAAAATGATCTGAGTCAGAGTGAAAGAGAAGAACACTTAGAGAAAGTGAAGGAACTATATTTCTGTTAGCTGTGTGTAATCTTAGGCAAGAGACTTAACCCCTGAGTTCCTATCTAAAAAACCAATAATACCCCAAAGGCTTACAGTGAGAAATAAATGAGATAAAGCACTTACCACATTGATAAAGCTTCTTGCACATGCTCTATAAACACTTCTTTTGCTACTATCCAAGGAGTGCTGAGAGGAGAAGGGCTCATGGGATGGGCATTGTGGCCACATGACCTATTTCAGTGGGATTGGTGTTAGAAATGGAAATGCGGGGACAATGGAAGGGTCATGCCCATGGTATCTCCTGAAGCCCTATTATTTGCAATGGAAACTATTTTTTCTCTTACACTACAAAAATTTCTAATCACAACCCACATGCCCTCTCTCTTTAAAGATAGGGTAACTCCCACTGTCCTTTCCATTTTACTGTTGAGAGTGGGTTCCATTTTATTGACCCTGGCCAACATTAGTAAGTTAGCACAGGTAGCAAGTCCAGACCTTCTAACTCGTGCCCCATGTTTGTGCATATTCTGTTCTGAGGGAAAGTGGAAATCCGTTTGGTTTCTTCTTTGTTCCTTTTTGGCAGTAGCAAGCAGTGTCACATGCCACAGACAAAGATCTACACAGCACACATTCTAATTTAGGAGTTCCTTACAGCTGAGTTTGGGTTATTGCTTCTCTGAATAGTCAAATACCTCCTTAAATGTAACATCCAAGTAACTGTTGGTTGCAACCCTTGACCTAGAATTCTGAGATGCAAAAGTTAGGGAAGTTCCAGAGATGTGGTTCCCTCTTTGGCTTGCATGTCAGCCTCAGCAAATGGCTCACTTCTATGTCAAGGCATTGATTTCCAGCGTACAGTCTGGGCAATGAAATTTGGATCTCAAAGCAGCAAGATCCTAAAATCCCAGGGTTTTGAAAACCCAGTTTCCTTACATTCTGAGCTTCATCCTACCCCTCAGCCCCCACCCACACCCATTCCTTCACCCCTACCCACCCTTCATATCCCTAAAGAACCTTCTCCAAGGCCAAGCAGAGAGTAGCTCTAGAAACAAAGCAGTGAAAGGGAATACTCACATGGCCCACCCCCCAGCACTAGTGCCCTAGGCATTGAGACACACTTGAAAGAAATGACCTTGCTGTATGAATACCAAGAAAGGCTAGGAGATGACGGAGAAACACGCTACTAGTAATTTCAACTCAAGCAGGGTGAGCAGACCAGTGAAAAGAATAGAAGAGGGGCAACTTTCCAGCTCTCAAGCCTTTATTCTCTTTATTCTCTTATAATGTTAATGAGCTAGATTGGGCTCAACATAATCCCCCCACCCAGTTACCTTCAGGGGATTGGTGGGCCCTTCTGACCCACTGCCAATGAAACTTGCGTGAAGAAAAACTCACTGGGCATAAACTGGTACATCCAGGATCTAGAGTTAGCTGTGACCACTGGCAATAGTTTTTGGACAGAGAAAATGTTTTTAGGAACCTACTCTATCATTGTTCTGCCCTATAAATTCAGAAGACCTACCTCTCCTGACTTCTCTTATCTTCTCAACCTGGTCTCTTTAAGAACCGTTGAGTGTTTATCAACTACTCATTCTGGTAGAGTGATAAGGAGGAATTCTCTAATGTTTTCTGCAATAAAGTTTCTGTGTTCTGTTTTCTTGCTTAGGCAAGTAGCCACAAGTCTGGAAGATTTATCAATTTATTACCCATGCCAATGTGGGGAGCTTGCAACTTTGAATCAAGCCAGAGATATTTGCTATGGTACAAACCTAGCAAGCCAGTGTGGAAAACTCAGGAGAGAATATATTTGCTTTGAACAAATTATTCAAGTTGACAACATCCCACGTTGCAGATCAATTGTCCATTGAATCGTAATGCCTTATAGCCACATGGCCCTTCAGGGAGAGCTTACAAAGCGTGTTCTTATTTGTTATCTCCTGACCCTCCCAGAGGCCCTCAGCTGTGGGCTAGACTAGTGTTATCACAGAGCAGGCTCTGGACTTTGAGCCCAAAGTAGAGGGCTCTGGCTCCAGCCACTTCCTGATTGATGTCCTTAGGCAATTTCCCTTCAAATGTGATCCTCCATCTTCTCCTCTGCACAGAGTAGCTAAAACACCCAGAGATGGATGGGTCTAGCAAGGCTTTAGTTTCAGGACCTTCTGTTGCAGAATTTCTTTTTTCTCAGTGCCCATGGGTCTTGGTCACACTGCTTCAAAGAAATGAAGAGGTAGACCAGATGAATAGTGGTGGGCAACAAAGCCGTTTACTGGACAATAGTACAAAGCTCTGGAAGAGGGAGGGTATCTGAGAGGGTTGCCACCAAAGTTTGGTTTTTGTTCTTTTTTCTTTAAGATTTTATTTATTTGCTTGACAGAGAGAGAACAGGAGAGCACACAAGCGGCAGAGGGAGAGGGAGAAGCAGGCTCCCTGCTAAGTGGGGAGCCTGATACGGGGATTGATCCCAGGACTGTAGGATCACGACCTGAGCCAAGAGCAGTTGTTCAACCAACTGAGCCACTCTGGAATCCCAGCCACCAGAGTTTCTAAGTCTAGTGGTGTTTATGGGCTTTTGGGCTGGCTCTTTTAATTTGATCTAAACCTCCATGTGCCTGTCATCCAATCAGGTTTTTGTCGTCTACCTATCACATGAGAAAGGGTGGAGGGCACCTTCCAAGGTGGGTATAAAATCCTTTTAAGGGTGGATTCTTCTTAGGGCTGATTGTAATAAGTTTCAGGACTCCCCAAACTTACATCAGTTTCCCAATAAAGCCTGCTTAGTCTAGTATAAGAAGCCAAAATATGACCGTTATTTCTGTGGCCTCAGCTCTGACAAATGGCCCATGATGGTCACCATTCAGACCCGTGTACTAGGTGGACTTTGTTGGTGCCCCTCCTGGATAGCTGAAAAGGGCTCATAACTGGCCCCGTCTCTGGAGAATTGCCTTCCACTGCATTGGAACCCCTTGTCCTGGAGATTACACCATCACCTCTATTCAGGGCAGTCAGCCAATGTCTGCTTAATATGGAATGGCCGCCTGTAGAAACAGCTGCAGCCCTGACTCAAGGTGAGACCAGCTCTGTGATACAATCCACACTCCTTTGGGATCAGATCGAAGCTAGAATGCAGCTGGGCTGACATCCTGGCTTAGCTTCTTCCTCTGTCTCATTCTGCTTCCCTCATTCCCTTTCTCCTAGAGCATTGCCCTTCCAAGTTATGTGTATCACATAAAGTGATAAGGAGAGTATCATCTTTTCCCATGTCAAAGCCTGTCTGGTCCACTTTCAAACACAGCCAAAAAGCCACGAGCCTGAGACCCACTGCAGCCAATGCTCAGGCTACCGCACAGATGTGTTTACTTATTCCATGACTAGCATCCCTGTCTGAGGCCCATCCTGGGCCCCTAGCCAAGCTCAGAGACCCAGAGTTCTAAGTACCTTTGGAACTCGGTGGTGGGAGGGTGAGGGCAGTGATGCTGAGCATTTGGTAGAACTCCAAACCGTGGCCGCCCCACCTTTGGTGTCTTCTCTGAGCATTTGCTTTAGATGTTAGGAAGGAGACCAAACGGTGAGGGAAAAAAAATGACTGGTAGCATCATTTCTCTTTCGATCATTTCCTTGGCCTTTTTACTGCAGGAGATTTATAACTAGCTCTTTGTCCCCACTGAATAGGAGAGGAATCCAGGCTCTCCAGCGTTGCCTGTCATTTTAGAGAAAGACAGAGTTTAGGAGGAAAGAGATCTAGAGCCTCTTTCTGTCTCATCTCTGACTTGGTTTGTGACTGTAAATGAATGAATTGTCACCCGTTTGCACTCCTGTCTGTGGCATGGGCATTTCCTTCCACACCCCACAAAGAGAAAAGACTCTTGGAGAAAGATCATCATAAGAGCAAGACAACGTCTATAAAAGAGACATAATTTTTAAATCACCAAGAAGGACACATGAGAAATTCCTCATGGAGGGGAATAAAATGTGAGGCAGGAAGGAAGTATTTAATACCCAAGTGCTTGCTCCCTGAGGCTTAGCCCTAAAGGTAATCTAGAGATAACTAGCCTTACCACTTCCTTACACAAAAGAGACAGGTATGGGCTTTGCACAGATTGTGAGGATCTAGGTCCAAATCCAGGGGCATCATTGAAAAGAAAGAACAGGTGGGCCTGATGAGTTTAGGCAGGTACATTCCAGAAACAGCTATCACAGGTTGGAAAAGCCCAGTTAGGGGGACTACAGATCCAAGAAGCAGGGACCAGGAAACTCACCCAGATAAGGCTCCCAGTGTCCAACATGAAACTCACCAGAATCCTGGCTTTTCTTGACCAGCAGGTTCCTATAGACATCCTTGGGGCTTATCTCAGAATGTGGGCAGTACTATATTGACAGGGGAGCAAAACAACAGGATTAACTGTGTGACCTTGGACAACTTGTCTTCCATTTCCTCATCTGTAATAATTCCTCCTTTACTCATCTTTTGGGCTGGTATCAGATTCTGTTTGAGACAGTATGTACGAAATTGCTTTGTAACCTGTAAAGTGATAACTGTACAGGTAAGACAACAGTATCTGTGGATAGGTAAGAAGGGAGAGAGAAAAGAAAGCTTTCCAGAATAGGAAGAAAGGTGTTCCAAGACCTGTAGTCTCATCCAGCCTGATCTCTGAGCCAATGTAAGGCCAGGTTTGCAATGCAGGCGGAGCCTTCCTTGCTATTGAGGGGGAGCTGGAAAGAGCCCCATGCCTAGTGTCCAGTGCTCCTGGCAAGAATAAAATCTGCCTTTGGGTGTCCTCAGAAGTGGGAGCTGCAGTCTAGTCTTCCTATCACAGGCAACCACATATGGTCCATCTGTCGGACTGTTCTCTGCCATGATTTCTGGTTCCAATTCCCTCCCCAGCTCCCTTTGGGACTAGGGCCCATCCTTAAGCTCTGATCCAATTGGCTGGGGCCCTGTTCCTTCCAATCTCTCCCCCAGGACAGATGGACATGTTGGATAAACATGTTGGATATACATAGAGCACCCAAACTCTCAGAAATCCTATCCTCTGCTCTCTACCTGCTCAACCCAAATAGAATCCCGCATGGACCAGCTCAGTCTGGATCACACTGAGCACCACTCCCCAAGCTTACTGGTATGAACCATAGGTTCTACTCCTGGGGGAGGAGTCGTCTTCTGCCATTCCCTCCATCCCAGCCCTTTCCCCCTTCACCCCTAAAACAACACCCCACAAACGTTCTCTCTCCTCCCCACTGGGAGTCCACAGTATTCATAATGGCAGTTTTTAATATCTTTCTCTAAAAATTTCAGCAAAGACAAGAAAGGCACAAGATAAAAGACTCGAAAGAAATAAGGAACATGTACTTCTAAAATTTTCATCCTTCAAAGGAAGAATCAAACATAAAATATTAGTGTTGAAAGCACAGGTAGATGAGTGATATTTGCATATTCTTTAAATTATAAATCAGTGTGCTGCTCTTTTAAAAAATAATTTTTTTTTACTTAAACAATTTAGGTAATTGAAGTGATGAAGTTTGTGGAACCCTGATGGCCTGTGAAATACCTTGTAGGTCCTGCACATACCACTGATGATTTTATATTTTGCCGACGTTCTGGGTAATCCTCAAAAGAGTGGGAAAAAGACGTTAAGCTTCCAGCCAAACAGAATGAGGCTGCTTTTGTTACTCATCTAACAGTTTGCAAAGATGACGTATGGTGATTGTTCTCCTGCTAGGCCAGGCAGGAATGGACCCTGGGCAGCTGAGTGAGGGTGGCATGTCTCTGAAAGTGTCGTCCCTGGAGCAGAGGACAGAACTCTTGGTGGCTTCATCTTGAGACCCCTGCTGATTGTAAACCAAGTGGCAGTTGTGAGAAGTGGCTTCAGGGGCTTGGATTGGACACTCGGGAGACGAAATAGGAAGACAGAGATGGGAGCCGAGACAGGAAATTGTCTACTTGGGAAGGGGGCGGGAGCAGCTTTTGATAAAGCCTCTGAAGCCTTGAGATGGCCAGGGAGGGAGCTGTTTAAGCATCCGGTGGTGCTTCTCTTCCTCCAGGAGTGCGGGTGAGAAGGGTGGGTCCCTGGGTGTAGAGAAAGACTGAAGACATTTCTGGGTTTGGTGCTAGTTCCCCTGCTGCTTGGCAGCTGGTTAGAAAGCAGATAGAAGACTTTCTCCTTAAGTCACAGCTCAATCTACTCCCTCTAAAATCCACCAATCTTGCAGCATCGAGGATGGGCATAGCCTCAAACTAAGAATATCTAAGCATCTAGAACAGGAATCCACACTTTGTTTTGTTTAGTGGGAAGTCTCTACTTCTTTGATCTTGACTATCAGGTAATGTGGTAGATCATTTAGGTCAAGTCTGGTAAACAAAGCAGGCAATTTGGGACCCAAAATCACAGTGGGAGCATATGGGGTCCCTGACGAAGGTGGCTCCCAGGGGCTTTGCTGGAACTGGCTGGTTATTAACCTAGACAGTCGAAAGTACATTTCAGCAGAGGGCAAAGGTAATGAATGAGAGAAGAGGAGGAAGGACGCTCATGAGGGTCAAAAGCTGTGCTCGTGGTTACTCTTCTACTTAAAATCGTTCTTTGGCTTCCCCTTGTCAAAGGGTGAACACTGCCGTCTATCAGGGTGACATACAGGACCTGGCTCGGCTCTATCTCTTGACATGACCTCCAAACATTCAGTTTCAGGCATCTAGATTCCTAGCAACTGGGATGATCTAGCAACTATTTGACCGTGGGTCAGTTTTCCTCACCCTGGAATAATTCCTTCCCTTCCTATGCCTGGGAATTGCCTCTTCATCCTTAAGAATCAGACTCCCCGGGGCTCCTGGGTGGCTCAGTGGGTTAAAGCCTCTGCCTTCGGCTCAGGTCATGATGCCAGGGTCCTGGGATCAAGCCCCACATCGGGCTCTCTGCTCAGCAGGGAGCCTGCTTCCTCCTCTCTCTGCCTGCCTCTCTGCCTAGTTGTGATTTCTCTCTGTCAAATTAATAAAAATATTAAAAAAAAAAAAAAGAATCAGACTCCCCTCCCGAGCAACCTGCCTCTCCCCCCATTGACCACTTCCACCTCGGGCTACGACTGTAGCCTATGTGCTGCTTTATTAGACTCACTGGTTTCATGAGTCTTTAAATCCCTGAAGTGGGAGCTGACCCCGTCTTATCACCCTCCATACCTCCAGTGCCCAGCACTGTGCACGGCACGTACTATGTACCTCACCAATGATTGTTGAATCAAACTGAATTAAAATTGAGCATGACTCTGAAGTAAAAAGCCATTTGCTTTTTCTTGTTCAATTCACAAACATGGTGAGAAAAAAAATAAAGTACTATGTGCATTTCACCTCCAAATAAAGAACAACTTTTACGTGAATTTTGGATTTGCAAATTCTGTCAAAGTGTATGTGAAGACAAAAGAACCATCGTGAAAGAAAACGGGACACCTGGATCCTGGGTCCTGGCTTTTCTGCTTACCACCTTCTACGGACAGTAGGTAAGCCACTTTACCTTAATTCCTCCAGCTTCATGGATTATAAAGTTTTCTTGTTTAAAATACCAGATAAGGCCACCTGGAGGGCTCAGTGGGCTAAGCGTCTGCCTTCAGCTCAGGTCATGATCTCAGGGTTCTGGGATCAAGCCCCGCATTGGGCTCCCTGCTCAGCAAGGAGTCTTCTTCCCCACCCCTCCTTGGCTGATCCTCCTACCTGTGCTCAATCTCTCTCTCTCTCAACTAAATAAATAAAATCTTTTAAAAAAAATAAATAATAAAACACTGGATAAGCTGTGAATGGATCTGCCAATATAAGGTGTCATTAGGTGTACCTGACCGATTCCCCAGGAATAAACGTCAAATATATTCAACACCACAAAGTGTTAAGCAAAACTCCCATCTGTGTTTGATGATTTAGAAGGCATTTCAGTAAGTGCTTTGGGCTCATCATTATAAACATCATTTACCCTTACACCATAAGGGTGTAAATACCAGTTAATTTGTGCAAATACTTTGTGCAAACACCAGTTAATAGAAAGTTCCATTTGATAGAATGGTAGATAAGCCAACCTTTGAATAATATTGTGATTTTGCTTTTGTTTTTGTTTTTTTAACGGGCACACCATGAAACAATCTAATGAGGTTACCACCAAAGGAGCTTTGAGTTTTCGTGAGTTAAATGCATGGTTGGGCTGGAAAGGATTGTTTTACCTCCGTCACTTTAATCACGGTTTACTGGTCCCGCGTGGGTTTGGAGGGATGGTGTCAGGCATTATGATGTGTGGTCAGTGACTCACACTCAAATCATTGTTTTCAGGCGGGAGAATCAAACATTCAGTCAATAAGCCTTGTAAAATTCTTATTTATAGGGAGGCTAACCAGCCTTTGGGATTAATCTCATCCAAAGAGGGTTTTGAAGACCTTCACTGACTACAAGTCTGACTATTCTGGTTGACCAGAGTGACGCAGGAGCTGCATTCTAGGGAAAACTTCCGTCTTCCTCCAGACTTCTAAACCCCCTACACTGTGGTGAACGTTACTTCATAAAGACGCGGTCCGGGGGCACCTGGGTGGCTCAGTCGTTAAGCCTCTGCCTTCAGCTCAGGTCATGATCGCGGGGTGCTGGGATCGAGCCCCGCATCGGGCTCCCTGCTCTTCAGGAAGCCTGCTTCTCCCTCTCCCACTACCCCCTGCTTGTGTTTCCTCTCTCACTGTCTCTCTCTCTCTGTCAAATAAATAAATAAATAAAATCTTTTAATTAAAAAGAAGCAGTCCAGGAGCTGAACAAGAGCTGTTCAGAGACAAGGTCGGAAAGCAGAGGTGGAAGGGCTGTTCTTGGGGCAAAGACCCTGCATTCAAGTCTCTAGGGAAGTAAAGCCAGGTTTGGTAGAGTGAGGAGGACAGAAAAACTGGATGAATGTGGAGTCTGCCCGGAAAGGGCTGGACATGAGTGGGGAAATCAGAAGTCACAGGGGCAGGCAAGGAGAAGCTGCTGGAGACCGGCTGGAGCCGAAGGGGGCTCCCGCTCAGGGTTGAGGGGAGCTCTGCAGAAGGCAGGACATGAGAGAGCATCATTGGGGATTAAGGAGGTAGACCCGCCTTCAGAGGCCCGGCCGGCAGGGACAGCGGCAGGGCAGGAGCATGCTTTGCACCGGGTCTAAAACAGAACAACCCATGCAAAAGCCAAAAGCCAAAAGCCACGCTGCTCAAGGGAGGGCCCCGGAACCTGTTAGAAATGCAGAGGCCCAGGTCCCACCGCAGCGCTCCTAAATCACAGCCTGCACTTGAACAGGATCCCCGGGGAATGGGATGCACAGGAAACCAAGCCCTGGTTTGTGTTGTTGTTGCTGTGGTTGTTTCCAGGCCCCTTGCCACCTTCTCTTTGTTCTCCTCCTTCTCGCCTTCATCTTTCATCGCTTCTTTCAAATTCCAAAACCAGGTCATGTGCGAAAATCAGTATCTGTTTGTCTCAACCTGGTCGAATTCACACACTCAAATACATCTCTACTTGAGGCCCCAACTCCAAGCACAAAGCAGCCTCAATTCCTGAACAAGTGAAAAGAGTAGTTTCCCTGGGCCCCAGAAAGACAGCAGGCCAAGAGCCCTCCCCCACGAGATCTATATTTGTGTCATTTATTTGTACAGAGTCTAAAGTGTACACAGGGTTTTGTTGGGGAACATGCCAACAAGGCTACAATCCCTGCCCTTTAAAAAATATGTTTTTTTTCTCTTATGCCTTAGGGAACAGCTAGGGTGGGGAGGGAGTTATGAAATCTTTGGACCAAAATATATGAGATGAATAGGAGGAAGCCGTAAGCATTTGTTAGGGCCTCTAGACCTCTCTAAGAAAACAAGCAGGACTTTCCCAAACAATATGCATGAGCAGATTTTTGCTGTACAAGGAAACCAGTCCTCATTTCTCTGACAAAGTCTCAGACACACACACACACGCACACACACTCCGTAGGAAATCTTACAGGCATTTGAGCCAAAGATGTCCATTTAAAAAATAAATTTATAAAAGGAAATTTAAAAAGGAAACATATTTAATGGTACCTATAAAAAACAGTTAAATAAAGTATGAAACAACCATTTGATAAATTACGTAGCCCCTCAAATCAGGATTTCAATAATATTTAGCACAAAACATTAACAATACATGGCAAGGTAGGATACAACATTTTATATTCACCCTTACCCTACTTTTACGTAAATAAAAAAGAGGAACTAAATATAGCAAAATGTTAATTATCTATATCTCTGGAATTGATATAAGTGATTTAAATGTTATTTTTTGCACTTGTCTATATTTTCTAGCTAGTATGGACATATACGACCCATATGAGTACTCTTCTAAATGGTCATGTTTGTCTCAGTAAAAGTTCTTTCTTGACTCCACAAATTCTCCTTTCTCTCTACAGCTTCCCCAAAGCCCACTTACTTTTCAAAACCAAAAAAGCGACGGTTCAGAGAAATCTATCCACTGGAAAAGTCATGTTGGCTGTAGAAACTGAGAAGAGGGGAAAGCAGGGTTGGAAGGGGGTCTGAGTAAGGAAATTTAACAGCTTCCTTAATCCTCTTAGGTCAGCCCTCCGGTGTGAGCTCCCAGACTTCATTCACAGTGTTCTGCCTCCCAAACACACCCATTATTGATCCACATGGAAACACATTCTAAAGCCCAAAAACATGGGTTTGTGAACCATCCAGAAACTCAAGAGTGGAAAGAATTTTAGAGACCATCTAGTTCACCAGTTCTCAATTCTAGTGTGTGTTGGGGTCGTCCTGAGAGTTTGAAAGAAATATGAACACTCAGGTCCCCCCCTCAGAGCTTCTGATTTTACTGGTTCGGGGTGTGGCCTAGGCATCTGGGTTTCCTCTTTATAGCTCCCAGATGAATGACTGTGGAATTCCACAGCCCCTACCCCTCTTACCCAAACGGTTCTGCAGCCCCGCTGATGGGCCATCCCCTAGTTCCGGTCACGTGACCAGTATTAGCCAGTTCCATCTCCGGCTTCCGGAATCTTATCCGGTATTTGGCTACAGGCAAATCAGCCACCTGGCTAAAATGAACAGCAAGGTGGGCAGCCAGATTCTATTACTGTGCAAGAGGAAGGGGACCAGTTTCAGTGGACAAGTCCAATCCTGACGACGTAGGTAACAGCTCCCTTTCATGGCCAAACAGATGCAAGGTAATTTTCTTGGCCAAGAGCTCTCAGCTACTGAGTGGTTGGCTAGAGATCCTCATTCTAAAGCCTCAGCCTTTCCACTGTACTACAAGATTAAACCATTGAATGCAGTTTTTACAATATTTCTTGGATTTCAGAATAATTTTAGATCGACAGAAAATTTGCAGAGCTCGCACCAAGAACTCCCAGCTTCCCCGAATGTTAACATCTTGCCTCACCAGGTGCCTCTGTCCAAACTACGACACTGACGTTGCTAAATTTTCATAATTACGGACTTTCTTCAGATTTCACCAGTTTCTCCACGAATGTCCTTTTGTCTGTCCTTTTGTCCCACGTTGAGCACTAATGCATTCAGTACGACACAGGCAATGTCACAGGATAATTCGTTATCAAACGCAGCAGTAGTGAGAGCATCCTCTCTAGCTGAGAGAAGTCTCTGCTTGTATCTCAGAACCGGTGGCGTCCTTGATGTGCCTGGAGGGATGTGTCTTTGTTCCAGAGCAGACAGGGGTAGGGCAGGCATTCCAGCTCTCAGGAATGTCTAGAGGGCTCAGAGTGCTAACTGCCTGAGGAGTTTGCCGCTCACAGAGGACACAGGATGGAAGGCTCCAACCATGGACTCTGGGACCAGAGAGGACCGAGAGAGGTCAGACGGTTCTGTGCCTGAGAGGAGGGACTTTCCAATGCCCTGAAGTCACACTGTTTGCGCTGAATGCCAAGCCTCCAGATCCGGCCTTATTTCTGAAGTTATTTCTCAAGTCAAAGGAACAAAAGTAACAAATTAAATATGCGACTTGCTGTTTCTGAGGAGTCTCTTTTCTTTGCCCTTCCAGGGAACACCATGGCCCAGAGGCTCCATGGGGCTGGTGGGCAGGTGTGAGCACTGAGCAAGCCATGCTGAGCTTCCCTGAGTAGAACCTCAGCATCCTTAGGGCCCTCCCAGCCCTGGCCTCCTCTGCTTAGGAAGTCACTGATCTTAGAGCAGGATTCGGCGCCTCAGGCAGGCTAGGACCGACATATTAGCATTCTAACTATATTTAACGTGGAATAGATTCTAGATTTAAGCTCTTCAGCTAGGAAAGAATTTTCCTCTTCCCCTGCCCTCCCTGTTTGTGCCTCAGAGCCAAGTCTAGGGTGAGGCTAGAGAGGTGCCTAGGGCACATAATTGAAGGAGGAGGCCCTTGCACTACCCGGGGCCCTTTGCTTGCCTCCTCCCGCAGCCCCAGCCCAGTCACCTTCTCCCCATCCACCTGTGGCATCGCCATGATGATTTAGCACGTACGAATCCCCCACATTTCAAGCCTTCCTCCTTACAACTAATACCGCTCTCAATGTCCCAACCTCCAGCTTTGAAACGGACCAGGTAAATAGAACAGTCCTCCCTGCACAGCCCGCCATGTAGGGACAGCAGATGGGACCCGGGACACAGCCACTTGCTGGGCAGTCCTGGGCCAGTTACCCTCTGCTCTAGCTCACCTAGGGAATCTGTACCTGAGGAGACAGTGGTTTAGAAAGAAGAGAGATTCTGGAACTTCTGAGACTTCCTAGAAATATAAAGCCAGCGAGGAGAAAGAAATGGGAGACCAGGCGAGTGGTCCAGAGAGATGTGCTTGGCAGAAAAGAGCAGAACTTTCCCGAAGGCTGTTTACGACTCTGGCTCGCCTGACACGCTGGCCATCCACGCAGGGTGAACAGCTCAGAACTGCCTCCAAATGCCTCAGTCCTAATGTTCTCAAATGAAAAATAAATGCATTTTAATTAGTGAATGGTTCTCAGCCCTAACTGCACACGAGCATCACAAGGGGGCTTTAGAAACCCCGGTGCCTGAGCCCTGCTCCGAGCTGCTAATTAGTCAGGCTCAGCCACGAGTGCTTTTTAAATCCTCCACAAGGTTCTGACGTGTGGCCCGGCTTGACAGCCTCTGCGACAGGGGAGCTCTAACTCCACCTCTGACATTCTGTGAGCCTGAGAAATTAAAGGTAACTGTTTTCTGACTTGCTTCTCTGGGCAGAACCCAATTCAGGAGCTCCCGTTAAAATGACCACAAGTTTTGAAAAAAAGGTTAAACGTTTCTAATGAAGTCTCTGGCTCCTGACAAGAAGAAGTCAAGGGAAAGACAACCATGATGACAGGGGGAATGAGTACATTTCCAAGTAGAAATGGCTTGGGGGGCTCACAGTCACAGTGGCAGCTGAAAAGTCACACTTAAGTGGCTTCCTGTGCTCAGAAGCCAGGGAGCCCAGCCCCGGGAATGGCGGCATTGCCCTAACGATTATGCAATGACCCAACTGCCCCCAAAGTGGGTACAAGGCCGCTTGAGTCATCAGTGGGCAACCTCAGCTCTGCCTCCCGGCAGGACACCAATGCCAATTAAGCCAGAGGTCACCTGGGTCTGACAAGGATGGTGGCTGGCCTGGGCTCCACTGAGGGGCGAGATGCTGCTGTGCCGTGGCCACTGGGGACTGAATTCACCAGTCCACGCTAGAGCTTGGTGATTCAGAAGTCCATGCAAGATTGGGCAATAGTGGATTTCAGGTCCAAAGGCGCAGGGCAGAAGTCCGTCCAGTGTCCCACAGGAGCTTCCCAGGACAGCTGCCCAGTGTATTGCAACAGGGCTCTTATCCAGAACCGAAAAGTTTTTCAATGCCTTCCTGGCTTTTTATTTTTTTTTAACTCTCTTCTGGACTGTCCACATGGACTGTGGCTGCTGAGTGCCTTGAACACCACATGATGCTTTTGAACACACCACCACTGCTGAAAACATCACCAGGGAACTTTCTGGTAATCTGGTAGTGGAGGTTCCTGACCCTAGCTGCATTCTGGATTTGACTGGTCTGGAGTGGGGTCTGGGGATCCTTATAGTTTTCAGTCTTCCCAGGTGATTCTAACGTGTAACCAACAGTGCAAAGCAGGGGACTAAGCCATGCCTAGCTTAGGCGAGAACATGGTGGGATGGATTGGA
The DNA here is from genome assembly GCF_922984935.1 of Meles meles. Taxonomy (NCBI): domain Eukaryota; kingdom Metazoa; phylum Chordata; class Mammalia; order Carnivora; family Mustelidae; genus Meles; species Meles meles. The sequence continues at coordinate 31,037,370 of NC_060080.1, forward strand.
AGGGGGCATGCCAAAGGTCTCAGGGGAGTCCTGGGGAGATGGAAGAAGACCAAGACATGGAGAGCTGACAAGTTTTCAGAAATTAGCTACTGATGCCTTCTAGAGCTAATGATTTCCTGCGAGCACTCGCTCACCCATTATCGACTGTGGCTAGGTGCCAGGGTATCAAAAGGAATAAGACCCATGTGCTCCCCTCAGGGAGCACACAGTATGGCAGCGGAGACAGACATGTAAATTGCATAACAGAAGTTACACACGGACTGTCTATGTAATCCCCAGAGGGGACCCCAATCTGTGGGTGAGAGGTAGGCTCATCCCCTTGTCAAGCAAAAGCTAAAATATTCAGTGAGATCTTGGAAGGAGGCCCTTGACCAGGGGAGAGGCGGGAGCTCTGGAGCCTTCCAGCCTCACCCTCCAGAGCCTGTATCCCAAGAAGCCCAGGTCATTCAAAGCTACCCTATTGGACAAGTCTGGCTGGGAGGCACCATTCAGGTTGTGCCAGCAACACTGCCTGATGTGTTCTGGGGAAAAAAGGTGTCCAGATGCCAGGCAGAGGATTCTCTATTTTTCCCAGAGCCTCCAGTGGTGTAGGATTAAGGACAGGTCTGTGACTAACCTTTGGGCTGGCATGGTACCCAGACACCAGCAGCTCCCGGAACCAGGAGACATGCAGCTTCCCCCAGAACTGCCCTGTGAGCAGTGGCCCAGAGCAACAAAGTCCCATGCCTGAGACCTCATCCAAAGACCCATTGCCAGAGACTAGATGGGAGGGGACCCAGAAAGGGGACTTGAGGGCCTGCCAACATCCTGGAGGAGATGAACAGCCAGTCGAATTTAACTTTAAGTCTTAATGTGACCTCATTTGTACACACAACCTAGTGTGAAATATGAAGATTAGTTGGGACACTCAAGTGACACGTGAGATAATGAAGGGCTGCGTATGGGTAAGGTGAAGCCCAGAGGAGAGTGGTCTCCCTGGGCAAAGGATCAGGATAATCAGGGAAAACCTCTCAGTTGGGTCTTTTTTTTTTTTTTTTTTTAATATTAATATTTGAGAGAGAGAGAGCTGAAGGCAGAGAGAGAAGGGAGAGAAAAATCCCAAGCAGATTCCATGCTGAGTATGGAGCCAGACGTGGGGCTCAATCCCATAACCCTGAGATCACCACCACCTGAGCTGAAACCAAGAGTCAGGGGTTTAACCGACTTTGCCACTGAAGCACCCCACCCTCTGAGTTGGGTCATAAAGGATTAGTGGACCTCAGCCAACTGGACCGAGAAGAAATCCAGGAAGGGGACCGCACTAGCACAGGTATATGGGGCAAGAGTCTTCTGTGATCTGGGTACCATGTAGGGTTGGGACCAGAGACCTGAAGCTAAGAGGCAGGTAGGCCTAATTGGGATGTAAGCTAAGCATACACCAGCTTAAAGGTGTGGACTTTGTCTTGTAGGGGCTGAGGACTCCCAAATAATTCTAATCAAGATCATAGTGCAATCTGATGGGTGGGGAGATGGGCCCAGCAGCCGGGTGGCACTGTTGCCAGGTAGGGGAAAGACTCGGAGGAGATCTAGAGATGTTTTTTGCTACCTGTGCCACACCCTGCTTTGGGAGGAAAGGAAAGGAAAGTGGGTTTCTGTTGAATCACTGACCACTTTTTCTCTGTGGCTGTCAGAGGAATGGGCCATGGTCTCTGTTGTGTTCTCCATTGCTCTTGACCATAAAACAAAGGGTGTCTTTCCATTTCCAGGTATTGCAAAAACTTTGTCTTCCTTCCCTCTGATTCGAGTTATAAAATAAAACTATCCCGACAGTCAAGAGTAAAACAAAAGGAGCTGGGCTTTGAACTTCAGGGATCTGCTTCCTACATAGGAAGTGAGGGCTCACTAAGCAAGTTCCTCACCGACCTCCCACTAGCTCACGTTGACCTTCCTTTGATGGTCAAATCCAATGCTCTAGACCTCCAGGTGATTCCCATCACTGTTTGGGTCAACCTGCTGCCTCTTCCCCACAAGAAAGCAGCACAGAGCCCCTGGGTTTGTCGGTTCAACAACCATGTCTGTACTTTATTTACTCAGATCGGGGGGAAAAAAAACCCACAAATAACTCTTTGACTGTGAGAAGACACAGACACGCAGACATCATGCTTGATGAAGTGTCAGAGAGAGGCATTATTTATTCAACTGGCTTGATTAGTGAGTGCCAGACAGCTATTAGAACAAAAATCATGCTTTTAGGCAACTGTGTCTATTTATGTCATGGTGAGCCTCTGTAGAGAGCCCAGAAAATGCTTGTTATCTTCACCCACACTAGCCAAATGTTTGGGTAAATAAAGATGTTGTATGAAATTCCTTGTCACTTTAACACAAATTGACACAGAATGGAACACTATTCTGTTGTGTTCCATTTCATGGCTGTGTGGCTTCCAAGGCCAAGGAAAGGGGAAGGAGAAGGTTTCCCGGGGCTAAGGATCCTGCTTGACCTGCTACCTCTATGCAGACACACCAGGTCCTCCCATAAGACCATGGTTCACTGTCTATCAGGGAACCTAATCCTTGAGTGGTTGCTGGAGCTGTCCATCTGTAACCAGTGTTTTAATCTAAATAGCCCTACACACACAAGCCAGAGACCAAAAAAGGGAGTCAGGCAAACTAGTCCCATGGCTAACCACCTGCTTAGACTGTCTGCCTTTGTTTTCTATCTGGCTCTGACCCCTTGCTCAATTCTGGTATCTAACCAAAGGCCAAAGAGACTTCAGGCTTTGCGCCTTGCTCTTGGGCCCCTGGAGAATATCATCTAATTTTTCCCTTGCTTTTGACCGTGAGCACTGGGTATGGACTAACCCCGAAAGCGTCCCTGTGACCATACCCCAGCAGGTGAGCACAGGTGAGCCCCTCCACTAAGCAAGTTCGAGGTTCCCACATGGAGGGCTGGACAAAAATGGAAGATGAGTCAGCTGGGACTGCCTCTTACTGGACCTTTCCTAGAATCCCATCTTGTTCAGATATCCAACTATAACACAGAGAACCAGAAGTAGCCAACCCATTTTACTAGTGAGGCTACACAGACTAAGAAGCCACACTAAGGTAGATCCACTGTTTGAAAAGCAATTGCAGATACACTATACACATGTGGTCTTGCTAAAGGAGACAACATGCACATGTTTTGTGTCCTTATATGTAGCTGCCCACACTATTTCATTTTGCGGCTTCATCCACTGAAAGGAGGACTTCCATCCCACTCCCTTCTAGTCTGCCATCCTAAATCTTCAGAAGGAGCTCACTGATGTACTTTGTAATGTGGCTGTCTCCCCTGCAGCCCTTTGGTAAAGGTGAGGGCATGGCATGGCGTGGCATGGCAGCCCCCAAAGAAGGGAATTCTCACAACTGATCAGGCTAAAGGGGGGTTATCACCCTGTCTTGTTCCTGAGCCCTACCAATCACAACCCCTTTTAGCAAAACAAGAATTCTCCCGTTGCATCCCAGCTATGTCAAAATATAAAGGCTGCCGTCTGTCTTAAATAAGCCACTTGTGGAATCCTTAGCAATGATTGCCTTGTAATACAGAGAATCCCTTTTCTATCACTATATAATGGAGAAAAACAAATGAGCTGCCCAGTCTGAAAAGTCCCTGTGTGAGGGACAAAGACCTTGTTCTATATTCTGGATGGGGCCAATCCTCAACAAAAGGAAATATGATGGGAAGTTAAGCTCATAGTTTCTGGAGTTAATTAAGGGCTGAGTTCAAACGCCTGTTCCACCTGATAGCCATGTGGCATGCAGCTCAGTTTCACCATCTAGGAATGAAGACAGTTGATAACCACCTCCTGGTATTGGTGTGATGATGACTGGAGACAATGCATGGAGCACCTCGCATGGAACACAGAAAGCTTCTCATCATTCTGGGTAAACTTGGTCTTCAGTGATGTCCCTTAATGTCTTCCCCATTCTATGTCTATGCCCTGGGGCATCCAACGCTCTGTAACCAGGCCTGCTCCCCAACCGTTCCACCTCCATATGATTTCCCAAGGGAAATATGAAATTTACACTCTTTAGGAAATATACACCCCCATATGAATTTAAAATCCTTCAGGGCCCATTAAAACAGTCAAGACGAAGTTGAACTCTTTATCATAGGCCCCCAACTCCGCTCTCAGTTTGGACCCCCCCTACCTCTCCCACCTCAACTTGTCCATGCCAAGCTCTCACCATGCTAGAACATTTGCTACTGCCGAGATATGCCATGCTCTTTCACTACAATGCATGTTGCCCAAGCTGTCCCCTCTGCCTGCCACACCATTCCCCTGGCTACCTCCAACTAGCCTAGCTAACTAGTTTCCAAGATTTGTATGATCTGGAGATTCCTGGAGACTCTTGCCAACCTCAGCCTCCATTCTGTATTAAATATGCTTCACCTGTCTCTTTCCAAGTCCTTAAAACACTGTATTTACTTGTTCATCTTTGCTATTAAATTCTGATTATCTGGAGGGCAAGAGCACATTTCTGGCACCAAGCACAGAACTTGGAATAAATGAGATATTCAATAAAGTTTGATTGCCTGACACACCAACAATATATTTTTGAAACCATGTATACTGGAAGGGATGATGAAACACGCAGTCCTTCTCTCCATGTGACTAAGTGAACCCGTTGGGCATATAACCTATAACCTTGGTTGCAACAATTCAATTGGCACTTCCGGCTACTCTACCAGAAAGAGAATCCAGCATTGTGTATATTCAATTTTAAAGTTGGAAACCTACCTTTCTCGTGATCTTGGCCGAAAGGCTCAAATTTGTTATCCTTTGCCTACGAACAGAGTTTATGATACCTAGCTGTAGAGAATAAATGAGATATTGCCCATAAAAGTAAAAGGCATCATTAAAATTTTTTTCTCTATGGAATTGTTACGGTTACTTTCAGAAAATGGAGAATGTCCCAATTTCTAAGCCACGGTTAGTCCTTGTCCCCTAAATACCAAGTCATTGTCCGATACCAGAAATTGCTGATCATCATCCGTGTTTTTCTCATGTTTGTATCGCATCTCAAGTGCAGACCTGGGCATACGTTTTACACCCCTCATGACTTTCAGATGTTACAGAATTCACCGGAGCCTGACTATAGCGTGGCACGGTCCTTAGAGGCCATGCTGTGGGACCAGGTCACAGCAAAACTCCTATAATGAGCACTTCCCAGCACAGCCAGCCAAAAAAAAAAAAAAACAACCCTCAGATAAGATATAACCTGTCCTAACACAGATTTCTACGTGTTCACAGGGGAGCCTCTAGTGAGAAGAGTAATAAAACAAAAAAAGCTGAAATCAACCGTGGGAATGAAAGTTGCATTATTCAGGATTATGTATTGGGTTTTAACAACACATATATGAAGTACTGGTAAGCTTCTCCCTGCTTATAATTATTAACAAGTTGCAGAGGGACTCATGGTAATTGTCATCTGGGAATAACGCTCAGGGTACAACTCTCAGAAGGTGAACTAATTCCTAAGGTCAGGTGACGTGGAGCAGGAATGTCAAAGTGTACAGTATATAAAGTAATGAATAAGGTAAACATGAGAAATAAGGCCATAAATTCACCTAAGAGATCCGAATGACTCAGCCCAGAAAGAGGTACCTGTAGCCTCACCGGGATGTGCACGTTTCTACCACTTGCTATTACTGGTGTGCAATGCTCAGTAACAAGCACATGGAACCCAGAACGTGAATCCGAGGCAGAGGGGAGTCATCAGAAAGCCTTCGTTCATTGCACACTGCAACGAACACACAGGCAGCACTCTCTGAACGCCTGGCCCAGCGGCAGGTCCCTTAAGATAAGTTCCTGGCCTTAAGGAGTCCTAGATGGGAAACAACGCGATAAGGAGAGTTCCAAGTGCACACAGAGTCCCAGGAGAGCCCAGAGAAAGAAGCAGCTCATTCTCTCTGGAAACACTAGAAAGGATATCTATGAGGATGTGGCTTTGAAGCAGGAAGTCTTGAAAAGCTCTTCTGGCCAAGAAGTGAGGAGAGGGCATTCCAGGTGAAAGAGAAAAGCAGATGTGTTGAATCCCTGCTCACCGGGAGCCAAAATGGGCCCCTCGAGGGCCTGGGCCAGACAAGCTGGCCGTGACCTTCACAGTCAAGCTCAACAAGGAGCGGGGAGAGCCAGAGAGGAGTGTCAGCCAAGCCCTTTAGAGAGACTAGAGGCCAGGGCCTACCAAATCCAGGTCAGATGACAACAGAGTCAGAGGGTCAGAAGCTGGCGGAACAGAGGGAGAGGGGCAATGGAGAAGAGACCCAGCCTCCTGCAGCCACTTGGCGGGTTGATCTTGCTTAAAACGGAGGGTCTAGAACAGACAAGTTTCCGGGCACAGAGGTGAGTGTTTAGAGAACAGTGAGTATTCAGCAGAACAGAAACAGGTGTTCCTGGGGAAGTGAAGGGGCAGGAGCACAACCCAAAAAGTAGGGCAGAGCCGATCATGATGGGCCTTTCCTGTTACTGAGGAATATGGCTCCACCTTACAAGACAGAAAACACCGGGAAAACACGGCGGTATCTTAAGCTAGGGAGTGACACAGAATTATATTGTAGAAATCACTCTGGCAGCCCTATAGGAGACAAGTAACAGCAGCCTCTGTTGGAGGGTAGTGAACGCCCTGCCTGTTTCAGAACTTATTTAAAACAAATAGGCATCATTTTAGCTGTGCCCTAGGACTAGATTCTAGTTCGATGGAGACATCTAGAAATCTGCATTTTTAGCTTTACATGGTATTTTGGGGGCACACTAAAGTCTGCAAGCCGTCGTCTGGGCAGGACAAGACAGGGTCGATACTGAAAAGGAAACTAGTAAAAAAATACGCAACCAAAGACCCCATCGCACAAAGGGGGTGCACAGTAAGTCTGGGACAGATCAATGAAAAAATAGGACAGAAACAGGTTTTGGAGACTGATGGGATGAAGAGAGATCGACTCCAGAGTAGAAGGCAGAACCATATGACACACAGTGGCTACCCTCCACAATGCAATAAATACTGAATTTAGGGAAGAAGAAAAAAAAAAGATTCACGGGAGCATACTCAACTTCTGTGAATTATTTTCATAGAATAAGGGCAGAAAAAGCTCCATGATGCTTAGGTCAGCTGTTCTCACCCTGACTGCATGTTAGAATCACCCGGGGAACTTTTCCAAGTTCTAGGAACCTGGAGCCCACCCCTACCAATTATGTCCGAATCTTGGAAGGACAGGGGCACTCCTGCACCAGTACATTTCCAAAGCTCCCCAGAGGATTTCAGTGCACAAGCAGGGTTAGGAATTGATATTCCTTAAAAGTGGCAGATAACTGAGAAAGGAAAATGTTTTACTCCATCCCCCCAATCACCATGGAAAATAGTCAAAATGGGAAAACTTAGCAATTTGGAGATACACAGACCCAAAGCTGATTTCATGGTAAGTAATTCAAGAGATCCAGTTTAACATCCTTGAAAGGCAGTGTGTTTTCCTCTGCACCCAGAGTGCCACGCTTTCAAGAAAACCCTATCTTTCCACGATCCCTATATGGAAACCGGGACACAACAGATGGCAGGAGAATGGATTGTGTCTGCTCAAGTTAGAGCTGCTTTTATTTGCAAGACATCAAATTCATATTGACTGCGGGGACAGGCTGACATGATTTACTTCTAATGGAAATAGAGGCATCGTGGGTTCTGTCTTTGCTCATTACCATAAGACAGAGTCTTGTCTCTGATCAGGGCCCTGGATTGCTGATGATGGAAACTGTAGGCAGGGACCTGGAGAGGCTGCTCCTGTTCTCAGGGAGTAAGAGTTGGAGAATCTTCCCAGGTCCAGCAGAGTGACCGTCCCCACCCAGAGTCCCGTTCCCCCAGAGTGCTCAGCTAAGTACCAGGGAACAGCATTTGTATTTATTTTTCACCTTTTTTTTTTTTTAAACCTGAGCTCTCAAAAGTGCAGCACGAGACTTTGAAAAGAAAATGCAATAGGTATAGTGCATTCATTCCAGAAAGAAATCATCCCCAGCGACATGAAAGTAGCCCGACTGTGGCTCCCGAGATCCCTCTCCAGCACAACCATGTGACATGGGCAGGGAGCCTGCCTGCTGCCCCAAAGTGCTCCTAGCGGCTTCCTGAGGCTGCTGACAACACGAAAGGGAGGACAGAAGAACATGTGGCAGTGGGAAAAACAGGAAAGTCTGAGTAAAGCGGCTCTTCCCCCACCTGTCAGGAACAGAGCAGAACCAAGCCAGGTGCCCACTACCTGCATGAACCCAGGAATGCCTTATGATGTTTCAGAGAGGTTCAGTCCCGCAGAAGGGTCTTAGGAACATTCCACTTCCAAACTCCCATTCTGCAGATGAGAAAATGAGGCCAGAGAAATAACTGACTTGCTCAAGACAGCAAGATGACTCAGTGGCAGTTTCAGCTTTGGGGGGAAAAAAGAAAAACAAAAAATGAGCAACCTTACCCCCAGAGATCCTGGGGGATGGGGTGGGGCCTGGATGTAGGCCATTTTACAGTTCCCCAGATGATGGGCAGTATGCCCAAAGGAGAGGGCCCCTGCACCCTGGCATAACTTGACTCAGCCGTCTGTTCCCCTTGGCTCCAGGATAAGCCCAGCCCTGTGCTAGGAGCCCAAGCTGGGAAAATGCAGCAGACTTGGTTCTTGCCCTAAAGCTGCTCAGCATCTAGCAGAGGAGCCCACGGTGAGGGGCTCATTCCAACAGCAGAGTTGATAAGAGAGATGGGATAAACAGAAATAAGCAATAGCCGTGGTTAACTCTGGGAAGGCTGAGGGAGGTGGTATTTGAGTCCACGGTATTGGATGAGTAGGAGTTTGCTGAGAGGACAAGAGGCACAAGGGTTTTCCAGGGAGAGGGAACAGCATGTGCAAAGTCCTGGAGGCATGAAGCGACGAAGCGGCACATTTGTAGCTTGGTGTATCCAAAGGACGACGCAAGGTGGGAGGAACAGCAGATACAGAGCCAGGAAGGCAGGCCAGGCCCCCAAAGAGCCTTATGATACAAGCCATTCCAAGGGTTGAGGATTATCCTGAAATGACGGTGAACCGCTGAGCTAGATCACGCAGGACGACAACAAAGTACAACTTGCATTTTAGGGAAGGAACCCAAACAGGGCTGTGGACAAGGGCAAGAAGCCAGAAGCAGGAAGACCAGCTGGCAGGGAAGGCAGAGAGATGCCGAGGGTCTAGGCAATGGCAACAAGCGCTGACGGCAGAGGACAGATGAGACCCGAAGGCTGCTGACCTCTGCCCTGAGTCACTGCTTGTCGAGGTGGAACTGACGGGATGAGGTGGCTGACTGGCCAAGGAGGGAGGAGGTTGGATTCTAACCCAACTCCTCCCCACTCCTCTTCACATACTCAGAGCGGATCGGCCCACACCCCACTGCCTTTGATACCACTGGCCTCTCAGCCTGGGATGCCTCTCCCTCCCCCATGTCCGAGTGTCGGAAGAGGATATCCTTTGGGTCTCAAATCGATGCTGCTTCTTTCAACAATCTGCACATTGAATGAAGGAAAGCGTGAAGTTCAGCAACTTTATTCCGTGTGTTCTCAGAAACAGGTGTTTGCACTGTGCCTCCTGAGAGGTCTTCCTCCTCGTCTGCGTGGTCAACTCCCAGGTCGCCTGCTCTGGGAAGATGTCTTTGGTACTTACTGACTTAGGTCGTGTCCCACAGCACTTTTGTCTTCCTCTGTCAGTATTTAGAGAATTGTTTCATGGTGTCAGTAATTACTGTTTCCTCTCCTAGGGTAAACAGGGTCTTTTGAAAGACAGGGGCCTCGTGGTCTTCTGTCTCCTGTCCTAAGAGAGTTAATTGTCCTAAAAGTTAGTTGAATAGAATGGGTGTCAAGGCCAAATTCATGAATCTAGGGAAATGCATGATGATGATGATGATGATGATGATGATGATGATGATGGGATGCTGGGATCCCTCCTAAGAATAGGGCACCTCGACTGAACTCTCCAGTATTGGGTGACACCTGAGGGAGGAGAGTTATACTGAGGAAGTACAACCGTGCATTTTTTATTTTTTTAAAGATTTTATTTATTTGACTGACAGAGATCACAAATAGGCAGAGAGGCAGGCAGAGAGAGAGGGGGAAGCAGGCTCTCTGCTGAACAGAGAGCCGGATACGGGACTCGATCCCAGGACCCTGAGATCATGACCTGAGCCAAAGGCAGGGGCTTAACCCACTGAGCCACCCAGGCGCCCCAACTGTGCATTTTGAAGTGGACTGCGGACCATTTGGAAGACCTCCTAAGTCCACTGCAAGGCTGGGAGCTGCACTTTGAGAAATGCTTCCAGGGCATTCCCTCAGAGGAGCCTTTAGCCATGGCAGGGAGGGGAGGGTAGAGACAAGACTGCCCTACCCAGGAACAGTGAGGCTCCTCATCATCTGGGCAACCTCCCTAGGGCGAGGCCCTCCTCAAGTAGCTAATATCTTCCAGAAGCACCTCTCCCTCCAGGAATCTCTCTTAGCTGGGTGTTATGAAGGAACGTCTGACGGACTGGTATACTCGTGCACCGTAGTTGCTAGATTAGTCCTCCCACAAGTTACCTTTTAAAGTGCTAGAAGATCATAAGCGGTTCCGGTGCGTAGCAACTTGAAGGGAAAACACGTAGGCCTCAACAGGGTCCTCCAGCTCCCCTGCCATGAGGGAACCAGGATTTCTGAGAGTCCTTCCAGCTCCCTTGAGTCACGCATCCAGGCAAGAAAGTCCAGATTTGGAGTCTGAGTCGGCAACTCAAGGGAGAGAGCTTGAATCCGCACATCAGAACTCTGCTTGAGGGCAGCAGTGCTGAAACGAAAAGGAATCATTTTCTCTGGTGCAGTCTCTCTGAATGCCTGTTCCCCTGGGGAAGCTCTGATGTGCAGATTAAGGGGAAGTATCCTGGGGCTGAGGTGGAAGGAGGAGGAAGGAGATTCACGGGAAAGAGGAGGGAAGGGAAGAGCCCCTCTTGGAGGCACACGGGTCAGTGGGAGATTGACCTGTGGGGCGGGGGGGGGGGGGGGGGGGGGGGGGGTTCTGCTGATGCCTGGACAAGGAACACCCTCCAAACCAGCCACCTTCCACCGCCCCCAACTGGGGACCATGTAGCCTCATGGCAAAATTCCCCCTGTGGTTTTGTCCCTGCAGGAAGCTTCCAGCTCCTCTCTAGAAGAATGCAATTCCGGCAGGAGCAGACAGACAGGTTGGGCAAGGGCAGGCAGGTGGGGCTGGCCCAGCCCTTCATCACTCCCTGGCAGGGTCAGACTGGAGGGCCCTGCTTCAGGACTGCCATCTGCTTGGAAAGGAGGTCTGGGAAAAGCTGCTCACAGGGAAGCCTCTCTCCCCAGGAGATAGTCACCCATCTTTCCGCCCAGACCTAAGTTCACCCTCTGGCATGACTGGGTTGGGTCCTCAATAGACACCATTTTAATTTTCAGCGAAAAACATTAGCCATCACTTCTGACTATATATTTTCCACCCTGATTTTGGAAGGACTTCTTACCTCTGTCTCTCCAGAGCTAGCTATGGAATTTCCCAACCTCCAGTGAAGTCCTGGCAGACTCCAGCCCTAAAACATTCTGAGTCCACATAAAGCTTCACCTGCAGCCTGCCACCAAGGGACGGTCTTGGATGGATCTAAGGTCCCATCCAGCACTTCCTCCCTTCTCTCCGTCCATCCAACAGAAAGGCCTTGAAGCCTTCCCCTAGTGCCTCCTTCTAGATTGACCTGGCAGACATTAACTAAACTCCCATTTTGTGCCAGGCACTGTAGCAGGCCCTGGGAAGACGCAAAGAGTGAGACCAGATAGAGGAGAGAGCAAACCAGAGGGTCCTTTTCCCTGCCAAGAGTAGAGGACTGCCCACGAAGTCTGACACTGACCCTGTGAGACAGGATTACCTGGAAGCTCTCAAATTAATTTACATCATCAGATTTTTCTAGGCCTCACTTGCTGCCCCCACTGCAGTCAGCCTTGTAGGTGTGGCTGCAGTGACGAGTGAGCCAAACTGTGTTGCAATTCTCCTCTTAGCACCCTACACATCTTCAAGCCTGGGAGAGCAGGTGTGGGAGAGGAGGGCCCCGCAGGCAGGGAGGGTGGGGTACCTCCCTCATTCACCTGGAAGTGGTAGTCCCACCATGTTGCTTTGTTCATCTGTCCGAAGCCCGCAACCACAGTCTCCAGGACCTGCCCTTCCCCTCCAAAAGGGGAAACCAGGCTGAGGGGCTTGGCCCACTTTGGAGGGTTTCCAAACCAAGGCAGCTCAAGCCATCCTGCAGCTGTGCCTTTAAGAGAATGATACAGGCCGCTGAGCTCATCTTTTATGAGCTCATCTTGCAGAAGGTGTGGTCTCCTCTTCCTACTATTTTTCTTGTGCTGCCAGATTCAGACTTAGAGAAATCACTACAAAACAGTCCACCTTTGCTTTCTCCCATGAAACACAAAAACGCAGCAGCAAACATCAAAGTCTGAAGGGTCACTGTATTCTGAGTGAGTGTAACGAACAGGCATTTCACTCCCGTGCCTTAGAGGTCGTTCTAATTCTCAGGTCCTTGTGCTCTGGCTCCTGAGACCTGTAGCCATTCATCAGTCGTGTTTGAACTATAGATGTTACCCACTGTTCTTCACTGTGACTGTGTCTGCAATAATGAAGAATTAGGTCAGCAAGGACTAATCCTCAGAACTCAGTCTCGGACCCAGCTGTAAATACCACTTCTGCTATTACCAGCAATGTGATCCTGGGTAAGTTACTTAATTTCTCCGAGTCTCAGTTTTCTCATCTGTAGAATGAAGTCAATAATACTTACCTCATATAACCCATGTGACAACTGAATGAGAGCATATGTAAGGAGCGTCGCCCATGGGTAGCGCAGAACCATTACTCAACAAGTGGCCCACGAATGCAGTTGGCCTGGTGAATGCCCTGTTGGTCTGGCGTGGGAGCGGCTCAATACCCCATTGACAGCCATTATCTGTTGGCCAGGAAGATCAAGAAAGGAACCACTTGCTTGTTAAAATTCTCACACTTCTCCTCCTCGATTTAGCCCTTCACTCTCCCTTGGTTGTGCTCTCTCGGTTGCTGCTCCCACCAGAATGTCAGAGCTCTTTGAGGACACAGATTATGTCCCAGTGGGCAGCAGAGTCTACGTTGTTAGACAGTTACTAAATATTTGTGCATGGATGCATGGATATTTTTTTCAACTGACCAGCCGAATATGACTTATGCCGCTTATGGGTGTCAGTATCCGGGAAGTGTAGAGTCTAAGACAGGAGAGACATGGGTTTAATATTTACTGATTCCCTATTCCTGCCACCGATCACTTTTAAAGACATTAAATCCAAAATCTTTAGATCTTGCTGCTTAGCAGGACCGGATTAGAGTGCATACAGGAATTTTGCATAGCAAAAAAAGATACATCCCACTGATTTGCATCTCAATTTCTATTCCCTTCAAAAGGCTCTCAAAAGCCACATAGTCCCCCAGCAATAATCATGAGCAAGGCCAAGAAATGAAGAACTTTGGCTGGGAAGACATTAAATTAGTCTCTGTAATGTAGTAAAAGACATATCCAGGGGTATATTCTTTCCCTGGACTTCCTTCTGGCCCCTGCCACAGACTCTGAGCAGAGCAAGCACTCATGGGGAAGGTTCCTCTTGGATAATGAGAGAAAATACATTAAAATCTTGTTACAAATCACTGTTTGGTACTTTGGATTTGTTGTACTATAGGTCAGATCGTGTTCCCATGCACAGTGGGGTGTAAAAAGCTTCACTCCTGATAACAACAAAAACCTACAATAAAGAGTTTCTAAGCCACAGAGTCCCTTAGCAATAAAAAGCTGCAAGACCCAATAACCCAACAGTTCTCTTTCTCCTCTTTCATTGGCATTCCAGGGAAAGCTACTGTGCTTCTCCCTTCCGGTCTCCTAGGAATCATGGTGATAATGAGCGCTTGGGGAAGGGAGGGGGAGGAGGGACGGGGGGGGGGGGGGGTGGATGAAAATGAGCTGGTTATTATAGCCCAGGGTGGTTATATTCAAAAGAGGAGTTTGGTCTGGTTGGAAAGGAAGCAAAAGGCTCAGCCTGCCTTGTGAAGACTATGGGGGACTCGGAATTCCAGATGGAGAATCCAGAGTGGGGCTTGGTTTGTTTATATTTAACAGAGCAGTAAGCCAGGGCACGGTTTCTCTGTGCGGTGTGTAGATTCACTGCTTGGGGAGGAAACACTCCCATGCAAAGACGGGACTTCCTCTCTTATCAGGAAGGGGATCTGTCTTCAGTAAAGCCCCAAAGCCCATAAACAAGGTTTTGCCTGCCAAGTGAGCAGGACTGGGTGGTTGCCGGTCCCATTTGCAAAAGTCATTTCCTCTGGGAAGCCCTGCCCAGCCGAGCCCATTCAGCTTGGTGGCCCAGGGCACGCTAGGAAGCTCCTAACCTCCACTCACCAGAGCACGAAGCACCCACATGGTCCAGAGTTTCCCTTCATATTCTGCCCGTAGTCCTCACAATTTAGCTTGTTTCTGACAGGTGTTCTCCGAGGGGAGGAGGGGAGGGTGGGAGAGGACAGCCATGGGAACCGCCCCTAGAGTAACAAGTGATCCTATTACCAAGTCCCTCACTCCCTTCAGGCCCCCATCTCAGTGAAGCCTTCTTGGACACACTAATTAAATATACAATTTATACTTATGTACCCCCCCAGCAGCCCCTAGCTCCTGTCCCTGCTTTATTTTTCTCTGCCGAACTTAACACCTTTTAACATTATTTTTTATCTATGTGTTTAGTGTCTCTCCCACTACGTTGTAAGCTCCAAGAAGGCAGGATTTTGGTCTCCCTTATTCACTGGATTCCCTGTACCTAGAGCAGTGGATGGCACATAGCAGGCACGTATTTGTTTGAATCAAGGCCTACCCAAGTGCTTTGCATGAATTACAGCCCCCAAGCCAACCCTACCAGGGAACGTTGGTCTCCGAGGGAGCATAAGTGTCCTCTCCACAGATAGGTAGGGTCACTCTCTGCCTTCTCTGCTCTCCCAGAGGGTGTTTTAACCAACACTGTGTTAGTGGGAAGAGTCACTCTGCCTGATTCAAAGTCTCAGAATAAGTGGTGTTTTCTTCTGTTTCTTAAGTCCAAACTGGTTTAAAAAAAAAAAAAAAAAAGCCAAACCCTGCTCTCCTCCTCTTTCTCCCAGTTAGACTTGCTTCCATCAAGGAGTCAGTCTTGGCCCGAGGCTTGATCTCCCTGGAAAATGACTGGCACCCTACTTTCTTATTTTTACTGGGAGATGAGGCTCAAGAAATCGCAGTTCTTAGTTAAACAACAGAATCCAAACTGCCTAATTTAAGTCAAAAAAATATTTATCAAAGATTGTTAGGCAGTTCACAGACTTTCTGGAAGAGTTAGAGAAATAAGCCTAGAAGCAGCTAGAAGATCACCCTAAATCACACCACAAAAGTGGTCCCAGAGAGACCCCCATTTTTGCCACTCCTGTGTTCAGACACTCGGTTCCCCCGCATTCCAATCAACATGCCCAGCACCGGGCACTGATGCTGCCCTGGGCATCTCATCCACACTGCCTGAGAAAGTGGACCAGGCTGCTGCAGCTCTCACTTAAATGGGCTCACACAGCACTTGCTTCTTACACAATTAACTTCAGAGTCTGCAGGGAGGGTGTCGTATTGGCTAAAACCGGCTCCAACGCCGGCTCCTTGACAGCAAGACAGACTGGAAAAGCAAGTAGCTGATCATCTCCTGTGGGATGGTGGGGTCACATTCCTCAAATGATGAAGTGATCAAAAAAGTCAGACAAATGTCTACTTCCTTGATATACTTAGTTCTCCTGGCCCAATGCCCTCTTACTAGCACTTACTGCAACATTAGTTTCTAAGAGTAAAATCTTACAGTCCCCTTTTCACATGAGAGGATGGGCTTAGGTTCAGAGACTCGTCAAGGTCATGCGACTCAATAAATGTCAGATTAAATATTCAAACTCCCATACCACACTGACTCAGGGGCACTTCACGCCTTCTTCCATCGGTTGCCTTTGCTTTCTTATTCTTTATTATCTTTGTCCTCGTGTATATTCCCTTTTGGTCCCGTCTCCCCTTTTCCATGATAAATTCCTATTCTTCTTTCCTTCTCCCCTCGACTCACTGACCAGGAGGGACGCCAGAGATCTGCAGCGGAGGCTGGTGGTTACCGATCCAGCCGCCATTCACCTCTTTGCCTTGTTAACAGAAAGTGCTCTTTGTCCGAAAGACAATGGGCTGGGCCTCCGGAGTGAATGGTGATTGGTCTAACCGTAAGCACGTGACCCAGTTCTGGCCAATGAGATGTAAGGAGTAATCTGCCACGGAGCTTCCGGGGCTCCCGGATGACAGAGAGGCGTGGGAGGGAATAACACGTTTGTGCTCACTTTCTTCCGGCTTGAAACTGGTCCTGGGAGGACCTGACGGCCGCCACACCAACTGCCCCACTAGGAATGTTGCAATAAAGCCTCTCCAACTCGGCACAGTGTGTGTGCACGTTCCTTAGTGCTCCGCGCCCACCTGTACGTTTGGTTCTCAGTTGAGCTGGTCCTTCTCCACACCTATCCACGAGTTCCAGCGGCAATTCATCTCGGCCTTCACCTCTCCAGCCTCCGTGGGCTTCTCCTTGGGTCTTCCATCACCTCTGATTCCCTGACCACCTTAGCACCCCCAGCTGTGAGGTACCCGCCCTGCTCTCACCTGCCGGCTTCCACTTCTCTGGTGCCTGGCCTCATTCTCCACCCTGAGCTCTACTAAGTCCTCTTCTCCAGGAACCTTGACTTCAAAGTGAGCAAGTTTCCCTCACACCTAGAAGGAGAGGGCAGTTGCGCAACATTGTAGATGGAATAAACGCCACTGAATTGTGTGCTTAATAGTTCACTGAATTTATGTGAATTTCACCTCAAAAAAGAAATCCCTTCGCTCTAAACCTGTTTTGATCACTCCTTTCTCTTGTTACTAGCCTTCACCAAATATGGCCCTCTCTTGAAGAATGCACCATATCTTGGGGCTCCTGGGTGGCTCAGTGGGTTAAATAAAGCCTCTGCTTTTGGCTCAGGTCATGATCCCAGGGTTCTGGGACCAAGCCCCGCATTGGGCTCCCTGCTCTCTCTCTCTGCCTGCCTCTTGCCTACTTGTGATCTCTGTCAAATAAATAAATAAAATCTTAAAAAAAAAAAAAGAATGCACCATATCTCTTGATATATCTTATACCCCACTTCATCAGCACCTTTCCCTACTCAATAGAAATCCTTAATATGAAGTCCATGAACACCCAAAGAGGGCTTTGAATTCCTTAAAAATATTTGTAAAACTCTAAACATTATACATGGCATTAAACAAATTTAAAGGGACTGTGGTCTCCAAAAATATTAATGTAAAACACATATTAAAAAAGAAGAAATTGATGTATATTTGTGTGTGTGAGTATATATATATGTATATATATATACATGTATATACACACACAGAGAGAGAAGGAGAGTATATGAATACGGAAGACACACTGAATATATATACTGAATACTGAAGATTACTATATATAGTATATCTTCAGCACCAGTTCACAAACTTCAGCATTCTCCAGAATCACCAAGGGGGTTTGTTAAAACACAGATTCCTGGGCCTCCCCCAAACACACAAAATTTCTTCTTCAGTACATTTGGGATGGGGTATGAGAATTTGCATTTCTAACAAGTTCCCCAGTGATTATTTTGCTGCTAGTGCAGGGACCAAGGCTGTTGTGAGATATGTAAAAACTGTTAATACAATTGCCTCCAGGGAGGGGCAACCTTGTTGGCTGGGTCGTGGGTGAAGACCTTCTCACTGTACACCCTTTTGTATCTTTTGAATTTCTGTCTATGTGATGATATTACTTACTCAGAAACAAACTTGAGATTGAAAAAAAAGAAAAAAAAAGAAATGAGAACATCACCACCTTAAACTCACTACCCTCACCCACATGTTAAGAGAATTTTCTTTAAATAACTAGAGACTGTTCTAGAAGGTCACCACCCTCTCCCTCATTCTCTCTTTGCTTCTCATTTGTATGCTGCACATCCGCTCAATGTTACTTTATTCAAACAACCCCTGCTACTGGGTACCAGAGCACATTCCCACCTTCCAAGAGGAATCCTGCTTGTGTTCAAATAGCTAAAAAACACAATGACGAATTCAGTTGTCTTAGAAAAGAAAGCAATCATGAAATACTGTTTTCCACCCATCAAATTAAAAGTTATTAAATATCCAAAATATGTTGGCAGGCACCGGGGAACACAGACTTTTTGCACTACTGGTAGAAACAAAAATTGGATCATCTCTAGAAGGCAATCTGGCCTTTAAAAATGTGCACAGCCTTTGACCTAATTAATTCCACTTATAGAAATAAATCCTAAGGAAGCAGCAAGAGATGCATAAAAGCATTTATAATTAAGGGTGTTCATCTCGGCATGAAAAACCGAAAAAAATCCCAAAGTTGAACAATCAATGTTTATTATAGTGTGCCACATTTACCATGGAACCCAAAATAACAGTGAAAAATTGTAGATCATATTATAGAAAGATACTTAATGCCATGGAAATGTGCTCATGTTGTATTATCAGGTGACAGAATGTAAATCAGGTGACAAACAGCACTGTGATATGATATAGTATCTTTAGAAAATTACGAATATAAGACGACTTAAGGGATCTGTCCTACAGTGTTTGCTAGTGGTTACCTCTGCCTGGAGTGATTATAGGTGGATTTAATTTTCATTTTATTTTCATTATGCTCATCAGTATGTTCAAACTTTCCATCCTGAGTGTACATTGCTTTTATCAAAAATAAAAAACAAAAACGGGGGATGGACATGATGCTTCCTCGTATGAGGGCAATCAAGACCGGTCAGGTGGAAGCCTCTGAAGGAGAGTATTCAGGGAGCGTTATCCAAAGCCCACCCTGAAAGGCCACTCCCTTGGGCTGGGCGAGTTTCTGGCAACGATGGACCTGCGGGGGCGAGAGCTTTTCACTCCGGTCTCTTTTCTGCTGCCGCTCCTGCTCCTCAGCACAGCACAGCGCCCACGGGAGGCATCACGGTGGTGCCCAGCCCCTAGCCAGATCCCCAGCAGAGCCTGCAGTATACCAATCCACCCGAACCACTGGCTGAGAACGAAACCTGGGCGCAGGTCTTCAGGGAAGGAGCACGTGTCCTGACCTGTGTGGAATGCTGGGTGGTTTGTGCTTAACCACACCCCCCGCGGAGCTGGGCACGCTTGAGGCCAATGAGGAGCGTGGGAGCCAGTCCTGGGAGTGAGAAAAAAGAAAGTGTAATAATCAAGACAGAGACTTCAGTTGAAACAGTGCAGGAGTTGACAGAGATGGGGGTGCAGATAAAGACTCACTTAGACTAACTTTGAGGGAGAACC
Organism: Meles meles; assembly: GCF_922984935.1. Classification (NCBI taxonomy): domain Eukaryota; kingdom Metazoa; phylum Chordata; class Mammalia; order Carnivora; family Mustelidae; genus Meles; species Meles meles. The sequence continues at coordinate 31,056,809 of NC_060080.1, forward strand.
AGTTTTTCCACTGGGGACTAGATTTTTCTAGGGCGTGTAGCCCCCTGCTCACATCACACAGAGCCATTGTTGAAAACACCACCAACAAAAACATCAGGGTGATTCTAAGAAAATGCCCAGTCTGAAGAACATACATATGGCTCAGGTCTCCTGGGGACTTTTTTTTTTTTTAAGATTTTATTTAGTTATTTGACAGATCACTTGTAGGCAGAGAGGCAGGCAAAGAGAGAGGGAGGAAGGAGGCTCCCCGCCGAGCAGAGAGCCCCATGCGGGGCTCGATCCCAGGACCCGGAGACCATGACCCGAACCGAAGGCAGAGGCTTTAACCCACTGAGCCACCCAAGTGCCCCTCCTGGGGACTTTTTAATATGGTTATTTTTCACAGCCATCTTCCAGGGCAGGCTAGCCATGGCATGGTCCCCAGACTTTAAAAAAAGAAAAAGGCTGAGGAATTGAAGTCAAGTTTCTGCAACTTGACCATGGTGAAAGGCGACACTGCAGGATCTATCAAGTTAATTTACTGTTCGAGTAAAGTTTCCAAACTCCGTGAACTTCCATGTAGCAAAAAATAGATATAATATATATTTATTTATATATAAAATTTTTTATATATACTTATATATATATAAATATATACTAATTATATATAAAATTTTTTTGGCAGAGATTAAAGCTGTGATTTAGTGGAAGGAGCACAGGATATAGAAAAACCACCCAACTCTGCAACCAACCAGCCAACCGTCACATGAGTCTGAGTGATTACCGCACACTTGAGAGAGTCGATTAACCTCTTCGAGGTTAATTCCTTGTATGTAAAGTAGAGGAGTTCACTCCTCCAACAAATACTTATTGAGCACCTACTATAGGTCAGACCCTGTGCCAGGCACTGGGGACCCGATCGTGAGCCAGTTCCCACCATCACAGGGATTAAATAGTGTTATGGCCACAGTCTGTCTTTGAACCCTGCGAGTTAAGAACGCTTTTTACATTTTTGAATTAGTGAAACAATTAGAAGGCGGACATTTTGTAACTTGTAAAAAATTATATAAGTTCCAATTTCAGTATCCACAAATAAAGTTTCATTGGAACACAGTCCCATTCGCGATTGACATAGTGTCCCAAGGCTGCCTCCGCGCTTCAGTGGCAGAGCTGAGCAGCTATAACAGAGACTGGATGACCCACAAATCTGCAAGTATTTACTATCTGACTTTTTACCAAAAAAGAAAAAAAGGAAATAAAAGCATGCTGACCCTTGGAATAACGGAAGAAAAATAAGGTGATTACAGACTCCTAAAAGCTCTATAAATCTAAAAGAAGGAAGGACTTTGTCAAAGCTGTTAAGGTAAAAATTAAAATGCTGCATTGCTTTATCTAGCGTTTAGGAGCATTAGCTCCGCTCCCTGATCTGAGTGTTTCTAGGTCTCCCTGGGCTGTGGGTACCCACCAGGTGAAAGGCACAGGTGTATCTGGAATTTCAGTGGTTCCTGATGCAGGCCCTCTAGCCCCGCCAATGATGCTCTGGTGTTCCAGAGCCTTCGAGGGAGACTCATGTGTTCTCAGGCTGCCCTCTGGGAATACACCTGTTCCCATGACATCAAGAGGGGAGGGACCAACATTCAGTTATGCTTTCTGCTAGCCTAAACACGTGAGAAAGATGCTTTGCTGCACAGGTGGGTATGAGGACGATGCCTCTCCTCCACTCCGTGTCCCTGGGAGTTAGCTTTAAACCCAAAGCACACAGCTATGGCCTCTGTCTCCCTGAGATCCTGTGAAAATGACCCCTTCGGTCCCTGCCTGCTGCCTGTCCCACTGGCCTGGGAGACAGTGCCCAGAGAAGAGCATCTGTGCCAAACTCTCATCCTTCCCTCCCCCAGCGTTGACTTCCCCATCCCCTCCCCCATGCCAACCACCCGGTACTGTATTGACTACTGAACACAGGTGTGCTTCGCTCTTATAATCTCCTGCATGATTTCTGTGGTATGCCTGTGGTGTTTCCTAATCCAGCTCCCTGCCAGTCAGCCACCCACCCCTGCTCCCACCTCTGGCTCCCTGGGGATGGGGGTTGGGGAGGGGCACCCTGGCCTCCCTAATGGTCAGGTTGGAGCCCCATGGGCTGGACCCTGTCACTGACGACTCAGCCCCACAAGTCCCACCAGCACCGGCTCTGAAGCCACACCCGGCTGTCAAGGGTCTAGTTCCCCAGGTCTTCGAACCTCCTGCCACAGAGGCCCTTAGGGCTCCACCAGCCAGGGCGCACCCAGCATTTCTCAATCTTGCCTGTGCTTCCCATGCCCACAGCATCTCGCCTGCTCTGTGTTCAGAGCTCTGAACCCACTCTGTGGGTCAGCATCTTTAACTGTCCCCTCCCCACCCAGGCTTAGGCTTCCTGCCCCCCCCCCCCAATTTTAAAGAGCATCTTCAGCTCCCTTCTTTAGCCCAGAAACTCTCACCGGCTTGTGTGAGACTGGGATTCCGGTATAGAACAACCCTGCTGTCCCATTAGTTAATTCTGGCCTTTTCCAGGCTGGCTTCCTTCCCTTACCCTGAAGGACCCGGGCCACCAACGTCCCAGCATGGCTCAGGGCCCAAACCCACTTAACAGTGACCACACCTGGGATCACAGCTTGGTTCCAGGCTCTGGCAGAGCAGAACCAAAGGTAGGGAGACAGGTGGAAGAGACAACTAGTAACACACATCCCACTGTCCCTGAGGTGGGCTCAAAAACTGGGGTGGGCCCAGCTTAATGGGAAAAGGCAGCCAGGGACTCAGGCGGTGGGGAAGACAGAGGGTAGTAAGGGATGACAGAGCACAGAACTGCTCCCCTCCTCCAGGGCTAGTGATGAGTTTCCTTTTTGAGGAAAGGCACCGGCTGCATTTGTTTCTGTACCTTTAAGGAGGCAAGAAGAAGAGACAAAGGGACAGAGGGAAATATGCACACAGGACTCTCCAGCGATTAGCCAAATCCCCAGGCTTCTTTGCCCTATTTCCAAGTGTGTGGATAGATCCAATTCCTCTCTTGTTCCTTGGTCCCTCCTAATCCAGGATATGATTATATGAAGTAGATTAAAGGTGTCTGTGATGAGTGTAGGACCTGCTGCGTCTCGGAAACCCGTTTTACAAGAATCTGTGTTCAATTTAATTCAATTAGCAAACTTGGAAAATGCTCGTGCTGACTGCTGGTTCTTGATGACAAAGTGAAAATGGATGCTAAGTTTGATATGGAGTTTATAACTTATGGGACTCTCAACAATGCCCTTAAAAAGCAAGCTCTCAGAGGCTGGTGATCTGGCATGTTTCAGGAAAAATTCTTTCATCGGGTGGGAAGTCCAATGCGAGATGTCCAGGGTCCCTCTAAATTCAAAGCTTTTATGTCTCTAAGGTTACTGGATGCCGGAGTCCAGGGCCAGAAAGACCAGCAGTTGAAAAAAGACTTGACAACGTGTTTTACCCAGAGCAAAGTGAGCCCAAACATTTCAAACTAGAGCTGTCAACAAAGAATATGTTTGCAAACCAGACACAATGTAAAATAAACTTCAGACGGCAAATGATAAACCTTCCCTAAAAAGGTAATCAGATGGTGAGTGAACAAACTTTGGGAGTGGTATTAGAAAAGATTTCTGCACTATCCAACAGGCTCTCAAGAGTTTAACTCCAAACAGACCTGTGCACTTGTGTGGGGCTTGGGGGTGGGGTGGGAAGGGAATTTTAAAAAATGTAAAAGTTAGGATTTTTGCACCCGTCTCAGCTGGTGGCTGTAGGAATGCAAAGAGAAAAGGAGGACTCTGGGGCAGCTTTGAAAAGGAAAGCAAAACAGACCAAATCCTGAGGATTGTGGTGGGGGAAGAAAGGGTTATAAAGTAGGTAAGGTGAGGTCCCCAGGCCATGTAAGCGGGAGGTCCCTGGGACAGTGGGACACACCTGAGTCCAGCTGCTGGTACCCACGGCAAGTGGACAGGGAGTGGTTTACATTCCTCTCTCACTGATGCCCTTCTAGATCTTAAAGGCACCACATTTGGAAAAGTTCTCCTTCCTTTGAGGCTCATACCATTCACCCACACTAACTTCTACCTGTTATTGACGTGGGGGTGGGGGAAGTTATAGCTTTGACAAAATATATTTTTTAATATTTTCACTGTGCAAGAGATCATACTTACAAAAGAGTGTGCATGACTTATATGTACAGTTCAAAGAATAATAGTAAGACCAAGAACCCACACATTACCACCCAGCTTAAGGAATAAAACATGGCCAATACCTTGAAGCTCCTTCTGTTCCTGGGTCCCTTTCCAATCCTCTGGGGGAGGGGGCGGGGGGGGGAGCCACTGACCTGACAGATGTCCTCTTAGTTTTTCTTCCAGGTTTCAATCCATTTATAAGGGATCCCTAACCATTATATTACTAGTGCCTGGTTTCAAAATTCATCTCATGAATCCATACTAATGATAATCTCCTCAATTTGCTGTTTTTACTCCATGGTCGGTATTTTTGAAGTTCATCCACGTTTATATATGTAGCTGGAGTTTATTCATTGTCTGAGCTACATAGGATTCCATTGTCTGATTACACCATGATCACTTCTCGATTCTCTTGTTTATGGACATCTGGGTTGTTACCTTTTTTAGTTACAAACAAAGCTACTGGGACACCTGGGTGGCTCAGATGGTTAAGCATCTGCCTTTGGCTCAGGTCATGATCCTGGGGTCCTGGGATCGAGCCCTGCATAGGACTCCCTCTCCCTCCGCCCCTCATCTCTGCTTCTGTGCTCTCTCCCACATGCACTCTCTCTCAAGTGAATAAATGAAATCTTTAAAAATAAATAAATCAATAAGCAAACAAAGCTATTGTGAACATTCTCGTACATTTCTCCTGTAGAATATGTGCGAGCATCTCCCCGGGCACAGCTACTCCGAGTGTGGTCTGCAGCCCCACCGCTTGAGCTCGAACTGGCCCTGCTTGACCACGAGTGAGGGAACTCACACCAGAACATGAAACAACTACACTATTAGACACTGTGTCTGTCGTGGGGCCAGCGTTTTCCCAGAGCAAGAATCCGCTGTGAAGGAGCCGCTGAGCTACGTTCTGGCACAAGCATCTCATTTCTTCTTACTTCTGGGACTTTGCTGAGCGTGAGGTGCCCTTTGCCTTTTTCTTTCACCTTTATCTCCTGACCTCTAGGTCACCTCTCCCCAGTCAGTGCAGACTCTGGCCCCTCACTCATTCTCGAAGTTTTGCTCAACAAAACTCTGGTGGATGGGTGGGTGGATGGCTGGCTGGCTGGCTGGCTGGCTGGATGAATGAATGGTTTGCCCTTCTCCACCCAACACATCTACCTTAGGAGCCTCCATGTTCTTCCATGAACCTTATCTCCCAGTTGATTTGTCCGAGTGGGGCAGAGGCAAGCCCTGGCATGCAAGCTGGGACAGTCAAAGACCTTTCCAGCACCTTCCACCCTGGAACCAAGAAAGGAGGTCACTCTATCTCCAATGCAGAAGCTATGACTCCATTCACCAGGGCTGTCAGCCTCCCTCTTTACCAGCTCAGGAGGAAGCAGGTCTGCAAAGAAAGATGACCGAGTCGAGATACGGAGAAAAGGAGTAGGAACAAGAAGAGGAGCGAGAAGCTGGCCACACTCATGGCTCCGCCGTGTTGGGCTTGGCTGTGTCCTGCCCTTTCCATGCAATTATTCAGCCTCGTTCTTGGTTTTCTCCTTTTTGCCCAAGCTGGCTGGAACTGCTTCCAGGTCTGGAAAGAAAATAAACACTGCATACTTTAGCCCTCCGAAGCTGCGGAAAGCTGGAATCAAGATCGACCTTTGGACTGTAGTGCTGGTTTTCATGGATATAGTTGAAGATGGGTTGTCAGTCCTTTGGCTTTGTGTTGGTACAAACACCAAACCAAAACCCAGACCAAACCAAACAAAAAATTCCCAGCAAAGGGGAGGTCTGAGGTCTCCATACTGCCGTAAGGGTCATTCCCATCTTTCCCACCACTACTCAGTGATCAGCTCGGTGGTTTTGCTTGGCTCATGACCACACGTGTCTCGACGCGGATCTCACCAGAGGGTTCCTCTGTAGTACATCACCACCAGGAAGGCTCTTTCCCCGCATTCAAATATAACCCACACATATGTGGAAGGTCCAGGAAGAATGTGTGACAGCGGCTGGGACACTCCGGGATCTGTTGATAAAAGGCGATGGAGAAACTCAAAGCAAAAGAGCACTAAGAAATAGCAGGCGTCTCCTGAGGAACATTTGAGCCAGAAATAATTGCTTTAAAAGCCAGGGGGGCTTTTAAACCATTTTACCACAGAAATTGAAAGCCCTTTGTGGGCATTTCATCTGTCTCAGTTCAACTTGAAGGTGGACACAGAGCACAATTAAGTCACGGTCGTGGTGTCTGGAGTGGATGGAACAGATCAGGGTGCCCCACCTCACCCGTAGATGAGCACCCCGTGTGTTCTTGGGTCACCTGGTCACAGTCTGCTCTGGGATCTGCCCAAACTGGCATGCCCCTCCTCCAAGGTTCTCTCGAGTCTCTTCTGATGGCTTCCATCCCCTCCCTTCCGTGTTTTCTCTCTTTCCAGGGCTGCTCCCGGGCTGCAGAAACCCCCTTGGCCCACAGCCAGAAGAGCTGAAAGTGGCTGGCCACTTAACCCCGACCCCAAGTTCCTTAGCCAGTGAATGCAGGGGAGCACAAAAGCCCACCTCTCTTGACTCAGATTGGGACGACTCTGTCTCTCCTGCTACAAGCGTGGAGCAGGTGTTTGAGAACTCTGAGAAGTAAACCGGAGCCGGTGAACTGGGGGAAAAGAGGGGGATCAAAGCACCATGAACCCAGGGAGTTTGCCAGTAGTTTTTCCTCCAATAGCTCCCTGCCTGCCCTCGGAGCAGCTCAAATCACAGAAGACAGTAAGGCACAGACTGGGAGTACTCCGGGGCGGTCGGGGGCGGGGGGGGGCAGACGAAAGGAAATCCTTGTGCTCAGAGACAGAGAGCAAAGCATACCACTTTGTTGGGTTTTTTTTTCTTCCTTTCTGCTTCTCTATGCCCAGCCCCAAGCAGTGCCATGGCTATAGGGCCTGGTGGAGAGGACCAAACTCATGGAGTGTTAGCCATTGACAGTTACGTGTAAGTGATATTTACTGAATGATTATTTTTTGACTCAGGACTGATCATCTCAGCTGGGGATGAATGATATCGAAGCTGGAAACTATGGGTTAGAAGAGAAAATTGTGCTTCTCCTGGGAGTTATGTTTCCTTCTCCCACTTGAGAGTCAACCACATTATCTCCATTCCCTCCTCTCCTTGCTTTCTCTTCCTCCCGTAATTGAAAGAAGAGATGAGAGTGTATCTGAGAGGACATGTTTTACAGGAGTTGAAAAAGAATAAGACTCATTTCCTCACTCTCAACTTCAAGGCCTGACTAAAAACACTATTAAATAAGTCAAATAATCTGTAAGTTAACAAAAGCTGAGAGTAGAAAGAGCACTAGCCTTGGAATCAGAAGGCCTGGATTCAAACCACAGCTGTAATTCAACAGTGGTGACCAAACTCCATGACCTTCGGTCTGCTCTTAAATTGCATCTTTATTGGGGGTAATAATACCTGCTTGAGGATTCATCCCTTGACATCTGGGGAAATACCTGGTACACATCAGGTATAAGTATGGTGGGACTTGGTCTTGAATTTTATCTCCCAGTTACTCAAAATTTAAGCTAGACAAAAGGAAGGGAACTCAGAAAATATCAAAAATAGAATGGCAGGGGCGCCTGGGTGGCTCAGTGGGTTGGGGCCTCTGCTTTCCGCTCGGGTCATGGTCCCGGGGGCCTGGGATCGAGTCCCGAATCGGGCTCTCTGCTCAGCGGGGAGCCTGCTTCCTCCTCTCTCTGCCTGCCTCTCTGCCTACTTGTGATCTCTGTCTGTCAAATAAATAAATAAATTCTTAAAAAAAAAATAGAATGTCAGGGGCACTTGTGTGGCTCAGTGGATTAAAGCCTCTGCCTTTGGCTCAGGTCATGATCTCAGGGTCCTGGGATCGAGCCCCACATCAGGCTCTCTGCTCAGCGGGGAGCCTGCCCCACCCCCACCCCCACCGCCTGCCTCTCTGCCTACTCGTGATCTTTGTCTGTCAAGTAAATAAATAAAACCTTAAAAAAAAAAATGTCAAACCTGGAGTTGTGACCTCTCACCTCTGGGAAGAGAAAGCGGGGGTCCAGAGGGGCTAAGACAGTTCTCTAAAGCCACCTGGTCATTTAGAATTCGGTCTTCACCAAGCCGTTCTCAGAATTCTGTCCCCACACGTCCCCTTATGGTGAGCGAGTTAGCATGGTGGCCGCCTTCACGCCCAGACAGGAAGGTCTCACAAATACGAGGCAGGCCGACAGTAGCTGAGAGGACACTGTGTCATACAGCCCCGGCCTGCATGCCATACAAAGTAAAGGGACTTCAGGATCGATGGGGACAGGGAGGCCCTCTCATGAGCCTCACAGGCTATTTGACTGGAAGGGAAAGATAAAAAATACCTGGGGTAAATGATCTACCACATGAGCCAGACTCCTCAGGGCACAAGGAGAAAACAACTTTTTTCTTTCCCACCGGACATTTTGACTTCTCTCCCGGGGCCCCTCCCCCTGGCCCCCAATGACAGCTCAAGCTGGTGCGTTTCCCAGCCACTTTCACAACGGACTGATTGCGTCATTTTCAGATACCGAGAAAGCACAGTCAAATCTAAACCTAAACATTTCTATCACGTTCCGTGTAAAGCACCCCCCAACTCCAGCCCGATCCTGACTCCCAAACTGCAGACCAGCAGTAGGAGTGATTCTGTGGTCTCTCTGCGTTCTCTCTGCACCTGCTTCTTCCTCTGCTTCCCCCACTGACCGTAATGCCCAAGGGAGCGATGCCCAGGCTCATCCAGGGTAGAGGGGAGGGCGTTCTGGCTCAGGGGATGGCTGATGCAAAAAAATAATACTTTTTCTTGCAAATAATGCAAAAAAAATACTTTTTTTTCTTTAATGCAGTAAATAAAATTTGAGGCTATTTTAGTAAAAATCCAATTAAGCAGAATGCTCGGGGAATTTACTGTCCTGGTTAATTGAATCTCTGCATTAATGAGGACAAATTGAAAACCCTATCAAGACTCAGGATTGCAGAACTTTATAGGTGGACGAGACCTTGGAGGTGGGTTTTCTGCAGCTCCTGCATTCCCCTGGTGGAGGCCCAGGCCCAGAAGTAGGGAGCAGCTTGCCCTGAGCCCAGCCGACAGGTGGAGGGAAAGCCAAGACAGACTCAGGCCCACGAATTGGCAGCTCAAAGCTCCTGTGAGGTTGAGCTGAATCTCAGTGAAATCGCCCATAACCCCTGGGGTTGCTTCTTAAAATAAAGCCCCAGCTTTCAGTTTGTCTTTGCCATTGTCTCTTCTCATAGGTCAGTGCACTTGATTTACAGAATTTAGAGAAAACACCGAAGATCTGCTGGTGGCATCTAAAGGTTGGTGTGGCCAAGCCTCTCACTTTCTCTCTCTCTCTCTCTCTCTCTCTGATTTATTAGAATTCACTTTTCTTTGTTTGCTCTGATCTTGTTTCTTCACATACATTATTAGTATTCCAGACACAGGGTGATAACTTTTAAAAAAATACATTTTTCATATTGCTTGAGGCTGAAAGAGGCTGTTTTCATTCTTGGAACTCTCTACACCATCCTATGACCCCAGCTTGCCACTGTTCCCGCATGCAAGCTGGTATTTCATTCATTCTAGCACATTGACACTGAAATGCACAGCGCCGTCCTCCAAAGACACGTGCTGTTGTTCTCTGTGCATATTCGTTCTTTGAACACATACATATAATCCCCTACTATGTGGCAGGGGCAGGCACTGTGCGGGACGGTGGGGATGCAGCAGGGGACAAAATGGAAAAATTCTCGCCCTTGGAAAATTTGTATCCCGGGGCGCCTGGGTGGCTCAGCGGTTAAGCCTCTGCCTTCAGCTCAGGTCATGATCCCAGGTTCCTGGGATCTAGCCCCGCATCAGGCTCTCTACTCAGCAGGGAGCCTGCTCCCCCCACCCTTTGCTCTCTGCTTGCCTTTCTGCCTTCCTGTGATCTCTCTCTGTCAAATAAATAAATAATAATAATAATAAAAAGAAAAAAAAAGAAAATTTGTATCCCGATGGTAACAAGTAGAGTGTAAAGGAATACACACATAAGTACATGTTTGTCAGATGGTAATGGGTATGATGGGGAGGGGGAAGCGAGATATAGGAAAATAGGGATTGTTGGGAGTGGGTCATTGCTCTTTTACAGGAAGTCATTGGGCCTTGCTATTCAAAATACAGAGATCTTGGGGCGCCTGGGTGGCTCAGCAGGTTGAAGCCTCTGCCTTCGGCTCAGGTCATGATCCCAGGGTCCTGGGATCAAGCCCCGCCTGGGGCTTTCTGCTCAGCAGGGAGTCTGCTTCCCTCCCTCTCTCTGCCTGCCTCTTTGCCTACTTGTGATCTCCATCTGTCAAATAAATAATAAAGTCTTTAAAAAACAAAAAACAGAGACCTAAAGGAAGTAAGGGAGTGAGACAAGTCAGTCTCTGGGAGAAGGGAGTTGTTGGCAGAGAAAAAAAAATAGTAAGCGAACAACATTTTAGTATCAGGCTACAAATACTTTCCATCAGCTATGAACATCTGACTTATTAAATCCTCCTCACCAGTGACACAGTCCTAAAGGTTATCAGATGTTGATTTAGGGATAAGACAAGATGCGTTGGTTCATTCCTCTCACAAACATGAGTGTGCCATGCAGGCATCCTGTAATGAAAGACACAGATGGTCCCTGCCCTCCCGATTAATGATCAATCAAAAAATCACTATCCATGATGGTCAGGGTAGTTGTAGTTGCAGAGGAGAAAAAGCAGGCAAAGTCTTCTAGAAGAGGAGGAAGGGGGAGTTCAAGCACAGGAAATAACAGGCTGGGGAGGAGAGCAGATAGCACATTCCGGGGTTCCCAAATTGGTATGGTTAGAAAGTGAGTCTCGGGAAATGGGGGTAGAAATGGGAGCACACGTGGGTGCCCCTCTCCTCTCTGGAGCTCTATTAAAATCTTTCCTGGTTGCAGTCCCAAAAAAGCAGGCTGAGTTGGGGGAGGTGGGGACATGAGCTGACAGGTAGATGGGAGCCACATTATAAAGGCACAAAGTTAAATATCTGAAGCAAGAGAATGATTTGAATGAATTTGCCTTTCATAAAGATCCACTGAAACACAGAGGGTGAAAGAGGGAGAAGACTGGAAGCTGGAGAACCAGAGAAGAGGTTGAAGGGGCCACAGGTCCTGAGTAACGCAGGTGAGGAAGGCAGGAGGTCCCCTAAGAGACAGACAGAAGACACGGAGAGGGTGGGATGGGCTTGCCACTATTTCGAGGATAGCATGGACATGAACCAGGGTTGAATGCAGTACCAGGGCATGAGAAACAAGTTCAGGGGTAAAAGGAGCAATTCCCTCATAGAAGACAGAGCCAGAAAAGAAAAACTATGTCCTGAAGGCTGTTTGGAATTCCTCAAATGACACCATTTGGCGTAAGAAGCAAGGACTGTTACTTTCCCAGATGACGCCTTGAATGTGTAATTGTACCACTGGCCAGTTAATTCGGGTGAGTAGATTCCAACTACAGACTGTCACCAGATACAAGATAAAATGTAAAAAAAAAAATATGGTTAACTCTTCAAAAGCCAGACCAGGATTTACGTATCCAAACAAATAGTACCTTCCTTGAAGGCTGCGTGTTATTCCCACAGTCATGCACCTGCTGAAAGTTGCCCTGGACTTCTTTTGGGGACCTCTTATCATGACCACAGCCCCAGAGCTAGAAAATTCTCTGCCTTTTAGGGAAAATCTAATTTTTTAAAAAGATGCTTATTTGCCACCAAATACCAGTGGTTGCCTGGGACAGGGCAGGTCAGGGCATAGGAAAGAGAGATGGAATACAAAGGGGCACAAGGGAAGTTTTGGGGGTGATGGAGTCATTCATGTCTCCATGAGTTGTAGTGATGGGTTTCACATCAAAACTCATCAAAATACACACTTAAATATGTGTAGTTTATTGTACATCACTTATATCCCAATAAAACTATTTTTAAAAGTCATATGTTGCAAAGAACAATGCTTAAGGCTCATAATCATGCTCCTTTTTTATTTTTTTAACAAAAATTTAAGAGAATGCTCTTCTGGTGTATCTGCCAGGCTGACCTGAAGACAATTCTCCATGCAGGTTGGTTTTTGTTAAAAATAAACCAACAAAAAATCACAGAAACAAGTGACCTGCTCGCATTAAAGGATAGCCTTCATGTGAACTTGTGCATCCTAGAACATATGTTTTCAAACTTTGCAGTCATGCCCTGTAGTCTAAATTGGAATCCAGTGACTCGGGTTCTTGTGCTCTCAGGAGGGACAGCTCTCCGGCCGTGTATTGTTCCTTTCACTTAGCTCATCCACAGAAAGGGTTGAATAAGAACAAGCACCACTGCTTCCGCTAACTGAGGTTTGCATTTCAGATAGCCAGCGCCAGCTTTCCAGAGCTGGGATTCCAGAAACATTTCCTGACTGTCCCCCACTCCCACCTCATCCGCAACAAACATTGTTCTCTGACCCATTTGCCAATGTCTGGAGGTCTACCATTAGGAAGATTCTTTCCTTTGAGTTAACCATTCCATTCTCCCAGAATAGGATCCTGGAGGGCAGACCAAAGGGGTTGGGGGGAGCCTGGGGTTAGTTGAGGGGGTTGCGCTGTGAGGACACTGCGGCCTCCAAAGGTGGACGCCATCTGTGGAAGAAAGGGGAATCCAGAAAGGGGGAGACAAGGTGTCTCAGAGAGCCTCAACGAAAGCTATTCCCCATTTTTTAGTAATTTATTTATTCAGAAAGCATTTATTGAGTACCAACATCCCCGCCTTAGTTTGACCTCTGAACGTGGTATCGAGAACAATGATATAAGAGGAGGTTTAGCAAAGTCGATGAGCCGCTCTCTCACGGACCCCGGGACCCCATCCACCGGAGAGCTGGCCCGTGTGTCACAGCTCGTCCCACAGGGACTTGGGGGCCAGGTGCTCACATCACACCTTGAGCGGCAGTTTGGAATTAAACGAAACCGATTATTGACAAATGAAAGTTTCAGGGAGGTGTGACAAGTCTGAACGCAAAGCAGGTGGGGCGGCTATTAAAATAGTTTGTCTAAAAATAGTCTAATTCCATCTAGGGGCCAAATCCGATTAGGTTTCATGTTCATTTGGATTCACAGTTTGTCTATAGCCATCTTTGACTTTGTGGGGCCAACACCGGGAGGGAAGAGGGGGTCCCCCACAATCTCTATGCTCAGCCACACACTGGGCTGTCGTCGGAAGAGGAGCCCAAGCGTGGAGAGGTTTGGAGACCAGAAAGAAAATGTGGAATGTGGAGCTGCCTAGAGCTAGGACAGGCTGGAAGTGATTTAGAAGGAGAGTTAGCAAGCCCTCCTTCTGATTTGTCTCCCCTCTGACAGAAGAAATTAAAATCACAGTGGGGTCATCCATAAAATTCCCAAACACGTGGCCTCACCTGTGGGCCGGGCCCTCACACGGGTCAGCCCGGGGCGCGTAAGGGAGAGCGAGGGCAGGCCGACATGGAGAGAAGGTTGTGTCGCCCTCCCTGCAGCACAGGGCAGTGGTCTGGAGAAACCAAACCATTGCTCAAAGCTCATTCTTGAGTCTGGCAAAGGCATAGCCACTCAGGGAATTCCACTGTTGAGCCCTTTCTACAGAAACTGCCTTCTGACACAGGGCTGGCCCCTGGACCCTGGATGTTTCCACCATGTGACCCTGAGCTCTGGCTGTCCCCTCCAGCACTGCAGCTGCCTGGCACAATGTGGCTCCCACTGGCCAGTGACCCAGGACGCACTCCCCTGGGTACCAGACGGCAGGGCCGTCCAATCTCTCTCCCAGCAGCGCCAGTGGTGGCCCAAGCAGCCTCGCCCACCTGGGTTTTGCCACAAGAGCTTCATTCATCACCCAGAGCTGCCTTCACCCCTACTCTATTACATTCCCTTCCTCCTAGCGATGTAGAGGAGGCCGAAGAGGTTCCATGTGGCCAGAGTCAAGAAGGAAGTAACCCAGGACAGAAACAATGAGGAAGCCCATGGCCGGACAGGAAAGCAAACCCAGAGGGCACCTGAGTCCCGTGAAGGAACCCGAAATGCCCATCACCAGGCCCACAGCAAGGTACCCCGAGCCAGGCAGGATCCGGAGCCACCCTCCAGCCCCTCCTCTGTGAGTCCTGACCCGGGGTGGCTCCTGTCTTCATTTCTGTGCGATGTTCCTTATTGATACCAAACTCACCCCAAACACCCCCAACTTGGGTGAGCTCACGGTTTCTCCCCCTCACTCAGGCATGAGCCAAATGACAGCTTTGCAAGAGGTCCCTGGCCTCTGCTGAGCCACAGAAGGCCAAGAGCATGATAGGGTCCCAGGGAGACCTGTAGGCTGTTTGGGGCTGGACACTTCAGTCCCCGCCCCCCCCCAAATCATTTTGCCAAAGTTTGGAGGCAGCAATATAGTGTAGCAGAAACAAAACTAGAACAAGGGTCAGGAAATCTGTGTCTCTCCTAATCAGCTGTGCAAGGTTGGCCGAGCCATTTAAGTCCCTGTCCTAGTTTTGTCGTCAGAAATGCAGAACGAATAACATTGGCCCTACTGCCTTGAAGATTTTTTGTGAAGATCACATAAAAATAGGCACAAGAAGCCTTGGGGGAGCATGGAGAAGAGCTACATTATTTTATAAACTGACAATGAGAATGGGAGGCAGGAGGTGACACCACACACACCAACCGACCTAGGAGTTGCTGCCCCTCCCCTCTGCCAAGCTTCATGGACTCAGCACCAGGGAAGCCAAAAGATGAGTGTTTGTCTCTCCCAAAAATGAAGACTGTGGTTTCCTGCCTACACCCAAAGTTGCTGTTAATAAATAAAGGGACATTAGCCAAATTAGAATTTGTCCCCCTCCCCTGCCTCCCTGTCTCCTCCCTGTCTCCTCCCTCTCTCTCTCTCTCTCTCTCTCTCCACTTCCAGCTGCAGATAACCACACAATCCAGCTGAAAGTGGCTTAAACAATAGAAAATTCTCATGCAATTTCCAGTTCTAAGATTGGTTAATTTAGTGGCACATCAGTCGGTTTATGTCCTCAGGCTTATTGCCACAGGGTTACACAAAGGATGCTTCAGCACCACACAGCACATTTTCTCCCAACCACATCCAAAAGCCAGAGGGAAGATTTTTCTTAACTGTCTCCAGGGCATTTCTGTCACGAGGGCAGAAAACTTGTCCAGGAATCCTCCCCTCCTCACATACACACCCAACAACAGCTGCAAAGAGACTGGGAAGGGTTCTCAGAGTCTCTAGTGGGAGTGGGCACTGCCAGCAAGAAAAAAGTAGGGGGTGGGGTTGCAAGGCAGTAGCACGGAGGAGACATCTAAAGGGTTGGAAAGATTCATAGGAAAGCATTTAACAGGCAGAATCAAATTATAGCTGCAAGAGAGTCTGGGAAATGTCCTTATTCGTTCTTAATCACCTGTGATGCAGAGAGGTACACCAGGGGAAGGAAGACACTGAGTTCCAATCCCACCCAATCAGCCACAGCAACCGACTGTGTCTGCCACACTCTTCTTTGGGCTTTAGCTGCTAACTTTCATTGCATCAATCCATATATTTAAGGGCGGGGCGGGGAGTGAGTTCTAACCCTGATTCCAGAGGCGCAGGACAGGAAAATCAGCATAACTCATTCTCCTGGCCACAGTAATTGGCTTAAGCAGACACATGCCTTAGGACAGTTCAAGGTGATCAAACCTAGGGACTTTCGCCCAAGCTCCTGGGAAAGAGGTTCACTTTTTCCAGCTGAACATGAACCTGAAAATTCTGGAGCTACTGCATCCATCTCTCATGGCAGGAGAAAAGCCCACCTGAGAATGGAACCAACCGAGACGAGGCAAAGCCAAGAGATGGAGAGAAGCTGGGATTGATGACATTTTTTGAACCCCTGGATTCAGACGTTCCTGAAGTCTTCTGGGCTTTTCAGGCACATGAGCCAATATCTTCTCTTTTTGTTTAAGTTCACTTTAATTGTCATTTGGGTGGGTGGTGGGAACACACAGGAACGTTATTCAAGACCATTTTGATCATTCATTCCCCTGATCGTGCAGGAGGCAGCCACTGGCTTACTGAGATTAGTACCCCAGCTCCTTAAGAGTTAACTACTCACACTGAAGTGAGAAAGTCCAGAGACAATGGAGAGATGTGAGCAGCTGGAGCGAGGGTTACAGCACGGACAGCTGGGCCTTCACTTATCTTCATTGATATAAAAACCACTCCCGTCTCTGAATCCCAGTGGGCTGGGGCGGGGGGTGGCGTGTTCGTTTTGCTCTGAAAGATGACAGGTTCTGCACATTTTCCTTGGAAATCCCATTTAGAAGGAATAATAATATCAGAATGTGTTATTCTGTTTCAAATCTATATTACATACATATTTAAAATTCTGCATTTTGGATGAATAAACATATTCTTTTTTCATCAATCAAATAAACTAATTAATAACAATGTATACATTCGTCTCCCTGTCTAAATGGCAGATGTTAGACATCTGCTCAACACACTCAAGCTGATTTATTGTTTCAACCATCGCCTAAGTGAGGAGAGACGAGAGGCCCGAGGAATCTGATGGTCCTCAGCCTTGCGCACACAAACAGGGCAAGGGTACCCTATGCTCTGCTACCAGATCCCCCTCTGGGAATGGAAACCTGATCCCACCAGATGCTACAAAGGTTGTCAGCTGATGGGCCTCAGCTGTCCACCCTGTTTGAGGGTTATATTGGTTGAAGATTATGGCCTCATCCAAGGTCATGCTCCTTCTGAGGGCAGACCGTATCCAATGACTGACAAGTGCAGGAGAGAAAGGCCACGTTCCTTTGTCCACCTGGGACAAAGGAAGGGCCACCTTCATTGGCAGGCATCGCAGGCCCTCCTCCCCCTCTGGCCACTCCTGCTCCCTCCCCCTGGTGTGGACCCCAGCAGCAATCCCCAGTAAACGTCCTGCTCACTACCCGCCTTCTCAGAATCTGCCTCCCAGGAGACCCCCGCAGACTCGAATCTCCGACAGCAGCTGCTGGACTTGGGGGTTCAGCCAGATATAACAGAAAAAATTCCAAACAAATGTCCATACTTCTCAACTGCATCTCAATTCCGGTCGCTCCCCTTCCCTGCCCCATCTTCCTGTGCAAATAAAATTATCCTTCTTGGTCCAGATTCATGGCTCACCTTCTCTATGAAAACATCCTGGGACCCCCCAGCAGCAGTGGGTTCTCCCCGTCCTGAGCTCCCACAGCATTTTTATGGGATCCTCATTCAGGATGTGTCACCCGCTTGGGTTTTTGAAGTTCTGCATTGTCCGTTTCTGCCACTGAGTCTCTGAGTCATTGAGTTACCTCCTCTGAGCTAGATGAGAGTAAGGATACTCCAGAAGATAAGATAAGCCAACATCCCTACCCCAGCATCTGGCCCCCCAAAAAGACTCAATATGCCAATTTCATCTCTCCTTCCTCCTAAATGGGCCGCTGTCCTCAGGAGCATTGGAGTGTCTTCTCTTTTTCTGCTCTCACAGAGAGTATCTGCCCTCCCCTGACACTGCCCTCCACAGAGGCTGGACGATTTGCACACAGAGGGAGGGGTACCATTTGCGGCTTTGAAAAGACAAAGGATTGACACAGGCGCTGCTCTGTGGTCGCATTGCCGGCAGCTTGCCCTAGAACATCTGAATCTGTCTATTTTTAGGATCAGAGTTCACTTTCTGGCTTGGTGTGAGCGCCCAGGGTGGGGGAGGAAGTTAAAAGCGGATGGTGTTTCACGGCTGGATCCATATCCAAAGGAACTGAAAACTCGGGACTTGAAGAGGTTCTTGCTCCCCGATGTTCCTGGCAGGATTATTCATAATAGCCAAAAATGAAACAACCCAGGTGTCCACCACTAGATGATTAGAAAAACAAGCCATGGTGTGTGTGTGTGTGTGTGTGTGTGTGTGTGTGTGTGTGTGTGTGTGTGTGATGGACTATTATTCAGCCTGAAACAGGAATGGAGTTCTGATGCCTGCCGCCCCATGGATGAACCTTCAAAGCGTGAAGCTGAGCGAAATAAGCCAGACACAGAAAAGACGAATACAGCATGACTCCACTTACACGAGCTGTCCGGAATAAGCAAATTCATGGAGATGGAAAGCACGTTAGAGGCCACCAAGGGCTGGGAAGAGGGGCAAGCGGGGAGTTGGTTACAGAGTGACAGAGTTTCCGTTTGTGGGAATGGAAACCTTTTGGAAATAGGAGTGATGGTTGCTAGAAATTGTGAATGTCATCAGTGCCCCTGAATTTATACTTAAAAACTGCACATTTTATGTCACAATTATTTTGCCACCATTTTATAAATTAGCATGGTAATATATAAAAAAAAAAAACCCATGTTGGATTGCACTTTAAGTGAGTGAATTATATAATATGTGAATTATGGCTCAAGAAAACTTTTTTTTTCGGGGCGCCTGGGTGGTTCAGTGGGTTAAGCCTCTGCCTTCGGCTCAGGTCATGATCCCAGGGTCCTGGGATTGAGCCCCGCGTGGGGCTCTCTGCTCAGCAGGGAGCCTGCTTCCTCCTCTCTCTGTCTCTGCCTGCCTCTCAACCTACTTGTGATCTCTGTCTGTCAAATAAATAAATAAAATCTTAAAAAAAAAAAAGAAAACTTTTTTTTCCTAAATGAAAAAACTCTAATTGTTCATTCTGAGGCACATTCAGAGCGGTATAAAATTCAAAGACAAACAAAACAAAACAAAACCAAGCCCAATCCATAACTGAACTGAACAAGAGATGTGACATTTTCAGCTAGGGTCTCCCTTTGCACTTTCTTTTCCCTGACGCTCAGGCCAGTCTGTAGGGCTGCAGTCCTCGGCAGTTTCTGAGGAAACCCCAGATTTGTTGAAGACAGTGAGCTCTCCCAGGATTGTGGTCACTTTATCCGGCCACTGAAGACCCAAGCAGCAACCCCCCTCCAACCGGGTAGGACGGTCTTGAATGGTCACTGTTGGTGTAAATGTTTCTCCCACCTTGGCAGCAGAAGGGACTAACCCTTGGAAAGGCTGGCTTCTGGGATGGGTGCCGTTGGGGATAGAGATCTCAAAAGGCTACTGAGTGCTCTCTCCTGTCAGGATGCAGAGGCTGAGATGTGAGAACCCAAGTATGTTTATGCTTTCACATCCCTATTCTGGTTCTCACACCAGCACCCACACCACCGCCGCGGCCACACACATAACCATCCACCTCAGATCGTGGGGCAGGTCATTCTCTCGCTGGGTTCGGAAAACAAGCCCAATCTAACATAAAAATCAGTCAGGGAAGCTGGTTTGCAGCATCCAGGAGTCAGGAGCCTACACGCCTCTAAAGGGCACATGGGAAATGGGAATGAAGCAAGCTTCACTCAGTGGAGTGTTTTAGGTGAAATCTCTCAATATTCACTTCATTTGGGGCAATGATCTCCATATTTAAATGTCCCGAAGACACAAGCCCAGGGCACAACTTCATGCCTTTATTCAGGCCATTGCCTCTGGACCTGATTCAGCGAATGATTTTTTTACCACAGTCCTTTAAGGTGAGTGTTACTAACCTCAAGTCAGTAAGAGTGTTTCTGCAAACAAGATGTCACCCAAGATGGCTCCCTGTTACCAGGGTCTGAGACAAACTCCATGGTGTCATAAGGCATGAGCTAGGGAATGTGCTGTATCAGGGAGAGGGCCAGTGAATCAAGCAAGGATCTACAAAATGAGCGAAGGCAGCTGTCCCTTGGGTCCGCCCATCCTCCCCAATAGTCCAAGCTTAGGAAAGCTGACAGTGTGGCCAGGCCGTCTGGGTTTGCCAGCTGTTTCTAGGAGTCGTCTGAGAAGGCCAACTGCCCAGATCTGGGGGTCCGTGGGATACTAGAGTTCCTTTTGTCAGGAAAAGAATGAGTGGGCCCTTGGGCTAAGCTGAGATGCGGTGCCCCCTATGGGGAGACAGTGAGAGCCTCCCACCCTGTCCCCACAATCTCAGTGTACAGGCAATCTAGAAACCACAGTCATGTTAGACAATTCTGATCATCATACCACACGAGGAAACTGAGGCCCAGAGAGTTTAAGGCACGTGGACAAGATCTCACAGCTGGTAGATGGTGGGGCCCAGATTCTACATCAGGCTTTTCTCACCACTCCATATCTCATGAACATCCTTGTTATCCAACCCAAAGTCCTCACTGTTTTCTCCTGGAGCAGCCCATGGGGTCAGTGCACCCATAGGTATCTCAGGCTTGTGGTGGGGATGGGGCAGAATCCTGCTCTCCCGGGTTCTCTGGGAAGACTGGAGTCAAGGGGAGGCCTTGGAGACACCAGTAACACCTGTTCGCTCTATGCCGCCTATCTCAGATTTCTAGATGGCAGAGTCACTTATCTTTCTCTTTCCTTCTAAGTTTTGATTTCCCAGTTTCCAGGGCCAGAGGCACACCCTGAAAAAATCTGTACTAAGTCAAGTAAATACAGATACCATTAATGCCTCATCTCCTCCTTTTTCCTAGGACGACAGAAATATTGGCTCAACCTGGATGATAGTAAAGTCCTGCAGAGTGTGTGTGGGTGTGTGTGTGTGTGTGTGTGTGTGTGTAGATCCGGTTCTGGGAGAGTTAATAAAAATGTCCTTACTTTTCGTGGGATTCAGTTATAGCCAACGACCGTGAGCCGAAGATGATCGAAAACTGTATGAGCCTAATAGAAGGCAAACAAAACGCAGAGTAATTTACACTCTATACTTGCTGTAATTTCAAAGTCTCAGAGAATTTAATTAGGAGAATCCCAAAGGGAATTTAGATCTGTCTTGTGTGAATCTGCCTCACGCTGGCTCAGCTCAGACAGACATTCAGGGGGTATCTGTGTCCCTCCTCTTTCCTTCTCCCAGAGTCAGTCCTTTGCCAACCCGTTTGGCCAGAGCCCTGGCCTTGACCCTAAGGAAACATATGTCCCACGGACTGCCCCCCCCCACCCCCATGACGGAGACATTCTTTGGGATCTCTTGTTGGCTGGAGTTCTTTTGCCATGTCTGAGAAGTTGCCGCAGTGACAGCATCACCTGTCCGCCCAGCTTTATGCGCTCTCACAGCTGTGGCTATGTGAGCGCCTGGTGGAAATGCACTCAGTGCCCTGGGAGGAATCCTGGTTGGAGAGAGCGGGTTGTGAGATAAGAATCACATTCCAAATCGTGCAGAAGGCATTTGGAGATGCAGCCTGAGACATTCTGGAGGACATGCAAGTCACTCCAAGCAACAGAAGGTGCAAGGGCACGCGGTCTGAGGGAGGCCAGCTGACTTCGGAGTCATTTCAAGCATGGGCTCTGACCCACCCAGGAAGCAGCTGGCCAGAGAAGGACCCAACGGGAATCCATGGGTGCCCTGTGGTCCTCAACTTTACTGACTAAACAATGGGTAGATAACAGCCAAAATACTTACAAAGGCAACTATTTCTCTCGTGTGCCTGCTTGCTTGACTTATAAGTCCAGGGACAAGGCCTGGCTGTCTGGGATGACAGGGAGCTAGGATTCCATTCTTTACTCATCCTTATTTTTAGTCATGGGGGTAAGGGAGTAGAATTACTAGGCTCTCATCCCCTTGAGCTGAAATCCCTCTGTTCCTAAGAATCTCAATGGAAAGTTTCGGCCTGTTTTTGTGTTCTATAATCTCTATTTTTGGAGTGGAGGTACTCTCCAAAACCTCCTTTTTAAAAATCTGGATTCGCTAACCTGTATATAACCTTATTATTTTTCCCTCTTCCTCCGCTCCATCATCACCACTCCCCCAGCCCCCTGAGATCCACCTACTACATAGGGAACGTGGCTTTGAAAGTCGTCCTTCCTTTCATAGGTAAGTGCACAGCACGAAGGCACTTGGGGGAGGTGGAGAATTCTGCTCTTCATGGAATTTGGAGAGCAAGCTTGAGCTGGGAATTCAGCAGTCAGCAAAGGTGCCTGGCCTTTTCTGGAGACCTGTCAGCCCCCGGTTGAATGTCAGAGGACACTCCCGATCGGCCTGCAGTTTTCGTCTGATGGTCTTGACCTTTCCAACAGGGTGTGTTCCCAGGGCAAGTTTCCCAAGGAGTCAATGAGCTTCATTTGGGATCAGATGAGTAATTACGTTTTTTCTGGCTTCCCACCCCATCCTAATTAGTGTACTTTACCTAACCAGAGCCAGCAGGAGCTGCCTCAAAGTCTCGGCAGCCCTTCCTCCGGGATCTATGAAGCTTGTTGACTAGAAAGTAAATATTATTTGCTAAAAGTAGCCCCGAGTGAGTTTCCTGGCTCAGGAGTCCTCATCTCCCTTCCTGCCTTCTTTCCCATCCAACCCCCAATCTTTCTTCTTCCCTGCCAATTTATGCAATAATAGAACCTTGATCTTTCATCATCCTTTTTATCATTTCAGTTAGCGTCATACCTTTGGGCTCCCCTGAGAAAGACTCTAGGGTGGGCGAGTGGGAGACCCTGGTGGACAGTGAGGGGCCAGCCAGAGAGCACAGGTAGAAACCTGGCAGTATTTCCAAAGAAGGGCAGCCTCCCTGACCATTTTCATTGGGGGACGAGAGGCTAGAGCCCAGGTGAGCCTTCCTTGGAGTGGAAATAGCCAAGGTCTGGCTCTTGGGGTGAGCAGGCTTTTTATTTTTTTTAAAGATTTTATTTATTCATTTATTTGACAGAGAGAAAGAGTACAAGTAGGCAGAGCAGCAGGCAGAAGGAGAGGGAGAAGGAGAAGCAGCCTCCCCACTTGAGCAGGGAGCCTGACACGGGACTTGATCCCAAGACTCTGGGATCATGACCTGCACTAAAGGCAGATGCCCAACCCAAGGAGCCTCCCAGGCGCCCCCACTGAGCAGACTTGATGGCGCTCACTCCCAAGCTGTTGGAGGTGTGAGCCTAAAGCCTAAAGCCTTGCCGTCTCCCCTCCCACATCTCCCCACAGGATCCCTGCCTCTTAAAAAGTTTCAGCAACAGAATCTTCACCTGAAACAAAACATTGGCTGAACCCACTGATAAGCTGAGCAACCAGTGGCCGGGAATAAGCGCCCTCCTCAGTCTCCCCTTTCCCCACCCTCTGTACTGGCAATAGCCCCCGCAAACATCCTGGGGGGGGAGGGTTTGGGGACCTCAGCAATCTAGATCCTGCAGGCTCCTTTAGGCAGAGGACACAGTAATCTTAGCCTTCCCCAACCCCCCAAACAGAGAGGACAGATGCTCCCAAGTAAATGAGTTGAAATTCAAGTAAGAGAAATTCCTAGGGGCTGTTTACTTGGTGTCCCATGGCTGACAGGTTTTAGTGTGCCCTCTGGCTGAATCATCCCTCTGGCGGGAGGGGTGGGGGAGGGGGAGGCAGCTGGTGCCAGGAAGGCTGGGCTGCGTGGGACAGACGTGCCGCCACCTCGAAGATGCCTGCCCACCTGCTCGGCGCTTCCTACCTCTCTCTGTCTTGCAGACAGATTCCTGGCTCTGGCCTGTGGGGTTTCCTCATGCCTGCTCACCCTGTCTATACCGGGTCTGCATCAAACGAAGACAGCAGGGGTTTGTGGGGGGAGAGAGGATTGGGAAATGTTCGTACCCAAGAAAGTCCTGATTTTTTTTTTTTTAAACTCCTTTGCAGCACTCAGGGAGCACCCCGCCGAGCAGACAAGCAGATGGCAGGCTCCTCCTTGACACGTCCTGGGAGCAATGGGAAGTGAGCTGGACCTAGAGCCATCGCAGCTGGGCCCTGCTTCCAGCTCCGCCGTGAACCCTTCCAGGGGCCCTGAGCAAATGTCTGGCTTCTCCAAACTTGGCTTTCCAAAAAAATTAAAAGGCGGTCTCTAAGGTCTCTACTCGCCTGACCTTTGTGTTTGACAGGCCACTCATGGCCACTCATAGTCAACCCTTCGCCTCCTCTCGAGGTAAGGGGCCCAGGAGGCTCTTTTGGTGTCATTACCCTGGATAGTGCCCTGCGTGCTGAATGAGATCAGTCTTGCAAACCTGCCCACCAGGAACCACCTGGAACAGAGAAGATGCCAAAAGCAATCCCCACCCTGGACCGAATGAGGCTAGCCGGCAGGGAGGCGGCAGTGGGACTCATCCGAAAGGGGCCCTCCTGATTGACGGTCACCAGATTCACAGATACTCTTGTCTCAGGAGGATGGATGTGAGGTTCTTACAAAGAACATGCCACCACGACCCCACGGGTCAGCTTTGGGAGGCCCGGGACAAACCACAGCTTGGGACAAACCACAGCTCGGCACTGTTGAGATGGCTTTCCAAGACTCCTCATGTCCCCCTGTGGGCGTAGGGTTCACACCCATCACCTAAGGAGAGGCACGCCTGTCTTACCCTTATAGCCCGAAAGCACCTAGAGGTGATTATTCCATTCTATTCCGTAAGCAGCTCCCGATGGGAAAGTCCTGGGTGGCAAATCGCCTGGCACCTTGTTTGTGGGTTGGGCAGACTGTCTCTCCCCGATCCAGCACTGACGGTTAACTCCCGGTGCGTCAATGCAGCAAATGTTTCTTCAAAATCAGAAGCCCTGAGTGGTTCATTTATTACTAACTAGTAAGGTGACCTTGAGGAAGTTGGTTGACTTCTGCTCAGTCTCCTCAGCCTCTGGTGAGAACAGTATTATTCAATCTACCTGCCTCCGAAGGCTGTTGTAGAAAGAAATTAAATGTGATCATGTCCATGAAGTCACACGTAACGTGCCAGGTAAAGTGCTGTCCTTAATACTCAGACAGTGAAGGGCATGAGACAGAGAAGACGGAAATTAGGA
This sequence comes from Meles meles, assembly GCF_922984935.1. Lineage (NCBI taxonomy): Eukaryota > Metazoa > Chordata > Mammalia > Carnivora > Mustelidae > Meles > Meles meles. The sequence continues at coordinate 31,081,690 of NC_060080.1, forward strand.
GCACTGGTTCTGGTACTTCCTACGAGACCTACAAGTCTCTGTGTGCCTCAGTTTTCTCATCTGTAAAATGGGGGTGGTTATAGCAGCTCTTGCTTCATAGGGCTATTAGGCTAATGCATGTCAAGTACTTAGAACAGTGCATGGCATAGAGTAAATGCTCAATTACTGTGTTGTATTATTAAGAAGAACACCTTCTTCAGGCCAGAAGCCCATTTGGTGGGCCCCCACTGCCCTCCTATGCACCTGGGAATGAAGTCGTGACTGGGTCTTGGGGAGGAAAACATGGCGGATCTGGCACAACGCCTCCCTCCGAGCAGGTACCTGGCCTTCTATTCCACACTCCTACTGTGGGACCTCATACAACTCCCTCATGCCCAAGAGCCTCAGTCTCCCCCCTAGAAAAGAAAGCCAAGCATAGGGACCCGACCCACAATCATTTGGATGGCTTCACATGTGGTGTCCAGGAAGAACCCGTCACTCCATGATTTCCCAGACGCGCACCCTACAGCAGAGGGGGGCTTCAGCACACCCACGGCACAGAATCGGAGAGAAGAACAACTCAGGGCCTGGGGCGCTCACTGTAAAGAAACAGAGAATTATGTTTGCCATTAATACCTTTAAAGAAATGATTCCTCAACCTTACCTTTGCCTGTAATTTTCCTCATTACAGACACCCCCGCCCCCCGCCGCCAGAAACAACCACTCTTTGAGTTCACAATGAGGTAGAAATTTCAAAAGGAGTCTTACTCCAGAAAGCAGTGGACTCTTCTCAGCAAAGTTCTTTATTGGGAGCAGCAGTACTGACCCCATTGGTGGGTGCGGGGTAGGGGAAGGGATGGGAGGGTCAGGGTGGGGGGAGGCAGGCACGTCGTCTGCTGTGGCCTCATGCTGCCATTTCTGAGGAAGTGACTTGAGGAAGCCCCAAATGCTGGGCGTCTGGGCCCCGCCGACCACTCTACAGGGCAAAGGGTTGCGGGGTGGGGGGCAGTCTCCGCCATGCATCGCTCTGTTGTTGCTGCCGTGGCCCTAATTCAGACCGCCGGATGGTCATCCAGGTGAGCCCGAGAAGGTCCCCTCCAGAGCAGGAGGACTGGTGAGGGACAGGGTGGCCACCACACTTTGAGACTCGTGTGTGTTTGGTTAGCTTCTGGCTGGCTTCCCACCCTCCGTGGTGTCCATCCATGACCGCGTTCATGCCCAGCAGGAAGGACAGCTCTGGCTCTGGGTTTGGGTTTCTTCACCGTGCCCCCACGATGTGAGCCGAGACCCGCACGGAACAGTGAGCCGGTGTTCGTATTTGCTCGGATGGCACGAAGACCTTTGTCCTGGGGTCAGATCTCAAGCCAAACCTGAACTCCACGGCCCCGCCTTCCACAGCTGCTTCACAATCGAGTCCTAACAACCGTTCCCTGTGATCAGAGGTAAGCAATAGCCTGGTGCCTCCCTCCAGGCTTAGCAAGGACACCAGCATGCGGTCACAGAAAGCCTGTGGGTTAGAAGAGAGTATGTCCCCGAGCCCTGCGTGGAGTTACAGCTCAGCAGGCCCTGTCAGGGGACTCCTGCCATTTCCCTCTCGGAGAGAACTCCTCTTTCTATGTTGAGTGAGGGGGGCAGGCAGTAAGGTTTTCTCTGTGGAGACCGAAAAGGTTTTGCAGATTTTACCTTTTTCAACCTCAAACACACTTTTGCTTAAATGTAAGATATTTTCTGAAGTGAAGTCTACACGAGGTATGCAGCCGTTATTAGTGCGTGAGTTTCTCTCACTAAAACATACCTCTGGTCACAGATAGAATGGTTCCAAGGCGGTGGTCAGAGCCCAGTTAAGACCTTTTAGAGACCACGAATATAGAACCAATGAAGGAAACCACGCCAAGTAAAAATGACATCAAATTGCATTTTTTTTAAGTGTAAGGGAAGGAGAACACAGATGTGATTTTCCCCATGATAAATACATCATGAGCAAAAGATCTCCACCTCTCCCATCCTCCCACCCCCTACTTTACCCCTCCCCCCTCCTCCCTCCCCGCTCCTCCCTCCACCAAATTTGCAACCCAGCCTAGGAGGAGGTGCATCTGAGTGGTGTCATTGCCTAGAAAGCGAGAGCTCTTTCCCATGGGAGAAGACGGAGACTTCCAAGCACTGGAAAGTGGTCTGAAGCCGGCGGAGGCAGTTGGAAGGGATTAGAATTCTCTGGGGAAGCCTGGGCCGGAAGCTTTAGTCTCTCCCAGGGAGAGGCGGCAGAGTCCAGCTCTGGAAGGCTCACAGAAGGGAGCCGAGGCTGTTGAATGATAGCGGAGTGAAATCAGAGGGTAGACATCGAGTCAAACACAAAATTATCTTGGCTCATCTGGGAAACTAAGGACAAAAGCAGTGACTGAGTTTCTACGGAGAACCACTTGTGTTCTTGGGGAAAGGAGATTATTCACAGAGAAACATGGGCCTTACATGTCTGCCTTCAAAGACATTAGACTCAAAGCCAAGGCTGGGGGAACAGAGAAGAGCAGGAAACCTGAGAGATTTGGAGACAACTCGGTAGTATTTTTGGTTAACACACACGGTGTCTTCTAACCGCCAGATCCCATCGTCTTCAAGGTACTACGCACCTGACATTCGTCTACGCTTAGTTGTGCACCAAGAGGTTGGATGGGTAGATGCTGTTGGGGGGGGCAGATCACAAGAGCCAAAAAGGGGAGAAGTTATGAATCCCAGGGCACCCCCTTTGGAAAAGCCATTTCTCCTCAACCTTCAATGAATCTGGAAGAGGACGAACTGCCACATGAGGGGCAAAGAAGTGTCCAGAGGTCTTGCATTGGTGACTACCCTGACACCAGTTTTCATACTACCTTTTGTTCCTATTTATTCTTTGTTGTGGTTGTTAATTTCTGTCTAAATAAGTTTCTTTAGCTCTTAAAAAAATAGTGGTTCTTAAAGCAAGGGTCCTTCTACTAGGGACAGCAACGTCACTGGGGTACTTGTTAGAAATGCAAACGCTCTCCCTGACCCCAGACCTAAGGCAGGAGAGACTTTGGGGCTACAGCCAGCAGCCTGGGTTTTACAAGCCCTTCTGCGGATGGCGGTGCCCACGAAGGCTTGTCCCAGCCCCATCACTTCAGCAGAATGGCAGACCCATTGAACCACAAAAGTATTAAATGTTTCACCCTTTGCTACTTTTCAATCGATGTTTGCCTTTTGTATTTAAAAGTCCTTTGCAGAAATGTACAGGGTTTCTAGCACATGGAGCCCAGTGTTTCCCGGGTTATGATGCACAGAACTGAGTTAACTCTTTTAACCTTGGCGGTGAGGAGGAGGTAGGACAGGGCCAGAATGTAATTTGATCGACCTTCCTTCCTAGGCTGGGGGAAATGCACAAAGTGAACAAAAAGATACAAGGGCCAACCAGAAGAGACTCTTAACTCTAGGAAACAAACTGAGGGTTGCTGGAGGGGAGACGGGTGGGGGGATGGGATAATTGGGTGATGGGCATTAAAGGAGGGCCCTGGATGTGATGAGCACTGGGTGTCATACGCAACTAATGAATCACTAAATTCTACCCCTGAAACTAATAATACACTAATAATACACAACTACATTGAATTCAAGTTAAAAAATTTTTTAAAAAAATAAAGTTAAAAAAGAGAAAGAGAGGGGGCGCCTGGGTGGCTCAGTGGGTTAAAGCCTCTGCCTTCGGCTCAGGTCATGATCCCAGGGTCCTGGGATTGAGCCCCAGTTGGGCTCTCTGCTCCACAGGGAGCCTGCTTCCTCCTCTCTCTCTGCCTGCCTCTCTGCCTAGTTGTGATTTCTCTCTGTCAAATTAATAAAATATTAAAAAAAAAAAAAAGAGAGAGAGAGAGAAAAGAGAAAGAGAGGCAGGGGGACCAGGCTCCAGCTGTACTTGGATCCCTCCCTCCGAACAGAGCCGCCTGAACTGGCAAGGCAACTGAGAAGTGTCCTTAAGACCTGCACCAGCTCGTCCTGCTCTTTGGAAACAGGAGCTCGGAGGGCCGCATGTGACAGGTGAGTAACTGCTAAGACTGCTCATATGCTTCCCATTTCCTTTTCATTTTCAAGGTCAATTATTCTAGCATTTCTCAACACAGACTCCCTGCCCCGCTCCTAGGGAAAACGGAAATTTATAGCCCTGGAGACTCCCTACAGTCCATCACCCTCTGACTCCATGCTGTCCCTCCCCCCAGCCACCTATTACACGTGACTCTCTCCTCTGGGTTCCAGACATGCCAAAGCATTCCAAGACAGAAGCCATGCCTTCCTGCCTGGCTCATATTGTCCAACAAGAGAAGGGAGGCCAAAGACAGGTATCTGTCAAGGGGGGGGCCAAGATCTCTGTGCTGCCTGCAGCCTCTGGCAGGCAGCAACGAGAAGGGAACCGGAGCTTTTGTGAAGGCTCTGTTATGTAAGTGATGCACATGGATTAAAGCTCGGCTACTCACCTGTTGCTAATTAGTGCACTCGAGTCAGGAAAAACCCCACCTGCTGGTGCAAGCTCGCCTCACTATCAGAGTGAAGGCATAAAGAGGCTATCTAGAAGGGTTTGCTTCCCTTCAACAAAAACATTGATTGAACCACCTACCTTATTAGGTGCAGGGGATCCTGAAATAAATAAACCAAGGTCCCTCTTCACCAGTAGTTTGTGGTCAAGAGGGACACAGGCCAGTAAACAGTCTTTTACCATCCATGTGGTCTACGATCCATGTGCTACATAAAATGAAACAATCATCGGTGTACAAAAAGCCTGCAAAAGTCCTTTGAAAGTTGAGTCAAGCAGATCCAATGGTTTCTTCCAGAAATGCGTTCCAAGCAGAGAGAACAGTACGTGCAAAACCTGGGGAGCAGGGCTGGGGGCCTCCGATCCTGAAGCAGCAGTATTAAGCTAAGATTCAAATGCCAAGAGCAGAGTCAGGAAAGCTGGCTGCCTGCTTGCAGGGCCCAAATCTAAGCGGGAAAAGCAGAGAAAGAGCGAGGGTAAAAACGGGTCAGGACTGAAGGGGCAGAGAAGGGTGGGGGAAGGGAGGCCAGGGAGATCACTCCAACGGCCAGCTGGCACTGAGGCCTTCATGGGCCCAGGGGACGCTGATTAGGGCCGCCAGCTAGCCCAGATGGCAGGGTCACTGCTGGGACGCGGACGTGGCTGCGTGCACACCCTAAGGCTCCCAACCAGTAGGAGGGGGCAGCTTTGCTTGAAGAAGGAGTGGGAGCTAGAGCCCAGGAACATTTTTTAAGCCCCTGGATGAGGCCTGCTATGTCTGGGAGGGCATGAACATGGATAAAAGGGAGAAGCCAGGAGTGCAGAACAGAAATCTGTCCATTTGTACCCAAGAGGACAGCTGCTCACTGGACATCTTTGTCTTGAACACCCCACGGACACTCAAACCTAATGTGTCCAACACCAAAATGTGATCACCTCCCCTCCTCCCTAACTCGCACCCAGAAACCCCATGAGGCCTCTCTCCCACCTCCTCTCTCTAAGCAAATTATTTACTAAATCAGTCTAGAATCTGTTCATCTTATATCAGTTTCCAGTTGCTGCTGTCACAAATCCCTACAAACTTAGTAGCTTAAAACAACACAAAGTTACTATCCTGCAGTTCCTGCAGGTGACAAGCCTAAACTAAGTCTCACTGGGCTCACATCAAGGTGGCGGTGGAGCTGCATCCCTTCCGGAGGCTTTAGAGGGAATCCATCCCCTTGATGTGTTCCGGCTTCCAGAAGCTGCTGCGTCCCTTGGCTCTTGGCCCCTTCCTCCATTGTGAAAGCCCCAGTGCAGCATCTTTGAACCTCCTTCTGACTTTGACCTTCTGCCTTCGTCCATCTTCTAAGGACTCTTGTTAGATTACATCTAAGGCCCGTCCAGCTCACCCAGATTAATCTCCCATCTCACGATCTTTAATGTAACCACACCTGCAAAGTCCCTTTAATGTAACACAGTCATGGAGTCCAGGATTAGGAAGTAAACTCTTTTTTCCTGCCACCTGGGCCATTATTCTGCCCACCTCACGGCTCTTCCAGAGGGAAGGGAAGGGTGCCTCTTCCCATGGACCCCTTGTGGGAAAGGACGCCTTCCTTCCCAGGCTCTACTGGCCCCCCTGACCCCAGGGTTTCCCCCTCTGCACCATTTTTGGTCATGCAATTTCCTTTAGACATCGCTCTTTGCCACCAAGTTTTTCCTGGCTCTCTTCTCTGTCTAGAAGCTTCTCTCTGTATTGTCCTAAGAGTCACACTCACTGGCCCCCAACCCCCACACAGAGTACCTGGCCAGGTGCGGCCCTTCAGACTCCGTGGTTCCATCATCTCCCCAGAAGCCTTCTCAGACTTCCAGTGTTAGGTGATGGGGCTCCGGGGGGCATGTGGAGCCCCGCTGTCATCCGCCCCAGCCCTTCCTTCATCTGCTTGTAACCACCTGCCCCCTTAGTCTGTGTTCTCTGAGTTTTGCGTGCCTTGGGGACAAGGTCAGAATCTTATTCCATGTTTTCCCCCAAATACGTTGCAAGGCTCAATAAATATTTCTGAAATGATTTTTTAAAAATAAAATAAATAACACCCCCCTTGGTCGAAAAGTCTTTGGGTACCAGACCCGATCTGGTCAGCTCATGGACGGCCCTACCCCAGATCCCACTCCCCCTTAGTGCTTTGGGCAGCTCCCTTGGTTCTCAGGATACATTCCCAGGCCCCCAGGGATGCCTAAAACCGCAGATAACACTGAGGCCTATATATGCTATGCTTTTCCCTCTACATACATACCTATGACAAAGTCTGATTTCTAAATCAGGCACAGTAAGAGAGGAACAACAATAATTAACAATAAAATAAAACAATCGTAACAGGGGGTGCCTGGGTGGCTCAGTGGGTTGGGCCTCTGCCTTCGGCTCAGGTCGTGATCCCAGGGTCCTGGGATTGAGCCCCTCGGGGGGCTCTCTGCTCAGTGGGGAGCCTGCTTCCTCCTCTCTCTCTGCCTGCCTCTCTGCGGGCTTGTGATCTCTCTGTCAAATAAATAAATAAAATCTTAAACAAAAAAAAAAAAACAATCATAACCATATACGGAATAAACGTTCTGCAAATGTGCTCTCTCTCTCTGAAGAGATCTTACTATACTGTACTCGCTCTTCTCTTCCTGTGGTGGTGCGAGACGATAAGGTGCCCACGTGATGAGACCCAGCGAGGCGAACGGTGTAGGAATTATGGCGAAGTGATAGGCAACTCCTGATCTTCTATCGATAGGGCACAAAGAGATCATTTGCTTTCAGACTGAGGTTGACCTCTGGTCACTGAGACCGCAGGTCAAGAGGGACCCTTGCGTTACCTGCCATTGACTCGATTGGAAGGTGCGGTGGCAACGTCCGTGGAGGGCCACTTTCCTATGGACACAGAGGCGCCCGTGAACAGCTCAGGGCTTGTCAGCCAGTCCCAGATCAGGAAGGCAACTAGGGACAAGGCCCTGACAAAGAAGTCTGGGAGGTTTTCCAAAGCCAGGATCCAGAAAAGAGGTTTCCCCTCTTGGGTCACCTAGGCAAGGCTGGACCCTGCTGTCTGTAATTTCATCGCTGGCCAGAGCTGGATTCCTGCGACATGGTAAGAATTCCAGGACAAAACACGTGAGACGGCAGCTGGACTATCTGCTTCTGTCAGCCCAAGGCAGGGGCAGCACAGCTGCTCCCCAGCGGGGATGCACATCTGGGGGCCCCACAGCCCTCCCACACCGACCTGGCCTCTGCCCCCCCCCACCGTAGGCCCCTTCCCACACCTCTCCCCTCCCATGTGTATGCCCTGACCACCAAGCCCTTCCAAGGGGGGAAGAGACATTTTATGAGAATACCACCAAACCTTTAGCAACTTCCACGGTTGATGAGAAAAAAAAAAAAAAAAAAAGTCAACAACAGCCCTTTTCCATCTGCTTTTAATAGATGAAAAACTTACAAAATCACAGACTCCTTCGAGAGTTAATGTGGCCCAGACAAATTATGTCAAAAGTACTTGTCAACTTGGTTACAGACTAGAGGATAAACAAGTGTCTCTTTTTCTCGCTCTCTTTCTCTGGTTGTTTTTCTTAAACTTTCTTAAAATAAATATTATTAGAACTTTTCACAGCCCAAATGCAGCTTTTCACTTCCGTTCCATATGGAAGTTTTTGCTTTGGTTTATTTATTTTCAGAGCTCTGTGATGCTCCGTCGTAGCCTGTCTATCCCATGATGTGTTCATGCATTTCTTTTCTTGATGGACATTTAGGTTGTCCTGGGTCATTTTCCTCTTTCAAATAATTCTGCAATATATTCTTCTACAAGTCTCCTTATGCACACACAGGAGAGTCTCTTATGAGGAACTGATGGGTGAGTACTTGCTTATCTTTACTAAAGGAGTGCTAAAATTACTAAGCTACGATCCAAAATGGCGGCATCTAGTCACCCTCCCACCAACAGTAAGTGTTCCTGTGGTTCCATATATCCCCCAGTAGTTTGCAAACGTTTTGGGGTTTCACCAGTCTTAGAGGTATAAGATGGTATCTGGATTGCTGTAATTTACATTTCCCTGACTATGAGTAAGATCATGTATCTTTTCTTGTATTTATTGGTCTTTTAGAATTCTTCTGTGAACTGCCTGTTCCTATTTTTTGCCTGATTTTCTATTGAGTTGTTAGTTTTTAGCTTAGCAATATATACGTTGGTTTTTATACACACTCTGGTCCCTTGTCATTTATAGGCTATGTCTGTTTAAGTCCTCTAAGAAGCAGACTGCAACTGTGGGAGCTAATGCTTCTGAAGGGTAATGGGATGGGGATGGGAATGGGTGGGGAGAGCCTTCATAGACGCCAGTGCAGATCTTGCCATCTGGAAAGGGGAAGAGAGAAGAAAGAAGGATTGGATACGAAGAGCCTCCTACTGTAGGGCAGCTCTGAAAAATCTCTGCCCAGTTACTGAGCCCTAGAAGTTTGCTTTTTAAGAGTCCAACGTTGGGGGGCGCCTGGGTGGCTCAGTGGGTTAAACCTCTGCCTTCGGCTCAGGTCATGATCTCAGGGTCCTGGGATCCAGCCCTGCATGGGGCTCGCTGCTCAGCAGGGAGCCTGCTTCCCTTCCTCTCTCTCTGCCTGCCTCTCTGCCTAATTGTGATCTCTGTCAAATAAATAAATAAAATCTTTAAAAAAAAAAAAAGAGTCCAACGTTTTGGGCAGGAATGGCTTAGCTCTGGTTGTCCAGCCATGCTTAGTCTTCGGTGAGGATCAGACCAGGGCAAGCATGGCCTCAACTTGAACCCTGTGGTGGCTCTGAAGGGCACAACAGCTGCAGGCTGTCTTCCAGTCACACACCTGGCAGGTGCTTCTCTTTAGAAGGGAGACTGAGCAGCGCAGTCCTACGACTGCCACACTGCCAAGATCTTCTCCTACTTCTTGCTTGTCTAGTTTTTATTTTTCCCTCATGGCATCTCATGGCATCTCTTGATGAAAAGAGGCTTTAAATTTTTTTTTTTTAAATTAGAAACAACTCAGATGTTTTTCTTTCCTTTTTTTATTTTTAAAGAATTTATTTATTTATTTATTTGACTCAGAGAGAGAGAGAGAGAGAGATCACAAGTAGGCAGAGAGACAGGCAGAGAAGAGAGGAGGAAGCAGGCTCCCTGCTGAGCAGAGAGCCCGATTCGGGACTCGATCCCAGGACCCTGAGATCATGACCGGAGCCGAAGGCAGAGGTTTAACCCACTGAGCCACCCAGGCACCCCAGTGGCTTTACATTTTTGATGCAGTCAAATTTACTGCTACTTTTCTTTATGGTTTGTTCTTTTTGTATTTTCAGAGAGTATTGCCTACACTGTGATCTTTTTTTTTTTTTCCAAAGATTTTATTTATTTGACAGACAGAGATCACAAGTAGGCAGAGAGGCAGGCAGAGAGAGAGAGAGGAAGTTAGCAGGCTCCCTGCTGAGCAGAGAGCCCGATATGGGGCTGGATCCCAGGACCCTGGGATCATGACCTGAGCCCCCTGGGATCATGACCTGAGCCGAAGGCAGAGGCTTTAACCCACTGAGCCACCCAGGCGCCCCCTTACACTGTGATCTTGAAAGTTTTCTGTATTTGCTTCTAGAAGTCCAAAAGCTCTGCTTTTCAAATTTTTTACCTAGAATTTAATGGGTTCTTTTTGGTTTTGTGTTTCTGTATGGATAACCAAATTCCCAGTGCGACCTGTCTGGGGAATGCCTTTTCTGTTCCATTGGTTCTATTTGTCTCTTTCTGGGCCAATACCACATTGCCTTAATTTAGAAAGTCTGAGAATCTTGTAAGGAAAGTCACTCACCCTGATTTCTTCAAAATTTTATGACTCTTTTGGCCCTTTGCTTTTTCACAGCAAGGTTAGAATAATCTCCTCTAGTTACACACACAAAAAATTCCTGGCTGGGTTTGGTTTGATGTCACGTAGAGTTTATAAACTGATTTAGGAAAAATTGAGATGACGGTGAACCTTTGCATCATGAAATGATGAAAACATTCATCTATTGAAGAATACCTAAGTAAGTGAGGCTTTATCTTTTGCTTCATAAAGATCATGCATACGTTTTATTAGATTTATTTCTGGTCCTTATAGCTTTTGTTTCTTTTTTAGATGTTAGCTTTAAAATCTCGTGTTTTCTTTTTTTTTTTTTTACTTTTTTAAAATTTAAATCCAATTGGCCAATGTATAGTACATCATTGGTTTCAGATGTACAGTTCAGTAATTCATTAGTTGTATATAACACCCAGAGCTTATCACATCACGTGCCCTCCTTAATGCCCATCACCCAGTTACCCCATCCCCTCCAGCACCCCTCAGTTTGTTTCCAAGAGTTAAAAGTCTCTCATGGTTTATCTTCTTCTCTTGATTTCTTTCCATTCAGTCTTCCCTCCCTCCCCCTATTATCTTCTGTGCTTTTTCTTATATTCCATTCTCATATTCTTATATGAGTGAAACCATATGATAATTGTCTTTCTCTGATGGGCTTATTTCTCTCTGCATAATATGCTCCAGTTCCATCCACGTCAATGTAAATGGTAAGTATTCATCCTTTCTGATGGCTGAGTAATATTTCAGTGTGTGTGTGTGTGTGTGTGTGTGTGTGTGTACTCCATTGTACATACATACACCCACTGTGTATGGATATGGGTGTGTGTGTGTACCACATCTTCTTTATCTAAAAGCTTGTGTTTTCTCACGGTGATTGGTCATAAACATGCAAAATGGTTTTTGTATAATCCTCTTCTATTTAGCAAACTTGATGCTTTTCTTACAAGTTGTATGAGTCTCCTTTTTACACATCTCTAGAAAAGCTGGATCTTCTGCACCCAAGGAAAATCCATCCACAGGCCCTTACCCTTGGTGACCTAGCAGGGGAGAGGCGCTCTGCTGACTCTGTCTAAACAGCAGCGCCCCCTTCTGGAGACCTGCCCACGAGACAGGACTCTCCGGTGAGATCTCTATTGCGCTTGTTTAGATCAAACAAAGACCTGGACAGAGTGGCCTAGCTTGAGGTCAGCTTCATGGTTACAAAACAGAACGATCCCCAGATCAGGCTCAGAGCCAGCCGGGTTAGACAAGGGGCTGCCTGGATGACCTGATTAAAAGATGTCGTTTCTTGATTGGCCACATCCACTCTATCCTTCCACTCTCCCTACTTGGAAAGGCCTTGGGGACATCAGAAAGCAGGCCAGGAGGAGGAGTCAGAACTGCATGGAGACAGGGAGATAGAGTGAAGCCTGCCCCTCGCCCAGCCCACTCCCACTGAGCTCTCAAGCTGTTTCCAAACTAGGTTCCCCCTCTAGTGCCCATCTAGCCTGGCTGCCAGAGGGCAGTTGGGCAACTTTGAGAGAACTATGTGAGGCCAGGAAGATACGTTCTGTGGACCACTGGCTTTGGGGTCATCTGAAGTAGATACTGGAGATAGACAGAGACAGAAAGAGACAGAGAGGGTGAAAAGGCAAAGCCCATTTAGTGGACTGGGGCCTCTCATCAGCCCTCAGCTGTCTCCACAAAACAGTCCTGAGGTGAGGTGACTTTTTCAGAGATCCCATTATCTCTTCTCTCATTTCTCTGTGGCCTACTTGGGAGTACAAGGTCTTGGTGACTTCCTGTGAAGGCCGAGGTTTTATTCTCATATCTATCAAAGCTGTGAGCCAGTAGGGCACAGTGAAAAATGCCTATGCTTTGAGTCAGACAGATCTGAGTTAGAATCCCCATGTGCTCTCAGACATGGTGTAGTCAACTCTTCTGAGCTTTGGTTTCTCCCTCTGCCTAAGGAAGAAGGAAATATTTTGTTCGTGGGGTTGGTGAGATGATTAAATTAAATTTTGTACATCACACCAGAGCGGATGCCTGGTAAACATGTTTGAGTCCTTGCATGGTTTGGGAGGAAAAATCTAGATCACTTCTCTGGTTTAATGGAGTACTGGGTATTTGCCAATCTTACTTCTTTTCTGACAAACTAAGAAACACGAGTTCCCCTGAAATAAGCAGCCACTACCTCCAATGTGTGCTCAGAATGGCGTTCACGTGCATATGTTAACCCATTTTATCCTTAGGCCAGCTCTGAGAGGCGCACAGAGTTGATGTTACGTGCTGCAAATGAAGAAATCGAGGTCCAGAGAAGCAGCATGACCTCCCTAAGTCGGAGGCAGGATACGGAAAAAGTGAGGTAAGCTGCAGGCTTCGTGGAAGCCTTTGCTGACCCTGGCCCCGCTGGGTCATTTCCCTTCTCCCTTCCTGGCAGCCTAGTTCCAGACCTCAGGTAACCCCACAGCTTTTAGCTAAGCTCCAGGCCAGTCCTGACTTCTCCTTTTCAGATGACAAATTAAGTATTTCAATTGCCAGAAGCAACAGTTCACCGACTCACATGACCCTCCCCGTCTCTGGGGTTTTCCTGCCAACAAGAGTTGACTGAAAAGCTATTGTTTTTCTTATTCTTGCTTTTCAGGGGAACTGCTATTCTGTATAAAGTGCCTGAGCTGGCACAGGCAATCAGACAAAGGTAACAGGAAAGAGAGGTTAGTGGGAAGAAAAGAAGGGCAAGGGCAGCTCTTTATAAGAATCAGCAAATCATTATTTAAACCAAAAATGATTGTTTTTATATACTGACTCTATTATAATTTCTGTGCATTTGTGTGGCTTCCTCCATTCATCTGCAAGGTTCTGGAGGGAGAGTGTGTGTGTGTGTGTGTGTGTGTGTGTGTGTGTGTGTGTCCATCTGTGTCTAGGGCCCCTGACCTGGTGGTATCTAACACATGAACAACTACCCTGTAGAAGGAAGGAACTGGTGGCCCATCTTTCCAGAAACGCCTTCTCCTCTGGTTTTCAGTTATGTCTGACACTTAACACCATGACTTATACCTCTTAAGGGCCTCTTCCCTTTGACTAGGTTAACTGGGGCCTCCCCACTGTCCACAAACCCAAGTAGAATACCACGGGGGAGAACCCCTGATGAACTAAGTCAAGGGAACCGCTGATACATGGGACCCTGTCAGTCCTGTGAGAGACCTGAGCAGGGTTATGTTCCAGGGACATGCAGCATGGATGGTTCTAGCCACACAGGAAAGAGAGAAATCGCTCCACAAGGAAGAGCCCTGAGAAGGCAAACACAGCTCACGCCATCATCAGTCAGGATTTGCTTGCCTTGGATCTGGTTCCACGCTGCAGCCTAGGCCTCAAGGCAGAGCAGCACCCCGTGGCTCCTGTGTGAATGGAGCTGACAAGCCCAGTCTTGTTCCTTGGGTCCCCATCCAAACTGGGCTGGACAACCACAGGCCTCCAGTGCTCTAGAGTAAGGGCTGCCTGTGGCCTCAATCCATCAGGCCAAGTCAAGAGGCTCCTCATGTCTGTGTTTCTTATTTGTCTGTTCCATTCACTGTTTGGATCATTGGCTTATTCACACATTTGCTCCTTGTTTCTCTCATTCAGTCACTCATTCAGTAACCTACGTATCCCTGCTTTGTGACAAAATGGATTTAAGGGGAAACCTCCAAAGAGGACTTTTTTTTTTGTTTGTTTTTTCAAAGAGGACATTTTTAAGTTGATTCGATTGTACCAGTAATTCAACAACTGGGATATCTGTAATAATAATTTGCAGTCACATCAACTGCTTTCAATAGTTTAATTCAATGAATAATTATTAAATGCCAACCTTAATAAAGGTGAGACAGTATCCAGGAAAAGACAAAGATGGGCCCCACCCAACTGCACCTTCTAATCTGGGTGCAGACAGCGGGGTGGGGTCACGTACACAGACAATTACAGTACAATTCCACACCAGCTGTCTCTCTAGTGACCACAGCTGAGTGTTCTGTCTTACTATCAGTCAGTCTCTAAATACTGCAAAAATTCATCCTCATAGCTGTTTATATTCTGTGTATTCTGATGACATCTCGCGAATTGTCCTACTGTTCCTCAACAATCAAAAATTGCTCCCCAGATGAAGGCTGCAGCAGCCCCCCAGCGCCCACCCTCAGCCCTTGCCTGCAAGCCTGCCCTTGCCTGCAAGCCTGCCGCTCCCTCAGAGACAATGGCCTTGGGACTTTGCTCTCTATTTTTTTCTTTTCTTTTTAAAGATTTTGTTTATTCATTCGGTGGGGGACAGAGGAAGAGGGAGAAGCAGGCACCCCGATGAGCAGAGAGCCCGATGCGGGGCTCGATCTCAGGACCCTGGGATCAGGACCTGAGCTGTAGGCAGATGGTTAACCGACTGAGCCACCCAGGTGCCCCTGTTCTTTACTTTCAAACAGAAGAACATACAAACACACACACCGGTGAGAATGAATGTTAAAGCAATCAGTAGACAATTTTTAAACGCAACTTGCAAACTACAAGTAAAAGGCAACATTGGCAGAGATTGCATTCCAGGTCTAGCTCTGGGGAGCTCCGGGAGAGCCCTCTGTTTCACTTCCCTCCACCCTGAGTGCAAGCTGGGGTTTCTGCCTTCACCAAGGAGCTGCTGGTGAACCAAGGACTTCTCTGGGTTCACTCAGAAGAGAGCCTTGTTCTCTTGACTTTCCACGTTTCAAGAAAGAGCTGATTCCAAACTCAGTCCTATCCCAGGGACTAGGGCCAGAGCTTCCTGCTGGGGAAACAGGGATTCTGCCTCCTGCCCCACCTTGGTCCACAGGCTGGCTGGAGCTGCAGAGCCCCATGAACCTCCCACCTGTGTCAAGAGAGCAAGGAGTCCTACTCACTCACCCATCTCCTGCCTCCTCCCTTTGTTCTGTGTTCACCTGCACGCTGGAGGTTTTGCTGAGGTCAAGGTAAGTCAGATCACTCTGCCGAGGTCCATGGCCAGGTTTTGCTTGCATTTTGCTTTCGCTTGGCCTTGTTCTGTGTTAAATGACCCTGATACTTTTTCTTCCCACCTGCTCCAAGCATCCCGGGTACACTAAATGGACATGATTTGGTGTCCCAAACCTGCATTACGACGTGAAGAAGAGGAGAAAGAGACGTCTGTACAAACCAGCATATGGATGAAGCCGATCCCGGGTGCTGGGGCTGGGAGTCAAACCCCGCCATCCTCCAGCTCCACGTGACATCTGAGACCCCCCAGGCCAATCCCTTGCCTTTGACGGATGGACACCACTGACTCCAGGTCACCGCAGTTAGTGAAAAACCAAGACCCGGCAGCCACTCTCTTTGTCTCTCCGGTCATTACGGAGGGTAATGTCCAGCATTTGTAACTTGAGCTTTAAACATGTCTTAATGGGTTTGAATTTATTCTCTCATTTCATCTCCTCAAGATGTCACCTTTGTCAGATGAGGGGGACATCGGGCCAGGGAAAGATAAATGACTTCCTTGTGGTCATTCACAAAGTCAGTGTCTGGGTTGTACATAGCGTCTGGGTCCTGGAATCCTAGAGCCTGAGTTTCCCAACAGCTGGTGTGAACAGCAAATAGAGCATTTGCTGGACGGAGCGAGAGCAGAGCTCTGGACTAAAGGAGCCCGGTGATTTATGAGGAGACCTGGCCATGTCAGATGGCACTTCCGTTATACATCTTAGCTTGAAGTAAAGAAAGGTCTCTCTGGTCTGGGCTGAGAGCCAGTTTATTCTTCCATGCAATGGAAGGATCTAGCAAAGCAGTTCTCAAAGGGTGGTCTCCAGGCAAGCAGCGTCAGTGTCCCCAATGCAAATTCCCCAATTGGCTAGATGGGCAACCCGCGAGTGGGGCCCCGCAGCCTGTGTTTTAACAAGCTCTGGGAGGATTCTGATGCATGCTTGGGGTTTGAGGGCATTCGCTCAGCCACCTCTCAAGTTTCTCTCCTGGGTCCCAGGAGCCCAGCCTCGGGATCTCCAGAGGGAGCTTCTGAAATAGGTCATTGGAGACGCAACAAAAGAATCAGAGTTTGGGACACCTGAGTGACTCAGTCAGTTAAACGTCTGCTTTGGCTCAGGTCATGATTCCAGGGTCCTAGGATCTGAGCCCACACTGGGCTCCCTGCTCAGCAGGGAGTCTGCTTCTCCCTCTGCCTGCTGCTACCCCTGTTTGTGCTCTCTCTCCCTCTCTCTGTCTGATACCTAAATAATAAAATCTTAAAAAAAAGAACCAGAGTGTACTCCTTCTGGCCAGCATTTCCCAAACTGGCCTAACCTTAGGTATTACTGTGTACCTCTTGAAAAGACCAGTGTCCTAGCTCCTGCCCTGGGGGATTAAGAATCAGAGTGGAAGAATAGTGGACACAGCCAGGCCCAGATTCAGATGCAAACCTCCTGGGGTGGGGCGTGTCCACTCATCCAAATGCCCCTGAGAATTACTCTCTGGGGCTCCAGCAACCATTGGTTTACTTCCAACACGCACCATTGCCCAATACCACTGACCTCTAAAAAGGATCCTCTTGGGGGTCTGACATTCAGCAAATAAGTATTAGTCAAAACCTATAGTGGTTTTTTTTTAAGCCCAAGAGAGTTCCAAAAAATGTTTTTGAATACAAATTTCTGCCTCTGATCATTTTTAGAATTAATTATGGATGGCTCAAACAGAGAGCAGCCCATAGAGACCCCCCAAAGCAAAGCATTCCACCAGGATGGAGAAAAGACTGTCCGCAAACTCAGGAAGAAGAGGGAGATGACGCTGGGGAGAGGGACGAGAAGAGTGAGTTGAGCAGAGAAGCTGAGATTTCATAGAAAATGAAGAAGGAAGATTCTGGCTCATTAGACTCATGGTGGTTAAACCTGGGGGCTTCTGACGCTGCTTGGTTCAAGCACCAATTCTGTCCCTTTATAAGAGGCAGTTGACCCAACATTTTGAGTCGTAGTTCCCCTCACCCCCCCATAATAGGTACCTCTCCTGAAGAGTCAGGAGTCGCCGGTGTGTGAGGGAGTTGGTGTTTTTCCAGGCGTCATGGGCCGGTGCAGTCATGCTGACAAGACGCTCTCGGTCAGTGGGCACTACTGTATGATTCTAAACACCTCCTTTAGGGGCTCCTGGGTGGCTCAGTCATTAAGCATCTGCCTTCGGCTCAGGTCATGATCCCAAGGGTCCTCAAATCAAGTCTCTTGTCAGGCTCCCTGTCTTCTCACTCTCCTTCTGCCCCTCCCCCTAGCTTGTGCGCATGCGCGCACTCGCTCTCCCTCTCTCTAATAACTAAATAAAACCTTTAAAAATAAAAAGTAGGGGCGCCTGGGTGGCTCAGTTGGTTGGGCATCTGCCTTCAGTGCAGGTCATGATCCCAAGGTCCTGGGATCGAGTCTTATGTCGGGCTCTTTGCTCGGCAGGGAGTCTGCTTCTCGCTCTGCCTGCCCTTCTCCCTGCTTGTGTTCTCTCTCTCTCTCTCAAATAAATTTTTAAAAAATAAATAAATAAAATTAAAATCAAGAAATAAATAAATACCTTCTTTTGGAAGAAATCATTCCAATATAATATCTAATTGATCCCCTCTTACCAAAGAGAAAGGCTGTCCCTATGATTACAAGTCCTGTTCATGATTTACTTTAAAACCAGTTACAGGGACGCCTGGGTGGCTCAGTTGGTTGAGCGGCTGCCTTCGGCTCAGGTCATGATCCTAGCGTCCTGGGATCGAGTCCCATATCGGGCTCCTTGCTCGACAGGGAGCCTGCTTTTCCCTCTGCCTCTGCCTACTTGTGATCTTTCTCTCTCTCTCTCTCTGACAAATAAATAAATAAAATCTTAAAAAAAAAAAAAACAGTTACACACACCAATAAATAACGTTTCTACAGCTCTTCTTATCCATATTGATGAATGGAGAGGGACAGATCAGCAAGAAACACACTCCTGGGATGGTGGCGTCCAGCTGCCCTCCTGGGCACAATGGGTGCTCATGTCTCCCTTTTGGCTCAGTGTGAACTCAGCAGGACTTAATCCCAGGCGCACTCTCGGTTTGCAGCCCTCAACTGGATGGAGCGAGCTCCTTCCAAGGGTTCTCTCGGCGTCTCCTGCTGTTCCTACAGCCGTTTCCCTTTCCCCCACCTCACCTCACTACTCCAGGCAAAACAAGTTAAGTTGATTAGGAAACAGACAAGGTTGACAAGAATTTTATTTCTCTGGGAGGCCTCCTGGAGAGGGTTGGACCGGTGCTCTAAGCTAGAGCCGGTAACAGACTAAAACAGTTAATGGGTGACTCTCTACCGATGGTTGTCAGACTTCAGCAAGCATCAGGATTCCCTGGCGGGATTGGCTGGGCCCCCATCCGAATTTCCAATTCCACAGTCTGCAGTGGGACCTGAGCATTTCCCTTTCTTTCTTTCTTTTTTAAGATTTTTATTTATTTATTTGACAGAGAGAGATCACAATTAGGCAGAGAGGCAGGCAGAGAGAGAGGGAAGCAGGCTCCCTGTTGAGCAGAGAGCCCGATTCAGGGACTCGATCCCAGGACCCTGAGATCACGACCTGAGCCGAAAGCAGTGGCTTAACCCACTGAGCCACCCAGGCACCCAGCATTTGCCTTTCTAACAAGCTGACCTATGATGCTAATGCTGCTGGTTCCCAGACCATATATGGTCTGAAGACCACCACTCTATAGTTCAGAGAAAGAAATCATGACTTATGAGAAGGTACCCATTATCATAAAAAATTCACGTTGAAAGATACTTTTCCTGGGTGCCTGGGTGGCTCAGTCAGTTAAGTGACTGCCTTCAGCTCAGATCATGATCCTGGAGTCCTGGGATCAGGTCCGGAATCAGGCTCCCGGCTCACTGAGGAATCTGCTTTAAAAGGAAAAAAAAAAAGAAAGAAAGAAAGAAAAATACTCTTCCCCCATGGTGAGTTGCAATGAGGGCTGGAAGAAAGCATAAAATAATGTCACCAGGGGCACCTGGGTGGCTCAGTGGGTTAAAGCCTCTGCCTTCGGCTCAGGTCATGATCCCAGAGTCCTGGGATCGAGCCCCGCATCGGCCTCTCTGCTCAGTGGGGAGCCTACTTCCCTTCCTCTCTCTCTGCCTGCCTTTCTGCCTACTTGTGATTTCTGTTAAATAAATAAATAAAATCTTTAAGAAAAAAATAATGTCACCAAATAGGCAGTAGACCCTTTTGAATATCACCCTTGATTATAGGGCTGGTCCGGATCACCAGGGCACAACATTCTGTTTCTTGCTTAAGAGCATGACAGTCATCTCATAATTTCATCTTTAATTTATGGAGAACTTAGTTCTCCATAAGGAAGTTACTTGAATGACCCATGGGCCCAAAAGCAACTTCTGCTTTCTAAGAACTTCCAACACCAGAATCACCAAGTCAGGGATGCAGTGCCTGGAACTACACAAGGAACTCAACAGGGAGTCAGGAATACCTCCGGTTTTCTCCCACCGAGCTGGAAACACTCATTACGTTAGTTTGTTAACACGTTGGTGTGAGATGGTCGTGTAGTTGTGAAGGTAGCACCACAGCCAAAACCAGCTCCAAGGAAAACGAGATGGGGGCAGAGGGTGGCCCGAAGACAGGTTGTGAGGGTGGCTGCCCCAGGCCAAAGGAAGGAAGAGTCCCTGGAATACAGTTCTGGGGAGTGTGGGGGTACCTGCTTTGTGTACCGCCATCTTGATGATCAAAGTCATTGCTGGACCCAAGAGAGAGGAGGAAGGTGAGAGAAAAACAGCTCCTGACCGCTCCAAAGGGAAGTCAGTAGGAACATTAATGACTTGGCTCCTGACCAGCTCTGTTTAAGTCACAAGAGCCTTGTCTCTCCCTCATGTCTTGTCCCAGTTCTCGTCCTGAGGTGTTCTCTATAGGTCGTTCCACGAGGAGGCTGGGTCACTTATTTCTGGGAGGATGTGGTACAGGTCCACGGAGGGAGAAGATAGACAGCTCAACCTCAGATAGAAATATGCACCCTGGAATTGGAGACACCTTTTGTTAATTCCCGAGGAGACTGGTTTCGGGTAACTGAGGACAAGATCGCAAACACAGGCCCCCGTGTCTGCTCCTGTCCTGTAGGCAGTGTCCAGGGCATGCTGGCTCCCCGGGGCAGCCTCCTTGGGCCTAGAAGCCAGCTCTTGGTGTAAAAACCTGGCCTGGAAAGGACTACTTCCTCTGTGCACGCTCAAAAGAGCCTTCTGGGTAAGCTCAGGACCTTAGTGGACAGCAACACACTCAAAGAGGGGGGATTAAAGTGTTGGAAACGGATGGATAAGCTCAGGGGCTGAACACACAGAAAGCTGAGGGCTACACCAACAGAGGCTTTTGAAAATACCAAAGAAACTACTTTTGCCATGTTCCGCTGACAAGCCACGCACTTTGCTGACTATCAGTCCTCACCAGGCAAAGGTACAGACACGGGCTCCGAGCTAAGTCGCTTGCATCAGGTCCCCAGGCTGGTAGTGACAGAAGCAAGGCTCACCTGACTTGAGGCTCATCACACCACGGGGCCTTCGGGGAGAACAATAGGAGAGTCTGGTTCGAGGGAAAGAAGGTGGTACTTGGATGTTTTCTATTTCGGCAACATGAAAGCCTCAGGTTAGACATAAATAGGAATTGTCTGACTCAAGAACGGGTTCTCTCAGGAGGTTAAAGAAATCTCTTTGCGAGATGACCTGGCGGTATTATCCTGCCCCGAAAATGGGAGAGGGCATGGCGAAGGGCTCCCTTGGTAATCCAGGGGCAGCCCAGAGGAAGAGGCGTGTATATGAGGCCTAGAAGTAGTTTCAGAGAGTCACAGAAGAGGGAGAGCCTTCCCCCACCCCGCCCCACCCAACACACACACGTGCACAAAATCAAACTGGAAATTGGGGGACCTTTTTTTTTTTTTAACCTTAACACTCAAAGGAATAAAACTCTAGTGTCTGGCAGGCAGGGAGGTGGCTGTTTTCGGCCATGACACTTGGCTGTCCCTCCCCCTTATCCCCCCAACATAAGTTCCATTTCTTATTCTGATACTTGGAAGAGCGGGAAGCTTTGCGCTCAGGGAGACCGGGTGCTAGCCCTCCACGGGCCCGGCCAGGCAGCTGCTGTGTTTCCATCCTGGAAGGCTGGCTGGGTCCACGTGCAGGCTCAAGGGTCCTCCCATCATGGGCTCTGGCTGAGAAGGGGATGATTCAGAGCAAGATCAAATCCAAACCTTGACAGTCTCTTTGGCCAGGAGCGTCAGCACCTGAAAGCAGTTTGCCATTAGAAATGAGCCCCGTGGGGAGGAGCTCTGTGTGCAACTGGATCCTCTGAGAGGCTCCTTGTCCCTAGTGACTGAAGACAGACTCGCCCCACCGCAGGAGCCGGGAGCGCGGCTCCCCAGTCACGGTCGACTGTGTCAGATGCTCAAGGAAGACTCTCCTTGATCAGCCTTGCCCACCTGGTGCCCTGGGTCCCCTACGGGCCTCTCCCTCGCCTTTACTCACCTACTGTCCTTGCCTGGCTGGGCCTCTCTTCTCTCCCTGTCATTCTAAATCCTCTCCTTTGTCCAAGCGCCTACTGGAAGACTCTTCCTCCGCGAAGACTCTCAGGTGGCCATCCCCCACCTCCCCACCCCCCCGCCCCGAGATCTCTCCCTCCTGTGAATTATTCACCTTGCCTGTCTGCACCACTCATGTGGCTTTTAAATGGTCCCTAGTCCCTGTTAGGTCCGTAATCAAAGGATCGAGACTGATACAAAGCCAAGGTCAAGCAAAGCTTTATTTCGCACCAAGCATCGAGAATCAAACCAACCGGTCGGGGCCGCCTCTTACAAAGAGGCGACCTCTCCCTTCCTTACAGACTAATGTTTATAGAGCAAAGGCCATGTGGTTGGGCCTGGCCACACACAGGTGGCCAATGAGATTGCAACACACAGAGAATGCTAGGTCACACACGGGTGGCCAACTGAATTTCGTGCACCCCACTGATGGATGTCTCCACCTGGCCTGACCTGCCCTTGTATCTGGACTTTGCTACCTGGGACTGGTTTCCCAGACTTGCTTTTAAGTAAGTTCCTCTGGGAGGGGCAGGGTCAATCTAAATTTACTGCAAAAACAACAAAATGGCTCCCCCTGGCTAAGTAGGCCCCTACAGTCCCCTCCAGGTTAACAGACTTGACTTTCAGACATGTCTATTCAGATGACCGTGCTCTTCCTGGTGTTCCCTGGTGGGTATGCACGGTCAGCCCTCAAATCCTCCCTGTTTGACTGCCCTTGAATTATGGACAAACGTCTCCAAAAAAGTATTCTCATTAGATCTGCATTACATCCTCTCAGGAACACACATCCCAGTCTTCTGAAGCTACTAACATGAAAAGAAGGTCTTTCTGAGTACAAGAGAATGGAACAGGGCGTATCTGTTCATAAAGGGAAGAAAATAGAAAATAGAAGACATTCATAATCCCACAAGCTAGAGTCAAGGTTTTTGGGGGTTTGGGGATTTGGGGGCTTGGAGGATCTAGAGTCTAGAGTTTTTTGTTTTTGTTTTTTAAAGATTTTATGTATGTATGTATTTGAGAGAGAGAGAACACACAAGTGGGGGGAGGGGCAGAGGGAGAGGAGCGGGGTTCCATCTCACAACCCCGAGATCCCAACCTGAGCCAAGATCAAGAGTCTGTCACTTACTAGACTGCACCACCCAGCCACCCCGGGCCTGCGCTTTCTTTTGTCTCCAGACATTAAATTAGCAAAATTTCTTCCGCAGCCAATCACATTTTTTTGTGCGCTCCGTGCAGCAGCGCCCCGTTTCTCTGCTACTTGGTCTCCTCGGCGCAGCGCATTCTACCTGGAAGGACTCGGCCCACAGCGCCCTGCCTCTGCCCAGCCTGCCCCAGCTCGCCCCCGCCGCGCAGCCCGACCTTAGCGGAAGGGGGCTGACTCTCGGAAGCAGGTGGACACTAGCTCTGACCACTCGCTCGCCGTGTGACTCTGCGCAAGTTAGTTCCTGAACCTGCAATTCGTCAGGAAATAGGGTGAATGCAATCTGCGCTGTCCTAGGATCAAAGGAGGGAAGTAATGGGCCTGAACTGCACTGCGAACCACCGAGTGACAGACCCATGGAAGAAGTCCTGACAAGGATGCCGACGGCAGCGTCTCTCCTGTCAAGGCCCAGAGAATGTAAGTGGGTAAGGAAGCAACCGGCACGCACGTTCCCAGGGGAGAGATCTGTGCACGGAGGACATGATAAATAAAACTGCCGGCTCCAAATAAACACCAGCGTCTCAAAACACTGCTTCCGGCCCCCTGGTGTTCGGGGTGCTCCCTTTCTCTGTTCCGCCTCCCCCATCGATCTTTCTGTTTCTATAGGGCCGATCGCCATGGCATCTAGGTAGTCAAATAAACATAGTGAGTTTAAAACAGAGCCGTTTGCGGGAAAATGCACTTCCCTTTGGAAGCCTTATTTCCCAAGGCCAAGCTTGGAAGAGGAGTGACAGGTGGAATGGCCTCCCCAGATGATGGAATCTTGAGATTACATGTGGGAGAAGAGGAGCAAATACCAAGTGTGTACCAGATGCCCACAGGGCGTAACACCTTATTAGCTGCCTGGAGATTTAGAGTAACGAGTAGGTGTTGCTTGCATGCAAGGAATTCCAGCCTCTAAGGCAAGAGCAGACTCTCCCCATACATAAGAGGGAGGGTTGGGGGGAGGGCACCGGATGACACCAGGGCTGGTCCCTGCCCAAGGCGGACAGACACACAGATGTGAGCTCATCTCTGGAGAAACCCCGGCTCCACTCCGGAGTGAGCTCTGTCCCATCTCCTACTGTACCAGGGGCATCCCGGGGAGCAGAGGAAAGCCGTCACTGTGGGGATGTGTTAAAGGGAGGGGAGGACAGAGGGAAGACCTGAAGAATGCAGCAGGTAGAGCTAAATAAGGAAAGCTGATTCCAATTCCAGAGATGATTCTTTTATCTTATCAAGGAAAGACAGCCTTCTTCCAGTCAGAATTTGTAAAGGTCTCAAATAACACCCAGAGAGGAGTCAGATCCTTGGTTCTAGATCCCACTCGGTCACTGTTTCACTAGGTAATATAAAGTGATTACTTGATCTCCTGCGATAAATGTGGAGTTATAGACCTTCAGAATTAGAGGAAACTCTAGCCCCTTGCCCGTGTTTTGTAAACGACGAGTCAAGATCTATTAGGCAAACATCCTTATTTCATTTCCAGAGGCAAGATGACTTCAAGAGGGTGTGGAGTGCGCGTGGGCACACAGGAGTCTCCGGGACATGGCATCATTTATAGTCACCATCACAGATGAATATTGCAAATAGGACTGTACTGGAAAGCCTCTGATGAGGGATTGCAGGAATGGGCAGCTTTTCAGCCAGGATGCTCCTTCCCAGGGCACCTTCTCGAATATGTCTGGGTGTGGGAGTGGGGTAATTTTAATACTGAGGCAGAAATCCCCTTCCTACTTATTCATTGGTCCCAATTTTGCCCTCTTATCCTCCACAGATAAATACCTTCTCTTCCACGTTCCAAATTATTTTTTATCTTTTTTTTAAAAAGATTTTATTTGTTTATTTGAGAGAGAGACAAAGAGAGAGAGAGAGAGAGAAAGAGCCAGTCAAGGGGCAGAAGGAGAGGGAGAGGGAGAGACTCTCAAGCAGACTCCACATCAAGAACCGAGCCCAATGTGGGGCTCGATCCCACAACCCTGAGATCATGACCTGAGCTGAAATCAGGAGTCAGATGCTCAATCGACTAAGCCACCCAGGCGCCCCCACATTCAAAATATTTAAAGAGGGACTGGTCCTTGCATATCTTCTAAGACAAACATCCTTAGTTCTGCAACTGTTTCTTGGTTCCCAGACCTGTTGTCCACAATTCCCTATTAACTGTACGCTAATGTACAATGCATTTTTTTTAAGAAAGATGGTTTGACCAGAGTCATGGCACACTTTAGCCACAAGGGGAAGCTCGAAACTCCTTTAATCTGCCCTGGAAGAGGAGGAAGCTAGAACCTGGAAAAGGGTACAGAGTTGAGCAAACATTGTTTTTTGGCTTCTTTCCCTCTCCCTGTTAGCATCTCTATCTCTTGGAAGCACATGCCTCTAGTCTTATCAAAAGGACCAGGGTTTGCCTCCTTTATGGGCAGAGAGGAGAACGTGCCCTTAGGGCCCAAGGGGGAAGCCAGGCAAAGGAGATACGGAGTGACTGGCTGGCACCTGTACTCCAGGTCCGGAAGGGCTGTGGTCCCTTTACCCAGGCCTTCTCACCAGCCAAGTCAAAAGGCCAGATAAAGGGGGCCAGAGAGGCTTTTCACCTGCCTTTGGCCTGGGCTTAGTTCTAGGGAAAAGGTATGGCTGAAGCCCGCCCAGCCATGAGGGCTGGCCAAGACCCAGCCATCTCCACCTCCTTCCTACAACAACAGAGAAGGAGCCACCAACCAACCAGGAGTGAGTAACTACAGTGGATGAGTCCATCCCTCCGCCCAGGTCCCTGCTGCTTGCTGGTCCTGCAAGCAAACCTTGCAGTCACCTTCTGAACTGGTTTCACTCTTGGCTCTTACTGAAATCATGCGTTATGAGGAACAACTTTTTCCTATGTAAAACGAACCCTAGATCCTGCAAGTTTTCGCATCAGAAGGAGACGTCAAAGAGGACGGGATGACTAAGGAGCCCCGAGTCTTCATCAACCTCTAGGTTCTCTCGCTTCTGTCACCATGTCAACACTGCCCCGGTGCCCAGGCCAAGGCCTTCTCTTACAGCTGGAATCTCACCTACTGATTTTCCCTTGGCTGTCCGCAGATAAATGGCCTTGCCAGTATGGACATTGCCTCCCACCTAGCTAATTTGTCCTCAGCTTCTAACTCAGCTCAGTCGCTATCTGAGAGACCCAAGCACCTGCCCAAAAGATCCGATACAAGTGTTCGAGTTTCCTCTTTGCTTTCCTCATTTCTACATGGAGGGCACCATCCTCCAGCCCAGCCCCCAGGAGGCCCCGCATGGGCAATCTCCACATCTTCCATCTCTAGACAGACTGCCAGCGCCCCCTCTGCTGCCTGCCCACGTTTACCCTGCTCCGGTCATGGAATCAGATTTGAAAAATGTCCCTCCTCAATGGAGTAGCCTTAATAATGAATGACCTCGCCCTTCAGTTAGGACCCTGCCTTTGCCTAGTGTGGTGTGCCCTGCCGCATTCGCAAAGTAGACCAGTTGGCCAGTCTGGTCCCTGGCCGGGGCAGGCTTTCATGGACCTGGGCCTCGGCTGCAGTAACTTTGGGCAGCTCTGGAGGACGGATGAGGCCTTGCTCTCTGAGGGGCTGCCCTCCCTCTGTGGCATCCAGAAGCTGCTTCACGTAACAAGGTGCCCTGAGAGCTGAAGAACATCCAGCGAGGAGCTCCCTCTCCCTTCAGGACAGGCTTAGCCCCAGAGCAGCACAGGCCACGGGAAACAGAGCACGTGCCTCGGAGACCGCCTTCGGGTCCAGGTAGCCCATGAAGTCCTGCGGATTCGCCTGCTTGGACCTTACTGATCTCGGCAGGTTCCTGAAGGAGGGAGAGTTGGTGCCCAGGTGCCTGCCTGCATGGGGGCTGCGTCCTACCGTGCACTGTGCCCTCTGCCAGGGCGCCCACATACTCTGGCTCTAGAGCTGCGCCGTCTTCCTCCAGCAAACGGGGCGGGGGTGGGGCTCGTCTGCAGGCGATGCGGGGCTCAGAACGTGGGCTGAGGTCCTCAAACCTGGCCAAATGCCCTGGGGTGGGCTTGCTCCCTGGGTCTTGGCTTTAGCGGCAGCAGGTCTGTGCTCTCCACAAGCCTAGGGTGACTGTGGTGAGGAAAAAAAATAACCTCGTATGACACGATTCCAGCTTGAATACCGTTTCTGCGAAGAGGTGAGGATACAAAGAAATATACATATGTCTATGTACATAAATACGTGAATCTTAAGTACTTGGAAATGGAAATGTTAAAGAGCTCATTTTAAGAGTCCTTAGGCAAAACCACCCCCTTCTCAACTCCCACTTTCTCCAGGCTCTGGCTGAGCGCTGGCTGGGGCAGGGAAGGGGGCCCCTGGAGGGAGCCCTCACTCAGTCTCTCCGGCCCTGGGACCCCAGGTCGCCCTCCCGAGGCCGGCTCTGCGGGATAAGACGCTCCCGGCAAGGTCAAAGGCGCATCTGTCCTGAGCGTGTCACGCCACTACCTCGTCCTCGGGAAAGGACCGGCTCCTCCCACTCTGGGCTGCAGCGCCAGGTCCGCCCGCTCGCGGCGGGAAGGCCCTCGGCCGCGGAGACGCCCGCTACTGGGCTTCTGGCCACCAGGTGGCGCCACTCGGCAGCCAGGGCGCAGCTCCACTCCAGGGTGGCCCGAGCCCCTGCGGTCCAGGGAACCAAGGACCGAGGACCGCTCTGAGCAACGCCCGACCTCACGCCTCCGTCACACCGGCTCCGTGCCTGAGGCTAAGGGGGGGCAGGCAGTTTCAGCGGGACTACTAAACAGTCTCTTTAAAAAACTTTCCACCCTACCCACCACCCTAGCATCAATCTAAAAATAAAAAATAAACTGTGATAAGGAAAGTTGCTGGCACAATGTAATAGTACAGAACGGCGTGGATACTGACAGCAGGGGAGGGCTCTGTTTAAGAAGGACCGTGGGTTCCGAAGTCTCAATGCGTTCAAATCATACTTAATGACCTCGTGCACTGATCTCCATATCCCTCGGCCTCAAGTGCAAATGCAGATAATTTATATAGAACCTACACATGGAGTTGTGAACAGGAATTAAATGAATTGATACACTACGTATGTATGTGTGTGTTAAATGTATGCACATATTAAATTATATATGTACATCTATAAGTATATATATCTATAAATTATATTATTCTATATATTAATCTATATAAAGTTACAGCGATATATGTAATAGTATACAAATGCTTAACCTAGTGAGCAACCTGTTAGCTGCAGGTAGATTCCAGTATGCAGCATCTATGAATAATTAATTTTTTAAAAAAACATCTTTCATTCAAACAAGAGAAAGTTACGCATTTGGGGCTTTTTTGTTATCTTTTTACATGGAGATTTTCAAATATTTCTAAAACTAGTGAAAACAGTATAATGAAACCCCATGGACCCATCACCTCTTTTCAAAAATTACCAACACATGGCCAATTCTGTTTAGTCTATACCGCGTGCCCCCTTCCCCCGTCAGCTGGGTTATTCTAAAGCAAACCCCAGATCTCATATTACTTCATTCCTACACACTTGACTATTGCACGGTAATTTTTAAAGCTCAATGTTTATTTCATATGGCCTCTGTGAATAATCTGTTGTATTCATCAGTGCGCGATTTCCCATGACACTGAGTATCTTTTCCATAGCAGCGTTTGACACAAAAATTGGAACTGAATACTGAATCAGTAATGAAAAATTTGGAGCAACAGTTTTGGGGGTTTTTTTGCTGGTAAAGTATTTCCACTTCGCAACAGACGTGTTCTAAGGAAGGAACGTTGCTGTCAGCCACTGGCTTCCTCCCAGAGAGAACCGAGAGGCTGATCTTTTATCCATGGAAACCCAGCCCAGGCTGAATGGCTGGGAAGGAGATTTCTCCTAATTACAAAGTCAGATTCCTGCACTCAGAGCAGGATATGATCCATTTCAAGAAGGAAAACACTTCTCCAGATATGTGAAGTTTTAGGATACACACCCAACACTTCCGGGGGTAAAGCATTATCTGCCTAGAGTGTTCCTTACACTGCCACTTTCACAAAGAAAATTTAACCAATTTTTTTTCCCTCAAGGCATTTGGAACTATGTTAACATTTTAAACTATTGATGTAAGATACATAGGTCCATACACACCCGCCTCATATTCCTTACATTGAGAGCCCTCTGAGACAGAAAAAAGATGGAAGCCAAACACATAATAAGGTCTTGTACCCTGTGTCCTTTTGAAATTCAGTTCTACTGTCATTACTGCCTGAGTGACAGACAGTGATGGGAGGCAGGAGAACACTGCACTGTGGGATAGTTTTGAGCTTCTATGGAAAGGGTTATCCTATTTCCAGTATAATTAGTAACAGTGACCAACATCAGGGGGCCTCTGACTTTGTAATATTTATAGTGTTGTTAATAAGGGACTTTCACAAGAAAAGACAATTCCTCGCGATCCTATGAAGTTGGAATTATAACCATTTTACAAAGGAGGGCCCTGAGACAAAAATGCAAACGAATCCAGGAACACATACACACACAGACACACGCACAGTATTCTAATTTGTCGTTTAATGAGCTAAGTGGATTCTCTCACTGAATCAACACTGGTGTACGCATCTTGGTGCTTTTCTCTTGTTATATTTATAAAGTAGGCATCTGTCTTCCTCTCATTCTCAAAACAGGAAAAAAATGTAACTAAGTTAAATCAAGCAGAGAGACTGTCTAGACCTAGGTATATAATTCCCAGTGTCCTCCATTCTCTTTTAGCAAGCTGGCTGAGCTATCTAGCACAATTATGCCTTTTGCTGATCCTTATTCTCCAGTGTCTGGGTTAGGATTCCAAGAGCTCCACAAGGCCAGGTCTCCCATGCCTATGGCCTCTGCACCTTTAGGGATCCACAGAGCTGAGCAGCAGCTGACTCCCTCCTGAATCCTTCCTCCTGTCATGGCTGTGAGCCAGAGGCACGAAGTCTTGTAGGAACCAGGACTGGCCCATGCTTCCAGGAGAGGGGCTGGGAGGTGACCATTATGTCCGTGGCTCTTGGCACATGGTCTGAAACCGAAATCAAGAATTCCTCAGCCTCCCTTTTGTCTTTCAAAATCTTGATCCTTCGGGGTGTCCGGGTGACTCGGTCAGCACCTAACTCTTGGTCTCAGCTACTTTAAATATACACACACTGGGGCGCCTGGGTGGCTCAGTGGGTTAAAGCCTCTGCCTTCTGCTCAGGTCATGATCCCAGGGTCCTGGGATCGAGCCCCGCATCGGGCTCCCTGCTTGGCAGGGGGCCTGCTTCCCCCTCTCTTTCTCTCTGCCTGCCCTTCTGCCTACTTGTGATCTCTGTCAAATAAATAAATAAAATCTTTGAAAATAAATAAATAAATACACACATACAAACACACACACAATAAAATCTTGATCCTTCTAGTAAGATGTAATCATCCGCTTCTTCACATGACCTTGACGGCTTGGGCACATTTCCTACACCCTTGCCTTCCACTGGTTGATAGACTTGTTTGCTTCTCCACTCCATGACCAACTCTGTGAAGGAGGAGATCAGCCCATTCATCTTCAGGTTCCTCAGAGCCCAACCTCATAGAAAGTAGCTGCCCCATAAACGCTGATTTACTTTATGACTCAGACCATTGGGGCAACTAGGTTTCACCTTGACCTGGCTCCTATCCCATCTGCAGCTAACTCACGTGCTGCCATTATTTTTTTTACATCCTTCGCACATTGCCTGGAGTTTGTGTTTTGTTTGGATTTTTTAATACAAATGCTTCAGGTCCCAAAGTTCCTTGCTAGGTTAGGAATGTGCCAGCTTGAGGTATGCTTGGGGTACTATAAGCTATAAAATCGAAGAGCTCCTAGAGGTGAAATTAGTGAGGGGAGCGTGCTTGCCGATTGTAGCTCTTGCCATCAATCATCCGTTTTCTCCTCCTTGGACTTATGTGCCTTGGGGTGAAACAGTCCCCCTGGGTCACTCAAGAAGTAATACACAGAGGAAAGCCCAAGCCGGCCTTCAGAGCTCAGCGTCATCCTCCCTCTTTGAAGCAGGCTCTCTGCGTGACGGGCAACAAGCCACAACTGGAAGACGTTATGGCCTGTGGGCTTATTGTTAGACAGGGGCATGTCGTTGCTGGCTGCGGCCCTCTGAGGGAGTCCGTTCCTCTTGCTGTTCCAACCAGTCCAGAGTTTGGCTGCCTTTCTAGAAGTGTCCCTGAAGTGAACATTTCTCCTTTCTACCCTATGCCACTAAGGCTTGCAGGAAGACACACTACATGGCCGGTCCCCATCCCTCATTCTTTGCCCACGTCCATCCAGGACAGTTGTGTTGCTTGTGAGAACGCAATGCAGTGTCTGCTGCGGGAGCCGGAGCACCCCGGCCTCTCTGAGGTCTGCCTACAGCCTCCCCACTCCGGTCTTCTCGCACGCCGCCATCAGGCTATCTTCCTAGGATGCCGACTGTCCGGGAGCTGCTTCTCTTTCAGGAATCTACCGTGGCTGTCCACTGCCGACTGGGAAGGAAACGAATGGCATCTTCGGTGAGTACCTGCTGCCCTGCATGCCAGGCGTTTACACCTGCCACTCAAGCCTCGGGTCAGTGGTCTCCTCTTCAGTCATGAGCCGCAGCTCAGCAGCTCAGAGACGTTAAGAAACTTGCTCCAGGTCACACGCCTGGCAAGCCGCAGAGCCGGGGCTGATTCTGCACTCCACAGGCCCAACCAGCTGCCTCCAGGAGGGTAGAACACAGATGGGTAAAGCGCCTGGAATTCAGACGAGTCTTCTGTCCCCACCTAACCTCTCCCCTGTCAGATGGTTCTCTGAAAGGCCCTCACACCCGTGGCTCCTTCAGGCAACGAATAAATACTGGGCGTGCAAATGTGTACATGAGCTTCTCACAAGCAGGGAAGGAAGTGGTGGGGTGAAGCCTCGGCCTTCGATCTCACGCCACACGCCCCCTGGGAGCCTGCCCTTCGTCAGCCCCCCAAACACACCTCCAGTCAGCTGTGGGGTCAGGGGCTTGCTGTGCTGAAGGAGACGCAGAGCCTCGGCGAGAGGGCGCCCCGGGGAGCTGACGGGAGGATCTGGGGTTGTGGTCGGTGATTCTGGGCAGGGATGGGAAGAGGGGCTCTGCTCTGGATTGGGTGTCGGCGGGAAGCGGAGGTGCTCCCGTGATGGGAACCTTAACTCTGACCTACAAGGAGGCAGGAGAGAGTGAACCTACAGCGACCTCGGAGAAAGAAGCCGCAGTCGCTCCTATTACCCAGGAAGAGGGGAATGGTAGGTGGTCATTTCATTGTCGTGATCTGGACAATTTCGTGCCTCTGATTACGATCAGACATGATGACAGATGGGTCTGGCTTTCGTCTGGATCCCCCACAGCCACGGAGTGGCCTTGTCTGCCACCGGTGTGGCGCGAGATCGACAAGAGAGGACCACAGACCAGTCCATCGCAGGAGGCCAGCGGCTTTTCTCTTCTCCACTCCCCTTCCTCCGTCTTACTGGTGTTACAGGTTACACATTTGATGTGCTCTCCCCCACGGCCCTGTTTGGACCCTGGTTTTCTCCCTTCACCGAATTTCTGCCTCTTCCGTACAGCTCAGCACTCACTGTGTGTCCGCGGGCCCGAGCACAGGGCTGCAGGCGTTTCCGGAGAAGAGCGGACCCGCGTGGAAGAGCTGATGGGCACGAGCAGCCCAAGCAGGCCCACCCTGTGACCACCCAGCAGAGTGGGACGGGGGACGGGGGAGGGGAGGAAAGGTGTTCCTCCTTCCCGAAGAACCGAGGGCTGCTGGCACTTTGGGAATCTGAGGGAACACGCTGCTACGGGGTAGCGGGGCCAAGCCCTGAGCACAGACAGCGCTTCCTCCGGGTGGGGGAACACCTCTGTCTGGATGGTGTGCTAACACGCCCCCCAAAACCGGAGAGGGCTGGCTCTGAAATCACTGGGGGCGACCTGGTGGGAGCTGGGGCTACTGCAGAGTGAAAGCTGTAACCATTGTATGACCCAACGGACATCCACAGATCTGCAGACAAAGGTCAGGCGATTTTTGCATTTTACAAAAACACTTTTAAAGATTCTAGTACCCACTCACCGAAACAATTTAAACAAATCGAATGACAGAAAGATTTTTTTTTAATTCCTTTCTTCCTCCTCTGCCTAGTCCCACCCTCTTAAAGTAACTGACGTTAGCGTATCAGTATAGATCATTCCATGCTGTTCTACGCTCATACGGAGTTGCCTACTTATAGTCTCACTTCTGCTTTTTACAAAAACATGATCCTGCTCTTCATATTATTCTACCACTTGCTTGTTTGCACTTAACAATATGTCATCGACACCTTTCCAAGTTAATATGGATCAATGTGTCATTCCTTTTATTTGATGACTGCATAGTATTCCGCAGAATTGATGTACCATAATTTATGAAATTAGCCCAACATGAATCATGGGTTAGGGGGTCTATCTCACCAGCTTTGTTTGCTAATGGTTGCGTCTGGGCTAGTCTTGCTTAGTTGTAATCTCTTAAATAACGAAGACCATGCCTGAAATACAAATTTCCCTCCTAGAACCTAACACATCACTGCCTACACACATCACACATTTGACATGACATGAATATTCTTTTAATTTTGGAAATGCTCATGATGTCTCCTTTCCATTTGCTAAAAGGAAGACAGTTCTTAGGATGAGAGGCTCATATTTGGCACATCTACCGAGCAGGAGGAGATAATTTCTCATTTCCTAATCCCATATGGTCCAATTTTTCTCCATATGTCAATCTCCCTCCCAACACGTGCCTCAGATTTTCCCATGAACATACTGTTGTATCACTACAGAAATCATTTAAATTCAACCCCTCGCACCATAACATCGTTCAAGTTTCAGAGCAAGGCTGCCTAATCGAACACCCTGTTGTCAAGGATAAACCAGGTGAGGCTCGAAGGGATAGAGAACTTGTCAAAGTCACGTGGTGTCTCAGCAGAGCAGCTGAGCTACCATGGGCCCAAGGCCTCCCCACTGCAGGACGCACGCCCTTCAGGGCTGGGGGTGGGGAGTGGAGGGCCCTGCACCCAGGCAACCGTATTTTTATTGGAGGATTTAATGGTAGACTATTCATGTTTCTCAAAGACTGAAACAGGCAACCGTGACACTTGCTGCCTGAAGAGGGAACTCTTGTCACCAGACACCGAGTCCACAGCTTGTTTCCCTCAGGGCTGCTCTGGTCCTGCTTGCAGTTTTCTCTGCATCTGGCAGTGATTCGGGGGGTGAATGCGCCTCTTTCCTGACATGCCCACGTGATGCCTGGCATTCCAGGCTGCCCTGGCCTGGAGTTGGAGCTGTTTACTATCTGGTTATATAAACGTAAAATCCACTAGGCATGGACAGAGAGGAGACCCTGGTCAGGAAGGATCCAGCTTATAAAATTTCTGAGATAATTTTTAATGGGAAACAATACCAAAAAAATCTTATTTTTGCTATTTACCCAAAAGCGTATGAACCCATCATCACTAGGCCCCCTCCTAGTGCCTTAGAAAAGGCCAGGCCCTGGTAAGTGAAGGATGCTGAACAATGATTTCCATTAGTTTCAGGGTAAGATCGCCCCTGGGCCTTGCACAGGGTAAAGTAAGACATACCAGGGGCACGATTTCTGATCCCTCATGTGTATTTGGAGAAGCTGCTCAGACCCTTTGGGGGGCAGTAGTGCAGTAACCAGAAGCCTCCAGAGTATTTGGGACAGTTCCTATTTCAAATATTGGATCAGACCGTATGTCAAATGATGCCTCTTCACTTTTCAAAAAAATATACACATTATACCATTTTCCAAAAAATGTTACAGAGTGGAAGTACAAAAGACAAAGAAAACAAAGCAAACAAAACAAAACAGAACAAAACAAAACAAAAAAGCCAGCCCTCTTTCCTCTCCCCACCAAATGAGTATAAATGGAGAGAGAACTACCAATTGTTGCCTATGGATATTTTGTTTCCTGTCCCAGAATGGAAAACACAAACCCAGGAAGTACAAGAACGGAACAGAGCCTCTGCAGAGACAGAAGTTTCTGCCTGCTAGGAAGACAGCAGGAATCTTTCAAAAGAAATCGTCTTCCTTTATTAGGTAGCAATAATTGTTGCCAAGAAAACCCTGCCTCCTTCGAGTTACCTTGGATAAGAAGAAAAATGTATCCAGAAAGGGCAAGTTGAATTCCAAAGACTGGAGAACCTTCTTCTAGTCTCTGTCCTCAGCTTTCCTTTCTGTGGTAACCGGACCCGAGATTTCAGAGGAAAAAAGACTGAGGCCACTGTGCTGTGTAGGTCTCCCATCCCCAAAGACACAGGCCCATTTTTCCACGGAATTCTACGGGGCTGTCAGGGAACAGACATGCCGTGAGAAGCTATTCTCCAAGCATTTATGAGACAACCATGAGGGTCAGGGAAGAGGAGCTCCTTTTACTTTCCAGGAAACACCCTCTTGCTGAAAGGCAGGTGACACCTATGTAGAAGTTCAGAGTTAGCCCAGAGCATTCCAGGTCCCTTCATTACAGCACGAGTGATAATAGTCACAGCTACTGCTTATAGAGACGTTCCATGTGCTATAAATGTATCATCTTGTTTCATCCTCATAACAACCCTATCAATATCCATTCCTATTTTACTTACAAGAAAATAGATTTAAAGATGTTAAGAAACATACCTAATACCGTACAGCTAGTAAATGCTAAATAAAGCTGGTACTCAAAGTACTTCTATGAGACTGCAAAAGCCATTCATTTAACCACTGCGTTTTCCTATCTCCTCTAATGGACATATGATGGATTCCTGAGTGATTAACTAGAAAAACAGAAGGGGAGAAAAGGAGGAAGGGAGAGAGAGAAAGGAAGAAAGAGAGAGAATGAGGGAAGAAGGTAGAGGAAGGAAGGTAGGAAGGAAGGGAGGGAGGGAAAGAGAGAGAGAGATGGAGGGAAGGAGAAAGAGAGGAAGAGAGAAAGGAAAAGAGAGGAGAGGAGGAAAGAAAGAAAGGAAGGACGGAAGGAGGGAGGGGAGAGGAAGGAAGGAAGGGAGAAAGAAAGGAGGAAAGATTCAGTTAAATATATCCACAAAGATTAACCAATC
This sequence comes from Meles meles, assembly GCF_922984935.1. Lineage (NCBI taxonomy): Eukaryota > Metazoa > Chordata > Mammalia > Carnivora > Mustelidae > Meles > Meles meles. The sequence goes on from NC_060080.1 coordinate 31,117,798, forward strand.
CCGGCTCAGTGGTGGTGTCAACAGAAACTGCTGTGGGCAAGCTTGATTCCCGGCTCAGTGGTGGTGTCAACAGAAACTGCTGCGGGCAAGCTTGATTCCCTCACCCATTCCAGCATCAGAATGACCTGGGCACACTCTGGAGAACAGTATGGAGGTTCCTCAGAAAGTTAAAAATAGAGCTACCTTATGACCCAGCAATTACACTACTAGACATGTACCCAAAGGATACAAAAATACAGATTTGGAGGGGGCACAGGCACCCCCGTGCTTAGAGCAGCATTATCAGCAATAGCCAAACTATGGAAAGAGCCCAAGTGTCCGTTGACTGATGCATGGATAAAGAAGACATGGCATATGCACAGTGGAATAGTACTCAGCCATCAAAAAGAGTGAACTCTTGCCCTTTGCAATGACATTGATGGAGCTAGAGAGTATGAGAATATGAGGCTAAGTGAAATCAGTCCGTCAGAGAAAGAGAAATACCACATGATCTCACTCCTATGTGGAATTTAAGAAAGAAAACAGGTGAACATCAGGTAAGAGGAAGGAGAGGGGAGGGAGGAAAATAAACCACAAGACTCTCAACAGTAGAGAGCAAACTGAGGGTTGAGGGAGGGAGGTGGGTGGGGGATGGGCTGGATGGGATAAGGGGATTAAGGAGGACAGCAGTGGTGATGAGCACTGGGTGTTGTATGTAAGTGATGCACCACTGAATTCTCCAGAAACCAATATGCACTCTATGTTAACTGAGTGAAATTTAAATAGATGATAGAGATAGATGATAGGAAGGAAAGAAGGGAGGGAGGGAGGGAGGGAGGGAGGCAGGGAGGAAGGAAGGAAGGAAGGAAGGAAGGAAGGAAGGAAGGAAGGAAGGAAAAAAAAAAACCTGGGCAGTTAGGAAAAAAGGCCCATTGTTGGGCCCATTCCGAACCTACCGAGTCAGAATCTCTGGGGATGGGGCCTAGGAATCCTCATGTTCCGTGCCGCCCCCACCGGTCACCCCCCAGGCAATTCTGCTGTGCTGCTGCTTGTGGGGTGTGCAAGAACAGCTGCTGGTGGATGGCCATGCTTCCTGGTTCACCTCGAACACCCACTTGTCCGGGTCTAAGTAGCAATAGATTTTTACTAATCATCTGCGGCCATTTGGTTACCAGTTCCTATCGGAAAGGCAAGTTAAATTTATTTCTTTTCCTCTGCCATTTTCCAATTAAGGAGCTCGTTTAGCAGTCCTTGGGCCAAAATTCTGGAGTCCTTTTTGCACTATCTGTGTCTGTGCACAAACGTGATTGGCAACCAGAAATAGTCCACCAGAAAGAGTAGCCATGATAAGTGTTGACCTCAGCTAACTATGATTTTCACATCTGACCCTCAAGCCACTATCCTGTACTGTATTTCTTGGAGCTCAGGAAGTTCTTAAATAGCACTCAGTTTATGATAAAATACACTCTGTTGTCTCTCAGAAATAAGCTTTCATTAAGCAGAAGCAGAAGCGTTCTAGTTAATGAGCCTTCAACAAACATGAATACTGTACCGAGCCATGGGACAATGACTGTGTTCAGAGTTTGACAGGTGGCAGAGGTCTTTAAAAGGGCTTACATCATCACACAGCGTGGCATGTTCCACAATATGTGTCATTGTGTCTGCCTTTCTTACATTGTGACTTTGACACTCCTGCCAGTGAGAGGTGGGGTCTGCGTTCCCTTCCCTTGAACCTGGGCAGGCTTGTGGCATGGCAGAAGTGACACTGCATACGAATATACTACCTTTATTTATTCATTTGCTTGTTGACCGACATTTGGTTGTTTCCAGTTCTATGCTGTTACAACTAAAGCTGCTATGAACATTTGTGTATAAGTCATTGTGTGGACCTCTACGTCCTTTTCTCTAGGAGTAAATGGCTGGACCATATGGCGGGTGTAGGGTTTAACTGTTAGGAAACTGCCAACTAGTTTTTGCAAAGTGTTGTACCACTTTACATTTCTGTCAGAAGCGTATGAGAGTTCCAGTTCCTCCACTTCCTCACCACCATTTAATATGGTCAGTCTTTTTAAGTTAGCCATTCGAGTTGGTATGGAGTGGGATCTCACTGGGGTTTTAATTTCCATTTCCCTAATGACTAATAATGTCAAGCATCTATGCATGTGCTTATTGACTATTCATGTATCTACTTTGGTGAAATGTCTATTCTAACATTTTTGATGCTTTAAGAATTCTTTCTTTTCTTAAAAATTAATTAATTAAAAAATTTTAAAGATTTTATTTATTTACTTATTTGTCCGAGAGCACAAGTGAGGGAGGGGCAGGCAGAGGGAGAAGCAGACTCCCTGCTGAGCAAGGAGCTGGATGCAGGACTTAATCCCAGGACCCTGGGATCATGACTTGAGCTGAAGGCAGACACTTAACCAACTGAGCCACCCAGGCATCCCTTTTTATTTTTGTCTGAAAGACAGAGAGAGAGAGAGAGAGAGAGTGCACATGTGTGCACCAGCAGGGGCTCGGAGAGGGAGAGGGAGAGAATCTTAAGCAGGCTCCATGCCCAGCATGGAGCCCGATATGGGACTTGATTCTCATGACCCTGAGATCATGACCTGACCCAAAATCAAGAGTCCAATGCTTAACTGACCGAGTCACCCAGGTACCCCAGGACTGTTTTCTTATATTGAGTTTTGAAGGTTGTTTATATTTTCTAGATACAAGTCCTTCGTCAGATATGTACATTGCAAATATTTTCTCCTAGCCCATGGCCTGTCTTTTCATTCTTTCTAAGAGCAGAAGTTTTAAATTTTGATGAAGTCCAATTTATGAGTTTGTTCTTTTATAGATCATGCTTTTGGTGTCATAACTAAGAAATCGTTACCTAAACCAAGGTCACAAAGATTTTTCTCTTATGCTTTGTCTACAAGTTTTATAGTTTTAGCTCTTTCTTACATTTAGGTCTGTGACCCTTCTTGAATTAATTTTTGTTTATGGTACAGAATATGGATTAAAAGTTCTTTTGTTGTTTTCTCCTTTTGTAAATCCAATTGTTCCATCAACATTTGTTGAAAAGACTATCCTTTCGCCACTGGATTATCTTTTCATCTTTGTAAAATTGTCATCAGTGTATGTGTAGATCTCCTTCCACAGTCTTCATTGTGTTCCACTGATTTATTTCTATCTTGTGCCACCACCACTGTGCTGATAAGTTTGAAAGTAGATAGTTTTAGCTCTCCAATTCTGTTCTTTTTCAAAGTTGTTTGACTCTTCTGGGTCCTTTGCATTTCATATGAATTTTTAAAATCAGGTTATAAATTTTAATTGAAAAAAAAGTCTGCTGGGATTTTGAGAGGGATTGCCTTAAATTAATAGATCAATTGGCAAGAATTGACATTTTAACTATACTGAGTCTTCTGACCCATAAAAAAGATAGACTTCTCAGTTTTAGGTCTCCTTTCTCTCATCAGTGACTTACAGTTTTCAGTGCACAGATCTTAACACATCTTTTCTCAGGTTCATTCCCTAAATAGTTGATATTTTTTACGCTATTGTAAGTGTAATTTTTTTTCAGTTTCTGATTATTTTTTACTAGTATTTATTGACTTTTAATTTTGAGTTCTACTTTTTAATTTCGTGTGTGTGTGTGTGTGTGTGTGTGAGTTTTAATAGTTCTCTGTTCTTTTGTTACTAAAAGCATTCCATGGGATGCCTGGGTGGCTCAGTTGATTAAGAGTCTGCCTTCAGGGGCGCCTGGGTGGCTCAGTGGGTTAAAGCCTCTGCTTTCGGCTCAGGTCATGATCCCAGGGTCCTGGGATCGAGCCCCACATCGGGCTCTCTGCTCTGCAGGGAGCCTGCTTCCTCCTCTCTCTCTGCCTGCCTCTCTGCCTAGTTGTGATTTCTCTCTGTCAAATAAATAAAATTAAAAAAAAAAAAAAAGAGTCTGCCTTCAGGGGCACCTGCATGGCTCAGTGGGTTAAGCCTCTGCCTTCAGCTCAGGTCATGATCTCAGGGTCCTGGGATCGAGCCCTGTATCGGGCTCTCTGCTCAGCGGGGAGCCTGCTTTTCCATCTCTCTCTGCCTGCCTCTCTGCCTACTTGTGATCTGTCAAATAAATAAATAAAATCTTTTAAAAATTAAAAAAAAAAGTCTGCCTTCAGCTCAGGTCATGATTCCATGGTCCTGGGATTAAGTTCTGCATCCAGCTCCTTGCTCAGCAGGGAGCCTGCTTCTCCCTCTGCCTGCTGCTCCCCCTGCTTGTACACTCTCTCTGACAAATAAATAAAATATTTAAAATAAAAGCATCCCATAATTATTTCACTCATACAAAATCTTCTTATCCAAGAATGTAAGTTTTTTTTTTTAACTTCCCATTTCAAAAAAATCCTGAAAATGTCAGAATTTGTAGTATTTTTGCCTTTGGGTAGACAGGTTCTCCAGAGAAGAATCCTCCAATCTTCTGTCCAGAGAGCCTAATTCTAAGAAGAGAGAGCGAGCTGAATGAGGACAAGTGTTGGGGGGTTGGGGAGAGTCTCAGGTTCCCACATGTAGATTTTCTTTTTTTTTTTTTTAAGATTTTATTTATTTATTTGAGAGAGAGAGATCACAAGTAGGCAGAGAGGCAGGAAGAGAGTTGGGGGGAAGCAGGCTCCCTGCCGAGCAGAGAGCCCAGTGTGGGGCTCAATGCCAGGATCCTGAGACCATGACCTGAGCTGAAGGCAGAGGCTTTAACCCACTGAGCCACCCAGCTCCCCCGCCCCATGTAGATTTTCACTTAATTTTCGTTTTCAGAATTGTGCTTCAACTCTCATCCTCTCTGCTTTTGTTCCTAAGTCTGATGCTTCTCTAGTTGAATTTAAGAAAATAAACTTCCTTTCTTCTTCTGGAGTTCAGGAGAGGTAGTCATCTTTCAGGGTTGGGTATGGAAAGGAATCTGTGGTTTAATTGTTCCTTATAAAGTCTTCCAACAAATTATCCTGTTAGGAACCTTCTCTCTCCTCCAGCTATCTGAAGAACCGAGTGCCCCCACTTCCTGAACCTGACAGAGTTCTGCTGTGCAACTGGTATGCCTATTGGCATTTTCCTCTGTAAGCTAGGTTACCACTTGTCCATCTGCTTCCCATTTTCTCATGTTTGTTGACATCTCTAATTCACTAGCTTCTCCTGTCCTGTGTGGATTTAAGCATAAACGTTTATCCTTTGCACAAGTGTGCAGGCCATGACATTTACCTAGAAGTCAAATAGTTCTTGAATTACCGTCTAATAACCCTATGTGGCAACAATGACCCTTCATCCCTTTCGATGAGGTTGTGGGGGAAAGTCTAACGGAAAGAGCGAGGCTGAAAGGTAGAGTCTGGGTCACTCATTAATTAGCAATTGTAAAACAATATATGGTAGTTTGTAAAGATAGATAAGAAAACATAAATCACTGTTTACACATCCTTTCTATAATGACAAACTGGTTAAAAAAATTGCAGCAGAATGACCCCAATATAAAAGGAATGAAAATTGTTTACAAGTCAATAAAAAGATGAACACCCAATAGAAACAAAGATGGTTAAAATATATAAAAATACATTGCAATAAACATGCAAATAAAAATACTATTGAGCTAATTTTCACCTATCAGATTAACAAAGTTTAATAGTTGAGCCTTTCCTGGGGCACCTGGGTGGCTCGTTTGGTTGAGCATCAGACTGTTGGTTTCAGCCAGGTCATGATCTCATGGGTTGTGAGATGGGGCCCCTGCTTGGGGCTCCGCTCTCAGTGGGGAGTCAGCTTGAAAGATTTTCTCCCTCTGCCCCTTCCCCCACTCATGGGAGCACACGCTTTCTAAAATAAACAGATCTTTAAAAAATACACTTCAACCTTTCTTGGGGTGAGGAATTCAATTTGACAATTCTGTCAAAATTGGAAACGTGAATACTTTTTGACCAAGAAATTCCAATGCAGAGTGTCATGAACATATGAATGAGTGCTTGAAAATGTTATAAATCCAGCACTGGATTAAATAAGTCACCATTCTATCGCACAGTGAATATTCTGCAGCAATCAAAGACAGTGAGCTTAGAGATGATTTTCTTTTGGCTACACTTTACTTGATTAGAATTTTTTATAATAAGCATGTCTTACTTTTATAATCAGAACAACTAAGAAAGCCATTTGTGTTTTATTCATTCAAAAGCAATTTAAAATCGTAGTTAAGGGTATGACCTGGGTTCAGATCCTGGCACCACTCCCTTGTTCAACCTTCAGCAAGTTGCCTCGTGTCTCTGTTGCTCAGTTTGCCATCATCATGTAAGGTTGTTTTAAGGAGTAAATAAATTAATATATGCAAAATGCATAGGACCTGCCTGGCATGCAACTTGATATGCACTACTTATTATTTCATTTTGGAAAAACGAAGATTATTTAGTGATTTGTATTTAGATTGTGTCAAAATGTCTCTGATGTCAAGACAGCTGATTCAAAATGTCAATAGTCAATGGGACAAGAGAAAAATTAGTTTAAATAATAGAAAGAGACAAAATTAATTATGTTCAAATGCTTACAATTGTCTACCAAAAGAAATCCAAGATACTCAACTAAAAAATTATCAGTAAGAGAATTCAATACAATGGAAAAATAAAGGTTAAATATTCTGAATTCAGTAGCTAACACTACAGCAGCAGTAACTAGTCAGAAATTATAATGAAAGAAAAGCTTCAATTCACAGTAACAAAATAAATAAATAAATAAATAAACAAATAAACAAAACACCTAGGAGTAAGTTTTATAAGAAACATATTATACTCCACATAGTGTCACAAAAATATGCTGAAAGACTAAAAGGAGACCTAAATCTCCTAGATAGAATAATGTAAATAACATAATAATAATGTGAACATGTATTTATATATTACATATCTATATTTTGCATATCACATTTACATAAGTATAAATATATAATAATGTAAAACTGTGTTGATTCCTCTCAGAGGGTAAATCTAATGCAATTCTAATGAAAATTCTGGACTTTAAAAAATTTTTATTTTTATTTTTTTTTTAAGAATTTTTTTTAAGGTTTTATTTATTCATTTAACAGAGAGGGAGAATACAAGCAGGGAGAGCAGCAGGCAGAGTGGGAGGGAGAAGCAAGCTCTCTGCTGAGCCAGGAGCCGGATGTGGGACTCGATCCCAGGACCCTGGGATCACAACCTGAGCCGAAGGCAGCTGCTTAATGAACTGAGCCACCAGGCGTCCTGAAAATTCTGGACTTTTTAAAAACTTGACAGGTTGATCCTCAATCTAGAGAAATAAATAGGCAAGAAAAGTATAAAAGTAAGATGCATGAGGGTAGCTTATTCTGCCAGATACCAAATCAAAAGCATAGTACTCGTTCAGTGGGACAGATTAGAGAATAAGCATTATGGGGATTCAGTATATGGTAAAGGCTGTGTGGGATTATTCTAGAAACTGTGTTAAGACAATTGGTTATATGGGGCGCCTGGGTGGCTCAGGGTTAAAGCCTCTGCCTCCGGCTCAGGACCCTGGGATGGAGCCCTGCATGGGGCTCTCTGCTCAACAGGGAGCCTGCTTCCTCCTCTCTCTCTGCCTGCTTCTCTATCTATTTGTGATCTCTGTCTGTCAAATAAATAAAGTCTTTTAAAAATAAAAAAAAAGACAATTGGTTGTGCATAAGAAGAAAAATTAAATTAGATCTTTATGTTACACAGTACACAAAAATAAATTCCCAACTGGACCAAAACTCTTAAATTTTAAAAAAAGAAACCATTAAACTATAGAAAAATATTTGCAGAATCTCAGAATAGGTTTTTGTCTTTCAAATAAGGATTCGTAATCTGTAAACCTCATATTTTTATTCAAAAATTTTTATTCAAAAAATTTACACAAATATGTAGATAGGTTAATATACATGAAAACAAAAAGTTGTAGGCTGTACCTATGTTGGACTACAGACTGTAATATGGTTAGGAGGTGGAACTACAGTGGACTTTCATCATCTGTTTTATACTTTGGAGGTGTTTGACTTTTGTCTGATTACCTTTGAAATCAGGGGAAAAAAAGCAAATAAAAAAGTATATTATGTACTTGGATGAAATATATCAACACTTTCAGAAGACAATGAAATCGAACAAAGCTATGTGAAAACTGCTTCCATCTCCAATATCTTAAAATTCGGTGCATCCTACACTTACCATTCCGCCATGTTCATTACGCTTGATTTACTCTGGTTTGCTGATGACTTTCCAAATATAGCATTCAGAACTGACCTAATATTTCAGAAATAGTCTGGCCAACCTACAAAACAGTGGTACCGTCTGAAAACGACTGTTTCTCTCTCCTGATCTTGTTAGCGCTGCTTTCGCCTCATCACAGTGTGGTCTCAGGCGGGCGTCGCTCCTTTTGTTGGCTTCACTTTAGAGCACTTCGCAGGCACTGCCTTTCTCACTGGCTGAGGTTTGGGCCCAGCCTGCGCCCTGCAAGCCTGTCAGCGCCGTCTTTCCAACAGTGTTTACTCACTTCATGTCTCTGACACGTTTGGGCAATTCTTGCAAGATTTCAAACTTTTTCATTATTGTATTTGAATTGCTGCCATCTCATGATACAACTTGAATGGATGGGATGTTGCTTCTTATGGATGAGCAAAGAAAGTGGTTTCTTGAGATGGAAACTACTCCTGGTGAAGATGCTGTGAAGATTGTGGAAATGACACCAAGGGATTTGGAATATTACACAAACTTAATTGATAAAGCAGCAGCAGGGTTTGAGAGGATGGACTCCAATTTTCAAAGACGTTTTGCAGGTAAAATACTGTCAGCATCACATGCTACAGAGAAATTGTTCATGGAAGGACGAGTCAACCGCTGGGGCAAATTTCATTGTCTTATTCTACAAAACTCCCACAGCCAGCCACCCCAACCTCTGAGCACCCACCACCCCATTCGGTCAGCAGCCATCAATACCAAGGCAAGACCCTCCACTAGCAAAAAGACTGATTACCTGAAAGCTCAAATGATGGTTAGTATTATTTGGCAATGAAGTATTTTTAAATCAAAGTATGAACATTGTTTTTTAAACATAAAACTATTGCACACTTAATAGACTCCAGTATAGTGTAAACATAACTTTTATAGGCACTATGAAACCAAAAACTTCATTCAACTTGCTCTATTGTGATATTCTCTATTGTAGTGGTCTGGAACCCTAGCTGCAATACCTCTGTGGTATACCTGTATTTAGACTGTAGCCAAAAAAAAAAAAAAAGAAAAAAAAAAGTCCCCTAGCGGTCCAACCAGGTTTCTGTTGGAAAACTAATGCAACTAGTTTTCTATTCTTGTCATAACAAATTGCCACGAATTTAATGGCTTAAACAATACAAATTTATTACCATACAGTTCAATAGATCAGAAATCTGATATTGGTCTCATTTGGCTAAAATAAAGGTGTCAGCAAGGCTATGTTCCTGTCTGGAGGTTCTAGGGGAGAATCCGTTTCTTTGCTCATTCAGGTTGTCGCCATAATTCAGTTCACTGCAGCTGCAGCACTGAGAACATGGTTTTTGCTTGCTGACTGTTCCCATCTTTAGAGACTACCCACATTCCTTAACTTGTAGCATCCATCCTCCTTTTTAAAAACCATTAATAGCAGGGCCGCCTGGGTGGCTCAGTGGGTTAAGCCTCTGCCTTCGGCTCAGGTCATGATCTCAGGGTCCTGGGATCGAGTCCTGCACTGAGCCCCACATCGAGCCCCACATCGAGCCCCACATCGAGCCCTGCATCAGGCTCCCTGCTCGGCGGGGAGCCTGCTTCCTCCTCTCTCTCTGCCTGCCTCTCTGCCTACTTGTGATCTCTGTCTGTCAAATAAATAAATAAAATATTTTTTAAAAATCTTAAAAAAAAACAAAAAAACATTAATAGCAGGTCAAATTCTTCCCACATTCAAGTCTCTCCTCCTTCTATCTCCTCCCTCAATGCAGATAGGAAAGTTCTCAATTTCAAAGACTCTTGTGATTAGAAACTCTCTATCAGATATACTCTCCCCAACTTAAGGTCCGTAAATTTGCTCATATCTGAAAATTCCCTTTTGCCATGAGGCTACACATTACAGGTAGGGGATTAGAACTTGGACATCTTGGCGAACAGTTAAGCGTGTGTGTTTTGGAATCCTCAGGGGTTTGAATCTGATTATAACACCTAAGAACTGAGCCATCTTGGACAAGTTACTTTAAATTTCTTCTTTATAATGGTATCTTCCCCAATTGACTCTCATAAGAACTACAGACTACATGTACTTAGCAGGTGCCTAATATACATAAAGGCAAAATATTATTATTAAATTTAAATGAGGAAACTTTTCTTATCTCAATTAAATTTCATCACATTGCTTCCAACCCAAGGCCACAGCCTGTCAGTTTTTAATCTCAATTCTGTGGTCTGCAATATTCTAACTTACTTTAGATTTGTGTTATCTTCCCCTTGATAAGCACCACTTGCGGCTTCATCTCGGTCACAAAGTTAGTTAAGGAAGGTCAAGCTGTAGCTTTGGCATCAATGGAGACAGCTCTTATCTTTGAGAACAATTTCACATGAGAGACCTTGACCCTCTGGGTCAGGTGCTGAGAAGGAAAAGGAAATACAAAGGCTCCTGCCCTTAATTAATGGCGCCTTTCAAAATAAGAAAAAATAGGGTCACTGCAAATGGCATCCAAGGCCTCCTCAAAGGCAATTGAATTGTAAGTGGATACATGAGATAAGGAGATATTAACATCCTCATTTTATAGATTCATGAACAACTAAGGCTCAGGCCATTTTAAAGGACTTCCTCAGGCTCATATAGTGGATAAAGGGCAAGAGGGAGGCCATGAACCCAGGACATCTGACTCCATACCCCACATTCCTGCCCCCTCAGCACTCTTCCTTCTAAGGGTTTGGAAACCAAAATGGAAAACAGCTTCCTGTGAACTGGAGCAGGTAAACCACTGGTATACAGTTCTGCTTGCCACATCCTGGAACCTGAGAAGCCCCAGAAAGGAGACAACTAAAGGATGGAAGAAATCCTGGGCCTTTGATGAGAGAAGAGCTACTTCATTAGAATAAAAAAAAGAAAAAGAGAAATTGAAACTCTTCAGCTTAGAAATGTTACAGGTGAGGGAAAAAAAATCAATGCAGACCGACAGGTTGAAGACTGACGGGCAGAGTTGGCTCTCATCTATTTGGCACCTTTCAAACTCTTGTTAAAGTACTTCTTCACAGAGCAGAAATGTAGCCAACTCTCTACTTCCATGAAGCTGTGCTAGCCAGAAATATTCAGGCAATCAGTCTTCTTAACAGTGGGTTCCTGAAAAAAATTTATAACCTGATCATTGGGAATTAAAGTATGTTTTCCCATTCTTTCCCATTTCCCAGTAGTATGATGAAGAGTCTTGACCAAGGGAGTATTATGTCCAATAAATGACAGATATGGCCAACAGAGGTGAAAATCCAATATTATGACTTCAAAATTCCATATAAACATAAAAAGGGTCAATATGTACCACATCTTGGTCGTGTGTGAGATCTCAATTTAATATGTGCATACAAATATACTTAATTTATATATATTCAACACTAAAAGGAAAATTCTATCCCATAAACTTCTCTTTAATAGTTTACATTTAATTTTGCCTGTCTTCAGAATTTAGGAGGGCTTTTATGGACATCATCTGAGTAAGTCAAGTCTTTAAGAAAACAAAAAAAACTGTCCAGATAGGTTGTAAAAATTCAAACCACCAGCTTGTTGGATTTACTATTATCTGAGCCATACTACGTTTTAATCTATAAAGTCCATTTTTATTGTTGAAAAAACCTCAGTGGAGCAGCTGACCATGAATTTGAAAGCACAATGGCTGGGTTGTGGCCTGTATTTCCCTCCCAAGTGTCAACCCCAGGGCAGTGCTAAGGTCCTCTCCAATGGAAGTGCCCCCTATCTGTCCTGAAGATTTATACTACCACCAGAAGCACATTTTATATAAATTATATCATTGTGAGATAAGTAGGACAGATATTACTGTTCTCATTTTACATCAAAAAAGACCTAGGGTTTAAAGTACCATAAATGACTTTGCTCAAGGTCACACAGCTCAGTAGTAGAACAGCTGGGACAAGAAGTCAGGTCTCACAAGTCCCCGTACACAGTGCTACCTCAAAGTTATTAGGAATTATTTTTGACTCATCCAAAACAACCAGAATGTAGAAAGAGTCCTGTTTCTGTCCCTTCTTAATTTCAATACATTCTCTTCAAATATGTGTATCTTGTGCCCTACTGAAAAAATACCTCTTTGCCGCAGCATTTCCAGTCGCCTGTCTTCTAAGAATTGTTGGGAGTTGGCAAGATGTAGGCATGACCAAAACAGGACTTTCGGTTGATACAGTAGGACTCTAGTCCAGACAGAACGTAAAGCCAGGTCTTTCCAGTAAAGTGTCTCCCACTGGAGCTGTTTTTAAAATGCTTATGACCGCTCCCTCTCATTAGATGGCCAATGGCACAGAGAGATTTTCTTGTGATCATAGATGTCTAGATCTTTCTCAAAGCCACACAGTTCTGCGGGGGGAATCCAAATTCTAACTACTGCGCTTCTTTTTTCAACTCGGAGTTAGGATCTGGTGCACTTCAAATATATTGAAGAAGATATTTCTTCAAGCTCACAAAGGCAAACCTAACACCAGGAAGTGCCAACACTATCATTCCCTACCCTCATCACAGCAACCCATCCCATAGCCTGGCCTCCTCTATCCTACCCATAACCTGAATAGAGGTGGCTGGTGTCATTAGGGAATACCATGGAACAGGAGCACTGTTGCTTGGCAACGATCTCCTCAGCTAGCTTCCCATAAGCTGGGATAGAAATCTCTTCCTCTTCTTCGGGTTACCTCTGTGATACGTACCAGCTTTAAGGATCCTCACATGAGCATTCATGTTGCAAGAACTGGTAGGCAGCCTGAGCCATTCCTTTATTCACTTTGCTACAAGGGCAAAATTACTAAGGAACAAGAGTAATTGGATCAATTTATAAAACCTATCTGGATAATTCGGACGAAAAGAAACTCGTTACTCAAGAACAATTTTACTCATTTTATCCAAATAATTTTGATAGCCCCTTTCCCCAAATGACAACTCCTGGGTGAGAAAAGAGTTTAAAACAAAAATAAACACCACCACATAGAACTGCTTTCTTGAGCAGACAGTGTCATCCAGCCTGAACCATACATTGTATCGATGCAGAATTAGACCTAGGAACCCTAACTATAATCCAGGCCTCTTTCCTTACCATCTCTGCCCTTTGCACTATACACAGTCATGTGCTCTTCCCTGCAGAGCGTCACAGCCCACCAAACAACCCTGGGTTACAGCCCAAGCCAATGTGTCACACCCCATGGCAAGTAGGTTGAGGGTGTGGCTCCAAAGGGGTTTCCCTGCACATTTCCAGCATCTTACTCTACAATTTATAAACCATTCACACATAATGGAAACAATTCCCCAAAGCAGTCCTACTTTCTCAGAAACATAAATGAACTAAGGAAAATAACAGCTTTTACTGATTCTGAGACTGGTGTTTGGAGCAGAAGCTGTAGGGATTCCAGGGTTATTAGACAGCGGGAGGAGGTAAAACAGGCTATGTAACTATTTTGGGTCTTTTTGGTCCTGTGGTAGAAATTTCAGTTCGAATAATAGCACTTTGCTGAGAAATACTGTGGTATTAAATAAGCATGAGGCTTTTTTAGAATACATCTAAAAATTTTAAAAATTATTTTTATTAACATATAATGTATTATTTGCCCCAGGCGTACAGGTCTGTGAATCATCAGGCTTACCCATTTCACAGCACTCACCATAGCACATACCCTCCCCAATGTCCATAACCCAACCACCCTCTCTCCCTATCTCATCCCCCCCAGTAACTCTGTGACATTGAGTCTCTTATGGTTTGTCTCCCTCCTGATCCCATCTTGTTTCATTTTTTTCCTTCCCTACACCCCAAGCCCCTCACTCTGCCTCTCAAATTCCTCATATCAGGGAGATCATATGATAATTGTCTTTCTGATTGACTTATTTCGCTCAGCATACTACCCTCTGGTTCCATCCATGTCATTGCAAATGGCAAGATTTCATTAGAACACGTCTAAATTTGTACTAGCAACAGTACTGTAGGTATTACTTATCCCTACAAGAGTTTACCAAGAAAAGCTCTACCATGATTGAGGTCACTGATAGTGGAATCAGTCCTCTCGATTAATTTGTATTCGGTAGAAAAAGTCAGGTTTTATCATGTATCCTACAAATGCATAAAACAAAATACATTAGCATTCTCATTGTAAAAGCCTCCTAAAGCCCTCTTGAGCATACTGTAAGCAAGAATTTATATATTATATACATAAACATTCTTGGTTTTATGTATTATTTTCTACATAAATCAGTCTCATTCAATTTCTCAAAACTCTGAAGCAGCTATGGATGTAACATATGGATCAGTCTAAATAAAATCAGGTAGACTAGAAAAGATAGTCTATTAACTTTCAAGGAAATTGGGTATATTCATAATTATGTCTGCCTATAGTCTAGGGCTTATTAAGTGGAGGCAGCTCAAAACTTAGTATACTGAGTCCCAGCAGAACCTGACCTGAGCAGCTAATGTACTACTCTGGTTTAGGAATGCAGAGAAATTCTATTTTCTACTTATGGAATCATACTCTCCCCTTCTCAAACTCTCTTTCCTAACTGCTCACTGTTCACAAGACCCCAGTGGGTTCTCTTCCCTGGCTCCTGCTCCCCTGCCCCATAGGCCAGGATGATAGAACAGCAGCCGCCAGCCATCAGAGCAATATAACCATAAGCCAGATCTAGAATCACGTCTTTAGCCGGTGTTGGGTGAAATTAACCCACATTCCCCCTTACCCCCCCTTCCTCAACCTATCTAACCAGCTACATGAATCCCCTCACTCTACTGACCCTTGTTCTAAACTGAAGGGCTACTGGGCCAGATCTTTTTTTTTTAAAAAATACACGCAAAATTACTGTTTTAACCATGTTTTAAAAGTGTACAATTCCATGGCAGTATCTCACAATTCGCTTAACCATCACCGCCATCTCATTCCACAGCAGTATCAACCCCCTCCAAAAATCCTGTGTCCATTAGCCACCACTCCCCATTCACCATCCCCAGCCCCCGGCCCAACAACCACTTACTCTGCTGTCATTTGCCACAGCAATGAAGTTGGGGCTAACATAGCTAATACTGCCGGTCACTGAGAAGGACCAATTAATTCAATGAAGCAAAAGGACTTTTTTGTTTATGTAAGAATTTTAAGGATTAACATCTGGATTCTAAGTCCAACTTAACTTCAGGTCATAACAACCTCCCTATAGCTTTTTTTAAACTTTAACAGATCACAGTATCTGGCTCTCATCATTAATTTGTTTTCCTCCACACTCCATGCAGTGCTAATAATCACTCCTTGACCTCATTTTTCCATCTTACGGAATTCATAAAAGAACAGATTTAAGTTATATTACTCAAAGAATAGAGATTCGCTAATCAATTTTTAGTTCCTCCTTCTTAGGAAATAATGTGTCCTATCTGGGAAGATACCTTTGCCATTCTTCTGTTGGTTCCTTTGTAAGCTCAAATCAACCCACTGACTTTTAAAAGGTAACTGTCTGCTTGAACTTTCAATGTCTGGCATATTCTGTGCACTTAATAGATGTTAAAAAAAATAAATAAATGAGGTCAATGTTCAAGAAGCCAAATGGTTGCAAGTGACACTTCTGGAATGGTTTTTGTAGAAACTGTTATTTGTTGGCTCAGATTGTTGTCATTTGTCCTTTGTGACTCTAAGTAATAACAAAAATCTTATAACTACTTTACTAATGCCTGGTGACATCATAAAATTGTAACATAAACTTCAAATGAAAAGCAATGAGTATCATACAATTTACTTTGACTATTAGAAACACACATATATAGTCCAATTAGGTCAAAATCTGCAGATGGACCAAGACAACAGTATGATTCTGGTTTGTACTAATGGAATCATTTCCCTCCCTCAACCCACCAACACCACCCCACCTCCCTGCAAAATCCTCTTTTCTGTTCCAAGTCACTGTCAAATATTACTGGGCAACACAAGCATCATGTACCACGTGTTTTTCTCCTACTGTCTTAAGAAAAGCGTTATTTCAAATAAACAAAACCACATCCATAATCATCTTAACAACCTAAGTTTCACGATCCTAAATCGTAATCAAGTTTCAAGTCCCCAAATTATCCCACTGGTATTCAGCTGTCTAATCAGCTACATTCAAAATTATAGTAATAATCACAATATTTCAGGCCATTTACTGGCTTACTTTCTAGGCTCTCAATAAGCATAACTACTCCCCCGAAAGGATTAATATTGCTCTTAATTTCTCTTGGTATTTCTGGGGTGGGGGTCGGATGATAACCAACCAAATTATCAAACCAACTCAAAGCAAACATTTCAGGGTTTTTGAGCAGCTCTAGCCTATGTGATTACTGTATCACAAAAAGGAGCTGTGTATGTTTTCAAATCAGAAATTGCCAGTAATGGGATGCCTTTGGCTCAGATCATGATCCCAAGATCCTGGGATGAGTCCTGCATCGGGCTCCCTGCTCAGTGGGGAGCCTGTTTCTCCCTCTGCCTGCTGCTCCCCTGCTTGTGTTCACTCTCTCGCTGTCAAATAAATAAACAATCTTAAAAAAAAAAAAACCCGGGGCAAATTATACATATGTTAATAAAAATAATTAAATTTTAAAAAAATAAAAATAGGGCTACCTCTCAACCAATTCCCAGTGTTCTTCCATGTGATTTTGCAGTTTTTTTTTTTTTCAAGATTTTATTTATTCATCTGACAGCGAGAGAGAGAGAGATCACAAGTAGGCAGAGAGGCAGGCAGAGAGAGAGAGAGAGGGAAGCAGGCTCCCTGCCGAGCAGAGAGCCCGATGCGGGACTTGATCCCAGGACCCTGAGATCATGACCTGAGCTGAAGGCAGCGGCTTAACCCACTGAGCCACCCAGGCGCCCTGATTTTGCAGTTTTACATTACAACAGCTAAAGGTGAGATTTAGGCACTTAGACTTTTTTTTTTTTTTTTTTGCACTTAGACATTCTTAAAACATCTAGTCAAGACTTCAAACTGAAAAGGGAACTCTGAAGACAGGAGTCTACTGAGCATGATCAAACTAGCCTATGCTCACAATGCTTTCCACAGGCTGTCTAAATTAGGGGTTCTTTAGTTCTCTCGTTACTTTTTCTCCCCCAGCTGGTTTCTCTCAAGGTAGCAAATTGGCAATAGCAGTCTCAGGTCTACTTCACAGATGCAGGCCACACCCCTTTGGGAGAGCATCTCCTCGTCCAATCTTCAACAAATCCGAGGCTTCACTATCTTTGGATCAACCTAGGTTTACCTGTTCAACCCAGAACCAGATTAGTTTAAGGCAACAGTTCCCAACCCAGACAATCTGACATCCTTACATTATGCTGAAGTAAAATTCCTTGATACCTACCTACTATACACACACACAATTTGAAGAAAAACATAAAAACTTAATTCTATTACCAGAGGGAAATAAAACATAATAAATGCATACTGTGATACATAAATGATCAGGAATGACTACAATAGAAGACAAAGAGATGAGTAGGACTGTTGCAAATGAAAACTGACCCTGATGTGCTATAATGTCAACTCAAATACTGTAGTGACGATTATCCAAAAATAGCAAACAACTCTTGGAAATATTCCAAACAAAACAATCATCTTTCCTTGATTTACAAGGCAGTTGCATTGCCAGGAAATTCACTGTACTGTATATAAAGAGACAGTGTTTATAGCTATAAAATAGAGTTTATTCTAAGATCAGATAATATCTGATGAGATACTGGCAATTCATATAGGACAAGGGACAATTCTTCCTAGTCCCTGCCCATCAAATATTTGTAGTATTATCTCCCAAACTGTGAAAAAGCACTCCTACAAACTGATAAAATGTTCTCCAAGGGGGCATTAAGAGCCACTGGGCTGCAGGAATCAGACTAAGTAAGGCTCACTCAAACCTCAATTACTCTACAAAATGAAGAAATTCATACATTCATAATTCAAAAAACTAAAAATCTCACCCCAAAAAAACAAATAACAATTAAAAATGGGCATAAGACATGAACAGACATTTCTCCAAAAACATACAGATGACCAACAGACACATGAAAAAATGCTCATTATCACTTATCACCAGGAAAATGAGAATCAGAACTACTTCGCAACTTGTCAGAACGGCCAAAATAAAAAACACAAGAAACAACAGGTGTTGGTGAGCATGTGGAGAAAAAGAAGCCCTCTTGCACTGCTGGTGGGAATGGAAACTGGTGCAGGCACTCTGGGCCAAAGGCATGGAGATTCCTCAAAAAGTTAAAAACAGAACTGAACTACAACCCAGCAATCCCACTATGGGGTATTTACCCAAAGAATACAAAAACACTAATTCAAAGGGATATATGCAACCTGATATATGTAGCAGTATTTACAATAGCCAAATTATCGAAACAGCCCAAGTGTCCATCAACTAATGGATAAAGATGTGATATATCTATAAAGGAATCTATATATATATAATGGAATATTATTCAATCATGAAAAAGAAATCTTGCCATTTCCAATGACACAGATGGAGCTAGAGTATAATCCTCAGTGAAATAAGTCAGGCAGAGAAAGACAACAAATAAAATGATTTCCCTTATATGTGTAATTTAAAAAACAAATGAACCGGGGTTGGGGGTTGGAGAACAAACTGATGGTTTATCAGAGGGTGAGGTGGGTGGGTAATGGGTTAAACAGGTGATGGGGATTAAGGAATCCACTTGTCATGAAGAAGAGCACCAGGTGATTAAACTAAAAGCTTAAAAACAAACGAACAAAACACAAAGAGATTTTCAAGCGCTTCCTCAGATAAAGGGCTATTATATTCGAGAAATTTCTACTAGTAAATCAAAGTCTCTTGTATTCAAGTTCAAAGCATGTTAAAATTGAGATGGCTAGAAACATGATTAGCTGAATAAATAAAAATGTATCAGTTTTGAATTAGCACTTGAATCTGTTTGGTAGATATACTAGGTTTTAGGAAAAAGGAAATGACATTGCTTTTATTTACAAATTAAATATCCACTAGATTTCAAATTCCCAATAGTTTTCTTGGCTTTAAACAGGAATCGTGTTTGCACATTCACCTATTTTTTGGTTTACATTGGAAATCATCATAGTAGAAATAATTTAGAAGGAATAAAACATGCTGAGGGACAGAACCTATGAACCTTGTTTCCTCTATATCCATCTTTTTTTGTGATTTAATTCTATGAGCAAACAAGTGGTACTATGAATAAAAGGCTTACTACTTTTTTTTTTAAGATTTTATTGAGAAAGAGACACACTCAGCAAGAGAGGGAACACAAGTAGGGAAAGTAGGAGAGGGAGAAGGCAAGAAAAGGGAGCCCCATGTGGGGCTCGATTCCAGGACCCAGGGATCATGACCTGAGCCGAAGGCAGATGCTCAACGACTGAGCCACCCAGGCACCCCAAGCTTGCTACTTTAAAAAACAAAACAAAACAAAAAAACAAAAACATCTTACTTAGTTGAGAGAGGGAGGGAGCATGAATTGGGGAGAGAGGCAGGAGAGGGAGACAGACTTGTCACTGAGAGGCTCAGTCCCAGAACGCTAGGATCACGACCTGAGCTGAAGGGAGATGCTTAATGAACTGAGCCACCCTGGGACCCCAAGAAGGCTTGCTACTTTACATGGCCCCTTAATGGACAAAGTCTCTTGAGCCAAAAGGCCATATGGAGACAGGAAGAGTCACACAGTTATCTTTCTTACAAGGACCTTTGTCACCTGAAGAACTTTTTAAGTGAAGTAAAACTCCTTAAGCTTTGACTCTTAATTATGAAGAAGGCTCTACAGCCAAAATTGCTTTGCTCTAGAGAGGAATACAGTATCACTGGTAACTACTACAAAGCAGTTACCTAGCAACCTATCCCTACAAATAGTGAGTTTAAAAAAATGAAACAAAACTGATCATGTTTGGTCATTTTTATTCTCTCAGTTCAGTCCTAGAAAACAGTCTGGATAACCAAATCACTATGATGCTGGTAAGTCTCATGTCAACTTCAATGGCAGTTTTGTTTTATTTGGGGTAATACCCTCAGCAGGAAAGTGGGGACCTTAATAAGCAGCTTATATTCCTTAACTCAGTTATACAGACATATTATCAAATATTTAATGGAACTTAGATATGGAATAGGATTTCAATACTCAAAAAACAAACTCGAAGCTAGTATTATTTCTTTCTAGCTATAGAATCTGCTCTTTCATGTTCTCCTAGTAAAAGCAGAAAGATATGTTGTTGTCAAGGCTAAGAAAAAAGAGAACACTGCCAAAGCCAATTCCATTCTAGGATCAGCTAATATTGGATATAAACAGCAGTGATGCCCAAGTAAGCGTCAAAGACAATACTGATAGCAACAGTATAGGGCTGGCATACTAGAGCCCAGAACAGCAAGGTACAACTTAACATACTTTAGGGGCCCCTGGGTGGCTCAGTCAGTTAAGCGTCTGCCTTTGGCTCAGGTCACGATCCCACAGTTCTGGGATCAAGTCCCACATCAGGCTCTCTGCTCATTGGGGAGTCAGCTTCTCCCTCTGCCCCTCCCCTGCTCATGTTCTCTGAAATAAATATTTTCTTAAAAAAATACTTTATACCTTGAGAATTTACTCATGATTTTGTTGGGGAAAGAGTATTAAGAGAGAGTTCATAACTAAAAATCAGTTATCACTTAGGGATGCCTGGGTGGCACAGTCGGTTGAGCTACCAACTCTGTTTCAGCTCAGGTCATGATCTCGGGGTCTGAGATCTAGTCCCCCATCAGCTCCATGCTCACTGTGGAGTCTGCTTATGACTCGCTCTTCCTTGCCCTCTGCCCCTCCCTTCTGCACTTTCTCTCTAAAACAAACAAATCTTTTAAAAAATTTTTTAAAAAAAGCTAATACCACTTAAACCAAATCAAAATTAAATAAGCCCTGTCACAATCGAATTTTTGTTTCCTAAAATCTTACATACGAAATAATCTATAACCATTACCATTACTTTTCAGAAGAAGGGAAGAGAAGGAGACAATTATTACATAAACTCAGAAGTTACCTTTTTTTTCCCCAGAAGTTACCTTTTAAAATGAAGACATCTTAATTTTGCAACGAATGTGGAAAAGTATTTATAGGGGAAGGGGGGAAAAAGTTTTGTTTATTGTAGAGTTAGGTAAACTTGGGTATTATTTGACCATGAATGAATGAGGAATGTATGTACAAAACCCAGTACCATACTCTTACAGTTCACAAAGTTACCCTTGGCAAAACATACTGTGTTCATCATTAAGAGTCTAAAACGCCTCTAGAGTGAATTTAAATTTTTCTAGGTCTTTAGAGAGCTAAAGGGACACTGGTCCACAGCTACTAAAATTCAAGGGGAAATAAATGTTAACATGTGTTTAGGTTCCATCTTAACTTTCTATTCAATAGCTCTAAAACTTTTTAGACCCCTGTCTCACTTATAAGAGGATTAAGGCAAACTGTCTTCTTAAAGTTAAAATTCAAAATAAAACTTTTACAAAAGATCTAAATGGAACTTCTATTTGTAAAATTTGTTTAAAAGTCTCAAGATCACAAAATTGCTATTGCCAATATAAACTTCAGTTATTTTGGGTAGATGAAACATTGTTCTTTTTCTTAAAGATAAATATAAAATGGCTATATCACATTTTTATTATAAAAAAGCTATGAATTTGGGGTACCTGGGTGGCTCAGTTGGTTAAGCAACTACTTTGGCTCAGGTCATGATCCCAGAGTCCTGGGATCGAGTCCTACATTGGGCTCCCTGCTCAGTGAGGAGTCTGTTTCTCTGCCCGCTTTATGTGCTATGTCAAATAAATAAATAAATCTTAATAAAAAATGAATTTGATAACAAGTGTGCTATAGTCTCTCTTTTTAAAAGATTTTATTTATTTTTACGAGATAGAGAGTGAGAGAGCACAAGCAAGGGGAGTGGCAGGCGGTGGGGGGGCGGGGAGAGACGGACTCCCCACTGAGCAGGGAGCCCAAGGTAGTACTCGATCCCAGGACCCTGAGATCACGACCTGAGCTGAGGCAGACACTTAAACACTTAACCAAATGAGCCACCAAAGCACTCAAGGATGCTACAGTCTCTTAATACCATGTTTACACCTTCCTTACACCTTCCTTATTACATATTACTTTCCAAAAAAAGGGAAAAAAAACAGATCCAGTGGGAGAGAGAAATGTTTAATAAGTGGTGTTGAAACAAATAGCTATCTGTTCGGAATAAAAATAAAATCAGATCCTTACACCTTGCACCATGTAGAAAAATACATATATTACTCATGGATTCAAGAGTATAAAATAAAAACGCAAGTACCCAAAATTCTACATACAATTTTAAGGGGTTCACGGACTCCCTAAAGCCCATTCATGGATCTCAGGTTAGGAACTGTTAATCATAACTTCTATTAAAATCTTAATGCCAAATTCCAGATGTGTTTTCAAGATCAAGTCACATGCAACAAATAAAGATGAACACATTAACTCATTGTTGTAACTTTATAAAATCTCCAAACTGGAACTAGAAACAGAGGCATGTCAATACAAATGGACAATGACTTAAAAAAAAAAAAAAATTACACCAATTTAAATAAGTTTGAGTGCATACTGTACAAGTGTATCCATGTCTGTTAGCCTTTCAGAAATATAAAATCAGCTAAATCTTTAGTACTTAAAATTCATTATGTGCAATGTTATTCTCAAACTTGATTAAAATACTTAATAAATACAAGTTATGTTTAATATGAATAACTGCAACATACTTAAACATCTAAACATATTATAGGAATTCTATAATATTAAAATGCAATACTTTAACCTGCATTAATCTCATACACAATGGAAAAATACTTGCAGATAATCAGCATTAAGAATGCAAATATATTTTCACTGTGGAAGAAAAATAATAAGATTAGAAATCATATATTTGTGTAATCTACAAGGAACCTGTAGATAGTCTACATTATGACATTCTATTTTAAAATGAAAACAATTCAATATTTAACTTTACAACAAATTTACTCAAGGCAAAATATTTATTACAGAACAGGATCTTAAGTCAAAGTAAGCAAGGCAACATTAGATCAACCATCTTAGAATTTTTTTAATGAAGTGTAGCTTTAAAATTGTAATAAAGGTGAACATAAATTCTAACATGCTCTTCTCTTCTTATAAATGGGATGACGTAGAAAAGCAAAGCTTCAATGTGTAGGGATTGGAACCATCTGCAAAAATTAAAAAACAAAGTTAACTGTTCACTTCACCAAACTTTCAAGATTATCGTGAATTAGCAGAGTAAATTATTTCACCTTTTTATAAAATCAGAACCAGAAACATAAAAAAGTAAACTTTCTAGGTAAGGTAAGGGTAAGAATACATTTGTACATCTCTACCAGCAGGTAAGCTACATGAAGGCAGGGACTTTGTCCACTGCTACATGCCTACTGCTCTAAACCTTATCTGACACATAGACACACTCAGTATTTCTTAGTGAATTAATTAATCATTACAGGTGAACAGTACAGGATTAGGCTTATATCCATCAGCAAAGCTCACTTTGCAGAATGTATCAGAATGGCAATTCCTCTATAAAAGCCAGTTCAAACTGAAAGGGAAGTAATCAGAGAGAGAGACAAAAAATGAGAGACTCTTAACTCTAGGAAACAAACTGAGGGTTGCTGGAGGGGAGGTGGGGAGATCAGGGCATGGGGTATGGGCATTAAGGAGGGCACGTGATGTGATGAGCACTGGGTGTTATATGCAACTGATGAATTACTGAACTCTACATCTGAAACTAATGATGTTCTCTATGTCAGCTAATTCAATTTATTTTTAAAGATTTAATTTATTTATTTGATAGACAGATCACAAGCAGAGAGGCAGGCAGAGAGAGAGGAGGAAGCAGGCTCCCTGCCAACCAGAGAGCCTGATGTGGGGCTCAATCCCAGGATCCTGGGATCATGACCTGAGCTGAAGGCAAAGGTTTTTTAACCCACTGAGCCACCCAGGCACCCCAGTTAATTCAATTTCAATTAAAAAAAAAAAAAAAAGCCCATTCAAACACAGCCTGGAAAATGGCATAAGAATGGAATGTACAGGAAGATATTAATGAGGTGAAAAAGTTCCAGGAGATCTAGTATTAAATTCTAAAATTTCTAAAAAAAGAGGGGCGGGGGATTATGGACATTGGGGAGGGTATGTGCTATGGTGAGTGCTGTGAAGTGTGTAAACCTGGCGATTCACAGACCTGTACCCCTGGGAATAAAAATACATTATATGTTTATAAAAACAAAATAAGAAATAAATAAAAAATTTAAAATTTCTAAAAAAAAAACTACTCTACAAAAATTTTTCCATTTTACACATTTTTAACTTTTCAGACCAGGCAGGCAGATAACTCCTCCTCAATTAATTGTGCAAAGAAACAATCCTGGTATCTTAATGTATTAAAAGAATTCTTAATTCCTATAAAGGAAAAAGCACATAAATTAACAAGTACTTGCATGACACTGGAGAGGATAAAAAGATAAATAATCGTTCCTGTCTCCAAGGAGTCTAAAATACATCTTGAGTATGTCTCAAATACGCATATAATTTTAAAACCTTTAAAAACCTTCTAACACTTATTAAGCTTGATTTACTACTTAAAATTTACTTTTGTGACAAAAAGTTAAATGAAAGGAGGTATTCCTGGGTTTTATCCTTTAATTAAAATTTTCAAACATAAAAAAATATATATAGAATGGTATGATAAACCCCAATTTATCTATCACCTAGCACCATTTAGATCCGGGATCAAAATAAAGTACACAGGGGGCACCTGGGTGGCTCAGTGGGTTAAAGCCTCTGCCTTCGGCTCAGGTCATGGTCCCAGGGTCCTGGGATTGAGCCCTACATCGGGATCTCTGCTCCACGGGGAGCGTGCTTCCTCCTCTCTCTGCCTGCCTCTCTGCCTACTTGTGATCTCTGTCAAATAAATAAAATCTTTAAAAAAAAAAAAAGTACACAGCACAAAGCTTCAAAAGTTAAATACTTGAGTGTACTTTTTGTGGTAGAAAAAGAGGCCACGGGCCGCCTGGGTGGCTCAGTGGGTTAAAGCCTCTGCCTTCGGCTCAGGTCATGGTCCCAGGGTCCTGGGATTGAGCCCTACATCGGGATCTCTGCTCCATGGGGAGCGTGCTTCCTCCTCTCTCTGCCTGCCTCTCTGCCTACTTGTGATCTCTGTCAAATAAATAACATCTTTAAAAAAAAAAAAAAGTACACAGCACAAAGCTTCAAAAGTTAAATACTTGAGTGTACTTTTTGTGGTAGAAAAAGAGGCCACGGGCCGCCTGGGTGGCTCAGTGGGTTAAAGCCTCTGCCTTCGGCTCAGGTCATGATCCCAGGGTCCTGTGATGGAGCCCCGCATCGGGCTCTCTGCTCTGCGGGGAGCCTGCTTCCTCCTCTCTCTCTGCCTACTTCCTCCTCTCTGCCTGCTTCTCTGCCTATTTGTGATCTCTGTCTGTCAAATAAATAAATAAAATCTTAAAAAAAGAAAAAGGCCATTACCACTCTGGAGAGAATAAAAAGTGACAATTTCATTTAATACAAATCAAAACAATGGAATACCACTTTTCTTCTAACATACTTGTCAAGGACTGAAAATCTGACAAGACTCAGTGTTGGTAAAGAGCACTGGGAAACGGGCATTTTCACACACCGCAGGTAGAAATGTAAACTGGTGCAACCTTTTTAAAGGGCAATCGAGCAACACCTATCAGAATATAAACCTTTATGTTCTTCACTACTAGGAAATTGCCCTACGAACACAAAATGTGCAATGATAAGGATGTTACAGTAGTAGAAAAAACAACTGGAAAAACTGTATTCATCAGTGGGGAAATGGGTAAATCAAATAAACTGTGGTATATAGCTACTCTGGGGTGCTTTAAAAAAAAAAGTAGTAGCTTTGCATGTGCTGATATAGAAATAGCTCAAAGACGTATTAAGTGAAAACAACAAGGCACTGAAGAGTATGTATAGAGGAACCATTCTGTATAACTTTTGAAAATGTAGATATACATACACTGAGGAGGAGGAATGAAAGGAAGACAAATAGGTTAGGAGTTGTAGAAAGCTTTAACTTTCATTTTGTACCCTCATGTGCGGTTTTAAGTTTGGGTTTTTTTTTTTTAATATTTTATTTATTTATTTGACACACAGAGATCACAAGCAGGCAGAGAGGCAGGCAGAGAGAACGCCAGGGGAACAGGCTTCTTGCTGAGCAGAGAGCCGGATGTGGGGCTCGAGATCCCAAGACCCTGGGATCATGACCTGAGCTGAAGGCAGAGGCTTTAAACCCACTGAGCCACCCAGGCGCCCCATGTGTTGAGTTTTTTAACCATATAAATGTATGTATGATTTTCTTCTAGAAAGATGAACAGGACTGTGGGAGCCAACATCCAAGATGGCCCCACTGATCCCTATCTTCCTGGTATTCACAGCTCTGTACAACCCCCTCCCTCACTGTACCATAGTTGGTCTGCTCTCATCTTTTGCTCTCATCCCTCTTGGATCACTCACTCTGAAGGAAGCCAGCTACCATGACGAAATGGCCCATGTAGCTTCACTGGACTTGCAAACCACATAAATTAATTTGGAAATGATTTCTCAATCCCCAATCATGACTTGAAATAACTGTACACCCAGACAACAGCCTGGCTGCAACCTCAAGAGACCCTAAGTTAGAAACACCCAGCTCAACTGCACACAGAATACTGACCCTCAGTTTGCTGTTTAGAGCTGCTAAATGTGGTAATTTGTTACGTAGTAATAAAAGGTTAACTACTGTAAGGATTGTGTGGGTTGTGGGATTTATATGCCTTTTTTCTACATACTTCCCTATATTAAAAAAACGAAAAAAAAAAAACCCAAAAAACCCGTAAATGTTATTTTAAAATTACTGTCGATGTTTCTGAAGTAACGTCTACTGAATAATTATGGCACAGTTTACTCACTTGGAACTCTTATCTGGTAGTGATTAAGTGCTGTAAGGGCTTCTACGGCATCAGTTTTGCACTCCCATTCTAACAACCCAGAAAGCGTTTTGGCAGAAGCTAAAACAAAACAAACACAAGTCCAGTTATTTGTTTGTCATCAGCTTAACCAGAAACCTTAAAAAGAGGAATGTGCACTTACGTTTTGCATCAAACACTTTATATTTGATGAATGTAAGAACTTCATGGTCATTACATAACTGTCAAAGAAATGTGAAACTCCATTAAAAATATGGCCAAAATAACATTCCTGCCTTTTTTCTTTTAGAAAGCAAACTTTATGGGGGCACCTGGGTAGCTCAGTCGGTTAAGTGTCTGACTCGTAATTTTAGCTCAGGTCATGATCTCAGGGTTGTGAGCACTGGACCCCAGCAGGAAGCCTGCTTAACATTCTCTCTTTGTCCAAATTGCCAAGAGACACAAGAAAAGTGCTCAACATCACTCAGCATCAAGGAAATACAAATCAAAAAAAACACAATGAGATACCACTTCACACCGGTCAAAATGGCTAAAATTAACCAGTCAGGAAATGACAAATGTTGGTGAGGATGTGGAAAAAGGGGAACTCTCCTACACTGTTGGTGGGAATGCAAGCTGGTGCAACCACTCTGGAAAACAGTATGGAGGTTCCTCAAAAAGTTGAAAATAGAGCTACCCTATGACCCAGCAATTGCCCTACTGGGTATTTATCCCAAAGATACAAATGTAGTGATCCCGAAGGGGCACGGGGACCTGAATGTTTATAGCAGCAATGTCCACAATAGCCAAACTATGGAAAGAGCCTATCTGTCCATCAACAGATGAACTGATAAAGAAGATGTGGTACATATATACAATGGAATATTACTCGGCCATCAAAAAACTGGAATCTTGCCATTTGCTATGAGATGGATGGAGCTAGAAGGTATTATGTTAAGAAACACAATTATCATATGATCTCACTGATATGTGGAATTTGAGAAACAAGGCAGAGGGCCTTAGGAGAAGAGAGGAAAAAATGAAGTAAGACAAAACCAGAGGGAGACAAACCATAGGAGACTTTTAATCTCAGGAAACAAACTGAGGATTGCTGGAGTGGAGAGGGGGTGAGAGTGACGGGGTGGCTGGGTGATGGACACTGGGGAGGGTATGTGCTATGTGAGTGCTGTCAACCGTGTAAGACTGATGAATCACAAACCTGTACCCCTAAAACAAAAATACACTATTAATAAAAGTAAGTTAATTAAAAAAAAAAAAAAAAAGCATCCGACTCATGATTTCTGCTCAGATCAAGATCTCAGGGTTGTGGGATCTAGCCCTGCCTCAGGCTGCATGTTCAGTGGGAGTCTGCTTGGGATTCTCTCTCTCCTCCTGCCCTTCCCCTCCCCTACTGAGGCGCGCACACACACTCTTTTAAGTGAGTAAATAAATCTTTAAAAAAAAGATTCTGCCTCTCCCTTTGCCCCTCTGCCTCACCCCTGTGTGCACACATGTGCTCATGTTCTCACTCTCTAGAAAAAAGAAAAAGTAATCCTTATGGCAGCATTTAAGTCTGGCATGAATGAATGAAATCAAACATGTTTTAGATTGTTAAGTTCTATGAGAAAATCAACTTTAAAAAGGGATGTTCAGGGGCGCCTGGGTGGCTCAGAGGGTTAAGCCTCTGCCTTCGGCTCAGGTCATGATCTCATTCAGGGTCCTGGGATCTAGCCCCGCATCAGGCTCTCTGCTCCGCCGGGAGCCTGCTTCCTCCTCTCTCTCTGCCTGCCTCTCTGCCTACTTGTGACCTCTGTCAAATAAATAAATAAAATATTAAAAAAATAAATAAATAAAAAGGGATGTTCAATAAACTATGTAAATAATTTTGTGCTATACAATAAAACCACAGATTTATAGATTTATAACTAAAATATGTATTCTCAGAGTTGTCAGAATTTATCTAGTTTCTAAGGTAGGGAGTAGAGTTCCAGAAAAATCAGTTCTTTTCTGAAGCATTTCCTACAGTTTGGCAAAAAAGCAGGGATACATAAAATTTTGCTATGGGCAAGATTTTGTTTCTTAAAGATTTTATTTGTTTTCACAAGACAGAGAGCATGAGCATGAGTGGGGGGAGAGAAGGGTCAATGGAAGAGCGAGAAGCAGACTCTCTGAGCAGAGAGCCTGATGCAGGACTCGAAAAAATGACCCTGGGATCATGACCTGAGCTGAAGGCCCACGCTTAACTAACTGAGCCGCCCAGACGACCCCTGTTATGGGGAAGACTTAAGGGCATAATAAAAGAGCTTTTTTTTAAAAAAAGATTTTATTTTTATTTATTTGACAGACAGAGATCACAAGCAGGCAGAGAGGCAGGCAGAGAGAGAGAGGGGGAAGCAAGTTCCCCGCAGAGCAAAGAGCCCGATTCGGGGCTTGATCCCAGGACCCTGGGACCATGACCCGGGCTGAAGGCAAAGGCTTTAACCCACTGAGCCACCCAGGTGCCCCATAAAAGAGCTTTCTGAATGGAGAAGTCAGGTATCTCATTCTAATTCCGGCTCTCAAAATGACCAAGCCACAGGGCGCCTGAGTGGCTCAGTCGTTAAGCATATGCCTTCGGTTCAGGTCATGATCCCGGGGTCCTGGGATTGAGTCCTGCATCAGGCTCTCTGCTTGGTGGGCAGCCTGCTTTTCCCTCTCCCACTCCACCTGCTTGTATTCCCTCTCTCTGTGTCAAATAAATAAAATTAGAACAAACAAACAAACAAAAAAAGAGCCACAAACCAACAAAAGACTAAAAAGACTAATGCAGATTGGGGACCAGAAAAGTCCAATGGTCAAAGAGTAACTATAAAGACCGAAATAAATAACAGAATACTGATAACATCAAATGCAGATGATGAATAAAGCAAGACTTTAAAATGAAGCAAAAATATTATAAATTTTAAAATAAGAAATAGGATTTCTTTACCTTTGTGAAAGTCTCCTCTGTGACACACAATGGAACATTATAATAATGCAACACACATGAGGGTGGTTGGATTATATTCTTAGATGCTTGACCAGCACTTGTAAAGCGATTATTTTTGCTCATTGCAAAATCTTTGTAGCTACTTGTACCATCCTCCAGCTCAAATATTTGACTGGGAACAACCGAATGTTGTTTAGACACACTAAGGATTGGGAAGGAAAAAGGTACAGAACATACCTTGTTAGACAAAAAGCAAAAAGTAGGCAGTGTCAAAATATTAATATCTATGCCTGCATCAATTTTGACAAATAAGACAAACGTAGACATTTAAATATGATTTAATTATTTAATATTTTAAACATTTACGTGAATGTTTAAGTTATAATCCATCACTTATAGTTTAGGTATATTCTCAAATTGGGAAACTTTACACAAAACTTGCCCATTTTTAACATGCTGTTTTATCATAACACTAAAAACTAGGTATAGGTGGGCAAAACCTGAATTGTATGACCCTAACATATTTTGTCTAAAATGGTAACATTATAGGTGCTAGTTTCAAATGTGCTCTCAAATGCATTAAAATATTCTGAAACTGAAATTAATATCTAATAAAAATGATTTTTTAATACTTTTTAAATTTACCACTTAAGATAATTACCAAACATTAAGTCTTTTCCCAAATAATTTGACATTGTTAAGATGTGTGACAGCTCTTTCTACAGCATACTCATCACCCATTTCTACCAGTGCTGTGCCAGGAATGGTCTTCATAAATTTTACCTGTAAATACAAAAATCCCAAAAAGGTGACTATTTATTTCCCTTCTACAATAACAGAATTTCTTAAAGAGAGTATGATTTAAGGGGCTGAAGTCAAATACAGAAGATCACCTGGAATCTTACTTTACTCTGCTGTGCTATTAGACCCTTGTAATTCAACAAAGTTAAAAAGGAAGACTATAATTCCATTGTGTAGCACAATGAAGACGAGCACAGGTTTATCCTGGCTCTGCTATTTATTGTGTGATTTGGGGCAACTTTCTTCTCATAGACATAATAATAGTATCTGATAGGGCTCATCAATATTTATTCATTCAACAAATATTTATTAGGTGCCTAAAATGTTTTGATAAACATTGTGCTGGGTACTAGGGATTAATGGTGAACATAACAGACACGGTCTTCTTGAAACTTATATTCTGGTAGATAGGTCAAAAATTTTAAAGTAAATAATAATTCCCAACTACTCAGAATGCTGTTAAAGCAATAAACAAGATGCTATAAGAAATAATGCATGATGGCCTTGAGACAGCACTGCCAACAGGAAGGCTTGTGCAAGGTAGGGGCAGTTTTAAAAACAGGCATACTTCACAATATTTCATGACATCTTGGGCAGAGGTCATACTTATCCTCTTATACTATTCTAATTTTAGTAGATAACACAATCGTAATAAGGGTTAAATGGGTAAAATATGATAAAATTCAGCTGGTACCTACTCCTTAGAAACTCCTTAAATAGCTATTCTGTACCACTAACATTCATAACACCTTGAACATACTTGTTAGCCTTAAAAGAAAACTACAAATGTATTTACATAACACAATGCCACATAGCATTTATATCCACCCTTGCAACTACCAATTTTAATGGGCTCTCCCAATGTTTTCATACCATACCTGTACTTGAACAAAACTTGGTGGTAGCAGGACTTTTCAGCTTTACTTGAAATCAGAGCCCGAAGTGGGGCTCGATCCCAGCACCCTGGGATCATGACCCAAGCCGCAGGCAGAGGCTTTAACCCACTGAGCCACCCAGGCACCCCTATACAGATCTTTTAAAGGATTACCGCTTAAGTTTCATGTATCATAATTGTTTAAAATACATAAAAATTTTTGACACATGAGACTGGAGTTGTTCAAGTTTATTAAACAAAGTGATTTAGGTTTCTAAATCAAGAGACAACTAGTTCATAACAGAAAAGACAAAGATATCCTAAAGATGTTGATTAAACTGGTTCTGATTGTCTACAAATGTGAAAAGCATGAACAGAAAAGTAACATTACATGGTAAGATTAAAATACACATTAAAGCCCACTTAGTTAACAAACATGCAGTTCCTGAACCTTAACTAACACCTAGGCATCTAAGATAAATGTCTGTGTGAAAAAATCTGAACTACTTCTCCCAGTGTTGCTAAATTTGTTCATGTATTCCTGGTAAGTTATATAAGAAGAAATACCCCATATGTTATCCCTAGACCAAATGTGGGATTTTCTTTTTCTTTTCTAAATGTAGTCAAATGGTTATGTTGAGGAAATTCTTGTTTCAGAGAGTTTCTGAGTTGCTTTCTCAGTTCAAGGAGCCTTTATTTTGGAATTAATGAACCAAGAACTCAGAGTACCAACTTTTCAAGCCATGCTCCTGCACCCACACATTTATGACTCACATGCTTCTACCTTTTTATTGTTGTGAAAAGAACATTAAAATCACTTTAAACAATAGAGAAAAATAACATTATCTCAGTACTGAAACTCACTGGCAAAACTTCCCCAGTTAAATTTTCCATGATTCTTTAGAAAATAGTTTAAGTATCTACTTTATGATAGGAACTATTTTAAATATTTATGAGATATCAATGAACAAAACATCACAGATCTGGGGAAATGGTTGTCTAATAAAAATAAGATCATAGCTTTAAAGATCTTTAAAATACGTAAAATTTAAATGCTTTGCTACTTTTTGAGTATAAGCCTCCAGATATAGTTTTGGACACATTCTTTCAAAGGGGGTCAGTTTCAAATACTGATAGAGCTAAAAGTACATTGTTCCTCCGAAGATACTGGAACTCTAGCATTTGGGAGGCAAGTATTTAAATCTAGAACTCTCCTAAAATTCAGGACTTGTGGCCAAGCTCCATTTGCTCTTTCAAATTCTATAGTTCAAATGTTAAGTGTTAGAAACACTGGTAATGATAAAAAAAAAAATACAGGCTAGTAACTGACTAAACTATTGTTTTGGACTTCCATTTACATTAGCTATTTTTAATCACTTACCAACAAAAAACAATTTCTGAAGTTCCTACGTAATAAATTTTTAGCTTATGTGGGTTACTACTAAAAGAACTTTTATGTTCCTAGTGCAAGGAGAAGACACATATATTTGCTGCCTTTTCAAACTTTCCTACTAGGTATCCTAGTAAAAGAAATTAATATAAAACGAAACTTACCTTTTCAATATTTCCGTATAAGCAGAATAGGTTGAACACTCTTGAACAATTCATTTTTAGCTGATGTAATCCACTAACCATTACAACTGACCCAGAGGGGTTTCCTCCATGCATGTAAGAGGAAGAAGCCTGTGGTAATGGATATGCAACAAGCTCAGGTGTATCTCGAGAGCCCATTCTGTAACGACTTGGTAAAGGCAATAATGGACCATGGGATCCTATAAAAATGATAAACAAAACAAAACACAACTTAGCAGATACACTTCACCACTAAAAGTAAACTCTTAGTATTAGCTAGTTTGATGTATGTCCAAGGAAAACTCAAATGTATTAATATTCAAATATAACCTGTGGGGATTAATAAAATCTGTGTACCAGATCCAAAATACACTGACCTGCACACCTCTGCATATACTTCAGGCTTAAAGTTTGTATTTTTAAAAATACTGTTTAACAAAAAAGTATGTAAGATCAAGCCACAGATAGCAGGGATGGGGAGAATCAGTGTAAAACTTTGGGCCGCTGTGTATAACTTATATCTCAAATTAAAAAAAACAAAAACAAAAAACCTTCTGCCAACATCTTTTGGAGGATAATACAATAAAATATACAGTGAAATCTCAGAAACTATCTCCATATAGACATTAAAAAAAGAACACCTCTTTAGTTCCACTGAAAAGCTATCTCCTTGAATATATTTTACTGTAACATGCTCTCCAGTATTTTATTACCCTAATTCTAATTTAGGAAACAAAACCCCTAATTTCATTAATATCTTATCGACTCAAAGATATCATTTATTCAGCACCCTGCATTATCTGAAACAACATCAAGAACCCAGAATAATGCCTGAACAGCTGAAACTATTATCACAACACACACACAAATCTATGTCTCATACTGAGAATCCTTATTAAGAACTAACTTTCTAATTTTAGAGTAGTTCTAAACAACTTTGATTTATCCAGTTTTCCCATCTGTAACAGATTGGAAGTAACAAGAAAAATAAAGCTAAAAAGTCAACGGAACAGACACGAATGGGGGAGTCTGGAGAAACTGATACTAAAAGCAGGCATAGAGCACATTCACAACAGCAAGAAGAGAAGAGTCCTAAAAAATGAGAAGCAACTAAGACACCAATTCATAAACTGGTGGTTGCCGGAAGAGAGAAAAGGGGGGTGAAATAGGTAAAGAGGATCAAGGATCAACTCTCAGTACAAAAAAATAAGTCTCCGGGATGAAAAGTACTGCAAAGGGAATATGGTCAGTAATACTGTAATAACGCTGTATGGTACCACACTTATCATGGTGAGCACCGCACCCGGCACAGAATCATCGATCTCTCTGTTGTACACTCAACTAATGTCACAGTGTATGTCAACTATACTTCGACTTAAAAGCAGCAACTAAAATGGAGGCATAGCTCAGAAATATAAACCCATACATACTAGATACTCCTGAGTTAGTGATTACAGAAGCATACTCTTATAACACAGAAAGGTCCTCCTGATATTCAAGAAACCAATCCAAAGACCCAAGTCTTTTCTTCATTTCTCAAGAAGAATATGTAATGCTACTGACCCTCATTTTTATGTAAAAGTAAGGGACACCTGTTATCCACTAAGTAAGTTACCAAGAACTACATTTTGGTGTTCATAGCATGCTATTAGAGCTTATGCAGACTCCAATTCAGTATTTAGTATTCTTAATATAGCTGTCATTCATAACACAGCAATACTACCAGTGAGCATACACACAGTGTGAGTTCCTATGATATCATGGAGGAAGAAACACTTCATTAATGCATCATCAGTGTTGCCTTAAACCTTCAACTGCCCTTCTTGCTGATGATTAGTAGTTTATCAAAACAATAGAGCTCATGGTGACTTATTTGTTAGTAGCAACACATATTTTGAACTCTAATTTAAACTTTATACATACGTTGGGGTCAAAATATCAATCATTCTTATCCCTACTACAGAAGTACATATCCATACTACATCATCGCTTCGCTACCACCGTTTGCTTTAAAGACACTTCACTACTGGGGCGCCTGGGTGGCTCAGTGGGTTAAAGCCTTTGCCTTCAGCTCAGGTCATGATCCCAGGGTCCTGGGATCGAACCCCGCATCGGGCTCTCTGCTCAGTGGTTGTGATCTCTCTCTGCCAAATAAATAAAATCTTAAAAAAAAATACACTTCACTATTATCACTAAATTTTCTTTTTCACAGAAAGTAGAAAGATGTGTAGTGGATGGACAATGGAAACTTCCACTCTGCTTAAGTTGGTCAATGCCCAAAAATGTTGAGATCTCCTACCATAGGTAACAAATTAATTCAGTGCTAGACAATGTAACTGATGTTTGTAATTATGACCTCAGCCCTCAGGATTAAATTATGTTATCTATACTATTTAAATTGTTGCCTATATTGTTTAAGAAGAAAAAGTAGAAATCTTTTTAAAGGTTCCTATACATAAAAAGTTCATACAAAATGTTTTGATGCTTAAAAAGCTAATACTTCAGGTATTAAAAAAATTCGATTACATGGAAAATGCTACATAAATGCATTATCATCTGGAAGGCATTTCTCATCCTTATACTTTAAAATCTCTGGTCCAGGAGCCATATCCAAAGATGCTAGCAATTAATATACAAAATTTTCTTAGAACCACAGAAAACAAATCTGTATAGAAGTGGTAAAAATAATAGTTTTCAAGTATGAGAGCATCTACCAGTTCACCTTAGAGCATAGTGCTTTCCAAAGTAAAAGATTTAAAGAATTCTGAGAGCACAGATTTATACTACTATAATAAACCAATGAATAAATCTAATCTAATTAAGTCATTAAACCTTTTCTATTCCCTCATTCTCATATTCCACCATAAAGGAAAAGCCACCTATGATATGACACCAAAATGCAAAAACACCTATTTTGCTGAACTGCTGATCTGAAGGGATACAGATATGATCTGCAGTTTTTAAAAAGGCTCAATATATCACTAGCATCTACTCCCATCTTCTTTGCTTTTCCCCCAATTTCCTCACCTTACTTCTTTTTCTCTACCTCTTTGTATTCATCTCTCTTCCTATACTCTGTTCTGCTTACTCCCCTAGGAAAGTAAAACAAGTTATCCTCAGAGTTAACATTTCAATGGATATAGCTCAGAATGGCTGTCCCTACACAACCCCACAACCAGTACTCCTCAGCAGGACCCTACTTAACTGCCAATGCAAAGAATTTTGTACCTTTCTTTAGTAAGCTTACATTTTAAAATTCACACACACACACACACACACACACACACACACACAATTAATTAGGGTATGAAACTGACAAAGAATTTCACAATAGGCTTTTTAAAAATAGAGTTCTTCTACGCATGCATATAATATACTTTTATTTATACCAATTTTCAGTAAGATGTATTTTATGAAGAAAGGTAAACCTGAAAACCCAGAATGAGAAAATAGTCTGTGTCAACAATACCACATTAGGAATCTTTGTCCTTCACTTATTCTTTCACAGACTTTTCTAGACCCCTTGGCTAAATAGTTAAACAATTTTTAGCCTTCCGCCGACTGCCATGACACATATACTCCACAACTACACTACAAACTTGTGATAAGCAATTCTTTGTAACCTCCCATTATGGAAAGCACAGTCGGCTCCTAATAAGTGTTTCTTTGCTACAGGAGCAGAACTATCTACATGACCAGATTTCATATTTATGGTGTTAAAGAAACAGCTAAGAAAAATGATCAAGGAACTCACTGAAACCACTGGAGGAAAATTTTCATTATATACCACACTTACTATTTTGACAACAAAGAGATTGTTTCAATCACTTCTTCCAGACAGACTACCATAGCAACCTGAATACACACACACACATACACACAAACACACAGGTAATAAATCCCAGAGTTCAAGAAAAGATACTAAGGAATAAGCTAAAACTCACGGCTAAGAACAGTCATCCAACATGCAGGCAATCTGAAAACATTATGGACAATAGGCAACACCGGAAGATTTTAGAAGATAAATCCCAAGAGTATAATATAACAATTTCTATCTTCTACAGCTTCTAATAGCATTGTACTTCAGCCTTAAACCACAGAATAGGTGGGGGGGTCAATAACCACTACTAAAAACTAAAGAGGATCTAAAAACACAGAACTTATAACCAGTTGCAAGTCTTATCAATAACAATTCTCAACACCTACCCCTACTAGAACAATAGTCTGATGCCTAACTTTTTCCTGGGGAAGAGTATTATTTAACCTTACCAACAGAGCTAACATTAAAACTGAGAAGTTTTAAAAGAGGAATTAAGTACAAACAAATTTAGCCAAAGCCAAAATACCAACTGTAGAACTAAAGAATTAGACTCTAACCAGAAACATGTTTCTTTTTGACAAATGCCCCATTCTTTCTGCCTTAATTACTCAAAGTTCCTCTTTGTTCCTACTTGTTAGAATGGAAGAAAAATCTATTTACTAAGCAGTAATATTTCCTTTTGGTCCTCTAACAGACCTGTGCCCATTACTAATCAAAACCAAACCAAACCAAACCAAAATGGTAAAAAAAGCTTTCAACCCCCAACCAATAGCTCTCATTCATCTCAAGGATTATATGATAAATCAATATCCTAAGAAAACAAAGGATTCTGGACAACTCTTTGGGAGTACATTATAAGGGACTGATCCCCTATAAACCAAGACAGGTGAGCAGGAAAAATAGAGACAAGAAATGTGCCATTCTTCATCAGAAATGCAAAAATTCTAATAGTTCGTCTATACTACCTTCCTTCTGCCTTGACAAACTTACCATAGCCATCATGTCTAAACGAAGAAGGGTGTTCTCCCAAAATGGCTTGTCTCTGGCGACCCTTTCCTCTATCTGACACAAAAGTAGAAACATGGTTTTAACAATTTTGACCCAAGTACTTAACAGAGTACTCACATGGGAAACACCCATTCAAAACATCCATTACAATTCATGAAAGAAATAGGATTCCTGGTTAACTTTAAACATCCATTCATATCCAATTTAAATACAAACACCAAGAGTTTAAGGAAGTAATTCTATCTAACAAATTCCACTTAGCTTGAAAATATCTTTTTGGCAAGTGCCAAATACAATCACACTTTCAAATTTAAGGAAAGAATGGATACTTTTCAGGAAGTGAACATACACAATGCTAGAGTTTGACACTGTACAGAAGTTTTTACCAATACATGTCTTTAAAACAAGCTTTAAGTGCAGTACTTTTGAAAGACAGTACCTGAATCATACTATTAGCTTCAACAGCAACACATTTTCAAAGTGGGCTTCTTTCAAGAAGTTCAGCATAAGCCAACAACAACCTGTATTACATGGTTTCACAATCAGTAAACACAGAGTATTTTGTATGTATATACACATATTTACAAACACCTACTGACTTGAGAGCTGGAAATGTGCACATCACTGGCCCATTTTATATCATGGATTGGTCATTGTCTATAGACCTTAACACCAGGCAGGACTATGAGCACCCCCCCGAAGTTTAAATATGCCAAGATAAAGCTAACCAAGGGGGCTACATTATTGGATGAGAATACTACAATACTCCTAAAAAATAATTTTTATGCTAGCTATGTTTTCAGGAAAGGCATGCCAATTTTCCTAAAGTTAATTTGAAACATCAAAAAAAAAAATTACTTGTAAGTGTCTAAAATAGTACTTCCTATGTTGGTTGGTAAATTTTTAGAAATTACTGTACAATACTTTTATAAAGTTTGCTGATCAAATTATAGTACCAAATAAGATTTTTTAAAAAAAATATATCTTATGAATCTGGTCATTCTAATCTTTGAAAATTCAGAGAGGCTTTCTATAAATCCTTAGTCACCTAAACAAATGAGATTTATGGGAGATGAGAAATAATTTTCACTTCAGTCTAGAGAAGTACCATTTTAAGTACCTATTCCAAGTTAGCATAGCATTAAAAGGGACCTAAGAGGTCATCTAATTCACCTTTTATTCAGTGTATAAATTCTTTCACCATCCCTATCAACTGGAACCATCTAGCCCTCTGCTTACCCAATACCAATAACAATGTACTTATTACCTTCATTACCTTCCTTAACATTTTCAGTTGGTCCTAAATAATGAGATAATTTTTGTATTGTATATAAATTGGTCCTCAACCCATTTTCTATCCCGTTTGGGACTCACAGACTTAGTCTCTCTCCAAAAACCCTCTCAGATGCTTCCAAGTTACTAAGATCCTCCCTCCATTTCTCCAAAGTCATTTCTTCTCCAGTCATTCACAGTTCCTTCTTTCCATTACATGGGTTCCAGCATCATCATTTAAGTCCCACTCCTCCGGAATTAATCCAGTCTGCTAATCCCTTCTGTTAATATTCCCCTACTTAAGCATGCCACCAAACACTAAATGCAATTCCTTATCTAATCTAAGGAATCTTCAACCAAAAACACCATAATGTCTTCATGGCTCAGTTTTACTGATACAATTAACAGTGTGCTATATAAAGGAAAGAGCACGAGACTGGGAATCAGAGGATTCCAATTTAACCACTAATTTGCTGTACAATCACAGAAACTGACAATCTTCATTCATAAAATGAAGGAGCTAGAGTGGATGGTCTCCCAAGGTATCTTTCAGCCAAACATTCTCATTATTAACAGTTCTCTTCATTTGAAGCATTCACTACCTAATATAAGGTCACATGAAACAAAAAGTGTGCGGAAGAGTCAAATGCTGATTACATCAGTCTATAAATAGTGGTTTGTGACTTTTCATGAATTCATCTGAAATCTGATGGAAGCTATATACCTTCTCCCCCAAAAATGCACACATACACAAGTTTTGTTTAACATTTCTGGAATGATTCTCTGGAGTCCAGGCTAAGAACTTTTTATACTAAGTGTAATTTGGGCTGAAAAGGACTTTTAAAAATGAGGTTGTATTTATTACAGAGTTCCTTTTGGTAGAAAAACTTGCAATTCAGTATCAACTTGAGTGGAAGATGAAGTCACTACAAAAACAAGAACAGAAACTGCTAGACTTAGAAAGCAAGAATATTTTCCCCTTGAAAACGAACTGAACTTCTGTTTTACTTCTTTATATTTCACTATTTAAATATGTACCTCACACGTTTCTAACCTTTTCTGATTATAATTCCTTGTATGAAAAACTAATCTAAGCTGGTTCTGCGTAAACTTTAGACCTTCTTAAAAAAAAAAAAAAGATGTAAACACTATTACAATAACAAGCACATCTACAAATGTTCTAAAAGATATTAAGAGAAATGTAACCAAAACGGTTTCGAGTTTAAAAAAAAAAAGTATTCAATAACAGATTGTAATTTCACAGAAGTGAGAGATTTCTCATCAACCACTTGTTCTGTTGTTTGAGTACTAAGGTTTTGTTTTCCAATACTGTGTTCAACTGTACCAAGCCTATGCCAAGCAGATTTGTAAGTAGGGAAAAATGTGGGGTCCAGCGAAAGCTGCATCACAATACAAACCTGTTTGTAACCCCATGCATAAGGCAAGATGGTTTCCTAAGAACTGAGAATTGAAGGAGCCAATCATCCAAAGTTCTAAATATTGCAACATGCAAAGGATCATCATATTGTCTTTTGTGATGTTTTCTTTTGTTAAGAACACATGCACTATGGAGTCCCTACTGCCCAAGATATTCTGGGTGCCATAAAAGTTTTTCCTACTTTATGGACTTTTACAGATATGCTCATCTTGGTGAGTTTTTTCAACATGTGGTTCAAACACTGATATTGTAGTTGAGGTGTAGCCAATACTGCAGCCCCCTTGTTTTTACAAGATCCACATTTTAACTTGTATATTCCAGAATTGCCACACAGTTAGTTGAACAATTTTATCAGTCAAACCTATGCTCAAGAAATTTATAAGTTATAGGTGGAAATGCATTTCAAGTGAAATGCTCTTATTTTAAGATTTATCAAGTTTAAATATAGTCTACCTTGAACAGACATGTTACTTTCACCTACATTTGAAATGTCAAAATTTCTAGTTACACAAGTTAACATGAATGATAACCTTAAATTGTTACAAAAAGTGACAACTTATAAACAGCCACTTTACAAAAAAAAAAAAAATCAAACCACACAGAAACCATCTTTTACATAGAATCCAACTTTTCATCATTATGTTAATGTGCTCAATGTCCACAGTTAAGGAAAAAAAACCCAAAAGAGTAAATTGGAGTGCAGCAAATGTGCACCTTTCTAAACCTTTTATCTTTAATATCTGTGTGGACTGGTTGAGCATTAGCAATTCTCAAGACCTATAGATCAACTGGCCCTGGTTATCTGCCAATTAACAATTTGAATCTCAGCTGAAAACAGTTACATTAATGGGCATTAAGATTTACAACATTGTAAATAAAGTCTAGTAGTTAGTGAAAAGTCTTAAATTCTACAACTGGAACCTTAAGGGAAATCAGACCAATATACACATACAACTTGAATAAATGGGCACAGTCTATCATGGTGTTCATCCCATGCAAGTCTGAAGTACTGTTAAGTGTCCTCCTTTAAAAACTTGGGGTGATGGTGCATGCAGTATGCAGTCAAGGTGAATTGCAAGTCTGAGTTTTTCAGAGGGCTTTTTGCTGATGCCGATGTTGTGCATGATGAAGTGTAGAGTCAGCCTGTTGGAGTCCTCTATCCTTCTTAATGCCTCGTCCAGCTTGGGGGAAAAGTCCTTTCCATAGAGAAGCAGTGTGCAAGTTTGCAGTTTGTAAGGAATATTCTGAATCAGTTTCCTCTCCTCCAAAGAGAGAGAGCTGCTTGGAGAAATGCAAGTCCTTGAACTGCGGGCGTGCCTGTATGTATGGGCTCCTTGTTGAACTAAATATAAATAACTCAGCACATACCAGTAGGGGGCACTAATTTCAAGGTTATTTTCCAGCATTACATGCCTTTCGCAACAAAAGCATTCACCAACAAGGTTTTCAGTTAAATGCACTAGCTCACCTCAGGAAAAAGGACTCTAACTGCATGTAAAAATTTG
The DNA here is from genome assembly GCF_922984935.1 of Meles meles. Classification (NCBI taxonomy): domain Eukaryota; kingdom Metazoa; phylum Chordata; class Mammalia; order Carnivora; family Mustelidae; genus Meles; species Meles meles. Next base: position 31,160,237 of record NC_060080.1, read on the forward strand.
TCAGCAGATGTAAGTACATTCTAAAATGCATAAAATACTTACCTCGCCTTCCCAAATATGGTTTAGTGTAGTCCCAACTGTCATTGTCATTCCTAATAACATTTAGACGAGTTGGCTGTTAAGATCAAAAAGAAAATAAGCTCAAACTGTATATCCAAAGCATAAATATTTCTTTGGCAAAGTGTTGAAAATATATTTACCCTTGCATATTCGATTTTTAGTGTGCAACATCCAGCATAAATATCTGCTCCATTGAGTGCTGCTTTAGCTTTCTGGGCACAAAGGACTGATTCAAACATAAGCTCTATTAAGGAAATTTGGTTTAAAGTGTCCAATATTTAACCATTATTCACTGCCTAAGAAAAGGACCAAAAAATAATCAACTATAACTCTCACTTCCAGAAATGTTTTACCAATAAAATTTCTAGATGAATTTTAGGAGAATTTATTTTTAAGATCCAAAGAAAACATAGTAAAGAAAACATAGTAAAACCAAAGAAAACATAGTAAACCAAACTATCTACATTAATCCTTCTAAATCATTAAAAGAACTTTATAAACTGAAAAGGGGAAATGGAGTATGATCCAATTCCCTGGCCAATGATGACAGTCTATTATCTTGAAACAGGAAATATTTTACTCTTAAAGGAGGAAAAACATTACCAAAAAAACAAACTATATAAAGCAAATATTTTTGATTTTTATGTATTTCTGAGAAGGCAGAGTTTTATAATCATTTAACTATCTTCATTTTATTGGTTTTAAATAATTACATCAGCCTATAGTTCTTTAAGGAAAAAAAAAATCAAACCACCAAAATGGTTAAAAAAAAGGGGGGGGCAAAAACACCTTGCTTGAAGTCAACACCATTAAGAGTTTGCTGTATACCCCCACCTTTCTCTATGCATACACATGTACACATAGGTTGGGGTAATAGTTATTTTTTTACATGGAATTATACAATGGATACTTTGTATGTATTACATACTTTGTATGTATTGCCTATATATTTGCAACTTGCTCTTTTTACTCAACAAACAACAAAAAAAGTTCTTATATAAACTATGACCCATTTGAAAAACCAAAAAAGGTAAGAAGAGTTTTATATTACTAACTCTCTAAAGTTTTGGTACTTCCAAACTACCTATTTTAAGAAGAGAGTCAGAAAAGTCCATTTGGGATACATTTTAAAAAGGTACAAATGAGCACTGGGTGTTATACGCAACTAATGAATCATTGGACAGTACAACAAAAACTAATGATGTACTATATGCTAGCTAAGTGAACAAAAAAAATTTATTTTTTTAAAGGTTTTATTTATTTATTTGATAGAGAGAGAGATCACAAGTAGGCAGAGAGAGGGGGAAGCACGCTCCCCGCTGAGCAGAGAGCTCGATGTGGGGGCTCGATCCCAGGAACCTGAGACCATGACCTAAGCCGAAGGCAGAAGCTTAACCCACTGAGCCACTTAGGCGCCCCACAACAAAAAATTTTAAAAAATAAAATTAAAAGGTACAAATGAATACATGATCAAAAAATGTTATTTTTTTTCCCTATTTAAAAGACAAAGAACACTATGAGATGAAGTATGGGAATACTTTTAGGTAGCAAGTTATTCTTATCTGCGGGTACTGCAGTTTCATTTTTTAAATCTAAAACAAGTTTTTGGTGAAGAGCAGAGAATAAATACCACTTGTCAAGATATGATTAAACAGGAGAAAATTAGACCATAATACATAGCAATCTTCTACATCAATAAAAAAAATTTCTAAGTAAAGGATATTCAACCATTGCTTGTATCCCATTTCTCTTGAATATAACAATACGTTGTACTTTTCCAACTGGGTTGCATACAGTATATAAAACATCCTACGAAGGAAAGAAAACAAGATTTCTTCACATTTTAACATTTGGAAAAACAAGAAAATTATACCCTGCTTTTTTTAACTTAAAAAAAAAAACCCTCAAGATGTCATTTTTATCCATTACTCATTAAACTTTTAAAAACTGTTATACTTCTAAAGTTATTTCCTCACCCATACAGTTTAACAAACATCGGAGAAGTTACAATGAAACATTTCAAAAGGACTGTTACCTTTATCTCCCCCCAAAATCCTCGATTCTTACTTTAACAGGTACCTAAAATAATGTCTGACAACACACAGTAAGTAAACGGAAACTATATTCAATTAATTTGTTTTGTTTTCCAAAGTGACTTAGGAATATTTTAGAACTCCCTGAATTATAGAAATAAGTATTTATTAAGAAGTAGTAACAGATAAACTTGGTATTTATTTTTCAAGGGACAATGACTATGTAAAGATTCCAGAAAGATTATTTATACAATGTTAGATGTCAGCAAACAAAATCCCTGAATTAAATAAGAGAGAACTTGAACACCTACTTAAGAACAATTCTTCAACTATCAAGAAATTTCTTGAGCACCTACAATTACACAGCGGCACCATTAGGTTCTAGGGTTACAACCATAAACAAATCAGACTACTTGTACTAGATTCGGTACATTCTTTCTCCCTGAACACAAAATACTGTAATTAATACTTATTAATACTGCTTATTAATAAGTCTAGGGATATTATAGAGGTAAATATCTGTATCTTATGCTTTATGTCCCAATATCCTTACTAGATATCATACTAATTGAAGCTTCCCTTACTGTGATATTCTCTTCATCACAGAAGTAAAGTGCCCTTGTCACTGGCTTATTATGAAACAGCATGTGATTATGAAGTAAAAAACTTAACTGGTTCAGAACATGAATCCTTTGTAAAAATTCTGCTAATATCACTGTTTTAAAGGGTGAAACAGGAAAATTTAAGTACATCAGACCAGTTTTTAATAAGTTATCTCAAAAGCACTTACAATAATATATGTATCTTTGCGATTCTGTCCTTACCTAATAGATGGTCTTAAGACATGTGCTGGCACATGAGTGAGAGAAATTTCTTGGATTATTTCTATCAAGTCTGTCTAATTCCTTATCAGAAATAGTTAACACTGATGCTAAATAATACAAATTTTGAAAAGTGCTCATTTGTTACAACTGCACTTCTGACATTTTAACTTCAGTGCTCACCATTTCTTTGTCAAGCATGATATATTCATTTTAATAATTCTTTAAAAAACACTATTTTCAAATATCTAGATAGCAGTGAAGAAAACTACAGGTAAGTCACTCTAGAGGCAATTTTCAAAATCACTTTTAATTTAGTTTATTATACAAAATGCATACCACTGTAATTGGATAAAGAGGATTCTGAATTGACAGGAGAAGAACTTTGTTGCCTCCTGATGGATCATCAGTATTTCCTGGCCGAGTGATCCTTTTGCTTGTAGAATAGTTGAAAAAAGCCTGTTGACCAGCAATGTACACAGGTTCATCCGCAGCAAACGTCACACATTCTTTGGCACTATCTATGTTTTCAAATTCCACTAAAGCCTGCCGTTTAAATGGCATCATCATAACATAGCTGAAAGGGAGATTGGGAAGGAATACCCAAATATAATAAATTCAGTTAACATTATTTTATCTCAATCAAGGAAAGCAGACTTTAAAAAAAAATATGTCAAATTATACAGATTAGTATTCTTCACTACACATATCTAATGTTAGTTAATTCTTAAATCATCCAAATAAGCCGTGGTACATCAGGTAGATGATGCATATTTGCAAGCTTATCCTCCTGTGACTGAGAGGTTTTCCACCTTTTGCCCTCCTCAAGCACAAGTCTCTGTTAGTTACTGATGACACTGCCCCATTTACTCTTCAGGTTGCCACTCCCGAGCAATATTATAAAGTATCTAGATATAGAAACCAATGGAAATAAAACTGAACAGAAGATTAGCAGATGGGAACTCTAACAACAGAAACTACTACCTCTATCGATTTTTCCAAATAAATAAGTGCCCACACTGAACTGACTATACACTTTCATTTATCTTACTAAAAACAAAAGAATCAAAAGATACAGAGAAGCAACTCCAAACCAACCAATTTCGTACAAATAATCTCCTCCAAAATATTTTTAAATATTAAAGAATCCATGAAAAAATATTCACTGGATTATGGTAATCATGGTTGCCTATGAGTAAGAGGGTGAAGTTATTCACATTTCACTGTATACTCTTGGGGAAGAACATATTTTAAATAAATATATGAAATAATACAGCAATGAAGGGAGGAAGGGAAGAAAGAAATCAAAGCATGTGGATCACACCAGGGGAAACAATAATCTTCTCTGTTCATAAGAACAAGCCCCTTAAAAATGTTTTAAAATACAATCATCATGGTTTTTAACAGTAGAAGGCTGTAGAAAAATCATCACGTCAGGTACTCAGTGACAGCACTGTTTCTCAATAAGCATCCGGACCTACCGCTACCCTTTAGAAAGTGGCAAATGGTTTCTTAATAAGAAACAGACCATTTTGTAACCTGGCAAATTATGTAATTTCTTATGAATTTCAGCTTCTGCATTTATAAAATTGAAGGACTGTTGTCAAGATTATGTTACTGCATACAAACTGCTTGCTTTGCCTCATTTTCATATCTTTAGAATCAAGAAAACAGCTGTTGCGTAACAGGCATTCAATCAGTATTCGTTCGTCTATAAGGCTTGTTAGCTCTCCCACCCACATTGTTCAAAATCAAAGAAAATAACAATAGACCTTGAATTTAAGATTTACCAATTATGAATGCAAAATATAAATGCCAGGAGAGAAAAGCATTCCTTTTAGAAATTTCTTGCTAACATTCTGATGTCTTGCATGAAAAATAGAAAACCCTGGAATTAGGACTATGCTAAAGAAATTAAGGAAGAACAAACATTCTCCTCTCAAATATATATGTTGGTTGAATAGCTAAAAGGTACTACCAAGTAAATAAGTTAATAATGCCCTTTGATCCTTTGGCACACAGAAACTTATAAAGGTTCAAAAATAAATTCTTTATTGGCCTATTATAGACTTGGTCACAGTAAAACTGCCTTCTGTAACTATAGTAAGTGAACTAGAAGCACAGTTCAAAGTTAGAAAGTGTCATTACATGAAGATAAAGGGGAAATTAGAATGTTTCAGACGTTTCAGAATCCATCTAAACTGTCTGGCACATAATTTATAAGAAATCTTTAAAAGCACTAATATGAGGGAGACTGGAAGACCAAAGAAAAGAAAAAAATAGACAACGGGACTAAGGGACATAGTAGGGTCAGTACTTTCAACTTATAACTCAAAACACATTTACCAATTTTTAAATGAAAATTAGGTCCGGGGGTGCCTGGGTGGCTCAGTGGGTTAAGCCTCTGCCTTCAGCTCAGGTCATGATCCCAGGGTCCTGGGATAGAGCCCCACATCGGGCTCTCTGTTCAGCGGGGAGCCTGCTTCCCCCTCTCTCTCTGCCTGCTGCTCTGCCTACTTGTGACCTCTGTCTGTCAAATAAATAAAATCTTTTAAAGAAAAGAAAATTAGGTCCCAAAAGTTTTGTTTTAATTTTAAACCAGGGCGCCTGGGTGGCTTGGTTGGGTGTCAGCCTTCAGCTCCAGTTGTAGTCCCAGGCTCCCTGCTCTGCAGGAAGCCTGCTTCTCCCCTCTCTTACTCCCCCTGCTTGTGTTCCCTCTCCTGCTGTGTCTCTGTCTGTCAAATGGATAAATAAAGTCTTAAAAAGTAAATAAAATAAAAATTTAAACCAATACAGCTAATTATACCTAGCATCCTCTCCTTAACAGGAGGGGGAAAGTTAGGAAGAGAGACTCAGTAAAGATTTTTTTTTTTTCCATTTTATTTATTTTTTCAGCGTAACAGTATTCATTCTTTTTGCACATCAGTGAAGATTTTTAAACATTCTTTTGATCCTAATACATGGATACACTACAGAATAAAGGCAAAAAATATATAGAATTTCATTAAACTGACACAACCAACATCATATTGTAATTGCTCCTAAACTTCTTTCCTACACATCTAGTTTTTAGGTATAAACTTACTACATGTTGAATTTAGTGACACATATTTTTAATATGAGCAATTTCTATATAATCTTCATAATCCCACACACACCACTAAAGAAACAGAAAAAGGTTCTAAAATGCAACATTCTGAAGCAAAACACCTATTCCTCATTGGAGGCTATTCAAGGTTCTTTCAGCTTTAAAAGCAGCCACCTCTTACTCAAGATCACTTCATATAGTTAAAACTCCTATGGCACATATTTATGCCAATCAAACTCCTAATTATACACCAATTTGTTCCAATTATTTCACTTTTTTATCCACAAAACTACCAATCCTGAGGGCAGAATGATGCACTATGCAAATTCACTGAATTATATTCACATATAAAACACTTTACCATGGACTAAATATCAAAAAGTATACAGGCTAAAAGTGGACAGGCCACTCAAAGTGATTCAAATAATTCAACTTCAACAAACAGTCCTATTTCTTTAATGCCCAACATTCAGGTCATGGTCATAATTAACATCAAAGTATCAATACAGTTATTATTTCTCTAAAGTTTCCACCAGTATTTGCTCAACAACTGGTTTTCTAATATTGCTTCAGTATTTCTTCACTTTAAGGAAATAACTTTAAAAGCCCAATATTAAAAAAAAAAGGGGGGGGGGAATAAACCAGAAATAGCCATCTCTTTCTAAATTCATGAGACAATGCAACCCATAGGGCTAGCTTAGCACTAACATGCAAGGTCTAAATAAGGCTAAAGGTCTGCTTCAATAAATGAAGCTCCAGACAAAAACTTAACTTCCAATACCCACTTCAAATGACTAACAAATGATAGTCATCTTAATGACACTTTAAGAAATGGGCTTTCTTCTGCTGTGTAGATCGCCAATTCATACCTCCAAGAATAAACAATATGTAACTGTGGTTTCTGAGGTTCGTAAGTGGAGGATAACAGGTTCGCCATGTCATCCACCTCTCTATAAGGTCATCAAGAAAATTAATAAAAAAGATGCCATGATGGAAGGTGTCACTTAACACTACTACTACTGCTACTTTGAAGCAACGATTCCTGTTGGACATCTCTGATCACTCTCTCACCATCTATTTATGCATCCTTTCAACACTCAGAACGCCACATAAATTTTTATAAGTTTGAAGCAATCAAGCAATCAAACAATCTCAGCAAATATACTGAAATTTCTTTGCTGTTTGTATATTTTAAGTTAGTCTGTGTCTGATGCCTATAACCAAAACCCCAAACATAGTCACCAAGGAAAAAATAATAAAATCAACTCCAGACTACCCATACTAAGAAGAGAACAACAGCCGGGCATACTCCAAAAATAATTAGTATTTTTGAGTGTCAATTTTTGGCAGCAAATTCATTTTTCTGATTATGTTTTCACTTAAGTCAATATTCTTAAGCATACAGCAGCTGTGGGAAGTGAAAGGAGGAGCCTGAGTGAATATAAAACACAAAATAAAACAAACTAGGATAAAACACTGATTGCTCATGGTCTGCGTAAGAACTCAACAACACAAACCTACACAAATAATGCCTTCCCTTAAACTACCCCTGCCTTTTACTTACCAATTAATTCTTAAACATTTCAAAATAAACCAAAAAAAAATCAGTTTTTAAGTACCACTACTTAAAATTCTAAAGACGACGGGTGTAATCAAATCATTTAAACATTAAAGCAGTGTTTAACAAGGAATCATGGACTCATCTGAAAATCAGATGAAAGGTTCCGTTATCTATTTTACATACAACCTGGCTGAGGAGTGAAAGGTGATCATGGATCCACAAAAATATATCCATGCATCATCCCAGAAGGTTAAAACTAAGAGGTTTAAAAGAAATACAAAGGTTTTAAAGAAATACAGTCACAGGCAAACAATATATACTATGACATCAATATATACGTAAGCATAAAGGCTTTTACCATACTGTTTTCAATCTGCATGAAGTCCCTATGAGCCTTACCATATTGTCCCAAATTTCTCCAGAGCCTCTACAAGGTCTGCTTCCACCACAGATTCACAGAGTCCTCGAACATGGACAACAGGTGAAACAGAAACTTTATGATGACTTCCACCTGCCTCCTAGCAAAAGAAAATAATTTATAGTTAAAAACTTAAAAAGTCTAAATTGCATCTTTAGTAAACTCAATTCTAAATTAAAAAGCAAACAAACAAACAAAACCCCAAACCAAATTGCATTCACAAGTTAGCAAAAGGACCCGAGAAAAAAATCATCAATTAAATGTCCGGCATGAAAATTTTGATTTTTTTCTTTTTTTCAGATTTTATTTATTTATTTGACAGAGAGAACACAGGCAGGCGGAGCAGCAGGCAAGGGAGAGAGAGAAAAAGGATCCTCGCCGAGTGGAGAGCCCGCCTGATGTGGGGCTCGATCCCGGGACCTGGGATCATGACCTGGACCGAAGGCAGATGTTCAACTGACTGAGTCACCCAGGTGCCCCGAAAATTTTGATTTCTTAAAAGGGAACATTCTCTCTTAATAAGAAGTACAACATAAGTTAATAACTTATTTCAACTTCGATAAAATCTCAGAGAAAGTTTCAGCAGATACATGGAATATGTATGCTATGACTGACTATATTTTATATTCATGATCTCATAGTTTCACCTCCATAAAATAAAAATCTCAAGTAGTCCAAATGAACAAAAAGTCCCAATTTAAAATAAAGAGTGTAAACTTAATCTCATCTTTTATCCTTGCCTAATTGATTATCTAGTCCCTTAAGCATTATACTTAACAAATTTATACAAATGTATAAATGTTAAATTTATACAAATTTAAGCAGTATACTTAAATTTTTACCATCTCCACTGATGAACAAGTAGCCCTCAAAAATGCAAGCTTTCCAGGGCTTCTAAGGGGTACTGTGAATCTTCAAGTACACCTAGGAGGCAGTTTTAATATAAGTATATGGTCTATGTACGAGAATTACTTTGCAAATGAAAATAGCTCTCATTTACGTATTCAAGTTCTATTAAGACAAAAATCTGTATAAACAACTAGCCACTGGACACCTCTATTTATTTCACTTCAGAAATGACTTCCATATATGACCCATATACACACACCAAAAAATCTATTAAAGTTTTTTTTCCTACTACAAGTAGACTAATCTAAAAGCACAAATGTTTTACCTTTAAAACTTAAGAATCATTTTAAGAAAATTAAATCTCTTTATGGCTATTTTAAAAGCGTCTTTTTACTGTTTACTTTATAACTTAAAAATTACATCATGGCTTAAAGAAAAGAGCTAATTTAAATATATAAAGTAACCATGTGACTATTCTCTTACACTATTGTCAAATTCAACAAATAAATTCAGTCCTCTACAAATACTAATTCAATACTTGGAATTTCATTTGAATTGCTTATGCTAAGTCTTTTCTATGGTCAAGCAGATATTCATTACATGCCACTAAGTTTGAAATGAATCATTCTGATTGTACACTATGTAACCAAACACTCCATTAACAACCTTAACAAATGAGACTCTGCCTAAGTAAAACTCCACAACCAAATGTGCATTATCATCATTAAGCTACTAAATATAACTGAACAGCAATGCAGGAAAAGAGCTCTAAATCATACCTGAAAACTTAATTTGGAACATGTATTTAAAGTTTAAATAAGTTTTACTCTAAAAATAATGAGACAACAATTAACTTCAAGAAATAAGACAGTCATCTTTGCTATCCTTAGAAATCAGCTGATGAAGGTAAACTTTCAGAAGAAAACTACATTGGCCAATACTCTTCAAAAAGTTAGTATAAAAAAATAGTGGAGGATTTTAGATTAAGACTAAAGAGAGACAACAACCAAAGGCAATACTTAAGTCTTTACAATAGTAAAAACTGGGCGCCTGGGTGGCTCAGTGAGTTAAGCCTCTGCCTTCAGCTCAGGTCATGCTCTCAGGGTCCTGGGATCAAGCCCCGCATCTGTCTCCCTGCTCAGCGGGGAGCCTGCTTCCTCCCCTCTCTCTGCCTACTTGTGATCTTGGTCTGTCAAATAAATAAATAAAATCTTTAAAAAAAAAAAAAGATAGTAAAACTGGTATAAAAGACATCTTAGGGATAACTGGAGAAATTTAAATACAGACAAGATATTATATTATGCAATTGAACTACTGTCTTAGGTATACCATTATAATGGTAATGTTTAAGTGAAAAGAATATCCTTATTCTTTTTTTCCCCCTAAAGATTTTATTTATTTGACAGAGACAGAAATCACAAGTAGGCAGAGAGGCAGGCAGAGAGAGAGGGGGAAGCAGGCTCCCTGCTGAGCAGAGAGCCTGGTGTGGGGCTTGATCCCAGGACACTGAGATCATGACCTGAGCCAAAGGCAGAGGCTTAACCACTGAGCCACCCAGGCACCCCAAGAATATCCTTATTTTTAGGAAAGCTGGGATATTTAGGGATGGATTGTCATATGATATATGCAACTTACTTCCACAGTTTAGGGGCGAAAATGTATATAAATATAGATATACACATATGGAGATAAAATCCCAAATGGCAAAATGTTAAAAACTGATTAATCTAGGTGAAGGACATATGTAATTGAGTATTTCACATAATAAAAACTTGGGAAATCATTTTATTATGTAATACTTAAGGCCTACAATAAGGTATGAAAAATAATATAAATAGTCATTAACTCACTGCTCAGTTTAATAAATAAAACACCACTAGACAGCTGAATATATCTACCTCCCTTCCCATCGTGGATATCCATTATCTCGAATACAATGCTTAAAAAAATGACCATTTTTCAAACTGGTCTTCTCACAAAGAAATGGATTACAGAATCAATTTTTTTAAATCCCTCAAAAATGTTAATATGTTATTATTTAATTTTATTTTCTAAATGGAACAGTTCAAAATGTAAGTCATTCTTCAGAAGCTAAAAGCTATTAAACGTAAACACTATGCTACTTAGGGGAAGATACAATTATCTCAACTTCAAGGCAGAAAACATATTCTGTCTCCCTTGTTATTTCCCTAATACCCACTGGGTGAATCTGCCATTCATGAGTTTATCTACCTTGATATTTCTCTCATCTTTGTATTATGGCCCCTTTTCTTGAACTTAAATTTTTTTCATCCTTTCTGTTAAAATAAAAAAAAAGAAAAAACCCCAGGGTTGTTTCCAAATATAAAACTGATATACTAATGATATCTTTTCAAACAGTATTTTTACCACCCCCCTCGCCCCAAATATTAAAAGTTTGGGGGGGCGGCGTTGGGTTTTTTGGTTTGGAGAAAGAGAGAGCAAGTGTGCACAAGCAGGGGAAGGGGGGCAGGGGAAGACAGTGCAAGATTCTCAAGCAGGCTCCACGCCCAGCGCAGAGCCCAACACTGGGGCTCAATCTTGACCCGAGGCAAATCAAGAGTCAGATGCTTAAATGAGCCACCTGACGCCCCCTAAAACTTTTCTCAAATCAGTATTTTCTTATCTCTACCTATCCTATATACCGGGGGTGAGAAATCTGAAATTAGCTGTACAACTTCTTTCATTTACTCTAAAATTACCTCTTTTGAAGTATCATACTATACATCTACCTCCTAATTGGTGAATAAATCAGTATTATTTATCCCATGAATGTATTAACACTTTGTCTTCTCCAGTTCAAAAGTTTCTTTTTTAAATCCTTTCTCAGACAGAAGCCCAAATTCCTTCCATTTCTAATTATTTAGTTATTTAGGCTCCATCCTGATCTCTTTCAGACTAAAAACAGTATTCCAAGTGAGCACTCAGCAAATGAAAGCATGCCTTCACTTTACATACACTTTTTTTTCTTTTTTAATTACTCTATCCCTTCCTTAGGCAAACTTTGTCAACTATAATGGAGGCATACTCTGGTCCCCTTTGCCGGCTATAGACCAGTCTAGTTATAACCATTCCAAACTCCCAGGCCCTTAAAGGCTATCTGAAGGACCAACTCTAATAATAACAACTTTAAGTGCGAATTTTGACTATTGTTGATTAAAGAGCATGCTCTTCTGAAGAGAAGGGAAGCTCAGTAGAGTATAAATGAAGCTTCTATCTGAGAGAAGTAAGAAAGGCCCATTAATGCCTCTTCACATAGTAAAGCAACAACTGTAAACCAGTAAAGCTAGGCACAATGTCCTTACTAGGCTTGTTTTCCCAACATCTCCATGCCCAACACATGCTCAACAGCAACTGAACAACCTTCTTCTGCCCTCTTATAATTACAGGATTAAAAAAGTCCAACCTCGGGTGCCTGGGTGGTTCAGTTGGTTAAGTGGCTGCCTTCTGCTCAGGTCATGATCCCAGGGTTCTGGGATCGAGTCCCACATCGGCTTCCTACTTCACAGAGAGCCTGCTTGTCCCTCTCCCTCTGCCTGCCGCTCTAACTACTTGTGATCTCTCTCTGTGTCAAATAAACAAATAAAATCTTAAAAAAAAAAAAAAGTCCAACCTCAAACTCAGTAATTCATTTACCAACACCAGACACAGAACCACTGTCAAGTGATTATCCAGCTTCTCCTTACATACCTTCAATGACAGGAAACATACTACTCATGAGACAATCCATTATATTTTTAGAAAATTCTTCATAATATGCATCCAAATCACCCTCTCTGTAGTTTTGTATCCAAAATGGCCTTTGAAGTTAGACCAGCGTTTGAATCTGGACACTTACTGGCTCATTGATCTTAGGCTAATACCTTTGCCGAGCCTCAGTTTCACTATTTAAAAAAAATCCATATCACATAAGATTACTGTAAATATACACTCTACTAATATAAAATGTCTAGCACAGTGAGAGATGTAGTTATTTAGCAATGCTTCAAGAAATATTAAATGGTGCCACCTACCCTTATCTACATTTCCTTCTTCTACATGATAACCTTCCAATTATTTGTAATGATTGTTTAAACTACACCTAAATATACCCATCAGGCTGAACAGCCCCAGATTCTTCTGTCATTCCTCTTATGATGAGATTTAAAGTGTCTTTTCCATTCTGGTAATCATTCTCTGGATGCATTAGAATTTATCAACATTAAAAAAAGAAAGAGGGACGCCTGGGTGGCTCAGTTGGTTAAGCGGCTGCCTTCGGCTCAGGTCATGATCCCAGCGTCCTAGGATGGAGTCCCACATCAGGTCCTTGCTCCGCAGGGAGCCTGCTTCTCCCTCTGCTACTCTGTATGTCGGTGTGCACACGCACTCTCTCTCTCTCTCTCTCTCTGACAAATAAAATCTTTAAAATAAAATTAAATTAAGTTAAAAAAAGAATTCTCTCTCTCTGTCAAATAAATAAATCTTTAAAAAAAAAAAAGAAGGGGACACCTGGGTGACTCAGTGGGTTAAGCCTCTGCCTTCAGCTCAGGTCGTGATCTCAGGGTCCTGGGATCAAGTCCCGCATCAGGCTCTCTGCTTAGCGGTGAGCCTTCTTCCCCCTCTCTCTGCCTGCCTCTCTGCCTACTTGTGATATCTATCTCTCTCTCTCTGTCAAATAAATAAATAAATAAAATTTTAAGGAAAAAAAAAGAAAGAATTTATCAACATTATACCAAGAAATGAATACAGTATTTCTAGATATTAAGTTATCCTTTTTATTTGGATAGTTCATACAAACCAAGGACAAAGGAGTTTTAAGGGGGCAGCTGCACTATATGATTATTCTTATTAAACAATCACATCTCTTTACTTGCTCTTTTTTTCTTTCTTTTTTTAGAGATGGGGAAACGTGGGAGACAAGCGGGGAGGGGGGATCTTAAGCAGGCTACATGACCCACATGGAGCCCAACATGGGCTTGATCCCACCACCCTGAGATGACAACCTGAGCCAAAATCAAAAGTTGGACACTTAACCAACTGAGCCACCCAGGCACCCATTTCTCTTTTCCTTTTTTTTTTTTTTTTTTTTTTTAAGAAATAACAGAGCAAATCCAAAATATGGGAAACCCTTTCATTTTCTTATTTAACATTTTTAGGTACATCTGATCACATAACAAAAATTAAAAAGAACAGCCATATGCTTCAAATAACTTTCTAAAAAAATCTTTGCTTTTTTGCTCACGTAATAGAAATTATTTGGTTTTGGTCACCCAGAACCCCTTTCCCCTTCTTCTGGTTAAACACACATGCACGAACGCACGGACACATACATGCACGCTTGTGCGTCTTGAACACTGTTGTCCCACTGGTATTCTCAATCACACAGTCATGCACACAGAAGTAGCCCAGTGATATAGTTGCAGGGAGAGAGAAGATAAAAAGTGTTGATCAGAAGGGATATATATGGACACTGGGAAGAAGAGCGTTCCCTATTTGCTAGCTGTAAGAATGTAAGTCTAGCTTTATAAATACACAGAGGAAACAGCATACAGAATCAAGTCTCAGCGACATCATCTAAATCCCTAGATCCGGCCATGCCTACTACTGCCACAACTTGGCTTTCTCAGTGACATGGGCCAATAAATTCCCTACCTCTGTCTGCCACTTTTTGTATTGCTTAAGCTCACCTGAATTGTTGCTGTGGCTGCAACTACAAGCTTTCAAACTTGTTTTCAATTCATAGAGGCAAAAAAAGCACTAAAGAATCACAGATTCTTAGATATGGAATTTTTAACTTTTATATCTCCATCACTGAGAACAGCAGCCAGCACATAAAAGGGCCTCAAGTATTGTTTTTTGATCAGTTACGCGATCACAGTGTTCATCTAATCCAACCTCCTCACGAGATGGTTGGCTTCCAAAGATGTTAAATCACAAAGCATACTGGTAGCAGATCCAAGACACCTGCCTTGGTTGGGCTTATGGCTCTACAAAGAGTTCTTTTAACTGTATGTACTAACACAAAGAAATATAGTCAAATTATTAAAACCAAAAGATAGTAAAACCTAATATTTTTCATTTTTCCCCTAATACCAAGCCAGAAAATCCTCACCTCACTCTATTGGAATAGCTTAGCTAAAGGAGACAGAGAACATTACTGCTACAGAAGCCTTAAGACACTGGCATTACCTCCAGGGAACACACCCTTTAACTTTTTTATTGCCCAGAGTGTAGTTACTATGCTCACTGTCAGCCTCTAAACTTTTCCTATGGGAGCTAGCTAACAAAGTGACCTCATCTCATCTCCTATCCCATATTCATCCAATAAGCCATCATAATATTCCCATACATCTTGGGGCGCCTGGGAGGCTCCGTGGGTTAAAGCCTCTGCCTTCAGCTCAGGTCATGATCCAAGAGTCCTGGGATGGAGCCCCGCATTGGGCTCTCTGCTCAGCAGGGAGCCTGCTTCCTCCCTCTCTCTCTGCCTGCCTCTCTGCCTACTTGTTATCTCTGTCAAATAAATAAAATCTTTAAAAAAAAAAAATTCCTATACATCTCTGTAATTCAGATCCTTAAAGTATAGGAGTATATCTTAAATTCAAACTAGATTCTCTACCTAATATATATCATTAGGAAATCCTAGGATCTACCTTTTTATCTTGGTATTTTGCCATTTTGTAAGTCTATTTATTAAAAGTTGAGAAACTTAATTTTCACCACATCAGCAAACAAACCATTTTAACAATCTGATTTGCCTCTTGAGTCACTGGCAGAAAAGAATAAAAGAAAAACTTGAAAGTCTCCAAAATGAATTAGCACTCCAAAAATCTTTATTGATACCAGTCTTTAAAAAAGCAGATCTTTTCTATATAACCTCCCCATTTTATTCCTCAATTGGTTTTGCCAAGTAAAACTCCAATATTTGGGAGTCAAGCTGCTTTTTAAAAAATAAGTAGATACAAAATTTACCATTAATATGATCCTGAAGGTCCTGACTGCTAAGTTGAAGACAACCACTCACTCTAAGAATAAGTAAATGTATAATACATCACAAACCTCCATAATCCAGCTTTGTTCAACAAGCAGCCCAGTGAATCTAAAACACTCTAGGAATTTTTTTTTTTTAAAGATTTTATTTATTTATTTGACAGAGAGAGAGATCACAAGTAGGCAGAGAGGCAGGCAGAGAGGCAGGCAGAGAGAGAGGAGGAAGCAGGCTCCCCGCGGAGCAGAGAACCCGATGCGGGGCTGGATCCCAGGACCCTGAGATCACGACCCGAGCAGAAGGCAGCGGCTTAATCCACTGAGCCACCCAGGCGCCCCATTCTAGGAATTTTTGATCTTCAAATTAAGTGCCAGAAGCCATAAATTTGAAGACTGTTTTATTTCTCATATCCAACCTACGACCTCATTTCTTTTCTTCCTAACTCATTTCTCCATGCACCTTAACACATCATGACCATTCACAATCATCAACTCATTTTTAAATAGGAGCATTTGTAAAAACACTGATTTTTTTGTTGTTGTTTTGTTTTTTTTTTAAGATTTGACAGAGAGGGCGCCTGAGTGGCTCAGTGGGTTAAAGCCTCTGCCTTTGGCTCAGGTCATGATCCCAGAGTCCTGGGATCCGAGCCCCACATCGGGCTCTCTGCTCAGCAGGGAACCTGCTTCCTCCTCTCTCTCTGCCTGCCTCTCTGCCTACTTGTGATCTCTGTCTGTCAAATAAGTAAATAAAATCTTAAAAAAAAAAAAAAAAAGATTTGACAGAGAGCACGGAAGAGGGCAGGAGCAAAGAGAGAGGGACAAGTAGACTACCAGCTCAGAGGCCAAGGTGGGGCTCGATCTCACGACCCTGAGATCAGGACCTGGGCAGAAATCAATAGCTCAGATGCTTAACTGACTGAGCCCACTCAGGCACCCCAACACTGCTTTTCCTAAATACTCACTTTTCTCTTCAAATCTAATTAATGTATTATTAAAGCACTAGTGGGAACTTAATTATCTGAAGCTAAATAATGTAAATCTTTGAAGTCTTACTTTGCACCTTACAAACCTCCAACTGGAATTGAAAAGATTGCTTATCATTGTACCTAACCTGCATTTACTGTTGTTTAACAGTTTGACCACAAGGTATTTTCTTCCCTGGCTGGACTGGAGGACAACTGAGGTTGAGCCAAACCCATTTCAGTTAGATTAATTACCATGTTTCTGGCTGATGACGTACTAGACATTAAACTTCCATCCAGGGAATGCCTATCCTAATAAAATTTTATTACGTGCAGGTTTCCACAGCTGCAATAATTTCAAAATAGCACCACAATTTACATGAATAAAAAGGCTTAAAAATGGTAAAAATAAAACTTCATTAAAATTGACAGTGCAGTATTGGTTCTACAGTTAAATAAAAGCAATTCACTCTCTCCTAAGAAACAAAACAACAGTAAGATAAACAAGAATTAGAATTTATAACTCGATCTGCAGGTATTAGTTTCTGCCTAGGTAATTTAAAAGCTGTATTACATTAATCACCAAACTACAACTTCAGGTATGGAAAGGTTCAACTTTTATATTTTACAGACTAAACAAACTCAAGAATATAATTAACAAACTTTCCCAAAGGCACACAGATCATATGCTAGCTAAGACTTCTGACCCTCTCTAAGCCCTGCCCAGTGCTATTTCCACTGCCAGATACAATTCACTCTAGATATATTAATTAGGTATTATTTTCTTCCCAACATCCAAAATAATACCACTGCCTTAATACCAAATCTATTTTTCAAAGAAAAAAAATTTCTAAAAAAATTAAAGTATCTTTTCAAGACACTTAAAACGTTTCATGCTACTACACAAAAAAACTCAAGACTTCTGGCAAAACAAATACACTGATCCATCGGCTCCATCTAAAATATCAGTTACTATATTCCTGCTTCCAAATTCCACAGTGAAATTGGTTTTGAACTGAAACTTTAACATGCATTTCCTTCATTCACATGTTCAAGTTACATTCTGAATATTCCAAATACCTATGCACAAAAAATCAAAAGCCATATCTAGCCATAAAAAAACACTTATTTTGAGGAAGAAAAAGTTCCTTTTTTCTAATGTGTTGAAACCTGTGTGTCACTGTTTCATATTTGGAAACTCTAACACTGGGGACTACTGACCAGAATTTTTCACATAAAAATTCAAACAACAGCTAAAAGGCTTCTAATGTGCCTCTTACAAAATGGTGAAAAACATTCTGAGTAGAATATATGTGTATAATTTCTCAAACTTCAGATAAAGCTTCTTTTCAAAAAAAAATCACAATTAAAATGTGATAAATGTTTAAACGACATCTAAGCCATTAAGACATCTTAAGTGCACCAAAAAAGGGCAAAAACTTTTGCTTTGCTTTGTTTCCTTAAAGTCTCCACGCACTTTTTTTTCACATTCCTTCTGCCTCCACCTAACATTTCTGATAAGAGCAACAAGAATGTAAGAATGTGTGTTTAATGCAGCTCCGAGTTCAGTTCCTCCTTTCGTGGGGGCAAATCTGGTAAGATCTGTTTTACCTGAAAATAAGGATGGTGCTCACATCTACCAACACTTTTTTTTTTTTTGATCGAAGACCTAAAATCTGTATTGAGCAACAATCTTAAACCTGGGTAGCAAAGTATGTATGCCATGCCTGCCAAGAGTAAAAATTTTGAAATTAAACCTTCAGGGCAACTAGGGTGTAAGCGCAGAGCCCAATATGTCATTCGGTTACAGCTCTGCCCGGGACCCAGATGGAGAGAGAGACCCCGGCGAAACACACGCAACCGTCCTGTGACCGAGACAAGCGCGCGGATGCTGCGGGCACAGGGGTAGAAGGGAGAGAAAGGGTCGTCCCGACGCCGGCCAGACGCCGGAGGAGTTAAAGTAACAAAGAGCTAATCGCGCCCCAAAGCCCACCCGAAGCGGAAGCAACGCCGCCCCGCCGCCCCCGCCCGGATACCCTCCCCAAGTTCAGGGCCGGCAGACGACTCGCACGCGGGGCCTGCAGCCAGGCCGGAGCCGGGTTCGCGGTCGGGATGCGGGAAACAGGTAGGGCAAAGAATAAAAGCCCTAAAGGAGCCGGCGCTTCCCGACTGGGTCAGCGCAGCAGCGGAGGGAAACTGGGAGCGCGGCAG
This sequence comes from Meles meles, assembly GCF_922984935.1. Classification (NCBI taxonomy): domain Eukaryota; kingdom Metazoa; phylum Chordata; class Mammalia; order Carnivora; family Mustelidae; genus Meles; species Meles meles. The sequence continues at coordinate 31,179,221 of NC_060080.1, forward strand.
GCCCGGGGCCGAGTCCCCGCCGCCGGGCCCTGCTTCCCCGGGAGCCGCCAGGCACAGGGGACTGGGCGCCGCGCTTTGTTACCGGCTGTGAGAAGCTCCGACCGCCGCCGCCGCCATCGCCCCCGCCCCGAGGCGTCGGTTCCCGGCGGTTCTCGCCTTCCTCGGCTGAGTAGTCGATCTCCCCTTCCTCGGTCTTGAGGCGCTTGGCCTGGCTCTCGTATTCGCGATCCTCCTCGTACGTCTCCCTGGGAGAGGATGAGGAGGAGGACATGGCGGCGGCCGGAGGGACCGGCGGGCAAGCGGGTGGGGGTGGCGGCGGGGCGCGGGCCTCGGACGCCGCCGGTCAGTCCCCGCCACTGGCCGAGTGTCTTCAGCGAAGGTCTGCGCTGCCGGGCCGGCCTCGGGGGCCGGGCGCCCAGGCGCCGGGTGGGTGTAGGGAGCGGGCCGGGATGAGCGGGGCGCCCCGGGAGGAAGCTCCGGAGCAACCGCTCCCCTTTATTACGGAGCCAACATTCAGCCTCTCCCTCCTCCTCCGTCTCCGCTCCCAACCCGGGGGAGCGAATCTAAGGATGGGGACGCGACCGTGGCTTCCGGTCTTCCCTCCTCCCCTAATCCGCTCCCCGCCGCCCAGGCCGAGCCTCCGCCCCCGCCTTAGCCGCCGCCGCGGAGGATCGAATCCAGCCGCAGCCCGCGGGAAGCGCCCCTCAGCCTGGGTCCTGCTCCCTATTGGCAGGGGGAAAAGTCGACCGGGCTTCCAATTGGCCGGAAGGGCTGTTCGTCAAGAGCCGCCCACGGCTCGGCCTCGCCCCCCCTCCCTGCGCCTGGTGAACTCGCCGCTGGCCTGCGAGTCCCGAGCGCGCAACGCTCGCCGCGCGCTGCCCGGGAGCCGTTGCTGCCTGGCGGCAGTTAGCGCTGTTGGGACTCAGTCGAAGGCAGGCGCCGAGTGAACCCCAGCGGGCGATGAGGCGTGCAGTGGAGCCAGGGCTGTGGGTGTTAACCGCCCTCCCGCTAATTTAAATGCTTTTATTACTTCTCTTCAAGAGGATGAGGAAAACCTCTAAAATCCCTGCAGACAGACCTCGCACAACCCTTAAAACTACAGAGGTTGAGGGGAGAAAAGGTCTTGGAACCATGCAAGTAGGGTTCTCCCTATGCTGTGTGCAAAATCTAACGAAAGTGGGTGCCTTCTCCCCCCTCCCCCCAGCTGGATTTTCGAAAATAGCAGTCAAGATTTCCATTTAGCAAGGGGCAAGTCTGAAGCAGACGCTGCACGCGGGGGAATGTCAGTTTGATCAGTCAGCACTCATTGGCCATCTAGACCCCTATTTCCCGCCAGTTACAGGGGACTGGTTTGTGTAAGTTTTTGCTCCAGTTAAATGTGTTTTAAATCATCCATATAATACGTCATCCTTCATCCCAACCCTTTCCTTTCGGGAGGTTCTGTTCATTTCACAGTATCATTTATTTTCGGAAGATACAAAAGCTTATCGAAATTCAGTTTGCCCTTCAGACCACAACCCACTTCCTCCGTGGTGCCCTGAGGACTCTTCCTAGCTTCTAGTTGCTTTCTCTTTTTCCAGCAGGTCCCTTTACCGCTTACCTCTTAAGCGTGTTCAGTTTTAAAGACCAGAAACGCTTGAAGACGAACTGTGCTCTTTTTCACCTTTGCAAATCCAGTTCCTGTGCAGATCCCTGGCACAAGTTAGGTACTCAACAATGCTGAAGGATCGGTTCTTGGGAAGTAAAGGTCCAGTATCTTATTAGGAAAGAAACTAGCAAATCTAACCCAACCTAACTACCCTCTGTGACTTAACCCTTGGAGGATTGCCTAGGATCTAGATGCCTTAAGTGTTTCCAGGGATCAAAAAGCCTTAAGTATGTCCTTCGTCTTTATCCCTCAGACGCTCCTCTAAATGTGGCTCTTTCCTTTCCTGTGTGGACTGTTTCCTCCTCCCCCCTCGTTCTTCCTCATTTCCAAAGTTATTTCTTCCAAAAAAGCAATTTTTATTTATTGCTGGCAGTACTTTAACATAACTATTTTGTACTTCATAATTTACACTGCCTGTCATTTGGGGGGAAAAAATTGCAAGCTTTTCACGGTGCCGTACAACTTATAATCAAATTTGTGTGCAGCTGCAAGCGTACGCTGACAAAATAGAACTAAAAAAAATTTGGAAATTTATTTTTTAAATTAAGATAGAATGGAAGTGGACAAAAGAAGTATCAACGAGGAAGCTGCAGTGCCAGCTACATGAGGAAACATTACTGGCAGAGCCTTGGGAAGAAGGAGAAGAGCCAGAAGGAAGGCCTTATTCAAACTTTCCAAATGTTTCAGAGTGATAGTGAAAATATTAAATTCTCAAAGCCTACCTCCAACTCCTAGATTATACCAGATTAATATGTGATTCTCACATTACTCCATAAGGAAACTCAGCCTAGCTGAACCTTGTTGCTATACCCAGTGTTTACAAACAGAAGGTAGGTAACTTTGATAAAGCTTATTCTGTTTATCAAAGAATGAAACTTAGTTCTTTTTTGGAATAGCTTAACCAAATTGTTCAATAAAAAAACTGAAGAAGTAAAATGTGGAAAGCATGTTTAAAGGAGATAGATCGGTACACTGACCACCGGTTATCTGTGAGCTTGTTGCTGATAAGTTGTTCAGAGACATTAAGTCTTTTGATAAGAAAAATGTTAGCTAGCTCATCACTCTACCATGAGAAGAGCTAGAGAAGAAGGGCATTTAGATGCCCTTCTTTAGACTCTGCATGGTTTAACTTAGATGAGATTAAGAAATTATATACCACCCAGTAGCCAGAAATGCCTAAGAAACCCAGAAACAGCTCCTAAATGTCACGACCATCTGGAATTTCTGTTGCACTACATATAGCCTCAGGCCTCTGGCTGATTGTCTAAATGCTTGATTGGTTTGGCTGCTCTTGATTAGGGTAAGAAATGGCCAAGAACTCGCATTGCCATAAACTCAAAGTGGATTCAGGGGCTCTATTAGAGTGGGATATAGGTCCAGAGCAGCCCTAGGGAAATGTCAAGGTCCTTTATAATGTAACCCTGAGATGCCCTTTAGTTTTAAATCTCAGGGCTGACTCTGTAATTTATAACATAGTGTGCTAGGTGATGAAGGGACCAGAAAACTGTATGAGATGGTCCCTAGGTTCTCAAAGTTTGCAGTCAAATTGGGGAAACAAGGGCACCTGGGTGGCTCAGTAGGTTAAAGCCTCTGCCCTCAGCTCAGGTCATGATCCCAAGGTCCTGGGATAGAGCCCCACATCAGGCTGTCTGCTCAGCAGGGAGCTTGCTTCCTCCTCTCTCTCTGCCTGTCTCTCTGCCTACTTGTGATCTCTGTCTGTCAAATTTTTTTTTTAATTGAGGAAACAAGGCACGTATAAATATACATGTGATAAAAGCAATTCACACTGTGCCAGGCACTGTGCTAACCGCTGTATGGGTCATGTCAGCAAATTCTGACAGAAGCCCTCTAACAGGCATTATTGTTACTGCGCCCACTGTAAAATTAAAAAACAATCCAGAAAGGATTAAGGACCTGCCCTAGAGACAAAGTAAACCAGAGTCAGAATCAGAATCCAGGCCATCTGATTCCAGAGCTAGTACTCTTCATTAAGAAGAATGATTTAATTATTGTTTTATTTTTACTGCCACAAACACAGATCTTATAGTCACTTATCATGATAGCAATTTATTCGCTAATTTCTACCAGGGCTTATGCAGAAAGGGGTGAATATAGTTTTCACCATTTTCATTGGTATAAGGAAATTTAATTAGCTTTGTAAGAAATTATAAATTAAGCTGTTTTCATGTTCATTTTTAAATTTAATTTCTGTAAAAAGGCTCAGCAATCATGAGAAAAGTGTCTCTTTTTGTGATGGATGCATAATTTGAACAACTGGAGATGCAGATTATGAACTTTTCACACCCAGACTCAATTCCCAATATTGTGGCTTCTTCACTGAATATACAAAACTCCGTTTCCTGCCCTAGCTCTTACAAAATCAGATGAATAAAACCCTTACACACACCATGATTGTGAGCCACATTTCCAAAGGACTGGAACCGTAGAGGTATTTTAATTAAGACCCGTTTAATGTGAACAAAGTCCTTTTAGAGACAAATCAATTAGTTCCTATGAAACTTTGTCAAATCCAGAGGATATCTGTGATGATACCACTTCCATGTTCGACAGAGATCCCCAAGAAAGGGCACCATGGTGCTGTACCCAAGCTAGCCCTTTTAATTTAATCTGCGTTGGGTTTGTTGTGGTGCAAAGAAGCCACGGTTCCGAGAGGATGCACGGTGTAGGAAGTGCCCTGAGCACTATTTGTTCGCTGTGTAGTCAAGTGTAACCACAGCGGTATTCTCTTTCAGGCATGACTGTCCTACACCTTGCTTTGGGGCTACAACTGCCATCATGTTTGGCCTCTTTAAAAAAATAAATAATGATAACAATTTGTGATAAATCAGCAAAAATAAAATAGATTTACCTTAGAGGACTAGCTCATCTACCAAATAATGACAGGTAAAATTCAGATTCCTATTATCACTGATAGCCACTTAGTCTTAGAAATAACACTTAAATTATTTCCACTTCTAACTCCTGTGAATTGAGAGTACTTTAGACATCTTTAAAAATAATTGTAATAAGCAAAAAGAGTAAAATCATAGCATTTCTATCCCCAGGTAAGAGTAAATAGAATTTATCAAAGTAAATTCTCCTTACATATGAAAATACAGTAAAAATTAACAATCATTAAGTAGTTGCTCACACTTAACAAAATGGTACTAAGTGCTACTGATCATTCCCAATTGTATAGAATGTGAAATAATGGGGAATAATCAGTGCTACTTAATACCTTTTTGTTGTTAAGTATGATCTCTCAGTTCTTCTTTTCTGTCTTTTTAATTTGAGAAAATAAAAATTTTACCCCATCAGGGAAGTTTCCTTGGTAAGCAAGTTAACCCATTCTTCTTTCCCAATCTTTGATGCTGGGAACCACTATGAAAATGACAAGGAACACTAAGATAACACATAAACTAGGTTTTCTAGACCTCCATTTTTTTTTTTTTTTTAACCTTTCCTATCTTTAGCTTTCTTGGCCTGGCAATGTCTTTGCATTCTGAATATGTTAGGGGACATTTAAGTCAAAAGGAGTGGATTTTTTTTTTCTTTGAAGATTTTGTTTATTTGACAGACAGAGATCACAAGTAGGCAGAGAGGCAGGCAGAGAGAGAGGAGAAAGCAGGCTCCCTGCTGAGCAGAGAGTCCAATGTTGGGCTCGATCCCAGAACCCTTGGATCATGACCTGAGCCAAAGGCAGAGGCTTTAACCCAATGAGCCACCCAGGTGCCCCCAAAAGGAGTGGATTTTTAACAAAACTGTATAGTTGTTTCCCTTGATACAGTTTAAGTTCCCAAACCATTGTGACACTTTCCCCACCACCACACCTAAAACCAGAGCATCAATAGACCACCTTTATTTTAAGATAAGAAGAGTGTTTGACCCATGCATCCTAACCACATGTCAGCTATTGAGTCTGGCTACACCTGTACCTTCAATGCAGTGGCCACTAGACACACATGGCTATTTACATGCAAATTAGTTAAAATTAAAGAAAACGCAAAATTCTATTTCTGAGTCACACTAGTCATATTTTAAGTGACCAAGAGCCACATGTACAAAAGGCTGCTGCTTTGGACATGCTGGACCGGAGTGTAGCCTAGAGAATGACTAGAGATACATTCATCTTTGTGTCTTCATCACCTACAACATTGTACATAGTAGCCACTGTCTAGACATTTGTTGGTTGAATTAAGCTCCTCGTTCTCACAGCTCAAGAAAAAGAAGCACATAAAATAGCACATGTAAGCTTTGCAAGTTATGTCTACGTATGTGTCTCAAAGATTGATCTCTAATTTGATTTGCTCCTCACTCATATTTGAAATGAGATCATTTAAAAGATGTCATTACATTTTTCAACCAACTAAGCTCATTTTGTACGCTGGGTGTACCAAAATGTGTATGATTTAAATCTGTCTGTCAACCAATAGTATTCAATGAGGCACATCTATTGAAAGATTTCCAATTGTGAATATTTTTCAAAAGTGACAATTCCGGGACGCCTGGGTGGCTCAGTGGGTTAAGCCGCTGCCTTCGGCTCGGGTCATGATCCCAGGGTCCTGGGATCGAGACCCGCATGGTCTCCTTGCTCGGCAGGGAGCCTGCTTCTCTCTCCACCTCTGCCTGCCTGTGTGCTCTCTCTCTCTCTCCTTCTCTCTGACAAATAAATTAAAAAAAAAATTAAAAAAAAAAGTGACAATTCCTTTCACAATGAAGTCACTCTCTGATTTATCTTTAAGAATGGCATCACATGAATGTCAGAATTTGCACTGAATTGAGAATTAGGCAAACAAAAATGGTATCCATTAAAGGTGCTATCATAAGCATCCAATGTTAAAAGTTTGTAAGATAAATTTACTACTATTACTGATTATAAATAACCAGCACTGCATAGAACTTCACTATGTACAAAGCAGTTTCACATACATTGCCTTATTTGATTTTCACAGAAACTTTATGGGTAGACAGGACAAGTCCTTACTGTCTCCATTTGGTAATGTTCAGAAAAGCTAATATTTTCCTCTAAATTCCCATCTTCTTTCCATTATACCAGTGAAGACATATGAACTACTATTTGTACTGATTAGATTGGAATGGGAACTTTTCATTTTTATGCCCTATTTGGATGGAACTACTTTCTTAGGAATATAATTTTTCATTAGATATAGTATATAAATTGTAATACATATAAACACCTGTTCAGAGAAGACCCTCAATAAATATTTGTTAAATAAATCAGTGTATCCATGCATGGTCCTGGAAACAGAGCTGACTATATCAAAGTTCAGTTGCAGAGAACAGAATTCATCCCAGTTAGTTTAAGCCAGAAGTATTAAATACTTAAAGAATAATTGAGAGTATTAATGGAATGATTCTCTTTCTTTCTCTCTCTTTTTTTTTAAGAGGACCACACAAGTTGTGGGGAAGGGGCAGAAGGGAGAATCTTAAGCAGGCTCCATGTCCAGTGTGGAGCCCAATGCAAAGCTTGATCTCATGACCCTGAGATCATGACCTGAGCTGAAATCAAGAGTTGAATGCTTAACTGACTGAGCCACCCAGAGACCCCCAATTTTGCATTTCTAACAAGCCCTAAGTGATGTTAGTGCTGCTGATGTGAGAACTACATTTTGAATACCAGCATTTTAGATAAGTCTTCTTCAATCAGGCTGCCGAATGAATGGAGTGTGCCAAGGCAATGATTCCCTTCAACCCTTGGGACAGTTAGGTGAGGCAAGGGGCAGGCAGAGCCTCCAGGCCAGTTGGCCCCAGCTTCCATCGGTGTGCCATAGAAGCACTAATATTTTCCACCTGTGCTGTGATGTGGGAAGCATTGCCCTCTTTGAATATATCTGTCTGTTATTAAGTCTTTGTCAAGTATTGGCCAATATATGCACTTTTTTGGACTCTTTTATTGGTAGCAGAATTTTTTTTAAAAATGTGAGCTATTCTGACAACAAATGTAGAGAACTCAAGATAGCTCTGGGCGCCTGGGTGGCTGAATTGGTTGAGCATCCAACTCTTGATTTTGGCTCAGGTCATGATCTCAGGGTGGTGGGATAAAGCCCCACATCAGGGTCTGCACTCAGCATGGAATCTACTCGAGATTCCCTCTCTTTCTCCTTTGGCCCCTCTCCCTGTTCACTCTCCCTCTAAAAACAAGTAAATAAATCTTTAAAAAAAAAAAAAAAAGCAAGTAGTAAGATAGCTATAATCGACCTGTGTATCATCAAGTCAACTCTTAAAAAGATTTACAGTGAGAAAAGATAGTAGTGGGGCACCTGGGTGGCTCAGTTGGTTAGCAGTCCGACTGTTGATTTCAGCTCAGGTCATGATCTCAGGGTCATGAGATGGAGCCCTACATCAGGCTCTGAGCTGGGCAGAGCTTGCTTAAGATGCTCTCTTCCTCTCACCCTGCCCTGCCTCCATCCTGCCCCCCCCCAACTCCACCAGTGCACATGTACATACTCACTGTCTCAAAAAAAAAAATTTTTTTTTAAGATGGCTTCAGCTCTTCTGTCAATGACATCAAAATGACCATAGGAAGGGAGAAGAGAGAAAGTTCATCTGCTTGATTGTTTCTTTTTTTCTCTTTAAAGATTTTATTTATTTGACAGGCAGAGATCACAAGTAGGCAGAGAGGCAGGCAGAGGGAGGGAGGAAGGAAGCAGGCTCCCAGCTGAGCAAAGAGCCCGATGCGGAGCTCGACCCCAGGACCCTGGGATCATGACCTGAGCCGAAGGCAGAGGCTTTAACTCACTGAGCCACCCAGGCACCCCTGCTTGATTGTTTCTATAGGGTGCAGTACTTTTTTGCAGAAAAGAAGTGGAAATTTACAAAAATGATATTTGGAATTATGTCTCGTGAATACCGATGTGTACATCTGCAGTTGAACAGATTGGGGGGGTGTCCTGCGGACAGTAAGATGAACTCTAGTCCTTTCAATCTAGGTGAGGCAATAGCTCTACCTAGTCAAACTGAGTTCTTATCACAAGCAGCAACATTTCAACCACTCCTTAAATCCCTGCTCTGCCCCCAGCTTCCCCTTCCTTATCAACCAGCTGGAACACTAAGGATGTTATTTGTGAATTTTGCAGCCATGGCCTCACGTGGAGAGCAACCCTGCGGCCCCTATGGTGTGGTGTTTTGAATGGTCAATGGCACCATGGCTGTTGTATGCTTAGGGAAGGAGGGTAAAGAACTGAGATCAGCAAAGATTTCACCCTCTTCACAACTTTAAAAGATTAAGTCTGCCCAGTGTTGTTGTGGGGAAGTTCGATTGCCAATCACCTCCAGATTACCAAACTCCAGCCTTAGAGATTCAAATAAGAGAAGGAGAAGAATGGGTTAAAGAAGACAAAAGAACTTGGGAGTACCTGGCTGGCTCAGCCAGTAGAGCACATGACTCTTGATCTCAGGGTCATGAGTTCAAGCCCTGCACTGGGCACAAAGCCTACTTTAAAAAAAAAAAAAAAAAAAGACATGATCTAGAAATGACATGGGTTGGAGCATCAGTATTGACTGCTGTTTACTTTATTCCTGGTACTTTGAAGGGATCTAGTTGTAACATGCCAGACATTACAATTCAATACTAAGATAGATTCAGCAATTCACAATCCAGTTGACATCATTGCCACATTGTGAAAGAATTGATTCTTACTGTTTTTTAAAGATTTTATTTGAGAGAGAGAACACGTAAACAGGGGGAGGGGCGGAGGGAGAGAATCCCAAGCAGACTCTGCACTAAGCGTGGAGCCCAATGCAGGGTTGGATCCCACAATCCTGAGATCACGACCTGAGCCGAAACCAAGAGTTGGACACTTAACTGACTGAGCTACCCTGGTGTTCAATCCTTACTTCTAGACACCCCTAGCTAGAACATCAACTCTCTTCTGCATTTTCAGTGGGTCTAACAGTCCCCTGACTAAAAACTACATTGCCAACCACCACCACCCACCCACCCCCACTCCCACCCCTTGCTGCGAGGTGTGGCCATGTGACAAAGTTCTTGTCAATGGAATAGGAGCAGAAAGGATGGTGGAATTGCTACATCATTACTTAAAAAGAAATCGTTTGCCCTCAGTGTTCTCTCTTTCCCTTCCCACGTGCTGGAGTACACATGTGGAACTGAATCAGCTTCCGCCGTGCAGAGCACAGTAAAAGATGGCAGAGCACCAAGGTCAAAGGCACGAGGTCCCTGGGTAATTTTTATGGAGCAGAACAACTCCACAGCCTGAACCACAGACTTCCAGACTGTTCCATGAGAAAGGCAAACTTCCACTTTGCTTGAATGCCTTATTTTGGGATCTCTTGGAATGGTAGTTTCTACCCTATACCTAGCATATCTACATCAGACCCTCCAGGGAGGGAAACAAGGTTGCTGGAAACCACAGCTTGAAAGAATACATATTCTCTTATACTTTTCAATTTTGTGCTATATATGCATATTCCCTAGTTATTAAAAATTCGTCAATCAATTCGTTACTTTGTTAGTGCCTTTGTATCCTGGTTAAATCAAACAAAAACTAATTTCTCTTACTAGAGAGTGTTTTTTTGTCCTGGCAGAAAGAGGCATATTTTTTGTCCCTAGATCTTCAATATCTTGGCTTCTACCACCAATTTAGCAGATATTCCTAGAAGAATGTGGTAGCAGGAGCAGCAATCTACATCACCAAATATGATAACTAAGAACCAAATGCTCATGAGTGCTAATGAGACACAGTACTTTCTGTGCTGTCTTCTCCTTTTATTCCCCCTCTGCTCATTTGCTTCTTAATTACATAACAGTGAAGTCATAACAGTATTTGTCTTGCTCTGACTGATTTCACTTAGCATTATATTCCCGAGCTCCATCTACGCCATTACAAAAAGCAAGAGATAATTTTTACCTTCCCCCTATCATCATATCATCAAAGGAAACTTTATTTAGATGATTGCAAAATCATTTTTAAGGAAGCCAAAATTGATATATGATTCAGATGGGGAAGAAGGACATAATGACCCCATTAACAGTGGACGTGACTCTCATTCTGCAGAACGCTTCCTGGAGCTAGACCACATTCAGAATTGCCACTGATTTCGCAGGAAACTTCATACAAGAAAAAAAAATGAATTCAGAATTATTTCATCAGTGATCCCTGTGATTTGAGTTAGAACTTAATGTTATGTTTGGCTTCAATGGGAAAGTTACTGAAAATATTTTGGCAATGCCCAATGTTATAAAAAAATATATATTACGGATTACAACATCTAACATTTGCGGAATACTTTTACAGCCCTCCTTCTCTTACATAATGGATGTGAGCACAAGAAATAGAACCTCACTTAGGAACATGTGCTGAGTAATATGGCAAGTATATAATATAGGACAAAGTGTAGGAAAAGAATAAAATCATTGTCAACATTTATATAGCCATTCTGTTCCTTGCTCCTTTAGTACAAATGATTAAAAATGGTTTTTGAACCGCTCAATGAAATTGTTCCGAAAAGCAATCACCTGAGAGGCAGATGATTGGTGGGCCTAAGCCTTGGCAGAGAGGGGAATGTGAATGATTGACACACACCTTCTCCTGTTCTGGGGCATATATTTGAATCTGTAAACAAATACAGGGGTGTTCGGCTCTTGACTTAGTGAGCTATATTCAGAATCTTGATGAATTTGGAGGCTGAGAAAGAAAGGAAGAGAAGATTGGGAGCAAGAATCTGGGAAAGCAGAATGGAAGGCATGGCTTCTCACCACTCCACTTCTACTCCACCCCGACATTCCGGCCTCTGAACTCATTAGATCCTTGCAAAAAGAAGTGTTAGAACCAGAAGCTGAAACTTTCACATGATATTTTGTTGGACTAGGCACACATATGGTGCTGTCTTGAGACCCAGGTAAGAAAGGACAGAGTGGGACACCTGGGTGGCTCATTGGGTTAAAGCTTCTGCCTTCAGCTCAGGTCATGATCCCAGGGTCCTGGGATCGAGCCCCGCATTGGGCTCTCTGCTCAGGAGGGAGCCTGCTTCCCCTCTCTCTGCCTGCCTCTCTGCCTACTGGTGGTCTCTGCCTCTCAAATAAATAAATAAAATCTTTAAAAAAGAACAGAGTGAGATGGGCCTCTGTCTGTCAGATAAATAAATAAAATCTTAAAAAAAAAAAAAAAGGACAGAGTGAGATCGGTCGTTGTCTTAATTGCTGGGTTGGTGGAGCTAATCACGCCTCCATGTGCCTCGTGGGATGTAGCAGCAGGCCCTAGCAACAGGGTGGGAGCCTCCTTCAAACAGATTTTGAATAAGGGACTCCCAGCATCCCAAGAACATGAGCACATTTGAGCCTCAGCTCAATGTAAGAAATTTTATTCACAACCTCCAAATGAATTGATCAAGGTGTTGTTGTTTTTTTTTAAGGTGTTTTTTTTTTTTAAGATTTTATTTATTTGACACAGAGAGAGAGAGACAGAGAGGGAACACAAGCAGAGGGAGAAGGAGGCTTCCCACTGAGCAGGGAGCCCGATGCAGGACTTGATCCCAGGACCCTGGGATCATGACCTGGGCCAAAGGCAGACACTTAACAACTGAGCCACTCAGATGCCCCGGTGAAGATTTTTTTTTTTTTTAAGATTTTATCTATCCATTTGACAGAGATCACAAGTAGGCAGAGAGGCAGGCAGAGAGCAAGGAGGAAACAGGCTCCCCAGAGAGTAAAAGAGCTCAATGTGGGGCTCAATCCCAAGACCCTGGGATCATGACCCGAACTAAAGGCAGAGGCTTTAGCCCACTGAGCCACCCAGGAGCACACCCCAACCCCCCTGCCCTGTGAAGCTTATATGAAGGAAAGTTACCAAAGTCTTTTAGGTAGGCATGTATTCCAACTACATCTGGTTTACCCAAAAATACTCCATTCATTCCCAATTTTATATTCCATAGGTATTCCTCATTTTATAAAATGAGTATTTCAGAACAGTTGACTACAAATAAAATTAAATTATTTTCTAATGGAGGAAAAAATCCAATAAATTGGGTTTAGAACTTTTGATAATGGGGGAGTTGAGATGAATACTAGGTTAGAGCAGGCTGGGCACTGAAAAGCCAATGGAGCCACATGCCCTACTCTGAAATTATCCCTCCACTATTAGTCTCTGCCATAGTCGCCGTGTTCACAAAGACCAGATTTTTAAGCTCGTATTTGTGGGGCCTAAAGAATGAGACTGTAATAGCAACATTTCCTTTGGTACTATCACACCAAGTTAAACTTTACTTAAAGTTACATAGAACAGGAGCACCTGGCTGGCTCAGTCCATGGAGCACGCAGCTCTTGATCTTGGGAGTTGCGAGTTCAAGCCCCATATGGGTGTAGAGATTACTTAAAAGAATCTTTTAAAAAATTATGCAGAACAAATCAGTTCCATGTTCATTCCAAAAGTTTAGAATGTTTTATATCGCATGTTGGAATCCCTCTTACGGACCATGCTGATTAGCATGCAAGGACAAGATTCAAATCCATCAGTGGGAAATGAACCTATAATGGACCTCTCTTGTTTTTAACAGTCCAGTTTCTCCCCTCTTCTCTCCTGTAAGGAACCCAGTCCCAGTGTCTCAGGTGGGGCTGAGCTCTCACACGGCCAACATGACAAGTATGCAAGTGACCAGGGCAGGCCAACCAGAGTTCCCTGTTGCCTCAGTGTCTTTGCTTCTTTCAGAGATGTATGTGTGACCCAAGCAGAACACATCAGAATTGCTTCCAGGAGTTTTTGGTCGGAACTATTGGGATAGATTGTCCTTTGTGTTGGATTTGCTAAGTGGGAAGTTTAGGCATCTGGGACTGGAGAAGCCCAAATGAAGCTACAGGAGATAAGGAGAGCCAGGAGATAGGGAAACAGACCTAATGACCTCATTTGAACCCCTGGATTCAGTTATGTCTGAAGCCAACTTCATGTTGATTCCCCTTTCACCTCCTACCATCTACTCTGGAGCAGTAGGCTCAACTATTCCAATCCCAAATCAATATACTTGGCTCACCAGGAGGAAAACTCCCACCATTTCCCAGTCCTGGGTTCCGGGGGTTTGCTTCCAGGCAGTGGTGTCAAATGAAACTGGCGAGACAATAGCAACATACAAGCACATGATTCTTCATCTTCATTAACTTAGGTCAAAGTCAGGGAGTAAGACAACAGTTTAGAAGCACCCAGAAGTTCTTTCAAGGCCACAGGATCTAGATAATCCTTTTTATAAACAGGGATCGTTTTCCTTATGACACAAGTCTTACCTGTGGTCAGATCACTTCCAAAATGCCTCTCCAGATCGTCCTCCAAGGTTTAATTTGTTTACTTTTTTGCATGTGGTCTTTGCCATTATCATAAAGAAGGTGTTCTTCCACAGCTAGGAGAAAGCAACATAGAATGGCTTTTTCCCCATAATCATTTAGTCTTTCGAAGTTAAATTTTTTTAATTTTATGTTTTTCTTATTCTATTTTTAAATTTTTCCTCTTTCCTATTTTATCATTTTTAACTATTTTATCTTATCAATACCTTTAAAAACTCTTTTTAAATTTTTCATTGTTACAGTCGCATTCTTTTTTTTCTAAGATTTTATTTATTTATTTGACAGAGATAGACAGAGATGTCTAATCAGATAGACAGAGATGTCAAGTAGGCAGAGAGGCAGGCAGAGAGGAGGAAGCAGGCTCCCTGCTGAGCAGAAAGCCTGATGCAGGGCTCGATCCCAGGACCCTGGGATCGTGACCTGAGCCCGAAGGCAGAGGATTTAACCCACTGAGCCACCCAGGCACCCCCACATTCTTTTTTAAAGATTGTTTTTATTTATTTGACAGACAGAGATCACAAGTAGGTGGAGAGGCAGGCAGAGAGAGAGAGAGAGAAGAGGAAGCAGGCTCCCTGCTGAGCAGGGAGCCCAAGATACAGGGCTCCATCCCAGAACCCTGGGATCATGACCTAAGCTGAAGACAGAGGTTTTAACCCACTGAGCCACCCAGGTGCCCCTGTTATAGTCATTTTTTATCCCTTCATTGTATTTAACCTTATTTTTTGGATACAATTAGGGTTTTTTTTGTTCTTTAAAATTTTGGATACAATCTCTTCTAACAGATCAAAATATACCCTAAATCTAGCACATGGCTTTGTTTTAATCTCCAGCCTGATCACATTCTTTCCTCTTTTTTTTTCTTTTTTCAACCAACTTCATACCTTATCTATTCCTTTTTTAGAATCTTTTTTTAATTTTCATCTTTACAGTTATATTCCCTCCCTTCATCATGTTTACCCTTATTTTTGTATATATATAAGTTTTTCTTTCTTTAAAATTTTGGGAGGTAGTTTCTTCTAACAGACCAAAATACACCCAAAATCAAGGGTGTGGCTCTGCTCTATTCACCAGTTAATATATATATATTTTTCTTTTTCCCCCCTTTTTTCTCCCCCTGGTTTCAGGTCTCTTCTAATTTGGTTAGTGTATATTTTTCTGGGGTCGTTGCTACCCTTTTAGTATTTTGTTCTCTCATCTATTCTTTTTTTTAAATTTTTTAAAGTTTTTATTTATTTATTTGGCACAGAGAGAGATCGCAAGTAGGCAGAGAGGAGGAAGCAGGCTCCCCACTGAGCGGAGAGCCCGACTCGGGGCTCAATCCCAGGACCCTGAGACCATGACCCAAGCCGAAGGCAGAAGCTTTAACCCACTGAGCCACCCAGGCGCCCCCTCTCATCTATTCTTATCTGGATAAAATGACAAGGCAGAAAAACTCACCACAAAAAAAAAGAACAAGAGGCAGTACCAATGGCTAGGGACCTAATCAGTATGGACATTAGTAATATCTAAGAACTAGAGTTCAGAATGATGATTATCAAGGTGCTACCTGGACTTGAAAAAAGCATGGAAGATATTAGAGAATCCCTTTCTGAAGAAAGAAGGTGTTCTGTCATCAGAACACCTGTAGGGAGGGGCACCTGGCTAGCTCAGTGGGTAGAGCATACAACTTTTAATCTTGGGGTTGTGAGTTTGAGCCCCACATTGGGAGTAGAGATTACTCAAAAATAAAATCTAAAAAACAAAAACAACAACAAAAAAAAGAATACCCGTGGGGAAAGACCACATCACAATTTTAATGAAGCTTGAACCACCCCATGTTTAATCCTGGGGTGAACCCAGGATTCTTGTCTCCTCTTGCCTTTGTAGTCACAAAAACAAACTTTCTGCAGTCCCTGCCCATCTCTCTTCCTTGTTTTGTCTCTTCCAAAACTTCTGGCTGACGCATTCATTTTGCCCTGAATTTGCTATTTAACTTATTTTATCTTTACTAACTAATATGGCTAGCTTTTCTTCCTCCTGCGTAACACATTCCATCTGAAGTTCTCTTTTAGACCAAAATTGTTCATTTAACCCCGTGAACTTCCCAGCTTCCACGAGCCAATAAAGTCTTCTTTTCCATAAGCCCATTTAAGGGAGGGTTTCTTTCACTAAAAAGTGATTCTACCTCCTGCCACAATGTGCTGAACCATTCAACCCTTCTCAGGGGTTTTCATAGCTATAGCCAGTTATCATGATGTTCCCTATTACAATTCTGGAGATGAAGGAAAGCATGGTAGCGTGAGCACACACTTGTGCCTCCTCCCAAGCACTAGAAATATAACAGTGAAAGAATACAGTAAAAAGGTATTAACTCCCCCCCCAAAAAAAAATTGGAGAGGAAACAGAAACAAAGACTATTCCACAAACTTATGGAAGATTGAAAAGTAAATGGAGAAGTCATAACCAACCTAACAGAACAGAGGAAGTTGAAATTCAAGCATCTCAGAGGGGGATTTCCAATGAATAATGAGCTAGAAACTGAGAGTCTAAGTGCTTGGACCACACAAGATAGAAGTGAAGGTGTGACTCCAAAAGTAATATGACTGGTGGACTGTATGTGGAAAATGGTTGGGCCTCTAGTGCCCAACCCCCTTCTCAATTCTAAGGCACCTGAAAAGTACCACTTTACAGGAGAATGGAGGTTCATATTCTGGAGAAATTAACCCAAGAGGCTCTGGACTTGAAAACTAAGCCACATGCAGGGTAAGGACAAGTCATCAAGTTGAAAATGGGAGTATCATGTAAGAAGCTAATACTGACCAATGGGGAGCCTCAGGCATGTCCCTCTCCCCTGCTCACACCCAATCAATTAGAGCTTCTCCTCTGAAGAAACTAGACAATCCCAGAGGAAAGACCTACAGACACTGACATTAGACAGTCCTCAAATAATAAGGCTGGTTCAGAACCCAGTGATCCTACAGCAAGGCCCTTCAAAGCCATAGACCTTGTCAATGCACCCAGAGTCTCCAAACAGCTTTTTCATGAGTCAATCTTAAGAATTAGTGGCCAGGCAATGAAGCCAAACATTTGAGAAAAAAGCATGAAAGAAGTATCCCAAAGCAAACAGAAAAATGGAAGCCAGAGAGTCCTTGACCCTGGAAAGAGTAAAGTCTAGTTACAATCACTGCTTTCTGAGGATGTTTGACCAGAAGAGTTAACATTACCAGGCCTACAAAGTTGCCTGGATTACATTCAGTTGCAAATAACAGAAAACCAGACCACAGTTGATTAAATAGCAGTTTTATTCTCACATAACAGGAAATTGAAGGTGTTCAGCAATATCCTGCTAGAACTCAAGCTCCAAGTTCAGGGATCTTTGTTTCTATCAAGAGTGCCTAGACCAGAACCGAGAATAGAGTAGGACTTAAATATAGTTAATTGAATGAATGAATCTCTTCCTCTTTTCTCCTTGCTCTCCTACTCCATCTCTCACCTCTTGCAGAAGAAAACCACAACATTTCAGTCATGTGAGGGACGTTTTTGCAAAAGATAGAATCGTCCCCTAGTTTCCAGTCTATGTTATACTATTGTCCAGCCAGCAAAAGGTATTATTAATCCTACACAACTATCTGAATGACCAGACTTTGAAGAATTATGCCCAAAAATGTGATGAAGAGAGTGTGGACAGCCTTTACTTCTGCCACTGTTGCTCATTGTATAGAAATAGATCCTTAATCACCTCTCCCACCAGCAAATGCTCCTGTGTTCTTTAGGCTGAAGTTTCAAGGAGAAGGAAGTAGAGTGGTTACGATAGACTGTGGTTAGAAGAACACATAGGACACAGGTCCGAAGCAGGACATATTTAAACAGCGGTTTTGATGTAGCCAGGTCCAAATTGTCTGTATAAATGTAAAATTACTATTTTAAAAATGCACTGAGTAATGGATGGAGCAGACATTCTTGACCGTAGCACTATTATTAAGATGTTATTTTCAAACTTGATGATTTTGGGAACTGGCAATAATTGGGTCCTGTTTGAGATAGATAAATACAGATAGATAGATAGATAGATAGATAGATAACCAGTCTAAAGTATACCAGATTAAGATCAAAGACAACATAATCACAAGATCTACAGGAAGTAGAAGTATCTATCCTCTAGTCTAGAACAGTATTTCTCACCATTAAAAAAAAAAAAAATCCTTCCCTTCTTTCAGTAAATACAAGAATCTCAGCTCCTACAGAAATTCATTTCCTGTCGCCCATGGAGACTTTGTCAAAACTTGACTTTCTTTAGCTACAATATGAAATTTCTTTAGCTAGGCAATCAAAAGCCAGCCTTTGAGCCGTCTCTGGGATAACTCTTCTCCCTGCATGATGGATCCTGAGTGCAAATGTTCCTTCCTCTCTAGCCACTGGGGTGTTGTGCTGCCATCACTGATGGAGTGGCTGGGTTTGTCCATTTCTTTTGAGTCATCAAATTTCTGCGCATGTGGCTCTTTGTCCCAGCACAGGCATCTATTCAGTGGTGTGCTGCTACATGTTGAACAATGTCTATGTCCAGCTCACAACATGCCCTCGGGCCGCTAACGGCACAGGACACTCCCTAGGGAGCCACTTCCGGGACGCCATGTTCCTCTGGAGATGCCCTCATGAATCCTCTTGAGTCTCTGGCTACTACAGAAGAGGAGAGCTTCTCAAAGATCTCACTGTGTTTTTCTCTGGTCTCTAACTAAATGAAGATAGGAGCCAGGGGTAGCCATGGGTGGACAGGGACTCGGAGAGTTACACTGAGTAGATTCCTGGTGATGTTCCACACCCACCCCTTGGGCCCTCTTCTTACACAGATTGTCATAGGCCAAGGAGGAGAGAAGCTGAGAGAACAGGAAACTTTGCTTCCCTGTCTTGGTCTGAGTCTCCAGTAGCTGCCCATCTATCTTGATAGGCCCCATTCACTTTTCAACAAATGTTTACTATTGTCCCTCATGTACAAAATGCACACTATGTATTTCAGGGAACGCAAGAGTGAACAAACCATGATCCTCATTTGTTCTCTGAGATTATGATCTAGAACAGGAGATATGTATACAAATTATGATTTTTTTACTATTGCTACCTTGTAAGTGTCAGAAGTATCTTTTAAAGAGTTATTTTATTATATATTTGAGAGAGAGAGCACCAGTGGGATGGGTAGAGGAAGAGGGAGAGAGAATCCCAAGCAGATTCCACACTGAGAGCAGAGCCCAATGCAGGGCTCCATCTCAGGCCCTGAGGTCATGACCTGAGCCAAAACCAAGAGTCAGATGCTTAGCCAACTGTACCACCCAGGCACCCCATCAGAAGAGTTTTTAAAAACAGATAACTCAAACTTCTCGTGTGGTCCTATCCTTCAAGTGCTTTGTAAGCATCTTCCATAGCTCATGCAGCTTGCATTTGGATTAATAATTTATAATTCAAAGAGATATGTCAGTCAGCATGAAAAGATATATAGATGGGGTGCCTGGGTGGCTCAGTGGGTTAAGCCTCTGCCTTCTATTCAGGTCATGATCCCAGGGTCCTAGGATTGAGCCCCACGTTGGGCTCTCTGCTCAGCGGGGAGCCTGCTTCCCCCCACCCCTGCTTCTGTCTGCCTCTCTGCTTACTTGTGATCTCTCTCTCTATCATAAATAAATAAAATCTTAAAAAAAAAGATATATAGACTAAACATGGAAAAGTAAAAATGGTTAATTTGTGACAGTGATGGAATTAGGGGGGATTTTCCCTCAATAGTTTTGATTTATATCACTCTTACATAATGATGTTTACGAATTTCTTATGCTTTAAGAAAAAAGGCTAAAACTTGTTGTCACCCACAACCTAGCTCCAGAGACTGATTCCCAAGTTAGCCTAGTTCATCTCTGAATTAATCTCCTGAGGATCTGAGAACTCTGTAGGACAGAACACTGCCAGCTTTACATGGTCATAGCAACATAGTTTTAAACCATTTGAGGATGTCTTATGTATCATAACATGAACTACAGTTTTAAAATGACAAGTGTTAGACCTTTAAAAAGTGATGTGCTCAGAAACAAAATCATCAGAACTCAGTTGTGTCTCTATGCACCAACAATGAAATATCTGAAAAAGAAATACAGAAAACAGTCCCATTTATAATAGCATCAAAAATAATAAAATACTTAGAAATAAATATAACCAAGGAGGTAAAAGATCTGTACACTGAAAACTGTAGACTTTGACGAAAGAAACTGAGAAAACACAAATAAGTAGAAAGACGTCCTGGGTTAATGGATTGGAAGAATTAATATTATTAAAATGGTCATACTGGGGTGCCTGGGTGGCTCTGTGTGTTAAAGCCTATGCCTTTGGCTCAGGTCATGATCCCAGGGTCCTGGGATTGAGCCCTGTATGGGCTCTCTGCTCAGCAGGGAGCCTGCTTCCCACCCCCGACCCTCTGCCTGCCTCTTTGCTTCCTTGTGATCTCTGTCTGTCATATAAATAAATAAAATCTTTTTTAAAATTAAAAATGAAAAAAAAAAGTTCATACTATCCCAAACCACCTATAGATTCAGTACAATCCCTATCAAAATTCCAATGGCATTTGACATTTGTCACAGAAATTTTTTTTAAATCCCAATATTTGTGTGGAACCACAAAAGACATCAAATAGCCAAAGCAATCCTGGGAAAGAAGAACAAAGCTTTAGGTATCATCCTGCCTTATTTCAAATTATATTACAAAGCTCTAGTAATCACAACAATATAGTATAGACATAAAAATAAACACATAAACCAATGGAATAGAATCAAGAGCCCAGGAAAACAAAACAAAACATGTATCTATGGCCCACTAATATTTGACAAAGGAGCCAAGAATATTCACGGGGGAATAGACGGTCTCTTTAATAAATGGTGCTGGGAAACTGGATAACCAATCATGAAAAAGAATGAAATTAGATCCCTTACACCACTCACAAAAATTAACTTGAAATGGCCTGGAACTATAAAACTCTTAGAATAAAACATAGGGGGAAAGTTCCTGGACATTGGTCTTGGCAATGACTTTTTGGATATGATACCAAGAGCACAAGCCACAAAAGTAAAACTAAGTGGGACTACAACAAACCAAAAAGCTTCTGCACAGCAAAAGAAACAATCGACAAAATGAAAAAGCAATCTATGGAAATGAGAGCAAATATTTGCAAACCATCTATCTAATAAGGGGTTAAAATCCAAAATGTATAAAGAACTCCTATAATGCAATAGCAAAAATAGTAATAATCATTTGCAAAATGGGTACTGGACCTGAAGAGACATGTTCCAAAGAACACATACAAATGACCAACAGGTACATGAAAAGACGCTCAACATCACTAATCAAGGGAATCAAATCAAAACCACAATGAGCTCTCACTTCACATTTGTTAGAAAGGCTATTTTCAAAAAGACAAGAGTCAAGTTCTAGGGAGAGTTTGGAGAAAAGGAGGGAACCCTTATACACTGTTGGCTGGAATGCAAATTGGTACAGCCGATATGGAAAAGCAGTTGGATCAAAAAATTAGATCTAACCATATGATCTAGTAACCCACTTCTGGGTATGCATCCGAAGGAAATAAAATCACTTGTCTTAAGAGTCATCTGTACTTCCATGTTCACTGAAGTATTATTTTTTAAAAGATTTTATTTATTTATTTCTCAGAGAGAGATCACAAGTAGGCAGAGCAGCAGGCAGAGAGAGAGGAGGAAGCAGGCTCCCCGCTGAGCAGAGAGCTGGATGTGGGGCTTGATCCCAGGGCCCTGAGATCATGACCTGAGCTGAAGGCAGAGGCTTAACCCACTGAGGCACCCAGGTGCCCCTGAAGTATTAATAATATCCAAGACATGGAAACGACCTAAGTATCTGTGCACACATGAGTGGATAAAGAAAACACACACACACACACAATTATTCAGCCATGAGAAAGGAAATCCTGCCATTTGCCACAACATGGAAGGACCTTGGGGGCATTTTGCTAAGTGAAGTAAATCAGACAGATAGATCCTGTATGATTTCTCTGATACATGGAATCTAAAGAAGCCTGACTCCTAGAAAGAGTGGTGATTGCTGGGGGATATGGGGGAAATAGGGAGCTGTGGCTCAGAAGGTACACACGTCCAGTGATAAGATGAATAAATTCTGAGGACCTAATGTACAGTATGATGACTATAGTTAATGACACAGTATTGTATACTTGAAAGTTGCTGAAAGAGGAGATCTTAAGTGTCCTCACCACACACACACACAAGGTAACTTTGTAAGATGATAACGGATCTGTTGACTAACTTTATTGTAGTCATGATTTTACAATATATACATGTATCACACCCTCACTCTGTATGCTCTAAACTTATACAATGTTATATTTCAGTAACATCTCAATAAAGTTGGGGGGTGGGGGAGAAACAGGATGTGCTTGCAGAACTCCTTTCTCAAGACCCATTTTACTTTTTTTTAAAAAAATATTTAATTTATTTATTTGACAGAGAGAGAGGTCACAAGTAGGCAGAGAGGCAGGCAGAGAGAGAGGGAGAAACAGGCTCCCCACTGAGCAGAGAGCCCGATGCGGGGCTCGATCCCAGGACCCTGAAATCATGACCCGAGCCGAAGGCAGAAGCTTAAACCACTGAGCCACCCAGGCGCCCCCCATTTTACATTTATTTATTTATTTATTTATTTTTTTTTTAATTTTTTTTTTTTTAAGATTTTATTTATGTATTTGACAGATAGAGATCACAAGTAGGGAGAGAGGCAGGCAGAGAAAGAGAGAGGAGGAAGCAGGCTCCCTGCCAAGCAGAGAGCCCGATGCGGGGCTCGATCGCAGGAAGCTGGGATCATGACCTGAGGCTTTAACCCACTGAGCCACCCAGGCGCCCCTAATTTTTTTTTTTTAAAGATTTTATTTATTTATTTGACAGAGAGATCACAAGTAGGCAGAGAGGCAGGCAGAGAGAGAGGAGAATGCAGGCTCCCTGCTATGCAGGGAGCCCGATGCGGGGCTCGATCCCAGGACCCTGAGATCATGACCTGAGCCGAAGGCAGAGGCTTAACCCACTGAGCCACCCAGGCGCCCCCCATTTTACATTTTTTTGATGCTGCTCATGAACAGCCCCACACGGACACACGAACAGCCAGTTAACTAGACAGAAAGTTTCCTTAGGGAAACAGTGTCAGCAGCAACACCATCTGCTAATTCACCAATGATCATTATCTTGATTACCTGTATTTAACAATTAGTAGTCCAAACCAAGGGTCCTCAAATGGGAACTGAGACTGCTAAGCCTAGGAAACATGCATCTGAGCCTTTGGCTGCCATCAAGCCACCCCTATTAACAACTTCCCTTACAACCTTCACAGATCCCCAGCCCCCCTAAAAGGCAAAGGGCCGGCAGTAGCTTTTTCTCTGCTGTAGCCTGAGGGCCTCTCTCAAGAAACACTTACACCACCTCCTCTCATTGACATCCTCCCCAACAGTTCTCAGCCCCCACTCGGGTCTCTCGGTGACCTGAGGCTTTCAGGGAAGTGCTGACTTAGAAGGTAGAGATCTCTGTGTTAGTGGGTGACAAGCCCAGGAGCGTATTTGAATCTTGGTGGCAAGTCATGTTATAGTGGTGTCGTATAATCCTTCATGGCTTCACAAAGTGTCCTGTACTCAGTATAGGCTGCAGTATAGGCTGCAGCCTGAATGGAAAAACAATCAGTAATAAAAATAGCATCTAATGTATGCAGCACGTACCCCATGCCAAGCACTCTGTTTACGTTTGTTAACTCACATAATCCTTACAGCAATCCTGGCAAATAAAGACTCTTACTATCCCATTTTATCAACAAGAAAAGTGAGGCTAAGAGGTTAAGGAACTCACATAAAGTTACACAGCTAGTAAATAATGGTTAGAATCAGGTTTCCTTGCCTGGTGAGCAATAGAAACCTACTTGAGCTAAATTCAGCTCCATCCTCCTACACAAAAAGGAGATTTAAGAACAGAGGGGTAGGGGCGCCTGGGTGGTTCAGTGGGTTAAAGCCTCTGCCTTGGGCTTAGGTCATGATCTCAGGGTCCTGGCATCAAGCCCCACACCGGGCTCCCTGCCCCATGGGAAGCCTGCTTCTCCCTCTCCCACTTCCCCTGCTTGTGTTCCCTCTCTTGCTGTGTCTCTGTCTCTGTCAAATAAATAAATAAAAGCTTTATAAATAAATATAGTTTTTTACAAGTATAGTTGAGCTGGCTGGAATATAAAAGAAATCCATGGGAGCCAGAGACAACCAGAGAAGTTAAGTGGTGAGTTTTCACCCTGAGGAGTCTGCTGATCCCTGGTGACCTAATACTTGAGATTTTTGTTTTGTTTTTTAAGATTGAGTGTAAGGGCTGCAAGAGAAAAGCTGGAGTCTTTCACAAGATGGGAGATCAGAACAGAAACCCTCGGCACTAGAATGCTCTAAGATAACCCGCTAAATGGATGATAGAAGAAAAAACTCACCCAGTGAAGTACAACGGGGAAGTCGGCATCTGTTTTAGCGCTGTGATCTCCCAACCACAAAGTGTGTACTATCACATAAATCCTGGACGTTCACGCTGCCTATCCTGCCAGCAACCCCCTACTCTGAAAACTTAGATAAAGCAGTCTTAGACTGCCAGGACTCCCAAGCCTTTAGGAGGTACCAAAAAAAATAAAAATAAAAATAAAAATTCTCTTTGCTGGGCACACTTTAAATCCAGGCTTCAGAGAATTTCCACAAACTCCCAAGGAGCGTGACCTCATCACCCTAAGTGAAAGTCACCAGAAACAACGAACAGCAAAATCTGCCTACCACAGATACAAATGGAAATTCAGCTTTTTCATAAATAAGACATCATAAAGACGTCCGTTCTCTCAAGGTGACGTACAGATTCAGTGCCATTTTGAATCATAACCCCCTCGGGTTTTTTTCCATTGAAACTTACAAGTTTCTTTTGGCATTTAGTTGGAAGAGCAGCCTGCCAAGTATAGCCAAGACACTCTTGAAAAACAGATGTGGAGGTTTGTTCTACTGAATATTAAGACCTTTGATAAAGCAACAATGTTAAAAACTTTGTGGTATTAACTCAGAGACAAATAGACCAACAGAACAGACTAGATAATCCAGAAATAGGTTTATAGGTGATATATATAATCTTTGACAGGTTATAGAAGCATGCACACAATATGATTGCTTGTAGATGAAAGGTGAAAATGGGAAAAATCAAGCAATATATTATTTAGGGATACATAAGTCCCTGGTAAAATTATTTTTAAAAGCAAGAAATAAAATGTGAACTTTTGCACCCACAGGGCTTGGGGAGAATGGGCCTGGAGAGTTGCTTGCAGCCATCAAAATATTGGTAACATTCTCCTTCTTAAACTGAGTGGAGAGTACAGACATGTTCAATTTATGATTGATCTTCAAACTGTACACATACATTATATAGGCACTTTTGTTTTAATATCTTCGTGGTTTTCATTTAAAGGTGACAAGTTTATTTTAAAAATCACCACATTTAAAAAAACAAGTTGAAAATCCATAAATAATACAGAATTAAAGTATCAACGTTGTATAGAGCTCCTATAAATCAATCAGATAAGTACTAGGACCAGGTTAGAAAATGAAAGAGAAGTCAAGAATAGACAATTTCAAACAAGAGGAAATAGAAGCAGCAGATAAACATACAGAGTAAAAAAAAAAAAAAAGTTTCACCAACCTAGTAGTAAAGGGAAATTAAAACTTAATACTTAAATACTATCAGGTCTCAATTTTTTTGTTTTGAAAGATTTTATTTATTTATTTATTTATTTATTTATTTGAGAGAGAGGCAGTGAGAGAGAGCATGAGAGGGGAGAAGGTCAGAGGGAGAAGCAGACTCCCTGTGGAGCTGGCAGCCCAGTGTGGGACTTGATCCCAGGACTCTGGGATCATGACCTGAGCTGAAGGCTCAGTTGCTTAACAAACTGAGCCAGCCAAGTGCCCAGATCTCAAATTTTAAGAAAGATTAAAAATATATCCATTTTTGGCACTGTACCACTGATAAACAGATAAATTAATACAAATTTGTGAGAAGCAATTTATCAATACCTATCATGAGTCCTACAGTGTTGATACCCCTGGTTAAATAATCCCACTTCCAGGAATCTGTTGTATAGAAATTATTCTTACACATCAACACATGTTTTTTGTTATGAAGAAGATAATATTTACTGAATGCTTATGCCTGAGCCAAGAATGGTTCTACACCATATGAAACAGGTGGTGTCACAGTCCTAATCTCACAAATAAGGAGACTTGAGCTAAATTATTGCCCCAGTTACTCAGCCTGCAGGTACTATGGCCCAATCCAAACCCAGGCAGTGTGATTCTAGAACCCATATTGTTAAGTGCCCCACCAAGCTGGAGCATTGCAGCATTGTTTCTAATTGTCAAAAATAAAACACAACAGGGGCGCCTGGGTGGCTCAGTGGATTGGGCCGCTGCCTTCGGCTCGGGTCATGATCTCAGGGTCCTGGGATCGAGCCCCGCATCGGGCTCTCTGCTCCGCAGGGAGCCTGCTTCCTCCTCTCTCTTTGCCTGCCTCTCTGCCAACTTGTGATCTCTCTCTCTCTGTCAAATAAATAAATAAAATCGTTAAAAAATTAAAAAATAAAACAGAACACTTCTTTAATACTCAATAAACAGTGTGAGACAATTCATGGAGAGGAAATGAAAGGAAAAAAAAACTAGCAACAACTTAATGACCAACAACAGGTGAATAACACAATAAAATATGGTACTATATTTATGTGCGATGAGAGAGGGGAGATTACTCATTTCAGAGAAATGTTAGTACATGGGAGAAGAGGCACTTTAGAATTAAAGAAACGTGACATTATGGTTCAGCACAAATGTATTACTGTTAAGATTAAACTAAAAATGAAAGTCCTACTTATGGTAAATTAACTGCACATCTTGTAGGCAAAAGGAGAGCACTTCTGCCTTTCTATTTTAATTTAGTGTGAGTAGATATGTTCTCATTGTCCAAATATCAAACAAGAATAAAAATACACACAGTAGAAAGTCTCAGTCCTGCTCTGTCCCAAATCCATTTGCCCCCTCATCCATAATCCCAATACAGCTCATCAATACTAGTATTTGGTTTAGCCTTCCAAGGGATTGTTCCTGGTCAAAGAGGATAACTTTCATCTTTTATTTTTACACACATAATAAAATACTAGATGCGTTTTTTTCCAGCAACTTGACTTGTTTACATTCAGTCTGTCTTGAAGATCTTTCTAAATCAATACAAAAAGCACTTACTCATTCTTTTTAATAGCTGTATAATATTCCAAAGTAGTCATACCATAAATTATTTAACAAAGCCTATATTAATTGGTATTCGTGTTGCTTCCAATTTTTTGCCATTACAAAAAAAGTTGCAATGAATAATATTTCTTAGATACTATCTCTAGAAATCACTGTTGCAAATGTAGTGCTGGGGCACCTTGGTGGCTCAGTTGGTTAGGCAACTGCCTTTGGCTTGGGTCATGGTCCCAGGGTCGTGGGATCGAGTCCCACATCCAGCTTCCCCTCCTCTGCAGGGGGCCTGCTTCTCCTTCTCCCTCTGCCTGCCACTCCCCCTGCTTGTGCTCACTCACTCTCTCTCTCCTTTTCTCTCTCTGTCAAAGAAATAAATGAAATCTTAAAAAAAAAAAAAAGTGGAGTACTGGGTCCAAATGTATGTCCATTTATAGTTTTGATGGATCCTACCAATCCGTAATGCACTACAACTTTATACCATTAGGTCTTCCTACCCAAGAACGTGGTCTGCTTTTCCATTTGTCCCAGCCTTCTTTTGTGGAGGACAACACATTTTGAAACACTACTTTTTTTTTTTAAGATTTTATTCGTTTATTTGAGACAGTAAGAGAGGGAGAGAGAGCACAGATGGAAAGGAACAGGAAGAAGCAGACTCCCCATTGAGCAGAAAGCCCAATTTGGGGCTTGATCCCAGGATGCTAGGATCATGACCTGAGCTGAAGAGAGAGGCTCAACCGACTGAGCCACCCAGGCGCCCCAGAACCTACTACTTTTCAAAAAGCAATGCATATACATAAAACCATATATCAATGATTTTGGTTATGCAAAAAAGGGGGAGGGGTAAAAGGAAATAGTTCATTATATTACCATGAATCCATCAGGGCAGGTGGGATGATGAGTTACATGTGTTACCTCTCGTTTTTTTTTTTAATCCTTTTCTGCATTTTCCAATTTCTTGCTTTATTTCATTTTGATACAATGACATGATTAGTTTTTAAATAAGCGTTTTTTAATTAAGTGTCATCTAGCCCAGTCTTTTGCCTTCAGTCTGCCAAGATGAGACAACTAAAGCAAAAAGCTTAAGTGACAGGCCTGGGGTCCCATTAAACTAGTCAGCTTGGTTGGAGGACAGTTCAAGGTTCCTGCCTCCCAGCATAGGACTTTTTTTGTTCCCCACTTCTCATACTTCTCTGCGTTATTTGGCAACACTGGAGGTTTTGGTTACTTTGTAAGCTTTGGGAAAGTGGGACTCCATAAATTTCATTCTGTTTTGATGTGGTGTTTTTAATCTTGATTTAGTGCTGAGTTTTTCGTCTGTTTGTTTTTAAAGGATGTTTGTTTGTTTATCAGAAAAAGAGAAAGCAGAGCGCGAGCAGGGGGAGAGGCAGACAGAGGGAGAAGCAGGCAGAGGCAGCAGCAAAACTGACGGGGGACTCCATCCCAGGACCCTGGGATCATGATCTGAGCTGAAGGCAGACGCTTAACTGACGGAGCCACCCAGTCATGCCTAGCGGTGAGTTTTGATACAACTCTAGGCCGTGTTTTTGTTTTAAGATTTATTTATTTTTGAGAGAGAGAAAGAACGAGAGAGCAGGGGGTAGGGAGGACAGAGGAAGAAGGAGATAAAGAATCTCAAACAATCCCTGCTGAGCACAGAGCCCCACACGTCTCACAACCCTGAGACCATGACCTGAGCTGAGTCAGCTGCTTAACAGACTGAGCCACCCAGGTGCGCCTGGGCTGCATCCTGAAAATGAGGTCACCCTACCCCTGTGATAAATATCTCCTGAGAAACCCAGGTATCCTCATCACTTTCCGGAAGACTAAGCTAAATGCAGTTCAGTCTGGCTAACTCTGGCCCAAGCACCACATCTTCACTTCCCAAATGTCCACCTGGTTCTTCACAAGTGAGGTCTACCTGCACTATAGAAAAACAATTATGAGGCTTTTGCTTGGCAAAACCTGGCCCAGTTTTATGACCAATAACCCCAAGGCAATAAACACATTGGAAATTGTACGTTCCAGGAAAGACATCGTTTGATAGAAAACGTGACACATGGTAAAGGATAGGAAGCAGGTAGAACTGGGCATATATGGATTTTCTAGAAGCCTGAAAAGGAAGCGTAAGTCTGCAGTTATACAAAGAAGAATTTTCCTTTTATTTTTTTGAATTTTTTTTTATTTTTTTTTGTATTTAGTAAGCTCTACACCCAGCGTGGGGCTGGAACTCACCACCCCAACATCAAGGGTCCTATGTATGTTCCACTCACTGAGCCAGCCAGGTGCCACTATTTTTTTTTCTTTTTTCTTTTAAGTAAGCTCTGCACCCAACATGGAAGAAAAAAAAATATTTTATTTGAGATCTCAGATTGGCCAATAACTTTTCAAAGTAATAAAGATTTAGCATTATTTGTCAGGGAAAAAATAGCGAGATAAATCCATGAAAAATTGGCCCTGAGAGTTAGTTTCTTTGAGATGAAATTGTGAAGTGCCTAGATGAAGCAAATTCTCTTTTTGTTCTTACATCTTATATCAAGGGATAAGTTCATGAAAGACCAATCAAGAAGCAGCCATGTCCTTGTTCTAACTTTGACCTTTCTCAGAGAAGAATGTGGTTTTGCTAAAATAAGAAAAGAATCTATTAAGGTCATGCTGTACTTGATTGTTATCTTATAAAATTTGGCAGAAATTCTGCCCAAAACCTATCAGCCGCGCTGACAATCCCAAAGAAGAATTTGTTTAAACTGATGCCATTGTTGCTGGTGTAGAATCTCATCTTAGGAAACTTGACAGTCTTGGGAAACCACAGTTTAGAGATGTATAATTTGATTTTCTATGGGACAATTTAAATCAGAATTTCTGAAGGGAAAAATTCTAATATAGAGACTCATTGAAGGAAAAATTTACTGCAAATTTCCTTTAGGGGATATTTGCTATGTGGTATAAAACATTTTTCCCCCTCTTTGGTCAATTCTTATAATATATATTTTTTTAACAAAGCCCTTTGAACTACATATTTGGGGAAGGAAAGTAGGAAGGAAAGGAAGAAAGAAAGGCCTTAAAATTCTGGGGAAAATAAAGGGGTACTCCGTTACCTTAGGGGCTCATCCTGGACAAAATGACAAGCAAGTCTCCTCCCCCGCTATCACACCTCCCAGTATCATACTCTCAGTACCCTTTCTCGTATTGCTTCACACTCTTGTTTCTTGGCCAGATATCATCTTATAAACAAATCCTCATTAAGATGGTGTACCTTTCCAGGGGCGCCTGGGTAGCTCGGTTGGTCAGGCGTCTGTCTTAGGCTCAGGTCATGATCCCGGGATCCTGGAATTGAGTCCCACAGCAAGCTCTCTGCTCCCTGGGGAACCTGCTTCTCCCTCTCCCTTTGCCTGCTGCTCCCCCAGCTTGTGCTCTCTCTGTCAAATAAATAAAATCTATTTTTTTAAAAAGATAACTTGCCGGGGCGCCTGGGTGGCTCAGTGGGTTAAGGCCTCTGCCTTCGGCTCAGGTCATGATCCCAGGGTCCTGGGATCGAGCCCCGCATCCGGCTCTCTGCTCAGCAGGGAGCCTGCTTCCTCCTCTCTCTCTGCCTGCCTCTCTGCCTACTTGTGATCTCTGTCTGTCAAATAAATAAATAAAATCTTTAAAAAAAAAAAAAAGATAACTTGCCTTTCCAAGGAATACTCACATTTCAAAAAGGTTTCTAAAGACCAAAAGGCACCGAACTCTGACACTGGCACTTCAGGGCTTAGGCGAGGTTGCTGGGGAACATAGGAGAGGCCCGCAGCATTCCTGATTCAAATACCCAGGCTGGTCACACAGGCCACCTGCTGAAAGTGAGTGCCAGTCCACCAAAATGCCAGAGAAACACAATTTCGCTCATTTCTATGTCCAAACAAAGTAAGAAAGAAAAGATTTAAACTGATGGCCGATACATTTTATTTTTATTTTTTGAAGCAAAAAATCAAGCCATGGCTCCAAATCATATTTCATCCATTTCATTGAATGCATTCAAAATATATTTAATTATTAGACAGAGGGGTTCACGAAATATTCATAGAAAAATAATAAATGAAGCTATCTACCACACAATGCATACCTCACTATGAGAAATAATATTTTCAATTATAAATTTTCTTTTCTGTTAACTTGTCAGCTTACTGAGTTTTCCTGGATTGGGAGCAATGAAAACTCCTACCCACTCTTACCCAGATTGTTAGATTTTCATTCTCCTGACTTAAAAAGATGTTGGGCATCTTAGAGAGATTCATAAGTTACACAGGATAAAAATATGTAAATGAAGAGCAGTGAGACAAATGGAAATGAAGGTAAGAAAATAAAGGCATGATGCGGTTAATACCCAAAAGCCATGCCATGAGGATCCTTCCTGTTAAAACAGATGGACTGTGTTTTTGGTTTTGAGCTTCCAGCAGCCAAGCAAGAGAAAAATCTAGATCAGTTATTAAATCAGAAGTCAAGTTGGAGTTCTATTCGCGGAGCCCAAGTCAACAGGACCCAGATGTTGTTGAACGCAACATCATGCATTTATTTGAGCTCCTCCATGAATCTGGTACCAAGGACCGAGATGCAGAATTGTAGCAGGGAAAAGTCAAGCTCCATTTAGGAAAGAGCAAACTCCTCACCAAATCTGATGGCTCCAGGGGATTCACAGACCAACTGCAGGAAGGGCCAGCCTCTGGAGGTTAGAGCTGCCACTTGGCTCATCCCCATCCAGCAGGGGGAAAAAAATGTCCTAGGGGCCCCAGGGTAGCTCAGTTGGTGGAGCATCTGACTCTTGATTTCAACTCGGGTCATGATCTCAGGGTCTTGAGATGGAGCCCCATGTCAGGACACCCTACACTGGGCATGGAGCTTGCTTAAGATTCCCTTCTCCCTCTGCCATCCCACTCCCCTAATCCCCCACCCTTGCTCGAGCTTCCCCCCCAAAAAAGAGTCCTAAAACAACCACCAAGAATTCCATACCAAAAATGAAAGAAAGATAGAAAGAAGGAAGAGCATTCATGACACAAAATGAAGAACCGTAAGGAAGTGAAAAATGAAGTCAGCAAATGTATGGTTGATCATTGGAGAGGATTAGACAGGAAGAATGTGTGTCGGGATCAAAGGTACCCCGGATACATTGGGGAATAATTTATTGAATACACAGAAATATACCTAAAGGCTAAAAGCAAATATGCCAACATACTAACAGCTCTCTCTCAGTTCTGGGAAGTGAGAAAACTTTGTGTTTTATACTTATCTGCATTTCTTAATTATTTAAAATTTTTTAAAAATAAAAATAGAAGAGATGATAGTAGAAGGGGGTACATTGGTAAGAGAGTCCTGGAGAAGATGGGTTTTGAGGCAAATATAAAAAATGGACTTTGGATGGTCTCGGAGGAGAGTGGCCAGAGTAAAAGATGGGGAGGAGCTTTCTGTTTTGAAACAGACCCTGTTTTTGAGAAGCTAATTAGGGATATAAAAATTACCAAGTGAAACACCTAGATGCTAATACAGTCACAAAGAACTGAAAGTTACATCACTGGTCACTAATAACAGAGAAAGCAAAAAGAAACTATTTCAGAATAAATAATTCAGAGTTTTTCACATGACTCAACCTCAAATACACTTCTTTTTCTTCCTCACTCAACCTCACCCATACCTATACCATTGCCATGTCTTTGATTTCTTTGGAATGCTCTAGAAATAAGAGGAAGGAAGGAAGGGAGGAAAGAAGGAAGGGTAAAAAGGGGGAGGTAAAGTGGAATGGACAGCAAAACTAAGGGGACACAGGGAGAGGGGAGAGAAGTGAGTTCAATATATATGTAGATAATTCACTAATGGGCAAGAGTATCATGAATCCTGGAAAAGAAAGAAAAACCAAGTAAGTCCGCAATAGATTGTTCCACGATATCATCTTAGAAAGTAAGAAATCTTAGATTTTGAGGGACAAAAGCAAAGGTTGCCCTAGAAGGATACATGGCAAGTCTCTCACCCTGAGATTAAAATACACCTGAACATTTTGGGCTCTGTTGGGTTGGCTATTTTTACGAGCACGTGGTTACAACAAATCCTGTTTCTATCACCTCAAGTTCTTGATGTCATTTGTGTGTTAGAGTCCTTTTCTTTAAAAAAAAAAATTAAAGATTTTATTTGAGATAGAGTGAAAGTGAGAAAGAGAGAGAGAGAGAGAGAGAGCACAAGAGGGGGGTGGGCAGAGGGAAAGGGGGAAGCAGACTCCCTGCTGAGCACAGAGCCCGATGTGGGATGCAGGGCTCAATCCCAGGACCATAGGATCATGACCGGAGCTGAAACAGACGCTTAACTGACTGAGCCACCCAGGTGCCCCAGGTCCTTTTCTTTCTAAGTATAGTTCATTATCTTGGTATCTTCGGATACCATGTATCAATTAACAGGATAAGCCACGGGACACCTGGCAATAGATGCTGTTAGCACAGCTGCAGAACTCATCTATGCTGTAAATCTGCATTTCAATTTTGTCTTTTAGTGTTTGAATGAAGTATGATTCCATTATGATGCTATTGAGCACATTTGTAATGGGAGCATTCGGAAGCCCTCCCTCTGGGGTAAAATGCTTCAATTGCCCTTCCCCCACCACCCCAGAGTATTGAAGACCAGGATCTGTCGCCTGGTTTCAGGCAACTATAATGTGAGGTCAGAGTCAGGTACTTCAAGTCCTGCAGATCAAAAAGCAAAACGCCATATTGACAATTTTCTTTAAGGGAAAAAAAATGCATATATTTTTACTCTAATTACTGTATCTTAGTCCTTAATGATGTATGTCTTTTCCAGAGAAAATTTAAAAAGAAAGTCTGATGCAGATAAAATGTTTAAATGAAGGGAGAAAGTGAGAACATTCAAATCACTCTGAAATAATGATAAATTATAACAGCTTCCAACAATTACTTAGTTCTTATGAAAAATATTCACCATGGCAACCACGGCATCAAATTGCTCTTAAATAGGTCCTGAGCCATACGCCAAAAAAAAAAAAAAAAAGAAGGAAGAAAAAGAAAATTTTTCTCCTAGACCCATATTGCTCAGTTTATAGCAAGGAGGTAGCCTGCAGTCACATGATAATACAAACATAATACATGAGCACCACGCTTTCTTTGTTACACAACACCTCATGTAGCTCATGGATGTGTTCCTGATGCAGAATCACTTCAATGATCTTGATCTCCTTCTGGACATTTCAGAAAGGACTCCCAGACTATTTATATGTGAAATAAGAGGTCTTCAGCGACCAACGTGGAGGGATCCCTTCTCTCATGGAATTACTGAAATAGTGTTAAATTCTTGAGGTCCCTTCATTATCACAAGGCTCCTTCCATACTATGATTTCATATTATAAATGAAAATATATGAGTTTAAAGGAAATAATCTAATATGTGGACAAAGATATAAGCACAAAGATATACAGTGCAGCACTATAATAATCAAGAAATTAGAGCATGTTCTTACTCTTTTATTCCTTTCAAAATAATTTTTTAATCCTTTTTTTTTTAAGATTTTATTTATTTGACAGAGAGATCACAAGTAGGCAGAGAGACAGACAGAGAGAGAGGGGAAAGCAGGATCCCTGGTGATCAGAGAGCCCGATGTGGGGCTCGATCCCAGGACCCTGAGATCATGACCTGAACTGAAGGCAGAGCCTTAACCCAGGTGCCCCAATTTGTTAATTCTTTTGTTAACATATAATGTGTTATTTGTTTCATGGAATTAGTCTTTTATTCTTTTTTTCAAGATTTTATTTATTTATTTGACAAAGAGAGACACACACACACACAGAGAGGGAACACAAGCAGGGGGAGCTGCAGAGGGAGAGGGAGAAGCAGACTCCCCACTGAGCAGAGAGCTTGATGAGGGACTCGATCGCATAATACAATTTTACAAATTTAAGGTGGGATGGTTGTGAAGAAATAATCTGACTTAAAATATAGGCTACATGGTTTACAAAAAAATTCACTTTGGTAGAGGACTGGAGAGTAGTTACTGGCCAGACCATCTGATAGTGAAGTATAATGCAAGACCATTGGGAGTGCTCACTGGGAGAGACACACGATATTAACAAAGGTATTACAGGCTGAGAAAACATGGCATGATCTCAGATACCATACCCAAATCAATAATCAAAGGGTCGGGCGCAGCATTGCCCCGTTACTGTGCAGAACCTCAATCTAGCTGTTTCTCAGATGCACAGCTCTGCAGGGGATGGTCCAGGAAGCTAAGAATCATTTATTATGTGACAACTGTTTACTTTCTAGAAGAGGATCAGCAAACTATGACTCACAGACCTAATCTGGCTCACTGCCTGTTTTTGCAAATAAAGTTTTATCGGAACACAGCCACACCTATGTATTCATTCATTCTCTGTGGCTGTTTTCAAACCACAATGGCAGAGATGAGTAGTTGTAAAGAACACCCAAAGGGCCAGCAAAGCCTGAAATATTTACTATCCGGCCCATTACAGAAAACATTTCCTGACCCCAGCTCTAGAGCAATGCCAGAAAGGCCAGCCTGTCTTATCTATTTATATTTAAGAGAGAATACACCTGAATTAGAATTCAATGATTAAGTAGATGATGTTCTGTTTTGTAAAGAACAGTGTGCATGCCTAAGGCTTTTGTAAATATGAAACTCCCGTGTGTTTGTTTTATTTATTTATTTTTTTAGATTTTATTTATTTATTTGACGCAGAGAGAGAGATCACAAGTAGGCAGAGAGGCAGGCAGAGAGAGAGAGAGGGGGAAGCAGGCTCCCCGCAGAGCAGAGAACCTGATTTGGGGCTTGATCTCAGGACACTGGGATCATGACCCGAGCCAAAGGCAAAGGCTTTAACCCACTGAGCCACCCAGGTGCCCCCACCAGTTTGTTTTATAAGGAGAGAGTTGGAGAGGAAACTGTGAGCTCTGTCTTGAATAGGATAAGCATTGGGTGTAATGGTCCACTCAAGCTTCTAGTTGGGATATTTGTCAGGCAGATGGAGACAGAAGCCTGATTCTTGGAAGACAGGACAAGACTGGAGGTGTCGATTTGGGAGGCATCAGTCATAAAGTGCTCTTTTGAGTTCATAAAAATTTAGAAAGCCCATGAAAAAAATAGGACTCTGCATATCACTCCCGGCTTCTAGGTACAAATACTAGGGAAGCCCTCACAAGACGGTATGTGTGTACACAAATGCACACGGCAAGATTGTTTGCTGTGGCTGTGAAAATTTGAAAACAAGCTCACTTTCCATCAATGGAACAGGGAAAAATGAATTGCATATACATTTCAGGCTCAACTGCCCAACACTAGAGAAACCAATAATTTGAATTACATGTAACACCATGAACTAATCTCATGAATATAAAGTTGAGTTAAAAATCAGGTTGAAGAAGACTGTTTCAAATATCGAGGGGCACAAAATATACACTTTGGCAGAGGTCCAATAGGTTAAAATCAATATTTAGTTGAAGACCCAAAAGATAAATGTCAACATCTAAGAATAGCTTCTGGGGACAAGAATGAATCTGAAATTACCCTTAAGATGTTGTTAATTTAGGAGCGCCTGGGTGGCTTGTGGGTTAAAGCCTCTGCCTTCGGCTTGGATTATGATCCTAGGGTCCTGGGATCGAGCCTGTGTCAGGCTCTCTGCTCAGCAGGGAGCCTGCTTCCCCCTCTCTCTCTGCCTGCTTCTCTGTCTACTTGAGATCTCTGTCTGTCAAATAAACAAATAAAATCTTTTTTAAAAAAGATATTGTTATTTTAGTATTAATTTTAGTAGCAATTGCATCCTAGTACATAAACAATCATCTCTTTAGTGGGGTCAGGTGCTGTTTTGCTTCTGCAGACACTGTTCTCCCTACAAGTGATGTTAAATGGATACATTTTCACCTGAATCTCGTGCGTGATTGTGCGTGATGTATATAACATACATATATACATATATATGTATTTTACATATATACATATATGTATATACATATATATACATATATGTATATATACATATACATACATATATATGTTTTTTTAAGATTTTATTTATCTATACATATCTATATATCTATATCTATATATATAGATATCTATATATATGTATCCATACATATCTATACATATATATCTATATGTATCTATCTCGTGCGTGATTGTGCGTGATTTTGGAGTTTTCCCTCTTGGTGAAATTTTGAGATGGCACAATTGACATCCTGATGTATCCTCATTAAAAAAAAAAAGATATTTCCAGTAAGACTTTTTCTTAACCAATTCATGATCTGAATGGAATTGTAAGGGGCGCTTGGGTGACTCAGTCGGTTAAGTGGCTGCCTTCAACTCAGGTCATGATCCCAGGACCCAGCAGGAAGCCTGCTTCTCCCTCTACGACTCCCCCTGCTTGTATTCCTTCTCTCGATGGCTCTCTCTGTCAAATAAATAAATAAAAATCTTTTTAAAAAAATAAATAAATAAAATAAAACTAGAAATTAGGGACATCTGGGTGATTCAGTCAGTTAAGCATACAACTCTTTTTTTTTTTTTTTTCCCGGTATGACAGAGATCGCAAGTGGGCAGAGAGGCAGGCAGAGAGAGAGGTGGAAGCAGGGTCCCCGCTGAGCAGAGAGCCCGATGTGGGGCTCGATCCCAGGACCCTCGGATCATGACCTGAGCCGGAGGCAGAGGCTTTAACCCACTGAGCCACCTAGGCGCCCCAAGCATACAACTCTTGATTTTGGATCAGATCATGATCTCAGTCAGGGTCATGGGATTGAACCCAACATCAAGTCCCACACTGTGCATGGAGCCTGCTTGGGATTCTCTCTCTTCCTCTTCCTCCTCCTTTCCCACCCTCTAAAAAAACCCCTAAAAATTAAATAGAGTTCTTAAAGATTATTATTTTTTTAAAGATTATTTTAAAGATTATTATTTTTTTAGAGAGGGGACAGGGACAGAGGGGGAGGGAGAAGGACAGAGTTGGTCTACCCAACTGAGTGAGCCACCCAGGCTCCCCAAGATTGTTTAATGTTTTGGATTCTAGTATATAAATAGTTGGACAATTATTAAAATTAAGATATAACCTAATCTCTATTATTCTGACTTATATTTTTATTTTATAAGGACTTCCCTTTATTGACATGGTAAAAATCTATTATTCTTCCTAAAATTGTCTAGCAAATTTACTGAATATTTGCATTAACTGTCTCTTTCCCTATTTAGCTGTTGACAAGTTCTCATTTTTTTACATACAATTAGCAGCTTTCACAATCATCAATTACTGCAACATATTCCTCTTGCAATAATAAATACATTTACTTCAACAACTGATATAATTTCAACACACAAAAACATAGAGATTTTTCACTTCAAGTTACATCTAAATGTTAAGCTATATTTGAAAATGCAATTTTAGATATTAACAATAAATCCAAATAACATCTTGTTTGAGTAACTGATAGGACAGCACGGATTAGCCAGCCGTAATGGTGCCCATGAGATTACATGACCCGTGTGTGATCACACCTTGAGCCCCTGAACTGAGTGCCAAAGAGGGTCCTTCAGTAGGTACTCAGCTCTTTGGCCTTCCCAAAGCCAAAACTGACTCTGGAATTGTAGCACCTCCTGTCTTGAAAAGCTTAAACTATGCGGGGACGCCTGGGTGGCTCAGTCTGCCTTTGGCGCAGTTCGTAATCCCGGAGTCCCAGGATTGAGCCCTGAGTTGGGCTCCCTGCTCAGTGGGGAGTCTGCTTCTCCTTCTCCCTCTGCCCCACCCACTGCTCCTTCTCTCTCTCTCTCTCTCTCTCTCGCAAATAAATAA
Organism: Meles meles; assembly: GCF_922984935.1. NCBI lineage: Eukaryota > Metazoa > Chordata > Mammalia > Carnivora > Mustelidae > Meles > Meles meles. Next base: position 31,218,306 of record NC_060080.1, read on the forward strand.
ATAAACTCTTAAAAAAAAATAAAATATGCAGACAAACCTGATTTTGTTTAGGGTATTAAGAAACAAAATTCAACTGGGTAAACTTTAAAGATCTTATTGACTTTATTTCATGTTTGGTGAACTGGGCAACATTCACCTTAGCAGATAGGAGACAGCTCTGAGCAGCTGTACAAAATAAAGGATTTTATAGGCAGAAGGGAGAGGGAACAAGGAGGTTGTACTAGACAAATGCGAGGACTGGTGGTTGCAAGGTTACTTATCTTTAGGGGATGGTAGGGATCTAGCGGGCAGATTACCTAATGTGCCGATCAGGTGCTGCCTGATGGGTTTAAGATTCCATTCCTGGGGGATCCAATACTGGAATCGTCTCAGTTTGGTAATGTGGGGCGTAGCATCAACAGCTCTATTTTTGGGTCCTTTTGTCTTGTCTTAAACAAAGATGACATGAATATGTACCATAATGACAAAGGCATATCCGAGAGTGAAAACCAAAGTCAGGCACAAACTTGGTTTTTCTGTGTGGAAAGATGGGAAATGCACTTGGGAAAACATACACAGAAGTGCCAGTTTTATTTGTAACATTTTATTTATTAAGCAAAGATTTGAAACTTTAGTATTTATTATATTACTCTTTAACTTTTTTCACATGCCTCAAAATTTATTAAATTTTATTTGTTATTAACAAAGAAATAAGAAAAAATAACAGCAAATAAAAAATTGTGCTTATTAAGAATGCCCATGTAGTTCCAGAAACTGGAAATATTTTTCATTTACAAATTTTAAATTGGAAAAAAATTCTAAAATAGGGGTTTATCTTTTCTTCAGAAGTGATAACTATTTCTTTTTAAAGCACCCACTCAGCAGTTGGTGTATTTAAATCTCAGAAAATAAGATAAAAATAAGCATAAAATTAACATAGCCATATACCTTTTTTTTTTAAAGATTTTATTTATTTATTTGACACAGAGAGAGAGAGAGCGATCACAAGTAGGCAGAGAGGCAGGCAGAGAGAGAGAGGGAAGCAGGCTCCCGCTGAGCAGAGGGTTCCATGCGGGACCCTGAGACCATGACCTGAGCCTAAGGCAGAGGCTTAACCCACTGAGCCACCAAGGCGCCCCGCCGTATACTATTTTTAATGGCAAACTGGTACAAACATCTTTCTGCTATAGTGATAGTAAGTAAAGGAAAAAGAAAAAAAATAGCACAGAGGAAAAGAAACTCCGTAGTTTGATTGGGTTTGAAACCAACCGAACAACATTCAAACCTGTGGTCTTCAGGAGTAAAATCTCAACTTTAAGTGGTACGAAGCCCCATCTCAGAAGCTGGCTCATGGAAACGTTCCCCACCTTCTGTTTGGGCACAGTTTTTCTATTTTCAGTATTACCTGGTGCAAATGTTCTGGTTTTCTCCACTGATCCCCAAACCTCTGATCAGAAAGCTATGGCCCGGGATACTCCTTGGTGGTGGTTGTCGGCCCGCGCTAATTACCTGCCTCGTTTCCTGTTTTCTCTCTCACCTAGATACAACAGGTACCCGACAAGGCAGGATATGACAGTTAGAGGGAATGCTGCAAACAAGAATGAAAGCCATTACTCTGAGTCTTTGGTGCATTTGCTCACTTTCATTTCAGCAGATAAGTGATATTATCTCTAGCCCGTAAAGTAAGTGGGACAAGCTACACCCAGTCAAGGAGAGAAGAAAAAGCACCTGCCTCCCGTTATCACTGTCAATTAGCAGTTTGCTTGGCTTCCTTAGGCCTTGGTGGGGCAGGGCAGGGTGGGTGGGGATTTGTATTTTTTTTTTTTAAGCCTTCCCTATCGTGAGTTTTTGAATTCGAAATTTGACTTTGTAACTTTATATCTGTTTTATGTCTTTCTAAGTCTCACTGTAAAAAAGTTTGGAATAGAAAACAGACAAGATTTAGCAAACAGCATGATTCTTTTGGACTAAATGAGGAAAGGGATGAGGGGCTTAGAAATTCTTTCGCTGAGGGAGATAATGAATCATTTCCTTCACACACACCAAAAAATTGTACGACAGCAGATGAACTGCCTTTTGTGATATATTTAAATCTAAGTCCCTACCCTGAAGCTCATTTGTATAATGCTTTCTACTGACTTTCTAGCAGAAAAATCACCCTTTTTCTCAGAGAGGAAAAGAATGACTGCCTAGTCCTGGAAGCCTGGGGGTGAGGATCAGAGTGACTTGCTATGGGGTGGGGGGTTATCTTTTGGGATAACGAAAATGGTCCACACTTAGATTTGGGTGGCGGGTGCAGAAGTATGAAGATACACTCCACAGACCAGAGATGGTCCTGCTGTGCTCTCCCCTCTTCCCATTAGGGTCCTTCCTTACAACTGATCTCATGAATAATCTAACCCAGTAGAACCCGGTGATAGACACTGGGGATTAGCAACCCCAAAGCCATTCACAAGGTCCTCTTTTCCTGCCTTTTTCTACTATAGAGGCTGGAAAGCAAATACCTGATTTTCGATCGTTGCTGTGAGGAGCAGCCAAAGGGATAGATAAAACTGGCAGAGCTCCTTTTGTCCCTGTGGCCTTTCCCCCTTCTTCCTGCCGAGAAGGCAAACATAAATGTGCAGTAGTCAGTGGGGGACATGAAGGGACAAGCCTGAGGATAAAACCCATCCACTAAGAAAGGCGGAGCAGAAAGACTGAAAGTTCTCATCAGCATTTCTTAGCAGCTGTACCCGCGCTGGATTGCTCAGTTCTGGACTTCTCATTTTATAAGACAAAGCACAGTCTTTAATGTTAACCTACTGCTGCTTGCTGTTGCAAATAGGTATCCTGTTATCTGCAACCAAAAGCACTCCCAACCAGCCGATTATGAGACTTGCCTATTCATTCATTCATTCATTCATTCATTCATTCATTCATTCATTTTTTTAAAAAAGATTTTATTTATTTGAAAGACAAAGATCACAAGTAGGCAGAGAAGCAGGCAGAGAGAGAGGGTGGATGCAGGTTCCCTGCCAAGCAGAGAGCCCAATTCGGGGCTCGATCCCAGGACCCTGAGATCATGACCCGAGCTGAAGGCAGAGGCTTTAACCACTGAGCCACCCAGGCGCCCCTCATTCATTCATTTTTAAAGATTTTATTTATTTGAGAGAGAGAGAGCAAGCCAGTGCGAGCATGAGCAGGGGGAGAGGCAAAGGGGCAAGCAGCTCCCCACTGAGCAGGGAGCCCAACTTGGCAGAAGCTTAACCAACTGAGCCACCCAGGTGCCCCAGAGACTTGCTTATTTAAAAATAATTTAAATATGTCAGTGTCAAGGTGATTTTATTTTAATGGCTAGGAGCTGCTTCTTGTGCACAGAAGAGACCATTTATAGTTAATTGGGCTTCGAGTTATTTTATAATTTAGTGAAGAATCATGTTTTGCTTAAACCTTAAAGTTTAAATCGAAGTATTTTATCTTCCTTATAGGTCTAATAAAGTAAGTGCCACCCTAGAGATCTGGGCACAGATGAAGAAAAAGAATGTTTCCCAGAGAAGCATTTGAGCTAGGCCCTTAAAAATGGAGAAAAAAGAGAGTTCCAGACTAAAAGAATACATAAACTCAGAGGCACGAAAGAGCATGATATGCTAGATGGGGATGTAAGGCTGGAGAAGGGGAGATGAGGTTAGAAAGCAAGTTGAGGTCAAATCCTTTCAAGTCCTGTGTACCAGACTAAGTTGCTTAAACTTTATCCTACAGAAAATAGAAGCTCTTAGAGGTTTTGAAGGAAGGGAGTGGTATGATCATATGGATGTTTTAGAAGGTGGGACAGGTGTGTGGCTCAGTTGGTTGAGCATCCGACTCTTGGTTTCAGCTCAGGTCATGATCCCAGGGTCTTGGGATGGAGCCCTGCATTGGGCTCCCTGCTCAGCGGGAAGCCTACTTCTCCCTCTCCCAGTCCCCCTGCTCATGTTCCCTCTCTCCACATCTCTCTCTGTTGAATAAATCAAATCTTAAAAAAAAACAAACCCAACTTTGAAAAAGAAATTTAAAAAAAGAAAGCAAGAAAAAGAGATTGGGGACCAGAGGTAGGGAGGCTATTTGGAGAATGCTACAGAGAGATTAGAAACCAGACAACGAGAAGACCCCACAGCAGAAACTGCAGCGGACCCCCTGGGCAGGGGTCCAACGGAGGACAAAGTAGAGGCTCAGGGTCCACGGTCAGAGGGAGCCGAGAGGAGGCAAAGTCTGCAAGGGAGGCGGCGTCCCTGTTCCCAGGAGGCATTGCTGAGGCTGTTAAGGGCCACCTGTTAACTGCAGGAGGACGCAGGTTGGGAACCAGCAGAGCATGGAGCCAACAGGTGGACAAGGCAGCCGAGGAGGAAAAGGACCCCCAGCCTGTGGACCCCGGCTCTTCCTGCTGTGGTAGCCTCCTCCGCCACACCTCTGCCTCTTCTCTGGACACCTGCTCACCATGTTAGGAAAAGAAACAGGCAACGGGGGAGGCTATCTGAGAGTTACAGTATTTTTATCCAAGAGAAACTGAACATACCTATTAGATTAATTAAACAAGGAGGCCATTAGACCGAGGTGGCCCTAATGTTGTGGCAACCTCCTTAACCAAACCAAAATCTAAGCCTGTAAATGCCTCAGGGTTATGAAACTGAAACCTAAAGATAGCCAATCACAAACAGCCAACTAGCCTAAACCATAACCCATCAATAATTTCCTTACTTCCACCTTTTCTCTAGAAAGGTCTTACTCCTAACCACTTCCAGTTTGGTGCTGCCCATTCGAGTCAAGTTTTACTCAAATAAGCTCTTGAAATTTTTAATCTGCCTCAGTTTATCTTTTAACATGCTCAGAGAGATCATTTCAATTATCAGCACCACCATGCTTTAAACGATATCAGACGTCCAGCTAATCACCACCACAACCACCAGCAACTCATCACGGAGGTGGGAGCTCTAGAGAAACCCTGATCAGTTATGGACAAAACAATAGCAAAAGCCATCTTCTCTGCAAAACACAGCTGTAGAGCCCAAGCTCGATCAGGCACCTCTGATACAGAGCCCCCAGGAAAGCAGGGTCCAATATACCAACATCGGCTGATCTTATCCCGCGTGTCCACACGTGGCCCTGAGTCTAGGGGACATCAGCAATCTGGTCACCAGAAGGGACTCCCATTTAGGAAGTAGTACATTTTGGGGACCCGGCCCTGGCCCCAGACTCTCCAGCTCTTTGCCGCAATCTATGCTGGTCGAATGGCCCGTGATTATTACTTCCCTGTCACCAGTTCTTTAATAGCAGAGTCTGGTATGGGAAAAGGATACCCTTTCCCCCTTAGAAAGAAACAGAATGGGCTTTTTTTTTTTTAAAAGATTTTATTTATTTGACAGAGAGAAATCACAAGAGAGGCAGGCAGAGAGAGAGGAAGGGAAGCAGGCTCTCCGCTGAGCAGAGAGCCCGATGCGGGACTCGATCCCAGGACCCTGAGATCATGACCTGAGCCGAAGGCAGGGTCCCAAACCACTGAGCCACCCAGGCGCCCCTGGGCTTTTTTTTTTTTTTAAGATTTTTTATTTATTTATTTGACAGAGATCACAAGTAGGCAGAGAAGCAGGCAGAGAGAGAGAGGAAGGGAAGCAGGCTCCCCGCTATCAGAGAGCCCAATTCGTGGCTCGATCCCAGGACCCTGGGATCAGGACCCGAGCCGAAGGCAGAGGCTTTAACCCACTGAGCCACCCAGGCGCCCCTGGGCTTTTATTTTTATACAGACAGGACCTAGACCTTAGCTCCGCGCAGGGCACACTCATCACGTCAGAAGAGGCACCAGTTGGGATCAACTGTGTGATAACCAGCATGAGATGCGTAGAGCCCAGCAATTTCTAGAACTGTTGGCTGGGTTCTACCTTAGGGTTTTGAGTTCAGCAGAAAGACAGGAAACAGTCAGCAGGATGGGTGATTGCCCAGGAAGTCTCTGAGGAAGTAGCTACTTTGCTAAGGACCAGCTGTGGGCTGAAGCTTTTCATACCCAGGTGGTGCCCAGCTGCCCCAGCAGCGCTGTCCTTCCCAGAGCAGTCATTACGGAGTGATGGACACCCTGCCCTGTAGCTGCCTGACTCCAGCTCCCAAGCAGGTTGCACCAGCTCCATGTGTTCCCTTTTTAGTACTCACCACTTCGACGGAGGGAGCCGAGTTCGAACTCCACGGAGCCTCCCTGGCTAGCCTTCCCAAGTCTCAGTCTTCTCAGCCAGGAGAATGGCACTGGTTATTACCTCCCAGGCAGAGACACTGCGTAAAACGCCTAGCAGGCACATCGCCTGACAGTCAACAGACACTGACAAGAGTTAATTCTGAAAACTTTTTATTCCAACGTGAGGCAGAAGCTCCAGGATCCTCAAGATTGGCCTCACCTAGAGGTCCTCTGTACTCAGGTGTAATTCTTCCTCATCCTTAGTCAGGGGAAGATTGTGATCTGCAGTCAGACCTGGGGCTCTTCCTTCAGGGCAGGACTGGACACGTTTCTGGAAGGAATGGTGTTGGGGGAGTCCGGGAATGACTCAAGGAAATGCTTGCTCCGTGATTCTCAAACTTCAGTGAGCATGGGAATCATTTGGGGAGTTTATTAAAAATACACCTACCCAGGTCCCACCCTGTGACTGAGTCACTGAGCCACTGAAGGTCAGACCCAGGAATCTGTATGTTTAAAAGGGCTCCCAGAATATTCTAAGGTACACTAAAGTTTCTTTCTCCTTGACCTGGTTACTCCCTGAAGACAGAGTGCATGGTAGGGCCCAGTTGGGGGCTGTAGGATAATAAAAAATATTTGGTCTTTGTCTCTACTTCTTGGCACAAAACTCTGGAGTGGTAAGAGTGTCTTAAGTGATGACTGTCTTATGCTAATGAGACAACCCTTGGGTGTGATGGGGGCCTAGATAGCTTCAGGTTGAGAACTAACTGGCTGGGAGGAAAGCCAACCAAGTAATTAGAGGGTTAGAATTTTCATCCCCACCCCTTGACCTCCAGGGAGGGGAGATTGGTGGAAATTGAGTTCAATCACCAATGTCCAGAGGTTTCATCAACCACATCAACCACTGGATTTAACCAACCACTTAGATTAATTAACCTAATGAAACCTTGATAAAAATCCTAAAAGAAGGGGCGCCTGGGTGGCTCAGTCAGTTAAGCGTCTGCCTTCGGCTCAGGTCATGATCCCAGAGTCCTGGGATCGAGCCCTGCATCGGGTTCCTTGCTCCTGCCTGCTGCTTCCCCTGCTTGTGCAGCCTCTCACTCTCTCTGTGTGTCAAATAAACAAATAACATCTTAAAAAAAAAAACAAAAAACTTATTTTAAAAAAATCCTAAGGACAGGTTTGTGAACACATTCATATGCTTGGACGATGGCACACCAGGACGGAACACGGAAGCTCGGCACCAATTCCCAGCCCCCCCCCCCCCCCATAATTGGTCCTATGCATCTCCTTCACTTTGCAGTTCCTGAAGTCCAACCTTCAGAATGAACTGGTAAACACAATTAAAGTGTTTTTCCTGAGTTCTGTGAGTCATTCTAGCATATTATTAAATCTGAATGGTGCCCATAGGAACTCCCAGATTTGTAGTCAGCCTGGAAGAAGTCTGGGTAGCCCGCACACCCCATTGACAACAGGTTTGTGATGTGGAGCCGGTCGGATGGGACTGAGCCCTCTAACTCATGAGATGTGACCCAGACTCTCTGTGAAGAGTGTCAGAATTGAAATGAATTACTGGGCATCTAATTAGTATCATAGAATGGGTTGGCGTCTGTTCTGTAAAAACTTGATACGTTTAGTGTCAGGAAAAAAACCTCACAAGGACCCTGTCGTATTTCATCTCGTCTGACTTCACAGGGCCCTTGCACAACTTCCCTTCTTTACAGAATGTGGTTAAGCCCAAAAGAAATGGCCAGTTCTGTTACAATTCTCTGAACTAAATTCAGTGCTAACCTTTTGGAGAGGAGCAGAAGTGGGGCTTACATTTTCCCTGTTCACACCTACACAAAGGAGGGCAGAATTTGCCTATGGGCTTCTCACCTGCTGACTGCCAACCACACCATAGCCAGTGGACAAACTCCAACAGGCCAGGGAGGCAAGGGCCTGCTCTAGAATAGGATACAAGAGCATTTTCTGGAATCATTTTATGGGCTCACTCACCACCTTGACTCTGGCTGGACATGACTTGACCTGTCTCTTGACCTTTTGATCTGCCAGACCCCTTCCATCTAGCTAGATTCTTTGCCCGAGCTCCTCTTGGCTATTTATCAGTAGCCAAGCCTTTCCTCATGCCCCAAAATTGCTACAATAGACTCACTCAGCCATTTCCACCAGAATGTGCCCCAAGAGTCCAGGCAAAGGTTCTGCTAAGGTTTCCTATCCTGACCTCATTCCTGAGGTCTCAGCTGCACTTCTGTATCAGGCTTTATTAGGATGCTATACCTTCGCTTCCTTGCCTTCTCCTCTCTTTTCCCCTGGAGAAGCCACACTGTTTTATCAGTCAATGACACCCATCTTGGTATGCCATCTGACATACCTGAAACCATGCAAAGGGCCCTCATTCTTCATCCTTTTTTTTTTTTCAAGATTTTATTTATTTATTTGACAGAGAGACTGCGAGAGATGGAATACAAGCTGGGTTGTGGGAGAGAGAAAAGCAGGTTTTCTGCTGAGCAGAGAGCTGGATGCGGGGCTTGATCCCAGGATCCTGAGATCATGACCTGAGCCAAAGGCAGAGGCTTAACCCACTGAGCCACCCAGGGGCCCCCATTCTTCATCTTCTTAAAAATATGTAGTGATTTTTGATATAGAGTTCTCCTACTAAGACCCTGCTAGGACAAACCTAACCTGGTCAATGATTTGTCTTGCAAGAAGGGAGACATGATCAGTTTGTAAAAGGTGGCACAAAAATCAAGGGACATGATGGAGGCCCTGTGTGCTGAAGTCCAAGTGGAGTGAATGGGTTTAGTGCTTCGACTTGGAGTAGAGGCTCAAGTCTCCCATGAAACAGAAAATCCCCAGGAACTAGAGGGCCATACTGCAGAGCCACCATTAACGAGGGGAGAGTACCTGTCTGCTTCTAGGTCAACCCCAGGTATCTCAGCTGGACCCTCCTTGGGATAGTGCCCCCAGGCAGCTCCCAGTCACTTGGCACCAGGACGTTCTTCCTGTGACTACACTGAGTCAACACTGACTCCTTAAATCCCTCCCTCCAACTCTAACTCAGTGCCCTCCTCCAAGATACAAACAGCATATACATGGTAGATGATTGATTTGAGGTTCTAGATATCCTTCAGGGAAGCCAGTTCTGGGAGGGCTGGGGACGGGGGGGAATCCTGTGTGGCTTGAGCTCTTCCTCCATTGAAAAAACGCATCACGATCAAACTGGATCCCACCCTGTACTACCCACCCTCTGGACACGATGAACCTCTCCCACTAGAGCTATTTCAGACCCTGTCACTTTGATCCTTGCAATTTCTAGCTCCACACTCACAAAGGCACCACCTGCTGGGCTAAAATCTCTGTCTTCTTCTAGATCCCTGGAAAGCCTCTGACTCCTCTGTGTTCTCACCTTGGGCAGTGCCTGAAGCACACCTGATACCTGTTGTCCCATTCCCAGTGTGTGCTCACATAGCTACCTGGCTAGCACACACCCAAACCAGGCTCATATTTTCATGATGTGCAAAGGATGGGAGGGACAAGGTGACTGTTAGCAACTTTCCAAGGTGCCTGAAAAGTACTTATTGAAATACTATCAACTTTTAGCAAAGAATGTGGCAGACTGCTCCAATATCATCTTCTTCACACTACATGAACAGAACCCAGAGAAAAGGTTATATATTCCCCAACCTACCCTGAAATTTGATATGATCATGTGAATAAGTTACAGAACTTTCGGGATGTATCCTCAAAGGGAAGGGGGCCTGCCACTTCTCCAACATTGCTGCTCCACACCTCTTCCCCTCCGTCCTGCTGCTCTAAATATGGACACAGCTGCCTACGTCCTTGGCTAAGTGGACTTCAGGTCATACATTTCAGGTAGTGAAGCAACAAGTTAGAGGGAAATTACGTACCAGATGGCCCCTATGGAGTGGAACTGCCATCCCCACCTGGACCACTGGCTGAAAGAAGCAATCCACGAAGGCCCCGATGATCCCTGAACATCCTTTTTGTCTCTGCTGAGAATGCAAAGCCCTGACTACTCTTTAGAAAACCATTTCTTGGGGTTGAGCTGGCAGTGAGCAGATTCATCTTCTGCCAGACAAAGGGCAGGCTTGCTTACCGCTCACTATAAAAGTGGTAGATTCCCGTTGTAATGCAAACCCACCATACATACTGTGTCTACCTTGGTTCCTCCCTGCTGCCTCCGCAGGTCTTGGGAGGCATAGGGAAACAGCACCAGCAGGATGCACGTGCTTCTTGCTATGCAGTGAGTAATGAAGTCCTTTGTCTTGGACCCAGGAATCTGTGTCTTCGGTCAGTATCCGTGAAACAGTGATTTATTAAGTTGCACATAGGGTAAACTCCCAGATCCTGACATACCTACGTCTGGGCTGCTTTTAGGGGAAAAAGAAAAAACTTCTATCTCTCCTGAGCCACTGTTATTTTGGATCTCTGTTCTAGGCAGCCAAACCTAATTCTAACTGATCAAAGAGTAAGTTTTCAAAGCTCTAATTTGGCAAAAAAAAAAAAGAAGAAAACATGCTTGCTACATCTTGTCAGAAATTTCTCTTTCAAGCTGAGCCAAATGCAGTGCATTCAAAAGCAAGAAATTACAAAAGTAAGAAGTGTGTGCCACCTGGGACCTCTTGAGCCAGTGTCCTAGAGAAATGAAGATCACACTTCGTGATTGCTGAGCATCCATCACGGGCACTGAAACAAAGGTACCTCAATCAGGCTGGCAAAATCACAAGAGCAAATTCCCCACATTGATGTGAGTCAGATAATCTTTAAATGTTTTAAATGCTTGAATGTTCCTTTCTGTCAAAACTTAACCTCAGCCAAGCTTTTTGATATAGGATTCCATACTATGAGGAAGGGAATCCAGACGAACCCAGAGAGCAATTCCCTGAGTGGTCTTGATCTCAGACAAGGCGGCGGTGAATGTGCTTCGGGTAAGGCTGAATCTGAGCTAATGTTCTTTCTAGAATGTTGGCAGCTCTTGCCCTTTGAAAAACAGCAGGGTAATTCAGGATGTTGAGAAAGGTTCAAGCAAGCTTGCGTCACTACCACATTAGTCAGGAGACGGGGGCCAACAAAGATAAAACAAGAATAGAAGTGAGGATGTGGTGGCACCTGCTACGTAACCACGGACAGAATGTCGACAGCTCCTTGTGAGGCGCAGGTATTCTTTTTTTTTTTTTAAAGATTTTATTTATTTATTTGACAGAGAGAGATCACAAGTAGATAGAGAGGCAGGCAGAGAGAGAGAGAGGGAAGCAGTCTCCTGCTGAGCAGAGAGCCCGACGCGGGACTCGATCCCAGGACCCTGAGATCATGACCTGAGCCGAAGGCAGCGGCTTAACCCACTGAGCCACCCAGGCGCCCCGAGGCACAGGTATTCTTATGTGTCAAATATTCTAAGTGCATGAACTCTCTCTGCAAGAATTCCCTGTGTCCCCACTCAGCAACTCTCTAATGAAATTATCCCACTACTCTTTTCGGTGGGCGAACGCTGCTTTTGCCTGTTCAGCATCCACTCTCACTTTGGGACTAGCATCTAGATTTTTCCCTTGGAGAACCACCCCTCCCTGCTCTCCCATCTGCACTGCTGGGTGAGGCGGACTCAACCTTACCAAGCACCAGGCAATTGGTTCAGAAGGCACGGGACCTGGTGAGATTCAACACAGGGACTTTAGTCCATACTATTTGGGAATGTCAGGCTTGCTGTGTCCTGAGATTGCTACTGTAGGGATAATATGAGCCTGGAGATGCTAGGAATCATGGGCAGAAAAAGCAGTCTGAAAATAGGACCAATACAGTGGAAAACAGAACAAGAGGAGGAGAGAATTCAAATTCTATTGACAGTTTTAGCCCAGATCCAGCCACTCCTGAAGGGAGATTCATCCATAGACTTTTCACTATGTTATCTAATAATTTCCCTGTTTTGCCTATGCCAAGTTTGAGTTGGTTTATGATTGTGGAATTAAAAGAGTTCTGACTCTTGAAAGTATTGCTGTCACAAAGGACAACCAGAAGTGTTTATTCAGTCTATATAAAACCAAAGAATGTGCTCAGGCCAGTTGTGGCTTTAGAATTTCTATAAGTAGGTGCCACAATCAAGTAAAAGGGAATGGATGAGGGACTTGTTTTGAAGCTGCTTTACATAAAATTGGTTAATCATCTATTAATCGTATCAAAAAATGAGGGGGAAGAAAAGACATCCCCCTCAAGCCACTCCCTTGGCAACACCGTTCACTCAGACTAAGGAAAGATCAATCGACGAGGTTTCCAGAGCCCTATGAGGGTCTAATATGTATCTGACTATCAGTGCCGACCTGAGGCTGAAGGATGTACTGGAAAGTGCTCTGGATTGAAATCTGAGCTCTGCAAAGGCCCCGAGCTAAATGATCCTGGAATCACAGCTTAAATTCAAGGAGATCTTACTTGTTTTGCAAGGTTGAATATGTGATATAAATGATATTTCTGCATCCTTCTGCACTTTTTTTTCTTCTTTAGCATTATAATTACAAAATTTATGCCTAAGCACCTGTGGAGTCCCTAGTGCATTTATTTTCCTGTTATGTCATATGGCATTACATGGATATACACCCAAGCTTTTAATCCTTTTTAAATTGATGGAGTTTAGGTTGATTCCAAATGTTTATTCTTACACATAATACTACTATAAATATTCTTATGCCCCCAAATTTGAGTTGCTTTATGACTTGTGGAATTAAAAGTGTTCTGACTCTCTTGAGTTTTGAAGCTGCTTTATGTGAAATTGATTAAGGTATGCAAAAGATCATCTAGGGTATATTCCAAGACATGGAACTGCTGGGTCATGGGCTATTGCTAGGTTATATGCAATTTGACTTTATTAGATATTGACAAATTGTCCTCCAAAGTGGTTTTATCAACTGCAACTTCTACCACCTCTGTATGAGAGATGCTTCACTTTCTTTCCAGCATTCAAACATTCATTCAACACATATTTTTTAGTGATTTACTGATCTGTTCTAGTTACTGGGAAACGGCAGTGAAGGGTCTCACTCTCATGGAGCTTCGATTTTCTTGGCAGAAGACACAATAATAAATAAATGACAATATAATAGGTCTGGACGTGATGAGTGTCTCTTTTCTAGAGTGTGTGGGTGCAAGACTAGCTCTACTCCTTGGGCCCTTCTTTATCTATAGTAAGTGCCTGCAATGCCCTCTTGAGCCCAATGTAACTTAATTCCAGATATTAATTTTTTAAACTTGCCATAAAAATTAAGAGATGATGGGGCGCCTGGGTGGCTCAGTGGGTTAAGCCTCTGCCTTCGGCTCAGGTCATGATCTCAGGGTCCTGGGATCGAGCCCCGCATCGGGCTCTCTGCTCAGCAGGGAGCCTGCTTCTCCCTCTCTCTCTGTCTGCCTCTGCCTACTTGTGATCTCTGTCTGTCAAATAAATAAATAAAATCTTTAAAAAAAAATTAGGAGATGAACATTTACATTGCTGTAATGTACTGGAATTTGTAAAGGGCTCTGGCATCCAGGTCTCAGTTGACCACAGTACCAGGCAGCCTACACGGAAGTGGTTACATGCTCCGATCTCTGCAGTCAAAGTGCCCAGGATCAAATCTTGATTTCCTGACTTACAAACCATGTGACCTTGAACAAGTTACTTAACCTCAATAAGTCTCAGTTTCTGTATCTGACAATAGTGCCTGACTCATAAGGGCGCTTATCACGGTGCCCAGCACATATGTAGCACTTTATATTTATTAGCAATCACTAAATAATAATTGATTGGATGGACCAATCATAGGATATTATTTCCATTTTATAGTTGAGGAAACTGAAGTCAAAGTGGTTGAACAAATTGCCTGGCCAGTAAGTTCTGATGCCTTCTGAAACCAGGTCTTCTGATACCAGAGCCAATTCTCCACTACGACATTGTAAATACAAAATGTACGTGTATTCATTCAATGGTTACTTACTGAGCATTGAAGATTGTTAGTCTCTGTGCTTGGTGTCAGGAAATTCTAAAATAATCCTAATATACCTGAATTCTCTGGGCAACCCTGAGATTACACCTCTGTTGAGGTCAGTCTCAGTGCTTTCTTTCATCCAACACTGACTGGTAATGAATTCTGAAGATTTTACTTAAGGCTTTATAGAAGACAGAGATGAGCCTTCCATCATAATAGACTGTAAGCTCCTTGAAGGCAAGGATCCTGGTTTACTTATCAATGTACCACCAGTGCTCAGCACAGTGCCTGACACATACTTATGGAATATTTAAGGAATGAACATGTCCTACAACAGCATTTACTCCGTTTTTCTCAACAACTTCTCACCTGCCCCCATCATGCCTTCCCCAGCAGCTGCTCCAAAATTATCGATGCAACAGAGGTGAATTGATCTGTGAAGAATTCCACCTCTTGTGAACTCGATGAGGTTCTCCCGCATATTCCTGGCTTCCAGATACAAGTAAGTTACTTCTGAAATCAAGGATAGTGTTGTCGAGGTCACCAAAAATTTGTGAGTCAAAATATCGAGTCAGGGAGCCACTAGCTGAGTAAACAATGACAACAAAATGTACTCATGGAAAGATAAAGAATGATCTAAGACACCGCATAGTTGAGGGCCCAGTGAAGAGAACTGACAACAAACGCTATTGGACTTCAGAGCAAAGAGGAAAAGAACAAGAAGATGGTGGCTTATCAACTGAAGAGAATCTATTTTGGGTCTCTTTATAGACAAACCGTGAGGGGTTGTGAGTTGGTTTTATTATTATAACTCAGAGTTTCCTCTGCCCGGCAGCTTGTCAACAGCTTAAATCTTTGGAGCCATCCCTGATGGGGGTCCCAGGAACAGGACACCTGCAGACCTGCAGTGTTTGTGTAGAATGAGGAAGTGGGCCCCAGTGTCCAAGCCCTCAGTTCTCCTCATTCCTGGCTCCCCAAGCACTCAGCTTTGAGGATTAACCTCCAGCAGAGAAGAGAAACTGACCTTATTCTTTACCTGTCCACCCTGATACCTCACTCTCTGGTTGGAAAAAAAGGTATCCATTTTAAGGAACTCCTCTAAGCATAAATGTCACAATTCCTTCTCTTTTCACCTCAAAACCTCCCCCTCATCCCAAAAGTAAAAATAAATACTTCCTTGAATTTGACAATGTTTCATTTTCAAAGTTACCACTGCCTTACTTCTGACCTAATCCAACCTCGGAGTTGGAAAATATTTCCTTAGGTTTAGGATGCCTCTTCTTTCTTTTTTTTTTAAGTGCACAAATATTCCTTTATTTTATTTTATGTATACAAAATTTATTTTATTTTATATATTTATGATAAGATGTTATACACACACGCGCGCGCGCACACACACACACACACACACACATATATATATATTAAGTAGACACCACACCCAACATAGTGCTTGAACTCATGACCCTGAGATCAAGAGCCACACTGAATGAGCCAGGTGCCCCAAGTGCACAAGTATTCCTTTAGACTATAACTGTGGAACTAGGAAGAGAGGATATTTTGGTAAGAAAAGTCAAGATTCATGCCTAACAGTTGACCTAGCACAAGGCAGTCCTATTTAGGACACTACGTTAAGACCAGTAAAAGTGAAAGGAAAATGAACTGAAGACATGTACACTCCTTCCTTCGTAGACAGACATCAGTATGTTTCATTTTCCACCAAGCCTCGCTGCAATACCTCCCCTAGTGACACTTGTCTTTGGCCATTCCAGTGCCTTTCTCTCTTTCTGTGACAACATGAGCTTGGCAGAACATTGAGATCTGGAGGCTGAGAAAAGAAAATGCAGTCTTCCTGCCCACAGAAGAGATTGTGAGACATCCGTGCTAACACAGCATTGCCGAAAGGGCTTGTGTATGAATCAGCCACAAATGTTAAGTGGGCTGACGAGGACTGCAGAGTTGATAGAATTTCTGAGGAAGCTGCACGCTAGAGTGCTGTCGGTGATTGTGTGAGTGCGGAGCAGTCTGTAATTTCACTTGTTTGGGTCTTTTTGTTATTATGTGTTACGCTTCACCAAGGCCCATTGCAAGTTCTCTTTTTCCTTTGCTATCACAATCCCCCTGCTTCATGAATGAGAATGGAGGCTTGTGGCAAGAATGAGAAATAATCCTTCACACTACAGACAGAAAGGGCTGAGAGACAGTTATGTGGTATTAGCATTTGATTCCAGGAACACGATTCCAGTTCTCCTCATTTCCCGGTCATAGATGCATTTTGGTGCTTACCACAGTCTAGTTGAATCCCCTCCACAGTACCTAGGAACCAAACCGAAAGCAGTGTCAGGCAAAGATGGGTATGAGGGCAGTCAAATAAAACATGTCTTCCGGCTTCCAGCCTCCTCTCCCTTCCTAGGCCCAGGACTGCCTGCAGTTGACACATTCAGTAAAGAAATACACAGGCTTCTGTATTGTATTTGACAATCTCATTAAGGCCTTTAGAAGCCTATCTTAGTCTTATGGCATCAGAGCCTATTGGGGGGGTGGTTTGCAGGGAATCTGAGATTAGTCATCAAACTGTTGAACAGCCTTTCTCAAAGTCTGGTCCCAGGTAATGGACAGTAGAATAACCTAGGAAACCCTGTGAAAAGGACAGATTCCTGAGTCTTGCCCTTGACTCATTGAATCAGAAATTTCCAGAGCCTGGAAATACTCATTCTTGAAAAAGAGTGTCTCCCATAATTCTGAGGCACTCCAAAGCATGACAATTATTTAATGATCTGCTTGTCTTTTCCTCTCCCATCAGTACATACTTAAAGCCTTTTTCTGCTTGTGCAAAAGAGATAATAAAATTATATTATGTGACATTTAGGGGGACCTTACAAAATATTCCCTTAAACTCTTTCTTTAAAAAAAAGATTTATTTATTTGAGAGCGAGAGAGCCAAGGAGCACATGAGTTGGAGGAGGGGCAAAGGGAGAGAATCTTCAAGCAAGCAGACTCCCCTGTTGAGTGGGGAGCCTGGGGCTTCATCCCACAACCCAAATCATGATCTTAACCCACTGGGCCACCCAGGCACCCCTCTCTTAATCCCTTCTTAAAGGAATTTTGGACTTCAGGAACAAGATGGGGTAGATCCTCAAGGCCCTCCCCAGATCCCTGAGAAAAGAAAGTCAGAGGCTGTCTCTGGCCACCTCCATGTAACTAAGCCCTAGTTCACTTGACCTTGTCCAGACTGGTACTCCAAGCCTACGGCTAGGAAAGCCTATGGGCAGAGTTTCCAGCATAAACATGCTGAGAGCTTCACTGCATGGACAAACAGAAGAAATCTGCAGTCAGTGTTCAGAGCTGCCTGTGCTGATTTGCCCCTTCTCTGAATTACCTCTGCCCTTTCTTCTCTGGATCAGAGTTCATTTAAAACCAGAGTTGCCCCCTTCCCTGCAACATTCGTCAGTCTCTAATTCTACTCTCTGCATTTTCCAGAATTTTCTCTGATATTCTGCCACCAGCATTAATGAGAGTTAGCTCACTGCCTGTTTGAGAACCACCCCCCACCCCCCCCCACCCCCCCCCCTCACCCCCCCCCCCCCCCCGCCAGAGAGGCGGGAGGGGTAGAATCCTACAGATTTCAGGATTTGGGTTGAGAAAGACTACCCGCCCCAAAATGCAAGTTCACCTTCAAAAGACTACCACTCCCAACATGCACTGCAGCCAGAGTTAGCAAAGGAAAAGCCAGTCTGGAAGTTTTGCCTTCCCGTCACCCTCAGGCAAAGGAAAGATTTAGAAAGTCGCCAGAGGATATTTTTTGCAGGAGTGGTCACTCTCTAAATCTAGGAAGGGGAGGAGTCTGAGCCGGGTCCCGCCTCTTCTCCAGTAAAGTCCCGCTCCAGCTCTTGGAGACTGGAGTTCCGAGGACTGGGAGCCGCTGCACGCCCCCGGCTTTCCCCCATGGCTTCGGTGACTAGAGCCGTGTTTGGAGACCTGCCCTCAGGGGCAGGGACAGTGGAGAAGTTCCAGCTGCAGTCAGACCTGCTGAAAGTGGACATCATCTCCTGGGGTTGCACCATTACGGCCCTGGAGGTCAAAGACAGGCAGGGCAGGGCGTCAGATGTGGTGCTCGGCTTTGCAGAGTTGGAAGGTGGGTTGAACTCTGACCCGGACTGCCCGGGCGGCCCCAGACCCCGAGCCCTCGCGTACAAGCTCCTCTCCCCACCTCCCCCAATCCCGATCGATCGGGCTGCTGGCTGCCGGGACCCGGAGGAAGTCAGGAGTGCTAGCAGTCAGCCAACTCTGTGCTTCCATCCCGTGCCCGGGAAAAGACTAATGAATGGGAACCACTAAAGGACTTGGCCTCTGGTTATCCATTTAGGCTTTGCTCTAGTTAATTTAGAATAGTTGAGGGTAAGATGAAACCCCCAGCAACCCAGGAGCCGACTTTGAAGTGTCAGGTCTGTTGAGGGCAAGAAAGGGAAAAGCTGGCGAAGAGGCATTGTGGCTCCCAGTTCTTCCCCTGTGTTCTGATGTAGAAGGACAATCCAAGACCGCCCTCTTCCACTTCCTTTCTCCTTCATCAGATCCTCTCTGAGGCCTGGTCATCTCAGAGATGAGCCAGCATGGCTCCGTGGGTGCCCACAGTTTAACACACTTGGCCTGGGGTAACTAGGGCCCAGCGTTCTGGGGCTGCTCACTAACCAGGTACTGAGTGGAAAGTGGAAGATGGACTCATTGTCTTGCAATGAGGTCTCCCAACTAGGATGAACTTTCAGTGGAACCCATGGGCAGTTAGGATCATGTATGAATCCATGCATTTCAAAAGGGTTCATTCAGTTATCTCACTCAGTGACACAGACAATGTCCTCGCCGTCACCGAGCTTGCCCTTTAGCTGGAGAGATAGACATTAGCCAAATAATCGGATTCATGAATGTTGACAGCTGCAGTTTGATCTTAGCAAAGGAAAATGGATGCAGTGCTATCTCTTGTCACTACCGTGTAGCTAGACAGGAGATAAGTTCTGAAATAAACCTGGCAAAGAGAAACTGCTTGCCGATAAATGCCCTTTGCTCAGTGGAAGGGGCGTGCACAAAAACTAGAGAGGAGGTTTGAGGTTTTCCTTTAGGTGTGTCTTTCTGTCTGCTTGGTTCTTTAGATATGTAACAGGGCTCATGGTTAGAAGTTAACAGAAAACTCTGGGTCTTGGTTTTTCTCTGATGGGGGTTCAGATCTTCTGCCTTCAGAGTCAGAAGGCATGAGGGTTGACAAGTGACAAAAGGGGAGTCTTTAGAATCATTTTGCTGAGTCACCTCTCTCTCTGTGTTAGTAGCATAGCTATTTTCTAGGCTGACGCAGAATCACAAAGAGATTGCTTGGCTGATGCAAAATTGCCCAGTGGAGTCGAAGAATTTGACAGAGGGCCTGGAATTTCAGAGCCTGCAAAGCTTTGGAGATGCTAAGTGGTTATCACCATTCGGGAGATAGCGGCCCTCCCTTTGTACCTCTACACACATACACACACACACACACACACACACACACACACGTTCACCTACCCTCACTCCTTACCTGTTTTAGTTCTGATACGAGAGTCACGCGGATCTTAAAAGACAAAGCATCCGTGGAATTCTTATGAACCTTGTGTCTTGACATGATGCCTGGGAAGCAGCAGTGTTTTCATGGGCCTCGAAGTGTTTTATGAGGGCATCCATACAGTGGATTCATCTCTGAGTCTAGGACTCCTGTGGCAACCAGGCTAGAGAAAGTATTATCCCTACATACATGTTCTGAAAAGGGAGAAAAAAACCCCAGACCCCTCAGATTATAGGGCTCTAGCTTGTGCTGTATTGCCCTCCACGTTAGTAACCTGTCTTGAGATCCTTAAATAGCATTTTTCTTATTAGGATATGTCACAGCCTTCCCAAAAAGGTTGAATCAGAGCATCTAAAATATTCTGGGTGCTGGGTTGAGACAGACATCTTCATTCCTATGCTATAATTTAGATAATTGAATTATTGATTTTAAAAGGAAAGCACGCTATTTTCAGAAGAGGAGAAGCTGGAAAAAAGCCCTCCAAATATCAATTAGTGCTTTCTAATATGTGCAGCCACCTTCGTGGTTATTGCAGAGGGCCCTTTGTTCCCTTTTCATTACGGCCCTGTCTTTCAGGTTTTTTTGTAGATTCTTTCAGTATTGCTAAAGATAAAAGAAGACTTCATATATGTCATAACAGGAAGCATACTCGTCTTGGTTAGAATAGTGTGAAATGGTGCTCTATTTTGATCAATTCTTGTGTATTGAAATCCATGTTAAGAAACTGCCAAAAGGGGGTACCTGGGTGGCTCAGTGGGTTAAGCCTCTGCCTTCGGCTCAGGTCATGATCTCAGGGTCCTGGGATCGAGCCCCGCATCGGGCTCTCTGCTCAGTGGGGAGCCTGCTTCTCTCTCTCTCTCTCTCTCTCTCTCTCTCTCTCTCTGTCTGCCTCTCTGCCTACTTGTGATCTCTGTCTGGTCTGTCTGTCAAATAAATAAATAAAAATCTTAAAAAAAAAAAAAAAAAGAAACTGCCAAAAGGGGGCACCTGGCCGGCTCCATTGGTGGAGAGTATGGCCCTTGATCTCGGGGCTATGAGTTTGAGCCCCTCTTTGGGTGTAGAAATTACTTTAAAAAAAAAAATCTTAAAAAAGAAATTGCTAACAGTGATTGTCTTTAAGAGAAAAACTGGGTAGCTGGGGTCCAGGGTTAAGAAGGAGATATTTTCACTGCATATTCTTTTCGAGTATCTGAATATGTATTGTATGAGCAAAACTAAGTCATTTAAAGCCACAGAATATGACAGAATGGGGGTTATCTGGACATTACTGTGTCCCCAAAACGTTTTGAGCCACAGGGAGGAGGTAAGCATGGATAATTCCATGAGACATGGTCCTTTCCTAACTGCCAGGTTAGATGTGAGCTCTCTCCAGTTTCCCAGATAGCTTATATAAACTGCTTGGATCATGGCCATGACGGGAGGTCAGAATGGTTCCATTTCTCCCTGGGAAAATTAGATCTTTCTTCTGAAGAATTCTAAAGAGGTAGATCATATGATCTTTTGGTTACAGCCTAGAAAAATCAGTAATGCCTCCAATGAATTTTTCTGCCATTTTTTTGTACTTAAAATACTTAAAAATGCTTTTCATCATCATGTCCCACCTACAGTCATTATGACTTCTTTCAAAACCTGTGATGAGAGTATTTGCCTATGAGCTGCAGGTAATAAACAGCCTACCCGCTTAATCGCTGCCTGTTCTGCCCCTTTTATCTTCCCCCCAGTTACTATCAAATACCCCGCTATTACTGCCATGAGAGCCATTATGGAAAAACATAGACAAAATGGACTTTGTGCTTTTAGAAAACCACAGTTCATAGGGGCGTGGAGGGAAAGGAATGGGTTCAGAGGCTGCGGTATAGTGTTGCAGATGCCCTTAGAGGAACACTGCGGATTCCCCGTTTAAATCCCTGCTTTGTCCCTTAAAGCTGTGGAACCTAAGCAAGTTATTTAACCTCCCCAGGCTTACTTCCTCGCCTGAATTAGCAGATAATGATGAATAAATGTGCTGCCAGCTGTGATAGTGTCTATAGTGAATGATCTGTAGTTTTTATCTCTTTTCCTTCCCTTGCCTCCACATATCTTCCCTCACATCACTTGAACTTTTAACTTCACTGAGTTAACACTGAAAAAAGGGCATGAAGATCCATGCAGCCTACCAGCAGCCATTTGAAACTATGTTAAATATTGGGGGCAATTAAAGTGCTTGTCAATTATAGTCATGTCTGTTTTCCTCCAAAAGCCAAAGGGAAGTCATTCAGGTTGTGGCAGCTTCGAACTGGGATTAGTAGGCACTTTTATTTCGGACTGTAGGGCACTCTGGCTGAAATTTGGGCTGTAGGAGGTGGATAGCACAGCTGGGGTCCTTAGGATGTTAGAGGAATGGAAAGATCCATTAATGTATTCTGGCCAGTCCTTTGCCCAGGAAAAGGGACAGACTTTTCCTCTACCCTTTATCCCACATCAGCAATGGGCTTGAATAAATCATCATTTGGGGCTTGGCCTAGAAACTTGGCCCTTTTTGCATGGAAAACAGTATTTTCTGCATTTCAAATCAAGCTTTTTAATCACGTCCTTTTTAGAATTTGAGGACTGTCACTTTCTATAATTCTGATTTGATATAAAACTTAGTAACATATGAAGATAGTATAAAATCCATTTATTCTAAAGAGTTGTTTGGAGACAGTTGGGAACAGTGGTTTCTGCTGCCCTTATGGTTCAGTCATTGAAAACTCTTCCGCTAAACCAAGGACTGACTAGTGCTTCTTATCTCCATGGGCTGTTTACTGTGGCCAGAGAGTGGTGCCATCTGAGGGAATTCTTCAAGCCCATGAAGGAGCAGCATTGCTGTTGGATTTGTCATTGTCTCCAGAGCCAAGCATGTGACTGGCGGAGAGCTGGGGCCCTGTGTACATTTGTTGAATGGATCAAGGTAGATATTATATATATATATGTGTATATATATACATATATATGTGTACTTTTATATGTATAAATTATATATATATGTGTGTATATATATACGTATATATACACACATACATATAATTTATACATATAAAAGTATATAAAAGTAGATACAGCTGAACAATTTTGAACAAAAATTCTGCTTTCCTTCATCTTTTCGAGCTCCTGAAAAGCAGATGAATGGTCCACATTATGCATCATCAGGGAAATGCAGATCAAAATAATAATGAGGGCTATCAGAATGGCCAAAATCCAGAACACTGACAACACCAAGTGCTGGTGAGGATGTGGGGCGACAGGAAATCTCAGTCAGTGCTAGTGGGAATGCAAAATGGCACCGCCACTTTGGGAGATAGTTTGGTTGTTTCTTACAAAACTAAATGTACTCTACCCATAGGTTCCAGCAGTCATGCTTCTTGGTTGTTACTCAAAGGAGTTAAAAACTTATGTCCACACAAAACCCTGCACAAAGGTGTTTATAGCAACTTTATTCATAGTTGCCAAAACAACAGACCAAGATGTCCTTTAGTAGGTGAATGAGCAAATAAACTGTGGTCCATCCAGACAATGGGGTATTATTCAGTGCTAAAAAGAAATGAGCTATCAAGCCACGAAAAGCCACTAAAACGCATATTACTCAATGAAAGAAGCCTATCTGAGGACTACATACTATCCAATTCCAACTATGACATTCTGAAAAGGGCAAATTTATGGAGACAGTCAAAAGATCTGTGGTTCCCAGGGGCTACAGGGATGGGAAGGATGAATAGGCTGAGCACAGAAGATATTTAGGACAGGGAAAATACTCTGTATCATTTTATAATGATGGATAGGTATCATTATTCATTTGTCCAAACCCACAGAATGTACAACACCAAGAGCAGAGCGAGCCCTCCTGTTGAACTAGGGGCTTTGGTTGATAATGGTATTCTGGTGTGGGTTCATCAGTGATTAGGAATGTGTCTCTCTGATGGGGGGTGTTCGTAATGGGAGAAGTTATCCCTCCCTGTGTGGGGACAGGAGATATATGGGGAATCAGCTCAGTTTTGCAGTTAGATGCAAAACTGCTCTAAAAAGTAAAGTCAGTTAAGTGTCTGCCTTCGGCTCGGTTCATGATCCCAGGGTCCTGGGATCAGTCCCGAATTGGGCTCCTTGCTCAGTGGGGAGTCTGCTTCTCCCTCTGCTGCTCCCCCTGCTTATGCTCTCTCTGACAAATAAATAAAATCTTAAAAAAATAAAGCCTACTAAAAAAAAGCAAACAAAAGCAGCTGAATTAAAACCAAGAGGAGGTTTGCTGGGCCATGGGAACTCCTTTTAGTTGGTTACCCAGTATAAGGAGTTTTAAAGCTGCAGCTTCGGAAAGAGAGGAGGGTGGGGAGGGAGGTGGGAGCTGGTGGAGAGGTCAGTCTGGCCTGTGCGAAGGGATGGTAGGAAGATCAATTCACCGGAAGGCCTTGTACTTTTCAAATAATGGGATACTTCAGAACAAGTACATAGGAGCCAGACGGTGTTCATATCCAGGTTTCTCTAATAACTAGCTGTGTTCAGTGTTAACCTTTCTGTCCTCGGTTTCCACATCTGTAAAAAGAGGGTTGTAGGGCGCCTGGGTGGCTCAGTGGGTTAAGCCACTGCCTTCGGCTCGGGTCATGATCTCAGGGTCCTGGGATCGAGTCCCGCGTCGGGCTCTTTGCTCGGCGGGGGCCTGCTTCCTTCTCTCTCTCTCTGCCTGCCTCTCTGTCTATTTGTGATCTCGCTCTGTCAAATAAATAAATAAAATCTTAAAAAAAAAAAAAAAAAAGAGGGTTGTAATACTGTCTAGCTCCTAGAACCATCCTGAGGATGAAATGAGTTAAATGTAAAGCACTTAGAAAGTGGCCAAGCCTTAGGAAGAACTCAGTGTTAGCTCTTAGGGCTGGTCCGTGGGCAGGACTCTGAGGACTTGCAGGTTAGCAGGGGAGTGAATCACGAGAGACCTGGAAGAGAATGGTTAATGTCTCTCTTATGCCCGACCTGTTGAGGAATGGGAACCTGTGATCTTTAACTGGCCTAATGGTTCAGGGTCTGTGCCCTGAGAGCTCCTCCAGCCGTGGTAAAAATAATTCATATGCTTAAATTGCATACTCCTTTTTAAAAATTTAAATTCAATTAATTAACATATAATTTATTATTATTTTCAGAGGTGGAGTCAGTGATTCCTCAGTCTTATAACACCCAGTGCTCATTACATCACAGGCCCTCCTTAATGTCCATCACCCAGTTACCCCATCCATTCCCCACCGCACCTCCTCTCCAGCAAACCTCGGTTTGTTTTCTATGATTAAGAGTCTCTGGGGCGCCTGGATGGCTCAGTCATTAAATGTCTGCTTTTAGCTCAGTTCGTGGTTCCAGGGTCCTGGGATTGAGCCTCACATTGGGCTCCCTGCTCGGTGAGCCTGCTTCTCCCTCTCCCTCTGCCTGCTGCTCCCCCTGCTTGTGCTCACTCTCTCTATCAAATAAATAAATAAAATCTTTTTAAAAAGTCTCTTAAGCTTTGTCTCCCTCTCTGATTTTGTCTTGTTTTATTTTTTCCTCTCTTCCCTATGATCTTCTGTTTTGTTTCTTAAATTCCATACATCAGTGAGATCATATGATAATTGTCTTTCTCTGGTTGAGTTATTTCGCTTAGCATAATACCCTCTAGTTCCATCCATGTCATCGTAAATGGCAAGATTTCACCTTTTTGATGGCTGCATAGTATTCTGTTGTATATCTGTACATCTTTTTATCCATTCATCT
Organism: Meles meles; assembly: GCF_922984935.1. Classification (NCBI taxonomy): domain Eukaryota; kingdom Metazoa; phylum Chordata; class Mammalia; order Carnivora; family Mustelidae; genus Meles; species Meles meles. Next base: position 31,243,747 of record NC_060080.1, read on the forward strand.
GTCGATGGACATCTGGGCTCTTTCCATAGTTTGGCTATTGTGGACATTGCTGCTATAAACATTGGGGTGCACATGCCCCTTCAGATCACTACATTTGCATCTTTGGGGTAAATACCCAATTGTATAATTGCTGGGTAAAAGGGTAGCTCTATTTTCAACTTTTTGAGGAAGCTCTGTACTGTTTCCCAGAGTAGCTGCACCAGCTTGCATTCCCACCAACAGTGTAGGGGTGGGGTCCCCCTTTCTCCACATCCTCACCAACATCTCTCATTTCCTGGCTGGTGAAATTTAGTCATTCTCACTGGTGTGAGGTGGTATCTCATTGTGGTTTTGATTTGTATTTCCCTGAGAATTGCATACTCTTCTGATCCACATAGATGGGATGGATAAGTGTGCTACAGGAAAAGGGGATGGAATTCTGGGGGCATCTGAGTGAAAAACAGAGTAGACAGCGATGCTGGTGATCATGCAAAAAACAAACTACCCCCAAACTTTAGTCTCTACCATTGTAATCATATGGTAGAGGAACTTGAAGAGAAGGAAAGATCTATGTAACATGCCTGTACACAGACTTGTAAGTAAAAGAGCACAAGCACATGGCTTTTTATGGTCCCCTAGAAAGCCCCACAATTTTGCCTCAGTATGCCGCACAGCCATGAAAAGGAATACGGCAGATGGATATGTAGTCACATGGACAGATCTTAAGGCATTTGATAAATGAGAACCTGCAAAATCACATGCACTGTACAATTCTCTTTATATCAATACTGCATTTGTGTATTTGTATGTGTTGCTCTATAGTTAATTTAAAAAAACAAAACAAAACAAAAAATCTAGAAGTGTATATGCCAAACTGTTCGCAGTGGTTGTCACTGGGAGGAAGAGTTAAGGCATGAAAGAGGGACTTTCACGTTTTACTCTTTTTTTTTTTTTGAAGATTTATTTAATTATTTGAGAGAGAAGGAGGGCAGAGGGTCGAGGGGGGCAAAGGGAAAGAGAATCTCAAGCAGACTCCTTACTGAGCATGGAGCCTGACCTGGGGCTCCATCTCACAACCCTGAGATCATGACCTGAGCCGAAATCAGGAGTCAAACACTTAACCAGCTGAGCCACCCAGGTGCCCCTTTCACGCTTTACTCTTTGTTAAGGTTGCCAGATTTGGTGAATGAAAATACGGGACACCTGATATTAAATTTGAAATTCAGATAAATAACAGATAGGTTTTTAAAACTTTTAAAAAGTTTTTATTTATTCATATATTTAAGTAATCTCTACACCCAGCATGGGCTTATAACGTAAGAATATTAACAGTAGTTCTCTCTAGTGTGAGATTAGGATGATTTCAATTTCTTGGGGTACCTGGATGTCTCAGTCGGTTGCGCATGTGATTCTTGGTTTTGACCCCAAGGTCAAGAGTTGCATGCTCTCTGACTGAGCCAGGCCGGCACCCCAACAAATCGTTCTTAAATGTTAAGTATGTCTCATGTATAATAATAATATGTATGTACTTATATTAAAAATTATTTATTATTTATCTGAAATTGAGACTCAGCTGGGTGTCCTGTATTTCCTCTGACAAGCTACCTCTCTGTATTTGTTTAATGCTCTTTTATGTATTTTATGTATTTTATCTCTGTATTTGTTTTATGCTCTTTTAATGAAAGGATACGTTCATGACATAATTTTATTATTCTAAAAAAATAAAAAGAGAAAAGAATACTTCAAGACAACACAAAAATATGATTTTTAGTTAAGGAAATTGATTGGCCTAGAAAAGAGCAAATTACAAAGCAGCACTTAAATCAAGACTACATTTTTATAAAAGGAAGAAAAGCACAGGTCCTCGTGTACTAAAAGGCAGGAGGATATACATAAGAATTTTTTTTTAATTTTTTTTCAAAGATTTTCTTTATTTATTTGAGAGAGAGAGAGTGAGAGAGTGTGAGAGGGGAGAAGGTCAGAGGAAGAAGCAGACTCCCCATGGAGCTGGGAGCCCAATGCAGGACTCGATCCTGGGACTCCGGGACCATGACCTGAGCAGAATGCAGGTCATGAGATCAGGATGATTTAAATTTCTTGGGGCGCCTGGATGTCTCAGTCAGTTGTGCATCTGACTCTTGGTTTTGGCTTGGTCATGATCTTATGGGTCTTGAGATCAAGCCCCAAGTGGGGTTCTGTGCTCATCGAGGAGTCTATTTAAGACTCTCTCCCTCTTCTTCTCCCACCCAAGTAAATAAATCTTTAAAAAAAAATAGATTTCTTTTTGTGCTTTATAAATTTCTTTTGGAATGTTTATAAAGAACATGCATTACTTTTGGAAAGGGAAAGCGTCATGTGAAAAGAATATTTCTCTGCTCCTCTGAGGAGCTTAGTATGTCCAAGTTGTTCCTACTTTCAGCTGCTCTCAGAAGAAGGTGGTGGGCAGCACTGTGAGCCTCACCTTTGGCTTCCAGTTTTAAACAACACTTTCATCTCACATCTGCAGGCTACCTCCAAAAGCAGCCCTACTTTGGAGCCGTGGTTGGCCGGGTTGCCAACCGAATTGCCAAAGGAACATTCACATTGGATGGGAAGGAGTATAAGCTGCCTATTAACAATGGACCCAACAGTCTGCATGGAGGAGTCAGAGGGTTTGATAAGGTGAGTCAGGGGCACCGGACAGGGTCTCCACCTTCGCAAATGCGTGGGGAGGTGATACAGGAAAGAGGCCGATCCAGGGGCTCAGGGGAGCAGGGGTGCTGGCCCTGTTCCAGGACCCATCCTTCTGTAGCTCATCAGACTGTAGGAGGCAGGGGAGCCCTTAGTGAAAGGCTGACAGCTCTTGACTTGGGAAAAACAGGGAATGATTTTCTCCTGGTGTTGGGATCAGGAAGTCCAGTGGACCTTGGGCACAAGGGAAAAGTAGCCTAAAAATAATACCTGCCAAATAAATAAATAAATAAAAATAATACCTACCACTTACTGCACAGGGCATTTGCACGTCTTCTGTCTCATGCTTACAAGAGCCCTGTGTTATCACCAAATGAGAAATGTGAGGGGGTGAAAGACCACATAACTCCTAGGTTGTGCGGCCCAGCCTTCAGCCCTCATTTCTACACTGTAACCGCTGGTATAGGCGTCCCCGGTCCAATGCACACCCCTGAAAGTGCTGCTAAGCCCCTGTCCCCCACAGTGTGGTGCCACATCCAGGCGTAGCCTTCCACTGAAGTGCCTCATGCCTCAAAATCATCTCGGATTAAAACTCCCATTCATTACATCCCATTACTCCCATCCCATTACATTAAAACTCCCATTCCCCAAGTGAATCCCTGGAAAGACAAGGTTAGGACAGTAAACTGATCAAACAGCTTCTCCCTGAAGTAGAAATGCCTACTGGCCTGCTTCCTAGCTGTGTGGGGGTCTGAGGGTTAACCCCCAGCGACTCTCTTACTAGTCTAATTTCAAGGAGATAATTTTGGTTGCTAACTCTCCTTTAAATTATATCCCCCAGTTTATTCCCTAAAGAAGAACCAGAAAATACTAGAACATATATGGCGGTTAAAGAGCACTATTTCTTCCTTTCTGCCTCTCACCACCCACCGCCCCCCGTCCCATTGAAGGAAGTTGGTCACTCTCTTGCCCAACTTCCCATCTGTGGTCCAGAACCACACTGCCCCATCGCTTCCCTGCTCCTCTGTGAATGGATTCCTCACCCCCGGAAGGCATGAAGGCAAGGGGTAGCCTCGGTCTTGGCAGTACCAGGGCAGAGGGTCTCTGGAATATGGCAGGCCTGTGGGCAAAGCCCAAGCAGAGGAGTTAGGCTCAGCTCTGTTCTGACAGGGATCTTCAGAGCAGCACCTGTTCTGGATCGTTCCCCTTCCCTCTCTCCCACTGTAGCGTTTTCTGTGGTGTGGCTTCACATGCGTGCCCTGTAAAAACACAGCGAGATGGTGAGTATGCACTTCCTTCAGGGCTCTGTGCCTAACTGAGTCCCTTCAATGAACCAGTAGCGTCCCTCTACTATAGTGAGGGAGCCAGACCCTTGGATAAACAGCCATTCTAGGCAACCAGCCCCGACTATGGAACCAGTGGTGTGCTGTAGGAACCAGTGTGGACAGATTGAGAGAAACTGGGGAGGTAGGATTTGAATCACCCTCGAAAAAAGAATAGCATTTCATTTAGTAAGTAGGTCCTGGAAAAAATGGCTGTGCAGAAGCCCAGAAAGGGTGGGAGAAGGACTTGGAATGTTACCCTGGAGATACTGAAAGCTTCTGAACTATAAGCTTTCCCCACAGTAACAGGAGCCATATCAGATGAACTATTTCCAGCTGTATTTCGTCTCAACAATTACTGAATAAATAGCTCGTTTGTAGATACGCCTTTTTCTGTTTATATCAATGCACTTTTTAAAAAGATGAACTTTGAATCATCTGACAGAATTGGAAATGGTATATAAGGAGGCCTAGAGATGCAAATGTGGAAATTTTTCATGAAATTTGTAAAGTGCAGGGTCAGGGATATTCTCCTGTGAATAAGAATTGTGTTTTCCCTGAAATTATACTGATCTGATAACATTTCTTTATGCGAAAAATTTTCCACTGTGTTCTTTCTCTAAAGGACAAAAACTAGGTAGCAAGTGAAGAATGTTTTATTTCGGATATTTTGTTCCTAAAATTTTTCATTTAGGGGATTCTTTTCTCCTTTTTTAATCATGCATATAACCGGCTTTATATTTTAAGTGTCTAGGAAGTTCAACATTTCTAGGAGATAACTGGGGTGTAAAATTAATTTTTTACCAAGGTCAGTGAATTTGTCTCAGACACCAGCTGCGTTCACCATAGGTAAAGGCAAAGACCTCCGCTCCTGTTTGGGCTCCCCTTCCTGGTAAATGTGGGATCTCTCAACATCAGTAAGAAGGATCCAGGCCATGCTAGGAGCAGGTGGGCAGAGCCTGGGCTCAAAGGCTATTCCTGTGGCCCACAGAAATTATTATCTTTCAAGTCTATTCGGAATGACAGTGTTTTGCCTCAACTCTCCTGTTGAAAAAAGGAGATCCAAACAAAACATTCACTGAAATGAAGATGTGGATGGTGTAGACTACCAAGCCAGAGTTTGAATCCTAGTTCTGTCACTAATGACGTGTATGACTTTAAAAAAGATTTTTTTACCCCTTTAAACAATGGACATGTGGTACCTGGGTGGCTCTGTCGGTTAAGCATCTGACTCTTGGTTTCAGCTCAGGACGTGATCTCAGGGTCCTGGGATTGAGCTCTGCGTTGGGCTCCATGCTTGGCCCGGAGTCTGCTTGAGACTCTCTCCCTCTCCCTCTGCTCGTGCGTGTGTGCTCTCTCTCTCTCTCCATGTGTATAATAAATCTTAAAAAAAAAAAGAAGAGTTTTAAACAATGAGATTGAAGTATGATAAAGTGTGAAAAGTTTCTAGTCAAACCCCCTGGAATATGGGGTGTAGAAGTGGGCAGGGTAACACCACAGAACTCAATTTGCTCATCTGTAAAATGGGGTCATGGTATTAGTTGGAGCCATTTGAAATGGCCAGTGTTCAACTATTTTGACCTACAAAGTTGGTCATTTCATAAAGCACCAGGTCAGTGGCTGGTGAGAACCAACAAATGGACATCTCCTGTCAGCAAAGACCTCTTGACTAGTGACCCCCAGGGCTCCCCAAAGAGACTGGGGCTCTCTGGACAGTATGTCTCTGGACAGTATGATTGCATAGAATAAGGAAAAAAGCTCAGGATCAGACTGCTTCTTTCCAGCTGGAAGAAGCTAGGAAAAATCATGTGTTCTTTCTGAGCCCAGTTCTCTCTCATCATTAAATGAAGATAATGGTGCCCACATTGAGCCAGCTCTGAGACAGATAAGAGAGTGTCTGTGAAGTTCGAGCAAAGTGTCTTGGCTTATCACGGGCACTTAGTAATATTCCGGCTGTCCCTCCCCGTAAGGGGAATCTTGAGGCCTCTGGGCCAAAGGTGAGAGAAGCCACTGTGTGAATCAAAGATTCCTAGTTCCAAAAGCAAAAAATTCTAGAAAACTTTTCTTCCTATTTTTCTTGCCATCCCTAGAACCATATTTTCTAGAATGAGAAGAAGACTTCAAAATCGTTTTTTCAGTCCCTTTATGGCAGGGACTGATGCCCGACATCACACAGTGAGCTGGGAACAAACCTGGCCCCCAAATCAGGACTCCTGGTGCGTGGGCAGAGCTCTTCCTAACAGAACAAGTGCCTTCTTATTTGTTTGGAACTCTGCCCAGGGAATATAGAGAATCTTGGAGCGTTTTTTATAAATATCTGTAAATAGTACTTCCCTGGGAAAGAGGGCCGTATTTATTAAGGTCATTTTTTAATACCATTAGCAGATAATGCCATATGACATTTCTCAGAATGGGACACCGAGATAGGAAAAAAACTTGTAAAAAAAAGGAAAGAGGAAAATAGTGTAAACACATACGTATAAGTTTTGGGAGAAAGAGTATGGGGAATATGAGTAGGTAAAGAGAAGGGAAAAATGTTTCTCTCAAAATCTACTTTTTTGTATAAAACAAAATTTTAGAACAACTAAAATCCAAGTTGTTATCCAAACATCTTGAAGATCAGATAACCATTTCTCTTCCTAGAATTCACTAGCTTTAAATATTGGAACGTGGCCTTTAGGTCGAGATTGCAATGACTTAACAGTTTTAAAAACCCTTTTTTCTAGGTCCTTTGGACCCCTCAGGTGCTGTCAAATGGCGTCCAGTTCTCGCGGGTCAGTCCCGATGGTGAGGAAGGCTACCCTGGGGAGTTGAAAATCTGGGTGACGTACACGCTGGATGGTGGGGAGCTTATGATCAACTACCGAGCCCAGGCCAGTCGGACCACACCGGTCAATCTGACCAACCATTCTTATTTCAACCTGGCAGGTCAGGTAAGTGGACTCGCCTCTGCCTCTGTCCTCCTGCCATGTGCTTTGTGGCATGAGCTGGGGAGTGGCCAGAGACACCAACCCAGGACAGAATTACTCTTGCAATGGGGGGGTCAACCCTGGGGATGAGGAAAAATGGCTGGCAAAGCCGCTGACTCATAGTAGGTGCTCAACAAATGGAAGTTATAGAGAAAGTTAGAATGAGTACGTTGTATTACCCAGAGAATTATCCCTTTCCCACGTGTCCAGACAAGGAACTAGCTATTTCAAGAACTCCCTCTCATCTCTCTGTAACACGAGCGTCCATTTGCTTCCTCATTCCGCTCCTACCCATCGAAATTTCCAGTTAAGGCACTTTTCCATCCTTGGAACTTTAAAAATGGGCTTGGCTCAGCCCCTTCAGACATGCTGCCAACATTTGTGTTCTCCAGCGTGCAGCCCACCCGAAGAGTGCTGGAGAGACACTCCTCACCCCTCAGGTAATCCCCTCTACACTACCTGATTCTCTCCTAATGGTACTACTTGAGCTTGTCCAGGAGGCTGTTCACGAGGCAGAGTAGAAAGTGTAGCTAAGCTCTGTGGACTCTATTACTTCCTCTTCATCTGAAAAGCCATCATTGTCTACCATACTTGAATCACTTTGGCATGATTTCCTACCACAAGATGATGTTCACAGCCAACTAGTAATATCTTGCATTTTTACACTCTTTTAGGAGTCTGCTGACGATGTGCTGCTTTTTTTTTCTAGATCTTTCCAAATAGCACGAATTAATTGGTTCTTATGTAATTTCCAAAGTTCTCCCCTTAAAAATAAGAAAGAGGATTCTAAACTTGTCTATCTCTTATCCTCAGAAACTTCCACCGTCCTCCTTAAGATCTTAAACTCAGGGGTGCCTGGGTGGCTCAGTCGTTAAGCGTCTGCCTTCAGCTCAGGTCATGATCCCAGGGTCCTGGGATCGAGTCCCGCATCAGGCACCCTGCTTCTCCTTCTCTGTCGGCTAGTCCCCCTGGTTGTGCACGTGCTCTCTCTCTCTCTTAAATAAATAAATAAAACCTTAAAAACAAAAACAAAAACTGACAAACCAAAAACCAAAACCCAAACAAACATGAGCCTTAGAGGCTCTGCAATAATGTGCATAAAGACCCTGCTTTTTATAAGTTTGGAAAGAAAGTTGACAGAAATAGAATAAAATATTAGTGTTGTTTTTTTTTTTAGGTAGTAGATCATGGTGACTTTTCACTGTTTTCCATATTTATATATACTTAGGAAGTCCTATTTTATATTCTAAAAAAATAGATTCAGAGATGGAAATTATGCATTAAATATGTAAGTATCTGCCGATGTGTTCCAGTCAAGAAGACAGAATGGGGATGCGGGTTCACTGAGGCTCTGTCCGTTTACCAGGCAGAAGGACCCTCCCAGATCACAGACCACCCTCCACAGTGTTAACCCCCTTCTATAAACTGTCTTAATGAGTGCAGCTGGAATCCACAGCCACTAGCTTCAGGGTTGAGGATGGGAGGGGGCCAGAGAGTGGGTGGCCACTCACCGGGCCTGGGGCCCAGGGGCCTCTGCAGCTTCGGAACATCTCTTACCCAACCCAGGAAAGCATTATTATGTGTCTTTAACCCTCCCCAGGGAAGTAACTCAAAACATGATTATTTAAAGTGGTTAGCTCATCTTGTGCATTTTCTTGTTGCTGGTTTATTTGTTTCTTAATTTAATAAGCAGTGTGTTTGCGTTACCTGGGGCCAAACTCTGACTCATCGCTTCTAAGTTTGAGTGTTGGTGGCCTGGGGGGAGGACAGAACTGTGTTTTTCTTTTTTCTTTTTTTTTTTTTAAAGATTTTTTTTTTCCACTTATTTGACAGAGATCACAGGTAGGTAGAGAGGCAGGCAGAGAGAGAGGAGGAAGCAGGTTCCCCGCCGAGCAGAGAGCCCGATGTGGGGCTGGATCCCAGGACCCTGGGATCATGGCCTGTGCGGAAGGCAGAGGCTTTAACCCACTGAGCCACCCAGGTGCCCCAAAGAATGGAAAAAGTATATAGGTTGTAGGTTGTTTGGGCTTTGTTGTTGTTGTGCCTTCTAACCCCAAACTGGGCCATCATGTAAGAGCTAGGGAAGCAGCCTGGGGGAATTTGAGATGAAAGGCGATAGTGGTGTTCCAGCGTGACTGGGGAGGTACGTCAGCAAGGAACCGGGTTCTTCCATCTTTCCATTCTGCCTCTTCAGTGTTTTGGGTCTTGTCTTCAGGCTCGTCCTCTCCTGGTCACAACATAGTTGCCGCAGCTCCGGGAATCACCTCTTCATATAGTCACACCCCGAGGCAAAAAAGGACCCATTCCCTTTGTTCATATCTCTAATATTCCATTTTTAAGAATAAGCAAAACTTTCCCTGAAGCTCCCCAGTTGACTTTGCCTCACATTTCATGAGCCCAGAAGGGTGTCCCATGCCCTGCCTAACCCAGTACCAGCAAGGGAACTGGACCACCATGATGGGCTTAAGCCAGTCAAAATTCACCCAGTGGGATTAGGGAAGGTGTCCTTTCCCTGGATACGGCCTAGCACAGGACAAATCTACAAGTCAGCGCTCTGCCAGGGGAAAAGGAGGGTGCCTGTAAGGGGGTTGCTGTGGCTTTGGGGCAGTACGTGAGTGTTGGTGCTCTCGTGCTAGAGGTGAGCAGAGCTGAATGAAGGCAGTCATGGTGCAAGGCATGAAGAGGTCTGTAAAGCCCTGGGCAGGCCACAGAGAGCTCTATAAATGGTTAATGCTCTGAACTAGTAGCCGCTGAGCAAAGCTAACCGAAACCAACAGTGAACCTAGAGATGACTTCAAGAGCTGTTGGTGGGTCAGCCTTCCTCACCTGGTTTCCATCGACCTAGAAAGGAAATGAATACAACTGGAATATTCCACCAGAGTAGACCATTGCATTATTCCAGGTCAGAAGAATGATAAAATGAAGCCTGCTTCCCTTTCATAAAGGAACGTAGGTGCACTTGGTGACCCGAAGCCCATTAAGGGGGTGGCTCTCTCATAAATGTTCCTTTCTTTCTCCCCCCACCAGGCTTCTTCCTAACCTCTCAGACGCATCCATTTATTTGGTGTGTGATTGAATCATTTTCTTCCTGCCCTAGCGCTACAAAACAAACAGAAAAGGGAAATTCCTAAGCAGCTTTATTCATAATAATAAAAAACTGGAAACAAGCAAAAGTCCACCAAATATTCGTACAATGGAATACTACTCAACCTTGGACTGAGCATTGAGCAGACGGAGCCAAGAAAACAGTCCCCAGTTCTCTTCCCTCATCTCTGCTCCCCTCAGGCCCAGAGGCCCCTTCAAGTGCTGGCAGGAGCCCCGAGGCATGAGGGAATGGGAATAGGGGGACCCTGCCAGGAGGGACTCCTTCTAGTATAGGGCTGCTCTAGGTGGTGGGGCAGACCCCTCCCACTTTGGACCTGCTTTCTCAGGTCAGAACACAGACCAAACGAGTGACTAAGGTAGAGACTGTGGGTGCGAGGAGAGGCCTCTGCCCTGACCTTGGCTCCGGTCCACTCCCACCTTGCCCACGTGTACCCACCAGGAGGACACAAGACCAGGGCAGTTCTTGAGAAACCGAGCCTTCTCGGAATGTAATTAAAGCAATTTCTGGCCAGTTTATTGATTTTTTTTTAGAGATTTTTATTTATTTATTTATTTGACAGAGAGAGAGAGAGATCACAAGTAGGCAGAGAAGCAGGGGGAGGCAGAGGGAGAGGGAGAAGCAGGCTCCCTGCTGAGCAGAGAGCCCGATGCAGGGCTCAATCCCAGGACCCTCAGCTCATGACCTAACCTGAAGGCAGATGCTTAACGGTCTGAGCCACCCAGGCGCCCAGGCTGCATCTTTAATGGATGGGCGAGCTCTCAAAAGCAGGAAGCCCAGTTCTGATGCCCTGGCTTCTGTCATGTGGTACAGAGTAGGTCCTCTGGGTGGGAGCTGGGCCAGAGAAGGGGGACAAATACCCCACCTCCAAGCCTGGAGGTAGGGTATTTGTTGGCCATCCAGCACTTGGGCACTCCAGGTCAACAACTCTGGCTCTTCTGTTTGCCTGTGGGGAGAGTGGGAGCAACCCCTCTGCTAATAAGCCAAATCGAAAAGTCTTTCAAACCACTGATGTCTCTCTGACTCTGCACACTCATAATTCCGCATAGGAAAGAAGACGCGTGCTGGGGTCACCCCTGAAAACGTCTTCCAAATGCATCAGTTGCTATGTTGAGGACCTATCTACCTACACTTAAATGAACGTAGTAATCGTCGCCATAGGTCAAATGGGAATTCTAAAGTGTTCGTCAGTGCCTGAAATGGGAATTCTAAAGTGTTTGTCAGTGCTTGCTTCTGCAAGAGAAGTCAAAAAGCAAAAGTACCGGGGGCACTGGGGTGGCTCAGGCTGTTAAGTGACCGACTCTTGATTTCTGCTCAGGTCGTGATCTCAGGGTCGTGGGATCAAGCCCTGCGTGGGGCACCTCACTAAGCACTGAGCGTGGAACCTACTTGGGCTTCTCTCTCCCTCTTCCTCTGCCCTTCCCCCCTCCTCACTCCTCCTTCCCCCCAGCTCATATGCTCTTTCTCTCTCAAATAAATGAATAAATCTTTAAAAAAAAAAAAAGAGCAAAAAGACAAAATAAGACTAAACATTAGATCTTCTCTTCTTTCTCTACCTCCTTCCCAGGGTTCTCCAAACATATATGACCATGAAATCGCTATAGAAGCGGATGCCTTTTTGCCCGTGGATGAAACCCTGATTCCTACAGGTTGGTGAACTCCAGCTTTTTTTTTTGGAAATGCAGAGCCGCCCTGTGATTGGGAGAGAACTGAAACCTCATTTCCCTCAATTTATTTTCTCTGTTGGCCTGCCAGGTTGCCTATAATTACCATGATGAATCGTTTATGTTGGTTAAGGTTGGGTGACCATATAATTAAACACCCAAGCCAGGACACTTTTGAGAGGGAAAGGGGATGCTGTTAATAATTTAAGCTGGGACAACAGGGCAGTTCTAAGCAAACTGGGTCAGACGGCCATCCTAGCCGAGCCTTAGATGGCAAGAGTTTCTGTTAAAATGTAAATCAGCTACTTCTTAGCACCTCAGCAGAACTTAATTTACCTGAGCATTACCTCACCAGTGCAGGACTCCGACAGAACACAACGTGGTTTTTGATGGAGGAGGAAAGGTCGTACCCTGGGCAAGATCAAAGTGTCTGTCACCTCTGAGACAGAGTTGGGGGGATGGTGTAGCATGGGGAGTCCAGAGTATCAGAAGGAAAGGTGAGGTGTCACCAAATTCAAACTTTACAGGTGTGTGTGTGTGTGTGGTGCACCTCCTAGCTGAACGGGATTGAGATCATCTTGGTTATTATTATTTGTGATCAAAACTCTCTTAGTTCAAATAAGCAAATCTATAGACCCATAGAGATAGACAGTAGATTAGGAGGTTGCCAGGGGCTGAGGACAAAGGGGAATGGAGATTGACAATTGGTACGAGATTTTGGGGGGGGGGTGATGAAAAGATTCTGGAATTAGATAGTGATGGTAATATCCTGTAAATACACTGAACACCTGTAAATACACTAAACACTACTAAACTGTGCACTTTAAAAAGGTGAATTTTGTGGTATGTGGATTATATCTCAATTAGAAAGAAAGAAAGGACAGGAAGGAAGTAGAGAGAGAGAGGGAGGGAGGAGGGGAGAAAGGAACATACAAACATGGCTTCTGCCTTGTCTCCAGGATTAAGTGGTATGGATTTGTATTAGATCACAGGTGCACCGCCATCTGCCTCCAGGGATGGGTGACCGCAAGATGGTTTTCTTTGACTAAGCCTTCTACACTTACCTCAGCCCTGGTTTTAATGAAATCCTAATAAGAATATTTATCTTCTGCTTTGGAGTAATCACCTCAAGTGAATTTCTACAAGCTGCCACAAGTCCATGGTCCCAGGGTCCTGGGATCGAGCCCCGCATCAGGCTCTCTGCTCATTGGGGAGCTTGCTTCCTCCTCTCTCTCTGCCTGCCTCTCTGCCCACTTGTGATCTCTGTCTGTCAAATAAATAAATAAAATCTTTAAAAAAAAAAAAAAAAGATGGGCGCCTGGGTGGCTCAGTGGGTTAAACCGCTGCCTTTGGCTCAGGTCATGATCTCAGGGTCCTGGGATTGAGTCCCACGTCAGGCTCTCTGCTCAGCAGGGAGCCTGCTTCCCTCTCTCTCTCTCTCTGTCTGCCTCTCTGCCTATCTGTGATCTCTGTCTGTCAAATAAATAAATAAAATCTTAAAAAAAGAAAGAAAGAAAGAAATCTCTATCCTTACCATGGGGCTCAGACTCACAACCCTGAGGTCAAGAGTCGCACACTCTACTGACTGAGCCAGACAAACCCCGAGATGTACTATTTTTATAACCTCTCTGAAGTCTAAAATTATTTCAAATTAAAAACATTTTTTAGGGGTGCCTGGGTGGCTTAGTAGGTTAAGCCTCTGCCTTCGGCTCAGGTCAAGATCTCAGGGTCCTATGATCAAGGCCCTCATGGGGCTCTGCTCAGCAAGGAGCCTGCTTCCCCCTCTCTCTCTTTCTGCCTGCCTCTCTGCCCACTTGTGATCTCAGTCTGTCAAATAAAGAAATAAAACCTTTTTAAAAAAAAAAAACAACACATTTTTTTAAAAAGCCTAGATCTCTAAGTAAGATATTGTTTTCATTTTCCTGGACACCTGCCTTACTTTATAAGCAAGGGCTTTTTTATTTTGGCCTTTTTAAAATAATGGGGTTGCATTTATGGCCACTAATTCAAAATTTTTATGAGGAAAATGGTAAGAATGTGAGCATAAGAAGCAGCAACTTCCAGGAAGAGCAGGAGTTAGAAACCCATAAATGTAGGGACTACAGAGCTAATTAGAATAATAATGAGAAATCAAGATAAACGGATTAAAATTTTTGCCTCGCAGTTTTCCTCCTCCAAGGCTGGGTTTAAAGGCTTTTACATTTGTCTTGGTAACATGTGTCATCCTCTGATATTTATGTGACTCAACGTGAGGATGAGTAAGCTCGCCCATCCTGTCCTAGAGGCTGCAGGATTGCACTGGAACTCTGTCTTGCGAACTCCACGGGGGAAATGGTGGTGGCTGCTGTTTTGTGACTGATAAGGAAGAAAATGAATTCAGTAGCTTCTAGGTGGAGGTGATGGAATTAGTGTATATTTATTTGTGTATACTTATAAAATCTTATGCTGTCCTGTTGCATTTTGATCAGATGAAAAATCACAAAAATGCATCATTCATGCCATGTAAAGATTATTTGTCACGATGGTGAGAGAAAATTGTGGCAAAGCACCGTAGAGCTTAACAAGTAATCTAATGGAATGTTGAAAACTCGTTTAGCTCAGGTGTGCCCTGGGAATGGTTTTAGGATCAAATTCTGCACTTTGTACTAATTTTGAACACCTGTGAAGCTGAGTAGGCCTGTAAGGGCTCTGGACCCTGGGAGGCAAGAGCTCTGGTTTTGGTCTGGGCTCTGCTGTTAACTTGCTAGGCAGCCTTCAGTGTACGTGTAACGCTTTAACATTTAACCTCCCTACGCCCTCATTTCCTTTTCTGCAAACGAGAGGGATGTTGAACTCAATCTGATTTTATGGATTAGTAAATTTTCTTTAAAAAATAATTTGAGAGACTTACATAGGGTTGCCCAACTTTTTTTCATTTTGCCAAGTTAGAAAGCCATCACAAATATAGGACTGTTAAAACTAATGGAAAGTATGTATACTATGTTTCAATTAAAAAAATAATTTAAACTAACCTGGGTAATAATGAGGAACAGAAATAGATGAGTGGTGTCTGGCTGGTTCAGTCAGTAGAGCATGTGACTCTCAATCTTGAGATCATGAGTTCAAATCCCATGTTGGGCGTGGGGCCTAGTGAAAAAGAAAAAAGGAAGAAATAGACTACATTTATTTTTTTAAAACCCAAGTTGCCATTTATAACCACCACCTTCTCATGAGAGAAAATATTTTAACACCACAAAAGTGGGGAAATTTTAATCTCAGAATAAAGAATGCCCCCTTCAATTGAAATCATCTTGCTTTTTAAAGAAATGTGATAGATTATCCAAATATATCTGTTTTCTGTAGACCAGTAAAAATGTTACCACGGACTTATGATTGTGAACCAGTCTGAAAGATCACTCGTAGCTCTTACATTCTGTGATCCTATGAGGCTCTTCATAACATCTGACTGCTATTTTTCTGCCGTCTTTCAAATCCATTAGAACTCTGTCATGAAAGTAATAAGTTGCACCAACTTCAGAGCACATGCGAAAACCTGTAAGTCTCTTTACCTATCCGTACATTAGCTCAGTCCTACAGATGTTATGTCTGTTTGCCCAGTGACACTTAACTGAAATTATAGGGTTGTTTCCTCTTCCCCTTTGTCAGAAGTGCGTGAGAAACAAGTGAATTGTATATTAACTTTAGAACTGCCTCCAAAAATGGGCAGTCACTTCCAGTCTGCCCTGCCCGGATGGAAGAATTCACATGTCTGAGCCTCTTTCAGCCAAGAACAAATCTCTGGGAGCCTGGATTTCATCAGATTCTTAACACTGACCCAAAGCCCATGAGCATGTGGCTTAATTCTGAGACCAGTCCAGAGTCATTTGGTCCTTTGGAAATGCTTCCCCTCTGCTGCTGGGCTCGCCAGGAGTCGACAGTCTAGTGGAGGAGTCAGCCAGAATATTACCCATTAATCTGGAAAATGTCAGGAGAAATAGAACTCGGAGACTTGACTTGGTTCAGAGGAAAAGCCCTGCCTGGGGGCTCCCAGATGGAGGAGATGAGAGTTAAGTAAAACCTGAAAGGGCAGGTGGAGATTTGCTAGGCAAGGAGGAGAAAAGGTGCTAGGCCGACCTGGAGTTCAAGGCTGATCTACACAGGCCAGACTCACAGGTGTTCTCGAGTCCAGTCTTAAACTTCCGGACATTCAGCCAGAAGTGGATTCAACCACAAGGCCACTTCCTTGAGACGTGGTTCAAGAAACCAGTTAGACCAGCCACACTCCGTTAAGAGTTCTGGGGATTGATATGCAGTATCTAGAGATTGTGGTTGTGCTGAATTGAGAAAAAGGAAGATACTGCTTATTTGTGAGGTGCAGTGAAGGTTTATGATCATTACAGCTAATATTTCAGAGAGGACTTTATACATGATAATCCACAGAAGAATCCTATAAGGTTGGTTCTGTTCATTTTTCTTATTTATCAGACAGGGCACCTGAGCTTGAGAAGTGTCAGTAACTTACTGGGGAATCACCCAGTTCACAAGTGGTGGGAAGCTGGGATTCAAACTCAGGATCTTCACTACACCTGTAGTAAAGCTCGGAGTTATTCTCCGCGCCCCTCAGTAACCTTGGAGGTCCCTGCGCTGTTGCAACTAGTACTTTGTTTCGTGGTGACGCAGCCCATGTCCTGCTTGTTCTTGGTCTTCTTGTCCATCAGCTCTCGTCATGAACAGGCTCTTGTCGATCTCCCATCTTCCATTGTGCATGCTGGGCATCTCTGCTGAAGGTGGTAGGATGTCTACCAACATAGTAGAAGAAAAGCTTCACCACATGCCTAGGTAGCTCTCAGTGATCTGGAAGATTCACTTACGGTGAAATGCCTCATTGAACCAGCCTGGTGCTGGGCAGTGAGTTCATGCTGGACCCTTTGGGCTCTCCCTGGGGCTGCTGCCTGGTCTCAGCTACGCTGGTCTCCTTGTGTGTGAATGGCTTTTACTCTACCATCAGTTTTTTTGGGCACCATCCCCAATCTCTGCTTTCCACCCCAAATCCTTGTTTGTGTCTTTTTGGTTTTTTTTTTTAAGATTTTATTTATTTATTTGACAGAGAGATCACAAGTAGATAGAGAGATAGACAGAGGGAGAGGGGGAAACAGGCCCCCTGATGAGCAAAGAGCCCGATGTGGGACTCAATCCCAGAACCCTGAGATCATGACCTGAGCTGAAGGCAAAGGCTTAACCCACTGAGTCACCCAGGCGCCCCTCTTTGGGATTTTTTTTTTTTAATTTCTCATTTTAGGGTCAAAAAAAGTCCTCATTATTTTGACTTGGAGCTTCCAGAGAGAAAAGTCTTTCTCATCATTGTTGTATGAAAGAAGAAACTGAGAACTCCTTACCTGCTCCCGATATCCCGAGAAGAGACAGCCACCAAACATGTCTGGAAGGGTAGCTCCGCGGGAGAATTTGGGGTGGATTTGGAGGAAGCTCGGGGCAACATTGTATAACCATGAGGGATTTTATCAGATCATTCTTTGAATTCTGTGTGGGTTTGTCCCAAATGCTGCTTCCGACAAATTGCAATTTCTGTAGCTTCATTTGGCCAGCCTTCTCTTGACTTTCTGCCAGCGCCCCCTGGGCTTGCTTCGAAGCTCGCGTCTTTCTGTGATACAAAGATGTTTAATAGTCCCGGGCCCTGTCTTTTGTGACTCTTAATTTATACTTACGCTTGTGTTTCAACTCCTTCTTTTTGTTTTCCCCTCATAAAAATTGTTTCTGAGGGAAATGCTGATGCAAATCTAAACTTCGCGGGTGTTTTTCACCTTCGTCATAGATATTCGGTAAATAATTTTTCAGGTGAAGGGAAAACCCATTGTCACGAGAAAGTAGCACCTCTTATTGTACGGTAGCTGTAAATCTGTGGCTGAGGTATTCGGTAAAAAGGGGCCTCCCCTCTCCCCCGTGTGTGGAGGGGGAAGGGGCAGAGCCTTGGCCTCCATTTTGCCTGTTGTAGGCTTACCAATGGGGCATGATCTCACAGGCAGGAAAGGGTTACTTTGGCATACAGCTGGAGGAAGCCAAAGCAAGTACATACCATGAAATCCCCTTGCCTTAAGCTCCTAGCCCCTGCTTAGACCTCTCCCCCAGGCAGCGCCCTCAGACCACGGGGAGGCTCGGGCTCCCGCTTTGCTCCTGCCTTTCTTCCTGCTGGCAATTTGGGGAGCATATAAAATGTTTTCAGCCCTTTCATCCAGTAAGACACAGAAGACAACAGCCTGTATTACGTGGCTTCCTCATTTCTCCCTTTTTCTGTGCTCCTATTTTTTTTTAAGATTTTACTTATTTATTTGACAGAGATCACAAGTAGGCAGACAGGCAGGCAGAGAGAGAGGAAGGGAAGCAGGCTCCCTGCCGAGCAGAGAGCCTGATGCGGGGCTCGATCAATCAATCGCAGGACCCTGGGATCATGACCTGAGCCAAAGGCAGAGGCTTTAACCCACTGAGCCACTTCTGTGCTCCTATTAAAAAGCTATCCTTTTCCCAAAGCTTAGGGGAAAAGCCTCAGCAAGTCTTCAAAGGGGCCCGTTCAAATAATTTAGTCATACACACCACCCCCCCTGCTTCCCTCCTAGAAATTTCTGCCATTCTGTCGTTCCTGGAGGCTTCCAGGCAAACGCAGGCAAACAATGTCCTTCGTGTGTTAGGCTGTAAGACTCCAGCATCTTTGCTTTTCTCTGGGGGTAGAAAATAAAAAGAAAAAAATAAAAAGAAGAAGAAAATCGATTGAATAAAAGAAGAGACTCCATCACCTCCCTTCTGAAGCTGCTGCTCTGGATGTAATTCTGGGCACTTTGGAGTTGGCAGCGGTGTTGGGTCCCGTGGTCTTTGCTCACAGGTGTCTCTGGCGCCACCACCGGAAGGGCCTCTCTGCAAGGATGCGTTCACCCAGAGACCAGGAGCCGCGTCTGCAGCGAAGCTGGCAGGCTGGGTTTGCATGTCGGCAGTTAGCAGAGCTTTGCTTCTTCTGAGCAGTTGCTCTTACCTACTTTAAAAAAAAAAATGCAGCTAAATACTTAAATACTTAGGACGAGCTCCTGCTCTGTTAACTGGGGCATCTTCAGATCCTCTTGATGTCTGTTTCTGTTTGTTGTTGTCAGGGCTGCCCCTGTAGTTTTTCCAAAGTGCAACTCCCAGAAGCCATTTATCAGTGTATAATCGGTGTCCACAGAGAACATTCCAGTGCCGGATCTCTGTACAGCCATGCCGGCCATTTAGCTTCAGGACCTGAGTTCAGTTGTCCTGTCCTGGGGCAGCAAGAGGAAACCGGTCCCTGCGGCCCTGCTCAGGTACGAAGCCCGCTAAATGTGAGCAGGTGAGAAAATCCAGGCCTTCTGTCTCCCCGGGGATTAATTCATTCCCAGGGTTGTAAACATTACACGTTCCCCTTGCGCTTTATAGAACTGTGAGACTTGGAGGCAGTGTGGGCGACCTGCCCAGTGAGATATTATCATGTACACAACATTGTGCAGAACCAAGCACGTGTCTTTATAGGCATTTTTTTTCCCTTTTAATTTTGCTGTTCTTTACTTGCAGTCGTAGATGAGGAATGAAGAAAGCAAAACATGAATGCTTTGACTAGGTTTTTGCCTCTTAAAGTAACATTAGTAAAATTCTATCTTATTCTTTTCCTTAAGAAAAGATACCTTTCATTTTTATAGAAATCTACACAACCCACTCTGTCCCCCAGCCCATCTGTGTTCGCTTGCTGTTCTTGCGGCTCTCGGTTTTTGAAAGCGCCTTCTAAAATTACATGAAAGCAACCCTGTTTTGACAAAATTAGAATTCTGGTGAGAAAGGCTTACCATGAGGCTATGGAGAAAGGCCCAGCAAAAACCTTTGTATTTTATTTCACCCTCTCTGGGTTCAGCCTACAATTCTGTCAATTTTATAATTACTTCCCTAGGGCAAGTCCAATTCTCTGCCCGGGAGAAATAACAAATTCCGAAGTCGTCTCCCGGTTCAAAGATGGTGCAAATGAAGACTGTTTTGATCTACATGTTTCAATCGTTCTGGAACTTCTTACAGAAAATTCCTTTAGACTTTCTGTGATTCTGAAATGTTGGGCATCATACTTGCTTCAAACCTACATCAGCATGCGTCCTCTTTCTTTGCTTCTCACTCCCCCCACCCGCACCCGGTAGTATTAGTCATCAGGGGCTGCCGATTTTTTTAAACTGAGACTGTATTTTTTTTTTTTTTAGAGAAGTTTTAGATTCACCGCAAAACAGAGCCAAAGGTGCCGAGCTGTCCCATACACCCATGCCCCCACATAGGCACAGCATCCCCCTCCCTTTTCAACATCCCCATGGGAGTGGAGCACTTGTTAGGACTTGAGGAAACTGTATCGACATACCATCATCACCCGAAGTTCATAGTTCACATTAGGGCTCACTCTTGGACAAACGGGTGGTGACACGGGTCCATCATTGCGATAGCACGCAGAGTACTCACTGCCCCCCAAATCCTCCGGGCATATTAGCTTCAACTATCCGTCAGTCCACTTCCTCTTTCCTTTTGAGTCTCCCCTCCCCCCAGTATTGGTAATCATCAAGGCATGCTGATTTCTAACGCATAAGTATTTCTCGAATCTGTTTCCTCAGTGTGTATTATTGATTATGTGGTTCTAGTTCTGTTGTCACTATCCTGGTCTTGTCTTGCCTAGATCACTGCCTGGCTTCTATTATGAGTTTTTCAAGTTGGGATCAGTGAATGAACAAATCAATCTGGAAAATAGCTAACTGGGGGAAAAAATCTCGTTAGCTCTAGCTTGCATCTGGTTACTAAAGTCTAGCTATCTAAAATGCAGATCTTGCTTGCAAACCCTACAGCTTAAAAACCTTTTAGGCGGCTCCCAGGCCACACACCAGCTGCCTCCCAGACCCGTCTCCCAGAGGGCCTCACTCATACCCTACACACCTGCCACCCACGGGGACCACCCAACTCCCCCTTCTCTGTTGCATAAAACCCTGCTCTTCAAGGCTATACTTTCTCCTTAGAAATCTTTTCCCCACTTCCTAGAAACAATAGATTCTTTGTTGTTCAAGGGTTTGTGTAATGACAGAAACTGCTCAGAGCTCGCCCTGTACCCAGAGCTCCCCTTTCTTATCTTCCCCTCCACAAGTCTGCCTGAGATGATCTATCAGGATTTAGTTACGGGGCTAAAGTAGGGAGCTGGAAGTGAACTTCAGGCTTGCTCTCTTTGGCTTAAAGCTAGAAAACTATGCTAAACACAAAAATGAAAGAGCCAGGCTGTACGTTCTAGGAACGAGTATTCCTTCCTTTTCCTACACTTAGTCTCTCTCCACTCTTCTTGACATTGTTTTCAACACTGTTGTGTATGAACACAACAGTGCAGGATAGCCAGGATTCGGAAAGCCTGGGCACAGGGCTTCCTTCTACTGTCCACCAGCAATGTGCTCGAGGCAGCCAGGAACACCTGCGGGGCCTCTTAACCTAATCTGCTAACTCTCATCAGGTGAGGGTTATAGCAGCTGAACTCCGAAATCCTGTCAGTTTCTTACCCTGATTCAGAGACTCCGTGGAATCTCTAACCCAGATATTCTTAAGCAGGATCCATACATGGGTGTCTGGGAAGATGATGAGAGATCTTCGGGGGCTTCCTGGGGCCCCAAATTCTGTGTAAAGCCCTGTATGAGCTGATCACCTCATTGTGGTCCGCAGAGGGTTTGTCTTGTGTGTGTGTGGCGGGGGGGGGGATGTCTGGTCTTTCTTCATCTCTCGAAGTAATAATAGTTTATGGTTATCCTACGCTATATTATCATATAAGCTAGCCATTGTTTTGGAGATGAGCCATAGTGTATTCTATTTCCGGTAATCTTCAGGGTGGCTTTATGGGTTTTTTTTGCTAATTCATCACCAACTGATTTTCTGAAGGGAGCTAGAAGACTAGCCAGAGGCTGAAGACGGCACTCCCAGAAGGGAAGTGACTTCTCCAAGTTTCCCTCTAGAGGAGCAGCAGCTACCAGGGGTGAGGGCTGGAGGGCCAGCTTCTCTGTTTCTGCTTCATCAGATGAGTGCAGTTGCCTTTCCGTATCCACCAGCCCATGCTGCAGTCAGGACTCCAGACCTGGCCATCGGTCCGTGGAGTACAGGGGCAGGCAAGCAGCAGGGGCCTCACCGTAGGCGGGATGCCAGAGCATGGTGTCCTGCTTGTCACCCTCAGCTCTGCAGTTCCGGGGACAAGCACCTCCAGCTGTGGGCGTTGTCTCCAAGTTCTTCTTTCTTCGTTCTCCCTCACCGGCCGATAGCGGGCACCTACTCTGTGCCAGTACTCCGCCAACCCCAGGGAAGTCATGTTGAACAAAACTGGGTGGCTGGGTCGTTAAGCATCTGCCTTCGGCTCAGGTCATGATCCCAGGACCCTGGCATCTAGTTCCTGCTTAGCAGGGAGTCTGCTTCTCCCACTCCTACTCCCCCTGCTGGTGTTCCCTCCCTCTCTCTCTGTCTCTCTCTCTCTCTCTCTCTGTGTCAAATAAATAAATAAAATCTTTAAAAAACAAACAAAAGAAAAAAACAGGATCTGCCATGTCTGCATGGAGAGCACACGGCCTGTGTTTACAGAAGTAAGTCTAGTGTTACTAAAGAGAGGATTCGAATAACACTAAAAAAGTGAATATTGGCACTTATGGAATGTTCGTTACATGGAGCTGTTTCTGCTATGACAGTCCTTCCTAGACAGTTCAAGGAAATTCACGGCAGAAACTTTAAGGACCTCTCCTGGTAGCAATGATACTCGCCAACCGGGTGCGTTACTCAATCCTTCTCTATAAAAGGGCCCCCAGAACAGTTTTACGAGGTTCCAGAATAACTCCCGAAGCAGTACTTGTGTTCCCTGCTGGAGAACACATCCCTGCTACAAGACTGGCAAACATGAGCCAGCATGGTGGAAATCTGGCAGGAAGAAGGCTCAGAAATTAGCACTTGGCCAGGCGTTATGTAACTCCTATGAAAATTTCAGACTAACAGCAAGTACATTTGCCAGAAGAGATGTTATTTGCCAAGCTCTGACTACCACCCTTGGAGAGCCAGTGTTTACCACCCACTTCCCAACCCCGGGTCTGGCCAGGGGCTGGCTCTAGCACATTCCTTCAAGGTCACCCCATTCTGAAGGAGCTGAGAGGCAACTGTGGGCTCTGCACTATGGGCCTGAGGCCGAGTCACACAAGTACTCAGAGCAGACTTATATTCAGTTCAATGAGCATTTATGGAGTGCCTGCTGATTGCTACCTGCTTCCTGAGGCGCTGGCCATGGAAGGGTGATCAAACACTGTCTCTGCCCTTGAGAAGCTCCCAGGGAGTGAAGAATCTAATGTGGTCAGGACAGTAGAAGAGGTCATGGCCATGAGGCTAAGGGAGCCCAGAGATAAGGGTGAGAGGAGGCTTTCTCAAGATCACCCTGAGCTGCAAGAAGTTTCTTAGTGTCCGTGAGGACCTAGCAGCAAGGAGAGTGAGATACATTTGTGAAAGCACCACCGGTATTGAAGGTACAAGGAAAGCTTAGACAAAAAGCACCAAGGGAGCTGGTCACAGGTAGAAGGGAATGAGAGAAGAGGTGACCGGAAGTCTCGGAGTGACCAACAGGGTCTGTACTCCGGAGAGTGCTCTCCCTGCGGAGGCCTGCGGAGAGTGCATGGGCCCTCATGGCTGCTCCTGCTGACCTCATTTCACAGAGTGATGGGGGTAGAAGCCAGGCTCTGGCAGCTGGAGGGGCCACTGAAAGTGAGGAAGGAGAGGCAGGGAGCCTAGGCCAGTGTGGCGTTCCCAGCCAAGGCAACTTCCTTGAATACTTCCTCGAATACAAAATCACTAAAGCAAATGAACCAGAATCTCTGAGGTGGGGGCCCCTCCTCAGAGATTCTGGTCCATTTGCTTTAGTGTGGGGGCCACTGACTAGCTCAGGGAACCACTGAGCTCAGGGAACCACTGGTGCGAATACGCTTTCAGGAACCCGAGAAGGGAGGAAGACAGGGTGCCTCCGTGAGGTGGGGATGCAGGCTCCGGGAGGAGGTTTTTTCCGGGGAGAGGAGCTGATGGAGCATAAGTAAAATGTTCGTCAAAGGGTTCTGGGTAAGGACGGAGACCGGGAATCTGGTGGCCTCAGTTGGTGCTGCTGGGAGTTTGTTCCAGGTTCTCTCAGGAGCCTCCAGCAGGGAGCAGAGAAGGTGGACTGTGGGATGATTCAAAGCTGGAGTTTTGTCAGGAGGGAGGAGTTGCGAAGAGCGGTACTGTCCAAAGCCGTTCAGGTCATAGACCTGGGGCACAGGGACATAGCAAAGGACACAAGGGGCCTGACATAAGGGACCTGACCGATGCTCTGACAGGGGAACCTGAAGACCACGGAAGGGTACAGGTCTATCAGGAACGCCCCTGGGGGCAGGCTGCAGACAGACAGTGGGCGCGCTTTCCACTGGCAGCAAATCCCTGGGAGCCATCCTGATGTGAGTCTAGGATGGAAAAATTCTCTGCGTGAAAATGCCTTGTGTGGGCCCAACTGTGAAGTATAAAATTGCTTTCTCACCTGAAAACAACATGTAACTGGGTTTAGCATTTGTGCTTCAGATGACATGTAATATCCAGAAGCAATACCCTCCCCCCAGTGCTAGTCAATGTAAAATCAGAAAATGCTCGGTGAAAAGGAAAAAAGAAAAAGAAAACAGCAGTAGATAAAGCCCAAACCCAAAGCTTCAGCAGAGGGAAGAGGGAAAAACTGCAGCAGAGACAAGCTTTGAGGTTGTGTGATCTATGAAAATTTACAGAAATGTTACCTCAAAAAAAAAAAAAAAAAAATCCCAGGGTGCTTTATTTACCAGCCACTGGAATGAAGACAAATTCCCACCCAGGGTGTTACTTTTAATTATCATTCTCTTTATGTTGTTTCTTAAAATAATAACAGGCATTCTAGAGATGATACACCAAGATGGCTTAATTAGGCGTCAGATGAGTACCTGAGCTCATGAGCCCCCTTACCTGTGGCTTCCTTATGCAAATCTGACTGACTTCTGAACCTGACTAGAAAAGCAGTAGACAGAATTGGAGCAGCTGGGCTGGCAGCACAGCTGGGCTGTCCCCATGGAGACCAGGCTCCCCCCGCAAGGCACTCTTTCCAGTCCCCCAGCTTTCCTCCCCACCCTACGCCCCCTTTTTTTCTTTACTGAGGTGAATGCACAACACATCTGAGCCTGGGTCTCCCTCAGATGGTCTCCGCTCAGTGCCTTCCCGCTTTAGTGCGCACAGAGATCACCTGAGGAGCTTGTTAATATGCAGTTTCGGACTCCCTTGGTCTGAGGGAGAGCCTCTGGGGTCTGGTTTCTAAAAAGCCCCAGGGATGGTCCTGGGTCCACCCTTTTTCTAGCCACCTAAAAAGTTAGAGAAAGCTCTGTCTGGCCTCAAGTTTGTTACTTTTTTCCTTTTGGGGCACCTGCCCCTCTCCTTTGCTCCCCTCCCCAACAGCCCTGCTGTCCTCCTGCTGCGCCCTGAGCTCCCCTCCCCGCTTCAGCTCTTCATTTTCCCGCGTCTGGACCTCTCTGTAAGTCATTCTACAAAGAGCGCTTTCAGCCAACGGCCTCCCTAGATAAGACAAGCTAACAATTTGATTTTAAAAAGTGAGAGGAGGGAAGTAACTAGATATCACAGTGTGTCCCTAAGGGGAACAGCCTGCTTCATTATGTTTATCACGTGGACCAACAGATCTACAGCCTTGGAAGGTCACAGTCGGAAAAGCTGAGTCCCAGACTGTGAGCTCCGCGGGCACTTGGGTGCCTCCAGGTCAGGAGGGACCCTGTCCTCCCTGGAATGGCATTTCCGAAAGGCCTTCCAGAAATTGAGCTGGGATCTGTTTAGGTAGAGCCGGTCCCATCTTGCCTACTTCTTGGCTGAAAGCCTTAGAAGGTAGTTGTCCTGTTGCCCCCAAGTCGTTGCTTCTTCCGGAAGAGCTGTTCTTCTGCCTTGAGTTGGCCATTCTAGTCATGGTCCTCTGGTTCTGCTGCTCCATGTCCAGGGCTCGCCGTCTGGGATGCCCGCGTGGCACAAAGTTATCAAGAACTGTCACCACCTCATTCCACTTTTCTGTGACTCCCGTCGAGCTCACTGCCAGCCACGTCCTTGAAGTCGTTTTCACACATGCTGTGGCTCGGCTGCATCTCCCTAGTCAGTAAGAATTGTAGTCCTTAGACTTCACGTTTGTGAGAATCAGTGTAACGTGACAGCTAAGAGCACAGGCTCTGGAACCAGACTGCTGAGGGGCGAAGCACTTCATGGAGAACCATTTCATGGTTAAGTTATCACCTTCGTGATTATCATCGTCCCCCCTGGGCTAAGCGCTTTGGCCACAGTAACTGTTTTAATCCCCATGACAACTTTGGGGGACAGGGGCTAGATTGTCCCAATTTTACAAGGAAGGAGAGGGAACCTCCGAAGATTCTTTTTCATGCCCAGGGTTGGAGTTACAATGTAAAGCGAGGCAGTGTCCTTTGCTTTTGGTTTTTGGCTTTTTTTGGACACAAATGGAGGACCATCTCTTTCCTTAACCCACTGAGCCACCGATTTCATCTTCTAACCAGTTCTCTACCTCCCCTTGGCACTGTGTTTCGGATTCCTGGTTCTGTTACCCCAAGCGCATCTGCCTCCCAGCTTCACGCTGTCTGTCCCAATTTGAGAATACCTTCTCTGTCTTCATCTCGATCATCCACAGATCAGAGGCCACGTGACAACTCCCTGGGGATTCTGCTCCCTGAAGCCCTGGGGCTCCATCTCCCAAAGCTCCCCCACACCAGCTGCTTTGTAACCTGGTCAGGGAAGCCCAGGGGATGATTTGTATTTGAATATATCTGTATCTGGCTCCTAGTGAACATGCTTCATCTTGCCTTCCAAGACTCCATTCCATTCCAGGGTTCTTCCCAGGACAGAGGGCAGCTCCTAAATGTATAGTTTGTGAAACTGACCCTCCAGGCAGGGCCAGTTGCAAAGACCGAGTCGAATGCAGGATCTGCAGAACACACAGACCAGGGGTGACTGATCAGGTCCTGTAGATAATGAGACCTAGGAGGCTGGCTCTGCATTTCAAGGCTCCCTTCCTTCTGACTCCACAGGCCTTCTATGTCCCAGCTAAACCATAGGAGGGTGAGCAGCCGTGGCAGTCAATATTTCCGTGTAGGAGGAGTCTCATTGGAAGGGAGGCTGGTGCGTGCCTTGAAACTTAAATCGTAGGTTTATTTAGGGCGATTTGCAAGAAAGGGGAGAACTGATGGACATCAAAGGGGCTAGATCCCCCACATAAAGCCATTTCTTGGTGCTGACCAGAAAGGCTGGACTGATTTCTTCCCTCTCTCCTCTACTGGTTCTGTTCTCTGATCCTGGGCCATCAGTGCAGTTTGGCTCTCTTTAATTACCACCCTTCTTGGCTTCCTGTGACCTATGACCGGGGAGCCTCTTGGCTGTCCTCTTGGAGGACAGCAGGAAGCCATGGGTCTGCCACGAGCCTGAGCTCCCTAATTATGCCACTATCGTTGGAGCCCACCCAAGCTACTGTGAACTGCAGAACAAGGAAAACGTTTCTGCCCCAACATGTTCCCCTTTGAAATCCTCAAGAAAACACCGAACACCATCTCCCTGTGTGGTCAGGCAGAAGGGCTATCCCTCTCCTGCGGGAGCCATGAGGGACCATTGGCAAACCGAGCCCGGTGGATCCAGGAGGATTTGGGGAAAGCAGTCTTGGTTCTCATAGATTGACGTCTGCCCTAGCCATGCACAGAGTCTTGGGCAGCGGGTGTCCCAGGGTGAAAGTGATGGGGACAGGTGAGGGAGCTTCTGCTGGGAATGGAAAATGGCTCTGACCTTAGTGAGTCCTTGGTATGATGTTGAATGCTGAAATGCTGATATTGATACGTCATCAGGAAAAAAAAAAGGTTAAAGCATGGACCTGAACCCTGACTAGTTAGGTTTAAATCCAGCTCTGTGACATTGGATCATTTATTTAACCTCTGCAAACCTCATGCATAAGCTGAAGGCGATCACTGGACCTACTTCATTGGTCACAAAGATTAAATGATGTAATACAGATGAGGTGCATAGCACAGCTCCTGGCATTTCATAAAAGCTTTGTAAGGATTAACTGCTATTATTCCCGTTTTCATCACCATCGCCGCCATTTCTGAGTGTTGGCTGTATATGCCAGCCACATACGCGCGTTAGCTCATTTCACTACCCTTTGGAAAAGGGTCCTGCTTCACTGCCTCAGTCGAGGAAACAGACATCTGGGGAGGTTAATTAGGCTGTGCCGAGCTAAGCAGGTAAGTCACTGGGAAGTCAGGATTTGGAGCCAAGTCTCCCTAACAGCAGAAGTCTATGCTGTTCTCACCCCTGGCCATGTCCCATGGAAACAGCTCTGTTACAGAGTACTTTCTGTCCAGTGGGTAGGAATGCAGAGCATTTTACGTGCCTTACTTGTCCCGTGAAGTAGATACTCTTCTTATTCCCAGTTTACAGATGAGGAAAGCAAGGTTCAGAGAAGCTAAGCAACCACCACACATTTTTACGATGAAGAATTTAAATCCAGGCTGCCTGACTCTTAAAATCCATTCTGATATCTGTGGGGTGTGACTGCCAGGCAAGTGAGCAAAGGTGCTGCTCTTTGGGGGTTGAGAACGGCCCTTGGTGACCTTGACTCCTGCTAGCCACTGTGACCCAGGGGGTCACAGTTTGCCCGATCAGCGCCCTTTTTCTGAAGCTGTCGTTAGGGGCAATTTCCACTTTCTCTGATGCTTCACTTTCCTGCAATTTCTGTAAGCTGTTGATTTGCTCAGATGAAGACAAGCTCCTGACTATTTCATGGATTTGTTTACTATACATCCTGCAAGAATATGGAGGCATCGTAAATAGTCCAGAAGGAGGCCCTGATGTATTGTGCAAATCCTTTGTCGCATTGCTAGAGAAGGAGTCTGCCAGGGGACCCCCAGACTGCATTTCTTGACATAACCTGAGGTTATGTGACTAGAACATTCCAGATGTGCATTTCAGTATCAGGTCATGAGAGGGCAACTTGCTCGGTGAGGAGTAGTGGTCTAGGCAGAACAGACTCACCAGCCTGGAAATTAGGGATTCTTTTTTTTTTTTTTTTAAAGATTTTATTTATTTATTTGACAGAGAGAGAGAGATCACAAGTAGGCAGAGAGGCAGGCAGAGAGAGAGGAGGAAGCAGGCTCCCTGCGGAGCAGAGAGCCTGATGTGGGGCTCAATCCCAGGACCCTGAGATCATGACCTGAGCCGAAGGCAGCAGCTTAATCCACTGAGCCACCCAGGTACCCCGAAATTAGGGATTCTTAACCAGTCATGCATGGCTGGTCTTCAAAGGTTCTGAGAACATTCTTTACATTTCGATGCATTTTCCTAGAGAGTGAGTGCATAACTTTTACAATATTCTCAAAGGAGTGCATGATTCCAAAACCAGTTTAAAAACTGTAGTTCTGGGGGTGCCTGGGTGGCTCAGTGGGTTAAGGCCTCTGCCTTCGGCTTAGGTCATGGTCCCAGGGTCCTGGGATCGAGCCCCACATAGGGCTCTCTGCTCAGCAGGGAGCCTACTTCCTCCTCTCTCTCTCTCTCTCTGCTTGCCTCTCTGCCTACTTGTGATCTCTGTCAAATAAATAAATAAAATCTTTTAAAAAATAAAAATAAAAACTATAGTTCTGGATTTAAAAATCAGTAAGGAAGCTTCAAAAAAACAAAACTAAACCAAGAAAACTCAGAATCCTTTTTTAAATGAAAATGGCAATGCTCCCTAGAGGCAGAAATGCACCTTCCTTTTGCATCAATGATTTATGCTACAATGAATAAGTGTTCTCTTTGTTCTCTCTGTTCTCTATTTCTGGAGGGGTTGGGGGAGAGAGAGAGAGAGAGAGAGTGTGTGTGTGTGTGTGTGTGTAACACAGAGACAGCACTTTGTGCCAGGTCCTTACCTAGAGATAAATTCCTTCATATCATTCTCTTAATTCAACCCACAATATCTGTGTAGGTAGACACCAGTATTAGCTCTATTTTATAAATAAAGAAATTGAATCTTACAGAGGCATAGAAACTCACCCAAGGTCAGTTAGTCTGTCTAAATCAGACAGAGATCACAAGTAGGCAGAGAGGCACCAGGGCAGGGGTTGGTGGGGGGAAGCAGGCTCCCCGCTGAGCAGAGAGCCCAATTTGGGGCTCGGTCCTAGGACCCTGAGATCATGACTTGAGCTGAAGGCAGAGGCTTTAACCCACTGAGCCACCCAGGCGCCCTTCTTTTACGATTTTTTTAATGGAGGAAAAAAATGGAAAAAATTTCTCCTCTCACCCAGATTTTTCTAGAAATTCTATGCCAGATTTTCTTTTCTCTGTTTTTTTCCCCTCTCTTCCCAAAATAATTTTTAATTGTTATTATAAATAAGACTTGCTGAAGGACTGTCCGGTGGGACTATGGTTTTATGGCTGCCCTTGTGTCACTGGGTTGTGTGAAGATGAGAGAGAAAGGCGACCAGGCAGGAAGGGGCTAAAAATGAATGAATGTGGAGATGCAGTGACTCTTGCAATGACCATCTGTTCATCTTCTCAGAGAGTCAGGCAGGGCCACCAGGCAGAGCAAAGAGCTGTTTCTGATGATGAGAAATTAAAAGCATTAAATTAAAATTCACCCCTGGTGGATTTTCTCAGTCAGACACCGAGAGTGTTCATGCCCAGAAGTTACAAAAAACCATTTCACTGGAGTCAGTGTTTGATCAGGAGTTCAAAGGACTAAATTCACCTTCTACTCCGTTTCTTAAGTCGTTTGCCCTCCAAATTAAGTCAGAGCTCGGAGTCTCTAGGATATGTGTAATAGAACTGCATCTTGCCTACACTCTAGATACAACTTCACAGGGACAGGAGTCCATTCCTATGCATGTTCTGTCCTGCACCCTATCCACTGAGCCAGTCCTGACTTATCCCTCAAGATAAGCTCCTGTCCCGGTGCCTGGGTGGCTCAGTGGGTTAAGCCTCTGCCTTCAGCTCAGGTCATGATCTCAGGGTCCTGGGATCGAGCCCCGAATTGGGCTCTCTGCTCAGCAGGGAGCCTGCTCCCCCCCCCGCCCCCCCGCCTGCCTCTCTGCCTACTTGTGATCTCTGCCTGTCAAATAAATAAATAAAATCTTAAAAAAAAAAAAAGATAAGCTCCTGTCACCACCTCTGGAAGGCCTTTCCTGACCCCCACAGCTGCACTGGGGGCTGCTTCTCCCTGCTCCACGAGAGCCCACTGGATGCCACTCTCACCGCCTTGGTCACACTCGCCTGTCAGTGTTAATTTTTTTATCTGTCTCCTTCACCAGATTGTACACTCTCTGAGGTCAGTTTTCATGTCTGGTACCTGAAAGCTACTCAAAAATATGTGAACTAACAACTTTGGGTTTGTTTTCCCCCCACCCAAAAGTAACTATGAGGATTAGTGTTCTTAAGTAGAACCAATGAAAGACACTTCTGACTGTGTAAGAAAGAGAGGGGAGAGGGGCATTAACCTCTTGTCAAGACTAGTCAGGTACCAAGGGGCAAAAACATCCTGAGGCAGTATACTAGTTATCTATTGCTATATAATAAATTATTCCATATTTCCTGTATGATTTGTCATTGTTTTTGTGGTCAGGGATTTAGACAAGGCATAGCTTGTGTCTGCCTGTGATGTCTGGGGCTCATTCACTCTCATGCTGGCTAGAGGCTAGGGGCCTAGCTGAGGCTCTCAGCCAGAATATCCCACAGATGGCCTTTCAGTGTGACTTGAGCTTCCTTACAATATGGCGGCTGGCTTCTGAGGGCAAATAACCTGGAGAGCAAGGGCCAAGCCAAAACCACTTTGTATTTATAACCTGACCTCAGAAATCGCATCGCATCATCTGTGCTGTAGTCTGTTGGTTGAAGCAGTTACAAGGGTCCTTCCTGGTTTAAGATAAGGAAGAGACTCCACCTCTCCGTGAAGGAGTATCAAATCAGGTTGTAAGTAGAGCCTGTGGAATGGGATACATACTGGTGTGGCTGGCTTTGAAAAGTGAAATCTGCCCCAAGCTGTCATGGGGAAAAGGCCGAAGTCCCTATAATAGAATACATATAAGAACCCCTCATGTGAGAAAAGAGATAGGAATGAAGGCACATGGGTTTCGTGAAGGCAGTGAGTGTTTCCTTTGCTGCCAGAAGGCAGGTGATTATAACTCTGTCAGGAATGCAAGTAGGAAAAGGAAGACTTAACAAACACCTTGTGAGAGAGATCTGGAATGTTAGAGAGTCCTGCCTGTTTCCAATTAATAGGTCGACATCATCTTCTTGCGAGGATGGGGCAGCTATAGTTGCCAGAGCGACACATCAGTTGAGGTCGCCTGTGGACATCAGCTCATTCCTGCCTCACTGTCATCCCAACACCACTCTTGTCATAGCCCCTAATTATTTCATTGTCCATATTGGTGATGCTGACTCTCAGCTTCTTCTTGACATCCTCTCTTCCAATGATCTTGTCCCCCAAACATCTCAGTTAGTCAGTCCCATGGTCTTTGGGTCATATCCTTGACTTTGTCGTCACTCTTATTGTAGCATCAACAGTCTCTATTTAAGATGTCTCTTTCAGCCCCAGCAATGCTTTGATGCCACACGAACCTCTAGTCCCTTGCTGCTATCATCCTTTCACTGCCCCTTGCCTGCTCAAGAGCTGCCTCCCACCTACTTAAATCAGAACTTCGTCATTAGACTCACCCCTTCGCATATGCTCTCCACTCCCTCAGCCCCCTCCCTCTCCTGTGTATTCTGACAAACCCCACCCGCCACACCCTCCACAGCTACCACCACGCAGGGACCGGTCTGTCTCACCCTAAATTCATGACAGTAACCTCAAGGGAGTCTGCAGTGAAACCAGCAGTCAGGCTTTCCTTGGAATGGGGAAGTGGAAATGCCACCTTGGGCTACTCGCCTGCCCCCAGAGCTGTGACCCCAGCTCTTTGGGTCAGAGCCCGCCATCTGCCAGGCACTACGGCATGGCTGCTCAGACCTCCGTGCACAGCCAGCCAGCCTGCAGGAGCATTAAGAAACCCCCTTCAGAAAACAGCTTCTCTCTGCCGACACCCCAGCTTTCTGGTAGCTTCAAAACTGAAGGCTGGTTGAGGCGACATCCCCTCTGAGGGCACCCTTTCCATTTCCGCCTCGTTTTCTGTACACTCGGCATTGCTGAGAGAGCTATTTTGACATCTTCTATTCTTAGCACAAAGCACAAAGTCACATATGCAGATAGACCAAAATTAGAAGAATAGCATATTGATTTTTCCAAATTCTTTGAAGAATCAAAGATTGAAGAATCAAAGGTTGGGTGGGAGGGGGTTGGGTGAGGAGCCTGGAGACCTTGACACTATGGAGATGTGTCACCTTGGGCAAGTCCCTTTAGCTGTCTGGGTTCCAGTCTTAATCGTCTGCAAAGCAAGGGGACTGAATGAGGTAATTCCTAAGGCCCTTCTATAGATCTCTCATTCTGACTTGGCCACGGGACGCTACAATATTCACAGTTGTCCCTGTTTTTTCTGCCTCTACTTCATTCATTCATCAATTTTTCAATCAAGTGAAGGCTCGCTTCATGCTCAGAAGGTATAAAGATAAAAAGTACACAATCGCTGCCCTCTAGGAACTTGATAAAATCCTACGATTATGCCTAACGTGATCAATGTTTTGAAGAAAGCATGTTCTAAGTGTGATAGGAACCAACTAGAAAAGGACATTAGTTCTAGCTGTGGAGGCTGCAATCCTTCACAGAGGAAATGGCGTGGGAGAGTAAGTATTCTTAAGCAACTTTGCTAGGGTGTGGTGGAGGTAGGCACAGAGAGGACATTTCAGTTATGAGAAAGGACCCAAAGGCATAGCGACTCTGGGGGACAAATTCCAAGTTTTCCATATGCCCAATGATTAGGTACATGTGTCAGGGCATGAGGCTGGCAAAAGGAAGAGTGGAATCCTCTCTCTTTTTTTCTTCTTATTTAGCAAAAATCTCATTTTGGAATTATCCCAAGGTTCTCGTTTTTAAGTCAGGGCTTCTCTGCCATTCTGAAGTCTTACCCCCTCGAGGCTCTCCTTTGTGTTACATATGGTGTCCTGAAATTTGGCTTGTTTATTTATGCCATCCCCCTGAAACCATTTATCATTTACCAAATATTTCCCTGTAATGTATAACGCAGCCGATAATAGCTTCATTTTACAAAGAGAAAAGTTAACATAAGCACTGATTTGTGGATGGCTCAGTATCACGTAAACCGACCTGAAATACACCCTCACTCCCTCCTTCAGGAAAACTGCTAGACTTTTCTTGTTCCCTTAAAGTCAAGAGAAATAAGTAATCTTGACCGACTTGTGCGGTGTTACACTGAGATTGTCATAAGGGTTAGATTCTGAGTCAAGCACAACTTTAAAGAACTAAGTATTGTGAATACCATATAAGGTTAGGGAAGAAAGCATAACACAAGTTAATACTCAGAATATGGGTTGGTAAGACTAACAGCTGCTGCTTTTTTGCAGACTAATTGTTTCATAAGGAAAATTTAACCTTTTTAAAAATCAGTGCGGGAGTTGGTTGGTCACCCAGACTTCACAAGACAGTAGCGCCCAGGTGAGTGAGTCATTACTGTCCAGGATTTGGCATTTGGCCTGAACTTTTTGAACCAAAAAGTTCAACTATTCATTCTCCCAGAACTGATCACAGTTTAAAGGGCTGACTCTGAATTCAGAGGCTTATAAAGCAAGCTCTTTACATTGTGTCTCTAGCACCATCTACTGGGAAACAAAAGTGACTTTATTAGGATTCTTAACCGTTGAAGCACCAGAAACCCAAGTCAGGTAGCAAAGAGGAGAAAGGGTGAGAAAAGAAAAACGTAGCAGATTCTAAGAAACAGAGGATTAAATATATTATTTTGAAGTTACTTATATATAGATGTAACCACTAAAACAAAATTACAAACTTACTAACTTACAAGACACACACATACACACACACAGACCATATAGTAGAAGATTTTAAAAAGCAAGCAGGGGCGCCTGGGTGGCTCAGTAGGTTAAGCCTCTGCCTTCAGCTCAGGTCATGATCCCAGGGTCCTGGGATCAAGCCCTGCATTGGGCTCTCTGCTCAGTGGGGAGCCTGCTTCCCTTCCTCTCTCTGCCTGCCTCTCTGCCTACTTGTGATCTCTGTCAAATAAATAAATAAAATCTTTTAAAAAAAAATAAAAAACAAGCAACAACAAAAGTTCATAAACACAGAAAGCACACCAAAAAATGTAGTGACAGGACTAAGAATAATTAGAACACAAATGTCATAGTAATGCCATAAAATGTCTCTATTAAACAAAGTCTCTCAGATTGAATCACAAAGCAAAAACCCATCAGAATGCTGTGTGCAACCAAGTCGTAGAGAGACATTAAGAATAGGAGATTTCGGGGTGCCTGGGTGGCTCAGTGGGTTAAAGGCTCTGCCTTCGGCTCGGGTCGTGATCTCAGGGTCCTGGGATTGAGCCCCGCATCGGGCTCTCTGCTCAGCAGGGAACCTGCTTCCTCCTCTCTCTCTGCCTGCCTCTGTCTGTCAAATAAGTAAATAAAATCTTTAAAAAAAAAGGGGGGGGGGAATAAGAGATTTCAAAGCAAACCAAGCAAATGAAAGCCAAAATGGCAGGAGTCTCGATCTTGGTATCAGTAAAGGCTGACTTCAGGACAGAAAGCCTTAAATTCCATAAAGGAGGGGCACCTTGCAATGATAAAGGATGCAATTTACAATGAGAGTTCACCATATCTGACACCATAAAGAAAATCTCAGGTAGGGGTGCCTGGATGGCTCAGTGGATTAAGCCGCTGCCTTCGGCTCAGGTCATGATCTCAGGGTCCTGGGATCGAGTCCCGCATCGGGCTCTCTGCTCCGCAGGGAGCCTGCTTCCTCCTCTCTCTCTGCCTGCCTCTCTGCCTACTTGTGATCTCTCTGTCAGATAAATAAATAAAATCTTTAAAAAAAAAAAAAGAAAAGAAAATCTCAGGTAGTTTCACAAAATAGAAGTAATCCAGCTAAAAATGACCTAGAAATGTTTTCTCTTCTTCTTCCTTTTTTTTTAAGATTTTATTTATTTATTTGACAGAGAGATCACAAGCAGGCCGAGAGCCAGGCAGAGAGAGATTGGAGGAAGCAGGCTCCCTGTCAAGCAGAGAGCCCGATGCGGGACTCGATCCCAGGACCCTGAGATCATGACCTGAGCCGAAGGCAGAGGCTTAACCTGATGAGCCACCCAGAAATGTTTTAACTCTTAATAATTCTTGAGTAAAAAGGGAATTCAAACCCCAAAGCTAGTACCATATAGAAAATAAGTAAATAATATATTATTATTATACATAATGGGAATAATATACATGACACATACTAGAATATAATAAATGGAAATATGTTGTAATTATATGTAATGGAAATTCCTATATGTGATATAAAGTCTGTTGCTCAGAAGAACATTGTGGCACTAAATACTTATGTGAATCCAAAAAGATGTGAAAATAAAATAATTAGGCATCTAATGCAAGATATTTGAAAAATAACAAAATAAACCCAAGAGAGCAAAGAAAAATTAATACAAATAAAAGCAGAAATTATGATTTTGAAAAGAGGAAGAAAAATGTAGTACTAATACATAAATCCAAGAGCTGCTTCATTGGAGAGAGAAAAAATAAAACTGATAAAGCATTAGCTAACCTATTCAATGCACAAAGTTAGAAATGAGCACAGGCCAATAACCACAGACAGATGAAACTGAAGGGATCATAAGTTATGTCTTCCTAGACTCTACAAATAAATGAGAGTAATATAGATGGAATGCATATGTTTTGAGAAAAATATAAATTTGCAATTATGACACCAGAAAAGAAATTTTAAATTGACAGGTTATCATAGAAAAAATAGAAATATGAATGCATATAGAATCGTCCAATGAAATACATAGGAATAAATTTAGCAACAACCTCCAAGACAAACAGAATGAAAAGATCAAGGTGGAAACAGGCTATATCTTTGTGTGTGTGTGCATGGGTCTGTGCTCACACACTTGGATATCCTTGTAAGGTCTCTGGAACCATGCGTCAGGAGCAAGCAACAGCGGTTACTTCTTTGAAGGAAACTGGATCTGTGGGGAACAAAGATGAGAGAGATTGTTTTGATTATGTAGTATTTTCTATCTTTTACATTTGTTGCCTTTTAAATTGATTACTTGTGGGCGCCTGAGTGGCTCAGTCCGTTGAGCCTTTGGCTCAGGTCATCATCCCAGAGTCCAAGGATCAAGTCCTGCATTGGGCTCCCCACTCAGTGGGGAGTCTGCTTCTCCCTCTGACCCTCCCCCTCTCATGCTCTCTCTTTCTCTTATTCTCTCTCTCCCTCTCAAATAAAATCGTTTCAAAATAAATAAATAAATGGATTACATGTGCAAATACTACCCATTCAAAAATTCTTTTTCATACAAGCAGAACCAAGGCAGAGGAAATAGATGGTTTTAAGGGGGTGTTTTCAAAAAGAATGCTACTTAGTTTCACCAAAAGCTGACTCTGGTTAAGAGAAGGATTCTTCTATGTGCTTCCCAAACTCTCTTGGTCGAATAATGGACATCAGATGCTAGGATCGTGTGAGCCAGGCCTCTGGGCCTCCCTTGAGTCGTTGGGATCCCAGGCATCCTCGAAGCTCTCTGTGAACTCACAGACTGTAGGCCTCACATACCAGGAAGACCATACTTCTGAACAGCAGCTCTGAGTTTAAGAAAAGGTTGCTCTTGGGGCGCCTGGGTGGCTCAGTGGGTTAAAGCCTCTGCCTTCAGCTCAGGTCATGATCCCAGGGTCCTGGGATCGAGCCCCGCATCAGGCTCTCTGCTTAGCTGGGAGCCTGCTTCCTCCTCTCTCTCTCTCTCTGCCTGCCTCTCTGCCTACTTGTGATCTCTATCTGTCAAATAAATAAATCTTAAAAAAAAAAAAAAAGAAAGAAAAGGTTGCTCTCTTTTGCCCAAAGATAGGAGATTCGTGTTTCCTCTTAGTATTTAGGAACACACAAAAGCAGAGCCAAATGTTTTGAACAGCTAAAGCTGGTTCTCCTTTTACTTGTTTAAATCTTTTAGTGGTAGGGTACAAGTTCCTGATTGTTCTTAGCCTCCTAAGATTTCAGACCCACTTTGCATGCTACCTCTCTCTTCTCTAAAAATAGCATAGAAGCTGAGTTCCTACAATATCTCCATCAGACCACATGAAAGGAAGGTAGTTCTCAACCTTGAAGAGTACGTTAACTA
The DNA here is from genome assembly GCF_922984935.1 of Meles meles. Lineage (NCBI taxonomy): Eukaryota > Metazoa > Chordata > Mammalia > Carnivora > Mustelidae > Meles > Meles meles. The sequence continues at coordinate 31,281,811 of NC_060080.1, forward strand.
ACTAGCATTTGTATTCACCTTTAAATATGTGATACTATTCTAGGACAAAGGAAGCCTTTTAAAGAAACCAAACTGGGCTTCCAGTTATAGAATGAATAAGTCACAGGAATAAAAGGCAGAGCATAAGGAACATAGTCCGTGGTATTGTAATAGCGTTGGACGGTGACAGTCGGTGGCCACACTCATGGCAAGCACAGCATAATGTAGAGAGAAGCCAAGTCACTATGTTGCTCACCTGAAACGAATGCAATATTGTGTGTTCACTATGCTTAAATTTTTTTAAAAGTTTTAAAAAAAATAAAGACAGAAACTAAACCGGATCACGGTGTGAGGCTCTGGAAATAGAGTCCCTCTCCACTTTCAAGAAAGCCTGGCCAGAGTACTCCAGCCTGCTGCCTTTTCCCCTGCCTCTTCCCACCAGGAGAAGTTGCTCCAGTAAAAGGAACTGCCTTTGACCTGAGAAAGCCAGTGGAGCTTGGAAAACACCTGCAGGAGTTCCGTATCAATGGCTTTGACCACAATTTCTGTCTGAAGGGATCTAAAGAAAAGCACTTTTGTGCACGGTAGGTCCTTGTCACTTACTGCCTCTTTGGGGAAGAAGAGATCCCACCTCCTATATGAGGAGCATCAGTAGCATTTTCTATGCTGCAGGGACCAAATACAACGTCCCCTGTCTTTTCAAAGCTCCTGGTCCTCCCCCTCCCCCACTAGGCCATTAGCCCTGGGCTCCCACCTGGCAGCCTGTCTCTCTTTGCTCCCTCTCTCCCCATCTGTGCCTGTTCTTTAAGGCACATTTTTGGGACAAAGCCTAATTCCTCCTGACTGAAGTCACCTTTGCTTTCCTTGAACTTCTGGAGTGCTTTATACTTTGTTCACATGGGATTTGTGCCCGGTCTACTTCCTTGGAAAGTCAGAGACTGCACTTCTGGGGCACTCACCAGCAGCGGCCTTGTGTGGGCATCTGTGTGCCCTCTCCCTCCTCCTCCCTAAATTCTGAGCTGCTCACACCATCTCCTCTCTGTGAGCCCCCACCTCTGCCCTAGTGCCTGACACCATGCTTGGCATCAGCAAATCATGTCTGTAGAACAACTGGATTTGAAATAAAGCAGAGAAAATGATTTAAACTCAATGGAAACTTCAAAAGCCTTCTCTCCCTTAGAGCCCCCGTCCCTGCGTTCTTCTGGCTGGAGTCTGCTCGCCTCCTCTTGACTAATGCACACACTTCTCTCTCACTGCCCCCACCTCGAGGAGACTCTCCTGCCTTCGCTCCACTGTTCAAATCCTGGCCCTCCTCTTCCCAGACATCTTTCCCTGAGCGTCTTCATTGACCATACTTTGCTGGGATGTTTTACCTCTCAGTAAGAGGGTAAGACTGAGGCTTTTCTTTATCCATATCCCTTCAACACCAAGTAGGGGACTGGGTAGGTCCTCTCTGTAGAGGCCTGGTTTTTGTTGTTGTTCTGTTTGTTTTTTTGTTGTTGTTCTTTGTTTTGTTGTTGTTGTTGTTGTTGTTTGTTTGTTTTTTAAAAAGGAAACAGTGAATCTAGCAAAAACTAACAGTACATCTGTTCTCAGGGGAGATCTAACTAAAAAGCGCAGCCTGCTCAAGCCGCAGGAAAGGGGGATGTTTTAATTTAGAAAAGCATCTCTTCTCTTTCAAGACAAGGGCCTTGGTTGTTTTGCCAGGCCAAGCAGAGCGCGCCAACTCTTTATGAGAAAGAATCTCAGCCCCTCCTGAACCTAAAAACTGCTTCTCTTCAACCTGGCTGCCCCCGACACACACACACACACACACACACACACCCCACACACCCCTATCTGGCCAGGGTGAGCCTTCCTCAGAGAAGCCAAGATCACAGTGAGAAGTCATCATGGGAGGATCCTCAGAACCGCCTGATCACGCCTCACCCCAGAGACTGCGGGAATTTCCCATCATGCTCTTCTCAACTTTGTGTCCGTGTCCCTGCTCTGTGGCCGGGTCTGACTGCTGTCTCTGAGGCGGCTTCCCCGCTTCTCCCTGTCCCCGCGAGCTTCTGCATCCTGTGTGGTCTGCCTTACCCCCAGGGTCCGTCATGCCGGCAGCGGGCGGGTGCTGGAGGTCTACACCACCCAGCCTGGGGTCCAGTTCTACACGGGCAACTTCCTGGATGGCACGCTGAAGGGCAAGAGGGGAGCCGTCTATCCCAAGCACTCTGGTTTCTGCCTGGAGACCCAGAACTGGCCTGATGCTGTCAACCAGGTAAAGCTCCAGCTCGGCTTCTCAGGGGTGTTGTGCCCCAAGGTCACACTGTATGACAGAGGTCACGGCACTCAGGTCTGTGTGAGTCAAAGGTCCACGGAGCTTCTCTTCTCCCAGTCATGATGAGACCTTTAGCCAAGTTACTAACATAGCATTTTTATGCATTTAATCTATTTTGTGCCTTCAAAGCCTTTATTCAGCTTAATGTTGCTCCTTGACCATACCTGCTCATCTTCTGCAACCACACTTTTTGGGGGGTGGGGGGGGAGAGAATCCTAAGCAAGCTCCACACCCAGCACGGAGCCTGACACAGGGCTCGATGTCACAGCCCTGGGACCATGACCTGAGCTGAAATCGAGAGTCAGATGTCTGACTGAGCTACCCAAGACCCCGTGCAACCATGGTTTTAAAATGATCCCATCTTCTTCCTGTTTGCTTACTGGTGACTTCTTTTTCTGGCTACTACCTGGAGTAGTGCTCCTCAAAGCAGCGGCTCTGCAGCTCGCTCCAGAATTTAAACGGACACACGGCCTCCTTCATTGGGAGAGTCCTGCTCTAACAGCGTGCTCAGTGATGGGCCTCCGGTTCTCTGTCTCATTGCAAACCCATAGTAAAGAGTCGTTACGTGGCAGCTGGTTGGAGAGACCAGTCCAGAGCCGCCCTGAACGGTGAAGGGTGCAGCCGGGCTGGAAGGCTAACCTGTCCTGTTTTTCCTTTCACAGCCCCACTTCCCTCCTGTGCTGCTGAGGCCCGGGGAGGAGTATGACCACACCACATGGTTCAAGTTTTCTGTGGCTTAAGCATAAAGACATGACCTCTTCCAGGGCCAGGCCGGGAGCCCCTTCAGCAGCCTGTCTACTGTCCAGAGAGGAGATGAAGATTTAGAGGCTTTCAAAGTGATCCTCCGAATTAAAACCATGTAAAGGGTAGCTTCATAGTAATGAGTCTGAGTATTGATTTCCTTTCCCGGTGACTGGCTCCAGGTCAGGGCTAAGAAGCAGCTCTCGCCTCCGTGTGGTTAAGAGGACCCACCCATTAATGTCATCTCCTGAGCCCCAAACCTAGCCCACAAGAGGTACCCACAGCCCTTGTACTGGGTTGGCTCTGTCTCTCCACCATGTTGCGTTCTGCTTTTTACCCTTTCTTTGATCCTACCCTTTCCTCTTTTTGTCCTCCTCCTCTGCCTCCTCAAACTACCTCGCCCCCGTGCAGTACTGTGGCCTTTTCAGTCTCTGAGCTCCTGTACCATGCTGGCAGAGGGGCCTGTCTGCCCTGGGAAGGCGGGAGATGCCTGAGAGGGAGGGAGCTGGGGCTTCGGGAGGGTAAACGGCCCTCATAAAAACACAAGGCTGGGAACAATTTTAGTCAGGACTTGACTTCAGGTCATGCACATTCAAGTCCCCTTCTTTGCTCCATTTCAACTTGCCAGGGCATTCCTGGGGTCACGGATGGGCAAAGGGGGTCTGATCTTCCTCTCTTTGGACTAGGCTTTCTTCCCAGATTCATGTTTGTAAGAAGCATGAGTCTGAGTCTGAGTTTAGGTTTCTTAAAGATGTCCCTTAAAGAGCCAGGTCAAAATACCCAGAAAGAGTCTATAATTTTGATTCTCTGCCTTTGGGATTGAGAAAGTCCCAGCCCAGCCAAGGCGTGGGCAGCCAACAAGCCACTGGAGACAAGCCTCGTTAGTGTGGAGGCAGGGCCTGAGGACCACACACTGCACCTGGAGCGAGAAGTCGTGTTATGTAGATGAGGCTGGGGCTCCCCCCTTTCCTGAGCAATTGAATTACCAGCTATGGGTTTGGGTTGGTGGTTTATGGTTTTTAAAGAAATGTTATGTTATACTTTTGTATACTAGCAACCAGTTGAAATAAAACAAAAAGCTGCACCTTCAGAATACTCCCCATCTCCTCATTCATTCTTAAAGCTCTTGGACATGGACCTTTGGGAAATGGTGTGTTCTGGATTCCACTGTGCTCTCCAGTATAAGCGCCAGCGTCTTCCTAGAAGAAAGCCACCTAACTGGCAGCCTCTTGAGCCTCCTATATTCCTCTTTCTTAGCAACAATAAACCAAAAATAGTGTTCATTTTTTAATTCATTTCATTATGGATTTTCTGGATACCTATCGTGTCCACGTTCTCTGCTGAGTCTTTTAAGGAATTCAGGAAGTAATGTCTAAGATACAGTGTCATTCCGGGGAAGACTAATGGTGACAGTAAGAAATGTAGAATTGCACCACGACAGACCAAACCCTGAGCACTAACTTTGCTAATGGCATTTATTACATGGGCAATCTAATTTCACTCAGCCTCTCGGCCTCTATTTTTCTCACCTGTGAGGCAAAGGGATTAGACTTGAAGTATCTGGAAGGTAAAATCTCTGCAGGGCTAGAATGAAAACTGGCCCCTAGTCAAATTCTTTTTCCACAGGCCCTCCCCGTGCCTATACCAGAAAGACCTGACAAAGTGGACAAGTGCCTAAGTCAGCCAGAGCACTGAGCAAAAGACACGGAGGGCCAGGACCTGTGGTCCCGTTTCTCTTCCCGGTTGGGTCTGAGCAGGCAGTGGAAGGAGACTCCGGACTTTTTTTTTTTTTTCCAAGATTTTATTTATTTGAGAGAGAAATCACAGAAGCAGAGGGAGAGGGAGAAGCAGGCTCCCCCCGAAGCAAGGGGCCCAATGCAGAGCTTGATCCCAAAACCTTGAGACCCAGACCCAAGCCTAAGGCAGACACTTCACCTACTGAGCCACCCAGGCGCCCCCTCTGGACAATTCTTACACTGTAACAATCTTGCCAGGATTCTCCTTAATGGCTTGTCTTCATTTTGATTCTCAGAAGTATGATTGAAGATATTATTTCATCTGACCCTTACAACCTGCAATGAGATAGCAAAAGCCTCATTAAAAACAAGAGGTCACCCCTGGGGCAAATAATACATTATATGTTAATTAAAAAACAAACAAACAAACAAGAGGTCAGAGCGCCTGGGTGGCTCAGTGGGTTAAAGCCTCTGCCTTCAGCTCAGGTCATGATCCCAGGGTCCTAGAATGGAGCCCTGCATTGGGTTCCCTGCTCGGCGGGGAGCCTGCTTCTCCCTCTCCCTCTATTGTTACCCTTGCTTGCTCGCTCGTTCTCTCAAATAAACCAAATCTTAAAAAACAAAACAAAAACAAGAGGTCACTAGCGGGAGAAAGTAATAGTACCAGAAGTGGCAGATCTAGAACACAAGCTCTTCAATGAGAAACCCAATGTTAACCAAAACAGCCCAACAGATGTTCCAGTGGCACTCCTACTCCAACAAAAGTCCTCCTCAGTTTTTCCTTTCAGAGGGAAAAATCTAACATCAATAACATACAATACTGATAAGTGAAGAATTTTTACTCCATCACCATTAGTACCAATGTAGATTAAGAACTTTTTTGGAGGGAAATTGGCAGAATCTACCAATATTGGCAAACTTGCAAAATTCACGATGTAGCAATTCTACTTTTAGAAATCTTTACTATGGGGCGCCTGGGTGGCTCAGTTGTTAAGCATCTGCCTTTGGTTCAGGTCATGATCCCGGGGTCCTGGGATTAAGCCCCACATTGGGCTCTCTGCTCAGCAGGAAGCCTGCTTCTCCCTTTTCCTCTCCCACTCCCCCGTTTGTGTTCCCTCTGTCAAATTAAAAAAAAAAAAAAAAATCTTTTCTATGGACATACTAGCACAAATCTGTAAACACAAACACTGAGACAAGGGTGTTCATTGCAATCTAATTGGCAATAATGAAAAACTGAAAACTACCTAGCACCATCAATATAAGAATGGATAAATGATAGTCCATACAATGGAATACAATTAAAAGACCATTAAAATCCTGCTCTTGTAAAATAAAACAAAAATTTACAAATATTTGTAAAGTCTGGAGGGGCTAATTAATAATTGTGTTCTCTGGCAACAGAATTTGGAAGGGAGTTAAGGACTTTCACTTTTTTACCTTACTGATACTGTTTGAATTGCCAAAGATAAGCATCTTCCTTTTGCAATTGAAAGTTTAAGTCTGCAAAATGGTGGAGGGGGGACACATTTTAATTTTTATTTTAAAGATTTTATTTATTTGACAGAGAGAGACACAGCGAGAGAGGGAACAGAAGCAGGGGGAGTGGGAGAGGCTGGAAGCCCAATGCAGGGCTCCATCCCAGAACCCTGGGATCATGACTTCGGCTGAAGGTAGAGGCTTAACAATGGAGCCACCCAGGAGCCCAGGAAGACACATTCCAAAAAAAAAAAAAAAAGTATAACTTACAGAAAAGTTGCAACAATAGTACAAAAAATTTCCATACACCCCTCACTCAGAGATCCCATTCAAATTTCACCACCTGTCTCAACATCGTTCCTGGCAGAAGGGTCCAAACCAGGAGTACAAACTCTATTTAAGTTTCTTGTTCCCAGGGCACCTGGGTGGCTCAGTGGGTTAAGCCCCACATCGGGCTCTCTGCTCCACGGGGAGCCTGCTTCCTCCTCTCTCTCTGCCTGCCTCTCTGCCTAGTTGTGATTTCTCTCTGTCAAATAAATAAAATATTAAAAAAAAGTTTCTTGTTCCCTTCAACCCAGCACGATTCCTGTCCTCCCTTGCTTTGACCTTTACGATCTTCCTATTTTGAGGACTAAAGTTATTTTATACAGTGTGCCTCCACTGGGATCTGTCTGTGGTGTTTCTTCCTGGTCAGACTGGTGTCATACATCTTTCGGAGGAGTATCACTGAAATAATGCTGTTCTTCACGCTGCAGCCTCTCAGATATTGTCAAGTTCTAGGTGTGGCCCCTCACCAATGAGGCTAACTTTGTTCATCTGGGTAAGGTTGCCAGGTTTCTTCACTCTAAAGCTACCAATATATACTTTTGCCAAGGGGCCTCAGAGACAAAATATTAAGCTGACTGCAACCTATCTACTAGTTTAATTAACTGTTCAAAGATGGGCTGTAACATTTTAGATGCCAGAAATCATTCAGGAAACCCTAGAGAAGAAAGAAAGAGTATTTTCTTATTTACAAGGAAACATAACTACAAATTAGTTCCCAATTTAGTGGCTTCCAAGTTTGAGATTGCATTTATTACCCACGTACATTTGACCTCTAAGGAATGCAGGGGTTCAGAGCATCACCCCCAAGCAGTCAAAAATCCATGTATAACTTTTGACTCCCCCAAAAACTTAACGACTAATAGCCCATTGTTGACCAAAAGCCTTACCAATAACATACGAACAGTTGATTAACACATATTGTGCATGTGACACGTATTACATATTGTATTCTTACAATAAAATAACCTAGAGAAAAGAAAATGTTATTAAGAGAATCATAAGAGAAAAAAAAAAAGAGAATCATAAGAGAAAATACATATACAGTAATGGACTGTAAAAAACCCACATATATGTGGACCTGTGCAGTTCAAACCAATGTGTTCAAAAGTCAACTGTATTTTGTTTTTCTCTGCTCTAAAGAATTATCTCTAAAAATAAGTAAAATAGGGGCGTTCTGGTGGCTCAGTCTGTTAAGCACATGCTTTCAGTTCAGGTCATCATCCCAGAGTTCTGGGATCGAGCCCCACATTGGGCTCCCTGCTCAGCAGGGAGTCTGCTTCTCCCTTTCCCTCTGCTGCTCCCCCTGCTTGTGCTGTCAAATGAAGAACATCTTTAAAAATAAATAATTACAAAGAAAAAAAGTAACATACTCCACTCATTAATAAATAACAATACAAAAATTAAAAATAAAGAGGGCACCTGGGTGGCTCAGTCAGTTATGCATCTAACTCTCCATTTCAGCTCAGGTCAGGATCTCAGGATTGTGGGATCGAGCCCCACATCCGGCTCCTCACTTAGGACGAAGTCTGCTTATCCCTTTCCTGCTCCTCCCCCAAGGTGCATGCGCTCTCTCTCTATAAGTAAATAAATAAATCTTAAATAAGTAAATAAAGAGTTACTTAGCCCCAGTTAGGATATGTACCTTTAGAATAGCTGGAGGAAGATACTGGTAATTGTGTTTATGAAAGACAATAAAAAGGCTACGTTAAGCAACAGATCTGATGAGTAAAATTTTAGAAAAACTGATCATTTGTGGTAGCGACCAATCTATCCCTTTTAATAAAAAACACACATAAAAGAGAACTTTGATTTGCCTGAGAAAAGACCTTCTGTATACCTGAGACTACGTGCAGTGTATGACAACATTTTATGACAAACTCACTGAAGAAACAAAATTTACAGTCTAACAGGACACTTTTAGTTCACAAGAGATGGTGAAACAAACGTGGTATCAGTATGAAAAACACCACACAACCACAGATTAAAGCCTTGTTGAAAATGCAAATATCACTAAAATGCAACACAACCTACCCCACCCACAAGAATAAGACTCTAGGCCTCCAGGGGTCCATGCCTGTCCATGCCATACACCGCCCCCTCCCCATAACCAGACTACTGCTATTATTCTGAGTTCTGACCCTTCACAGTTAAGCCTATCACTGATTTTAGTTCAATGATCTATGGATTTCTGTATCAAATTCTTAGGATGTAAGTTCTTATCATTAGCTGTGGGATTTTCATTTTCCAATTCCCAAACATTTTGCCTAACCAGTAAGATACAATATTGAACAACTGCACAAACGCCGCTATAAAAGTTAAAACAACATGGCATACTGCGGAAGTTGAACTGCCGTGGCTGTTAGGTAACCAGTGACCGTCCAATCTCAAAGGACTAAAGGAAGTTAGTGTCAGTTAATATAGGGATAGTTTGTGAAAAGTAGCACATGGAAAATAGAGAACTACCAGCAGAAGACAGAAGGGAAACTTAGCGCATACCTGTTCCCTAGCCAGTTCCTATTATCAGTCCTAACCATTTTAAACAACTGGATCAGCAGTTTGCAGTGGGCTATTTAGACAGTTTTGGTAGGAATGCAATCCTTTTCCAATTGAGGTATTTATCTTTTTCAAGTTTCAACTTCTCCAATTACTCAAATCATAATTCAAGTCTCAGATGCTTTGGGTGGCACTTCCAGCTATAGCCAAGGGAAGGAGGTCAGCAAATTCTCTGCTCAAAAAAGCAACTATAATGCTGAAAAAAAAATTAACCAAACAACTGTGCTGCTCTAGAAACTGGCCAAAAGCATACAACAATCTGAGATGTGTTTATGTTTGGAAAACTGCAGACTTTGTATAGGAACAGTGGGAGACTATGGCATTCTAGCCTAGAGCTGCTCCCACTCCCCCCATCCCCCAACTCAGTGACTGAGAAGGTTCTGCTGGGGCAAAACAGAACATGTGGCCTGGCGGGTTGCTGTGGTTAAAGGGGGTATTTACTCAATTTGGAGCAGCAGGTGATACCAATATCCAAGTTTGTTTTTTAAGATTTATTTAACAGAGAGATAGATCACAAGCAGACAGAGGCAGGCAGAGAGGGGGAAGCAGATTCTCCGCTAAGCAGAGAGCCCGACATGGGGCTCAATCCCAGGACCCTGAAACCATGACCTGAGCTGAAGGCAGAGGCTTAACTCACTGAGCCACCCAGGTGCCCCAATACCCAACAGTTTTATCAGTAAACTCAATGCTATGCAAGGAGGGACAGCTGATGGCTCTACTAGCCTGAGGATGCAATTTGGTTGGAAAATGCAGACTTCTGGGTAATCAGAGGCTGCACACATGTGTAGCAGAGACCAGACAGAGTCCAAGCTCTACATTCCTGGCCAACTCTGAGGCTACATGCATGTGCACAGGAAATTAAACAGAGTTCAGCAAAAAGTAAAAGCCAGGACAGACTTGAGAGCTGCCCAAACACTGAATTCACTCCCCATATAAAACAGATCCATCAGCAAAGGGGAGAAATCTGACTTGGGCGTCTGAGCACAACCTCTGTCTAGCAACTGGCTAATCACTAAGCTATGCAAGACACAGGGCAACCCCCTAGAAATCTACACTTAAAAATAAACTCAAGGGACACCTGGGTGGCTCAGTTGGTTAAGCGGCTGCCTTTGGCTCAGGTCGTGATCCCAGCATCCTGGGATCGAGTCCTACATCGGGCTCCTTGCTCGGCGGAGAGCCTGCTTCTCCCTCTGCCTCTGCCTACCACTCTGCCTGTGCTCGCTCTCTAACAAATAAATAAAATCTTAAAAAAAAACAACTCAAGAATGTTCTTTAAAAACTAAAAAGTTTAATAGAGATAGGTTATAAAAAAAGGACCAAGTGAAAATTATAGGGTTGAAATGTACAATAACAAATGAGAAGTTCACTAGAGAAGCTAAGAAATAGATATGAGATGACAGGAGAAAAAATAAGTGAACTGGAAGATAATCAATAGAAATTATCAATCTGAGGGGCTCCTGGGTGGCTCAGTGGATTAAAGCCTCTGCCTTCGGCTCAGGTCATGATCTCAGGGTCCCGGGATAGAGCCCCGCATCGGGCACTCTGCTCAGCAGGGAGCCTGCTTCCTCCTCTCTCTCTGCCTGCTTGTGATCTCTGTCAAATAAATAAAATTTTTAAAAAAAACAAAACTATCAATCAGAAAAACAGGAAAGAGACTGAACAGAACAGGGACGCCTGGGTGGCTCAGTTGGTTAAGCATGTGCCTTTGGCTCAGGTCATGATCCCGGGGTCCTGGGATCAAGCCCCACATCGGGCTCCCTGTTCAGTAGGAACCCTGCATTCCGCCTCCTAATCTTCCTGCTTGTGTTCCTGCTCTCACTGTCTCTGTCAAATAAATAAAATCTTAAAAAAAGAAAAAAAAAACAAAAAAACCACAAAAACCAATATTTATAGAGACAAAGATATTTTTATAATAAAAGCATCATCACACCAGAAAGATACAATTACAAATGTATGTATGCATCTAGAAGAGCCGCAGATGCTTTGAAGCAGTAATTGTGACTAATGGCCATGCCTGGAGTTGCCTTAGTGTTGGGTAAAACGAACAGTTCTAGTAAATACAGCTTCAAATTTCCTGAACAGAACATTAACTTTGTTTTAGATCAATGTTTCTCTGAGCACACTGACCTCTGCTAGTTATATATTTATATAAACTAAAATGCAGTTTCTACCATTTTCATAGAAAGGTTCCATTCCAGCATAAGGTCATTTACTCAGAGAAAGAATCAGAGAAACATAGGATATATATTCAAACCTTCCTTTGAATCACATTGAGTATTGCAAACTTTCTTATAATAATAATAGCAGTAAGTCAAGCCAAGCTGTCCAGTAACTAGTGAACTAGAAAGGAGCCATCATTAGCCCAAATAGCAATAGTTTCCTATTCTGGTTATATATTAGAATCACCAGGAAGGTTTTTGGAATACTAATACTCAGCCATCACCATCCTCAGCAATTCTTGACTTCACTGGAATGTTTCTAAGGCCTCTGGGTGATCCTAATATGTAAGTAGGGATGAGAACCACCGCCCTAGAGTAAAAGCTTTCACTCATATTTAAGTGCATAAATGTTTAGCTAGAATTTGCCCCCGGCTTCATGAAGCACTTCCTCAAGAATGAGTCACAGAGAAACAATCTTCCCAGGCCAAAAGTATGTCTTGGTAAGGCTGCTGCAACCCTACCAATAATGGCACCTAAGATCTTCAGAAATAATTATATGGAAGACTGTGAACAGTTGAAGATAAATGTCTAAACTAGGAGTGGCACTTTCTGTAAATGGTTTTGTGACGTACCATCTGTCACAATTACTCAACTCTGCCACTGTAACACAGAAAAAGAGACGACAGGTAAACAAATGAGCCTTGGCTGCATTCCAATAAAACTTTATGGATGCTGCAATTTGAATTTTACATAGTTTTCATGTCATTAAGTATTATTACACTTTTAATTTTTTCAGCTACATAAAAATGTAGAAACGATCTTAGCTCACTAGTTGTATGAAAACAGCAGCAGGCCAAATCTGGCCTGTTGGCCGTAATTTCCTAAATCCTGATCTAAACAGCCTGTACTCTGAAAGAATATAAACATTAGAGCATAGTATAGCCTTCTTAGTTTAAGAAAGCGGTACGTTGTTATTTTAAGAGCCCAGGAACTCTGGTGATGGTCGTTTTGAAACAATCAAGATAAACGAGCACATCTACCTTTACCTCTGCCATATATATTTTCTTTACAGCCAGGTTTTTTATTCTTGGCATTGAACAGATTCATTTTCTAGAATCCAGATTTCTTGGTATGTTACAACCCAAAATAAAAACGAACAGGGTCTTCCTATAGGCTCACATTCAGGCATCTGCAAGCTTTGGTTACCGAGAACCACCCTGGGAATCTGCAGAACTGGTCAGGATTACAGAAGGTAACCTTAGGCAGCTGACAGTCATATGAAATGGCTGCTGTTGGTCCAGTGACATTACATTTCTTACGTGGAAAAGGCGATTCACCTGAGCTCACCAGCTCTTGGGAATGGCAGGTAAGTCTCCACTCTTCTCTGTAGAGAACTTGATGCACAGAAATTTTCCACACCCTTTCTGAGTGTACTCTTGTTGGAGCTTAAACCCAAATGAGAAAAAAACCTTCCCTAGAGTTGCAGAGTAGAGCTGGACATTGTAAACAGCGGCCTATGGATCCAGATCCTCTGCAGGCAGATCCAGACAGGAGTCAGAGTCGGTCTTAGGGGCGGCTAAAAGGAAACGTGAATGTTTAATTGAAATGGTGATTATAAAGGTTTCAGACGAGAGGAGGTTCCAATTTTATATGCTTGGTTTAATAGAATAGAATTAATTCATTCATCCATTAACTAACTTTTCCTTCATCAAATATTTAAGTACCAGGCAATGAGGAAATGGAGTAACGCCTGGTACATGCTATCGCAATTAGACTTTTGGCAGCATACCTGCAGAGAAGTAAATAGGCAATTACCGTGTGAACAGGAATCCGACTGTAGAAGCTCATGGTGTTGAGAGCAAGGGAATGTAAACCAAACTTTCGAATATGTGCAAACTTTCCAGAACAGGAGAAAAATATGCATTTTGCCACAATTAAAACAAAAAACAAAAACTATGCTAAGACACCATTTCCCAACACAAGATTGGTAAAATTAACAAATGACAGCCCACCATGTGGTTACACAAAGTATACCACGTAGGCAATCCTACAGAGAAACAGACACTAACACACCTAGTCACCAGGGCAAAAAATACCTAGCAAAAATATAAATGCACATATCCTTTGACCCAGCAATTGAACTTCTAGGCATTATCCAAAATATGCAGGGTCACATGCAATGTACTGTACAAGGTGATTCACTACAGCATTGTTACAGTAATTAGAACCAACCCTCGGGGCACCTGGTTGGCTCACTCCGTTAAGCGGCTGCCTTCTGCTCAGGTCACAATCCCTGAGACCCGGGACATCAGGCTCCCTGCTAGGTGGGGAGTCTGCCTCTCCCTCCGCCTGCTGCTCTTGCCTACTTGTGCTCCCTGTCAAATATAATAAATTTTTAAAAAGAGAGAGAGAGAGAGAAAGTACCCTCATTATCAGGTGATAGGGAACTGATTCAATTCCTGTTACTCTTTGGCCAAAAGCACTCCGTGGAAAAAAAACAAATCCTCTCCGAAGTGTACAAGATCCTGTATGATCCATAGCCCTCTCCCTTCCTGTGCCAACTCTTCCCATTCTCCCCTCTGTTCACTTCATAGAGGCCTCCTTACCCAACTCAAAACACTTCAGGGCCTTCACGCTTACTGTGCCCTCTGCCCAGAGCAGATGTACCTTATTCCCTCCCTGGCACAAATGTCACCGTAAGAGGCCTCCCTTAGACCACCTTTACCCAACACCAAACACCCCCCTCTCTCCCCACCAGCTTCATGGTTGTGCATATACATTATTACCCACCTGTTTGTTGTCTCTCCAGAACTTAACTCCATGAAGACAGACCTTGTTCACCTGTTTTCCAAGGCTAGCAGTACCTGGCACGTTGAAGGGGCACAAAAATTGTGTGTAAATGATGCAATGTCCAGGAACTAAATAGTATGCAACATAAAAAATGAGGAAGCACTATTTTTACCTAAATGAAAAAACTCCAAAATGTTAAGTGAGAAAAACAAGGTATATCTATTTTATGTTAAAAGGAAAAAGAAAATACTATGTATATTTGCTCAGGCTCTGTAATTGGTAACAATGGTTACCTTTGGGGAGAGAATTGTGCTGAGTCAGGGGTAGGGAGACTTCTTACTGCATACACCTTGAATATATACTACCTAGTCAAAAAATGAAATAAAATGGAGAAGTTGGGCCAGTGGCCTACAGGAGAAGGAAAAGCACTAGATCTGAGAACTGGCCTTGAGGGTGTTTAACAGTTAATTGGCTACTGCATTCCACATGCTTGTTATCCTTCTATCCAGTATCTTTTCCTCATTGAGCCTGGAAAGAAAATAGCCAAGTTATTAGCAATGGTATAAGCTACAATGGGTAGAATCATAGGTTGTATTTCCTCATTTTCCCATATGGTTTTGTTTTAAAGGAGCAGTAAGGTGCTTTAATGACTAGAAAAGTAAAGGCTTTGAAATGGTATGTAGGATTTAAATGTTTCCTACCTCCTAATAGGACAATATAAGTATTAGCAATCTTTCTGAACCCATTTCCTCTTCTGCGAGATGAGGTTAGCAGCACTGTTCTGTTGTGAGGATTGACAGAATGTCCTTTCATATTTTTACTAGAATGGTAACAGGAAACCTATAAGGTATGGAAAAAATAAACTGTCAGGCTTTAAAGCTGCCTACTGGTGCTTCCCTGCCACCCTCCCTTAAGGCAGAACTTTAATACTACCGTACCATAAACCTAGGCATCTTCACCCCATTTTTTTTGGCTTGTCACCAGTATTCACCACCCTCCAAAAACTCCAAGACCAGGCAGGCCCCTAGTATGTTACTTTGACCTTTACTTCATGTCTTTCCAAGTATGCAGTTACATCTTCTAGGCTGCATAGCCCAGCCCTCCCTTTCAAAAGCCTCCAAACAATGGTCGCTCAAGAAGAGCCAGATCTAATGAATTCTTCACTATTACTCTTCACTCTAACTGCTCTTTGCCAAGCTGTTTTAGAGCTTCTACTTTCTCTTACTATCTTGGAAATCACTGTGCTCCTTTAGGCTTCAAGATAGGCTACACAAAGATGAGAATCACAATCCTACACCATCATTTATTCAACCAAGTCTCAAAGTGATGGTGTTTCCCAACTCCCTGATTTCCTTCACCTCAGGAGATAGGCAAGGTGGTAGGACCTTTTACTTGATACTTAGCCTCACACCAAGTCCAAAGGAAAACTACCACTGTGCAGTCAAAGGTATGCATTCCCTACCTCTCAACACTTCTCTGTAGCTGAAAGGAAAAATACAATTCTATGCCCAATGTACTACATCTCGTGTATTCAATTAGCTACCAAGTTGCCAGGCTTAAAATTTAGAAGGAACGAGCCTAGACTAGCACTTATCAAGTCAGTCACATAAATTTAACATTCCTAACACCTGAAACTGTAAACAAAAGTACACTGCATCCAAGTGTTATTTTAAGACGTATACTAAGCATAGAAATGGTTGCTGTCAAGCATGTAAAAGGTACTAGCCTAGATACCCAGCATTCCCTTTCCCATTAAGGGCAAAACTTTCTGTGCTTGTTTCTTAAACCCATTTTTGCTCCTACCCCTCCTCTATATCCTTTTCATCCTTTTGCACTAATCTCTAGGATGCTGCTAGTAATCCATCCCAAAGCTACAGGTGATTCCTACTCTTGGCTCAGAACTCCCACTTTCAAAAATTGATATCAGGATTGTTTGTTCTCTGCAGATTTATTAAGTGAACTTATCTTTATATAATACAGAACAATTAAAGCTGACCAAGTGCAACAAATAAGCCTGCCAATTATACACAAAGCTTTATACCATTTTAATTCAGCCAGTTGTCAAAATTCTGAAAACAAAGCATCCACTCTTTCAACGCACTAGTAATCAGACCAAATAAATTTGATGCAGACCAGTATTCCCCTTTTTTGCACCAATGCTAGTGAACACCTGGTAAAAGCTTGACCAAAAAACTCAAAATTAACTACTACTGCCCTACTAAAGATAGGAAGTCTCAATAAAAGAATCTACTGGCTATATTCTAAATCTACCAGATGCTACCGAAACAACTACATAAGGTATTGCTAAATGTAGGTGAGATTTACAAAACTGCTTTAGTCTCATTAACATTTCTGATTGACATCTTTTTTTTTCTGATTGACATCTTTAAATACTTTTACACCAGCCTGGCAAAATAAGATGTTGGTAGTCAGGAACTGAAAAACCTAGATTGGGAATTAACAGATCTCTGCTCACAATAAGGCAATCCATTTATAGAGATAGATTATTTGGACTGGAGAATTTTGCAAAGCTGGTTTACATGAAGATCTTTTGTCCCAAATTCAGACAATTCCTCAAACATGCAAAAGTTGTGGTATAAAATTAATGTTGAAAACAAAAAAACATTGGGTAGAACTTACTAGTATCAGGAGTTCTAATTTGACACCATCCCATCTGACAGCCCGAAAACCTGTTACTAAACTAAATGGCCTTCGGAATCAGTGGTCCCTCTAGGTTGACACACCGAGATCATTAGAGCTTTATATCTAATAACACCAACTCCAATAGATTAATGTAGGGACTTGTCAGATACACTTATGCTATTAAGGGAGCTTGAATTCTTATCTTACCCAAAGCCCTATGGGTAAAAGGGGATTTTCAAAGTGTATGCATACTACAGCTAATGATGTTCATGACTCAAGTAACACCATTAAACTTTGAAATGGAGGTCTGTATGAATATGGTTAATATCAGGGTTTACCCCTGAAGCTTAACAAACTGAGTATTAATATTGAACACAAATCAAAAATCTAGTTAGAAACATTTTATTTAAATGTGCCAAATAAAAACCCACATTTTCAGACCATAGGATGTTAATACATTCAACAAAAATTTATATTATCTTACTGCTGTGAAATTTACAGAGTAATAATCCAAATCCATTTTGATTAGATTGTTGAAATACCCTTCCTAGGTTACACTTTTGACACCACAAATCCCTTATAATAATGTAAACAAAATAACTTTTCCCTAAAAGGTGAACTTGAGAACTTCAGTCCACTCTTTCAGGACTTGCACTTCTTCGCGGACTTCCTGATGGGGAACGACTAAAAAGAAAAACATTAAGTTCGGCACTGATTAGTAATTACTGAAATTTACTCTTCTCATGTACATGTTAGGGCAAAACTCAATTACAATAAACTCAAAGGTGGTCAAGGGCACTATATATAGCAGAAAACGAAAAACCGAAAGACTTACATACAAATCCTTTGTCCCTGTTTAAGATTAGGCTTAATAGCCTCCCTGCTACAATTGCAATTTGAACTCTGGGAGGTTTTGATCATTAAGTAGCAACTAATACTAATGAGCAAGATAATATTTTAGCTGTAAGATTTCAAAATAAACATTTTCCCTTCCTGTGGGTACTTCATATACCTATCATCCCATGTAGAGGAAAAAGCAGTTATTATACAGTTAAATTATACAGTTAAAGGTTCACAGCACTAAACATCTTAATAACCATCCTAACATTTCATGACTAAATATCCCTCAAAAATACAAGCTAATATTGGAAGTGGGAAAAGCAATCATCTAAGAAACTTAGTATCTAGTAACATATATAGCACCAATTCTCCAAAGAGCTCAAAGCCTGCAAAAGTAAGCAGTAAGCAAAACAAATTCCACAGAGGCCACACTTGACAGTTAAGATTTGGCAACAAATTATTTAGCTTACCTTCTTTTTGGAGATGGAGATCTGGACTTTGATCGGCTGTCAAAACATGAGAAATGCTATTAAGAAAAAGTACTAACCAGTCCCTTTCTTATAATCACAGTATCATGAAATGAACCCCCACGTTGCCCTGAGCTTAAAATTAAAAGGTCAGGCTGTATAGTTAAACTGAAAAAGAACCTACCAGTTTTGCAAACAGACGCCAATCTTGCAGTAACTGTTCATAAAATGAGCGGACTGCTTCTCTGTATCACAATTAATCTTTACATTCTGCTTTAAGCACAATTATCTCAGAATGCTTCTCCATGTGCCCATCAGTTCTAACAAGGCCTCTTCATGTAACCCCAAAGCCAGAAACTTCCTCACTATAGCCTGACATTTCCTTGTCCAGGAAGTCAGCCTCAATAGGCCATAAGAGCAGTTCTAAAGTTCAGTTTGCTAATAAGGCACTGTGTCCCACCAACACCGAGGCTTAAAGTTAACATCTGAAATTTCAACAAAACACTTTGAACTCTTTGGATATTGGTGCCATATAACTAGAAGAGCATTAATCAGATTTTTACCCTACCTGCTTCTTGGTCGTGAAAGAGACCTGGATCTTGATCTTGACCTCGACCGTGATCTTAATGAAAAGAATAACAAATTATACCATTAGTTCATAGGAACAATCTTTAAACACTACTGAGCACTTTATGAGGTAAACGAAGAATAGAGAAACTAGAATTAATAAGCAAGACACAGGGCGCTTGGCTGACTCAGTGGGCTGGGTATGCGACTCGATCTCAGGGGTTGGCAGTTAAGAGCCCAAGCTGGGTGTAAAGGTTACCTTGTGTGTTTTTTTTAGATGAAGTATTAAAAACAAACAAAAAAAAAAACCAAGCAAGACACAACTCTTTCCTTGTATCAGCCTAAGACTAGACGAATAACACTTTCAATAAGCTCTGGTATCAAAATAAAGAACCACTTCAAATATTTGGTTCTATCATACTCAATGAGCTGGGCTGTTTAATGAGCTGGGCTGATTATCACAGTTCCTGTACAAAGGTACATTTCTTACAGAGTATACAGTATCGAAGAAAAATTAAAAATGGGTTTTAAGAGTTTGGTTTAATTCTATCTTCAAAGAATCAAACCAACATCACACAGACCCCTAAACAGAGACTTCAATTCTTCTGATAAACTCAGTATAAAGTCATAACTGGTTCTTAAGACTTTATCCTTAGATCATCAAGCTTTCATGGCTCAGGACCGCGAATTTGTCAAACAAACTAAATCTGGCTCTAAAATACACACACTGGGGTCCGGCAATCAAATTAAGCACATTTATGAGTCTATAGCCTTCTCAAGTGAACTAAAAGTTTAGAACCCCTACATTTAGAGATTTTGTGCTGTTATTTAACAGTTAACTCCCAGTGGCATTCCCTACTAGTGACTTAACTGTAGTACGGTCTACTTCTCATTTTCTAGGATCTTACTCTCTTCTATCACCTTTAAAGGACTTCCACAAAGGGAATAAAAACAAAACTAATGTTCTTAGTTTGATTTTAACTTCTTACATTTTGGTATAAGTCTCTGGTTAAAAACAGGCCACATCTGCTCACATGTATGCTACTAAACAACTTCCCATGGTCTCAAATTGACCCCCCCATCACTCCAAAAAGGAGAAAATTTATGTTTCAACTGCTTCTAAGTCTCCTCCCCGTTCTACTGGGCCTCCTTACCAGAGATCAAGCAACTATCACCTTTGAGAGGTAGCATCATTTACCTAGACAGACATAATCTGACTCTAGAGTTCAGCAACTCTAGAGTGCTCACTGAAGGACTTGAGGATTTGTGCTCTGGACCATCCTCTACCATGACCTCTTCAACAACCCTTTAAAAATCTGATTGGACTTTTATCTGTACAATTATGGTAATACCCATTTACAGGTCATGTATAAATTCAACTCTTAGGTCTCAAAATATCTTTTGAAGCAATCCATTCTATTAGGTCTTTAAGACACTCATTGTCTTAAAGTTCAGTCATTAAGACGTGACAATCCAAATACAAATAAGGGAAAAAAATGTTACATACTGGAAATACCTCGATCCTTTTATAGAACCAGACCTAGATCGTCTGAGTGAAGCTGATCTTGATCTACGAAGAGACACAGATCTTGATCGTCGTGGAGATGCTGATCTTGACCTAAAAAATAAATCAAAGTTTAAGTCTTATGTCCAATTAAAATTTCATTTGGTAAAACTTATATTAAGTAATTTTTCCTCACCTCCTTCCCCTGCTCCTGCTTCGTGAGCGAGAGTATCGCCTACCTCTGGATCTCGAATGTGATCTAGACCGTGACCTAATTTTTAAGTTAGAAAATAACAAAATGTTAGATGGCAACTCGTTTTTAGAGTTTGTGTGCCTCTGCTGAAATCAAATCTCAAAACTATTTAACTTTAGGTCTCATTTGGAAATAAACTCTGGGCCTATTAGCTTTTTTTTTTTTTTTTTTTTTTACTACCTAAAAAAAGATTTGTTAAAAGCTGAATTACATTTTAGAATTACATAATATAAAACACTGTAATTTGTATTTAAAATAAACCTTGCAAGTTTGCAGGTCGACCCTCTTTGGCCCATGGTCTAGTAGATCTAGACGATCTAGAAGTATCTATAGCCGATCGCTGCATCTAGATGTTTTCTTCAATCTAACGACGATCAAACTGACAGCCAAATGAGCCAGGTGAGGCTTGATTGACGCAAGAAGATTTTTCTAGCTGGGAATGTGGTCAATCTGGTGTTCCTCTTTCTAAACCGGAGGGGGCCCCAATGTAAGCCAAATTTACTGTTACGGCGATCACCGTCTCAAATTTTCTGCCCTTTAAAGAATAAGGTGAAGCTAGGTGTAGATGACTCGAGGGGATCTGGCCTCTTATGCTGATCACCTCAAGGTCTAGGAGGATCTTAATTGTCGGATTTGCAAGGCGCCTCAGCATGATATCATAAGGCTCGTGACATTCTGAATCAAGGCGACTGACTCAAACGAAGAAACCTGAAAGGTTTTGACCAGGTTGATTATTAATATATTAACATTTGTTTAATTAAACAAAAATTGTAAAATACACCTGTACAATTAACATTCAAGTTTATAGAAAATACTAGTTTGTGCCTTGCTAATAAAAAAATTACTTGATTAACTAGTATACCAACCATTCCTCTATTAAAATAAATACCTGCTTCGCCGCCGGCGGCTATAACGATGACAATCATAAGCATAATGTCCCTTTTCGCCACACTCATAGCATCTATCATTGGGATCAAAGGGACGTCGGGCGGGTGGTCTATCAAAACGAGATCTCCGAGGCATGCCTGTTGATAATTCAACTCTCACTCTGGAACCACAAATCACCCTATAAAAGAAATCAACAAAATTCGAATGCTAAAGAATACACATCACTTCTAAATTTACAACTTTCCAACCACTCTTTTCCTTCACAAACTTTGGCTATCTTTATAAACCCTCCACCTGTGCCCCCTTCATATATATCTTAAAAACATACAGAATCATGATTAGCTATTGAGTCTCCTCCAGATTACAGAATCCAAGCTTATCACCTCGCTCAATACCCAGACCAGAGAAATATTTCATAACCATCTTACTTACTTCCCATCCAGGCCTCGCACTGCATCTTCTGCATCTCTAGGATCTTCAAATTCCACAAAGGCAAATCCTGGAGGATTTCTCGCAATCCACACAGTTCTTAAGGGACCATAATAACTGAAAGCCCTTTCTAACTCTCCTTTGCCGGCACCGGTTCCCAGATTACCAACATACACCTTGGTTTCTGTTTAAAAACGCAAATAGAACAACGCATGTTATGCAAAATTTTGCCTAAGCTTAAGTGAATCCTGGGCCCCAAATAGGCCAGCCTTAAGACTGTGCAAAGCTCGTTTAATGCTTTATCAAAGATTTAATTTAGCCTTAAAACCAGCAAAGCCCATTATATTTTGAAAAGCTAGGCGTATGACAAAGATCTTTACATTCTAATAAGGAAATAACCTCCAAAACAGAAGCACAGACACGTGGTAGGATATTCCGAGGCGTGGGGCGGGCTCCGCCCCGGCCCCGCCCCCGAGTCCCGGCAGCCCCGGGCGCGCGGGGAGCGCGCGGGCCGGCAGCGTCGGCAGCGGGCGGGCCCCGGCAGGGGCCGGACCGGGAGAGCGGGGCTGCGCCGGCTCTCGTCCTCCGCGGCAACCGCCCCAGGCGCAGGCTCGCCCAGACTCCAGCTCCCCGCCCCAGGGCCATAAACCGCGCTCGAAAAAGCTAAAAGAGAAAAGAAACCAGCCGCCAGACGAAAAGATTAGATCTCCCTTCCCACTCCTCAATTCGACCGATTGTCTGACGAGAATGCGCAGCTCGAAGCTGCCACACTTTTTGTTCAGTCTCAAATTCACCCGATTTTACGGCTGCGACCAGATCTGTCTGCTAAAGTGGCGGGAAAGCACCAAGGAAATGCGCCACCACGGTCGTCAATGTGCGCAAAATGGCAGCCGAGATCGGGGGGGTGGGGGGGCAGGCGGGCGGCTCGAAGAAGGGCAACATGGAAACAGGATCGTCGGCCTGCCTCGAGCTGTGGTGGAAGATGAAATCGCCCAAGAATGAATACGGAACCCACCACAGACCTGCACCCGCCATCCCCCGGCTGCCTTCCATACCCCGCCCCCGCGGCCTCTGGCTTCGTATGGTGTGCGCCGAAGCCGCCATTACGCACGCGGAATAACCGTCTCCCAACCGCCGCGCCAACCCCACGGCCTCGCAATACTCACTACGTCCACAGCAACGTCCCTTACTGGGCCCTGGCCTCTTACCTCCTCCATACCGTCCATAACGCGACATGATGACGGGCCCGCGAGCTCGGCTCTTTCAGCTCGCAGTGCCCAGGGAGCTAGGAGTACAAAAGCTGCAAACCCCCTCCAATGGCCAACGGTCCCGGCGGCACTACGAGGAAGAGTCTGGGTTCACGTTTATATATGCGGCGGCTGCGTCTCTCTGCGCATGCGTCATTTCGACGTTCTGCGCGGCACAAAGGAGCTGGGCGGAAACAGTGGAGAAGCGGCGCGGAGGGAACTGAGGAGGCTAAGACGCTGGGAACGGGCGGAGGGATACGTTTCCATGGGAACGTCAGACCGCGCCTGTAAACCTGTGGACTTCCCCGCGGTGTCCCGCCCCCTCCCCTCCCCCTTTTCCTTACCCTCCCCATTTTCCTTCCCTTTTCCCTCCCTCCTTTCATTCCCCCCAGTCTAGGGACCCTCAGCTCTAGTAATCTTACTACAGGTACATTAGACCGGCCTTATGAAAGGCTGTAAAATTTAACCGCTGATGTTGCAGCTACCGCCGCCTTTCTGCTGGGGGACCTGCCCTAGACGGCTACACAGTCATCTTTGGGGCTCATCGGAGGTAATCGGGAGTTTGGCCAGGGTGAGAACTTCATGAACCCCGCCATTCTGACTAATGGTCACTGCACCCTGGGCCTCAAAAGGAGTAACACCCCAGGGACTGCACCGACGCTCCAGCCCCTATAGAACCAATTTTCACCAACACTATACGAATTCTTAGGAGTCTGGGGGACAAAGAAATAGAATTCTGTTTCTTTTGCCGGTTATAATGTATCTGTGCAAAAACCCTAAATCCTTAAAGCATTCTAGCTAGGGGCAATTACGAAATTATTTCCATTTGAAGCACAGAGTTAAACTTGTGCTTACTTTCTAGTGCTTTCTGCTCTGTATTGTGGTAACACATCTCATCCACTAATACTCATATCCTGAGGAGTGGGACTTGAAGCTGTCTTTGAGTAACAGCCTTGCTGCTCAACCACTCTCTATATAAAATAAATGTAAACTTTTTCTTTAGATAGAATCGCTTAAAATTCAGTTTTGATTTTTTAATTATTAAGCTTAGTTGACAATGTTATATTAGTTTCACAAGTACAACGTAGTGTTTCAATAATTCTTTACTTGATGTTTGCGGTAAGTGTAGTCACCATCTGTCACCCATACAACATTATTGCAATATTATTGACTATATTTCCTATGCTATACTTTTCAGTTTTGATTTTACAATGTATTTGCCAAAAACCAAGTCTACAAATGCAGATTTTTCTTTTTCACCAGCCACACACAAAAAAGACATTACCCCATAAATACTTGGAATATGAGTTGAAACTGCTGCACATGAAAGATGAAATCCTTAGATATTTGTATCTCTATCTTTCTCATCTGTAACTTCACATGATGTATAAACATGTATGATACAGACTACAGGAGAAAGGAAATTTAGTTGTTTAATGAACTATGGATCCTTCTTCACAATGCTACAAATTCATACACTTTTTTTCAGATTTATCAAATTATGGAAAGAATATATCCATTGCAAAAAAAATTCTAGCAGGAAACTGAAGTTATATAGAATATGTTATATTTGTTCTCATTTTTTCTTTTTTTTAAGGTTTTATTTATATATTTGTCAGAACAAGCAGGGGGAGCCACAGGCAGAGGGAGAGCTAAGCCGGATGCGGGACTTGATCCCAGGACTCTAGGATCATGGCTGGAGCTGAATGCAGACACTTAACTGGCTGAGCCACCCAGACACCCCAGTTCTCCTTTAGTTTTATTGATTTTTGTTTACCACTTAACTGGGTTCTTCTCAAAGGATTAAATGATAAAGATCTTTTTATATACTTCCTGGAAGACAGAGTATCAATTCTGTAAAGGCTCACTAATTTCACTTTCTTCTATTAAGAAATTATGGGGACACCTGGGTGGCTCGGTCTATTTCGCCTCAGGTCATGATCTCAGAGTTGTGAGATCAATCCCACCTCACCCTCCACCCTGGGTGAGAAGCCTGCTTAAGATTCTCTCTCTCCCTCTAGCCCTCCCCCCTCCCTCTCAAAGGAAAAAAAAAAAAACTTATGAGAAGTGCTGTTGGACAAAGAAAGCATAGGTAACTTATATTGAAAGATAGTACTCAGGCTACAATATGAATGAAAGATAGTACTATTAGGCTACAATAAATGGTTTTTGTTTCTGAATACAAAGTCTATTGTACTAAAGAGAACTTTTTTTCCTAAGATTTTATTTATTTACTTGACAGAGATCACAAGTAGGCAGAGAGAGAAGGGGGGAAGCAGGTTCCCTGCTAAGCAGAGAGCCCAATGCGAGGCTCGATTCCAGGACCCTGAGATCATGACCTGAGCTGAAGGCAGAGGCTTAACCCTCTGAGCCACCCAGGCACCCCACTAAAGAGAATTTTGAAGATGTAATACTGTAAAAAATATGAAAAGAAGCAGTTTTCCAACTTGTAACAAACAGCTTTCAAGCACATTAAAGGAAAATGGGTAAACCTTGACGGGCTTGCCTTTCTCTCTAGAGACAGGTGCTTTGATAACTCTAATTATAGGTTATTTATCTCTATTAGAAGAGGACCGATTCTAGGCAGGGCTTTGCTATTCTAGGTACCTTGAAAAAACAGTAGTTCTGCATAGTATTTTCATACACTATTCTACTGAGCACTCTTTCTCTGAGAAAACATAACCAGTTCTTTTCACTACATGTGAATCCAAACGAGGAAGATATTATTGTACAGAGTACTTTAATTCCCACTGATTCTTTTGAAATCAGTTTCAGCCACATAAACTTCTGCCCATAGCATTGTGATTTAAATTAAGATCATGTTCCCAGATTCAAATGCAATATAAATGCTGTTTAATTCAACAAACATTCTAAGATTTTTCTAATATGAAATATTAAGTAATTCTTAATATCTTACTGTTGTTAAATATTTATTATTAGTTTAGGAGAGGGTGAGTCAATTATTAATCCTTTTACAGCAGCTTTCAAAATTTATCTGCATTTCCTAGGTTTAGTTTTTCTAGAGAAGCATTAAAGAAAAAATTCATTCTTATTTTCTTCTCCATTTTAGTTTCACTTTTAAATCACTGTCACTATTTTAAGCTTGTATATGAATACCTTAAAATAAAAAAAAATTTAGAACCTTTTGCATAGGTATCTATTTTTAATGTAAAGAAATAGTCTGTACATCTAAACACTAGTCTTTTAATATGTATTTATTATGTACTGTATATATATATGTCTTATGGGTCAGTCCCAACAGCTATATTCAACTACAACTTGCTTTTTTTTCAACCTTTCATAATCTTCAATTCCCTCTACAATGCTCTTACAATTCTCAGAATCATGTTTATAATTCTTACTTACTGTATAAAGAAATAAACTTTTCATTAGCCAAGTACTGGACTGTGATCAGTACAGAAGTATGGAGATGGGGGTGAGGGAGCAACAGTTAAAGAATGCCAGTGCCTTAACCAACCTCAAAGAGTGAAACCAGGAAGAGCGAAAACGTGATGCAAGAGTGATCCACTGATACAAATATTTCCTAAATAGGTGGCTGAGGTGTATAAAACAGTCTAGGCAGAATGAGGCTTTCTGAAGAATGCCTGATTGTATTAAAAAGTATGAAACTGTAGAGCCATCAAATTATGGTGTTCAATTATGTTGTTCCTTATCTAAAGAAAGAATATTAAGGAAAGGGACTTGGTCAGCTTGTTGTCTTAACTAGAGAGAGCTAGACTGGCTTGGATGGAGTTTAGCTGTTCATTCAGCACTGAGGAGAGAACCTATGTTATTAGCCATCCCTCAGCTATACTTAAAGATTACTGCTCAAGACCATTGACTTCTCTTATTTTATGTTTTGATGCTGATCTTTTAATCCCTGGAAAGGAATATCATCTACTGTAAGTTAACAAAAATGATTTTTGTTCATGAATTCTTTCCTTAAATCAGGTGTAATAGGGGCACCTGGGTGGCTCAGTGGGTTAAAGCCTCTGCCTTTGGCTCAGGTCATGATCCCGGGGTTCTGGGATCGAGCCCCCGCATCAGGCTCCCTGGGAGCCTGCTTCCTCCTCTCTCTCTGCCTGCCTCTCTGCCTACTTGTGATCTCTGTCTGTCAAATAAATAAATAAAATCTTTATAGAAAAAAAAAAACAAAAAAAACAGAGGTAATACACTTTTTGGTAGGTATAATAATATAGTATAGTATAACATAGTATAGTATAATGATTAAGGTAGATGAGTATAGTGTAATGATTAAGAGCATAAGCTCATGGAGTGTGACATTTGGGTTTGAAGCTTGGCTCCACGATTTAATAGCTGCTTACCCTTGACCAAGTTGTTAATCTCCTGGTACTGCAGCTTCCTCATCTGCAAAATGGAGTTAGGGAAACAAGGAATTTTATTGAATCATTAGTCTAACCACCTCGTTTTTCAAATGAGACTAAGACCTAGAATTGTAACACAGTGAGTACAGTGGTTCTCAAATCTTGCCACAAGGACTATCAGAACGTTGATAAAAATATCTCCAATTTCAGAAAACTAGGAATGACTGCCAATCACTCTTGGGAAGAACCATCTTTTATTCTGTGAATATGTCTTATTTTTTAAAGTGTTCCTCCCCCGCTTTTAAAATTTATTTATTCATTTGAGAGAGAGAGTGACAGAGAGCACAAGCAGGGGGAAAGGCAGAGAGACAGGAAGAAGCAGACTCTGCCCAGCTGGGAGCCCAGTATGTGGCTCAATCCTAGGACTGGAGATCATGACCTGAGCCAAAGGCAGATGCTTAACCATATAAGCTACTCAGGTGCCCCATCCCCACCCGCCTTTTTAATGAAAGGATGCTAAGAGTTGTTTGGTTTTTTTTTTTAATTTTATGTTTCTTTTTCTTCCTTTAAGTTTGTTTATTTTTGGTAATCTCTACACCCAACTTGGGGCTCGAGCTCACAACCCTGAGATCAAGAGTCAGCATGCTCCTCTGACTGAGCCAGCCTAGCACTCTTCTTCATGGTTTCTTGGTAGAGAAAAGTTTGTGGGGGTGCCTGGGTGGCTCAGTTGGTTGGTTGTCTGCCTTTGGCTCAGGTTGTGATCCCAGGACCCTGGGATAGAGCCCTATGTCTGGCTCCCGGCTCAGCAGGAAGCCTGCTTCTCTTTCTGTGCCTGCTGCTACTCCTGCTTGTGCTTTTTTTCTGTCAAATGAATAAATAAAATCTTAAGAGAAAAAAAGAAAGAATAAAAGGAAGGAAGGGAGAGAGGGAGGGAGGGAGGGAGGGAAAGAAAGAAAAGAAGAAAGAAAGAAAAAAAGTTTTCCAGATCTACCTAGTTGCCAAAATCCAAGTCTGGAATCTCTAGTTAAGAACAAAGTATGAGGGGCGCCTGGGTGGCTCAGTGGATTAAGCCGCTGCCTTCGGCTCAGGTCATGATCTCAGGGTCCTGGGATCGAGTCCCGCATCAGGCTCTCTGCTCCACAGGGAGCTGCTTCCTCCTCTCTCTCTGCCTGCCTCTCTGCCTGCTTGTGATCTCTCTCTCCGTCAAATAAATAATTAAAATCTTAAAAAAAAAAAAAAGAAGAACAAAGTATGACAGGGTTCCTGGCTGGCTCAGTCGGTAGAAGATGTAACTCTTGATCTCAGGGTCTTGACTTCAAGCCCCACCTTGGGCACAGAGCTTACTTTAAAAAAAAAAAAAAAAAAAAAGAAGAATGACTTCACCCAGTAAAAAATAGAAAAAAAAAAAAACAAACCCACAGAAACAGACAAGAAGAACCACAAAAAAAAATGTCTATCCTTACTAAAAATGCAAATTAAGACAACATGCTATTTTTTTCAGGAGTACAGTGAAATTGGCACTTATACGCAGTAATGGGAATGTGAAATAATACCATATATTTGAGGGTCAGCTTTGCACTATGTTGTTTCCTTCTTTTACAAAGCACTTTTATAGCCTATACACCCCCCACACACACACTTTAGAATATATAAAATTTAATTCTTCCAAAATATCCTTTAACTTTTTTCTAATTCAGATAGAACATTTACAGCTAGCATATAATTAAAAAAATTTTTTTTTATTTCAACAAGGCTCCATGCCCAACTTGGAACTTGAAATCATGACTCTGAGATTAAGAATCACGTGCTCTACCAAAGGGCCAGTCAGGCATCCCAATTACTATATAATTTTGATATAGTACAGAGTATGGTCGCCTGTGTGACTGATCTTTCTTTGGCAAAATGGTCCCCAGCAATTTGCACCTCATTGGTATGGAGTATGATTCCCCACAGTCCATGATCACTGTCTCAGCCTGTGTTTACAGCCATATTGCAGCATGAATATGAATTGGAAAAAGTATTAAGTTGGGAAGACAGGCAACATATGTTCTCATCTTTTTTGTTGTTGTTCTCATCTTTATTGTCAACTAATCATATTATCTTAGATGTATTACAAACTTTCTGGGCCTCATTCTTCTCTCAAAAGAATGCTCAAATCAAAAGAGGGCTCTAGCTCCCAATGATCTTACTAAATGTTGGTATTCACTGAGTATTTACTATGTGCCAGACATTATACTTAGTGTTTTACATATGTTAACTCTTTTTTTTCACTTTATAAATAAAAGCAAACTGCTCATTTCTGAACAAACCTCTGCCCCTTCCCTTATGCCATTATCTTTATAATATTAATATTCCTTCATTGTTTCTATGACCAGTCTAGTCCTATCTATGATAGTCCTACTCATACTTAAAAACTTAGCTTAACTGTATTACTTCCTAGAACCAGAGAAATTAAATTATTTGCCCAAGGCCATCCAGCTACCTCTTTGATGAATATAGTCTGAGTTAATGAAAAGAGCAATGACCTGGGACTTAGAAGACTTGAAATTGAATCCTGTCTCTGCAACTTACTACTTGGTTTTAGAAAGATCATTTAAGTGTTTTAGACATTTGTTGTCTCATTTGTATTCATTCATGTAAGATACGTTCAAGCATACTTTGAAAAATGATTCAAAGCTAATAATCATATCAAATTTTTGAGTTATTTTGGATTGCAGTGTTGTATGCTCTTCTGTACTTAGCTCAATTATTCCATTGAGTTTTGTGGAGAAGATCCAGGGGTGCCTGGTTGGCTCAGTCAGTTAAGCATCTCCCTTCATTTGACTCAGGTCATGATCTCGGGGGTCCTGGGATTAGGCCTTGTGTTGGCCTCTCTGCTCAGTGGGGAGTCTCCTCCCTTTCCCTCTGTGTGCTCTCTCTCTCAAATAAATAAAATCCTTTAAAAAAGATTATTGATTATCCATGTAATATTAAATTGAGAATGTAAAAACTCTCTTAAATTATAAAAAATAATTTACTTTTGCTATAGATAATGGAAAATACAGAAAAGCAGAATGAAAAAAAAAAAAAACCAAAAAGCCTACATGGTTTAACTTTCCCAGTAAAATATTTGTCTTGTTCACTGCTGTAGACCAAGCATCTTAGAACAGTGCCAGGTACAAAGTAGATGTTCAATAAATTATTGCCAAATGACTTATTTATTTTTTAAGATTTTATTTACTTATTTGACAGAGAGAGAGAGAGAATATAAGCAGGGAGAGAGGCAGAGCAAGAAGAGGGCTTCCCACTGAGCAGGGAGCCCTACCAGAGCCAAAGGCAGATGCTTAACTTTTGGGGGGCAGCCCGGGTGGCTCGGTCAAATAAGCATTTGCCTTGGTTCAGGTCATGATGCCAAGGTCCTGGGATTGAGTCCTGCATGGGGCTCCTTGTTCAGCAGAGAGTCTGCTTCTCCCTCTACCCTTCCCCACTGCTCATGATCTCCCTTTCTCAAATAAATAAAATCTTAAAAAGAAGAAGTTTGGGGTGCCTGACTGGCTCAGTCAGAAGAGTTCAAGCCCCACATTAGGTGCAGAGATTAAATAAATTTTTTAAAAATTAAATAAAATTAAACAAGTTAGTTTATGCTGTACTGTTGACTAGGACTGTGAGCTCTGCAGTCCAACCACCTGGGTTTGAATCCTATTCTCTCTACGCACACCAACTATAATTTTGGGCAAGTCACTTAACTTCACTGGGATTCAGTTTCCCCATATGTAAGAGAAATGACAATAATACCCACTTCATCCAGTTGTGAGAAGTATATGGTATAAGCCTGCAAAATTATAGGCTTTTTTTCCTGATTACAAGTATCAGGTTGATTGTGGAAATTATATAATAGCACAAATACCAGACTGTGAATTTTGTGAGGGCAGGGTCCAAATCCATCTCATTAACTATGGTATACCTAGTTCCTAGCATAGTCAGTATCATACAGTAGGTGCTTAATAGCTACTGAATGTTGTTAAATAAAGAATATAAATGTTATCCTTAATCCCACCACTCAGATATAACCATTATTAATAATCTGAAATTTATAGTTCTAATTTTTACCTATGCATATATCACTTTGGAAAAAATTATATCACATAGTTTCATAAAAACCTTCTGTTTTTTACTTAGTATATGTGATGGTTAATTTTATGACTCAACATGACCGTTCCGCAGGACCAGACATTTGACCAAGTATTATTCTGGGTGTGTCTCTGAAGGTGTTTGGATGAGATTAGCATTTGAATCAGTAGACTGAGTAAAGCAGATTGCCTCCCCTGTTGTGGGTGGGCTGCATCCAATCAATTGAAGACCTGAATAGAACAGAACAAAAGGCTGAGCCACAGTCAATTCCTCCTCTGTGACTGCTTGATCCTGGACATCAGTCTCTTCCTGACTTAGGGCTATAACTGAAGTATTGGCTCTTTCCAGATTTTGAGCCTGTTGCCTTTCAGACAGAATCTATACCATTGGCTCTTGGGTCTTTCAGCTAGTCAATTACAGATCTGGAGACTTCTCAGCCTCCAGAATTACAAGAGCCAATTCCTTATTTTACATATTATTTTGTATATATCTGGCATTCATTATGATTCTCTGGAGAATGCAGATTAATATAGTGTATTACACCAAAAAGAATTTCCCAAGTCCTTAAATATTCTACAACATTATAATGTTTGCAATAGTATTCCATTTCATTAGTATCCACTACTGTAAGAAATTTACATGCTTTTCATTTTTTGTATTATAATGCCGAAGTGTATATATACCTTCTAAAGATATTTATGTATATCCCTGATGGTGTCCTTAGACTAACTCCATAAGTGTAATTACTGGATCAAAGAGTATAAAAATAAAATGTAAAAGCTCAGGTACCAAGGTGGCTCAGTCAGTTAAGCGACTGATTCTTGATTTCAGGGTTGTGGGACCAAGCCCCATGACAAGCCCCATGGGCAAGACCCTGCCAGACTTCATGCTCAGTGGGGAGTCAGCTTTGGGATTCTCACCCTCTCCTTCTGCCCTTCCCCCCGACCCTCCTAAGATAAATAAATCTTTTTTAAAAAATGTAAAAGCTGGGACGCCTGGGTGGCTCAGTTGGTTAAGCGGCTGCCTTTGGCTCGGGTCATGATCCCGGCGTCCTGGGATGGAGTCCCACATCCGGCTCCTTGCTCTGCAGGGAGCCTACTTCGCCCTCTGCCTCTGCCTGCAGCTCTGTCTGCCTGTGTGCTCTCTCTCTCTCTCTCTAATAAATAAATAAAATCTTAAAAAAAAAATGTAAAAGCTGGGGTACCTGGGCAGCTCAGTGGGCTAAGCCTCTGCCTTAGGCTCAGGTCATGATCTCGGGGTCCGGAGACTGAGCCCCGCATTGGGCTCTCTGCTCAGTAGGGAGCCTGCTTCCCACTCTCCCTCTGCCTGCCTCTCTGCCTACTTGTGATCTCTCTCTGTCAAATAAATAAATAAAATCTTTAATAAATAAATAAATAAATAATAAAAAATATAAAAACTTTTAAAACTTGTTGCCAAATAGCTCTCCAAAATGGTTGCAGCCACTTATATACCAGTCCACAAAGCTACTTGGTTTTCTGCACCTTCATTAACACTGGATCAATTTTTTTTAACCTGCCAAATTTCACTTTTAAGATGGATATGTTATTTTTTTAATTTGCATTTTTTTAGTTACAGTGAGATTATGCTTACTGGCAGTTTGTCTATGTCCTTTGTTGATTTTTCTTTGGGGTGTTTTTCCTAGCTTAGCGATTCTTTGGATATCTTACTATATTAAGGACATCAGCTCTTTGTAGTATTCACTGGTACATTTTTCTGAATCTCATAGTTTTAACAGTTAAATGATTACTTCATCTTGAATTTATCTTAGTATATATAAATTGGAAACTGTTATTAGTCATTCAATAAATGGTAATTTAATGACTAAGTGCCAGTCATTGTACTTGGCGATGAAGATAGATATAAAAGATGCTGAAAGAAGACAGATATTAAAAAAAAAAAAAATATATATATATATAGCAAGTGCTGGGATAGAGGTAAGTACAAGGCATCATGGGAACATACAGATGTTCACTTATCTTAGACTGAAAGAAGAGATCAAGAGATTCTCACATCTTCTACATCTCTGCTCAAATGTCACCTTACTGGGGAGGCTTGCCCTGACTACCCTACATAAAATACCAAGTACCACACACCCCATCACTCTTAAAATTCCCTACTCTGTCTTAAGCTGTCTTATTCTTCTTCATAGTGATATATCAACTGCTGACATGTTATTCATTTATTGTTTTCCTTCCCATCACAACATCCCTCTCCCTGCCAGAATGCCCCTCCCCTAAGAAAATCAGTTCCACGGGATTCAGGTCTTTGTTTTGTTCACTGCTATATCCCCAGCACCTAGAACAGTGCTCAGTATATTGAAGGAGCGCAATTCAATTTGTAGTAAATGAAGGACAGAAAGGAAGGCTCTTCTCTGTTAGTGCAAGAGACTTTTCTTCTTATCCAAGGATTTTCCTCCCTGCCTCTGTGCTCTGTGCTTCCCTCCCTGCCTCCTCTTCATTGAATATTCCTTTCTGAATCTTCAACTCTCCCTCTCTCTTTTACTCAAGTCCCTGCTTGACTGATCTTCCCAGCTCAATATTAGTGTTCCCTAATCCCTTCTCACTAGACTGATCCTTTTTTTTTTTTTAAAGATTATATTTTTAAGTAACCTCTACACCCAACGTGGGGCTTGAACTTACAACTCTGAGATCGAGAGTGTCATGCCCTACCAACGGAACCAGCCAGGCACCTTGCTAGTTTGAACATTTTAAAAGTAGATAAGCAGAGAGAGGTAAAGAAGACATTTTGGACAGAATACTTTAAGCAAAAGAATGATAGAATGACTCCACTGCAATCACCAAAAGCTGTGGTACTCTTGCACACAGCAGCCTGCATCCCAAACCTCATTTAAAACAATTCAGTGTGCACCTGCTCTATGTCAGGCCAAGGGGGTATGTGTAGAGAATAATGTATTGAGTATTTACTATGGATGCCAGGTACTATCCTGACCGCTTTATATATATTAATTTACCTAATTCTCCCAACCACTCTTCGGTAGAAGTACTATTAGTCCCTATTTGCAGTTGAGAAACAGAGGCACAGTAAAATCAAGCAAGTGGAGAATCAGGTTCAAACCTAAGCAGTCTAACTGCCCAGTCTGTGCATTTTATCATATTATACCATTTTACCATATTATAACCTTGTTAAAGAAGAATGGGGGCACCTGGGTGGCTCAGTGGGTTGGAGCCTCTCCCTTTGGCTCAGGTCATGATCCCAGGGTCCTGGGATCGAGCCCCACATCGGGCTCTCTGCTCCACAGGGAGCCTGCTTCCTCCTCTCTCTCTGCCTGCCTCTCTGCCTAGTTGTGATTTCTCTCTGTCAAATAAATAAAATATTAAAAAAAATTAAAAAAAAAAAAAAAAGAAGAATGTCCAGGGTGATTTGGAGGACAACAGAGAGGTACTGCCTTCAACAAAGTAGATCTGACATGGTTTGGTTACTGATGGATATGGGAGGAGGGAAAAAAAGAGATCTAGTGTGGATGATGGTACCAATCATCCAAAGAGGGAATAAAGGGGCGCCTGGGTGGTTCAGTGGGTTAAAGCCTCTGCCTTCAGCTCGGGTCATGATCCCAGGGTCCTGGAATCGAGCCCTGCATCAGGCTCTCTGCTTCGCAGGAAGCCTGCTTCCTCCTCTCTCTCTGCCTACCTCTCTGCCTAGTTGTGATTTCTCTCTGTCAAATAAATAAAATATAAAAGAAAAATAAAGAGGGAATAAAGAGTTGGAAGAGAAGGAGATGGCCTTAGGGGTCAATAAATAACATGTCTTTTCCTGCCCGAGTTCAGAACCCACAGGATATAGATGCAAGAGGCAGAAGGACACCAAAACATGACCTTTTT
Source organism: Meles meles (assembly GCF_922984935.1). Classification (NCBI taxonomy): domain Eukaryota; kingdom Metazoa; phylum Chordata; class Mammalia; order Carnivora; family Mustelidae; genus Meles; species Meles meles. The sequence continues at coordinate 31,317,025 of NC_060080.1, forward strand.
GATTAAGTTGATAGTTACTAGTTACTGTGATTTCACGTGTGATGTGCTGCCAAGTGGGCTCACTGATGCTTTATCCCCTAATTAAACTTTTACCCACCTGGTCCCAGGCACAGCTAGAGAGTAGAAAACTCTACCTGGTTTTTGGTTTCAGACTTTGAACAGCCATTTCCAAAAGGAGGAATTCAGAAGGCACAGAGCAACATTCTTCCAGGTTCTTTTATCAGCTCTCAGCAGAAAAGTCCCCTTATGGGAACATTAAGAATAAGGACACTTGGCGGGGAGAGGGTTGGGAGAGGTTGGTAAAAGAATAAACATTTTCAGTTATAAGATGAATAAGGTCTGAGGATCTACTATATAACATGGTGACTAGAGTTGATTATACCATATTATATAACTGAAATCTGCTGAGAGTAGAAAAATGTTCTCATCCCTCCAAACCATCATATCATAGATTTTAAATATCTTACAATTTGTCAATTTTATCTCAATAAAACTTTTAAGATGGAATGAGCCTTCACCATCAACATTTCTTTTTTTTTTTAAAGATTTTATTTATTTATCTGACAGATCACAAGCAGGCAGAGAGTCAGGCAGGGAGAGAGGGGGAAGCAGGCTCCCGTTGAGCAGGGAGACCGATGTGGGACGTAATCCGGGGCTCAATCCCAGGATGCTGGGATCATGACCTGAGACGAAGGCAGAGGCTTAACCCACTGAGCTACCCAGGCGCGCCACCCCCATCAACATTTCTGAAAACACATATGATCGACACAAGAATTTTTTGTTTACAAAGGACTTACTTCACTTGTTTCCTATGTATTACAGATGATTTGAACTTCTCAGAAATACCGCTTAGGTAAATAAAATGATCTTTCTTGCCCTCCCCCTTTGTCTGGTATAGATGAGGATATCGTAATGCTGCACCCACACTGTTAGTCTGTCTGCCTCCATTGTTACAGCAACGCCTCAGGCTGTAGAAGGGAGCCCCGTCCAGAGAGCAGAAGTGACCTCACTGTGGCTGCGTCACTCCCCTTCAGATACTGCCCATCTCTAAAGCAGGGAAGCAAATATGTCATTTACTCTAAGTAAAAGAGAAAATGATAAGGGGAGTAACTTTACATCATTCACTCTAAGTAAGGCAGAAAATGAGGACAAGTTTGAAGACGCCTATGAAGTTATCCCCGCGGCAACAACAATGACTCTAACCTCTTCCCTGGAAGAATGCACAACTGGATTGTATTTATTTCTGAATAACAGATACTCAGAGGCCATAGATCTCATTCATCCATGGTCGAAAAACAGCATCTACCATGCCCTGATTTATAACATTCTTATGGTTGTCAAGGCCATCTTGACTCTTGATCCCCTGGATCTACAGACTGGAATGACTGCCACAAAGGAGGCTTTGAAAACCTGTAACAGTTTCCGAAGAAAATCTAGGATGACAAGTTTTTCTCATCTCGTGAGTAAACAGGGAATAAAGGCTATCAAAGAGGAGGAATTGCATGCGGAAGTCTGCTATGCTGAGTGTTTGATTCTGAGAGCCACCATCACATTTATACAGGATGACAGTATGTTTGGTCTTCTTAAAAGCGCAATCAACATCGGGTTAAGTTATCAAATATACAAAGACTGTCAGCAAGTATTAACACAGATAACTTACAACCACAGAAAAACCTACCAAAACCTGGTTGGAGGAGTAAAATTTGGATTTGGAGCATTCAACCTGATATTATCGCTTGTGCCACCAAAGACCCTTAAACTGCTCAATATTGCTGGATATTCTGGTGATAAGGAGGTGGGCCTGACTTTGCTTCATGAGAGTGCATCTGAATCCCATATAAATAATATCTTAAGTGTTTTGACTCTCCTCTTTTACTACAGTTATGTCTATACAGCTGTTGGTGTTGAAAAGGGTCAGAACTCTGCTGTGGAGGACCTCTTCCTAATCTACCTCCAGAAATTTCCAAACTGTGTCATACTTAAATTTTTTCACGCACGTTTTAGTATGCTGAAAGGAAACTTTGAAAATGCACAGTTAGTATTAGAGGAGTGCATTTTGATTCAAAACGAATGGAAGCAGGTTCATCACCTGTGTTACTGGGAACTCATGTGGTGCCACATTTTTCTGCGGAATTGGAAGCAGGCTTACCGCTATGCTGATCTACTCTATCATAACAGCAAGTGGTCCAAGGCAATATACATGTACAGTAAAGCTATCCTACACGCTCTGCTTCCTTCGGAATCTGTCAGGTCAGGGAGTGAGGACATAAGCTCTCTCTTCTTAAAAGTGGATGGCCTGAGAATCAAAATCTTGGGAACTTCTGTGCCAATAGAAAAGTTTGCTGCTGAGAAGGGTCAGCGCTACGGCACTACCACGGGCTGGTTCACAGCCCAGCCCATTCTGGAATTCATTTACGTCTGGAGTGGTTTCCATGTCATGAGCAAAAAATTAGACCTTATTTCAAGCTGGCTCTCGATAATTAATAGAGGACAAGACCTTTTACGAGAAAATCCAAATAAAGAGTATGGCACAGATGACATCAGTTTGTTAAATTTACTGAAAGGTCTATGCCTGAAACACTTAGGCAGATATTCGACAGCTGAACAGTACTTTAATCGTGTCATTCAGAAGGAGAAATTGTTAAAATATGACCACTACTTAGTACCGTATGCTTATTATGAACTAGGAATTCTTCACTATCTAAAAGGAGATTATGACAGTGCAACAAAAAACCTAGACAACATAAAAAACTACAAAGACTATTCCATGGAAGCCCGATTACAGTTCAGGGCTCACATAGCTCTTGAACAAATAGCCAAAGAAAAGTGATGGTTTTGACACAAAGTGTGGTTTTGTTTATTATAAGTGAAGTATCTGCAACTGGCAAGGTAATTAACAGAAAAATCATCTCTTTGTGGAAGAAATCCAAGAAGAGGCAGCTGCTAAGAATCTGATCAGTAACAAGAAAGGAATTGGCCATCACTTTTCCCTCTTTCCTTTTCCTTACCTATAAAATGGAATGTCTTAGACCGGCAAATGGAGTCATGCACATTATTGAAAAAGAAAAGGCAACTGATGTACAGTTGACCCTTGAACAACACGGAGATTATGGGTGCTGACCCCCACGCAGTGAAAAATCTGCATATAACTTCTTACTCCCCCAAAACTTAACCACTGATAGTCTACTGTTGACCAGAAGCCTTATCAGAAACAGTTGATTAACATATTTTTTGTATGTTGCATGTATTATATACTGTATTCTTATAATAAAGGAAGCTAGAGAAAAAAGGTCAAGAAAATCATAAGAGAAAATATGTTTATAGTATTGCACCATAGCAAAAAAAAAATCCATGTATAATTAATCCTCTCAGTTCAAACCCATGTTGTTCAAGGGTCAACTGTATATTATGAAATATACTCTCTCATATGTTATGGGTTTTTCAATTATGTTAGGCAACATTTCCAAAAACTGAAAAATTTTGTTTTAACATCTCACTCGATAATGTATACAACTTGCAAATAAAATAGGAAAAGTAGCTACACCAGGAATCTCAGTGCCCTACAAATTTTTTTTTTTTTTAAGATTTTATTTATTTATTTGACAGACAGATCACAAGTAGGCAGAGAAGCAGGCAGAGAGAGAGGAGGAAGCAGGCTCCCGCTGAGCAGAGAGCCCGGTGTGGGGCTGGATCCCAGGACCCTGAGATCATGACCTGAGCTGAAGGCCAGAGGCTCAACCCGCTGAGCCACCCAGGCGCCCCGCCCTACAAATGTTTTTAATGTTAAAAGAAAGAAAACATTTACGGTCTTACTGACATTTTAGAACAATGATGCACCGAACAGCATAGTCTATGAATGTTTTTCCCTCTTAATAGCAATTTTTATTGGCTTTTATATCAGAGAAGATATTTTCCCCCATGTCTATTTTGCCTTTTACCTGTTGTAGTTTATTTTACCTTTTTTACTAGAAAACTCAACCTGGATATATAGTTTGCCACAGGGTAGAGAAGAACAAGCCTCACCCCCTACACACACACACACACACACACACACACACACACACACACACACACGCAAACCCTTTGAAGACAATTGGAAGAAGCAGGGAGGATAGATTCACTGGGTAGGAAAAAACAGGTTAGGCCTATGGAGGGAGACTTGAGTTACTTACTGGGCCCTCTCTTAGTTACCCTCCCAAAGGGTAGGGTACAACATAATTAAACGCTGCGGGTCTATCCAGTTGCCATTGTTAGTGGGCTAATCTGAGAGTAAACAGCAGCTGTAGGCATGGGGTATTGCTTTACCTGCCTTGGGGGGTAAAATCAGTACCTAGACCATTTAATTTCCAGGCCATTAAATCTGGCTTGAGTGTATCCTCCCTTGGGAAGTCACCCTCGGAAACAGACCTTGGGGGAAGTCTGGTTTGCTAAAATGAGTGAAACATTATTTTTAAAGCTTTGGGCGTCCAAGCGATCAAAACTGGAGCACAATGAGGAGCTAGTATTTCAGATTTAAAAATGCTTACTTGGAAAAGCATGGTCCTCATTATCAAAAAATAGACTTTCAGGTGAACAACTGTGCTTAAGGTTTCCTCCACATTATTTAATTAGTACGATAGTGTGGCGAAGAGGGCTCTGGTTTGGTTGCCCGGATGAGTATCCTTGTTCGGGCACTAGCTAGTCACGTGCTCCTGGGCCTCTGGGCCTCGGTGTCCCTGGCTGTAAAGCAGGGTTAATAGTTCCTCTTCCATGTTTTTTTCTGTGTTAATTAATATTTGAGCTAATACACATGTGCTGTTCCTACTACTACTATTACTAGTAGTAATAAGAAGAATATATTGTTACTCAGTGCAGAGGATTTAAATCACTTTCCTAGAAAAAAGCAAAGGTGCCCTCCTTATACTGCTTTGCCAGTCTGAAATTTGACCGGTTTAATTTGCTTTTTCTGTTCTTTGTTGATCTTGGTCACTTATGAGATAAGTAACTCTCGCCTAAATTATGATTTTGTGCTTTGTCCCAGCTTCTTCCAATGAAGAGCAATTTTATTACCTGGTTAAATAAATGTATGTGGAATGCCTACTATCTGGAGCTTAAAACAGATACTATCTGGAGTTTAGCTTAAAACAGTTGCTTAAACAGGTAGGAGTCTGTCTCAAACACAAGAAATCTAAAGGTAGGAAGCTCAGGTCTGGTACGGCTCTTTTATTTTTCTGCATGCCATGCTGGCCTTCTTGTGCAGGTCTCCTCACTCAGTGCAAAGAGACTACCTCATCTCCAGGCCTTATGTCTAAGCCAAGCAGGCTGAAGGAGGAATGGTTAGGGAAGAAAAAAGGCTTTCTCTTTCTTAGGAGCCTTTGTCTTTTTGTTTCGGAAGGGACAGTCTTCCCAGGGATTTCTGTGTAGATCTTACTGGCCAGGAATATTCATGAGGCCACTTCTACCTGCAAGGGAAGGTGAAGATTGAGTGGTAGCTTTCCAGCCTCATTAGGAGGTTGTGGAAAAGGACTGTTAAATGACTCAACCTACAGTAACTGCCTCAATACATACGTAAATAACAAGATGCTACAAAACGGTATAGGAAGGGCACTGTGGAAAAAGCAGCAAGGTGACAATGAGACCAAGGACTTGTCTGCAGAAGACTATGGGGCTCCAAGAGGAAATCTTGCAACTGGCATTTCCTAGGTGAAGTTGCTACCCATAGCCCAGCTTTCCGACCCTTCACTGGCCCAAGGGTTGATTGGACACATCAGGGCTGATTCTAACCAGGCAAACTCACAAGAGATTAAGGTACACTTTACCCTGCTAATTGTTTATTTATAGTAGGGTCCATTTCAGAGTTGCAAACTCAATTTCCTGTGGGATCAGGCAGCTGATGTAAACAATATAAAACAGCCAAACATAAAATAATAAAAGTGGTTGAAACTAGTTGTGAAGAAGAGAGAGGAAACCTAAAAGCTTTCAAATTTAAAAAAATTATTAAAAAAATTTTAAGCTGTGCAGATATTAAACCGTCTGCATGTCCTGATATGACCCATGGTTTGTGATTTCTGGTCTATTCCTTTCTATTGACTAGAAAGTGCTCAAGTTTCCCTGTCAAGAATCACCTCTCCTGATAAACACTCTACCTAGAAAACCAGTGTGGAGGAGTCACAGGCAGCATGGTGAGCACGGAATCAGAATAGGAGGCAGATAGGTTTAGGAATGTCTATTCGGGGCCAGGATGGGTCATGATGAAACCTCTGTTCCTACAGTATGTATGTATCTCTGGAAAGTTCCCGCTTTGAGGATCCAGGGTCTCTGAGAAATACCTCCCAATCTTTGGCTAACCGACCTTCCTTCTTCCATGTCTTCTGCTGCCACCCCTGGGGTGCTGAATGTCCTAGTATGGTATCATACATTAAAGCTTCCATTTACTACTAGAAAATCCCATTCCAGTCCTGCATCCAGAGAATACAACCAGGTCACTTAGCTTGGAATTCTGGTCATCCTCACATTCTCTGGTAATCCAGATTATAGACGTTCTCTTTGTATAAATGAATCACAGACCGAATCACATCCATTTTACTTAACATGTAGAGTTAGTTTATAAGAGCTTGGAGGAGAGAGCTCACTGTGGCCTTCCTGCGCCATAAACACAAATAAAGTGTTATTGAAGCATTTTTTTATTCCAGGATGAAATTTCTTATCTAATTTAGTAAATATAATAGCTACTTGGAGGCTTGAGATCCTGAAAAAACAAAGAGGAAGAGCGGGTTTTGAATGAAGAAAAGAACAGAGAGAAGCTCTGTTAAAGGATCTCAACATGCCCTTGCTGCAGTCCAATCAATCACTAAATCCAGTTGATTTTTCTTTTGAGATATTTGTCAATTCCACTCCTTTTTTCTCCTCCTTTTTCATTTCCACTGCCATCACCTTAGGCTAGGACTTTATTATGTCCTGTCTGGACATTTCATATATATATCTCCTGTCTGGGCTGCTGCACCAATTTTTAGGATCTCGGTAGTCAACATCTTTTGTTTTTCCAAGGCAACTCCAGGGAAAAATAAAAATAGTTAATCCCACTTTAGTTTTTTTTTTTTTTTTTTCAAAACAAAATCTATGTGAAACATGTATATTCATAGTGCTTAGACTGATTATGTCATTGACTAAGAGGAACTTAATGAAAACAATGGCACTGATTTTTAGCCAGTATAAAGATATTAGCTGAGCATATCTGAAAAGCAATGATTACAGAAACAGTTTGCTAAACCTTCATGCCTGACATGGGTTTAGTGCTTTAGAGTTCACAAAGTCTGTTCAAAGCATTTTCATCCAGGGAAAACAACTCTATCTTCACGTTACTGCTAGGGAAATCAACTTTCTCTGAGGTTGTAAAAATCTCCCTTCTAGGCAGGCCTGGGCAGCGCTGGGCAGAGCAGATAACTAATGAATTTAGAGACACTGCCTCCCTAAATCCTATTTCCATTTGGAAAGTGTTTCTGGAATTTTTTTGTCCTGATACCACTGGTTTGTTTGGATAGAGAGGCTACATTTTACATAAAGTTTCATGCTATATATATATACACTCTGTACTTCCCTGTTTTCTCCACCTCTTAGTTCTCTGCATCCTTTCTAATATACTGATTTAATCACGTTGTTCCATTACTCAATTTTTTTTTCCAATCTCTTTGGTATAGTTATCCACTCAAAATGAGTTAATATCTGAAAATCCTTAAAGTAGTGCCTGACACATATTAGGGGATATATAACTGCCTAAGAAATGAAAATTCAGTTCAAATTCAGCACCTACTATATGCCAGGCACTGGTAGAGGCGGAGTATATGATAGTAAATAAAACAGACACAGCCCCTGCCCTTAGAGGGTTTACAGTGCTTCTTAGTGACTGTACGGCTTAGTCATGAACATTTATTGCTGACAGCATGTTATGTCACCTGATCCCACATTTCCATTTATAAATGAAGAAAGTGAAATCTAAGAGGGCTAATGACATCCAAAGTCACGAAGCTGGTAGGAACACAGTGGTGTGCAGGAACCAGTTAAACTGTTGTAAAAGAGCCCATTGTTAAATACTCGGGATTTCTTGAGCCTGTTGTTAAATCATTGGTACCCTGAAATCAGCCACGGTGGGAATATTTACACTGCAGAAATCAGCAAATGGTACAAATCAAGACTCCTTCTTCCAGGAAAACCAGTTTACCAGAATGCTACAGATTTAACCAAACGAAGCCAAGGTTGCTAAAACTTCCTGTCCACTGCTTTTCACTCCAACCTACATCTCCTTTGATTAGGTTCTCTGTTCCATAAACATGGAATTTTTTGTGGTTGGTCCATTACTTATAATCAAATTCAAGCGCTACCTTTTTAAGAAGCTTTTCGAAGAACCCATTCCCCAACCCTTCCCATGTATCACCATCTTAGCTAGAATGATAGCTTACTTGTTTACAAGTACAAAGAGACATGGGAACTATGTCTTACCAATTGCAAGGTAAAAGTTGACATTATCAGCTTCCCAGAGGTAAGACATTTTTAAGACTAGCTTTTGAATTCCTAGTTGTTAACAGAAAGTGTAGCACGGGTAGTTACACAATGTATGCTTGATGAATAAATGCAGAAACAAAGAAGTGACACTTTTAGTGGGTTTTACTTGTTGAATGAATGAAAAAAAAACACAGAACATTAAAAAAAAAAATCTTCGGTCAAAATGACCAGTTATGGGGTGCCTGGGTGGCTCAGTGGGTTGAGCCTCTGCCTTGGGCTCAGGTCATGATCTCAGGGTCCTAGGATCCAGCCCTGCATCGGGCTCTCTGCTCAGCGGGAAGCCTGCTTCCCCCTGTTTCTCTGCCTGCCTCTCTGCCTACTTGTGATCTCTGTCAAATAAATAAATAAAATCTTTTAAAAAATGACCAGTAAATTTTTTTCTCACCTAACTTTGCATGAAATATAGTCAGCAAATTACTACCCCACCCCTACTCATTTTCTACCTTTTTAAAATGTTACGTATATTCTTTCTTATTATGATGATGCAAAACTGTAAATTGAAAATTGTGATAGTCTGTCCAGGGCAAGGTAGGTTTATCTTTGTATCATGATAAAGAACAGTGGTAAAACTATTGACAACTTTTTAAACTCCTGATTTTCTTCAGGGAAATTAAAAAAAGGTTCTTTAAACAAATGTTTCTTGCTGGGACACCTGGCTGGCTCAGTTGGAGAGCATGCAATTTTTTTTTTTAAAGATTTCACTTATTTATTTGACACAGAGAGACAGAGAGCACAAACAGGGGGAGTTGTAGCCAGAGGGAGGGGGAGAAGTAGGCTCTCTACCCAGCAGAGAGTTGATGGGGGCTTGACCCCAGGACTCCAAGATCATAATCTGAGTCAAAGCAAGAGGTTAACAGACTGAGCTACCCCAGGTGCCCCAGAGCATTCAGTTATTGATCTCAGGGTCATGAGTTCAAATCCCAAGTTGGGTGTAGAGACTACTTAAAACAATATGTCTTGCTAAAATTAAAATGTACTCCAAAATCTAGAATAAGCAGTTTTGCATTTGGCAGAGGAAAGGTGTGTGTGTGTGTGTGAGAGAGAGAGAGAGTGACAGTTTCAGGGGGAGGCAGATATTAGGAAGGAGATGGAAGGAGAGGGTAGGGGAAGAGAGGAAGAAAACTAGAAAATGTGAAAGAAGGGACATCAACTGGTCTGAGGGAGGCACCAGGGGGATAAGGGTAGGGGTTGCCAGGGGAAAGGAAATGGCACCATCTGAACTTGTTGAGGGTGGACTATAGGAGAGGGTCTTTCTGTAAACCTGCATTAAGGAGTGGGTTGGGCTCAGTCTGTTATAAATCAGTGATTCACATCAGCCAATTCTGGAAATGATTCTTTATCTGGGAGACTAAAGGGAGAGGGGAGAGAAGAGAAGGAATTTGCCCCAGTCTCATTACTTTAAAAGGGGTCATTTAAGGGGCGCCTGGGCGCCTGGGTGGCTCAGTGGGTTAAATCCTCTGCTTTCGGCTCAGGTCATGATCTCAGGGTCCTGGGATCGAGCCCCACATCTGGCTCTCTGCTCAGCGGGGAGCCTGCTTCCCTCCTCTCTCTCTGCCTACTTGTGATCTCTGTCTGTCAAATAAATAAATAAAATCTTTAAAAAAAAAGGGGGGGTCATTTAAGTTAAATTTGAAGCTAGCTTCCAAAGTCTTTGTGTAGTACAGAGAGAAGGCTTAAAATGCAAATGACCAGTTGTCAACAATTGGTTGAAGCTCTTCTGGACTGAATTTTTATGAGGTCATATGCTTAGCTTCACACTTTAACAATTGGTATGTATGTATGTATATATTTATATATTTTTTAAAGATTTTATTTGACAGAGATCACAAGTAGGCAGAGAGGGAGGAAGCAGGCTCTCCACCGAGCAGAGAGCCCGATGCAGGGCTCGATCCCAGGACCCTGAGACCATGACCTGAGCCAAAGGCAGAGGCTTAACCCACTGAGCCACCCACGTGCCCCTATTTATACATTTTTTACTGAAGTAATCTCTGTGCCCAATGTGGGGCTGGGACTCACAAGTGGGGGTCAAGAGTTGCATGCTTTTCTGATGGAGCCATCCAGGCACCCCCAGTTGGTATTTATATTAGCTCTTTGTAGATTTATAGAGGACTTAACTAGCATCATCTAATTTCATCTGCTAAAGCCACATTAATATAATCAGCCAATCACGGAGTGAAAGTTGCTAAATGATTATTTGAATCGATGGCAATAAGAAACAATGTACTTCAAGGATTATGTGAACTTAAATCCCAAATTGTAAGGGAAAAGCTGACTAATTTTCAATGTTCTCTACATCATGGTTTGATAGTCCTCTAATTCGGTTTCTGTAAATATCCTTTGGAGTTCACATTCGCGGAAACTCAACGTTTAACACCTTGTACCATTTTTCAGGATCAGGTTTATCTGGACCATGCCAGGAGCCGACTACATACCTGAACGGAAATCTGTGGCAAAAGCGAGTGTTTTGGACTTTTCCACTGCGGGGATGGCGAGGGGCTGCACGGGAAAGGCCGGGGCTTTCCTAGTGAGGGAGGCACCTCTCACTAGTGAGTGGTCTCCTAGGTGGAAATCATCCCAATCCTGTGCTTTTTCTTCCTGGCTTCTACACCTCCTGCAGGAAGGTAGCAAGGGCACATCCTAAAGGAGCAGACGTATTAATTGCCTTACACAAGCCAAACAAATATCTTGGCTCTGTCGCTTTCTCCAAGGCACTTTCACCTCACACTTCTAAAGCTTTAGGATTTACCTGGAGGGTTCTGGTGCTTTGATTCCACCGCAAGGGTGCATTTCCAAGTCAACGCTCAACGAGGAACTTGGCACTTTTGTTGAAATGTCCATCGTGACAGTGACAAGGAGTGGTTCTAGCGAACAAGGAGCCTTATTATTACTACACAAAAATCTCACGCTCTGCCCGCACCCGACTTTTATCCCGCCACGCCCGGCGACTCTCAGACTTCTAGGCGTGACCAAGGCCAAGGACTACAAAACAGAGAATTCTGGGGGAAGGAAGTGACGACATGGCGCAAAGCATGCTGGGCTCAGGTGGGCGCCGGTGGAGGGACTCCTTCCTCACCTCGTGGTTGCCGCGTACCCGTCGCTGCTCAGAATTCTTGCTGGTATTTTTCTCCTTTGTGGGGATTAAACGTTAAGTACCACCAGGTTTGAGTGTTAAACCAGCTAGGTAATGGGATCTGCGCTCTAGAGCCTTCGCTGCTGCCCCGTGTTTCGTGCATCCTCCAAACAAGTAAGAGGAGATTGTCAGATCCTGGGCCTCTCCTTGACGGGATGCAGCGGAGAAACAGCTGGAGAGCCAATGGGTGGATATCAAAGGAATTTTCTTCTTCAGTTTTGGCTAAAAGTGGTGCGGAGTGAGCTCCTCTGATCGCAGGGGAGCAGAGTTAAAGGGTTTGAGCCTCTGCTGACCGGAGTTCAAAGGCAGAGTGAGGGCGATCTGGAATGGTCCGGGGTGGTGGAATGGAGAAGTAAGCCGCAGGAGTTACCCCGGGCTGAGCCCCGTGGCACCTTGGTGTTTCCTTGGCTTTCAGACAGAATTGTGAATATCCGCTGTTTTCCTGCTGTGTAGCTTGAGGCAAATCACAGGGGTTCTCTATCTCTAGGATGGCCGTTGCTTGAGTGGAACGTATACGTATTAACCCGAACTGGTGATGGTTTTATATCTAGCCAGCTGGCAGCCATGAACGAATGGATGAGGAAAGGCCCCTTAGAATGGCAAGATTACACGTACAAAGAAGTCAAAGTGACAGCCCGTGAGAAGGAGTATAAAGGATGGGTTTTAACCACAGACCCAGTTTCTGCCAAGTGAGTATGGGTCCTCCTCTCCTTTTTTTTTTTTTTTTTTTTTTTTTTTTAAGATATTTGTTTGACAGAGAGAGAGAGATCACAAGTAAGCAGAGAGGTAGGCGGGGAGAGAGAGAGGGAGAAACTGGCTCCCTGCTGAGCTGAGAGCCCGATGCGGGCTCGATCCCAAGACCCTGAGATCATGACCTGAGCTGAAGGCAGAGGCTTAACCCATTGAGCCACCCAGGCGCCCCCCCTCCCCCTGAAATCTTAATGACACTCCTTTCTGCTGCCTATGCTATGTCCAAGCTAAGGAAGTAGATAAATGAAAGGCTAGTTATTCACCCCTAAGAATTGTATTGCCTTTGAATCGAAGTGTTGTTCTAAGTATAGATTACCTTGGCAGACCAGCCAAGTTTGTAGAAGTGAGACACTTTTTTTGTTACTGCATTTTATTAGAAAATCTCAAACATACCTAAATGTACAGAGAATAGTGTAAAAGATACTAGCCTTACCTTCCCCTTCTAAATATCTTTAAGCTAGTTCTAAATATATAATTTTGTTTGTAAATGCCTCAATATATCTTTTGGCACATAAGGACTCTTTAGTAACCACAGTAACACTATAATATCTAACAAAAGTAATAATAACTTCATTACTAACAGTCTGTTTTTAGATTTGCCTGGTTGTCTCAAATATCTCTTTAATTTGTTTATCAGTTTGGTTGATACCTCTCTTAAGTATCTTAATCTATGCCTGCATTTTCTCTTTTTAGTTTTCTATGTCATTTATTTGTTAAAGAAATAGAATCATTTGTTTTACAGAATTGAACACATTCTGGATTTAGCTTATTGCATTATCATGGCATAGCTTAACATGTTCTTTTATCCTCCATATTTCCTATAAACTGGTATTCCTATCTGGAGGTTTGATTAGGATCATGTTTGGTTTTTTGCAAGACTGATTTAAAGGTGGTGATACACACACTTTCTATTTTGAAATGATTTTAGATTTACAGAAAAAAGTACAGAGAGGACCCATCTTCCCAGCTTCCTCTAATGTTGGCATCTTACCTAACCATGGTACATTCCTCAAAACTAAAACTTTACATTAACTAAACTGCTGTCATTTGGATTTTAACAGTTTTCCACTAATTGTTTGCCTTTTTCTGTCCCAGGATCCAGTCTAGGATCCAACATTATGCTTAATCGTCATGTGTCCTTAGTCTCCTCTGATCTGTGACAATTTTTCAGTTATTCCTTGTTTTTCATGACTTTGACACTTTTAAGGAGTTCTGGTGAGGTATTTTGTAGAGTGTTTCTCCATTTGGTTTGTTGTGTGATGCTTTCTCATAAATAGCCTGGGATTTTAGGTTTGGGGAGGAGTACCAAGGAAGTGAAATTCACATCACATCACATTATGTATTTTATTTAGGATTTTTGCATTTGTATTCATGAGTGAGATTAGCTTGTAATTTTATATTTTAATTCTCTTCTCTGCTTTTCGTATCAAGATTATATTAGCCTCGTTAAATGAGTTAAGGCACAGTTTCTCTTTTATAGTCTCTGGAAGAGTTTGGTTAGCTTGGAAATATTTGAACCTTGGGGTGCCTGGCTGGCTTAGTTGGAGGAGTGTGCAACTCTTGATCTTAGGATTCTGGGTTTGAGCCCCACATTTGGTGTGGAGATAACTTAAAAATAAAATCTTAAAAAAAAAAAGTTCGAACCTTGAAAATTGTATATAATTTGTTGGTAAAACTGCCTAGGCCTTTTTTACCCCCTCCATGGGAAAATATTTTAAAAAACTTAGTTTTGGGGCGCCTGTGTGGCTCAGTGGGTTAAAGCCTCTGCCTTTCGCTCAGGTCATGATCCCAGGGTCCTGGGATCGAGCCCCGCGTCGGGCTCTCTGCTTGGCGGGGAGCCTGCTTCCTCCTCTCTCTCTCTCTATGCCTGCCTCTCTCCCTACTTGTGACCTCTGTCAAATATAAAGAAATAAATAAAATCTTTGAAAAAAATAAAATAAAATACTTAGTTTTTATGAAAGATTATAGGACTATTCTTTTTTTGACTCAGTAGTAGAAATTTGTATTTCCTAGGAAGTTTTCTGTTTTAGTTTTCAAGACTATTGGCATAAATTTGTTCCTAATACTTTAAATTGCCAATCTTTGCTCCTTCTTCCTAATATCATCTGTTTGTGTCTTTTTTCTCCATTCTAATCAGTCTTGCCTGAGTTTTGTGAATTTTTACATTTTTTTTTAAAGAACCAACATTAGGCTTTGGCGATCATGTTATTAATGCTTTTATATTCTATTTCATTAATTGTGTGCTTTGTTATTTTCTTTGGTCTGCTTTGAAGCCACGTTATTCAGTTGTTTTAACTCGAAAATTAAGTCTGTACCCTTTCTTCCTTTCTAATACATATTTAAGCCATTTATAACATTTCAGTGCTTTAACTGCATCCCGCAATGATTGGCTTTAGGCTAGACAAAAGAGTTTAGACGGGTAGGATCCTCAGTGAATATTTACTGAATGAGTAATGTAAAAACACCAAAACATTTGGTGGTGAGGGGATTATTTTTAAACAGGGAAGTTCTTATTCCCGATTTATAATTGCCTGTTGGGGCTGGCGATGCCTCTTTATTCCATTGCTTCTTTCGTAGTTTTATGGGCCTTTATATTTTTCTTTTGCAAATCTGCGCTGAACTTAACTTTTCCGCCCAAGTATTGTCCTTGTGAACTTCCTGGAAGATGGCAGCATGTCTGTGACTGGAATTATGGGCCATGCTGTGCAGACCGTTGAAACTGTGAACGAAGGGGACCACAGAGTCAGAGAGAAGCTGATGCATTTGTTCACATCTGGAGACTGCAAGGCCTACAGCCCTGAGGATCTGGAGAAGAGAAGGAATAGCCTAAAGAAATGGCTCGAGAAGAACCACATCCCCATCACAGAACAGGGAGATTCACAAAGGACTCTGTGTGTGGCTGGGGTTCTGACTATAGACCCGCCCTATGGTCCAGAAAATTGCAGCAGTTCTAATGAGATTATTCTGTCCCGTGTTCAGGATCTTATTCAAGGACATCTTGCAGCTTGCCAGTGAGAGGCCAAGAATTGTGGATTCATCGATTGAAATAACACTTCATTTTTATTTTTTCCTTCATAAAATGTTTTGAATGTTAAATCCACCGTATTATAAGACTTCAAAGCCACACAATTGTGTGTGTGTGTGTGTATGTGTGTGTGTGTGTGTGTGTGTGTGAGAGTTTTAATTTTCTGTTGTTTTGGAAAAATCAAGTGGATTTGGATGTGGATTATAAGTGTTAATAATAAAAAAGCAAACTATGGCAAGGTTAGCATCACATGCAACAAAGTAGCACAAGGACGTTAGAATCTCTTTTTTGATGGGAGTACACCTCCCTTTTTTGTTAGGCAAGAAATGTATTTGGAACTAACGCAACATGTTAGATTCAATATAAAATGTCTTATTAGGTCCCTTGCCCTAACTGTGTGTGTCTGTTTTAAAAATATTTATTTATTGTGTAAGGATGAAATTGCTTTTGAATCAGAATATGTTGGAATATATGCTTTTTTGATCGAAACTTGAAAAGTTTTAACTATTTGTAAAATCTTAACACATAAACCGTGTAACTTTCAAAGCCTTTACAAGTGAGCTGGGCTGATATCTCTGAAGAAAAAGGTAAGTGGGACAAATATTCGGTTGCTGCACTAAACCCAGTTCCTGTGCCTGGTGGATTCAGCTGAGGCTTCCGGCCCATATTGCTTTCTGCCTGTAGCCCCCATTCCTGGGTCAGGCTTCACTGAAGGGAGAGAATGCAGGAAGCATGCCTCACTACACCGGGCCCTACCCCTTGGAAGCCAGGCAGGGGCCAGGACTCCATAGGGAGGTTTCTGGCCTAGAAACTGAGGGAGGTACCTCAGATTGTCAGTTGGGTGTCTTCTCGGGCAGGTCAGATTAGGATCCCAGGTCTCTGACTCCCTAGGACAAGGGTCAGCAAACATTGAGCCCTTGGGACGAATGTAGCCTGCTGCCTCTGGAATACAGCCATACCCACTGGTTTACGTATTTTCTGTGGCTGCTTTTGAGCCATAATGGCAGATAGGAATATTGTGACAAACTGTATGGCTTATATTTAGAGAAGAATATAGCCCTGCCCTAGGCTTGTGGGGGTGGGTGTCTTTGTGATAATGACCTGTGACCAACAGAATAACCAGACCCTAAAAAGGAAGTAAGCCCTTGAAGTCATTATCAATAGAGATGTTAAAAGGATTTAAGTTCCCTGGTTAGCTTTCTCTTAAAGACCAACCCTAAAGTCCCCAGACAACTCTTTCGGGACCCCTTTCCTGAGATCTCTTTCTGTGTCTTCACTTACATTGCTTTATTCAAAAAAAAAAAAAAAAAAAAAAAAAAAAAAAGAAAGCCCTTTGGGGCACCTGGGTGGCTTACTCAGTTAAGTATCTGTCTTTGGCTCAGGTCATGATCCCAGGGTCTTGGAATGGAGCCCCACATCGGGCTCCCTGCTCAGAGGGGAGCCTGCTTCTCCCTTTCCTCCCAGCTCACTATCTCTGTCTCTCTCTCTCTCAAAGTCTTTAAGTAGGTATGTATAGGTCTTTACAGAAAGTTTACCCTAGGAAATCTTAGGAGCAGCCTGGTGTGCCAGGGCTTGGGGAGACTTCCGAAGGCAGTTTTGAACTGGATAGGCCACATGGCCTGCTACAGGACTGAACTCAGGCTAATTTCTCCCTAGTCTGTCGGCAGGGATCCAGCTGTGCAAACCTTTCATTCTCATGTATGTCCCTTACTCCTACAAAAAGAGGAGCAGTGCCTTTTGCAAGAAATACTAAAATATTCAGCTTTTAGGGCGTCTTTGAGTGCAGCTCGATCAGCACTGTTTTCCTGCGTAGTTGTCTAAGGACAGGATGTAGCCGCAAGCTCCTCCCACTTCAGCCAGCCTTAGAATCAGTCCGACCGCTTGCTAGAGTTGATTGCGAGACCCTACCCACCGTGGATTCTGTCTCAGGAGGTCCAGGTTGGGGCCCAGGCATTTGCATTCCTAACAGATTCCCAAGTAATGATGATGCTACCTGTCTCAGGCCACACTTGCAAAAGCAGTCCAAAAACTGGGGAAGCGGTCCTTCCCTCACAACTCTAAAGTTCCCACGATCTTAGAAAGATTTAGTGCATAACCTTGCTCGCTGTGACTTAGACCCTTCCATTCAAATCCTGGAATGTCTCTGAAAGCAAATAGGGAATGGGGACTAAGCCAATTAGATTTAGTGTGGAAATGATTTTGGCGAAATACGGGGATGCCTTGAGATGAGAGAAGCCATGTAGGACATTGCCCACAGCATCTGTTGGGCTGGAGCCCTGGCCGGGGACAGGAGCACTGGTGTTGGTAGATTTGTTTGCTGTCAGACTAATGAGCTGAGGAGAGAGACTGTTTCTTGGCAACTGAGTCCTCTGACTGTTTAAACAGTGAGCCTGCAAACAAGCTGAGTGCTGAAGAGGGTAAATGATGTGGCTTGAACATGGAAACCTCATATTATCATTTTGTCATATCTGTTTCTTTGTGTCTCTAATATTTACTCGTGGAAATATATTCTAATTATGCAATTATAGCATCCATACCCCTCTTTTAACTTATTTTAATGTAATTTCAGATTTATAGGAAATTTGCAGGAACAAGACAAAGAATTCCCATATATCTTTTCTCAGCAAATGCATTTCACCACATTTGTATTTTCTGTGTGTGTGTGTGGTCGTGTGTTCATTTTCTCCACTTGAACTGTTTGAGAGTATATCATGGATGTGATGGAAAAATGAGGACATTCTCTTACCAGTCATCAAAGTCTGGATAGTAACATTGATACAGTACTGTGATTTTTTTTTTTTTTTTTTTTTTTTTTTGGTCAGAATGAGAGCACAGGCAGACAGAGTGGCAGGCAGAGTCAGGGAGAAGCAGGCTCCCCGCTGAGCAAGGAGCCGATGTGGGACTCCATCCCAGGACACAGGAATCATGATCTGAGCTGAAGGCAGCCGCTTAACCAACTGAGCCACCCAGGCGTCCCCAGTATTGTGATTTAATACACACCTTATCCACATTGTCTCCATGTCCTGTATTGCAAAACAACAATAACAACAAAACCCAAAGCAAAACAAAACACAAAATGATTTTTTAAATTTGGGCCATGGGGCGCCTGGGTGGCTCAGTGGTTTAAGCTGCTGCCTTCGGCTCAGGTCATGATCTCGGGATCCTGGGATCGAGTCCCGCATCGGGCTCTCTGCTTGGCAGGGAGCCTGCTTCCTTCTCACTCTCTCTGCCTACCTCTCTGCCTACTTGTGATTTCTCTCTGTCAAATAAATAAATAAAATCTTTAAAAAAAAAATAAATTTGGGCCATGTATCATGTTCAGTCATGTCCCCCCCCCTTTTTTTTTTAAAGATTTTATTTATTTATTTGACAGACAGAGATTACAAGTAGACAGAGAGGAAGGAAAGCAGGCTCCCTGCTGGGCAGAGAGCCCGATGCGGGGCTCGATCCCAGGACCCTGGGATCATGACCTGAGCCGAAAGCAGAGGCTTTAACCCACTGAGCCACCCAGGTGCCCCAGTCATGTCCCTTTAATTGGGAATAGTTCTTCAGTTTTTTCTTTGATTTTTAGGACATTGACGTTTATTTTGTGGGATAATCCTCAACTTGAGTTTGTCTGATGTTTCCTTTTGTTTCAGTTTGATAGGATTCTTTTGAGTAGGGATACCCTGGAAATTACAGTGTTCTCGATGCATCACATCAGGAGGCACATAGTATTGATTTGTCCCATTTCTCTCTTTTTTTTTTTAAGATTTTATTTATTTATTTGACAGAGAGAGATCACAAGTAGGCAGAGAGGCAGGCAGAGAGAGAGAGGGAAGCAGGCTCCCTGCTGGGCAGAGAGCCCGATGCGGGGCTCGATCCCAGGACCCTGAGATCATGACCCGAGCCGAAGGCACGTGATGTTAACTGTGATCACTTGGTAAAGGTGGTGTTTATCAAGTTTCTCCACTGTAAAGTGACTTTTTTTTAAAAGTACTTTTTAGTCATTGCTACACCCAGAATGGGGTTTCAATTCATGACCTCAAGATCAAGAGTCACATGCTCTTCTGACTGAGCCAGTCTTGTGCCTACTATTTTTTTTAAATTAAAGGTATCTTACAATAAATCTTTATTTATTTAGTTTTGTAAAGATTTTAAGTAATCTCTACACCCAACATGGGACTTTAACTCAACAACCTTGAGATCAAGAGTCATACGCTCTACTGACTGAGTCAGCCGGGCATCCAATTTTTTTTTTTTTTTTTTTTTTTTTAAGAAAGAGAATGTGTTCATGTATGCCAGCACAGGTGGGGGGGGGCATTAGGTTGAGGAGAGAGGGAGAGAATCTTTTTTAAAAATAAGTATGCACATTTTTAAATTAAGATTTTATTTATTTGGCATGAGAGAGAGCACAAGTAGGGGGAGAGGCAGACAGAGGGAAAAGCAGGGTTTTGGTCCCAGGACCCTGGAATCATGACCTGAGCCAAAGGTAGGCAATTAACGGACTGAGCCACCCAGGCATCCTGGAGAGAGAATCTTAAGCAGGTTCCATGCCCAGAGCAGGGTCCCATTTGGGGCTCAGTCTCACAACCCTGAGCTCGTGACCTAAGCTGAAACCCAAGAGTCAGACATTTAACTGAGCCACACAGGCGCTCCAGGCACCCAACATATTTTTATTTTTTATTAACGTATAATGTATTATTGGTTACTCAACAAGTTTTTTAAAAACTTTATTGAGGTATTATAAAATTCATCCACTTGAAGCATACAGTTCAGCGATCTTAGTAAACTGACAAGAGTTGTGCAACCATCACCACAATCCTCTATTATTTAAACATTTCCATCCCCACAAGATTCTGTATCTCGTTTGCAGTGAATTCCCATTCCCACCCTCAGTCCCAGGCAACCAGTAATCTTTTTGTATTTATGGGGTTGACATTTCTGTTCATATAAATGAGATCATACCGTATGTGGTCTTTGTGTCTGGCTTCTTTCACCTAGCATTATGTTTTTGAAGTTCATCCATGTTGTGTAGCATGTAGCACAGGCTCCTTTTTATTACTGAATAATACTCCATGGTGAATATACTCCTTTTTGTTTATTCATTCACCATGGATATTTGGGTTGTTCCCAGTTTGGGGCTACTATGAATAATGCTGCTGTGAACACTTGTGAGAGGTCTCTGTATGCACATAGATTTCCCGGTCTCTTTTGTGAAATACCTACAAGTGGAGTTGCTGGATTTAAAAAAAAAATTTTTTTTTAAAGATTTTATTTATTTATTTGACAGAGATCACAAGTGGGCAGAGAGGCAGGCAGAGAGAGAGGAGGAAGCAGGCTCCCTCCTAAGCAGAGAGCCTGATGTGGGGCTCGATCCCAGGCCCCTGGGATCATGACCTGTGCCAAAGGCAGAGGCTTTAACCCACTGAGCCACCCAGTTACTGGATTAGATGATAATTTATGTCTAACTTTTTAAGAAACTCAAGCTATTTTCTAATGTGGCTGCACCATTTTACATTCCATCAGCAATGTATGAAGGCTCTAATTTCTCTGCACCTTTATCAGTATGTGGTACTGTGTGTGATTCTAGAGGCTATGAAGTAATATTTTATTTGCATTTCTCTGATGACTAATGATGTTGAACATCTTTTCATGGGCTTCTTAAGCCATCTGTAGTATCCTTGGTGAAATGTTTACTCGAGTATTTTGCCCATTTTATTTTAAAGATTTTATTTATTATTTGACAGAAAGAGAGATCACAATAGACAGAGGCAGGGAGAGAGAGAAGAGGAAGCAGGCTCCCCACTGAGCAGAAAGCCCGATGCGGGGCTCGATCCCAGGCCCCTGGGATCATGACCTGTGCCAAAGGCAGAGGCTTTAACACACTGAGCCACCCAGGTGCCCCTATTTTGCCCATTTTTAAAACTGAGTTGTCTACTTGAGTTCTAAGAAGTCTTTTTTTTTTTTTTTTTTTTTTTAAGATTTTGTTTTAGAGAGAGAATGAGAGAGAGAGCATGAGAGGGAAGGGTCAGAGGGAGAAGCCGACTCCATGCGGAGCAGGGATCCTGATGCAGGACTTGATCCGGGAGTGCCAGGATGACTTAAGCTGAAGGCAGTCTCTTAACCAACTGAGCCATCCAGGCACCCAAGTTCTAAGAAGTCTTAATATATTCTAATATATATTCTATATATATTCTAATATATTCTTAATATATTCTAACGACCCATGAAACCATGACCTGAGCTGAAGCCAAGAGTTGGGCACTTAACCAAGTGAGCCACCCAGGTGCCTTCCAAATACAGTGGGTCACGATCGCAGGGTCGTGGGCTCGGACCCTGAGTCGGGCTCCCTGCTCAGCGGGGAGCCAGCTTTTTCCTCTGCTGCTCCCCTTGCTTGTGCTCTCTTGCTGTGTCAAATAAATAAGGTCTTAAAAAAAAAAATTTGCCTTCAGCTCAGGTCATGATCCCAGGACTCTGGGATCGAGCCCCACATTGGTCTCCCTGCTTAGCAGGGAATCTCCTTGTCACTCTCCTGCTCCCTTTGTCCCTCCCCCACATCATGCTCACTCTCTCTAACTTGCTTTCTCTCAAGTAAATTAATAAAATCTTAAAAAAAAAAAAAGCACATCCAATTGCTGAATGAGATGAGATCCTTAAAAAGCAGAATTAAGACTTGGTCAACGCCATTAGTATCCTTTGTTTTAATTTCAACATATGGGGATCTAGTTTCTTTAAAACCTTCAAAGGCAGGGGGTAAATTATGCTCCTGATAGAATTTATTCAAGTCAACTTTATTCCTCTATTGTCCTCTTTCCTGTGTCCCAATTTATCTTTGTATCCTGAGTTCCTAGGGTGGCCGGCACATAGCACCTGCTTAAAATGTTGGTTATGTTGAAATTAAGAGCATAAATGTGGGAGGAATTTCTGCAATCCCAAAATGGGTCTCAAACTAGCCACGTAGCACACATTAGTTATAAACTGGACAATCAGCCTCCTTGTTAACTAATCAGATTGCATGCTTCAATTAATCCGTCTTAGCCATGCTTACTGTGTAAAGGATGGTATAAAGATTTATGGGCCAGAAATAATGAGGACAGCTGGAGTTTAAATGGGAAAGTGCACAGGTGAATTTCAGAGACAGAAGGGCGACATTAACAGAAACGTCTATAATTACGGATTATTTTGTGCTGGGTCTATAATGAATGGATTAGCTTCCTCCTCAGATGGAACTGTCCCTTGGTGCCCACGGTATAGCATGGCCCTATTTGTAAAGACATCTGTCTGAAGAGCATAACACATCTCTGACATCCAGCGTTAATCTTACTAATAATCAAGTCCTAAAAGAAACTGTTTTTTTTTTTTCCCAGTTCAAACAATAAGAGAAGGATTACTGAACCTAGAAATTACAGTTCCTGATTAGGCTTCATGTTAGATTTCAACATTTTACAGTTATCTACCAATAGAGCTATATACTCCCATCCCCCTTCTTAAAACCCTATTTGTGTTATATAATATTGGCCAAAGGTTGGACTCTGTTCAGATAACAGAATGATAAAGTAAGGGTGTGTGTATTTTAGATATCTAATATGGGTCTAAGTGTGAGAACTTGAGTTTTGCAAGTGGAAAATGTTAAGAGTATTAGTGTCGCATACTAATTGTATTTTCAAAACACATTTTAACTTATTTTCACATTTTCAAAATAAGTGATATTTACAAAAATGAAATTTAATGGTAGAACATATTTTTAAAGTAACTATATCCCTACCCATCTGTACATGGCTTTTCCCATTGGTACATATAATTTCCTCAAGTCTTAAGTACTCTGCATTTGGTAACAACATGATGGACTCATATGCTCTTACTCACACAGTACATGTTGATTAGGGTTGATTTAGGCATAATTTTCAGAGACAACTGTGGGCATAATTTATATCTGATTAGTAACTAATAGCTAGACATTTTAAGTAGTCACCTATCTCATTTTGTTTAAATAGGTTCTCTCCACCTTGGCACTACTGACATTTTGACCTGGATAATTTTTTGTTCAAGGAAGATTCTTCTGTACATTGTAGGGTACTCAGCAGCATCTCTGGCTTCTAACTACTGGATGCCAGGAGTACCCCCCAATTCCCACTCAGTTGTGACATCTCCAGATGTTGCTAAATGTGCCCTGGTGGGCAAAATTGCCTCCCGTTGAGAACCACTGGTTTAAAACAAGCAAAATACACATTTGCTCCTGTGAGGAAACTTCTTTATAGTCTTTGTACATGGTAACATCCTGTATTGTAGTTAATCAACCTCTACGGATAAATAAAGTCTTATTTGAATGGTTAACACATACTTTTAATACACTTGAAACTTAGGGATGGAATGAGGCAAAACTTATTAAAAGGGGACTCTCAGTAAGTAAATGAGTCTTTTGGGCTGTTATCCTGTCTTGAATCATTGTAGAAGAAAATCGGCCAGGGATAATCTCCCCTTTATAAAAATAAGCTCATTCGACTTGAAAGGAAAATTACCTCCTTCAGGCCATTTTCAGTAAAACCTAGGTTGGAGGAGGTATCAGTGACTGCATTTTTCTGCATAAGTAATAATAATAACAAAAACCCTCAGTTTGAAATGCTTCTGCTGAAAATGTTTATTAAATACATTATTCCACCATCTTTAGGAATACTGTATTTGTAATGTCAGGGTCATCATCTCAAATACATTGTCGGTATTTATGGGAAGTTGCCTTTTTTAAAAAAAGTATTTATTTACTGAGAGAGAAAGAGCCCATAAGCAGGGCACAGGCAGAGGGAGAGAGAGAGGGGGAGAGAATCTCAAGCAGACTGCTGATCGCAGTGCCCAATGTGGGGCTCGATATCACCACACTGAGATCGTGACCAGAGCCAAATCAAGGATGAGACATGAGCCCCCAGTTGTCACTGGGAAACTGCTTTTTCAAACCAACCCCTCATACTGTCTTTTGTTGCAATTTGTTTCTTTCCTAAAAAGTTGAAATACAGATGGAGAAATCCAGTAAATGGATTCTAACCCATCCTCCTAGCTCTCTCCTGGCTTGTTTACTCAATTCACTGGGTTGGAACTGACTCAGGAGTAAATGCGGGGATGGCCCCTGTTGGGCTAAGACGGGGCAGAGGCTGAACTGTCTGTGGGAACAAGTTCATGTTTGGGCTGCTGTCCTGTATCTTTACGAAATATCGATGTCCCTCACTCCTGGTGGCTCACATCAGGCGAGTGATTTCCAGCACAACTCTTTCTCTGCTCTTTGACAAGCAAATCATTAAGACATCTAAGATTTGAAAGCACCTTAAGGATTAGTGATTGGCTATAAATCTTACTGAAGACCAATCTCTTTGATATATGGTTTTGGAGGTATTAACTTTGAAATGGCAAGAAAAAAGTCTCTCCTGTTAATGCCTCATTGTGATTAATGGTTTACACAGTCATTATGTAGCTTTACTTGTGTGAGACTTAAAAACAGCGGAAGAAGCCTGCCACTCTGGAACAGTCTGAAACGATTGCTGGGACAATACACTGTGTTAGCTGTTTCTACATTGTTTCCACCTGAGGCACTGTACTGTGGGTACTTAAGTATTAAGGAACAGAGTTTCACGATCAAGATCTAACTTCTGAAAACAATAGATCAGCCTGTATTTATTAACTGGCTAAAAATTTCAAGCAAACTTTCCCCCTGCATTTGGGAGAAAATAAGCCCTAGGAATTCTGCTTAATTCTAGCATGACTTAGAGGAAAGAGCCAACATCTGCCTAGGCTTGTTTAAGCATAATGGCAGTGTAAGCATAATTCTTATGCCCCCAGGGATCCTCATTTATGTGGCACTAGGTGATACCCACAAGACACCCTCCAAGTGTGATGCCCGAACGCCCCAGCTCAGCCCAGCAATTGAGAAACACAAGAGAGTGCAGTTCTCAAAAAGCCAGCCTGGGTCACATCTGAAAACCACACCCTCGGTCCCAATTTGCTTACATTTGCTACATTTTAATTTTACAAAGTACTTTCACAAGGTCTTATTTTATGATAACCTCTTAAGGACATATTCCAACCACTGCCTAGAAAGGAAAAAAAAACATTTACCATATGCATACAGATCCACAGGCTGTGTGCTTTGGTGTATTAGTTAAACTGCCTGCATAATAGAATGGGAGGATAAAGACCAAAGTTCATTACTTGTCAGGGAGTCTGAATTGTAATATTCAGATATGGAACTCAAGGAGGAAGAAGACAAAACTAGTGCT
This sequence comes from Meles meles, assembly GCF_922984935.1. Classification (NCBI taxonomy): domain Eukaryota; kingdom Metazoa; phylum Chordata; class Mammalia; order Carnivora; family Mustelidae; genus Meles; species Meles meles. Next base: position 31,342,712 of record NC_060080.1, read on the forward strand.
TTGCCAACCTGTGACCACCTCTGCAAGAATGTTTACCTAGTCTCATTTCCTGAGAACTCCCCATAGACCCAGATTACAAAACCCCAATGCAGACTAATTTTGTAGCAAGTACTTTACCAATTTTGTTCCCTAGCTAGATTCCAGTAAAACAAATACTGCAGAAACATTTACAGAATTCTCCATAAAATGAACATTAAGTGCTGACCATCTTGCTGGGGTTTAGAAATCCGATTTCACCTTGAAATGCCATACTGCATTCTGACCTTCAATTGTGAAGAAGTCATCCTGTTTCATTTACTTCATAATTTTACTACTGGGGCTTAAGAAGTTTGGTTTTGGCAGGGAGGATTTTCTTACTCAGTGTCTTCAGTCAAGGCTTCCTGATCTCTTCCACATTCTGGCACGTCTGTGGAATGAGTTGTGCATTTGTGTGTGGCTACAAGTAACCAGCCCAAGGATAACTTCCCCGAGGGGAGCAATTTCTCAGCACTCAGGATGGAGAGTTGTGCAGTTTACTCCCCACTGTGTGCTCTGCTGCAAACCCGCGTGGAAAGCGGCAGGTCTGCTTGGGCAGATGGCTCCGGGGGTGAGGGGCAGCCAGCATCAGCTCCACTGCAGCACTGAGAGTCAGAACTGGTTCCAAAAGATGTTTTAGAGGGTTAACGTGGTCTTCTCCTTCTTTTCTCCTGAGCAGTTCTGTAATGTGAGCCTGGTTTCTGTTGCGAGTCAGACTATGAATACTGCAGGTGCTATGCATATGCGTGTTTTTTAATTTAAAGTGGCGACGGGAATTAATGCCTTTTAAAAAATACTGCTTAGAGTCTAAGTTCTTCGAGTGCGCCACGGCTTAAACACGCTGGGCAATGACCATTTTGGACAGCCTCGGAGGTTTCCTGAAAATTTAACTGAAATAATACCGTGAAAAGTGAACTCCCTTCACTGTGGTGGTTCTGCTGATTAGTCTGAATTCCGTCTATAGTATGAAACCTGCAGTGACTACCCGAGCGCCACACAAACATAAGAATATTTTTTCTACTCAGCTCTCTGTGATGCTTTCTGGCCACGAGGATAAAAGCCTAGAGAAAATGTCAATGTACGGACAGTTTTTCAAAATGCTAGCTCCCCATTCACCTAAGCGGTGGTTGAAAATAAGCAGCCTCCTGGAAGTATTTTCATGGTTGTAAATCTGACATGAGCACGGCAACCTTTTCTACCTCGACTGCGCCAAGTCTGCTCTGAGAAGACCGTCAAAATTCCTCGCTGGGTAATGTGCAATGTGGCCATTAGATCTGGGTGTTCCTAAGAGAGAGCAGATTCCTAAATGGAAATCCGAAAACAGAACAAAGACACCTAGACTCTTCTGCTTCTAAGAAGAAGAATGGTAAGGATAAAACCAGGTTGCATTTTAACAATAAGAGCTCTTCAGGTTTTTTAGGCTAACCTTTAATGAGTAAAATAAAAATCCCTCACAGACCAAGTTTAAGTTTACTTTGTAGCTAATAGCCTAAAATGAAATTTTAATTTTTTTCTTACATGAATTTTTTGTCCTTCTCTATTCTAACTTCTTTCAGATGAGCTTTTACAATAGAAAAAAAATTCAGTATTTCTTCTCATGCTCCTATCTCACCCCAGTAAAAAAGGGGAAAAAAACACATAGATCAAAACTGAATCGTATTAAACATTCACTTTTGTATGATGAGGTGTATTTCATTCATTTAGGGATAGTCACAGAGAAAAAGACAGGCAAACCGGTTTTTTAGACTGCCTCACATGGACACTCCAAATTGTGCCGGGAATGTCCTTGTTCTGTCAGAAATACTGTCTGGGAACCTTCCCTAAAGGTGTGTGGTGCCTCAGGGCCTGCGCGGTGCTTGCCCTGGGCTCCTTCACCAGGGCAGCCCTGAGAGCGGAGCCTGCCTGGAGGGAGAGGTGCTGCTGTTATTTCCCAGGTGAGCAAGAAGCAGGGGAATAGCAAGCACTCTCCTGAGACTGGTCTTTACTGTGTGGTGACAAGTTTCACAATCATGCTGATGATCCGGGATCCTCGAGGACATGTACACAGATCTATGCTTGGGTTTTTTATCTTATCCTGGAGGAGCTGGTCAAGTTCACAACGGAGTTCCTTTACTAATTCAGCCACCTAAAATGAAAGTTGCAATGTGAGCAGTGATTGGGGCAACAGGCGAGGGAAGGTTAGTAAAGGTAATGTCCCACTGATGATTATCATTATCTAGATTTCTAGTAGTAACTTTAACTCCATGCAGGGGTGGGGAGGAGAAACTAAACACATTTTTATTCTAAAGAGCTTCTAAAATTTCTTGATGCAACTATAAGAACATTCACTCACCGATTAAAGAAAAGATTAAATCTGGAAGAATGGCTTCCATGTAGTGTTCTGCATATTAAAACCTGGTCAACTTTTACAATTTGCTCCAAGAGGAGAAGCAGGAAAATGGAGAATTAAAAATGCTAGATATTAAACCAAAAAATCTGTAGCTTTGGGATACATTTGATGCTTTCATGGTAAGAAATAGCGTCACATTTTTTTATGGCGTTTTCTTATGCTTCTGTGTAGTGGGCACGGAGAGGTCTTCCCAACATGGTTTGCTGCTCCCTGATCATTTGTCAACTGTCCAGTTTGCACCTCAACCTAACTCAAACAGGCTCATGCCATGAGCTGTGCCAGAGTGAATGACTCAGATCATCTGGGCCTTAGAGTTTATGACATTCCTTTGCCCAGAAAAATTGATTTAGGAGAGGAAGTTTCTTGTCTCTACTCCTGCACAGTTTAGTGCTGCACAGATGTGAGGCCTGGAGCTATGGCAGTCATACTGCTACCATGAGGTCAGCCAGGCTTTTGGTGTACTTGAGCTGCTGAATTAAACCAACCATGCCTGGCCTTCCAGATCTTTTCCATGCAAGATGGCAGACACCTGTCACATGTGGCTAATCTAATGGCAAGTTTGAACAGATGTGCTGTGAGTATAGAGTACACCCCAGATTTTAAAGATTTAGATAAAAACCCAGTATAAAATATCTCAATAAATTCTTATACTGATTACATGTTGAAATTAAAACTTTTTAGCTGTATTACATTAAATAAAATTAAGATTAGTTTCACCTATTTTTTACATGTGGCTACTAGAGAAACAAATTACATATATGGCTTCCATATTTTTATTGGACTATGCTGCTTTAGACTTTACGGTTAAATGTGCCAATAAATTCTCATTAACGTTTGAGTTGGTGTTTCTGCTTCTTGCTACCTTTCTACCAGATGCAAATGTTAAAATGAATTTTTATTTCCTAAACATATATTCCTCCTTAAATGTTTCTGCAGAGATTCCAATAGTGAATATGTGACACCTGAGAATAAAAGAATTCAGACCCATTACCTTTATTTTTTCCTTAATGGTAGTGGAAGAATCTGGGTGATTTTTGTTTATTTTTGCTCATCTACATTTTCTGGTTTTTTTTCGGTGAACATGTGTTATTTGTACAACACTTAGGAAGGTCCAACATCTCACTCATAGCTTCTGTCCCAAACCCTTCACACCAGCCCATCCTGGGTTCCCCTCCCCATGCACTTCCCAGTCTCTCACTGAGCCTCTAGCTCTGGCCTCTGTCCAGCTTTGGTTACTCTCCGTGTCCTATCGCCCCTCTCATCGTTCATTCTTCCTCAGCTCTGTCGTCCTTGGCCCCTGAAGGAATGCCCTCTACTTCACAGCACAAAGCCCCTCAGGGCCCACGCCTCAGAGTCAGGCCCGCTATAGCCCTTACCTGATGCGAAGCAGCTGCAAAACGGATCCAACCGTCATCCAAGGACACAATAAACTCCCCTCTCTGAAGCTGCACGCTCACTTGGCCTCCCCCGAACAGGACCAGTGGGTACACGGACACCACACTGCAGTCTCGAATGAACACCCGACTAGTTTTGATCTTTTCGTGGTACACCAGGTAGGGGCTGTCAAAGTGTCTGACCTGGAACAGAAAACCTCAGATGATGACACTGTCAGCCGGAAGGGAACTCCCCCCTTCCACAGACTGAAGCACCACCTGTCTGTGAACGACTCCCCCAGTTCTCTCCAGCCGGTACCTGTCCCCGGAGGCCAGGCTTCCACGTGCGACTGCCTTCCTGGCATCTCACCCTGGATACCTAATAAGCACCTCAGACTTACGTCCAAAAGGAATCCTTGATGTTCCTCTCCTTACGGTATTCCCCTCCTGCTCAGGACACGATGGTCCCATTCGCCTCGCAGCTCACGTCCCAGATTCGAAGCCATCCTTGACTGTCCTTTCCCCTCACTCCATCGAAATTATTGCTAGCTCCTGTCGGTTCTATTTTCTAAAAACATAAGGGACTGACATATTCTCCCCACTGCGACAGCGACCACCTCAGCTCCGAGCATTACCGACTCCCCAGGCCACCGCCATGGCTTCCTTCACGCTCGCCTGCCTTCTGCTTTCCCTCTTCATAGTCTCTCCCACCCAGCAGCCACCATGATCTTTTTAAAAGGTATGCTTTTTAAAAGGTATGGGGACTAAGAATAAAACCTCAGATCCTTATCATGGCCTGTACCATGGCCCACACGACCTGGCCCTGCCTGCTTGTCCCAGCACAGCTGCTCTTCTGGCTCCTCACGTCCCACTCCGCCTGTCCTGGCCATTGGCCTGCGTCTCCACTGAACCACCCCCCCCCCACCCCCCCACCACCCACCAGTGTGCTCCTGCTTCATTTCCTCTGCTGGAGTGTTCTCTCCGTAGATATCTCCATGGTCGGCCTTCACTGCATTTAGGATCTGCTCAGTTGTTTTCTTCTCAGAGAGCTCTTCCCTGACCACTCAGCAAAATGGCCCCTCTCCTGTCACTCTCAACCTCTTATTCTGTTTTATTTCTCTTGGTAGCATTTGTCACTGACTTGAGATGATCTGTTTACTTGTTTCTTGCCTATCTTCCTCAGCAGAACAGAAGATCCCTGAGGATAGAGCCCTTGTCTGTCTAGTTCATCCACTGTCTTCTACAGCCCACCAGAGTGCCTGGCACAGAGGAGTCACTAGTAGGCACTGAACGGATGCATGAAAAATTTGGATTCATCACATGAATGCCATGTAAACTTGGAAGAGGAGTGGAGCTAACTCAGACCTCTTGCTCCTAAGTGCATGTGCAGCTGAGAGACCAGATGACCCCCCAGACCTCAAATTCTTCTGGGCTTAAGGAGACCCTTTTCATGCTTTGCAGACATGTTACTCAGTAGTTGTGGGGGGCGACCAGTCCTAACACTTCAAATTCTCTTCCTCCGTCCTCCTGTCCTCTTTTGTTCCATCTCCCTTGAAGTTTTATTGAGCATCTGCTTTCAGTTAGGCACCACGCTAAACATCGAGAATATAAAAATGCAGACATACAATTCCTGTCTTTAGGAATTTCACAATTCCATGAAGGAAATGTACCATAAACCATAAAATAATGCGATAAACACAACAGTGGATAAAATGCACGATGGCAGAACCAGAAGTAAAAAGCAACTTTGAGGGAGAGCTTCTTCATGGCAGCTCAAAGGCTAGGAGCCTGCTGAGAATGAGAACATCATTCCAGGTCCCAAGGAACTGTGTCCAATGTCATGGCACACAGAAAGACCTAGGGAGGAGCGGTGGGGAACATGGTACAGGAGGGGCCAGGCACGCAGGGTCCCAGGAGCATTTGCAGGAGATTCCACCCAGAAAGATTTCTAAGCCAGGGAATGGCATGACCGAATGTGTGTTTTGCAAAGTTAATTTTGGCAGCAGGACCCAGAGAAAGGATCAGAAGTCAGATCGTGATAGCACTTTAGGCAAGAGACAGATGTTGGGGTTTGAACTGAGGAAGGGACGGTGGGGAGAAAAGTAGTAGGCCCATCCAAGAGGGCCTACTCGGAAGATGCAACTGCTGGGACCTGCAGTCCAAATGGACTGGAGTAAGGAGAAGAGTGGCAGGGTGCCTGTGATCTCAGGGTTCTGACTGGGATGGTGCCATTCACCGAGACAGGGAAGAAAGGAAAAGAAGAGGGAAGTGGAAGATAATGAGTCTGAGGTGACTGCCAGGCATCCGGCTGATGAGCTCCAGCAGGAGAGCTCAAAAGCAGCCCAGGCCCTGAGACAGGGATCTGGGGCTCTGCATGGAGGTGGCAGTCAGAATCACAGTGCCCTGATGGTTCGGGAAGAGTAAACTGGAGGAGCGCCTGGGTGCTCAGTGGGTTAAGCTGCTGCCTTCGGCTCAGGTCATGATCTCGGGGTCCTGGGATCGAGTCCCGCATTGGGCTCTCTGCTCAGTGGGGAGCCTGCTTCCCTCTCTCTCTCTCTGCCTGCCTCTCTGTCTACTTGTGATCTCTCTCTGTCAAATAAATAAATAAAATCTTAAAAAAAAAAAAAAGAGTAAACTGGAATGTACGGAGAAAAGGAGGCCTATGGACAGAACCACAATTTTGGAGCAAAGGACAAGGAACTAGTCAAAGAAGTGTCGGGGATGATCAGAGAGAGAGAGTGAGAGAGAGAAAGAAGAAAGTGGCATTTCAGGAGCAAAACCACATCAAAGATAGTTTCATGGGCACCTGGGTGGCTCAGTCGTTAAGCATCTGCCTTCAGCTCGGGTCATGATCCCAGGATCCTGGGATCGAGCCCCACACTGGGCTCCCTCCTCAGCAGGGAGCCTGCTTCTCCCTCTCCCACTCTCCCTGCTTGTGTTCCCTCTCTTGCTGTGTCTCTGTCAAATAAATAAATAAATAAGTCTTAAAAAAAAAAAAAAAGATGGTTTCAGGAGGACAGGAGTTAGTGCTGTCTGATACTACACAAGAGTCAAGGTTGATGAGGACAGGGGGGAGGGGGTGTGTTCTCTGGGTTTGACAACTAGGAGGCCATGTGTAACCGGTGGTGAGTTGAGCTGAGCAGCGGGAGCAGAGCCCGGCAGCAGCAGGAGGAAGAAGGACCCAGGAGGCGCCATCGGCAAGTACAAGCCGTTCCCTTTTAAGACACACATTTAGTGATGCAGTTACAGCCTGACTTCTTAAGAAATGACCGCTGCAGAGAAACAATTTTACATCTGAAAGCAGGTTTGAGCATTTTTTCAGTATCCAGTAGAATTTTCTTAAAATGGAAATAGTCTTTCCCCAAACAGTCCAATTTCTAGTCTGTTCATGCTTATTCAACCTTCCCCAGGTCACTGGTGCTGCTGGGGACAGAGAATGATAGGAGGAGGTTGGGCTGACTTGAAGGGACTGTGCTGCTCTCCCCAAGGCCTGCCATATGTAAATCCGGGTGTACCCCACCATTCTGACCTGATAGTTCACTGACGAAGGGTGGATGTGCACATAGCCATCGTTCTTGGTGACAAACTTCAACTCATCTGATTTGGGCTGCATTCTGACAGCGCCGGTACTGGTCTTCTGAAATTTCCCTTCTGGGCTTTTCACCTAAACAACAGGTATTTTTGGCGTGTGTGTGTGTGTGTGTGTGTGTGTGTGTATACACACACACATGCACATATATATGCATACATATATATTTTTCCATACATGTATTAGGAAAGAACAAGAAAATAATGATATCCTGTAATCACACAATTAAGAGATAATTAGCACTATATTTGATAAATATTTTAGTTTTTGGTCCTAGATTTGTTTATATACAGAAACAAAGGAACTATAAATGTATGACATAAATAAAAATATACACACATTGAAGCTAATGTAGGATCATTTTCCACAATCTACTTTTTAAACTTAATACATTGAGAACATCTTTCCATGTTGTTAAATATTTTCTTAAAACACAATTCTAAATGGCTAACCTAGTTATAAAGATCTATAATAATTCCCTCTTATTGGTACTTCAGACTGTTTGCAATTATAAACAGAACTAGAATGAACATTTGCTTTGCTATACCTTTATGCATATCTGTAATTATTTCCTAACCAATAAGTCCTCAGAAATGAAATCTAAAATGGGTGTATCAGTTCATTTTCCCACTAAGAGGGACAGGGTTCATTGTGGAAGGCTTCTGACAGCACCAGTATTATAATTTTTAAAAACTTGTGTCACATCATAATCACCCAAAGCCCACAGTTTACCTTAGGGTTCGCTCTCGGTCGTGTATATATTCTATGGGTTTGTGTAAATGTATCATGATGTGCACCTACTACAATGGTATCATACAGAGTCTTTTCATTGCCCTAAAAGTTGTCTATGCTCTGACTGCTTTACTCTTCCCAATCCTTGGGGTTTGCTTTTTTTTCCTCTATCTCCATACTTTTGTTTCAAATGGTTTTTTAAAATAAATTTCAAATGGTTTGAAAAGCATGCAAATACTGAATTTCTGTGCCAGAAATTCATCAGCAGATGTCAACCGAGCATTTAACAAAATGTTAAATGAGAAATAATTTAGCACCTGACAAACTCATAGTCTTTCTAAGTCTGACAAGGACTGGATAATTAAAACTTAGGTAAAAGTCCAACAGCACATAGAGGAGGGTTTTCCAGAAGGCTGGCCATAGGTGGTCCCACGGCAGAGGCCTGGCTTGTTTGATTTTGTTCTCATCTAACTGTAGTCCTGAGCAGAGGCCAGAGGGGAAACTGTAGTAGAACCAAATTTCTGTCTAATATAGAAGGCTAATTATGCACAGGTTACCTGGCTGGGTGACACTAAGTCCATTTAAATTTCTAGGATGTCATAATATGTCAGAAGGATGAAAAAGGCACCTCATTTTATAAAATAAATGTGTTCTTGAACAATGTATCTGAACAGATTTGGAGAACTGAAGGACTGGAAATGTATACAAAGTTTAAAAGTCTCTGTGTGTCTTTGTAGGTATCTCTTTAACACGATTAATATGTATATCTTAGCTTATATCCCTTGGCTACAGATCAAACGAGAAGTGGGAAGACCTAGGAAAAATGTTTTGTTACCTGCACTACATTTGGATAAAGAGCAGCACACAGCATTGCTGATATCAGCTTGGGGTTCTCAGCATTTGAGTTTGCCTATGAGAGAAAAACAGCATCGGTCTTATAAATAATGTGGCTACTTCTGTTTGTCCCTGGAATTTACCATTATATTTCATTTGATTTCAGTCTTAAAACAAAACAAAACTAAAATACTTAATTTCTATATTTTTGCTCAAAAAATTCCTTCTTTCTAAGTGAAAAAGACTACTGGACCATATTCACATAGGACGCACTCCAAGAAGCCCACAGTAACTCTGGGTCTCTGCAAAGCAGTTACAAAGCCAGTGTGCCCAAGGCTCAGTGGACAGAGACTCTGGCTCATGAGATGCTCATGATCTGCAGAAAGTACTAACTGCACTGGGAACAGAGCGGCATCAGGTTCTTGAAGAGGCGTTCTTCCTGTGGTCATACAAAAAAATTCTCCTTGGTTAGAAAAAGGCTGGTGTGATTTAAGAAGACATTATTGAAACATCTATTTCACCTCTTACAGGCTTTTCAAGAACCGGTGTGGGGACACCTGGTGGTGCAGTCAGTTAAGCATCTGATTCTTGGTTTCAGCTCAGGTCGTGGTCTCAGGGTGGTGGGATGAAGCCCTGCATCAGGATCTGTGCTCAGCTTGAAGTCTTCTTGAGTTTCTCTACCCCTCTCCCTCTACCCCTCCCGCTTCCATGCTCTCACCTTTTCTTTCTTTCTTTTTTTTTTTTTAATATTTTATTTATTTGACAGAGAGAAATCACAACTAAGCAGAGAGGCAGGCAGAGAGTGAGGAGGAAGCAGGCTCCATGCGGAGCAGAGAGCCCGATGCAGGGCTTGATCCCAGAACCCTGGGATCATCACCTGAGCCGAAGGCAGAGGCTTTAACCCACTGAGCCACCCAGACGTCCCTCACTTTTTCTTTCTATCAAATAAATAAACCTTAAAAAAAAAAAAAAAAAGAACAGGTGTGAAATTAAAAAAAAAAGTAGCAAAAATTAACAGAAAAACTCCTGTTTTTAGGAGTGTTACCTGATACTTATTTGTGGAAAGAAAATCAAGAATGGCATCAAGCCCACTGCTCAGAGGGCTTAAATGAAAAATTAAGTGAGTTAATATACTATCCATGTACTAATTAAAGAGAAATAAAAGAACTAACTATACATTCGTTACCTCTTCTCCTGTGGCGTCCAAGATACCATCTCCTCCTTGGGCTCTTTTCTCAATCTCCCTTGCTCTGAGTCCCTCCTTTACAAAGCCTATATCTGATAACAGTTCAGTGAATTGTCGTTTGAGGCTGGCCATTTCCTGAAAGAAGTGGGGAAAAAAAAAAAATCTTTTTTTTTTTTTTTTCCTTAAAAACTCATTCATTGGATTTGGGGTAGGTCTGACTTTTCCAGCAATTCTTAGGACAGCAAAAAAATATAGTTTACTTTGGACCCCCAACTTAAGGTGCTGTGACATTGTCTAGTTTTTCCTACTTACATTTCTGCTCTGGTCCCCTTAGCTTCTCCCTGGAGCCTAGAGTGGTTAGTGTTCTTTCTCAATGGATGCAGAACACGCGGTTCAGAACTTACTTTCTATTACCTTGTGATCTCTCTGGCTCACATCTTTTCCTAGGAATAAGGACATTATTATGTGGTTTGGATTCGGACACTCCTTTGTGTAGCTGAGTACAAGTGTGAAAAAGAAAAGAACAGAACTCTTTCTCTTCTGGCCACACTTCAAATAGAGTATCAGAAGATAGGGAAGGAGGTAAGGACAGTCAAAGGAACTGCGAGCCACGCAATACTTTCTTGTCTCTTGATGACAGCTTAAGTATTTTCTTGAAATGCCTCACGTACTAATGGATAATATGGCAAAATATAGCTAGGACTTCTCTATCATGACAAGGTTTTCATTGATAAATCTTACTCTCTTTAGTGAGAAGAGGGAACTCTGATGGACCTTCCAGATCACGGCAAAATGTACATACATCCCGAAGAAAATGAATACATTTCACAGGAAATGTAATTTGAAGGAAGTATCAGTTTACACTAAAATATTAATAACTTGAGGACATATCTGTGACTGCATCTTCCACATAACATACCCTTCAGACCAGGGGTTCTCAGCCCTGGCTGCGTACTAGAATCCCTTGGTGCACCCAACGACGGCAGTACAGATGTTCAGGCCCCATTCACAGAGATCCAGATGTAATGCCTGGAGGGGAACCTGGGCATTTTTATTCATTTATTTTGTTAAGCCTCCTCAGGTAAATCTAATGTGCGCCAGGACTGAAAGTTATTGCTTTTGGTGTCCTTAGGACAAAGCTAGAGACTGTGTCCTCTTGCGATGCCTCAGTGCAGGACACCTCAAGGCAGACGAGAATGAAGGCCAAGACCGGGACTTGAAGTCTCTTACTTCATTTTAATAACCAAATTCATTCACTTCTGCACTTCCTCCATCAATCTTGACTGAGTGACAACTGTGTGCTAAGCACGTTCCAGGCACTGGGGCTACAGTGTCAAACGAAACGGCAAGATCTCTGCTCTGAGGGAGCTTCTGGGATAGATAGGTTAGATAGATAGATAAATAAATAAATGTCAGGTAGTGGTAAGCACTAAGGACATTAATTTTGTGTTCTACTCCGGGACATCTTTTAATATGAAATCAAAGTCCTTCCCCTTACCCAGCCTGAAAATCTCTGAGGAAAACAGATGCTTTGTAAAGATGGGTACCACCAGTATTCTGACTTCCCCTACCACTGTGGAAGGCACCTACAACACTGTCACGACAGAGGACAGAGCCCTCTCCGCTATGGCCCAGAAGATAAGAAACCTGCTTTTTCTGTGCACTCATTATTGACATCTCAGCCTCTGATGGACATAAGGAAAATGAATAAAACCTGGTTCAGTACTCATTCTCTGGTTTTGTGGAGAAAGTAAGGAGTTTGGTGATGGTCACAGACCGCTCTGAGAATATGACAAAAGCTATGGTCTCTCCTGATTAAAGCACATATGTATAAGCATATGATTTTGCATATAATTTCAGGGGTTTATGGATCCAGGTTAAGAATGCCTGGTAGAATTCCTAAAAAAACTGACTTCTGGTAAGCAGCAATCATCACCGTGTCTGTATTCTTCTATCCTCCACATAAGTAAACACAGATTCACTGAAAAGAGGAAAAGTGGGTCAGTTGAAAGGTTCAGGGCAGAAGGCCTCATGTCAGAGGATGTAAAACAGGACTGTGTTTTATACAACAGCTGGTAAAGCCAAACATATTCCAGAAATGACACTTTCAATGTTGAAACAGGACAAGGGAGACAAAGTTGCAACACCCTCTGGTGTGTGGCTATAACAGAAAATGAACAAAAACAAACCCACACAGAAACAACTCACCTGAAGAACTCTTCCAGACAAGAAGTTCTGTCTGCAGTAATTGTAACTCGCACGCATTCCTTCTTTCGTACTTAGCTGCCATCCCTAAATTTAGAAGAAAATAAAAGTGAACTGACTCTTCAGTGCCAATTCTGGTCATACACCTCAGCTATTAAGTTGTGTGTGTGTGTGTGTGTGTGTGTGTGTACATACACACATATATATGTATATGTATGTACATATACATATACATAAACTATGTATATGTATATGTATACATAGTTATAGGTATACATAAATATAGTTATATGTTTATATATCTACATATAACTTAATAGCTGAGATGTATGACCAGAATATATATTATATATAATTATATTATATATTTTATTTATATATTATACATAAATATATCATTCCTTTATATAATATTACATATTTTATTATAATATGCAATATATAATTATATATATAATAGCTGAGGTGTATGACCAGAATATATATTATATATATATATATATATATATATATATATATACACACACTTACCTTATATGCTCGTAGAAGAGCCAGATAGTCGCTGTTTGCATATGCAAATTCTAGCTTTTTCTGGTTAGCTTCCTCTTTTTTATCCCAGGGAGACACCTAAATGAGGAAAACCAGGTTTGAAGAGCACATTTTACTGAGGCCTGCCTTTCTTTCTTTCTTGAAGATTTTTTTTTCCTTTTCTTTTTTTTTTTTTTTTCTTTCTTGAAGATTTTATTTTTAAATAATCTCTACACCCAATGTGGGGTTCAAACTTACAACCCCAAGATCAAAAGTTGCATGCTATACAGACTGAGCCAGCCAGGTGCCTCATGATTTTTGAAAAGAATGCCAAGACTATTCAATGGCAAAAGAATAGTCTTTTCAACAAATGGTACTGGGATGCTTGAATAGTCATATGCAAAAGAATGAAGTTGGATTCTTATCTCATGCCATTTACAAAAATTAACTCAAAATAGACCAAAGACCATAATGTAAGAGCAAAAACTATAAGACTCCTATGGGGCATCCAGGTGGCTCAGTTGGTTAAGCATCCTATTCTTGATTTCAGGTCAGGTCACAATCTCAGGGTTGTGAGATCGAGCCCCACGTTGGGCTCCACACTGAGTGTGGAGTCTGCTTAAGATTCTCCCTCTCCCTCTGCTGCTACCCCCTGCTAAAAAATAAGTAAAAAGGAAACTATAAGCCTTAGAAAAAACCATAGGGATAAATGGGATAAATCTTCATAACTTTGGATCTGGCAATGGATTTTTTTTTTGAGTGTAGTTGACACACAGTGTTATATTAGTTTTAGGTATACAACATAGCGATTTGACAAGTCAATAATTGATACATTATGCTATGCTCACCACAAATATAGCTACCACCTGTCATCATACAACACTGTTACAATATCTTTGACTCTAGTCTTTGTGCTGTGCCTTTTATTCCCATGACTTATTCTGTAACTGGAAGCCTGTATCTTCCATTCCCCTTCAGCTATTTTGGCAATGGAGTCTTTTTGGTATTTTGTATTTTTTTTAGGGTTCTTAACTATGACAATGGAAGCTCAAGGAAGAAAAAACTGGATAAACTGGACTTCATCAAAATTAAAAACTTTTGTGTTTCAAAGGACATATTAAGAAAGTGAAAAAGGTAACCCTCGGAATGGGAGAAAATACAATGCAAATCATATTTCTCTCTGACCTGTATCCAGAATATATAAACAACCCTTACAAATCAATAATAAAAACATGAATAACCCAATTAAAAAATGGGCAAAGGATCTGAATAGACATGCCTTGCAAGAAGATATACAAATGGCAAACAGGCAAATGAAAAGTTGTTTACTATCACTAGCCATTAGAGAAACACAAGTCGAAACTACAAATTCACACCACCTAGGATGATTATAGTAAAAAAAAGTCAGATAATAACAAGTGTTGGTGAAGATGGGGAGAAACTGCAACCCTGGTCGAATGTAATATGCAGCTACTCTGGAAAAAGAACTGGAAGTTCTTCAGAAAGTTCAATATAGAGTTACCATTTGATCTAGTAATTTTACTCCTAGATATGTACCCAAGACCAATAAAAACATATGTCTACATTAAAAACTTGTATATTAGTGTTTACCAGCAAAGGTGGAAACAATCCCAAATGTCCATCCAGTGCGGACAGATAAACAATATGGGGCACGTCCATACGAAGGAATATTATTTGGCAAAGAACGAAGTACTGGTTATGCTACAACACAGATGCACCTTGGAAGCATTATGCTAAGTGAAGAATCCAGTCACAAAAGGCCATGTATTATTTTGTTAATATGAAACGTCTGGAAGAGGTAAATCTATGAAGACAGAAAGCGAATGGGTGGTCGCCCAGGGCTACGGTGGATGAGGGATTAGAGGGAGAAAGGGGAACAACTGCTAAGGGGTTTCTTTATGAGGTAATAAAAATGTTCTAAAACTGACCATGATGAGGACCACATAAACTCAAGACTACTGGAGGTATAACTTAAATGGGCAAGTTGTAGTTTAGGAAAGCTGTTAAAAAAAAAAAGGCAGTCCAATGTATTTACTGCCTTTTAAAGTCATGTTGGGGCATTTTTGCTTGCTTGCATTTTCTGATTTTTCTTTAATGAGCAAGGTTGGAGCAGATACAATAAAACGCCCATTTAGGTTCTTTCAGTAAATTGGATCTTCAGTTCTTAATCTTTATTTGAGGCATGGATTTCTTTAAGGATCAGACAAAAGTTAAAGACATTGTGACCTAAGACTTCCCATCTATTGTCCTCACAAGAAAATGTGTGGACAGGCTCACATAACCCTGAAGCCCCCATGGTCCCCTTAGAGACCCGTGGACTCCAGTTTAGATGAATGGTGTTTACTTACAAAAGGAGACTTAAAAGCCAAACTGGCAGCAATGGTGAGGGCAGGATCCAGACAGCGGAAGATAGACCCAAACAGCATCAGTTTGCCGATTCTCACATCCACAGGCAGAGAGGCCAAGTGATACCCTAGGGGGGTCAGCTTTTCATCTGGAGTTAATGCTCCTAAGTCTCGTAATCGTATTTTTGAGGCGCGGAGAGAGTCAGTGTGCGGCGGCTCAATGAGCCGAGAGAACACAGACTGGAGATTGTGAGTGCTAAACATCTCTAAAATTTTAATTCTACAAAAAGAAAACAAAATAGTAATTTGTCCATTTTATTTCTAGAGATGACACAGAGGAGTAAGCTTCTTTCTTGAACAGAAATAGTTGATAATTTCCCAGACATATGCTTTCATAAGCTGACAATGCTAGTTTAAATACATTTTCTTTGTCTTTTTTTTGGGGTGGGGGGAGAGACCAAGGGGGAAGGAGAGAAAGAATCTTAAGCAGACTCTGAGCTGAGCATAGAGCCGAAGTGGGGCTTGATCTTCCCATCCTGAGATCATGACTTAAGCCAAAATCAAGAGTTGGGACACTCAACCGACTGAGCCACCCAGGTGCCCCTGAGCTGTTTTTAAATCATATGTACTATATGATTATATTTTCCCTTTTCATCCTCCCTCATGGGTCATTCAATTTTCAAAGACTTCTCAAATCCCTTCACTCCTCTTCATTTGCACCGTTACTACCTTAGTTCAAGACAACTGCTTGCCCAGCTTCTTAAGACCTGATTGTGGACACTTCAGCGGGGCCTGGGTCTTGTATCCTATCCCTAGTGCTTAGCTCAACCCCTGCAAATGGAAGACTTTCAAAATATACCTGCTGAATAAAAGGAGAGCTATAACATCTTTGTATAAGTAACTCTTTTTTGCTTTGGGTAATTATTTTATGGGCATACTCCCTCAAAGCAGTGCCTGGGTCAGAGGGCATGGATAGTGTGAGTTCTTACATAATGCCAACAACAATTCAACCACCAAATGTTGCCCATCTTCAGTAACACTGAGTTTGATCATTCATTTATTAAATCCCATTTTATGGTATTTGTTCTTCTTTGTTCATCAGGTAAATGAGGGTGTTTTTCAAGTTGTTTTTGTTCACTTCGCCCTGATAATGAGGCTGTAGATTTTTTTTTTTTAACCTTTGATGAGTTAATATTGGTGTTACCCCTAGCAGAAATTTCTTGATCAGTTAGATTACTTTCGTGAGTTACAAATGTATTCCTAAGCTCTACTTTAGGGCCATTCTTTGCAATGTAAGAGACCTTCATGTGCAGAAAGTTACAATGAATGGTACAGATAACACTAAGAGCTCTTCCTTTGCAAATGAGTGAGTTCATCCATGTCCACTCTCAGCAAAATGTTCTAAGAAGAACACACGGGACTTAGGGTGAGAAACATGTGGACCTTCCAGAAACCAGAACATAAAGATCAAGGTGTACCTCAGACACAGCTGCTCCAACGGCACTCTTTGAATCTCTGGAAGCTGCTGCTTTAACAGCTGGTGGTTGAAGTGATGGCTGGTGAATAAGTGGAAGCAGACCCCAGAGGCAACGCGGCCTGCTCGACCTTTCCTCTGCAGAGCATTGGCTTGAGAGACGAAAGTATCTTCTAGGCTCTCCATCCCTTTGCTGGCATCATATCTACAGAGGAAAAGAAAATGGAAAAAGGAACTATTTTATAAAAACATCCTACTGAGCATGGACAGAACAGATGCACCACCTTACATCCACCGAAAGACATGGGTCCTGTGTGTTCTTGGGTATTTCAGTCTGTAGCGGAAGCATACAGCGCGGATTTCAGTGGCATTAGATGTTGGTGAATTACATACAGTTCCTTCCCACAACCTTTTCTTTTTTTCTTTTTTATATTTATTTGACAAATAAAAACTGTATATACTTAAGGTGCACAATATGATGTTTGGACACATACGGGTACACTGTGAAATGGTTACGACGATCAAACTAATGAACACAGCCATCACCACCTAGATCACCTCTTCTTCATTCAAGCACATGGAAAGCATATGAAAAAAAATGAGAGGAAAAAGAACTACTTCCAAGGTAAAACCTGGAAATTTCTACCACATGTGACTCTGAGACTACAGTCCTGGTACAGATCACTCAGATATACCCACAGTTTTCATAAAACATTGTTTTCAAATGGCAATCTGTGTAGCTCAAGAGCATCAGTCATTGCCACATCAGCCTCACCGAGACATCTTTAGCCCTCCTCTTATAGTGCCGAAGGAAAATACCTCTTCTCTTTCATTTTCCCAGAATCGATGACATAGACAACATCGTCGATGGTTATGGATGTCTCCGCAATGTTGGTGGAAATGATGATCTTGGTTACACCCGCAGGGGGTTTTACGAACACCGCCTGCTGCTCTTCACTGGATAAAGATGAATGAAGTGGGTGCACCACACAGCTGAAGGAAAACAGGAGCATATTCAGTGTTCTAGCACACAAGGCTGAAACTGGATTAATGGTGGGTGAATTTCTATTAAAATGAACAACTGGCCTCCGAGTGTCAGCAGTTTCTCTAAAACCGGCCCTCAGGGCCCACCTCCTCTAAATGGGAAGGTTCCTTATGAGCCTTACAAAACGTGTACGCAGGGGCGCCTGGGTGGCTCAGTGGGTTAGGCCACTGCTTTCGGCTCAGGTCGTGATCTCAGGGTCCTGGGATCAAGTCCCACATCAGGCTCTCTGCCTACCTCTCTGCCTACTTGTGATCTCTGTCTGTCAAATAAATAAATAAAAATCTTTTAAAAAAACAAAAAACAAAAAAACAAAACATGGACGCAGGTCTGTGAACTAGAAACCCTCCACCACCTTGGGAAAAACAGGAGTATAACTCAGTAGTATAGTCAAGAGGACTATATAGTTGATATTGTACGAGTAACAAGCCTAGAGCACACTAGCAGCAAAGAATTGTTTTCCTCTGTCTTGAAATCCAGAGAATGGGAGGCAGAGACAGTGACTTATGCTAAGAACTTCCTCCTTGTGCTTCTAGGGAGCGTTCATCTCTTCAGTACTTGTCCCCTTAGATGTGAAAACGCACGTCTGGCTACTGGAAAAGAAGCTGTTACAAATTACTTTTTTCTCAAATGGCAGCATTTCTTTGTTGTTACTTACACTGGCTTCTGCCATCCCCTGTATGTGGCAACTGAAATTACATGCAATTTTGCTGAGTCACTATGCTAAGTGAAGAGAAATATTTTTATTTAATGGAATGGGAATGATCGATTCCCTGGAACAAATCGGTTTGCCTCCTTCCACTGGCATACACAAACATACGCTTGAGGAGAGACACCAGGGTCTAAAGAGCGTGATGGCTATCAGAGACCGTTCTGGTTATTCGTCTTCGCGTGCAACTGCAACAAATGCTTAAGGATCTGGAAAGCAAGGAACTTACCGATGACTGCGTCTGTTGTTGAAAAGAGAATTAGACTGTAGCTGTTCATAGAGCATTTTGATTTCTGCTAGTCCCGGTAAAAATATAAGTATAGCACCTGGGTACATAAAAACAATCAATGTGATAGATGCAGAAAAGGGAAAACTAGTATGGACTATAGAGCTTTTTTTTTTTTTTTTAAGATTTTATTTATTTATTTGACAGAGAGAGATCACAAGTAGGCAGAGAGGCAGGCAGAGAGAGAGAGAGAGACGGAAGCAGGCTCCTGCTGAGTAGAGAGCCCGATGCGGGACTCGATCCCAGGACCCTGAGATCATGACCTGAGCCAAAGGCAGCATATAGAGCTATTTTAAATTAAAAAAATATATAATAATCTGAGATTTTTCCACTGTCAATTTTCTTTGTAAAGTCCCCAAGGATTTAAATGGATAGCAATGTTTTTCATACATTTTCTGACTTAATTCCAAAGTGAATGGGGTATTACTATCTTTCTACAAGAGGAAAAACTGAAGTGCGGAAAAATGTAATACCTTAAGTTATACAAGAATCATGAGCAAAGCTCTTTAAACATAACTTCTTCAGTGCACTGGCTACTGACATTGTTTCTCTAGGAAGAGTTATCCTTCTAATCTTGTAAGACAGGAAGACTCTTCCATTAGTAAATAAAATCCACAAGCATTTTACTGGAAATGAGAAAAAGAAAATATAATTGGCTGGCCACCCTAAAAACCTAAATCCAGATATATGTTGGAGAGGCAGCACAGTAACTAACTGTGCCATGTTAACATTTATGGGCTTTTAAATTTTACGTTAAAGAAAATAAGTATGATAACTAATTATAGGATATTTCTGTGCCAAGAGTGGACACTCAGCAAGTCACCTTCTTTCGTGCTTTATCCCGAGAGGAAATCTTCACTAGCCCCTCCCTTGATCCCACAAATATTTATTGGGTGCCTGTGTCAGCTCTGTGCTAGCTTCAATGAAATATAAACCAAAGGGGCGCCTGGGTGGCTCAGTGGATTAAGCCGCTGCCTTCGGCTCAGGTCGTGATCTCAGGGTCTTGGGATCGAGCCCCGCATCGGGTTCTCTGCTCCGCGGCGAGCCTGCTTCCTCCTCTCTCTCTGTCTGCCTCTCTACCTACTTGTGATCTCTCTCTCTGTCAAATAAATAAATAAAATCTTTAAAAAAAAAAAAAAAGAAAGAAATATAAACCAAAGATCTGCCCACAAGGAACACAGACCTATTATTTATCATAGTTATTTTCCCCACTAAGCAAATAAGGAAACTAAATTATTTTAAAAATGGAACCCGGAAGGAGGCAAAAGATACGTTTGAGGGTTAGTTTCAATACTTCCTAGTATATGAAGCATGTTTACATACATTTTCTCATTTGATTCTCACAACTACCCATTAAGATTATTAGTACCCTCGAAGTGACTCAGTACCTTGGCGAGGCGACAGAGTTAAGAGTGGGGCTTGGACACAAACCTAAGGTTTCGGGCAACAGACCCATGTTTCCTTCCATTACACATTCCATGTTCCTCTCTATTAAAATACCACAAAATTTAAGAGTGGTAAAATTGGCTCAGGTCACCAGCCCCGCAATAGGCTCTGTGCTCCGCAGGAGTCTTGCTTAAGTTTTTCTCTCCCTGCTCTCTCTTTAAAATAAATAATTTTTTTTTTTAGATTTTATTTATTTATTTGAGATGCTCCATGTCACAACCCTGACATCATGATCTGAGCCAAAACTAAAAGTCAGTCGCTTAACTGACAGTGCCACCCAGGTAACCCCATAAATAAATTAAACATTAAAAAAAAGAAAAGGGTGGTAAAATAATCTATATGGATGGGAAAAATTTTTTTGTCATGTTTTTATGTGCTTCCTGATCTGCTCTGCCCTTACAGCTTGGCCACCGGTATTGGGAATACCTTTTTTTTTTTTTTTTTAAATAAAGTAAGCTCTACACTCAACCTGGGGCTTGAACTTAAAACCCCAAGATCAGGGGGCACCTGGGTGGCTCAGTGGGTTAAGCCTCTGCCTTCAGCTCAGGTCATGATCTCAGGGTCCTGGGATCGAGCCCCACATCAGGCTCTCTGCTCAGCGGGGAGCCTGCTTCCTCCTCTCTCTTTGCCTGCCTCTCTGCTTACTCGTGATCTCTCTCTGTCAAATAAATAAATCTTTAAAAAAAAATAATAAAAAATAAAATAAAACCCCAAGATCAAAAATCACATGCTCTACTGACTGAGCCAGCCAGCAGCCCCTATATCAGGGATATCTTTAATATTCACAAATCTATCAGAGTCCAGACTCACTACATTTATTCTGATAGATTACAATCACCTTTTCCTTTGGGATGAAACAAGACATCCAGCCCAGTGACAATGCATTAGCCAACACTGACTACTTGCCAAGGGGTAACAAACAGGGCACTTCAATCCCTTCATGTGGCTCCTATGTGTCTACAGAAAATATCATGTAATGACTACGGTCTAAGCAGAGGAAGGCGTCCATTCCCACTTCCTCAAGGCACTACGTAGTGAGCGCATGACGGAACTGTTTGATCAACTTACGATCCCCCAACAATGGCTGCATCTATTCACGCAACGAATATTTACTCTGTACCTAAATATTCCAGCTGCCGTCCTGGGCTCTGAGGAACACAGTGGTGCACCATAAATCCTTATTCTTAAGGAGTCTGCGTTCTACTGAAGGAAACTGTCAGTAAGTAGAACTATAATTCTGGGTATTGTGAAGTGCTATAATGAAAATGAAAATCACTTTTGGGTATCCTGACGGTGTAAGGGGTGGGAGTGAGAAAACAGATAGGGTGGTCAGAGAAGACTTCCCTGAAGAGAAGCTATATGACAGAACCTGAGTGATGGGAAGGATTCAGTTATGAGATTTGAGGGATAAAGGACTACAAGTGAGGTTAAGAAGGCCACTGGGATGGGAAGACAGTGAGTAAGGGGGAAGTAGTGATTGCTCTGGGTCACACAGCAGCAGCAGTAACAGTGAGCACAGCAATAATAATGACGACGCATGTTATAAATATAGTGTTACCATTATTAGGTAGTATCTACTGGGCATTAACTATATGCCAGGCACTATACTAAGTGCTTTGCATATGGTTTCTTTCTTTTTATTTTTTTATTTTTATTTTATTTTAAAGTCTGACAAGACTTCTTCTTCTTTTTTTTTTAATATTTTATTTATTTGACAGAGAGAAATCACAACTAGGCAGAGAGGCAGGCAGAGAGAAGCAGAGGAAGCAGGTTCCCTGCGGAGCAGAGAGCCTGATGCGGGGCTTGATGCGGGGTTTGATCCCAGGACCCTGAGATCATGACCTGAGCCGAAGGCAGAGGCTTTAACCCACTGAGCCACCCAGGTGCCCCGGTTTCTTTCTTACTTCTTAAAAAAGATTTTATTTTTAAGTAATCTCTACACCCAACATGTGGCTCAAACTCAGAGTCCTGAGATCAGGAATCACATGCTCCACTGACTTAGACGGCCAGGCGCCACCTATATACGGTTTCTTTTAATCCTAAAAACAGCTATATGTCAGAGGAATTATGATTCTCTTCATTTCACAGATCAGGAAATTGAGGCAGAGCAAGGATAAGGACTTTATCTGAGACTAAACATTTCTGAGTAGCAGAGCTGGAAGTTCATCTGACTCCAAACCCAGTTCTACTAACCCCTCTTGCCCTGTGACCTCCACGTCTGGAGTCTTTATGGACTTCAAACACTCATCACTAGACTCCCATTTAGCCTGGGGCTCAGTGTTTACCATATGGATCACCCAGGCCTTCTTTTCAGCTTTCTGCCTTTTGGACTTTGTATTATTAACATCTTTTTGTTCAGCGGGAACCAAAAGAGTGCAGAACAAAAAAGAGTGGGTGGAGGCACCTGGGTGGCTCAGTCAGTTTCGGCCCAGGTCAAGATCCCAGGGTGCTGGGATCAGGTCCCACATCCGGCTCCTTGCTCAGCAGGGAGCCTGCTTCTCTCTCTGCCTCTTCCTGCCACTCTGTCTGCTTGTGCACTCTCTCTCTCTCTCTGACAAATAAATAAATAAAATCTTAAAAAAAAAAAGGAGTGGGTGAACCTCAAAAAGTAAAAGGTAAAACTCCCCCTGAAAAGCCTAATAACCAATGTTACAAGCAACTGGGGGTGGAAAAGTGAGAATGGGGGTTGGGGGAGGGCTCCAGGCAAGGAGGCTGCCTCCACAGCACACACTTATCTCAGTGAGAGAACTGCTTTCTCTTTTGGCCATCTACACACAAAGGAAGACAAGATGAGTTTACCTGGAGGGTAGGAATGCTTTCCATCTACAATCCACTCTAACAAGGCCTCTATTAATTCGAGATTAACCTTTTCGAAATCCATGATGGACATTGTTTTGATGACTGATTTGCTAACGCCTGAAAGAAAGGTAAAAATCAGAAGGATAATTATACCTTATTAAGCAATGTTGCCTGTGAATTCGGTGAATCTCTTGATTTAATGACACAGATATTGTTCACATTTATGCACTGAAATGAGTTGTTTTCTTCCAGTCTCTCAAAAAAAATGCATGCTTGCTAGGAGCACTTTTTGCTTGAACAGTGACTCAAAGAACAGGCACCTGACCCTGCCGGAAAGGCCCAGATGGGCCACGTTTTCCTTTCTTCCTTCCCCTCTTTAATCTGTCACACAATTATTATTTTTTTTTAAACTTTTTTTTTTTTTAAAGATTTTGTTTATTTTATTTATTTGACAGAGAGAAATCACAAGAGAGGCAGGCAGAGAGAGAGGAAGGGAAGCAGACTCTCCGCTGAGCAGAGAGCCCGATGCGGGACTCGATCCCAGGACCCTGAGATCATGACCTGAGCTGAAGGCAGCGGCTTAACCCACTGAGCCACCCAGGCGCCCTGTCACACAATTATTGACAATTTAAATCCTAGAAACAAAATTCAAATATCAAATACACTTTGGAAAGCCCTTCCAGATTCAACCAAGTCATGAGTCAGATCAGACGGAAGTCCAGGTAACAGTGATCCAGGGAAATCGATGGACAAAGACCACGGCTTTCACAAACATCCTCGCCACAGTGACTCTTAACCTTTAGGATCCTTTGAAAAAAGAACAAAAGTGCTGGATCTTCCCGAAAAATACATGTGATTTTAATGGCTTCACCAACAACCCCTGAAGTCTAGTCATAGACTTTCAGGTTAGGGTCTCCAGTCTTCTCCTAATGTATCTGAGGCCCTAGTGAAAGATGTAGTTCTTTGGGCTGTACTGTGCACCTAAGCTCTCTTGAAAACAAATAGCACAGTCTTGGGGAGACTAACTCCTCAAAGACCGCTGGCGTTTCTTCTCAGGGCCTATTAATAGCCCATCGCCCTGAATATAGTCTAACTGGGACAAAACAGCTGCAGGTGATATGAAGGAAAGGAAGCTTCCTATATTATGCTGAAAAGTTTGAAGAGGGGCAGAAGAAGTTTTAAATAATGTTGTTCTGGTAGTGTGAACCCTACATTGGTCAAACATGAAAAGAGGTGGGACGCCTGGGTGGTTCAGTCGGTTAAGGGGCTGCCTTCTGCTCATGTCATGATCCTGAAGTAATGGGATCGAGTCCTACATTGGGCTCCTTGCTCAGCAGGGAGCCTGCTCCTCCCTCTCCCTGTTCTGCCTGTTCTGACTGCCGCTCCCCCAGCTTGTGTTCTCTCTTTTTGACAAATAAAACCTTAAAAACAAAAAAAAAACTGAAAAAAAAAAGGCAACCCAAAAAGTACAAAAAGAAAGGATGTGGTTGGGTGTGGAGGGCAGAGAAGGAATCATTTTTATATGTCAAGATTCCAAAAGCAGACTTTTCAAAAAGGAGAAAGGATTAGCTACCAGAGAAAAAGAGAAGTGAAAATAATTTTTTAAGAACTTTTTAATAGTTTGGCAGTTTTTGCTAATCAATTATACACTTAAAAGGACTGAGTATTATTATTTAACTAGAAAAAGTTTTAAAAATTGAGCTCAGAAACATTATTTAATTTTCTGAAAAGTGAGAGAGCCTTGAGATCAACTAGATCTGGTCTTTTTGATACAGGGAAAGGGAGAAGCCCACCACCACACAGAAGCTAGTGGTAGAGCCAGGTTTCTTGACCCCAAATATTCCATCCTCCTCCTTCAGAAAGAAGTTCTCAGAAGTACTTTTTGAACTTTGGTAACCTGTGTGCTTGAAATTAGGCCTGGCTTAGATCCAGGCCTGGCTTAGATCCAGGCATAATTTTTGCTTTATTTATTTTAAAAGATTTAATTTATGGGGCACCTGGGTGGCTCAGTGGGTGAAAGCCTCTGCCTTTGGCTCAGGTCATGATCTCAGGGTCCTGGGATCGAGCCCCGCATGGGGCTCTCTGCTTGTCAGGGAGCCTGCTTCCTCCTCTCTCTCTGCCTGCCTCTCTGCCTACTTGTGATCTTTGTCTGTCAAATAAATAAATAAAATCTTTAAAAAAAAAAGCGACATTTATAAAAAAAAAAAGATTTAATTTATTTATTTTAGAGATAGAGAGCACAAGGTGGGGGAGGGACAGAGGGAGAGGGAAAGAGAATCTCAAGCAGCCTCCACGCTGAGCATAGAGCCCAACATGAGACTCAATCTCACAACCCTGAGATCATGACCTGAGCTGAAATCAGGAGTTGGATACTTAACAGACTGAGTTACTCAGGCGCCCCATCCTGTCATTATTTTTGAAGAAAATTCTGAAGTTTATGAAATAATTCTGAAATAATTTAATAGAATAGGAAATGGGAATTATCAGCTGGTGTGATGTATAGAAAGAATACAAACTTTTGACTCAGACATATTTTAACTAGAATCACAAATGTGCACTCACTAGCTGGGCATTGTGCTGTGGATTTGTATTATCTCATTTAATTCCCTAAACAACTCCATTTTATTGCTAAGGAAACAGGTATGGAGACGGCAAAGAACTCGCTCAAGGAACTCTGCGCGAGCGAGTGAGTTGAACCCGGCTCTATCCGTTGCAAGTTCATGCTCTCAACCTTACTTCTCAGGATGTTGGGAAGGTTAAGTGAAATAATGTTTAGGAGCTACTCACATCTTCCTAAATGGCAAAATAACAGCTAATTCCCTAATTCCTGGATGATTGCCATTCCCTATGCAGGACTGGGAATACAGTCTTCAGAGGAAGGAAAAAAAGGAACACTCACTTGTCTCTTCTCCCATAGAAGCAGTAACAGGGGGTTAGAGGCTCTTACTCCTTGAAAGGTAAATACATTTCCCCCCTCAAAAAAAAGGCTAAGAGGAATTGGGGTGGCAGCCCAGGGAAAAGAGCAGGAAGGGCAGCTGAGACCTATCTCTAGTGTAGGCTTTAGGGAAGAAAACAGAAGTAGCAACCTTGGGGTTTCTATGTGTTCAGCCCAACTTATATGTACAGAAGACTATCCAGGAACAAAGAACAGTAGGTCGGGTCTGGCACCTAACAGGAGGAAGAAGGAGCACCTAACAACATACAAACAAATGCTCAGCATAGGGTGCCCCACAAAGTCCACAAGTAACACTAAAACTAGTGGATGAAATTTTGAGGCTATTATAGGATATTTAAATAGCCTCAAACATCTTTCCACAAATGACTTACTAACTATAAATGGAACAAACAGTAACTACACACACAAGACACCTAGCTGACATCATAACCAAGTGATCAAAAATAATATCGTCAATAATGGGACAAACCAATGTTACATGCCTCCTGATATGACATACCAAGAAGGACTCAACATTGTGTCTGTGGTTTTCTTTTGTAAAGATTTAATTTATTTATTTGACAGAGAGAACACAAGTAGGCGGAGAGGCAGGCAGAGAGAGGAGGAAGCAGGCTCCCTGCTGAGCAGAGAGCCCAACGTGAGGCTCGATCCCAGAACCCTGGGATCACGACCTGAGCCGAAGGCAGCCACTTAACCGGCTGAGCCACCCAGGCGCCCCTCTTTCTGTGGTTTTCTAACCAAAGATGAAACCCAACAGGTTAGGTTTTCTAATCTAAATTTAGTCATAGGGAAACATTAGACAAAACCAAATGGAGGGACATTCTACAAAATAACTGGCCCAAACTCCAAAAAATGTCAAGATTTTAAAAGAAAAATACAAGCTGGGGAATTCTTTCAGATCAAAAGAAACTAAAAATATACAACAATGAATTCAATATGTAATTGTGGGTTGGATTCTGGACCAGAAAAAAAATAGCAATAAAGAACATTTTTTCGATAACTGGCAAAATTAGAATATTGGCTATGGATTAAATAATAGCATTATATCAGTTAAATATCTTCATTTTGATCATGTCCAGTGCTTATGCTTTTAAGCATTTTGAGCATCTGGACGGCTCAGTCGTTAAGCATCTGCCTTTGGTTCAGGTCATAATCCCAGGGTCCTGGGATTGAGCCCTGCATTGGGCTCCCTGCTCGATGGGAAGCCTGCTTCTCCCTCTCCCACTCCCCCTATTTGTGTTCCCTCTCTCACTGTCTCTCTGTCAAATGAATAAATAAAATCTTAAAAAAAAAATACATATTCAAATGTTAGGAATTAGGGGACACCCTATCTGCAACTTACTCAAAAGGTTCAGGAAAGAAATATATACCTGTGCACAGAGCAGATGATAAAGCAAATGAGGCAAAATAATAAAAATCGGTGAACTGGGGTGAAGGGTATCAGAGAGTTCACTGTATAGTTCTGCCAACTTTAATTTTGAATTCGCAATTAAATCAAAATAAAAAGTTATAAAATACTCAAGTATATATTTATATTTTACTATTTCCCAATTTTTCTATAATAAACACATCTTTCATAATCAGAAAAAAAACCCTACTGGTAAATACAGTAACAATTCTATTTAATATGTGTTGGAACCGCTCTTTTTCTAAGTTCAAGGTTGTTCTGATGAATTAAGACAATGTAGCTATGAAATAAGAGCCACGTTCTTCTTCCTCTGGGTCACTGGTTACCTTTGGCATAAGTGTACTATTCCTCCAGGAAACGTGTTACCTTTATAGCGGGCCAGGAGCTGCTTGAAATCTAGCTGCTGGTCTGGCACTGCATCTTTGACAGAATCCTGGGGCTGGAGGTGGAGAGAGAGCCTCAGGTCTTCCTCGACTTCTTCAAATGCAGTTCGGCTGCGCCTTGCTCTCAGCTTCTCCTTTGTCATCTGCTTCGTGGACCGCATATACGGGCTCCCATCCTGTAACACATACCTGAGGATGGAAGACAAAGGAATGGGTCTGTGTGGATGTGGGTCTGCTGGTGAGAAGAAAATTTCACCAATTTACTTGCTCATTCGGCAGAATGTTGCTCTGCTCCTGCCCAGTTCATGTGCTACTATTCCACCAGTCCAGGGTTCTGCTGGCTAGACCCTGTTTCTGGGGAGGGAACACCCTGGAATGCTTTTGCTTCTGTCTCAAGATCATTCTAGAGGCAGTTGGGATAGAGTTAGTGAGTCTGAGTTTGCAGGTGAGAGAATAAAGACCGGGAAATTAGTTGAAAGATTAATTTCCCCAGAGATTCCCATTCAATGGAAGTGGGAGGGGGCGCAGAGAATGGCAACTGTAATGAGCTCCCTACATATGCTTACTGCACACCACAGTTTGGGAGCCACTAGTTTGGGGTTTTTAGCTTGAGAATATTGTACCATTAAATAAATAGAGAATTAGGAGTGGGGCTTATTAGCAATGGAAGGGGCAGGGTGAAGGAGAAAATTTCTGAATTGAATTCAGGTGCCAGACAACAAGGGTATTTTACTTCTGGAACTCAGAGGTCAGGAATGAAGATAATGATCTGGGAATTCTTGGCACAGAGGTGACATCTGAAATCACAGGAGTCTAATGGAGGGATGAAAGAGTTTTACAGTGAGAAGAAATAGTGCAAGGATAAAACCATGGGGAGTCTTCAAGGTCAAAGACTGGGAAGAGGAATCAGAGCTTTCAAAGGAGAAAAATGTTTGTATCCAATGAAAATGACTATTTTCTACCAAGCACTGAAATTACAGACATCCTAATACTCACACTACCCTGCAAGCTCCTTAAGGCTTGCAGGATGATGATGATGATGATAGCTAACACACATAAAGCATCTGCTATGCGCCAGGCTCAGTTCTAAGCACTCTGCAGCTATTAACTCCAAGAATTAATTAATTAATTAATTAATCCTCATAACAACCCTGTGAAGCAGCTATTAAAAATATGACCACTTTACATGTGATGAAATTGAGTCATAGAGAGATTAAGCTACTTGTCGTTGTTAGTTTGTAAGTAGAGGGGATTTTTAAAAATTATTTATTTAAGTAATCCCTATATCCAATGTGCTCAAACTCACAACCCTAGGATCAAGAGTCACACGCTCCTCCAGCCACACACCCCTTGTAAGTGGAGGGATTTGAATGCTGGCAGTCTATCTGCAGAATTGGTCTTTTTCTTTCTTGTTAAACTTTCCATATATTTGGTCCTTCTTCATTTTTTAAATACACCTCATTTTCAGAGCTGTTTCGGTTCACAGCAATGTTGCGCAGATGGTACAGAGATTTCCCGACACCCCATTCCCCACAGAGGCATAGCCTCCTCGTTACCACTATCCCCCCACTAGAGTGGTGTAATTGTTCTAACTGATGAGCCTACAGGGGTACATCATGAACACCCAAACCCTATGGTTTACATTAGCGTCCCCGTTAGTACCGAATATACAATATTGTCTGTAAACTGCAAATAATTTTTATAATATTTGCTGTAAGGGGAAAACAAAATGCTCAAGCAGAAAAATCAGAAGAAAAATGAACACATCTGTTAAAATCCTGGCACGCTGAGGAAAAATGATCTTTTTTTTTAAGTTTTTTTTTTTTGTTTTTTTTTTTACTTGACACAGAGATAGAGAACACAAGTAGGCAGAGCAGCAGGCAGAGGGAAAGGGAGAAGCAGGCTCCCTGCTGAGAAGGGAGCCTGATGTGGGGCTCGACACCAGGACCCTGGGATCATGACCCGAGCTGAAGGCAGCCACTTCACCAAATGAGCCACCCAGGCACCCCTAAAATGATCATTCTTTTCAAAGACTTTCACCAAACCCTCATTAATGTCTTCCTTACCTTGTCACAGCAATTGCATCTTCTAGAAAAAACTGATCAACAGGAAATGTACGACCTAGAAGAACATGAAAATAAAAGAGAGAAGCCTCAGAATACCCGTTCAATTATCTTGACATAAATAGTTGGCAAATGTAAAATTCTCTTAAAATAAAGTGTGGCACAAGGGATGGTTTGTTCTGTGGTCTTAAAAATACCGAAAAAAAAAAAAAAAAAGAGAGAGAGAGAGAGAGGAAGAAAGAAAAACAAAAGCTTCTGATGATAGAAATTCCTAGAGGGGTTAGATTCCAGCTCGTAAAAAAAACCCAGAAGTGCGTAGGTGCAGAGATGCTCATTTAGTAATGACTTTTTAAAAAAAAACAGCTCTTTTTTTTAAACCTGTTACACTTTTCCCACCCTTCCTTTCTTCCCCGCAAGGAACTCTGAACCATTCAACAACCAGAAGAAATAGTATGATTATTCATCAAAATTGTCCCCAAATTATCCCTTTGGCAATCAAATTGCAAAGGGACAGAGCAAAGCCCAAGGTGATAAATTAATCCCACAATGAGACTGTGAAAGCACCCGAAGATACGGACTATTCAACTCCACTTTCTCCCAGAGTAGACAACGCCCAGAAGTTAGCAGAATGCAGCAATGAACCAATATGCTTATGCACAGAGACAACTTCTCTCTTTATGATAGAGTACCATTATTAACTCATACTTTGATGTTAAGCACAACGGAATGCTAGAAATCCTAATAACCTAGACTTTTTAAAAAAGCACAAATTAAACTGAAATCTCTTAGCAAATAGACATAATGTTATTTCTTTACTTCATTATATGGTCATAATTTTATTTGTTATAAACAAATCACTTCTCTAGAAAATGGGTACAAATACCTACTACTTTATATCTCAAATGAACTTTAAAAATACTTATATTTGCTTATTAGAACAGTGCATATTTAAGGATGCATTTTAATCACCTGGTATAGTAATAATTGGGCAGGAACTGAAATATTCTGAAAAGAGCTCAGCATTTAAAGTTGCACTCATTAGAATAACTTGAAGAGTTGGTCTCTGCAACACAATGTCCTTCAAGACTAGCAGCAAGAAGTCACTAAAGGAAATAAAAGAAACACCTGAAGTTCAAACAAATTCAATACATAAAAATGAATTAACTTCTGATGTATTTTTTAGAAGTCCAATGCGCTATCCATTGCGCAACGGAGCCACCTCTGATGTATTTTTTAAAAAAAGATTTTATTTATTTGTCAGAGAAAGAGAGAGCACAAGCTGGGGAGTGGTAGGCAGAGAGAGAAGCAGACTCCCTGCTGAGCAGGGAGCCCAGTGTGGGGCTTGATTCCAGCACCCTGGGATCATGACCTGAGCCGAAGGCAGATGCTTAACTGACTGAGCCAACCAGGCGTCCCAGTTTTGCTTGAATTTTTAATGAGAGCATGTTCTTGTACTATTCAGTTCTCTTTAATTTCATGAGCTAATTTAATTATATTTATTTTTTTTCTTTTTTAGAGAAAAGGAAATAATATAACAATAGGAAATGCTTCAGTAATTTATAGTACATCCATACTTTTAAAATCTCCTTATGCAATTAATTTCAAAGGCAGTGCCTGCTATTATGTTAACTACATCAAAGCAGCACAAAAAACTCCAGTACTGTTTGCAGAGACACCTATCTTTCCCTACACATCTCTCCCTAATGCCTAATATACTCCCAGAGAAAAACAGACCAAAATTCTAACAGGTAATTATTATACAGGGGACAGAAACTATTCTTCTGGACATTTCTTTGATACCTGCTAAACATTTAGAAAAATCAGTTCATCTCTATGATCAGGAAATTTATCAAAAATTTTAAACTAACACAACTATAGCTTTGAATATAGCTTTCTATATTCAACCTTCAATCTTGTCTATATTTTTATTGATCTCGGTTCCTGGGTTTTACTCCTCTTTTTTGTCTTTTTCCATCTGAACTAGAAAATATTCCCCTACTTTTTCTTGTAATTTGTATACCCCTTTCCAGAGACTGGCATTTGTAAAAGCCCAAATCTCCCTTCTGCAGTGTGTAACTTTTCTTTATTCAGATGTTACAATATTTTGAATTTTTAACTGTTAATATTCTATAAGTCATTACGTTTTATAAAACTCTCACTTTTGAGAACATGATTGCTCCCAGAAGCAACATCCCGTACTATGCTTCAGTTTTTCTGAGTTTATGGAAGTGTAAAAGTTATGAAACCCAAAGCCATTCTTTTAAATTTTTTTACTGGATCTGAAAATTTAATTGTGTTGGATTTCTAAAAGTTGATCGGTTACTTGAGGATACTCACACAAACCTCTAAGAGATTATCCTTTAAACCATAATGGCAACACATGTGTTCATAATGGGAAATGAAACTCCTTATTCAGCCAGATACTCACTTTCTCCCAAGTGCCCATTCTCTGCCTCTAGGGTGATATGTTTTAGGGTGTGTTTCTGGGACCTCCATATCAGAAATCACATGGAACTTGCTGAAAATTAAAATTTCTCATCTCAATTCTGTAGAATGGCCTTCTGGGGGTTGGGAAGGGGTCTGTGTTTTTAACACCCATCCTGAGTTCTGATCATATGGAAATGTTTAACACATACTGGTTCAGGTCCTTGGGGTAAACGAATTCTAGATGGAGAGTCTGGTAAATTCACCCCTTCAAAAAATATTTATTGAGCACTTAAAATGTGACAGGTTCTGGTATAGGCATTTTAACATGTGACTGACATTATTTTACATATCATAGTTATGTAACTATGTAATGTATTTTAATATCTGGTAGACCAATCTTTCTTGATTTCTTTTCTAAAATATTCCTAGCTATCTTATATATCTATGAAGGGGCTATATTCTTTGGTGGATGATCACTCGGGCTTTAGAGTTAAATGGCCTTAATTTAAATATCAGTTCCATCATAGACACTTGAGAATAAGGACTCCGAGAGAAAACAGCTCCCACTGAAGACAAGCTCGTGATTAATATCTACAAAGCACTGGAGGAAAGCCAAAGTCATTCTTTACATTCAAAATTACACTAGATATCATTTCCCCTAAAACTTTAAATGTATTTTTATAGTATAATCATTTAAATATTATTAGTCCAGTTGAATGTTATATTTGATTTCCTCCTCCAACTTTTTTTAGTGAAAAAATTTTCTTCTTTCAAATGTTCACTTGCACATTTACCTAAAAATGAAACGATTTACTATTTGGTTCCCCCCCCGCTGTTTTCTGGAGTCTCTACAAAAAAATTATTTGCCCCTTACAGATTCTCAGGTTTTATGTATAGTCGTTTAATATTTATGGGACACCTGGGTGGCTTAGTTGGTTAAGCCTCTGTTTCTCTGCTTCGGCTCAGGTCATGATCTCAGGGTCTTGGGATCAAGCCCTGCATCAGGCTCCCTGCTTTTGGGGAGCCTGCGTCTCTCTCTCTCCAACTCCCCCTGCTTCTGCCTCCCCCTGCTTGTGCTCTCTCTCTCTCTGTCAAATAAATAAATAAAATCTTTAAAAAAATAAAATAAAATTTACTATTGTTGGGTTCCAGGAATTACTTCTTTTAATTCTGATCTATTCTTTTTATATGTAAGTCTGCTTTTCTTTAGTTTCTAATTACCTCATATTTCCTATTTACTAGTGTATCAGTGTATTTATTTCTTTGAACAAATAGTTTTCTAGTCATATGTCTTCCCTGTTCAGTTTTAAAAACACTTTATCAGCAATAGTTGGGGACTCTTCATGTTTGTTTTTTTCTTTCTAAATTTTTGCTATTAGCAATTTTCTGCTTTTCTGTCAGTCTGCCAACTTTACTTAGACTTAGTTTCTTCTCAAAATATTTACAATAGTATAGTTCTTTTTGGGAAAGTCTCGTAATTATTACAGGATTGTCTTTTTTTCCCCACTAGTTTTCGTTGTTGTTGTGTTCTAGAATATGATCCACAAACTGACAAACTATGATAAATGCCATCTATTTACTTGGCCCTTCCTTTTAAAATACTGAAGATTTTGATTTTATATCCCAACTCTCTAATGACTTCTAATTCCATGAAAATAAATTCTAAATGCTTTATTGCCCAGGGTATACAAGGCCCTGGAAGATCTGGCTCTTCCCTTTCTATCTGCTACTTGCCCCCTCGTTTACTACAACCAGATGCAAGGGCCTTCCTCCAGTTTCTGGGCTCATGATGTCCTTTTCCAGTGCAAAGTCTGCGAATGCTGGTCTTGCTCCCATCTGTCACATGCGATGCCTTCTCATCCTTCTGTTTTTTATTTAATCATCATCTCTTGAGAGATATCAGCTCTGGCCATCTAATGGGTCTCTCTCCCCAAAATACACCATCCTATTTATTCCTTCTGAGTACTTACTCCAATTCCTAAATCTTCATTTATTTATTTGTTCATTATTTGTTTTTCCTGCCAAACCATGAGATAAAGGAGAACCACACAGGTTTGTTTGCTATAGTATCCCCGGCAATTAACAGATCCCTTGGCACTTAAGACCATCTTAATAAATGTATGCATGACTGTCAGGACTAAATGACTGACCAAATGAACAAAGAAGGAAGCATATCAGCTACAGTGTGCATTAACCTGTTAGTCCTGCTAAGTACAGTGCCCAGATCAGCATGAGGCCCAGGAGGGTGTTAAGTAGCTCCTGGTAGAAGATGTCCATCTAATAGAATGACTCTTCTAGGGATGAACATGTGCCCTCCTAGCATTTCTAGTATCCCAGACCCTGGGGGTAAGGAAAGCAGTGCGCCTCTTCTCTAACTTGGGCTCTCTGTGGTCTTCCTCTCTAGCTCTATGAAAGCCAACTGGAAATAGAACAAAATGATTTCATGTGTATGGCAGTTGTTTAGAAAATCTTTGGTTTACCTTTCTTCTGTCCTCTCATGAACTTCATCAACGATGATATGGGTGACTCCTTGGAGAGCTGTGTCTCCTTCCAGCCTTCTCAGCAGCACGCCCGTGGTGCAGTATAACAGTCTAGTGGCTGAGGACTTACACAGGAAAGGGCATAGAAAGCATTCATGGAATTTTTGCAAAAAGGAAAC
Organism: Meles meles; assembly: GCF_922984935.1. Lineage (NCBI taxonomy): Eukaryota > Metazoa > Chordata > Mammalia > Carnivora > Mustelidae > Meles > Meles meles. The sequence continues at coordinate 31,377,581 of NC_060080.1, forward strand.
ACTTTCAAAGCCAATATAGCAAAGCCATTTTGAATGGATAGGGACAAAGAATCTTGAAAACATCAGCAGCTGCATTTAATATGAAACCACACTAAATGCACAGCTTCTTGCTGGCCACAATTAAAAGCTTTTCTATTTCATATCAAAATTTTAAGACTCATAAAAAGCACTCAAAAATTATTATAAAACATAGAAACAACAGTGAGTGATGAATGGATGAATGGATGAATGGAGTGATTCTCCATTTGTCCATTCCTTATTTGGTTAAATGGATTAAGTCCCAGGTTTAAGAGTAAAACAGCGCTTACTAGATCATTTCTGTCAATGAAGAATAAAAGGTCTTTATAGAGGTAATGAAGCATACCCAAGTAAGAGTTATACCAAAATATTTCTAAAAGGGTTTCAGCCATATTAAAGTATGTATCCGAGCTTGCCTATGAGTCTCCAGACTCCAAGCACCCTTTATACATGAAAACGAAATTTCTGTTATCAGGAAATAGGCAGAGTATACAAACCTTGACACTTTCTAGCCGGATCTGGTACCCCACAGTCAGACCCACTCTTTCTGTCCTCTCTTTAGCAACACGTTCAGCAACAGATATTGCCGAAATTCGTCGGGGCTGGGTACAGATGATGTTAGCCACTTTCTCAGGCGGTCCATTCAGAGAATCATCCAGAATAAACTGAGGAATCTGTGTAGTCTTCCCACATCTATATGTCAAAACAAATGAGTCCTAAAATGAAGGTTTTCAAGTACTAGTTAACAGAAAAAAAGAACCATGTGCAACAAGGGAAGGGAGAAAGCTAATTATAATAAAACTTGTTCAGCTTCATTGATCTTTTTTTTTTTTTTAAAGGACTTTGGTTTCTTTCTTTTTTCTTTTTTAATTTATTTGACACACAGAGAGATCACAAGTAGGCAGAGAGGCAGGCAGAGAGAGAGAGAGGAGGAAGCTGGCTTCCTGCTGAGCAGAGAGCCCAATGCGGGGCTCGATCCCAGGACCCTGAGATCATGACCTGAGCCGAAGGCAGTGGCTTAACCCACTAAGCCACCCAGGCGCCCCAGCTTCATTTATCTTTTAAACCGACCTGCTGACTTGTTACCTACAGCTCGTAACTGCTAGGAATTTGCACTTGGATTCACAGGACACTCATAATAGCTTAGTATCATTTACAAAATCTGTGCTCGCTTCGGCAGCACATATAGTATCATTTACAAAATCGGGACAATTGAGCAGACATTAGATTAAGTTCTGCAAACACCTCTAAGAATATGAACTCTATATTTGAATCCTAAAGAAATGGGAGTATTCTCTTATGATTTTATGTATTATCTTATTGATTTGGCTACAAGGGGACTGAAGCTAAAAAGATAAGAAACTAGAAGGTCTCGGGACGCTTGGGTGTCTCAGTTGGTTAAGCAGCTGCCTTCGGCTCAGGTCATGATCCCGGCGTCCTGGGATCGAGTCCCACATGGGGCTCCTTGCTCAGCGGGGAGCCTGCTTCTCCCTGACTCTGCCTGCCACTCTGTCTGCCTGTGGTCCCTCTCTCCCTCTCTCTCTCTGACAAATAAATAAATAAAATCTTTAAAAAAAAAAAAAAAGAAACTAGAAGATCTCAAATCACTACTGTATCAGTGAGTTTGGGCACAAATGTAGTTATTAGGTTGACTACCTCTGAATATAGAACTAAACTAAGCCTACAACCTGTCTCTGTTAAATAAGTTTGGATAACATATGAAAAGTGTAAAATAGGAAAAATGGTATGCCCTTAGTTGTTCTTAAAAGAACAAGTAAAAGCTCTAAGGAAAGCAGAATAAATTTAGAAGGGAAAATTTCCAAGTTAAATGTTCCGGAGGGGTGCCTGAGTGGCTCAGCTGGCTAATTAAGCAGCTGGCTCTTGATTTCAGTTCAGGTCATGATTTCAGGGTCCTGGGATTGAGGGCCCCCCCATCGGGCTCCACGTTCACTGGGGAGGAGTTAGTTTGAAAATTCTCTCTCACTCTACCTCTGCCCCTCCCCCAGCTTGCATGCATGCACATGTTCACTCTCTTTCAAATAAATAAATCTTTTTTTTTTTTAAGATTTTACTTATTTATTTGTCAGAGAGAGAGAGAGAGAGTGAGAGAGCATATCTGGGGGAGCAGCAAGCTGAGGGTGAAATAGGCTCACTGCTGAGAAAGAAACCCCATGTGGGACTTGATTCCAGGAACCTACATCATGACCTGAGACAAAGGCAGATGCTTAGCTCACTGAGCCACCCAGGGGGTCCCAATATTTTAATATAAATAAATGTTATGTATGTATGTATGTATGTATGTATGTATAAATGTATGTATGTATATATGTTCTGGAACTATCTTTTACATAAAAAAATGGGCCTGTTAAAAGCATTCAGTAATGGTGCATTCAGAGGTGCAGTCAGTTAAGTGTCTGACTCTTGGTTTCAGCTCAGGTCCTTATCTCAGGATTGTGAGATTGAGCCCCATGTTGGGCTCTGTGCTCAGTGCAGAGTGCTTAAAATTCTCCCTCTCCCTCTGTCCCTCCCCACTGTGTGCTCACGTGCTCTCTCTCTCAAATAAATAAATATTTTTAAAAAAATTTTAAAAATAACGTTCAGTTAGACCTTTTGCTTGAAAATTGTCTCAAGGAGAGGTGTACAACGTGTATAAATTCCTGGACAGATTTCTGAGTTTGTTTTTGTTTTTCTATAATTTGGGTCTGTTGGCTCCAGATCTGTAATATTAGGTTCTGTGAAATCTTATTTCGTATCTGATCAGAAAAAAGCACAAATAATAACAGTTACCAGCTTTTTACAAGTAGAACTGGTTATTACCATAACCAGGGTACATACCATATTCATGGATGAAAGCCGCATTACAAATAAATTGCATTCTTACCCTGTCATACCACTTATAACAAGCACTTGGTGCTCGCTCAACAATTTAAGAATGGTTTCTCTTTCTTCCCAAGCAGGGAGTGATTGTCTTTCTTGCAGAATTGACTGGAACTGTCTGGAAGCCTAATAACATAGAAGATAAAGCATCAGTTAGGTACTTTGGATCATCTTTCACAAAGCTCCGAGTATTGAATCCCATAGCTTGACCCAGCCTTTCTGCTCTTTCTTTAAAAATTTGTTCAGGGATGGAAATTGCGGATTTGTTAGGATTGGATGCTGATGACTTTAGTCAGAAGGCTGCTCAAAGAATCAGCCAGAATAAGCTGTGGAATCTTTACGGCTTTCCTACATCTGAATAAACTGCAAGATCTTATAAGAGAAATAAGCCATCCTGCTTAGCACTATCATGCCTTCCTAGCAGAAGTCTCTACACCAGCACTATCTGATAGAACTTTCCATGTTTATGGAGATGATCTGTATTAGCACTGACCAATATAAAAAACCCTGGCTACACATGGCTAGTGAGCACTTGAAATGTGGCCAGTGTTACTGGGGAACTGAATTTTAATTTTACTGAAGTTTAATTAATTTAAATTTAAATAGCCACATGTGGCTAGGGGCTACCCCATTGGACAGCATAGTTCTATACAATATCAGATTTTTACTAAAGTCGGTAACAGTAAGAGCACTCACAAAAGGGTTCTTTTTGGCAGGCATCACATCTATGTAACTCAGCCTGACTTCCAATGGTCAGTAAACATTGTAGTGTATATTAAAACTAAAGATGTATTTTTGAAATTTATATTAACACATCATTTTCTGCATATAATTTTATCATATAAATTTATTACCTCTGAACACAAACTGATCAAAGTGGAATTTTTTGTTTCTACAGTCTTGCTATTTATTTATGGTGTGAATTTCTATTCACTTTGACATTCTACAGGTGTTGCACTACAATATGCTATAGTGTTACACTGTGTCAAGAATCAGAATCAGAACTTCACAATTAGAAGAGCTGTTAGACACATTTAATCCAATCCCCAAACTGGTTAAGCAATCTTTTATCCTACACCCAACTCTGCCCTAAAAGTTCACTCACTGGTTCCTTTAAAATAATCTTCTTGTGAATGGGATAAAACATCATGGACTTGAAGAACAGAAAGCTAGCCTGAATCCCTGTTGCCACCAGTAACTATGTGATCTTGGGTAAGTTACTTACCCTGCGATTCTCTGAAATGGGGTAAGGGCCCCTCCTTAGCCTTCTCCTTTCTACACTATCTATTTCTAATGTAAATCAGTTTTAATTTTGATTTCACTTATCAGATCATCTATCAGAGTACCAAAGTCACATGATTCCGAGAATATTTGGTATATATGCGTGTGTTTCATTTCACCAGCCATTGGCTTTCCCAAAACTATCTAGAACATGCACTCAAGTTTGCTGTGGCATGCAGGAAACTTTGACCACTCAGAGTTAAAAAGAAACAAAAATATACTAGGGACTTCCTAATTCCTAATCCATTCACCCGTACATTAGGAAGCAATGCTAGCCAGTCTCTCAGAATACCCTACCTGTTTTATTCGGAACTGCTTGCAGATTTTAGCATTTTCAGCATGTACTGATTTTGCCTGCCAGTCATATCTTTTGGAAATCTTTTTCTTAAGGTTCACATAGCTTTCATTCTCCACTATAACTGGTGCAGGACCTTCATCCTCATCTGTCTCCTCCTCAGGTTCTGATTCTTTTTCAACTTGAAGGGGATAAAAGGAAACATTTTCGATATGGAGCCCTTTCTTTAGCAAAGGAGGAAAGTCACTATCTAATAAAGTAACAACAAAATTATTTAAGATGGAGAAAAAACTTAAAAGCTTGAATAAGCACATTTCAAACAACTACTACTGCCAAATAACTTAAAATGCATCTTCAAATGAATTTAATCAAGTACAAGTGGCTGTTACTAAACCAAATTAAAAACAAAGAAGAAAAATATCATGGCACACCTTGTTAATTCCATAGATCTTTACATTCAAGGAATTAACTGAAAGTTTCAACTATTTGCAGGTGTTCCTAAAATCTCATGATATAAAACAATCCAGATACCTCTCACATGATAAATCAATAAACAAAATATGGCATGTTCATATAATGGAATATTATTTGGCAATAAAATGAAGTACTGATACACCCTACAATATGAATGAGCCTTGAAAACATGATGCTAAGTGAAAGAAGCCAATCACAAAAGCTGCGTAGTGTATGATTCCATTTCTATCAAGTGTACAGAATAGGCAAATGCATAGAGACAGAATGTAGGTTCATGGTTTTCAAGGGTTGAAGGAAGGAAGAAATAAGGACTCATCACTAATAAGCTAAGTATGGGGTTTCTTTTAGGGTTAACAATGTTCTGGAATTAGACAGTGGTCACAGTTGCACAACTCTGTGAGTATACTAAAAACCCACTGAATGGGGGGGCGCCTGGGTGGCTCAGTGGGTTAAAGCCTCTGCCTTCGGCTCAGGTCATGATCCCAGGTTCCTGGGATCGAGCCCCACATCGGGCTCTCTGCTCCGCGGGGAGCCTGCTTCCTACTCTCTCTCTCTGCTTGCCTCTCTGCCTACTTGTGATCTCTGTCTGTCAAAAAAAATTAAAAAAATTAAAAAACAAATTAAAAACAAACACTGAATGGTACACTTTGAAATTAAGGGTGAATTTTATGGTAGGTAAATTTTATCTCAATAAAGCTGTTACTTAAAAAAGTCCATGCCACACCATTTGTCATTGCTCAAGGAATATATCTGAATCCCACACACTAAAAGCTGCCGTTTGGGAACAAGTGGCTAGTGAGTGAACCTAGCCATCTGTCCACCATCCCCATCTCAATGCAATTTCATTGTTCTCTACTTATTGATGTTTACCTAAGAACTCTTGTGAAATAATAAAAACTTACTTTTCTCAAAGAAAGATGGCAGCAAATAAGAGAGAATTCTTTGCTGAACTTCGAACATGGAGTTTGTGGTATAAGAATCGGTACAGCAAATCTGGATTTCAATAAAGCCAGAAGATTGCACAAACATTTCTTTGAGGATTTAGGGATTCATAAAGTAGCCCTATGCTAATGAACTTTGGGGGACTAGGGTACTATAGAAAGAGAAATATCTCTAAAAACTCATTTGAGAGTCATTCCATATAAAGCATCAGAAGTAAACATGTGAAACCAAATGAATTAAATGGAACAGTTTTTCTAGGAAGATGCTCTAGTTCTTCCAGCTCCCAATTGCTTGAATAAACTTATACAACGCTACAAACCTTCAATGCAGAGAGCCCAATCATGGTGACAAAACTGGGACTTACAATTAAAGTCAGGCCACAGTTCAGGGGATTCTCATTCCCTTTTGCCCATGGACTAAGGAGAATGACTTGCCTAAGATCACCAGGAGATCCGAGCACAGCCCTCGGAAACGCTGACTTCCTCAGTCCACCATTCTGAACTCCCCCTCCACAAGGCCCTCCATGCAATCAAGGCCTTACATACCTTCGGGAATTTGATTTGAAGCAAAGGAATTATTTGGAATCACTGGTTTACGACAGACAGGATTATTTATTCTGGTCCCAGAGGATACTGGCAGAAAGTTCACAGGAGGGACACTGTACTTGTGATGGGTATTTGTCAGTAAATTGACTATTTCTGATTCTTCCTCTAAAAGGGTTATCAAAGAATACACAACAGGTTCTGAAGTTTCTGCAAATGTCAAGGCCTTGCCATAAAGGAATTCAGAAATATGTAAACGACAAGCCAGAGGTAGATTCTCATTGGTGGAATAAAATGCCACAAGAGGAGCTTGGTAAGGGTATTTGTGGTCTTTAGAAAATCGAATTTCGAGTTCATATAAAAAAGAGGCATCTTCGTGGGCATTAAGATGAGAATCATCTACAATTCTTTCCGCTCTTCCGACAATCTGATTTGGGGGCACTTCATGTTTGAATTTGCATCTTGATCCAAATTTACAATTTCCTTTGAGGTAAAATTTACAGACTTCAAGTGAAGCATCCTGTGTATTTTTGGTACTTTCCCTTTGCTTGGATTTGCAGAATTTACTCGTCAAGTACTCCAGTTCTAATCCAATGGTCCAGACTCGGTTCTGAATTCTTTCTATAAATTTCTCTCCACAGATGGACTTGAGAGCAAATGCCTCTTCCTGCCGCTGTTCCACACACTCATCCAAGCTGACATGGGCAACTGCCTCCGAGCTCTTCATCTTCTCCCCAAATGTCTCTGAAAAACACTGTGTGAGCAGATGTTCTAGTGATGCCCCGACATCTCCATCACAGAGCCTCAGGGCTGCCTGGCAGCGGTCAGTGTCGAAGCCGTACCTACCAAGTGTGAAACGTGACGAAAAATATTAAGTAGTAGCAAGTCACAGAAGTGAAATTCATTTATACATGTTTGTGTGCAGTTATAACCATATATAGGTAGGACCTGTATTTTGAAAAAGTATCTCTGGTAATACTCCCTAATCACCTTGTTCTGAAAGAGAGGATATTAGACATGTCATCAGGCACTGTCACAACCCACACACTGGGAAAATACTCCGGAGGGGTAGTTGGGTTTATAGTATGATTTTAATCTCTTCAGTTCTCCCCTAATTCCCATCAATGTTGAAAGCAATCACCTGGAAAGCTTCTGCACTGCAAATGTTGAGACGGTAAACTCTGGACTATGAGGCTCCACTAGGCCTGAGCCAGCATATTCCAAAGGGTCACAGTCAGGAACGAGGGAAGCTTCTCGTCCAGCAGACCAGTACTGTTCATCATCACACTCCGGCTCATCATCTTCCTCCTCTCCAGAAATGCCTCTTCTGACAACGGTAATATTTTTTACATTAGATACTAATTTCTATGTACTTCAAAGAATAATTAAGAAAGAGTCCAAGAATTTAGTTCAAGGAGTCAAAGGACCTAGGATCCTAACTATTCTTTTTCTTTCTTTTTTTTTTTTTTTAGGATTCTAACTATTCTTTAGTCACTGATTTAAACTTTTATTCATCTATTCATTTATATCCTGGCAATTAATATTCACCAGGCATTTATGACATGCCAGGTACTATGTTAAGGGTTTTATATGGTCTGTCTCTTTAAAAGTCTTCTCACTAATCTGATACTATTGGAATCTCCATTTTTCAGATGATCAACTAAAACTTAGAGAGGATTAGTAATCGCCAAAGGTTATACAGTAAAGAACAAGTAGAGATTTTTAACCAAGGCAGTCTGACCCCAGAGCCTATATTCTTAACCACAGAAGCCCTGGCTATTCTCTCTCCTCGTTCATAAAAACCATTCCTCATTTTTTGCTTGGCTGCATAACCACCCTTCCTAAATCTAAGGCAGATAAAGAGATTTGTGGATAAGCTGGAGATGGAGCTGTTCACCACTGACCACCCATTAATTGTGGCGAATGCGACGAACTGACTTCTTTGACTGAAATCACAAAGCAAAACAGTCAAAGAGTCAAAGCTGTTTCTCTTCGGCAGATGGTTATGAGAAAGTGTACCCCTAAGCCTTCATCTCATCAGCTCAGTATCTGCTCCTACAACAACACCACTGCTTGTTCACTCCAAGGTTTTATTCCGAAGCCTGTCAATAAAGCAATTACTGAGTCTGTTTCAGCATTGTCCTCGGAAAAAAAGATGAAAAGGCAATTTGTACTGCTCGCAGATACTGCAATACCAACTCACTCCGAAACTGTTGCTGAATAGTTATTCTTGTATTTCTCTCAGCTCACTTCCAACTAATTACATCGTCACCATAGGATCAGTATTGAAAAGTCGTCCCAAAGACACGTGGGACCTGCCCACTGCCAACACAGCTTCCTTCACATACGAATTTACTCAAATAAAATGATTTACTCAGATCCAGCGTCTGCGTCTTGCTCCTGCAGGTCCCGGAGAAGAGCTTTCACTTTCTCCTGGTTCTCAGAAGTCATGTGCAGGGTCTGAAGGGGTACTTTGGCTTCGGGCTTCCATCTGGGGCGAGCCTCTCCTTTTCTTACGCTACTGTTGCTAGGTCTGCAAAGGACACATTGACTTGGGACCAGAACTGTGACACTCTCTCCCACAGGCCCCAAATATATACAGCATGAACTGGACTGTCAACTACCTTACAAATGATAACAATGAATGTGAAGAATTCCTTGTTTTCCACAGTACTTACCAGACTTCATTATCTTGCTGCTGCTGCTGGAAAAAAACCTGATTAGATACTTAATCATTAAATCTGGCTTCATTAACTCAAGAATCCTTTGGAAAAACTAATACTAGGATGACTCCTGCTGGAATAGCGGACTTTCAAAAAAAAAAAATGTGTTACACACAAATATTCATTCTATTTTGGGTACCCAATCTGAAAACAATGAAGGGTCTCATCTTACTTGTGAATATTAGGCCTGCTTCTGAAATATTTACCTAAATTATCATTATTTCCTAATTTAAAAAAATAATAATAAATACATGTTCACTGGAGAAAAGTAGAAAACAGAAGTCATTCTAATTCACATCAATTATTTTCACATTTATAAATAAAACTATACAGTATAATATAATCTTTTATATTTGCTTTATTTCCTTATCAAAATTAAACTGGTATTTCTCTAAGATTAAATATTCTCTTACAATGTATTTTTTGTCGTTGTTGTTGGTTGTGGTGGTGGTTTTTTTTTTTTTTTTAAAACAGAGAGAGATCACAAGTAGGCAGAGAGTCGGGCAGGCGGATAGGAGGGAGCAGGCTTCCTGCCAAGCAGCAAGCCTGTTGTGGGGCTCAATCCCAGGACCCTGAGATCACGACCTGAGCCGAAGGCAGAGGCTTAACCTACTGAGCCACCCAGGCACCCTCCTACAATGTATTTTTAATGGGTACATATAGATGGAGATGCACTGGAATTTACTTCACTCATCTTTCATTGTAAGATTTTAGATTTTTTTTTAGAGACTCTTTTTAATATTTAAAACAATAATAAATTCTAAAGTTTAACATTATTCCCTAAATTTCTTTTTTTCGTTTGGCATGTTTCATTATAAATTTTCACAAATCTAGGAAATGGAAGAAACTTTTTATGTTTAAAATCTCAATTCACAATATTAAGACTTTGAAAAGAACCATATATTTAAACTTGCAACACTGGATAGGAAAGGAGAAAATATAATCGATTATGGTTTTAGCCACTTAGTCATAGTTTCTGAAAAGAAATGTTGCCCCAAGTCTATCATTTCTTCTAAAATTTTTTTCTTTATTTTAAAGTAGGCTCCACGCCCACTGTGATCCTAAAGTCAATGCCTCTATTTGTACACTGTATCCCAATCACTTCAATCTCCTCAAGGAAAGAATCCCAGCACTTGTATTTCCCTCTACATCGTCAGTTCTTCATTCCTTTTAGAGCAGTCCCATCAGCACACACACACATCCTGTGTAATTCTACCATCTTAAAAAAACCAAACCAAATTCTCCCCCTCAAACTATTGTCTTATCTCTTCTCCCTCCTCTGCCCGTTATGGTAAAACTCCTCAAAAGGGTTATCTAAATCATTGTCTTGGTCTCCATTTTCTTTCCTCTTCTCTCTGACACACACTAAAATCAGGGCTTCTCCTCACCAACCGTATCAAACAGCTCTTGTCAAGGTTACCTATGCTATAGATATATAACTCAGTGAGGCCTAAAACCAAAATTATAAGGAGAAAAATCAAACACTACACTAAGAAAATCTTGCCTTATCCTACCACCCATCAAGAGTCTTGAACACCATTGTTACTGAAGCTAAGGTGCAGACATTCACCAGCTGAGGCCTTGGAGTAAAGCTGTGAGAAAAGACCAAAATGACACCACAGAGAAGAGATCCTGTCAGCTCATTTTCTGCTAGGCATATAACTGTCATGCCACCTACAGAAACAGTGTAAGATCTGGTTTGGGATTCACAGAAAAGGGAGATATCAATTAAAAACGGAAATTACCTGATTCTTAGGAAATGGCAGGTGAGGGACATCTGGATTATAAACCTTTCCATGTATAAGATAATTTTCTTAGTTAATCTTACCCTGGTGGCCTGCATAACTGCAGTCCTCAATAAAACAGGAGTCTCCAATAATCCTGAATTCAAATGAATAAACACGATATAAGAATTTCCAGCCCATTCCATTGGTTCAAGAAATTCCTGGCGGCCTTTACATGTGTTCTCCAGCAGTCTTGGGTCATAACTAGATTATATAGCACCTTTGTGGGAATGAAAAAAATGTTGCATCTTCTAGGCCTGCTTAGGGGAAGTGATCATTCCTATGGGGCAGAGGGAGAGCAAATGGGTAAAGGAAATAGAAGGGGACAAACTTAGTAATAAGACGAGTGTGTTCTGGAGATGTAGTGTACAACACAGTAACCACAGTTAAATATGATGTTTTATATATTTGAATGTGGTGAGACAGTTCTTAGAAGTTCGCTCATATGTAAAATTTAAGAAACAAAAACAAAGAACAAAGGAAAACAAAAAAAGACAAGCAGAAAAGCAGACTCTTAAATACACGGAACCAACTGGTGGCTGCCAGAGGGGAGGAGGGTGCTCATGGATGGGTGAACAAGTGATGGGATGCCGAGGGCACTGATCTTCATGAGCACTGAGTAACATACAGAATTGTCGAACAATTATACTATGTGACTGGAACTACTGAAAGACTGTATATTAATTAGACTTGAATAAAGAAAAAGTTCACACCAAAAATAAACAAAGAAACCATAATTATGTAAGGCAATGGATGTGCAACTGAAGAAATAACAAAGGTTACCTATGCTACCCACACCGCCAAATCCAGAGGCCAGCTGTGAGTGCACATCTCTTTTGAGCTCTCACAAGCACTCCTTCACGACAAGTATGCTCTTTATGGATCCCATCCTATCCAACTGGATAATCCCCTTCAGAGAAGCTTTATTTCCCGATTCCAGAAACCAAACTCTCCTGGGTTTCCTCTTACTCCACTGGCAACTCCCCTATCCCCTTTGACAGATTCTCCTAATCTCTCTCAGCTCTAAAGCCTAGAGTAGCCCAGGGCTCAAGGTTGGGACCTCTTCTCTATCTATATAGTCTATCTCATCCAATGTCACAGTTTTAAATTGCATTTAGAGGACTCATACATTAACTTCTCTAGCTTAGATCTTTTCCTTGAACTCCAGATTTAGATGTAAATTGTCTACAGACAGTACATACAGAATACTGAGTCAGGGCTACTGAGTATAGTTGTGCAGACTGAACACTGTGCAAAGGCTCCTGGTGGGGGTAGGAGGAGGATGAGGGAGGATGGGACAGCAAGTGTTCAAATCCAGTCCATGTTAGCTTACAAGCCAAGCTTCTGGGGCTATACCTGCCCAAAGAAAGGGGCACCATTTTCTAATTCACATAAAGGCATACAATGAATAGTAGCAACTCTGGCAGGAGGGACTGATGTCATACACCTTTGCCTCAAGGCTGACAATGGCTTCCTATCTTTCTCAAAGCAAAAGCCAAAATCCTTACAAAGGCCACTAAGGTCCTACACAGTGTTAGCCTCTTGGATCTAACCGCCTATTACTCTCCTCTTTACCCATCCACTCTGGCCACATGCTTCCCTGCCACTCCTTAAACCTTCCAAGCACACTCCTGGCTGAGGGGCTTTGTACGTGGTGTTCCCGCTGCCTTGAATGTTCTCCCTTCAGGTAGCTTCATAGCTCTCTCCTTCATTTCCTTCTCATCCCTACTTAAAGGACATGTTAGTAGAAAAGCCTTCCCTGATCACTCTACATAAAACAGCAACCACTTAAAAATAACAGCAGCTTTTTTGGTATTTTCTACCTCTTTGGTATTTTTCTCCAGGGCACTTTCTACCTGGCATATTATATATCATTTATAGTCTTTATACCTCAAACTTGCTTCGATGAAGACAAGAACACTATCTTATTCATTGCTCTAATTCTAGTCCCTAAAACAGTGTGGGGTGCATAGTAGGTGCTCAGTACACACTTGCAGCATGAATGGATGCCTAAGGCTATAAGAACCCCCAGTTACAATGTTTATGTTTTCAAAAAGAAGGGAGCTGCATCTAACTCAGAAGTTAGGCTCTTAAGTCAGCAGGTAAAGTGAAAATATACCTTAAAATTCCCCTAGAAATTTCCTAGATTCCTTTAAAAAAAGGGTCAAGTTTTGAATGATATATTAGCTCTCAGTATGTCCGAAATGATCATTTTTCTTTTAGAACAAAAAAAATTTGTAGACTCTCTTGTTGAATATTAGATGAAGTTCTTGGTTTTTTATATATATATATGGACTATGTATAAAAATATGTATTTAAGCCTTAAAATCACACACTCAGTGCATCAAGTGGCTTCAACTACAAAAAGCACCTGGAAACTGAGACTGATGGAGGGAACTGTAATTCTTCCATGTTTTGCTCACTGTGGGGCCCAGATTCATTCAGTGGCAAGTTTAAACTATTTAAATGCTATCTGTTTTTCTTTTTTTTTTTTCCTGAGTGCAAATACTTATATTCATTTAAGTTAAAAGCATGTTTGATGCAGTTAAGCTCTAGCATTCACCTATATTCCTTTCTAATTAATATTTAGTTCAGAGTTATTTCCACAAAAGAGAGAGAGAGAGAGTGTGTGCCTGTAGCTTTAAAGAAACCTTTCCATCTCCAAAAATTCCGTGGACAGCTTGCAGACAGTGAGAATTCTCTATCTATGCTATACAGCCTGCAGCAATAAAACCTATACTTTTACTAAATATTCATTAGAATTATCAGAATCTATTCATATTTGAAAGTTGAAGACGAAAGAAGCCTGGGTATGACTCTCTCACGGGTTATCACACGAAGCACCAGTGAAGATGTGGCTGATATGTCTGGGAAAGAGATATCTCATCAACTAAAAAGACAGAGAGGACCAACAAGTTGCATTCGGGGACTTTCAAACTACAATATGTAAGAAATAGTCAAAATAATTTTCACCACTTTTGCCATTTCCAATATTTGCTTTTCTGGTAACATGAGTTATAGCAACAGCATTATATTTGATTCACAGTGGCATGAAAGTTAAGTTAAACTCAGATTTCGACCTTCCAAAAAAAGCCATTAGGTGGCTGTTTTTGGAAGCCTCTAGAAAAGGTTATAGAGTGGGAGACTGCAAGGTTTTAAAACAAGAGCTACAATTCACTTGACCAGAATTACTTGGCATTTCTCCCCCTTCTCTTAGCTCTCCGCTGTCCCATAGGTCAGGAACTGATACTGTTTCTATACTTAAATATTAAAAAAGCATAATGACCTGGATGAGCGCCTTGATTCACTGAAGATACAAAAGTCATCGCCATCATCCCAAATTCTACTCGAGGCCTTCCGACTGCCGGCGCTGCCACCACCACCGCCACCGCTGCCCCCATGCGATTTATTGGTGTGACTCCTGCCTCCTCTGGCTCCTCTCGACGACCCTTTTCCACTTCCTTTGCCTGGCTTGCCTTTTCTTCTTACTGAAGAACTCATTGTCACCTGCAAGAGAGAAATTAATACACACATCATAAAACTAGACAAGTATGACAATCCTTTGTCACAGTTATGGACAGAGCCCATTACAAAGAAATAAGGAAATGCATGTTTTTGAAAAGGGTCAGTCTAGGGGAAGCATAGATAAACTGTTTTAACAAAAGCTTTACAAGCACATCCCTCTGGGGATTAATATTTATTCATTTTCTCCAACACAGATTTCTTAACCAGGGATATGTATCAGAAATACCTAGAGAAGTTTCAAAACACACATGTTTAAGCCCCAGTCCTAGATCCCGATTTGGTGAGATTTGGTATACGGTTTAAAAAACTCTAGTTGAAAAGAGATGTTCTTCATGTATTTACTATGTGATTTGATAAACAAAATTTTAATTTACATATACACTTTCAGAAACACAGACCTTGTTCAGAGATTTTGCCTGGGTAGAATGAAAGTATAGAGCTTTTGCATGCAAATTAAGCTAAGTTGTTAACCAGCTTAAAATACAATACTATAACTATAAGATGCTTTATGTAAGCCTCATGGAAACTACAAAGCAAAAATCTACAGTACGTATACAAAAGAGAAAGGAATCAAAGCATACCACTAGAGAAAACTATCAACTCACAAAGACAGCAAGAGAGGAAGAAGGAGCAAAGGATCTATAAAACACCTAAGAAACGATAAACAAAATGTCAGTATTAAGCCCTTACCTATTGGTAACTACCTTAAATGTAAAGAGATTAATTTCTCCAAGCAAAAGACACAAAATGGCCGAAGAGATGAAAAAATAAGACCCAACTACATGCTGCCTACAACAGAAGTGCTTTGGCTTTAGGGACACCAACTGAAAGTGAAGGGATGGAAAAAGCTATTCCATGCAGATGGAAACCAACAGAAAGTAGGGACAACTATACTTTTATTGGGAAAGATGCACTTTAAGGCAAAAACTAACAAGGGACAAAGATGGTCATTACATAATGATAAGGGGATTAAATCAAGAGGATCCAGCAATTGTAAATATTTATGCACCCAACATCAGAACACCTAAATATATAAAGCAAAACAGATATAGACCAAAAAGAAAGCAAAAATGAGAAATTAAAATTATAAAATATAGCCAAAGCTAGATATTTATTTAATTTTATTTTTAAAAATATTTTATTTTTAAATAAAAGCAGGGGGAGGGGCAGAGGCATAGGGAGAAGTAGGCTCTCCACTGAACAAGAAGCCTGATACTGGACTCAGTCCCAGGACCCTGAGATCATGACCTGAGCTGAAGGCAGAGGCTTAACCCGCTGAGCCACCCAGGTGCCCCAACTTTGAAGATTTTATGCACAATATTTTTGTTATACATCACAACTTGGCCACCTCCGCTCCAAACAAAAGAATGAATCTTAAAGTGAGCTTATTTCTTTTGGTGATTCGTGTATGTACAGAGATTCTGTGATTCCATTTCATACTGTACCATACAGGAACACTTTGTATAAATGAATTGCTTTTGATTTTAGTATCATTAGTAGTATCATGGTCCCATCACATGCCTATTAACCTCATAAATGTGTCATTAGTTTTTGAGAAAAAATATGTAAATATGTATTGTAACATGAGAATTTCTCTCCAAAGCAGGGCTTTAAATATTTTGGAAAATTTTGATAGAGTATATCACGTGAATTCAGATTACTTCAATGCCAAGAATTATGTTTAGATAGGAAAAAAGAAGCTTGTCTTGATCTCAGATAGAAAAATAGATTGTTTTGGGTTTTATGTAGCTTTAGATTTAATTAATTTTTTGACAGAGAGAGACACAGTGAGAGAGGGAACACAAGCAGGGGGAGTGGGAGAGGAAGAAGCAGGCTTCCCGCCAAGCAGGGAGCCTGATGTAGGGCTCAATCCCAGGTACCTGTGATCATGACCTGAGCTGAAAGCAGAGGCTTAATGACTGAGCCACCCAGGTGCCCCATAGCTTTAGATTTTTTTTAAAATTTATTTATTTTCAGCGTAATAGTACTCATTGTTTTTGTACCACACCCAGTGCTCCATGCCATACGTGCCCTCTCTATTACCCTCCACCTGGTTCCCCAACCTCCCACCTGTAGCTTTAGAATTTTAAAAAGCTAGAATTTAATCTGCTTAACCAAAAGTGACTTGGGAAAAAAATTTTTTTTGGAAAAAATTTTAAAAATTCTAAATATGATAGGAAATCTCTAAAGAGCTGAGGCAAAAGATGGCTAGAACTGACACATTTTAAAACAATTATTCCAGGGATGCCTAGGTGGCTCAGTCGGTTAAGCCGCTGCCTTCAACTCAGGTCATGATGCCAGGGTCCTGGGATTGAGTTCTGCATCGGGCTCCTTCCTCAGTAGGGAGCCTACTTCTCTCTCCACCTCAGCCTGCCACTCTGCCTGCTTGTGCACTCTCTCTCTCTCTCTCTCTCTGACAAATAAATAAACAAACAAAATCTTAAAAAAAAAAACCAATTACTCTAGCTGCTATGTGAAGAATAAAGAGACTGCGGGGTGGGGTGTCAGGGGGTCGGGGTGGGGCAGGGGGCGCAGTGAAGAGAAGCCAGGATGCCAACTAGGAAATTACTGCAGTTGTTCAGGCAGAGCAAATACAGAAAAAATACAGTGCGTTGGACTAGGCTGGGAGCAGTAGAGTTGAAAAGTGGTCACAGATTCTGAATGTATTTTAAATGTAGATGAATTAGATGAAAAGTATGAGAAGGAAATGTCTACAATTACTGTGAGATTTTTTAGCTTATATCAACTGGGTAAATAGTGGTGTCATGTGCTCAGAACTGGAATACTGAGGAGGAAAAAATTGGGGAGGGTGTCACAAGTTCATTGGATCTGTTACATCTGAGATGTCAATTAGATACTCACATGGAGACATATTGAAGGTAGCTGAACAAACAAGTCTGCATTAAGGGGAAAGGTAAGATTATTTCATTTAAACCTCTAAAAATCTAGTACGGTAAAGATCATTTCCTATATTTTATAGACAGGAGACTAGAGCACAGACAATTATATGATATGTCTAATGCCACCTAATGTATAGAAGCAAAGTCTGGAGCCAGGGTTTGAAGCAATCTGTTTGACACCAAAGCCAAATTCTTTCTACTGTATCACCACACACATGTACCTTGTATCTTCAATTCTTCAATTCAAAGTTTAGTGATAAACAAGACCTCCTTTGATTTGTGCCTGGGTCTTAATTTATAAAGGGGACAACAAGGAGAGGTCAATGGCACCAAAAGAAAAGTTTAACGTTATTCACCATTTGGCCAGAAAGGAAAGAGGCATGCCATGCCATGGCAGGCCAGGCCCACAGGAGGTAGCACCCGTGTTAGTCAGGAGGCACAAAGGAGCCAGAGGAAGGCAACAGTCACAGCCTTTCTTAGGGTTTCCGCAGGAAAGCAGGGCAGAGTAAACAATTTAGGACTGGCCAGTTAAAATAATCCCAGCAGGCTTTGGGGCAGAGTTGCCTAGTTGCCTGTGACCTGGCCCTGGGTTGATTTAGGGGGAGGGAGGAATTGGCTTGGGTGCAAAAATTATGATAAAGGAGGTAGGTGGTGGGGGGTTGGTCTGCATATGAAAGGTGTGTTCACAGGTCAAGGTGAATTAGCTATCCCTAGGAAGGGCAGCTTCTTCCTGGCCAGGTAGGTCCCTGATGTGTCAAAACAGAATAAAATATGGAAAATAAAAAATGATTAATACACATTTCCAATACAAATCTCAAATCCCTTCATTTCAAGTTTCCTGACTCCATATCTCTTAGATAAGAATATCATAAGAAGCCCAACTACCTCAAATTCTTCTGTAGAAACAGTGGTACTTACACTCATAAAAACTTAGGGTCATTAAAAGCTTAACAGGAGACCAAAACAATCAGGCAAACTGAAATTCTGTAAAGTTGTACATCAGTAATTATTTATTACTTCTAGAATTCAGAAAAAGGTAAAGGATATACAAATCAGATTCGGCTCAAAAAATACCCAGTCCGGGTAAGTTTGTGTAAGTAAAATACACTAGAAATAAAGCAAGAAGATAATGTGCTTTGATTTTTAAAGAGTAGCTAGCCAACCAGACCACGCCCCAGCTAGCTTGCCTAAATAAACGAGCAACAACTTGTCTCACACCAACCCCGAAAATGTCAACTTTACAACCTCATCTGAGATCTGTTCTCAAAATGTTGAAGGAAGACTGCTGGCTGTACCAATACGACTCACCCCAGATGTTTTCAAGGGAATGAGAATCAGGTTGTATGATCTACATGGATTAAATGTCTCTATTCTATTCCACTTAGCCTGGGAAGATTCCAACTATTTTTCTTCACCGTGGACACAGGGACCTAAGTTTGGCTCGAAGAGGATCCTTTGTTTCACACCCAGAACAGGCCCCCAGGAACAGAATCACCAAACAGGGTACTGAAAACTGATCACACACCCCTCCCTTCCCAGGCAAACCTCTGACTGACCCCATACATCCAGCTCCACGCAGATACCTACACCTGGTACCTTTCTTCCAGCATATACTCAGTTCCAGACGCCGACAAGAGACAGGAAAGGAAAACCGAGCCTCTTCAATGCAACCCTTAACCCCTCTCGCAGCTGAAATCAGCTCCCTCGCCTCCAGCCCGGGTGCGGACAACCCGGGATCCTGCTAGCACAGACAGACTCACCCACCCCAGCCAACCTGCCTGGATTCCCCCCGGCCGGATGCTCCTCAGACCCTGAGCACCCCCGGAGAGTGAGGCGGTAGCAGGGTCCGCACACTGACAACCAGGGCGGCGCGCAGACCACGCACACACGCACACATCCCTTGTCTGCGGAAGGGGGAGGCCGTGGCGGGTTCGTAGCGCCGCTTCCCGGGGCGGCTGTCAGGAAGAAGCACCCGGGGCCGAAGGGATCCCGCTGGGGCTTCGGCACCCACCGCGATCTCACCTGGAGCGGCTCCGCGGCGGCCCAGCTGCGGCAGCACAACCCGCTGCCTTCCGATTGGCTCAGCGTCGGCCCCTCGCATATTCGCTTCCGGGTGAGAGGTGCCTCGTCGCCCCGGCGACCGAGTCGCGCTCCGCGCGGAGTTGGCGCTCCTTTCCCTCAATGCCGCAGAACTGGCGGCCCCGGAGGAACCGCAGAGTCAAGAAAACATTTGCGGCACACCTCTGTCAAGTGAGTGCCCCTCCTCCCAATGCCCCGAGCCAGGAAGGTCACCTCTAAGTAGAACTCGCTTTAAGCCAGAGCGTGACCACTGGTAGCGCCTGTGTGGCTGTGACTTATTTCCTGATCGTCTACACTGGGGATGACGTGGGGACACGGAGAACCCCACACCCCACCCCTGGCCTGGGAATCAGAACACCTGGATTCTAGCTGTGTTTCAGCCGTCGATTTGCTGTTGTGACATCTTGGGCAAATGACAACCTCTCCGGATTTCAGTTTCCTCTCTGGTGCCAGATGGTCTCCATGTCTTACATTCCCTCTCGCTCTAACATTACAAAGTTTCAAATGTGGAACCATTTAAGGACATTTGAAAACATTTTGTTTTTTTTGTATGATCAACTTAAGTACTGTGATTAATAAGCATTTAAAGATTGTGCCATTCATTCCCTAGACGTTCAGTTCCTACCTACAAGTACTAAGCACCTACAACTAAGTACTATGCTGGACACTAGAGTGAGAAAAAAAAACCCAACATTTGACTAATCCCCGATCCTTGACCCAGACGAGCTGGGTATTGAGATTGGAGATTTCAGCACCAAAGCGTTATTTTAACAGGGTTCTAAGTACAATAGTAGGGATCAGCCCAGGGCGCTGTGGAGACTCCTAGACAAGTCTGGGGGAGAGGGGAGATAAGAAATGCTTTGCTTAAGTGATACCGGTCTCTTTTTGTGTGTGCCTTTTTCTGGGAAAAATATGCAACTTTGTATTCCAGTTCACCAATTTACTTTTCAGTTGTATCCATTCTACTATTCAGTCACTACACTAAATAATATTATTCATTTCCTAGATTACTAATTGGTTCTTTTTCATAACCACCTATTTCGGTCTCAAGGATACTACACTCTCCCTTTCTCTCTGAGGATGTTAACAGTATTTTAAAGTCTTCTACCTATTGTGTTATATTTCCTCAAAGGGGATGAGCCTCAGTCTTTCTCAATTGACACCTAAATTAATTTTTAAGTAAAAATGTCAGTTCTCTTGCCCCGGCCATAGAGATTCTGATTCAGTAGTATAGGAACTTGCAAGCATCCCAAGTAATTCTGAGGAACGAGCCACACTTTGAGTAATATTCTGGTAGACTCTGTTGTCCCAGAAGTTAGAATTTACTTATCTTCTCTCTATATGTTTTCTTTGGTATTGGAAAAAAAATAATATCTAGTGATTTAGTCCACTAAATGTCCCAGGGCTTTGAGGCATGGATTCCCCTCAATGCTTTCTTTTGACCTGGTCTCCATTCTAATCTCATTCTGTTTAGACGACCTCACCCCTATGTCTCCCCACTATCATTTACTATCTTTATTTTCTATTCCCACCTTCTGCCAATTCCTCACTCCATTTTACCTCTGTGAGGGCATCTGTAGGTCATATAGGCTACCCAAGAGAGAGAAAAACATATAACCACACAAAAACTGGCACATGAATGTGCATAGCAATGTTTTCATAACAGCCCAAACTGGAAACAGCCCAGCTGTCCACCAGTTGATGAATGGATAAACAAACTGTTATTTCTGTACAGGGGGTTGTTATTTGGTGGCAAAAAGCATGGCTACATGCTACAACATGGATGAACCCTAAGAACATTATGCTGAGTAAATGAAGCCAATCATAAAGGGCCATTTACTGTGTGACTCCTTTATATGAAATGGCCAGACTAGACAAATCCATAGAGACAGAAAGTAGATTAGTGGTTGCCAGGGGCTGGGGCTGGGTCTGGGGTGAGGTGGGTTGGGGTAAAGAAGAGGTGGGAGTTGAAACCAGGGGAATGAAGACTAACTGCTAACATTATAAAATTAGATTCTGGTGATAGTTGCATATGTCTGAATATGCTAAAAAACATTGAATTATATACCTTTAAAGGGTAAGTTTTGTGGTATGTGAATTATATATTTACAAAGCTATTTAATAAACAAATAAGTGAAAATAGATTATCTAGACCAAGTTATTCATTTCCCCAGGGACCTATACTAGAAAATGGGAATGTCAAGTAATCATGATATGCTTGTGATCATATGAAGTGAATCAGTGTGGTTAGCTCTTAAAGCACGTTTGTTACAGGTCTTCTCATGTAAAAATATTTAAGTTTATCTGACTTTTCTTAAATCTTTTAAAACAGCTGCTGAAGTATATAAGATAAACTTTATATTTCCAAATGGAGACAAGTATGGTAAGCATACATTTCAATTACCTTTTCTACTAGACTAAAATTAAATAGCTAACAGTAAAAAAATGAGACTGTAAATTTTGTAAAACTAATATTGGGATATTAATTCCATTAAACAAAATGACACAGAAATACTAATAGATGGACAGATTTTATATTTCTTTATTTATTTTTAAAGATTTTATTTATTTATTTGACAGAGATATAGAGAGAGCACAAGAACGCAGAGTGGCAGGTAGAGGGAGAATGAGAAACAGACTCTTCACTGAGCAGGGACCCTGATGTGGGGCTCGATTCCAGGACCCTGGGATCGTGACCTGAGCAGAAGGCAGCTGCTCAACTGACTGAGCCACCCAGGTGCCCCAGATTTTAAAGTTAAACTGTGATGTTAAGTCTAGATGTTATGCCTTGGGAACCCATGTATGGGATCTGTCGGTCTTCTTGTCGGGTATGTTTTTTAATGGTTACGTGACTTAAGGGACACCTGTCTGGCTCAGTCAGAAGAGCATACGACCCTTGATCTTGGGGTCAGAAGTTCGAGCCCCATGATGGATGAAGAGATTACTTTTTTTTTTTAAAGATTTTATTTATTTATTTGACAGAGAGAGATCACAAGTAGGCAGAGAGGCAGGCAGAGAGAGAGGAGGAAGCAGGCTCCCTGTGGAGCAGAGAGCCCGATGTGGGCTGGATCCCAGGACCCTGAGATTATGACCTGAGCCGAAGGCAGTGGCTTAATCAACTGAGCCACCCAGGCGCCCCGGATGAAGAGATTACTTAAACAAATAAATAAATAAACTTAAAAACAAAAACAAGACCTTCTATGTCCATGGAGCTCCTTATCTCTGGCCTCATTGGTTTCAATGCTAGGAAGCCAAAGAGACCCATAGGGATGCAGTTGTGATTAGTCCTGAACATAAATACTTTATTACCTAGTCACACAAGGTTCCCATTCATAATGGATTGCAATATATTTCTCTCTTGTTTAGATGGTGACTGTACAAGAACATCTTCTGGAATCTTTGAGAGAAATGGAATAGGTATTCATACCACTCCTAATGGGATTGTCTATAAAGGAAGCTGGAAAGATGACAAGGTATTGTTGTTGTAATATTGATAGTGGGCAAGTAAGCCTATTGCTTAAATGATTCCTGACATTTCACCAAGAATGAAAAACACATGTGAGTAGACTATACAGTAAAAATAACTGATATGAACATAGGAGTGATATTAAAGTCATACAGGGTTTGTCATTTTTTTTTAAAGATTTTATTTATTTATTTGACAGACAGAGATCACAAGTAGGCAGAGAGGCAGGCAGGGAGAAAGGAGGAAGCAGGCTTCCTGCAGAGCAGAGAGCCTGATGTGGGGCTCAATCCTAGGACTCTGGGATCATGACCTGAGCCGAAGGCAGAGGCTTTAACCCACTGAGCCACCCAGGCGCCCCATCATTTTTTTTTTTAAGATTTTTTTTTTTTTTAAATGAGCAGGGAGCCTGATGTGGGACTCAATCCCAGGGCTCTTAAATCAGGGCCCGAGCCGAAGGGAGAGGCTTAGCCCACTGAGCCACCTAGGCACCCCTTGTCATTTTTTTTTTTAAGTTTTATTGATTTAAGTAATCTCTGCTTGGTGGCTGGGGCCTCAAACTCACCCCCCCCTCCAGCTACCCCCTCATGCTCCTCTGGCCAAGCCAGCCAGGCCTCCTGTCATCTTTATTATCATCTTTCTCATCTCCTATTCACTGAGTAAACTAAATGCATTATATAATTTACTCATCTAACCCTCATAGCATCTCACAAGGTAGGTACCACTCATGCTCCTGTTTTACAAATCAGGCTTAGGTTTCTTGCCCAGTGAGTGATGAAACCAGGTGTGGACCTAGGTGTGTCTGAATACAAATTTTTCTTCCTAACAACTTCTTTGTACTGTTTCCTGTGCTAACTAAACTGGCTATCTTTTAAGATTTTCGATATATTCAAGATATCTTGAGGACCCTATTATCATCATCCCTGACCCCATAGATGTTCAAATGCCCCAGCTCAAGAACATTAGACTTAGCGGGCTTCAGAAAGAGATGCATTTGAAGGACAATGAGAAATGGTAGATGTTGTCTTATTTTTGTGGAAATAAAGGGTGATACAGTGATAGATTAAATAATAACTAAGTAGATGATAGACATATATGTACATTTTTAAAGTATTTTAGGGAAACTGAATGTTAGTTACTGAGGTTATTTCCTTTGTTACTAACAGATGAATGGTTTTGGAAGACTTGAGCATTTTTCAGGAGCAGTATATGAAGGACACTTTAAGGACAATATGTTTCATGGATTGGGGACTTATACATTCCCAAATGGGGCAAAGTATACTGGAAACTTCAATGAAAATAGGTAGGCTTAAAATAAAAAGTCATTGTCATTCTAAAAGGTTCTTTTCAGGTATGTTTGCTTAATGTTTTATTTAGTCAATGCTATTATATTCTTTTGTAATATATTTCATTAAAATGTATTTATAATATATTTATTAAGAATTGTTTGATTAGGGGCGCCTGGGTAGCTTAGTTGGTTAAGCATCAGATTCTTAATTTCAGCTCAGGTCATGATCTCAGGGTCATGAGATTGAGCCCTGCATTGAGCTCTGAGCTGGGCATGGAGGCTGCTTATAATTCGCCCTCTCCCTCTGCCCCTCCTCCACCTCTCTCCCTCCCTCTCTGTTAAAAAGAAAAGAAAAGAAAAGAATTGTTGGTTTTTTTTTTAGGGAAAATGTTATGAAGAGAGGCTAAAACCATCATGAGCCTCCAAAAGAAAATATTCTTGTTGATAATCGATTAGACTTTTCATTTCTTTCTTCTTACCTCTCCTATTGCTATAGAACTTTTTGCCATCAGCTTGGAAATGGAAAGCTTGTCACAATTATTGAGAAAATTTAGGCCAAAAATTACTTTCACTTGAAATATCCTCATAAACTTTTTTTCCCCTTAATTTTAGAGAAAGAGACAGGGATAGGGAGAAAGGAAGAAAGAGAATCTTAAGCAGGTTCTACACCCAGCATGGAGCCTGACACCAGGCTTGACCTCACATCCTTGAGGCCATGAGCCAAAATTAAGAGTTGGATGGTTAACCAACTGAGCCACACAGATCCCCCTATCCTGATAAATTTTTCAAAAAGCAGCCTTGGGGGATAATTTCATAATTGTTTATTAGATTTTGACCTGATATATGTGTGTATTTTTACTAACCTAATTTTTCAAATGTAAGCAAAATTAGTTTCGAATTGTAGAAATGTACTCACTGTTGTCCTTTCTGGGCTTATGCTTGAAGGAAAAATAAAAATGAAATGAAACAAATGCTTAATTTTATTTATTTTTTTAAAGATTTTATTTATTTATTTGACAGGCAGAGATCACAAGTAGGCAGAGAGGCAGGCAGAGAGAGAGAGAGTGGGAAAAGCCAGCTTCCCGCCGAGCAGAGTGTCCATTGCGGGCCTCAATCCCAGGACCCTGGGATCGGACCTTGACCAAAGGCAGAGGCTTTAACCCACCGAGGCACCCAGGTGCCCCAAATGCATACTTTTAAAAGCTTAATCTTTCCACAGAACACCATCCCATGTCATCCAGAGGCTCATGTTCATTTATAAATATCCCTTTATTTCCAGAATTGAAAATGCAACCTAATTGTTAGGAAGTGGTTGATATAAATACATTTTGAGGAAGGCAGAAGAGCGTTCACCTTTTTTGACTCCCAAGTCTGTGCTGATAACACACATTTTTTCCACTGCTGTTAATGAAGGGAAAAAATCCAACCCATGGTATAAGGTCTGTTTGTTTATGTTCACATTTTCACTACTCCCAAGAGTCCAAGAAAACCCCCACATAGCACACACAGCACCTCACACATAGTTGATGGTCTATAAATATTTGTTGAATAAATGAATGAGCTAATATGGACTTTTCATTTTTTAACTGATTGTTTGGTTTTGTGTAAACTTAGTGTGTGTGATCCTAAAATCCTAGACATCAAAATTTGTATAATAACAATGTTTGTTTGGAATAGTAATGGTTTTGGTACACTATAAAAGCAGGATACTGAATTTTATTATTTTATTTTATTTTATTTTTAGGATTCTGAATTTTAAATCAAAGTTTGAAAGTGGAAAGATATAATTCTTCAGGTGTAGAGTATAATATGTTAGACAATCTTATACCTGGACTGTAAATTCTTGGTCTTGGTTAATGAACAAATTTGTTTTTCACTATTGCAGGGTGGAAGGTGAAGGACAATATACTGACATCCAGGGACTGGAATGGTGTGGTAACTTTCATTTCACTGCTGCTCCAGGCCTGAGACTAAAGCTCCACATGTAGTATATTTTGCATTAAAATTTTAATGTGGTAACTGAACTTTTTAGTTATAAGGAAAACTTCGTCACCTAAGTAACTTCATATACTACCTCTCTTTCATAATTTTGCCAATAAAACCATCTCTCAATGCCTTTTTGAACTTTATTTTCATCATCTTATAATTACTTTAAATAAATTATGTGGGAAAGCTTGGGTGGCTCAATTGAGTGTCCAGCTCTTGATTTTGGCTCAGGTCATGGTCTCAGGGTCATGAGATTGAGTCCAGCATCTGGTCTGCTCTAGGTGTGGAGCCTGCTTAAGACTCTCTCTCCCCCTTTGCTTCTCCTCCTGCTCTCATGCATGCAAGCACACACTCTCTCTCTCTTTCAAAGAAGGAAAGAAAGAAAGAAATCTTTTAAAAAAATAAAATAAAATATGTGATTCATTTTAATAAACATAGCAGAACTATCTAAATCTTTTTTTTTAAGATTGTATTTATTTATTTGACAGAGACACAGCAAGAGGAGAACACAAGCAGAGGGAATAGGAGAGGGAGAAGCAGGCTTTCTGCCAAGCAGGGAGCCCGATGCGGGGCTTGATCCCAGGACCCCGGGATCATGACCTGAGCCGAAGACAGACGCTTAACGACTGAGCCACCCAGGTGCCCCAGAACTATCTAAATCTTGGCAAAGTAAACTTCCAATCCTGTGCCTGAGTTTTGTCTTCTTTAAAAAGCATATCTGTGTGTTAAAAAAAAATTAAAAATAAATAAAAAAATAAAAAGCATATCTGTATGTTAAAGGGATCTATCAAGGAAATGAAAAGAATCTACAGAAAGGGAGAAAATATTTACCAATAATTTATCTGATACAGATTTAGATTCCAGAGTATATAAAGAACTCATATTTAAATACATATAAATAAAAATACAACCCAATTAAAAATGAGCAAAGGATTTGAATAGACATGTCTTCAAAGAAGATATGCAAATGTCTAATAAGCAAATGAAATCATTACTCTTTAGGAAAATGCAAATTAAACCTACAATAAGATAGGACTTCACAATCACTCAGATGGCTATATTAAAACAGACAGACAATAACAAAGCTTGGCAATGATGGGGAGAAATTGGAAACTGCCAACAGTTCTAGTGGGAATATAAAATGGTACAGCTGCTATTGAACAATTTTCAAAATGTTAGACATACAGTTACAGTATGACCCAGTAATTCCTAACTATGTCCCCCAAATAAATAGACCTGTATAGGAAGCATTATTCATAACAGTTCAAGATCAGAAACAACCCAAATGTCCATCAGCTGATGAATGGATAAACCAAATGTGGTATATATCCATATAAAGGGATATTTTCAGCCATAAAAAGGAATGAAATACTGACACGTGCTACAACATGAATGAACTTTGAAAATATATTAAGTGAAAGAAGCCAGTCACAAAAGGCCACATATTGTGTGGCCTTTGTGTGAAACATCCAGAATAGGCAAGTCCATAGAGATAGGGAGTACATGAATGGTTGCCATGGGAGGAAGGAACTGGGAGGCATGGGGTTTCTTTCTGGAGTGATGGAAATATTCTAGAATTAGTGCTGATGGTCGCACAACCTCATGAACACTAAAAACATTGACTTGTTCACAAAGGGCAATTTTCGTGTGTACTATGTGAATTATATTACAATTTTTCAAAAAGTAGATCTATGTGTCCTCATGTATTCTATGTCAAGGAAGATTTTTTACCTTCTAGATAATACAATTTAAAAATTACCAGAAGAGTACATGACAGCTACATATTAAAAATTACAATAAAGACCTGAGTGTTTGCTGAAACGATGTTTTCTGAAAATGACCAAAAAAAAAAAAAATGCTGTAAACAGTAACTTCCATATCATATTTCTTCATTCAAAATCTTGTGGAAATTTGTACTTCTCAATATGTCATTGCTAAATTTTTAAAAATTTCTGTTGTACTACTATAAATCTGGGTTGAAATGTCTCTTAAAATATAAGTAAAAATTGTATTTTTGTTAGTTTCCCATAACCATAGATTATGTATTTGATTTCAAAATACCCTATTTCTAACTGTTCAGAGATAAATTTTTAAAATTAGACACTTTTGGATTTGTTGGTTAGCACTAATTGGTATGTTTTAGGAGTAAATACTATTATACTGGAATTTATACAAATTAAGACAAAGTGAGAGGATGTTTTCAGGAAAGGACTTATAATGCAATTTCAAAACTTCTGGAAAATATAGAAAAATACCTGTTTTATGGCAAACTAAATTTTCCCCGATATTTTTCTTTAAAGTACTTAAGGTAACAAGATAAATATTTTGTTTTAAAAGTCGTTAGCTTTTTATTGATATAGAAATAACTTTTTAATGCTCAAGTTCCCAGTATTCTAAGATAAAAAACTCATTCCTTTTTAACAGCTTTCTTTTACTCCTTGAAAGTAAATCCAGTTCAGTTGATTAGTTGATGCTGGAATTTGACCTGAAGCTTATATAATTAGAAGAGACACTAGTTTTCCTCATTTAAAAGCCTAGTTAGCATATGACAATCTCGTTTCCGGGGAAGTCAAACCTCTCCTGCTTTTTTTTTTTTATATAACCTTTAAATTAATTTAGAATCCAGATAAGCCTTGATCTGAGGATGATATAACCACAGCAAGCAACATGGGGTAAGTGTGTGCTTTTATGTGCTTTGAAAGGCATTGACAGGGGAAATATTTTCATAAAAGAAGAAATCCCATATATCCTTACTAATTTAGATTCAAACCATGCCGACATTTATTTAAAGAAATTTAAATATTCATTTAAAGAAATAACTATTTAAAAGTTATAAAATTTATAAAATTTTCATTTATTTTCTTGCTTAATTTTTAAATTATGTCATAATCTGCCTTTGCACGTTGTCAACTAATGAAATGTTTGGGGACTATAGAGTGTTTGATATTTATGTATTAATTTGAAGTGGAATTAATTTTGAGAGCAATCTTAAAGAAAAGGTGACAGGTTTTTTTATTTACAAGGCAGATAAATCCAACATGTATATGCCTCTTTGGGATTAAGAATAAAGAATTAAAAAGATTAGGAATGCCTTTTTAACACAAAAAAGGGACAGAGGATTCTATCAAAGTTCATTCCGCTATGTACAGAATAATGCGTGTTGATTAATTTCACAGGGACATCAGTGAAACAGTTCTGAACTCTTTGTGGGGTTTGGGGAGCATGATGAGAAGAATCGGGTTTCACTTGAAAGCTTTCTATTATTTGCTTAAGCAAGAATAGCATTCCATTATAATCAGTATTGGGATCATAAGGAGTTTTATCTGCTGAAACTAGTATTCTGAATAAAAAGACATAAGGAAGTATGTCTTTTTATTACCCTCTGTCTTTTTAAATAGCTCCTTTCAATACAAAATTGTATTTCTGGAAATGGTATAGCCATTTCATTGAAGGATTTAAAACAAATGATCAGAAATTTGTACTAGAGAGATTTTTTGACACACATTTATTCTAAACAGCTTCCCTGAATTTAATTAATATCTACATTTTTGTTATACCACGGACTCTGAAAATACCATCTAAACCAGTCTGAAACCTCAGAGGCTTTTGGAAGGAAGATGATCATACTATACTATTGTTAAATTTTAATAAAAATACAATATAAAAGTTAACAGATAAATACCTTGTACAAATTTCATATAATTTGGTTGATTTGATTTGGGACAGAACTGATGAGACTCCTGGTTGCTCTTTATTCCTCCTCCTTCCTTTTCCTCTCTTTTCTGTATATAAGAGAGCATATCAACATAGCAGTAAACTCCAAACAAGAAGCAAATACAAAGTCTTCCTTTCTTCCCTCCCCTCCGGAAAAAAAAAATTGTAAAATCAATCAATGCCAGGTGATTTACAGATGGTCTGAATTTTAATCTACACCCCCAGGTTAAGAACCTTCTGATTTTGAGTTTAGGGACTGGAGTAGGAGTTGTTCAATATTTTTTCCAGGTTTTGAATTTTTATAAAATATAAGAATATTTAATAATTCCTGCTAATCTTCTCTCAGAGACAATGTTGAAAGTACCGATTCTCCCACTGACCATCTCCCAACACACACACACATTACATGAGAATGAAGCAGTTTGATCATATAATATCCATAGTTTGACAATCACATTACTGCCGCTTGTCCCCAGTGACTTGATTAATCATCTGTGCTTCCAAGAGTGCCAAAAATCACCTTGGGAATCGTGGAAGAAAAAAATCCTCATTATTTGTAAGGTGCTTTCTGGTGCCCCAAATAAGATGAACCAAACCATAAATTGCTAAACTTTACAAAGGACACTCTTCTGATTATTTTGTTTTCTGCTCCTGCCCTTATTGAGAAAAGAGCTTAGTAGGTATTAACACCCATTTAAGTCAGCCTAAAATAGAAAAATAAAAAGAGAAAGTGGCATGCTCAATTTTTTTCATTTGAGGAAGGCTCTAGAATTTATCTCCTGAAGTAGGAGTAGGAGTAGGAAGTAGCTTTTTAAGATTTTTTTTGGACAAGGGTTACTTATCTCAAAGCTATTTGAGAATAAAATGACCTTACATGGGTCTGTGCCAGCTCTTTCCATTTTTCCTTAGGCCATGCTGGCATGATTTTAGTGAGCAAGGAAGAGGAACATAATAGAAAATTCTTATGCTCTCTAGAAAGCTTCCTCCTTCTCTTAAATTTTCACTGGATTCCTTACGGAGTATGAGGGTGGGTGGGATGGGTAGAGATGGCGTATTTGGGTGGTAAAGGGATAACTGGGGAGAAGTGCAAGAACCTTACTGTGTCAGGTGCCCTGACACCTGCTATTTATTGCCATACCTGGGCAGAGGATGAACCGTGGGAAAGAAGGGATGGTTGCATTTCTTTGCTAAGATACTTTTCTTTCATTCTTTTTTAAAGATTTATTTATTTTAGAGAGAGAGAGAGAGAGAGAGAATGTGCCTGAGGGGCAGAAGGAGAGGGAGAGAGAATCTCAAGCAGACTCCTCACTGAGCGCAGAGCTGCACTTGGGGCTGGATCTCATGACCCCGAGATCATGACCTGAGCCGAAACCAAGAGTCAGCTGCTTAACTGACTGTACCCCCAGGAGCCCCACTAAGATACTTTTCACTACCCTTTCCCCATCAGCCGGTTATTCTGTGTACTCCCACCTGACATTTGAGGATTAAAAAAAGTTAAGGCTCTTTGGGACGCCTGGGTGGCTCAGTCTGTTAAGCCACTGCCTTTGGCTCAGGTCGTGATCCCAGGGTCCTGGGTTCGAGTCCTGCATCAGGCTCCTGGCTTGGCAGGAAGCCTGCTTCTCTCTCTGCCTATGCCTGCTTGTGCGCTTGTGCTCACTCTCTCTCTCTCTTTGACAAATAAATAAATAAAAATCTTTTAAAAAAGTTAAGGCTCTGCTAAAACTGCAGAGCTGGTAAGTTCACAGCATATTCACCCTCCTTTTAGTTTTGCCAGTTCAAATAAGTGTAATTTAAAAAATTCCTTAAGGGCTATATTCTTCACTTCTGAATCTGATCATTACAATCCAAATCTTTTTCCTGGGCAAAGTATACATTTAGCTCAAGCAATAACCCTTGAGGCGTTGCTTCTATCTGTGTCTTTTGTCCTTTCCAGTAGTTGCTTCCCTAATTCAGACCGTCACTACCTCGTCCTTGGGTTACTGA
This sequence comes from Meles meles, assembly GCF_922984935.1. NCBI lineage: Eukaryota > Metazoa > Chordata > Mammalia > Carnivora > Mustelidae > Meles > Meles meles. The sequence goes on from NC_060080.1 coordinate 31,409,455, forward strand.
AAGTGCCCATTCACTGGCCTCTCTGCAGCGGGCTTCCCTTTGCAGGGGCCCCTAAAAGAGACATCTTCTTACTGAAGACATGTGATCTGGCTCCTCTCTTGTTTAGAACTTTCAGTGTCTTCTTATTCTCCCCTCTGCAGAGCAGGCCCCCAAGAAGATATTCATCCAAAGCCTGGGTGTCTGTCCCCAGTCAGTCAGTCTAGCTTTTCCTCCTACTCCACTCTTCATGCTCCTTAGAATCCTAGAATCCCTCAGTACACCTACGCCTTGTGACTTTCTACCTCTGTTCCTTTGCTGAGCCTCTTCTTACCATTCCTACATATTGTTCAAACCCCAGTTCAAATCCTATCTTCTCTTTTTAAAAAAGATTTCATTTATTTATTTGAGAGGGAGAGTGAGCATGAGCTGGGGAAGGGGCAGAGGGACAAGCAGACTCCCTGCTGAGCTGGGAGCCCGGAGCAGGGTCTGATCCTAGGACCCTGGGATTCTGACCTGAATTGAAATCAGACACTTATTCAGCTGAGCCACCCAGGTGCCCCTCAAATTCTATCTTCATGGAATTTTCTGTAATCCCAATAACTGGAATTCATCTTTTTTCCTCTGAAATTTTTAGGAACTTTATATTTTTCTGATTGCATTTTTTATAATCCATCACATGCTACAGTTACTCATGTGTCTTCTTGAAGGAGGAATGATCTCACCTTTCTATTTTTCCCAGCACCTGGCACAGTACTTTTTACATGGTATGTGCTTAATAAATGATTGTTCAATTGAAATGAACTGTTTTCCCTTTAATCCACAAAAAAACTTGAAAACTTAATTTTAGTGAAACTTCCTTCTTTCTTCTCCAGCAGAAGGCCCCCATTTTCCAAGTTCTTATCTAAAGAGCTCAAATAAATGTATAACGTCCAAAATATGGATGTTGGAAGGGGGAAAGGTAAAGACAAGGATTGAAGTGACATTCTAGAGGCTTCTGAAGAGTGGAGAATTTTGTTATTAAGTGAAGGGACACACCGGCTTGGAGGAGAGAAAACTTTCAAGAATTAAGAATGCTTCTTGGTTCTAGACATTTTCCTAGAGGACCAGCATATTAATAAGTTTGAGTCCATCCATATATGATGGAAAACCAAAATAACAGTGGCTTAAACAAGCTAAAAGTTTCTCTCTTATGTTTGAAAAAAAAAGCTTACGGCTGCCTGGATGGCTCATTCAGTAGAGCATGTGACTCTTGATCTCAGAATTGTGAGTTCAAGCTCCGCTCTAGCCATGGAGCCTATTTTAAAAAAAGGGGGAGGGGGCGGTGCCTGGGTGGCTCAGTGGGTTAAGCCTCTGCCTTCGGCTCAGGTCATGATCTCAGGGTCCTGGGATTGAGCTCCGCATCAGGCTTTCTGCTCTGCAGGGAGCCTGCTTCCCTCTCTCTCTGCCTGCCTCGTTGCCTACTTGTGATCTCTCTCTGTGTCAAATAAATAAATAAAATCTTAAAAAAATAATATCCTCCAGGTAGGCAGTCCAGAGCTGTTAGAGCAGGTCCTTGTGTGAAGGACCCTGGTCCTTCTGTCCTGCTCTGCTGCCATCCTCAGTGCATCCCTCTTGGTCCAAAAAGGTTGCTCAGACTCCACTTATCCCATTTGTGTCCCAGCAGTGGGAAGGAAGAATAGAAAGAAAAAGATGTGTGTTCTCTTTTGAAACTTCCCAGAGATCACTCATATTTCTACTTCCACCTCAGGGGTAGGATCTATTCTTGTGGTTACACCTAGCTGTGAAGGAAAAGGGAGCATGTGGCTTATAAACTGGGTTACTAAAGGAAAAGGGACACTGGGTAGCAACGAGCAGCATCTGACAGAGCACTGCCCCTTAGATTCCTTCTGGACAAAGAGCAGCGTTATGCAAAAGAAGGAACATTTTAAGAAAAATTTTCTGTAAAGTTCAGAGGAAAAAAAAGAGCAAGCCAGGCTGGGAATAAACATAGATTCTCTTAGGATAAAGGAGGGGAATTTGACATAACGCCGAAGGAGACTCAGTAATTTGTTGATACCCCTACTGCCCACGTTCTAGCTTCTGGCCTCCCCAGCCTTCATCTCCCTTAATCCTCACTTCTGCATGTTTATTATTATTTATGCTAACTGTGCAGATCAAGAAATGGGTGCCCACAAAGATTCCGTGACTTCGCCAAACTGCCCAAGAAGCTTCAGATAATGAAATAATGAAAAATAAAACATAAAGCTCATTGAAACCTGCTATATTACACAAACAAAGCAAAACAAAGTAAAACTAAAAACCCCCATAAACTCATGGCGTATTTTCCAAATGGATTTCTACTTAATTTTGGCTGTGGATCACCTCAATTAGCCCCTACAAAAAAACCCATTATGAACCTATTTCACTTGTCACTTGAAGTAGGTGACTTCATTTAATGTGGGATATTCAGGAAAATCTCTAGATTTGTGGCTTTCATTATTTTAGGGTCAGATGAACTGCTTGCTTTGAATGTTGGTGTACTCTAGCTGATTTTAAATACATAGGAATTTGTTTTTATTAGTCCAGAGCTGTTGGATATAAATGCCCAAAGATATAAATACCAAGGTGAACGTGCCCATTCAACACCAAGTAACTTGAAAATGAAAAGACTAAAGGGAACAAGAAATTTTACTTTCTCGTTTAGAGTCTAATCAACTCTTATTGATTAGAATTTTTTTAATAGCAATCTCTTGAATGTATAATGAAAACCTTTCATTATAAAATTATTAAAGCAAAGGATGGTATAAATTACAAGGTACCTATCATTATCAATGGCATTTTTATTTCTTGTAGAACCTCTAGAAAAATCAGAAAGACTTCCCAAAACATGATGTGATGTCTACCGGTGGAGACAGGCCACAAGGTGAGTGAAAATTGCAAAGAACTTCTTTCTAGTGACCACACAGGTGAACTGAGAGCTTAGTTTAAACCAGTGTACTTAGTTTAAACCAGTACTTGCATTTCATTTATAAATTGCTTAAGAATCTTGTAATGCTTCTGTTTATTTATTTATATATATATTTTAAGATTTTATTTGAGAGACTGTGCACAAGTACAGGTGTTGGGGGGTAGAGGAAAGAAGGAAAAGCAGACTCCCTGCTGAGCAGAGACCTTGGGATCATGACCTGAGCCAAAGGCAGATGCTTAACTGACCGAACCACCCAGGTGTCCCAACCCTTCTATGTTTAAAAACAAGCAAATATATCATAGGATTCCTTATTAGTTAGCAATCAGAGCTAACAGCCACCTTATAAACTAGCCATGTTATCAGACTTTTACTGAATGTATGAATGCTTACAGTATTGAGATAATAATGAACTATATTTCACTGACTTCTATTTTGGATTGCAAACAAAACAAAACAAAACCTTAAGGACAACAAAATTTGTATTCCAATAATATTTACCGAGTCCCTACTTCATGCTGGGCTTTGTGGCATGATAACTATGTGGACTACGTAAGCATTATCCTCATTTTACAGATGAGGAAATGTAGGCTTATAAAGGGTAAGTAACATTCCCAGGGGCACAAAACTAAGTAAGTAGCAGACCTGCAATTTGAAGCTAGATGTGTCATGAACTTAAGAAGAAAGTCCTATGGTTTAAAACACTATTTTTAAGTTTCAAAATTAAAAAGCACACGTTGTAAAACCAACAAACTTGATCAAGGCAGAAGAGTAAAGAGGCTGCCTGGGCGGCTCCGTCGGTTAAGCAGCCAACTCTTGATTTAGGCTTGGGTCATGACCTCAGTGTTCTGGGATTGAGCCCCGAGTTGGGTTCCACCTCAGCAAGGACTGAGGATTCTCTCTCTCTCCCTCTCCTTCTGCCCCTCCCCCCACTTGTGTGCACACTCTCTCTCAAATAAGTAAATAAATCTTAAAAAAAAAAAAGACACAAGGGTGTAAGAAAAGTTTGAAAGCCCATCCCACCCCTACCCCATCCCTCTTTCCAAGAATAACTACTCTTAGTAGTTTGGCATAAATGTTTCCATATCTTTCCTTTCGACCAAGGTACTTTTTACTGTATCATACTTTCCTACTTACTTAAAAACAACAATGAATAACGGAGGTTGAATTTACTCTATATCTACTAATATAAATATCTAGTCTAAATAATAACTGAAATGTTCATTCAGCTAACGTTAGGCATCTACTTGTAGAGATTCAGAGTATGGAACTTACTTTCTTTTTTTTTTAAATTTTATTTATTTATTTGACAGACAGAGATCACAAGTAGGCAGAGAGGCAGGCAGAGAGAGAGAGAGAGGATGAAGCAGGCTTCCTGCAGAGCAGGGAGCCCGATGCGGGACTCGATCCCAGGACCCTGAAATCATGACCTAAGCCAAAGGCAGAGGCTTAACCCACTGAGCCACCCAGGCACCCTGGAACTTACTTTCTATTTCCTAGGACTCATGGTCTAGTACAGAGGTTCTTAATTTGGTTTTGACAGGGTAAATACGGACTCTGGTATGAGTCCGTTGTGAGGTCTGAATCTTCTCCCCACCAGAAAATGAACCTATGTAAGATTTTGCCTATCATTCAGGGGATTCATGGACACCGTGAAAGTATGTGGACCCCTGCCTCTGGTAGAAGTAAGAGTCTTAAGTTAATAATTTAACATAAATACTATAATAAAAGTGTGGACAGGATGCTATGGCACTACAAAAAAGCAAGCACTTACTTTTAGCAAGACATGTCAAGAAAGACAGGGACAAGTGATACTTGCCCAGGCTCTTGAAGGACACAAGGAGCTTGCCAGATAGCACAGGGTAAGTGAAGGATGTCCACTGAGGAACAACTCTCTAAAACCAGAGGCTAGAAAAGACAGGAATCCACAGTACTCTCTTTGTGATAGGAGAGTGACCAAAGAGAAGTTTGGAGAGCTGGGGAGAGGCCAGATCAGAAAGTAGAGGTCTGCTGTGTTAGGACATTTGAACTTTAGGAGTCACTGAAGAACTCCAATGAAGATTTTCATAGGTAGGTAAGAGAACTATAAATAATGCATGACTGAATAAATGATCATGGGAATAATAATTTAGATGGCAGGATAAGATAGAAAAAGGAGATAAGACCATTTGATTTAGACTTGCTGGAGGATCAGTGATGAAACAATATGCTATTAAAAAGACACATTGCGGGGCGCCTGGGTGGCTCAGTGGTTAAAGCCTCTGCCTTCGGCTCAGGTCATGATCCCAGGATCCTGGGATCGAGCCCCGCATGCGGTTCTCTGCCCAGCAGGGAGCCTGCTTCCATTCCTCTCTCTCTGCCTGCCTCTCTGCCTACTTGTGATCTGTGTCTGTCAAATAAATAAATAAAATCTTTAAAAAAAAAAAGACACATTGCTAAAAATGGGATGGAATCCATTGCAAGGTCATTCCTTTTGCAAAGGAAATTAGGAGAATGAAGTTTGGAGACTGTGTGCGTAAGCTAAAACTCAAAATTTGGGCAGTACGTCTGCCCCCTCACTGCAGTGAGTCCAGGCACAACCAAATTAATGTCTGTCAGGGTGTATCACTCACTCCTGGTCTGCACTCCCCCATGCCTTCTGCTGTCCTCCAGTAACTCCTGATGGATAGCTTGTTTTCCCATCAACTCTTCCACCTGCAAAGAGTAGAAAAGAGAAAGATGATAAAATCGGCCAGTTTCTCAATATTTCTACACTGAGTATATGTATTCCTTTTATAATTATTTTTGTAATTCAGGTTGCAAAGTAATGCAATTTAGAGCAAGGCTTACAAATAATGCCATATCTGGTTCATTTCTTTTTTGGGTCTTAACCTAATATACCTAGCAAAAAATCCAATTTTGTCTCGCCTCCTGCTACTTGGCAATGACTTCATAACTGAGGCAAGACTATAACGTCTCAAGGATATTTACTTGATAAATATTTATTATTCACTTAAAATTTTACTTATCAGACACTGTAGGAGTTTGAAGACTAAGCTTATCCATATATTGAATATGCAGTTTTGTATGATGTATCATAAAAATCTTTTCAAATACAAAGAGGCATTTGATCTTTGCCAAAGAGTAGTTGCTCCAAAAGATTTCTCCCATGTTTAGATAGTGAATTTTTGTTAAAATAAAATTTCTATTTTTAGGTGAAATAGTATAGATTTTTTCCAGGTTGCCTTTTTGACCTTATTAACTTAAAACAAAAATGCATCTCCTTGCCATTACTATGAATGAAGTTAAAATTATAAAACTGTAGTGTATTTAACTAGTTGATCTATTATGTATAAATGCTATGAAAGGATTTCCCCCACTGAGTTATTAAAACATCCAGCACCTCACATATTTACCTTTTTTTGGGTGAGAACATTAAGTTCTGCTTTCTTAGAAATTTTCAATTATATGGTAATATTAACTATAGTCACTATGTTATACATTAGACCCTCAGACCTTATTCATCTTATAAGTGAGAGTTTGTACCCTTTTACTTATTATTATCTGCTTTTGGGGAAAAAAATCATTAACCATCTACATCCTCTGGAATTGAATTAAATTAAACTCAAACTTGTATTGAGTACTCATGACAAAAAGTTCTCAAACTACCTCAGATGAATGTGAACAAATAATATAAATGCATTTATCTTTTAAAAGCCAAACTATTTTTACATGCCCCTTTATAAGATATCTCAGCATTTAATAATATATAATAATTTTTATGTTGCTTATTATTAAGTAAAATTGCCATATAGGGAGATGATCTATCTTTAGCCTGAGGTTTAAAGTCCAGCACTCTGGTTTGGTAAGAACCAGATGCCCAGACACTATGGCTATGAATAAGAAATTGTTCCTGCCCTAGTGGGATGGATAGTTTTGCATGGCAGTCAGACATGGGGACCACAGCCGATCACTCTCAGCGGGGAGAGATACTCATAGTATGATCTGAGAATGCAGTAGAAGAAAGGGGTTGACTAAAGATGACTTGGAGGACCGGGGATGGCTTCATAGGGAAGTGCTTGAACTGAGCTTTGAAGGATGAGAAATACTTCTTTAGGCGAGGAAAGATACTTGAGGCATAGAGAATGGGAGGAACAAAGGTACAGAAGCCATGTGTTCAGTGAAATGTACGAACTCATCTACACATCTATATCACACATACTAACTACTATAAAGGTTTATTTGAAATACTATGAAATAGAGAAACAAATCAAGTAAGTTCAACTGGTTCTGGTGTTAGCTGTTACAAGTAGCAACATTGTCCGGCCCAGGGACATGCCCGGGGCCTTGTCCAGGCAGCCTCTCCAAGGCCAGAGAAGAATGCCTGAGATTGTGATTAACAGAGCCGAGGAGTTGGTGAGAAGGGGCTCCTGGTATATAAAATTAAGGGTCAAGAGATCCGAGGCAGCTCGCAAATTTGACACTCATTCAAATGAATTTGCTGTCAATATTGAACATTTGAGTCAAGGACAAGGAGAACCCCTCAGGGAGGAGGCGTGAGAAGGGAGCCCTCCAGGGCAGTACTGGGTCACCAGCCCAGATCCAGGCAGTTTGGCTTCTGCCTTATACCACAGCACTCAGCAAAACAAACATTTTATAAGGAAACCCGACTCACCTTTCTTAGAATGCTTTTTGGTGACCTTAAGACTGCACCTGTGGGGGGTGCCTGGCTGGCTCAGTGGGGACAACGTGGGACTGTGAATCTCAGCGTTGTGAGTTCAAGCCCCACGTTGAGCATGGAGCCTAATTCTAATCTAAAAAAAAGAAAAGAAGACCACACCTAGGATGGCCCATCATCCCTACCCCCAAACACACCCACCCACCCACATACCCTCACCATGTTTATCGAATCCTTCCTTTCAATCCTTTCAAGATACTTTCCTTGAGAGAAGTCCTGACAAATACAGTTTTCTCGCTCTCCCATTCCCAGGGCTCTTGCAGTGCCTCTGATGACGGGTGCCCGCACAGCTCCGTCATCCGGCTCTAACCCTTTTTTCAGGCTTGAGAGTGTCAAGCAGGCTCCCCAGCCCACAGCTGGACCGAGGCTGCAGCTGCCCACGTGAGCTCCAGAGTCTGGCTCCCGCAGGGGTAACCGGGGCCTCTGGGCAAGCCATTTTAATATTTTAGTTCCAAACAGGAGCTTAGGACTTAGTCCAGTCACTCCACCTCTCGCCCTCATTTTCTTTATTCGTGAAGCAACAGGGTTTGGCTGGCTGATCTCTATGTAGTCCTTCTGTTCTGATTTTCTTCACCACTATATGCTTCATCTTCAGTTTGTATTGCAAGTCCTCCTGGTCAGGTTTGACTTGGTCTCTCTGAACTACAATATTGGTTCATTCGTTTATTCAACACCTATTTATTCAAACCTTTTCTAGGCTAGATCTTGTGTTAGACCTCAGGGACCGCAGAGTGAATAGAAACGGCCCTGCCCTCATAAAGTGGAGATGGTGGGCCAAGATGGTGGGGGAACAAAGAAAAAGACAGAATTGTCATCTGCTGGTAAATGAGAGGGAGAAGAAGAAAGCAGTGGAAGGCAGACAGGCAGTTGAGGCTGGGTCCTGCTCTTACACATGTGGCAGGGAAGGCCATTCTAGTAACATGACATTTAAACAGCAACCAAACGCCTTGGAATTTTTTTTTCTTTGATGTACGATTACGTAAATACTGTAAATTTGAGAAGACCCGGAAGTTGTCAGGCGATAGGAATGAAATAGGCCCCAGTGGAGGTGGGTGAGAGCTTGGGTTTCAACCTAGCTTTGCCCTGTCCCATCCTTCGGTTCCCAAGATTTTTACAAACGAGCTTATGATTGTTTACTTCACTTCTATGATTCTAAACATCCTAACATTTTAATGACTTTCAAATGTACTGCGTCTACTTACTTATTTCACTTTTGTCAATGGGAATTATGACCATTAACAATCAGTTCAAAGAGCTTTGACAGTTGAATATAGAGGAATTTACCAAGCAGGGATTTGTTTGGCATGTGAATTTTGCATCCTGATGTTGAGTACTTTTCTTTTCAACTCCACAAACCACAGCCTAGAGGCAGGACACAACCTAAAAAATGTGGGAAGGAGGTAAAGAATCAATGACCAGACTGGAAATCCTCCTTTCAAAGGGGTAGGTCTTTTTTTTTTCTCCCCGTAGATTCATCTTGCATCCACTGGTTCATTCACTGCTATCATGTGATTTGTTCTGGAGCAGGCCAGAGGCATGAGTCCCCAGGCTGACAGATGGCAGACACTGCGGGCTAAAGGCAGGTCCTGTGGATGTTAAAAGAAAAGTAGGCAAACCCCAGGCAGTGACATTGCTAAGGTGCATTCCAAAGTGGGCTAAGGATGAAAAGGATTCACTTTGCTTCTAAATCCAAAACATTAGAATCATATATATATATGTGATTATATATGTATGATTGTTTTACATATATATGTGTGTGTATACACATACACACACACACGTATAGGGCTAAGCCATTGCAGATCATCCTATTTTTAAAATTATTATTATTATTTTTTTTTTGAGAAAGGGAGAGAGAGCACCATGGGGGTTTGGGGGGTGGAGGGTGAGAGAGCGAGAGAGAGTATCTTAAGCAGGCTCCAAGCCTGATGCAGGGTCTGGCATGGGGCTCAATGTGTGGCTCAGTCCCATGACCCTAAGGATCATGACCTGAGCCAAAATCAAGAGTTGGATGCTTAAGCAACTGAGCCATCCAAGTGATCCACAAGTCATCCTACTTTTGGCTCTGTAGCTCTGAAAAGGCTCTTTAGGGCTGAGATAGAGCCTTAAATACTTTTGCTCCATTTCTCTCAGCCTGGGTTTCCTGTGGCCAAATTCTTTCTCCCTTAGTCTCTACATCCATTGACCACCTGGTAATCAGATTTTTAGGTAAGATAACATTTAACCAATTAATTATTAATAATGAATTACACCTAGTTAGCACATTAGATTATATGCTAAATCGTATTTGCAGTATTTAGGAGGTTTATCATTTTACTCAACAAGCTTTTACTGAGCTTCTACTCCATGTAAGAACAGAGAATGAGCACCAAGGATACTAAGAGGTAGAAAAAATAGCCTCTTTTCTTCTTAAGAAGTTTATAATCTGCTTAGAAAATGAGATTATTGGGCGCCTGGGTGGCTCAGTGGGTTGAGCCGCTGCCTTCGGCTCAGGTCATGATCTCAGGGTCCTGGGATCGAGTCCCACCGCTGAGCAGAGAGCCTGCTTCCCTTCCTTTCTCTCTGCCTGCCTCTCTTGTGATTTCTCTCTGTCAAATAAATAAATAAAATCTTTAAAAAATAAAGAAAATGAGATTATTTATGTAAGATAAATAACAGTAGAAAGCCATGGTTTAGGTTCCAATTGAGTTCTGCAGATATTCCAAGAAAGGAGGAGTAATTTCCTATTGGATTGAAGGAGAAAGTCCCAGAGGTCAGGAGCCTGAGTTAGACCTCGGGGAAGGAGTAAGGATTTGATAGTTGGGGTAGGCTGAGGAGGGCAGACAAGGAAGCACGGAAAGGGAGAGACGAGGCAGGAATGTAGACAATACGTGAACTCAGGAGGCTGGAATCTTCCTACATATTGGAAACAAGGTGGGAGAGGAAGGTCAGGGACATTGTGGAGGACCTAGAAGAGATTATTTCTGTATTGTATTTTACAACTTGAGTTTTTGAGGGGGAGTAAGAAATGATCAAAATAATATTTAAAGAAAAATACTCTTGGGACGCCTGGGTGACTCAGTGGGTTAAGCATCTGCCTTCAGCTCAGGTCATGGTCCCAGGGTCCCGGGATGGAGTCCCACATCCGGCTGTCTGCTCAGCGGAGAGCCTGCGTCTCCCTCTCCCTCTGCCTGCCGCTCCCCCTGCTTGCGCTCTCTTTCTCTCTCTCTGTCAAACAAATAAAGGAAAATACTCTAGTTGCAGTGCAGAGTGTTGAATAAACTAATTAGGAAGCTCCTACAGATGTTTAGGCACACAGCAGTCAGGGTTGAAGCAAAGAGAATGAAAAGGGAAGGAGGAAATTTAAGAAACCTGGCGAAGACTCAGAAGGTTGCACTGCTGAATTGGAGGAGGAGAGGAAGCTCATTCGGAGGGCTCGAGCCTGGGCCAAGGGTAGTGCCAGGGACACAGCTAGGGACCTCCCAAGGGGGAGCCTGGATAGGCTAACGGTGACCACTGGGATTTAAACAGATTGAGCTTCAGGTGACCATGGAAGAGTCAAGTGAAAATATTCACTAGAGAGAACTAGAACAACTGGGGATGCTCATTTAGCAGAAAAGATCAGAAGAACAAGCGGTTTTGTTTCCTTCCCTCAAAATCAAGACCTAAGTACTAAAAAACAGCTAAAACTGCATAGTAGAAGAATTAAGGGTTAGGAAATTGTGAAAGGCTTAGCACAATTCCAGTTTGGGGTATAGTGGGGTTTTTGTTTTTTGTTTCATTTTCCTTTTTGTTTTTTGTTTTTGGTTTTTTAGATCGAACAAAAGAACAATTATGGGAGGCTGAGGGGACTGAGGGGGTTGGGGAAGGGAGGCCATGGCTTGCTCTAGCCCCATGTTGCTGAGTAATATTTGGAGACACCCCACCAGATTTTAGTCTCAGCATTTTAGAGTTCCAAGGGCTTTGAAAGCCTCCTCGAGCTAGAGATGAGAAAACGGGAGCCCAGAGAGAGGACATGGCTTGCTCTTGGCCCTGCAGAGTGAGAAGTCAGGGTTGGATCTCAGTTCAGTATTCCTCCCATCCCCCCCATCCCCTCCCCCACCCCGACCTTGCAGGTCAGCAGGTATACTGCCATCCTGATTTGGGGGGACCATTTTTACATTGGTCTATAGTGGAGTGCCTGGTGAAAAGGTTCAGATTGCATTATCGAAAAGCAGAAGGGATGGTCTGTGAAAAGCACTAAGTACACAGCACTAAAGGCGGGAAACAATGTGATGCAGCACGTGTTCTCCTCCCCCCTCCCCATTAGACTGACTTGACTTCAGTGAGGGAATCATTTTGAAATGCCATCAGAACAAGATGAAATGGGCATGAGCTACACAAGGTATGATTTCCTTATAGCATGTTTAAGTAGCCCTAAAATAGGCTTCAAGTGAGATTGTTCAGTGTGTTTCCAGATCTATTTTTAAAGGTTCTGAAGATTAGGAGTGCTATCCAATAATCTGGAATGGGATGTAATTCAGTTTGGAGGCAGGAGGATGAAGAACTTCTATGTTTCATTTACTTACTCCTGTCCCAACTTGTTCTCAAAAGGAAACTGAAACAGTGCAACAAGAGATTTAGGAATCAGAATATAGCTTCTTAACAAAACCAGCCCAGATTTGTTCTAATCTCCTTATGAAATATTTCTAGACCTTTTCACTCTGTGCCAAACTTACCAGATATTGGTAAGAAATGGTAAGACATTACTTATTGATTAGGTGCAGTATGCCTTAATTCTAGGAAGGCCATATATGAAATAGGCTGAAATTATAGAAGAAATAATCAAGCTCATGATGAATTTACATTTTTCACTGATGAACAAAAATGTTGACTATTTCTTCTATCTAGGCTAATGTGTTGTTGAACTCTAGTAATAACAGGTTATAAGGTGACCTTTGCCTTAGTGAGGAGAATGGCCAAGGCAGGCTTATGAAGGGTATGACTCATCAACTACCCTTTGAAGTGTGAGTGGGTTCTGGGTTGGCAGAGTGCAAAGGGCTTTAAGGCAGGGCACCTGCAGGGACTGAGATCCTCAGATAGAAATGTATACAGCCTCTGGGTAGACCAGTTTTGCAGGGAGAATTGTTGTCACTTTTTAGAGGCCGAAGACCATCACTGACCCCTGTCAACAGTGCATAAGCTGGGGGGCTGTTCTTCTAACTGAGGTTATAGATTCGCAGTGTTTGTAACTTCCAATGCCTGGGAGGTAGTGAGAAATGACAGTCCTTCTGAGGATTGGGTTTTCCTCTATTCTCCTTTCTAGCAGTTCTGAAAGTGCCAAAGGCAGATCCAAATTGGATGTCATTTTATCTGAACTATGAAAAAACATCTCCCAGGAGAGGCAGCAATAACCTGGTTTCCCCTCTCACCTAAAAAAGACTTTGGTGACTGATGATCTATTTCACAAGGTACTACTAACTCAGCCATGTGATGCAGCTCTGGCGTGGCCTGCTGCCTCGGCCTCAGCAGGCGGCACGCTTCCTGAGGACTGGTTAAGGTCTGCCACATGGACAGACCCCTCTGCTAATTAGGGTTGTCCCTAGGGCTGGCGTTCTGGACTCTTTCCTTCACGGTCCTGCCAGGAGCCTCTCTTGCCCTTTGCTGTCTTCCTGCCCATCCCATGGGGACCAGCCTGGTGAAAATACAGTGACAGTCATTCATCTTCCTCTGAAGTAGGCATTTACCTTGCACTGGGGCAACACTGTGTGCTCCACTCCTGAAGAGGGTCCTGGTGAGGCTCATGACTTCGACTCAGATGAATTCAGGGAGAGAACCTGTTTGAAAGGTTGAAATTAAAGCGAGTTGAACCAGGATAAGAAAAGAGAGTGAGCACATCTTCCTAACAAGACCCATACTATAGCATTGAGGTTCACAAAATTGGGTTCCGGCACATTTACATATGCCAGTCAATAAAATGAGTCAGAAGAGCCCCCGGAAGTAATAGGGTCTGAAAATGTTGATACATTTTGATGTCTTAAAGGACACAATAAATTAAATTTTAATTTAAATTTTAAAATAGTCCTCTCTGGCCATTGGGTTGTTTTTTGTGTGTGTGATAGCATGCTGGTGTTCTTTTTTTCCCGACTAATGTTGACATATAGCAACTCAACCAAATTACTCTATTTTGACTGATACTAGGTAAACAAACCCCCAAATTAATGTGCCCATGGGGTGGAAGTGAAAGGATCTCTGTTATTCTATATTCTTATGTAAAGAACCTCTATGTGCCCTTGAGCTAAGGAATTGCCCACTCTTTGCTCCCCTTCTCACTGGCTTTGGGAGCTCTCGGGTGAAGCAGTAGTTATAATTAGTTTTAGTGTGGGACTGTCCATTAGGAGATGGCAGGGCCTTTAAGCCCAATGGTGGGCCCAGGGGATATAGTTCTGCTACTAATACTTTGCTTGATGGGTTTTTTCCCCCTAACAAAAATCACATCCAGGCTAAACCCTTTCTCTACTTACCAGTAATTCTTTTTTGCTTACATGAAGCACCATGTGGTAGAAGGCATATTTCTCTCGTCAACCTGGATGAGAATTCATTCCACTTCCACAAGTGTTTGTTGATGACAAGCCCCAGAAGGGCACAAGGACCTGGGGACACAGAGATGAACAAAACCCCACTCTGCTGCCAGGTTGCTCACAGTCTGGTGAGAGGACCAGCATTCAGGCAGTTAACCAAGGATGTGATGATGGCCTTGTGTCCTGGTTCAGTGGCAGGGGCTGCCCTGTTTCTAGCAACATCCATATTTGGGAAAAAGTCAATTAAGAGGATGACTTGAGGACTGAGGACCATTTTCAAAATAAGACTGCTTATTTTGGGGGATGTCTGGTGGCAGAGGCCTGTATTTTAGTTCTTGAATGTATTGCCTTTGCCACCATAAGCTGCTATGTATTCAAGAATGATTTGGTTATCTATGTTTTTAGAAGCAGGTATAAAAAATTACATTATCATTGGGCATCCTTATTTTAATCACTTGCATCCGTGCTTCTATATTGTGAACTTTGTTTTATCTCATCATTTTGCTTCTAAGGGTCATGCTATGCTCTTTGTTTTCTTGTTTTATGTTGATTAATGAATTATATTAGTAGATTTATAAGCATCCAGCCATTTTTATACTCTAGAACAAACTCATGGGGTTGTATTTTTTGCTTTCTGATATTTTATTTAGAATATTTGTACATTTATTTATTTAGGCTTTCCTAGAGTAGATTCAGTATCAGAACCTCATGGGATAGATTTAGTGATTTACGTATATACTATTCCCTGGTTTTTATTACATAATACAGTCACTGTTATTTTCAGAAAGTTCCTGTGATTTCATCCTAGGTTATTTCTTATTTGGGGGGGAGATACATGACACCCCCTTTCAGTATCTTCTCTAGATACTCGTTGTGGTTGACTTTACAGTTTTTGAAGCCATCTCTTTTCCTAGAAAATTGTCTGTTTCATCTGGCTTTAAAAATTATTGGCAACAAATGACATAAAGAATTTTTAAAATAATGTTTCATAGCCTGAATTGGTGATTACACTCCTCTTTTTGGTCCTATTTTGTACTCTTTCTCTTTTTCTCAGCCATCCTCTGTCTCATCAGACTTGCTAGAACTTTTCTCCTTTTACCAATCCATTCAACCTATTTATTTGAATGGCTCTCAGAGCCCACATAGCAAGGAACACATTTTTAAATACAGTAAAACTGGTTCCTTATAGTGCTTTGAAACCCGATGGCATGAAATGGTTTATTTAAAGATCAAGGCTAGGGGCGTCTGGGTGGCTCAGTGGGTTAAACCTCTGCCTTCGGCTCAGGTCATGATCTTGGGGTCCTGGGATCGAGCCCCGCATAGCATTGGGCTCCCTGCTCAGCGGGGAGCCTACTTCCTTCTCTCTCTCTGCCTGCCTCTCTGCCTGCTTGTGATCTCTGTCAAATAAATAAATAAAAATCTTTAAAAATAAAGATCAAGGCTAATAGAGTAATGGTCTTACTTGGAGCTATTTCTGAAGTAACTTTGGGCAAATAATTGTTGAGAACTTCAGTTTCCTTCCATATAAGGTGGAAGGCAACAGGGCCCCGCACAGCTGCAATGATCAACAATGGCATGTGTACAAACAAGGTCATGAAATATTTCACTGCCTGAAACCTAGGTCCCTTCTAAGCTATAGAGAAAAACAACCCTCTTCAAAAATTTTTAAAGCATTCTACATCACAAAGACTATATAGATTTTCTTCTCTGGAAATGTTTGCAGGATTTGTCCTGATGAATTAACTTTAGTTTCAGGGAAAAATATTTCCTCATCACCCTCCCCCCAACACAAAAAGTTCTCATTCTACTAAATTAGAAATATGCACTAAAGACCCATTCAATAAAGGACACTGAAATGGAAATTAACTCCAGTCTGCTTTCAATTAATTTCAATTCCCCAAAGTGTCAAACTTTCCTTTTTTGTCACAGCAGTAATTGGAAAGTAATAGACAATCCTAAGTTTTTGTGGTCTTTTGCGTGTATGTGTGTGTGTGGCATACATTCTAGGTCAGTCTGGGGGAGGGTCAGGAGATTTTTTTGGGTATTCTTTAGGTTTCTATTAACTTTATTAATATTATTAACTTTATTATTTGAATGAATTTCATAAAAATATGAATCTGGCTATCTGGCTATCACTTCTTCGGTTAATTCCTATTTCTCTAGTGCAATAATTTTAGAACCTTTGTCTTTCAGCAGCAGAAACTGATTTTAAAAGGAAATCCTTCCCCCAAATCTGCAGTTTGTTAATCAGACAAGAACAGAGAGACTGGTTGAAGGGGATGAACAGGGGGGCCCCGGACCGCATGAGCTTGGTGGCTTTTTCCCTGTTCCCAAGGCAGGTTTAAAAAAGCCCGAGGGCTTCAAAGACTACAGACTGAAAACCATTGCTCTATATAATGATCAGGAAAGGTTTAGTAACTAATAGGTTTGTCCTAAAAACTTAACACACAATGTTTTCCAAGGGTCTGCCAGGGCCAACATGGGTGTATTTAGAGGCTAACCCTGCTATTGTAGAGAAGGAAAGACAGGAGGAAGACTAGGGAGGAGTGGAAGCCACACTAAGCTGGTGTGAGCACAGCATCCGCTGGTTAGAGATTTTAGGGCAATGAAGGGCCGACTAGAGAATGGGCTCAGAGAGTGAGGGATTCCCACAGAAAATGAAGCAAGGATTGCAAGTAGGATCTCAAAGGAAATGTCAGAAGGTAGTAAGGCTTTGTCCAGAAAAAAATATACTACTTTTCCATGTAATCTTGTTATCGTCCCCTTTAAAATGTGCCTTTCGAGAGATATATGTTACTCATTTATGTGATCACAGTGTTTGGACTAGTAATTCTCTTCTGAAAACCTTGCCTAAGAAAAAGTGTCCTTAAATATGAAAAAAAAAGCTATATTCCTTTTAATATTTATTTATTATAGTGAAAAACAGAAAACTACCCTAATGTTCAATAATTGTGGGAAGGAAAGAAAATGGACACATTTCGTAAAACAACAATTTCCTCAAACAATTTTCAGGAACTAAATATAACAATTACATAATGATTTGGAGAAAGACATGAGTAATAAAAGCACCCATTCTGAAATCAGAGACCTGAGTTCCAATTCTGGCTCCCTCTGCCATTTGTTTATCCTTGATCCTGGGTATATTATTACCTCATTGTTTCAACCCTCAATATTTTCATCTATAAAACAAGACAATGATACATGCTCAACAGGACAAATATGAGGATTTAACAAAATGCGACAATATAAATAAATACGAAGCAGTAGTGCTTGGCACATAGCAGCTGTTCAATAAATGTTATTTCTCTCTCCACCATTCTTTTTCTTTTTTTAAGGTTTTGTTTATTTATTTGACAGAGAGAGTGAGAGAGCACAAGCAGGGGGAGCAGCAGAGGGAGAAGCAGGCTCCCCGCTGAGCTGGGAGCCTGATGCGGGGCTCGATCCCAGGACCTTGAGATTATAACCTGAGCCAAAGGCAGATGCTTAACCACTTAACTGATTGAGCCACCCAGGCACCCTCCACCATTTTTTATATAGCACACAGAAAGATGCTTAAGCTCTACCAACAGATCTGTTAACAAATTTAAGGAAATATATGGCTTCCTAGGAGAACATAAATTAAAGAATTAAGTAGAAAAATTGAGTAGATCAATTACCTTTGAAAAAATTGAAGAGAGTTTAAAGACCTGTCTAACCTTTAAAAAAAAAGGTCCAGATGATTTCATAGCTATGCTCTAGTATCTTTTCAACAACAGGTAATTCCAATTTAAATGAAATTTTTCTAAATTATAAGAAAAGATTGAAAACTCTCTAATTCATTTTAAGAAGCTAGCATAACCTTAATGCCAAAAAACCAATAAATCTTCCACAGATCAAAGTCACTCGTGAATATAGCTGTGAAATGTCTAAATATTAACAAATAGAATCCAACAGTGTATCAAGAGAGATATATCCTATGACCAAGCAAATATTATAGGACTGTGAGTATGATTCAACATCAGGAAAGCAGCAATAATAAATTAATGGGGTAAAAAGCAATTCTAGCAATGGCTATTGAGAGGACTAATAAAATACAATATCCATTCCTAATAAGAAATTTTAGTAAAATAGAACTAAAAAGAAATTACTTAAATATGATAGAGATTATTTATCAAAGATAGCAAGTATCATTCTAAATGACTTTAAAGCCATTTACATTAAAATCAGAAAATGGATAATGATGTCCACCATCACCATTATTAGTAAACACTATTCTGGAAGCTCTAAGAAATACAGTAAGATAGGACAGTGAAATAACCAGTATAAATATTTGAAAATAAGGATAAAAATCACCAAAGTGGACACCTGGCTGGCTCAGTCAGTAGAGTGTGTGACTCTTGATCTTGGGGTCATGGGTTTGAGCCCTAAGTTGGGTGTAGAGATTACTTAAAAAAAAAAAAAAAACTTTAAAAAATTACTTAGAAAGCTCAAGAAATGCTCATTTATTTATTTTATTTTTTAAGTGGGCTCCACACTGGGCTTGAACTCACAACCCTGAGGTTAAGACCTCAGCTGGGATCAAGAGTTGGACAATGAATTGACTGAGCCACGCACCCCAAGAAATACTCATTTAGAAATCTTCCATAATTAGTAAAGGGATTTATTAAGGTGGTTAAATGTAAAACAAATATGAAAAAAAAATAGAGAATACAAAATCCAGCTAGAAGTGGGAATGGGAAAATGCCATTCACAATAGCAATAAAAATTATAAAATACTGAACAAATTTCACAGGAGCAGCTCAGGATCTTTAAGAAGAAAATAATAAAATCAGATCAAAAGACTTAAAGTAAGAGCCAGTCAAAGGAAAGAATATACATGCTCTGTATATTAAAAATCTGTATATTAAAAGTCTGATATTAAAAAAAAGATCAGTTGTCCCAAATTAATATATAAATCTAATACAATTCCAATGAGAAGCCCAATTTTTTTTGTAATGGGTAAAATGATCTTGGAATTCTTTTATTCATATGGAAAAATAAATGTCAGGTAAAGCAAATTATAAAAAAATATAGTTGACTTGCCTTATCATATATCTTTAAAACATGGAAGGACATCTATAATTTGTGGTTTGGGAATTGAAACACAGAGATTGGAATGGAACAGAGAGCCCATAAAAGATCTCTGTGTATATGGGAAGTTAACATGTGACAGAAATAATGTTCAAATTCCATGAAGGAAAAGGATGGCTTAGCAATGACTGGTGCAGGCACAAGCAGCCATCCATCTGGAAGGTAAACAAATCGGTCTCTCCCTCGCATCACATACAATTACAAGTTCCAGATGAATTAAACACTTAAAAATAATGAAAGCATTGGGAGAAAATTTAGGGAAACATGTATATAAAATCTTGGGGCCACAGAGAGCTTTTAAAGTGGTGCAAGAAATCTAGACTAAGGAAAAAGATCTATTTGACTTCATAAATTTAAAAATGTTTCAGTAGCAAAAGTGACCACAAAGTCAGAAGTCAAAAACGACAGATGGGAAAAATATTCAAAATTCACACAACAAATAAAAATCTAATTTCTATTATGTGAAAACTCTTGCTAGATGATAAGGAAAAGATAGATGATCCAATGGAAAAACATTCAAAGAGGAATAGGTCATCTCAAAATAGCAAATCTAAATGTACGGTAAGGATATGTAGAGATGCGCAGTAGCGCTAGCGATGGGCCAAAGTAACTATGAAATATCACTTGTCATCCATCTGACTGGCAAGAACTAAAAAGTGTTAACAGGCACTATAGGCTGGAATACAGGAGAGGAGGTACTCAGGCCATATTCCTGGGGGAAATGAGAATAATTACAGCCTTTTTGTGAAACAGCCTAGCCATATCTGTTAAAACCCCACATCATTAAAAGCACCAATGTGTAAGGCTCCATGTACTAAGCTGTTTGTTATAGCACTGCAGTGGCAAAATGATGGAAATCGAGGGAATGTACATCAGTACAGACATCATTAACATAGGTCATTCATGCCTCAGATACTATGGAGCCGCTAAAAATAATCGATTTCATCTATACCAATTATCTTGGAAAGATTGTCACGATGTACTATTAAATGACGTATGATGACATGTATGTTCTGTGTGTATGTGTGTATATGATTATGAGAGGTGGAGAGAGGAACGGAAGAACACTAGCAGATGGTTCACACTCATCAGTGTGACTGGGGAGAAGCCTGCAACTCTCTGCTCAGTGGCCACTGTAAAAACAACACGAGTAACAAGGATCCAATTTTTAAAAAGAAAGTAAAACACTTGTGCTATAATGTAGGTGAAACGGTGATGCAAGTAGGTCCGTTAACAGTCATGCAAAACATTCAACAGGAGAAAGATTGACAGGCAATACAGCTGAATGATCATCACGGTTCCTTAAGCAGGCTCACTGCTCAGTGGGGAGACTGCTCCTCCCTCTGCCTGCTTACTCCCCTGTTTGTGTGCTGTCTCTCTCTCTCTGACAAATAAATGGGTGAAGTCTTTAAAAAAAAAAAAGATTTGGGGCGCCTGGGTGGCTCAGTGGGTTAAGTCTCTGCCTTCGGCTCAGGTCATGATCTCAGGGTCCTGGGATCGAGTCCCACATCGGGCTCTCTGCCTGGCGGGGAGCCTGCTTCCTCCTCTCTCTCTGCCTGCCTCTCTGCCTACTTGTGATCTCTGTCTGTCAAATAAATAAATAAAATCTTTAAAAAAAAAGATTTATTTATTTCAGAGAGAGGGAAAGTGAGAGCATGAGTGGGAGGGGCAATGAGAAAGGGGGAGAGAATCTCAAGCAGACTCCATGCTGAGCATGGAGCTGACCAGGAACTGGATCTCACAACCCTGAGATCATGACCCGAGTTGAAACCAGGAGCTCGATGCTCAACCGATGGTGCCACCCAGGAACCCCTGAATGAAAAGCTTTAATTCTACTTTCTTGAGGTGTAACTTGTAGAGAATAAAATGTACCCAATGAAAATATACATTTTATGAGTTTTGACAAATGTATGCACCTGTATAACCACTACCACAGTTAAGCAACAGAACGTTTCTATCACCCTGGAAAGTTCCCTGTGCCTCTTCCCAATTAAGCCCCACCTTCTATCCTAGGTAATTACTGATATGCATGTTGTTGCTATAGATGAGATATGTCCTTTCTAGGGCCACGAACACATTTTTGACTTCTGTTTTCTCAATCTTAGATAGTGTTAATGTATTTTGATAGTTTCAATCAGGTTTCTCAGGTGCATGCAACAGAAAAGAGCTCTGCCTGATTTCAGCAGCATAGGAGTTTTCTGAAAGGATATGGGCGGCTCATAGGGTTGTTGGGAGCCTGGAGAACAAGACTGGGATTATGCAGCCAGCAACAATGCCACAAATCATAGAGTACAGCTCTTCTGGTGAGGAAAACACCCAAACAGCATACCTCAACTCTGTACCAGGTCATGGTCACTGCCACCACCGTGGGGCCACTGCTATTTTAGGAACTCTGTTTCTTAGAAAGTACATCCAGGATGCAAAGTACATCCAGTATATTTGTCCTAAGAAATCCTTCTGCAACGCCAGTGTCAATTGGTGTGAGAAAATCTGAGTGGCATGTCCTAGAGCATGCGGCCTTCATGCCAAAGCGGCAGGGAGCTTAGGAGAACCTGCCACTTTCAGCCTCTAGAGTAAGAGACTTAATCAAGCTTTGTAAGATGGGAAGACTCCCCTGTCGTTGGAAAGGGTTACAATCCTAGATGGCCAAAAAGAAGGCCAATGTCTATATCACTGATGGTTAGGTTTGTTTTTTCGACTGCATTCTGAACATGCAGCTCCATGTGTGATGCTCAGTACAACCAGGCTGCATCTGAAAACAACCCCTGTGTATAAAGTGGTCTACCAGATGCTGAAAGTGGGAACGAGGTCATCAAGACACTCACTGTGCAACGAAATAGAAACAGATGCACTGGCCTTCATATTTGCTTAAGTTTCTTCTTCTTTTTCTTATGATTTTATTTATTTATTTGACAGAGATCACAAGTAGGCAGAGAGGCAGGCGGGGTTGGGGGGGGAAGCAGGCTCCCTGCTGAGCAGAGAGCCTGATGTGGGGCTTGATCCCAGGACCCTGAGACCATGACCTGAGCGGAAGGCAGAGACTTTAACCCACTGAGCCACCCAGGTGCCCCAAATTTTTTCTTCTTAAGATGATCTCCCTCAACTATAACCTGTTAATAAAATTAATGGGTCTGGGGCACCTGGGTGGCTCAGTGGGTTGAAGCCTCTGCCTTCGGCTCAGGTCATGATCCCAGAGTCCTGGGATCGAGCCCTGCATCAGGCTCTCTGCTTGGCAGGGAGCCTGCTTCCCTTCCTCTCTCTCTGCCTGCCTCTCTGCCTACTTGTGATCTCTTTCTGTCAAGTAAATAAATAAAAAAATCTTTAAAAAAAATAAAATTAAATTAATGGGTCTAAAGTAATTGATTTGATCCAAAAAAGAATTTAGTGTATTAAAAAATGCCACAATTTTAAGTAATGAATTTCATGTTTATTTATAAAATACCTTTAACTTTTAAACCAAATATTAACATGATATTTTTACTCTTCTGAAATGACATAAACCTCAAGTTGCTTCTAATAGCTCTGTTCATTTCAATTATTATGTTAATACATAAAATAAGTCCAGTTACTTCATCAGTCCTACTTGCTATCCCGTATTCTTGATTTCAATTGCCAGGTCCAGAGAAGAAGGGGTGGCCTGATCCAGGGACAATGAGGATGTAATGTTGAAGAATCAGCTGGAGGAAAGAAGCAACAGGCACCATGGAAAAGACCAAAACAAAGCAAGGTTAGATTTTTCCTATGTCTTGCTTTAGATCTCAGGATTTAAGAAACGGAGGTTTCAGTCTTCTCTTGCCATTGTATCAAAACATGGTAATATGTTACCTTGACTATTCTCATCTCCTTCTCATCATATAATGACCATGAAGAGCACAAACTTGGTGCTGGAGAAACAGGAAATGTGGAAATGCTCTCTATATAATTTGGTCTGAAAAATTATCTTATTTTTCTTAGCAATAACTTTAGGACTTGCTTCAGAACAACCTGCTGAATAAGGCCAAGATACAGATTCAAATAATAAACATCCAACACCTTCTAGAAACATAAGTGCTCCCTCTTCTCATCTTTACTACACAGAATCAACCACATAGAAACAGCTTTGTTATCATCTCCAATTTACAGATAAGGAAACATTCACAGAGGAGTCAGGCTACAATCACAAAATGTCAAAGTTTGATCTGGAATCCTGTTTTCTGTTCTCATGTTCTGGTTCTTGCCCTGATACCAGGCTGCTGGGACACAGTATAAAATGGGCTAAGTAATCTTTACCCAAGCTCGTGTGAGGAGTTTTGGTGACCTCAAACCACCTGGATTTTACAGGAACAGCCTTCCGTTTGTATAAGTTCTGGGCTCAGGTTACGTATTATTTATGAACTTAATACACTGAAGCTGGTTCCTCTAAGGGAGGGTTTTCTACACCAGTATGTCTTAAGGGAACAATATACACACACATTCATACAACCAAATATTTGCAACCGGTGCTTTCATCTATAAACTGCTTGATTCATACAATGTGACACAATGGAAATATAACTAAGTGGATGACCAATGAGCTGCATGATTTACACGACTGTTTTGTCTTCGTGGCCAGCCAATGTGGTTCTGAAAGTTTAAGCCAACCCTTTTTCTCCCTAGTTTATAAGTGATTTTTATAACCTACTACCTCCTTTGTATTTGCCCTGCATTACAGTCTCTAGTGTTGCCAATAATCTTTTCTTTCTTCCTCCCCAGAATCTTTCCATTGACAATTCCCTTTACCAACCCTCTTGTGCAGGAAGACAGTAAGATTACCTTAGCGGATCTGGGCAGTGATAGGAGGGGAAACCTTAAAAGTTTGGCAAGGACATTTTATGTAGGTGTCCTGAGAACAACAGAGTGATAACTTGACAGGTGTCTGGTGTAGCCTTCTTGAGTACAGAACTACCTCCTCAAGTAAACTCCTGTTAGCCTCAAGAACATGGAGGGAAACCCTTCAAGGGCATTCCCTTCTGGCTGGTTAATGATCACTAATCATTTACTTTGGTTGAGAAACTTCTCCACTGTGGTAGAACATGTTTTGTTTTGTTACCACAAGAGTTTTATCAGGTGGATATGGTTAGGTCATTAGGATGTGAATATAGAAACCACCTACACCGTCTCACATTTTGTTCTTATATCACTGGTTTCTTGTCATGCAGTCACAGATTTAAGATCCTATGAGTCGCCTTATTCCCTGCATGTGTGTGAAGAGGATAGGGACAGAACGAGTCATGTTCATTGAACAAAGCTCTTTCTTCCTACAGGAGAGAATGAACATATGCCGATGAATAACCCTTCCACACAGATTTACCAGGTAAAAACAATTAGATTGGTTTGAACACTCCTGTGTGTGATAGTGATGACTGTCGCTTATGTACAGAGTTTTCTAGCACTCGCAAGTGCTTGCACCTCTGTCATTGTGTTTGTTCACTTACCAGGACCATGAAGTAGGCAGGGCAGAGAGTGTCGCTCACGTTGCACCTTTGAGAAAACTGTTGAGGGAAGGACAGCTTTTCTAGGTTCTAAATTATGGCATGGCCACTCCCATGTCCATTCCGCTTTCCTTGCCTGTTGCCACTCACTCTGGCCATGACACTGTGCGATGCCATCTCCATGAGAGAGGAGGAGAGAGCAAGCTCTGTTTTTCTTTGTTTCCTATTTTAGCAGGGAGAATTGAAAATTGAAAGGGGGTTAACGCTGCAGATGTTCACATAGGGTGATCCAAAAAATGTTAAGCTCCCTCTAAACAATGGGAATAATTTTATTTCTAAGGAAGTTAAAAATTCTGCAAAACATTTTATAGTATGTTTGCAACAATAGTCACTTGGGGCTGCTTTGACTTTCTACAGAGTATTTATTTGCTGTCTATCTTCTAAATGTACATTTAAAGTAAAATTCTGTCCTTAAAAATAATGGATGTTTATTCTGATGTAATCTGTAATGTAAAAGAAGTTTTTGGCTAGGAAAATCCATGCTCCCCTCTCAAGTTAAGGCACTGTAATCTGGAACGCAGGAGACAGAAGAAAGAACTAGCAGAGCTTGGTGCGGGCTGGGAGGAAGGATGATTTCACAGTTGGCTGTAAAGTTTTAAGGTTTGGTAGGGGAGTGGTCTTCTGGAGAAAGCAATAGGAATCCAGAAGAGTGGAGAGTTTTAAGGGAAATTTTATTTAAATTTGTTGAGTTTAAGTGATAATAAAATGAAATAAATGAAATAAAATGAAAATAATGACTAGCTCCCAGAAATCTCATGTAAGAGGTCACTGCTGTGAGCCAATCAGGGTGAGCCAACACAGCATTATGAAACATTTTTGTAATCACACTGCTCCTAGACCAAGACCAGCAGTGGGAAAGAGTAGAGGAAACAGCCTCATTTCAATTTATTACATATTTATTGAGCAGTTACTATGTGTAAAATCAACTGCTTGGTCTAGTGAGAAATAAAACAGACATTTGCAATTGATTTTTAAGTGTCCACCTTCTGGAAAACAGATTCAATAAATGGCTCAAACAGGTAGGCTGATGGAAGGATTCTAACAGAGGTATTGATGTGGTGGTGAGATGAATGAATATTGGCTGAAGGCATTTAAGGACAGATTGGTCATTTGGTAAGTGGATATGGGAAAAGGTGTTTCAAGCAGAGGGACCAGCTTGAACAAAGGCCTGGAAGCAGGAGTGAGGCTTCACTCAGTGCTGATTTGATGCCTCACTTGTCCACAACTTCCAACTGCCTTCCCTGCCCACCTCTCCTCTGCTCACATCTGACCTGTGTATGGCATTGGAATGACTGTGAGTATGTCTTTAAGCTTAGGTATGATTTAAAGTCTATTATAGACTTTATGTAGGTCACTCCCTGAATGTTGGCTAAATATAGCGGCAGTGGGGGGTGGCCTCATTCTCTCATTGTATCACAAATCCAAGCACATCTGTTCGCGTGGAACAAATGAAGCGGTGGAAGCGAAGCTGGTCTATAGGACCTCTGTGGTGCTGTGATCATAACCCATCCTTGTTTTAAAAGAATGCTTCCTAGAACCCAGACTGGTACTCCAAGCAACACTTAACCAAAAGAAGATGAAGGAGAAGTAAAGAAAGAAGAAGAGGAAGAGGAAGGAGGGAAGCAGGGGGAGGTTAACTATAACAGAATACAATCTATACCAAAAAGGGAGAGCAAACTATGAAATTTGAAGTGAAATATGACGTTTTAGGCATTTTCTCTTTTATTTTCCTGATAGACCCCCATCCCTACCTGAAATTATAGTAAATAGTATCTTGTTTATTTATTTTTTAATTGTCTGTTTCCTTCACTAGAATGTAAGCTCCAAGGGCAGGGACTTAGTCCATTTTGCTGTCTGTTGTATCCTCAGCATAAAGTACAGTGCCTGGATTATAACACATATTCAATAAATGTTAGTTGAATGAATGAATGAATGAATATCTACAAGATGTGTATATTGCTTTGAGCGAAGAGATCTGATGCACTCATTTAGTCTGGTGTCAAATCGTGTTTGGAAAATCATCTGGTTCTTCTTTGGGACAAAAAAGAAGAGATCCTTACTTCCTACCCTCATCAAAATAAACTCAGAAATGGATTAAAGGGCTAGAAATTTTAAAAAATCAAATTATAGAAGTTTAGAATGAGTGAATATTTATCTTGTCTCTGGATGTGAAAAAAGCACTGGAAGAAATCACAAAGGAAAGGGCTAGAGATTTCCCCCCACATCACAATTTAAAAATTTCCCAACATAAATGTATTTTCAACTAATTCAAAGGCAAATAACAAAACAGGAAAATTTTTTTTTACAGAAAAATACCACAAGGGTTTAATGATATATAAATAGTCAATACAAGTCAGTAAAAAAAGAAACTTCTGATGGAGAGAAGAGACCTCAATAGAGTATGGGTAAAGGACACAGACAACTTAGTAAAGTAGAATTATAGATAGCTAATAAGTAGGAGAGAAGATGGAGGCTTTTGAAGCTTATGACAATCTGATTAGTGAATAATAAAATAATAATATTTAGTTCTGATGAGTGTGTGTAAATTGGTGGAAACTTCAATAGAACTTTTTAGTTAAAATACAGTAAAAGTGTTAAAATGTTCGTAACCCTAATTACCTCCTTGCTCTTTAGATGGATTTGACCTCCTTTGTAAATAAGGTACCTTGACCCAAATCAGATCATGGGAGCCAACAGGAGAACAAGCTCAACCAGCTCCCAGTTCATTCCAGAATTATTATCAGAACCGGTGAATCTGTGTGGATACACTGATTGTTCTTTAGCTCATATTCCCTTTTATTTGACTCCAAGTCTATCCTGCTTTTCTCTCATCCTTCGTTCACTGTACATAGGCCTCTCAGATTTCACCCACTCTCTTCTCCAGAGTCAGATTGTGTTGCTGCAGACTGATTATTTCCTTTTGCACATGGATTTTTAAAATAAGATTCCATTAACTTGAGCAGTGGGGGGTGGGGTCCCACAATCAAGGCCACAGATGTGGTAACTGCACCATTTGGTCCTAGCCCAACTCCCACCTAATGATGTGAATTCCAATAGGTTTCTGGCTCACCTGCAAGAATGTAAACATTGTAGCCTCCTCCCATTTATGTTACTTATGTTTAGTATATTTTGTCCAAGACATGTTTTTCTAAATATACTAATTTCTAAATAAACTAATAATACATTGACCTTTGAGTCAAATACTACCCAACGTCCTTAAACTCACAGTAATTTCATATTTAGGAATTTATCCTAAGGAAATAATCTGAAATGCATACCAAGCTTTAAATAAAAAGCATTATAGGTCAGCATTATTTATAATGTTGAAAAATTACAAACAACATAAATTTCCAAGGAAACTGAATGGGTGGATAAACTCTGGCACATCCATAGGATGGAATATCGAGTAACCATTAAAAATAGACACATAGAAAAAAATTTGAAGGCTACAGGAAAGGGTTTATAACAGTGTTTGGCAAATATACCTGTAGTATGAGTTCAACCATATAAATGTATGCACTTATATTCACAGAACAAAACAGAAGAAAATGTGCCCAAACATTCGCGGTTGTATAAAAGTAGGGAGATTTGAAGTGTTTTTTTTTTTCTTTTTTCTTTTTCTCTGTAATGAAAATAATTTGAGAAAATGAGTTATGTGCCAAAAGGACCCCTAACTGAAAAACTATGGGAACCAGTCCTACAGTAATAGGTTTCATAATTAGAATTGCCTTTGAAAGTTTTCTAGCATTTGTTAAGTCCATTTTGAGCCTCAGTCTCTTTTTGCCACTAAGGAATATCTCCCAGCACCAGAGAAATTAATCTACTAGGCCTGTGGTGCATTCCTGGATAAGATAAATTTCCAGCGTGTCCTGCTTCCCATCACCTTCAGTCGTGCACTGTAAGAACGACGTTAAGGGTCAACTTCTGCAGGGAGTGTGGAAGAGTAGATTTGGGAAATTTACTTGACCACTCAAACGACTTGCTGCCCACTTTTTGTTTCAGATTATCATATTTCTGGGGATTAATAAACGGGCCTAAAATGAAGAAGATGAAAACTGGCAGAAAGACCCTATTTCCTCTGTACAAACCCTGGTTTGGGGGGAAACCAAAGCAATTACGTTGGCGTCCTTGCCATCGTGTGCTGATTCTTAGAGCCTGTCGTCAGGTGTTGTAGGAATTTGGCCTGCCTTGTGGAGCTTCCTCAAATCTTGACATTTATGACTTAGCAGGGATCTCAAGGCCCAGGCCCAGTCCCCTGAGTTGGACTCAGACTAGACTTTGACCTTGATAATGGAACAGAATGAAGGGCAAGTCTGTGTGAAAAACAAGTTGGAACAACTTGCATAATTTATGAAAACTTAGTCTGAGGGAACTTTGGTGAAAAGTGATGGGAAGACATTGATTAAAATTCACCTTGAGAAGAGTTAAGAGGCCAAGAAAGTAAAGAAAATTGAGAAACAGAAATTAAGAACAGGAAATGGGAAGAATTCGGACTCCTCTCCCCTATTTCTTTGAGCCTAAGATGCCCTCTGTGGTACCCTAGGCTTCGAAGTACAAGTCTTCCCTGAACCTGCCTCCGGTGGGAGCCCGCCTCCAGCGGCAGGATGGAGGGATCATAACCTCTCTAGAGCAGCTTCATGAAAAAATCAACGAGATGAGGAACGTGTTCAACTCGCTGGAGAACAAGGTAGACACCCATTTCTAATCCTTGGGGTGGGCTGTGGGCTGTCAAATGAGAGAGTTGAAGAGAGAGAGCAGAGAAAAGATGTTAAGTCCATGTCCTCAGAGTATTTTTTATTCACAAGGAACCGCCAGTTGGTACTGGAAAACTAGTCTGTAGCAGCCAAAGATACTGAGCCCAATGCCATCTTCAAGGCGACACGTTTCTGGTGTGATTATGTTCACATGTGGCATCCCTTCCTTGGCTGATCAGTGGATGGAAAGCTGTTTATCAGTCAATAGTGTTATTTTGGTGGTAGGTACCCAAGGGGCTCAAGGTAATAAATGGGAAGGAAATGGGTTTCTAACCTAAAATGGTTTCAAAATCCCCAAAGTCCCTATATAACCTGGCTGTTAGGGAAACTCAATTTTTTATTTATTTTTTATTTTTATTTATTTATTTTTTTAGAGCTGGGGTTCTACAGGTGAGAAAAAGTCCTTTCCCCTAGGATCCTCCTGCTGTCTTTTGGTTCCTGGGGAAAACTCCTTACATCCACCTAAGGGAGCAGTGATAATGAAACCTATTTCTGTCGGATAGTGGTTCCCTTTTTTTTTTCAAACAGAAAACCAGAGCATCTGAATGAACGTCAGATTTCCTTCCTTCAATTTTAAAACTTGCACAGATTTTGCTTTGATATTATATTGCCGTCGATCTTATTTTGTTCACTGAAGATGAATTTATATAATGAGAACTACCAGATCAAAGGTAGTGGACTTGGTGATTTAATCCATTATGATGACTAGATTAGGACATGTACAAAGATCCATCGCAAAGATTAATTAAAATTAAAAATGACTGTGGCGAAATATAGATTGCTCATGTTGTTTCTCAGGCTTCCAGCCCTGAATGCTTGGCAGGTCCTGCTTTCTTCCTCAGAATGATCTCTTTGGTTCCTCTTATTTCTCACTATTCCCTCCCCTTGAAAGAAACCTTTGTGAGGCACAGTGAACCACAAAACCCTATATTTTAAAAATGTGGTGTAGGAGATCAAGTCATTTTATAGTGGGAGGTGTCATTGTGAGCTGGAATCATTTTGGATGACCAGATTCTGAAAATGTTTAGAAGTACACATTGGAAGGAATTTTGTTAATTTTGTCATAAGTTCTGTTTTAAAGAGAGAACTGAAGCTACGAGTTCCTCTCCTTAGCAGAGTATAAGATCATGAATTCCAAGAAAGTAATGTTATTATCTTATTGTTATTATTATCTTAACTTTCTGTGTGTTGAAATGCTTTTTTACATTTGTTCAATAAAAAAACCCCAACAACCCGAACTTTAGAAGCGCTCCATTTTCTCCACATTTCTGTTTGTGCTTAACTTTTTGATGTGTCACTGAAAGGGGGAGAAGAATTAAATTTCTTGAACACCTTCTTTGTACCAAGCATGCACTGTGGCAGGAAGCTTACCTACGTGTATTCATTTAATCTCCAGACAGCCCTGTGAAATAGATGTCACAGTAGTTATTTTATGCAGGAGGAGACTGCTACAAAGAGGTTAACCAACTTGCCCAAGGTCTTACTTCTCATAGAAGAGCTAGAATTTGTACCCTAACTGACTCCAGAATTGATACCTTTTTCATGGTATGGAAATTGACAACAGAAGTCCGATGCACTCCTACAGGACCAGGCTTGACTCTGAAGATAATTCAACATCACTATCAACAACAGTGTGCTGAGCTCATAACACTATAGCTATTTCCTGCCACTCAAATGCAAATGCCATTTACTCCTTTTCCATGACATCATCATATATATATAATATATATATGTATTATATACATATATATGGCCTCTTCCCTTTCAAAGAAATTCTCAGATGTGCCTAGTTATTACTCTTTTTAGCATTTAATTTTTTAAGGGAAATATAACTGAATTTCTTCATCTTCTACAACACCAGGGATAATATGGGATTCTTTCATGGGATTCAAAGAATTATTGGATCAGATTGTATTTCACATGCATATGTTGCTTTTCAAGTAAATCTCATTTTAATCAAAGGTGTTAGAATAAACAGTAGCTCACAGGAGCACTTGTAAACTTAATGGTTTGCTTGCTTGTCACTATTAAGCTTTGGCATGTGCTGTATAAAAAATTCCCTCTTTCCCTAAAAGAATGGGACCAGGTTTGCCATATGTTGTCTAAACTTTAGTCTACCAGGAAATGAGGTCTGTAGATTTTCCGGAGTCTGGTTTCTCAAACAAAATGAAAACTCAAGGGGCCAGTGGTAGTATTTATCATAGTTTACAGAAAACTGAATTCACTCTTGGTGATTGTCTTTAGTTGCAGGCCTTGGCCTCTGAACTCAAAACTGGATTCACGGAAGCAATGCAAGAACTGTCAAGAATTCAACATGGAGAATATGCTTTGGAAGAGAAGGTTAAGAGCTGCCGATGTTCCATGGAAGAAAAAGTTACTGAGATGAAGAATTCGTTGAACTATTTCAAGGTAGGTTCCTCTTCTATTCCTTCCCTAGCTAAACAGAGGGTTCTTGGTCTTAGTTACAGATGTAGAAAAACACCTTTCATGTAGCAGCCAAATTCACTAACTGTCATGGGAAAAAAAAAAAATCTGTTTCATGTTTTTCTTTCCTGGATCTCTGTGTTAAAATTATAGATTACAATAGAAATAAGATGTTCATCTCTCATTCATTGAACAAATATGTATTAAAAGCTTATTGTATACTAGATATCATGTTATATCCTTTCATCCCTTTTACCTTTTACCAAATTTAATATGTATCAATTCCTATTTTTCAGGAAGAGCTGAGCAATGCCATGTCAATGATTCAAGCCATCACTTCCAAACAAGAAGAAATGCAACAGAAAATTGAACAACTTCAGCAGGAAAAGAGAAGGGAATCTCGAAAAGTTAAAGCCAAGTGAGTGTGTTACCAAAACCGCCCAATGGCAAACTCATAAGCAGAGGCTTGCACAGTGACACTGAGAATTCCAACCCCTCTATCAGCAGATAGCTAAGTGGCTATATACTGCTGGGATCTGCAGGTCAGCTTGTGGTGGAGGTCATAGAATCATAAAAATCAGTTATGTTTAAAAATGGCTGGTAACTGTTGCATGGAAAATGCTCTCAATACAACAGGAAGTGAAATAAAAATGATATAAAATTACATGTAGACTTTTCAACTATAAAAACATGTAAAATAACAACTAGAAAGATATATTTAAAGATGGTAATTGTGTGTTAAGACAGTGGGGTCACTCATGATTTTCTTTTTTAATTAGTTTTCTAAAATTTCTCTAACACTACTACTAGTTTACGTCTACCATCCAAAATACATTTATGTTAATATTTCAACCAGCTTGAATCAATTAAGGTTCACCATTAAACATATATGATCATTATTGTTATATCAAGTTGGAACTTTTAAATTATCAAATTTAAAAGAGAAATGTGGTAATGGTATTTGTGTGACCCCGAAGAATGACTTGTTGTTTGTGGTTGAAGACCTGCTGCTTCCTGGTACCTCTGTGTTGCTCTGTTGAGTGAATGTAAATCATCCCAAGCAAATTGTCACCATTGCTAACTCTGTACAGATCCTGATGACAAGGAAGCCAGGAACAGAAAAACAAAAATATAGATATTACAATGAGGATGTGATTTGTATGTATTTGAAATTTTTTCTCCAGCTTTGGCGATGAATTAAGTTGAACCCTAAGAACTGCGAGTATCTAACTTTTAAATTTACAAAAACAGCACTTTTTTATGGTTCAACCCAATAATTCAGAATTTTTCTCGAATTACTCTGAACTGATTCTCTTTTTAACCCATCAGGTATTAAGACCCTTTGTTTTCCTTCCCCAGGAAAACTCAGAAAGAAGAACATGGCTCGCAGGGTGGGCCTGCTCAAGCCCAAGGAAGTCCTTTCCGTTCGATCAATATCCCTGAGCCTGTTCTTCCAAGTGAAGACTTTACAAATCTTTTGCCTTCTCAGGCCTATGAAAAAGGTACAGTTTGCAAATCATACTGAATTAGCCCAGCCTTTCCCCTTGATTCCTAGCGCTCGAGTAATAGTGAGAATGGGTTTATGTCTTGTATCCTTATAGGAAAATGATGTATAGCTCAGAATTTTCCTTCCTATAACTGGAATTTATAGGAATCCACAGGATCCTGGGGTGCCTGGGTGGCTCAGTGTGTTAAGCACTTGCCTTCAGCTCAGATCATAATCTCAGGTCCTGGGATGGAACCCCAAATCCGGCTTCCTGCTCGGCAGGAAGCCTGCTTCTCTTTCTCCTTCTGCCTGCAGCTCCCCCTGCTTGTACTCTTTCTCTCTCTCTCTCCCAAATAAATAAATAAAACCTTAAAAAAAAAAAAAAAAGAAGAGGAAGAAGAATCCAGAGGAGTCTAAGAGACCAGGGGAATCTGCCCAATTTTTAAAGATTTTTTTTTGGCGGAGGGGGGGATACTTATCTGGGTTCTAAATTTCAAACACTAACCCTAGGAGAAAAATGTTAGAAAAATTACTCACTCTTATAACTTGTTTTATTTTCCACATTACTTTCCACCCTTGTCTCTCTGCACAGACAATTTAAAGATAGGCATATTCTTAGCATAAAACTGTGTGGCTGACAGTCATTAGCAACACTCCTGATCTGAGGGATGAGAGAACAGATGCCAGAAAACTGCTCCTGGGCAGAGCTAAAGAAACTGGCTTTCCATCCAGCCACCTCCGTCTATGACCATGTCTGGTTACACATTTGCTACATCTTTGTATGCTCAGCAATGTCTAATAAGGCACCTTATATACGCTGCAGGGTGATGTAGACATTATTGTTGTTTAGAGGAACTGTCCTTTTTTTTTTTTGGCTAACATATAAAAAGTCTCCAAAAGAGGCTCAAGGCCTTCTCAACCAATTGTAAGCTCCTCTGGGGCAGGGCTGGTGGCTTTCTACTCTTATGCCTTAAGGCACAATGTATTCCTAGACGATGAATGTGTTTTGAATCACTAAATTTAAAAATGTAAATCAGATGGTTTTAATCTGTATAACTTCAAAGTACGGATCTGCTTTTCTCTTTGTAGTTTTTTTATCCTTCTGAATCGGTACTTTAGAGACTGATAGGTGCAGCCTGAGAAAACTCACTGATCCATCTGGGGACCGAGCGGGTTCATCACAGGTGGTTCTATTTTCTCTGCTCCATGGCATGAGGGGCAGAATGTAAAAAGATGGTCTTATTAGGAAAGAATATAGGATTACCTCGGAAAGTAGAGGTCAGATCAATGCCAGGTCTGCTGGGGAAGTTGAACATGTTCATAAGACAAAAGATTAAAAATTATATTTGCAAAGTGCTCAGATGGAGTTCAATGAGTTGTGTGGTAGCAACTCTTCCTTCCCTGTTATAATAGACGTGGCTTATATAACATAGTTTAGTCAACTGAGTTACTGCAGAATTTTTCCCGAATAATGTGCCATAAGAAGACATTCTGGATAGGACAGGTTATGCTAAAAATCAGGATCCAAGGGCCAAACTTAAGAAAGGGTTGGCTTACCCACTTACACACTGTTATAAAATGGTGCAGTTGTTGCTTATCCTTCCAAAATTCAGTAGCTTAAAATAGCAAACATTCATCATGTTCTAGTTTCTCTGAGTCAGGAATCTGCGGGTGCCTCTGGCTCAAGGTCTTTCATGAGGTTGCAGTCAACGTGCTGACTGTCCCACTACCCGTTTTTCTTTCCTTCTACCCATCCATCACCCCAGACGCTGATGTAGATGGTGGGAGATAGTAATGAACGAAACAATAAACATCCCTGCCCTCATGGAAGCCGACAACAAACAAGCTAGATAAATGTGTCATATGTTATGATAGGGAGAAGAATAGGGAAGCACAGCTGTAATTTTAGAGACAGTGCCAGGTCTAAAGACCAGAAGGAAGTGAAGATATGAGCTGATACATACAGAGGGGGAAGAAAGGGAACAGCCCATGCCAAGGTCCTGGCGGGAACATCATTGAGATACTCAAGTTGGAGCAGGAACAGTGGCGCTACAGTAGAGTGAACAAGAGAGACGACAGAAGATAAAGGTTTTTGGGTTTGTTTTTTTTTTAGATTTTATTTATTTATTTGACAGACAGAGATCACAAGTAGGCAGAGAGGCAGGCAGAGAGAGAAGGGGAAGCAGGCTCCCCGCTGAGCAGAGAGCCCGATGCGGGGCTCGATCCCAGGATCCTGGGATCATGACCTGAGCCGAAGGCAGAGACTTTAACCTGCTGAGCCACCCAGGTGCCCCGATGATAAAGTTTTTAAGAAAAGAAGGAAACAGCAGGTATGGGAGGGGGCAGATATTTTAGGGCTTTATGGTCATTACAAAGCCTTGGGCTTTTTTACGCTGACCGGGGAAGCCATTAGAGGGCTAAGCGGGGAGTGGCAGGGTCTGACTTACGCTTGGACAGCATCATTCTGGCTCTCCTCATCCTCACCATCATAATTAGACAAGAATTTACCTCTTACTGTGTGCAGTTTACACATGTCAACTCATTTAATTCTTGTGGTAGTTTAGGAGGTAAGTGCCGCTTACTGTATCTTCTTACAAATGCGAAAATAGTGAGTGCTTGAAATTTTATTTTATTTTTGGCTCTTCTGTCTCCCTCAGTAAGCTGTCAACTATGAGTCTGTCCCAAGTGTCTGGCTCATAGAAGGTGCCAGCCCCTGTTAGTGGATACTGATGGAAACTTTCCTTTCTCTGCAGCCCAAGAGTCCAGATCCATGCATGTCCCAGACAGTAATGTGAAGGGGATGATGGGTCCTGGTAAGTACCTCTGTGTTTAGTTCTTTTCTGGCAACTCTACCCATTCCCAGCTTCCAACTTAACTTCCTTGCTTTTAGTCCCTCAGTCCCAAACCAGGCTTGAAAGAAGTCAGGCAAGATAAAAGCACTATGGTTACTAAGACTCCAAGCTGTCTAGTGGAGTAAGTGGTGATTCAGCCAAACCAAGGAGAGAGAAAGGGTGGAGAAGTTTAAGACAAAACCAGTATTCTTGGTTCTTTCCGGCTCACGTCAATTACCACTGAGGTAATATTTGCTAAGAAACTCATAGGTATATGTAGCATAAAATAAGTTTTCTATGGACACACTTTATAGTTTACTTAATTTAAAAGTTATCCACCAGTATTTTATAAATTATTTCATCTCCCTCCCTCCATTCCTCCTTCCTTTTTGCAACTTATCATTATCAGGGCCAGCGATGACATATTCCAAAAGAAAACATTGTCTTTGGCATCTTTCTTCCTCTGCATTTTTTCCCCCTGGTGTGCTTGCCTAAAAGGAAGGAGATAAAGGGAGTCAATGGATACTTACTACAAATTAATTATATTATTTTATAAAGTTATCTTTTTAAAAATACCTTATTTAGTAGAGACTACATACAAAGAGTAGAGGATGCATAGGCCGGAAAGAGACCATTTGCCACCGTGGACACTTTTAAACCTTAGTTGATGTATTTAATCCTTGAGGGATAGTTTGTACCCAAACAGGGGCACAATATTTCAGAGTTAATAACAAATACAATTTTTTAAAAAAAAAGTCAGATCTGGACAGCAGGTGTTATTTTTCAGGGATGAACCCAACAGCTCCAGAAGCAGAGGAAAACCTGAAGTCTTGCCTCTCGGCTGATATCCAGCCCAAGAGCCATCTCTCATCTGGCGTGTGGAGGCAGCCAAAGGATGGTAAAGAATGGGGCGAGGAATATGTCACGAAAGACCACCCAGATAAACTCAAGGATGCTGGCCAGGGCAGACACAGCTCCTTGGAAAATGTTTTATGTGAAACCTCTTTAGCTGGTAAGTCCCAAGGGGAAATATATGCTGAAATTGTGCTGAACAGGAAACCTACAGGCTAGAATCCTTGTAGTATAGGTTCAGGGGACATATGAGACCACTTAGTCTCCAGTTGCCTTTTCAGATGAACGCTAAAGACTATGGAGGTGGAGGGACCCACCTGAGGTCACATGGCCAGCTTGGGACCAGCACCTCGAATCTGGGTATCCATGACTTTGAGGAACACAGTGCTTTGGGGGTACAAAAAGGCATAAAGTCGGTGGTGAGGAGGGCAGCATTGTGTGAACTATGTAGTCAGTGATGCAAATCTTCAATATGTGCATTTTGGGTCAGTATTCTGCCACCGAAATACCAAATGCAGCAACAGGTCTGTCCTCCCTTCCTCCCTCCATCTTCCCTTCCTTCCTCTCCTTTGTATCACAGATTGTTACTCAACACTTATTATAGGTCACATAATGGCACTTCCCCCCAACTATTTTGTGGAAGGCAATTTTTTTTTTGAAGATTTTATTTATTCATTTGACAGAGAGAGAGAGAGATCACAAGTAGGCAGAGAGGCAGGCAGAGAGAGAGGAAGAAGCAGGCCCTCCGTGGAGCAGAGAGCCCGATGCGGGGCTCGATCCCAGGACCCTGGGATCATGACCTGAGCCGAAGGCAGAGGTTTTAACCCACTGAGCCACCCAGGCGCCCCAGTGGAAGGCAATTTCAAAAAATCAATTTTTACTATCGAACATGTGAAAGATTAAATAGTACTAAAACATTTATTAGGAAGAAAACAGCAAGCACTTTAAATTATTTTCACAGTTTCTTCTGGTACTTCCTTCCATGTTTTAAAACACGTTTATGTTGCCTTTTTTTATCTGTATTTTACTGGGGGATAATTTACATACAGCAAATTTCATAAAGGTTAAGTTTAAACTCATTGACTTTTTATATATGTATGTGTAGCCTCTTGTGATCACTACTTGGATCAAGATTATAACAGTTCTGTTACCCCAGAGAGTTCTCTCATGTATCTTACCACCCGAAGAACCACTATTCTAACTTTTGTCACTGTAGATTAGTTTCGTCTGTTCTTGGACCTCATACTGAGGGAATAATACAATGTGTACTCTTTTGAGTCAGGCTTCTTTCTCTCAGTATAATGTGTAGTTCATTTCTTTTTTCAATCATTAAATAAATTTACCACAATTTGCTTATCTGTTCTCCCGTTGATGGGTATTTGGATTGTTACCAGTTTAGGGCTATTATGAGCAAAATAGATATGAACATTCTTGTACAAGTTTTTTTTGGATGTCAGCCCTCATTTCTCTTGGATGCATACGTAGGAGTGGAATCTCTAGATTAGGAGACAGGATTATGCTAAACTTTGAAAGAAAACATCAAACAGTTTTCCAAAGTGGTTGGGACATTTTATACTCTATCCAGTAATGTCCATGAGTTCTGGTTGCTTCACACCCTTCCCAATATTTTAATTTTAGCCAGTCTCGGGGGCGGGGGTACACTGGTATTGTAGTTTTAATTTGCCCTTCCCTGATGACTAATGATGTTGAGCATCTGTTCATGTGCTTTTAGTTGTTTGTATATCTTCTTTTATGAAGTGCCTGTTTAAGTCCTTTGTCCAACTTCTAAAGTGCATTATCTTCTTATTATCAATTAGTAGAATTTCTTAATCTATTTTGGATATGATTTCTTTATTAGATGTATGTGTGGAGAATATTTTATTCTAGTATGTGGCTTGCCTTGTCATATTCTTAACAGTCTTTTGATGAATAGATGTTCTTAATTTTGGTGAAGTTAGTCAATTTTAACTTTTTTATATAGATTGTGACTTATGTGTCCTTCCAAGAGATTTTTGCCTATCCCAAAGTTGTGGAGATATTCTAGTATGTTTTCTTCTAAAATCTTTATAGTTTTAATTTTCACATATAGATCTATTACTTACCTTTTTTTTTTTTAGATGTTTTTTAGGTAAACTCTATGCCCAATGTAGGGCTTAGACTCATGACCCCAAGATCTAGAGTTGCATGCTCTACAGACTGAGTCTGCCAGGAGCTCCAATCTATTATTTATTTTGAATAGATTTTGATGTATGGTGTGAGGAAGGAGTCCAGGTTCATTTTTTTCCCATATGGCTGTCCAACTGCTTCAGCACCTTTTATCAAAAATATCTTTCTTTCTTTCCATATTGAATTGTGTAAAGAACATCATATGTGATTCACATATGGGTGGGTCTAATTCTAGACTCTATATTCTTTCTATTCCAATTAGTAGAGAATTTACAACTTGACAGTATTGAGTGTTCCAATCAAAGAGCATGGTATATGTCTCCTTTTATATAGGTCTTCTTTAATTTTTCTTAGCAGTGTAATGGGAAATCTACCATTTACATTCTTCTTCTTCCTCCCCCCCCCCACCCCCCAAAAGCCTTTGCCCTAGAGTCCTCTGTCATCCTACCCCATTCAGGCCTGTTGCACTGTTGCCATCCTGGGACTTCCCACTCTTCCGAGGAATTCCTTTCATAGTTCTCTTATGTTAGATTCCCTTTTGTTTGTTTTTGTCTTGTGTGTCCTTGTTGGTTTCTTGGTTTATTTCTTGTTTCATAGGACCCATCATCTAGTAGCTTCCACATGCTTTGTTGATAATTTAGGTGAATATAAAATCATTTTCCCTCATCATTTTGAACCAACTGTTCCACTGTCCTCTAGTTTCCAGTGTTACTGTTGGAATGTGCAATACCATTCTGATCCCAAGTCCTTTGTATTGTACCTGATTATTCTCTCTGGTAACTTTTAGGATCTTTACCTTTGGTATGCTAACCTGTCACAGCGGTCTGAGAATCTTCTTCATTGATTATGCTGAGCACAGCGGGCTCTTTCCTCTAGAAAGGTGTCTCCTGGTATTTTTTTATTATTATTAATTTGATAATATCCTCTCGTCCATTTTCTTTCTTTTCTCTGAAATTTCTACTAATTTGACGTTGGGTTTCCTGGATTGATGTTCTCCACTACCATCTTTTTCTAGTCTCTTTTTCTTCATCATGTCTCTTTCTTGCTTTGGCAGGGAGTGGGGAAGAAGGCAGGAGATCTTGATTTTATCTGTCACCCTTTTATCTTTGAAAAAATGCCAAAATTTTCTCCTCTCCTCCTTTTTTCTTTTTGGAATGTTCTCTTCTCTTAAAAAAAAAAATAGCATCCTGTAACTATTAAATGGGCAGAATGTTTTTCTCATATCTCTTTGAGGATATTAATCATGGGATTTTTTAAAAAGATTTATTTATTTATTTATTATAGAGAGAGAATGTGTGCGTGGTGGGAGGGGCAGAGGGAGAGAGAAAGAATCCTTGAGCAGACTCCCTGCTGAGCAGGGTGCTCAATGCAGGGCTGGATCCTAAGACCCCAGACCATGACCCAACCTGAAATCCAGAATCTGTGCTCCACTGGGGCGTCTGGGTGGCTCAATCCATTAACCATCTGCTTTCAGCTCAGGTCATGATCCCTGGGATGGAGCCC
Source organism: Meles meles (assembly GCF_922984935.1). Classification (NCBI taxonomy): domain Eukaryota; kingdom Metazoa; phylum Chordata; class Mammalia; order Carnivora; family Mustelidae; genus Meles; species Meles meles. The sequence continues at coordinate 31,450,269 of NC_060080.1, forward strand.
CACATTGGGCTCCCTGCTGAGTGGGGAGCCTGTCTCTCCCTCTCCTTTTGCCTGGCACTCTCCCTGTTTGTGCTCTCTCTCTCTGTGTCAAATAAATACATAAAATCTTAAATTAAAAAAAAAAAAGTCAGTGCTTCACCAACTGAGCCATCCAAGCACCCCTTAATTATAGGATTTTTAAAAGTTTTGTTTCTGTGTTGTCTCTTTTTTTTATTAATGTATAATTGATATACAACATTATATTAGTTCCAGATGTACAACATGATGATTTGATATTTGTATATAGAGTGAAACGATCACCACAATAAGTCTAGTTAACATCATCACCATACACAACTACAAATTTTTTTCTTTGAGAGAACTTTTACATCTGCTCTTCAAGCAACTTTCAATTATGCAAAACAACACTATTAACCATGCCATACAATACATCCCTTGCCTTGTCTCTACTTATTCAAAATGTATCTATACCTTTTTCTTCTCTTTCATTTATGGTGTAAGTTTAATTCAAATGTCTGAGGATACTTAGCTGATTTTTTAAAAAATATATTTTATCTAAGAGAGAGGCCCTAAATAAAAAGAAACGACGATTCTATGTTGGACAAGCTTATCAGTAAATGGACTTCATTACAGGCTAATCCGGTGGCAAATTAACTTTTGGTGGCTGACCTCTTTACGTCAGTGTCTGTAGGTCATTTTCCCTCGGGTTGTTCATTTTCTTCAGTGAAAGATCCTCCAGTGTCCTGCCTGGAGAGTGTAACTCTGGCTGCTGACATTGTGGGAAGTCCTGCAGGGGGAGGGGCTGAGCGGAGTCTCCCCATTCAGTATGCAAGCCTTCTCTGAGTCCCCTTGTTTTCATGTTGGCATCGCAAGCCTTCCCTCTACAGTCTTGAGTCCAGACCCCAGAGATAAGGGCCCCTCTAGTTTAATTTGTCCCATTTTTCCATGGAGGGAGGTAGTGGGGGAGCGGGGGTTGGCGATGGTGAATGAGGAAGCCATCTGGCATGGGGAGAAGATCCTGGAAGTTCAATTGCCCTATATGTGGACTAAGTCTCCTGTTTTCAGCGTTGTTCCTTATTTGTACTTTCTGTGGTGCCCGGTGCCTTCACTCCTTGAGCCTTTCTGCTTCTCAGCAGATTTTCCATCTGCAGATGAGAACACCAAGCTTTTGTGCCCTTACACTGCTGGATTAATTACCTGCTTCCACTCTGTTTGCCATCTTCTGAAAACTTGCTGATGTCTCTTTTTATTGCTTTCAATGTCTTTTTATTGCTTTCTATCATTTGATCGATTTGGGGAAGGAATGGTTGACGAAAATTCCCTCTTTGATTTGTCTTTTAAAGCTAAAAGACAGACTGTGGCTCTAGAACTGCTTGAGTCAGAGAGAAAATATGTCATTAACATCTCTCTGATCCTGAAGATCAAGGCAACATTCCAAGGGTCAGATGGAAAGAGGAATTCCAAAGAGAGAAGGTATCCATGTGTTCATTGCCTTTGCTTTTCAGATTGATTAAAATTTAAGGTAAGTTGTTTATTGTTTCCACTTGGGGAATTCTGGGACCTGTGAAGAGTTCCAGAAATAGTCTTTGAAAAGAGTGTAGGCAGTGACAGCAGGTAACACCTGGCAAGTCTCAAATTTAGACTTAGGGCAGATAAGAAAATGAATATAGTCTCTGAGATCTTCAGTGTCCCTAGAGTGTCTGTAAAGAAATTAAAGGGGAAATAAATGCTACGGGTGAGGGAGACATTGCTCTCTGTTGCCATCTCCATCTCCTCCTGGGATCACAGGTCTCATGGAGGTAGGAGGGAATGGACATGGTGGAGGTCTGAAACATCAAGCAGCCATTACATAAATGGCACAGGGCTGATGAACTCTGGACTTGGACCTTTCTTATATGTCCTGTGATCCCACAGTACTAGATGGTGTGTAAGTGGTGTGTGTGTGTGTGTGTGTGTGTGTGTGTGTGTGTGGTGGGGTGTGCTTCCACAGGGTCTGCAGTCTATTTGAACAGCATGCTAGCTCCAAGATTACAACATCCCTTGTTCCTTCTGTTTGTCCTCTTTATATCTTCTCTGCTTCTCCTCCGTTAAGAAAAGCAGGAAGGAGGAAACTCTGATTTGGTGGAAAGGACTAACATTGTGAAGATGTGATAATCCAGATTAGTTGAGGAAAAGGCCAATCCAAAAGAATGGAAAGTCTGGATTATGGACTATTACAGATAAATGTAGCATTAATAGTCTAAATAGTCAATCAGGTAATAGACACTGGTGGCTCATAAATCGTGAATCTATCTCGGGAAGCCTGTAATTGTATTTTCTTGCTCTTTACCATCCCCCAACTTTACTTGGCTTTGTGGCTGCCAGCAATATACGTAGTCACCAGAACACGATGCTCACCCCATCTAAATGTCTGAGGTGAGGGAATATTCCCCAACAGACTCAAAAGTGGCTTGATTCTTTTTAAGAATCATTTTACTGCAAAGCAAAGTATAGAAAACAAGGAACGGAAAGGGTAATGTGACAGGACCAAAGCTCTGACCTCTAGAGGCCCTGGACAGAGCATCACCCTCTCTCAGTGGTCATCTGGATTCTCGCTGGTTGTTCCTTCCCCATCTGGAATCGGGCTCATGCTCCCCTCCCCCACTGCCCCTTCGGCCCTCTGAGATGTCTGTCTGGACTCTAGCTATCTCGCTTTTGCTAGAGACCTGCTCCGTTTACATTAATCAAATCGAAAGGCAAGTCTACCTTTTGGTGTAGTTTTGCTTCCACATCCGAGATTCTAAGCCAGCAGCATTTGTTCCTCATTTCTGAAAATTTGGGGATGGGGCAACGAGAGAGAGAGAGAGAGAGAGAGAATTGTTTACTCTGGAACACAGTAACCAGGCGCTTCATTGATAACTTCACGAGATCTTCACAAGAACCCTGTGAAGACTACCTTGTAGATGAAGAAACTAAGGCCCAGAGGGCTTTAAAGCCACATAGTCAGTGCCAGGATTTGAACCCAGGCTTGTCTGCCCCTGTCCTTGTGACCTTTCCACATCCCACCACTTCTCTGAGGACCTTGTCGTTTCCAAGACATCACCTGACTAACAGCACGTCGGGTTTCTTAGCCAGATGACCGTTCCTGTTTCAGTGTTAACTTCCCTTCAGATCTCAACTGATTTGTCAGGTAGGGATGCTAGAAATGTTCTTGGCTCACTGAAGCTCTCTCCTACTTGCCATCACTTTCTGCTTGTCTAGGATGTTCTCTCAGGACTCATGACTGAGGAACAATCCATCTTCCCCAAAGCCCGAGATTAAAAAAAGTTTAAAACTACCATATAATCATATATATAATCATATATCATATAATATAAAAGCAGTTATTTCTCACATCTGCAATAATGCTATTGATGTTAGTTATTTCCTAAGCTAACCCTTTTTTTTCTTTTCATAACCAAGACAAGCAAAGCTGTAAGTCATTACTCTTAGGACTAATATAAAGACTCGAGGTCTGAGCTTCGCAGTGTTGCCATTTTTTCCACCTTGGGCTTAGATTTCCAATATCCTCCTTCCCTCGCTACATTTCTTTTTTCCTAAGTTTTTCTGAAGCCTCCACGGGTACTTTAAATAGGCCGGCTGAACGAAATACACAACAGAATGAGATTATTCCTTTCTTCTACTGGCATTTTCCCCATGCAAAGATGAAAATAAGTTAGCAACATGCCCTATCTTTCCCATCAGACATTGCAAGCCACCAGCACTTTCTGTAAAGTAACCCGGGGGGTGAGAATAAAACCCACTGTGACTACAACCGGACCCTCAAAACTGAGGTTGTCACATCTTCTCAAACCTACACGATAAAACTCTAGGTTTTCCCTGGAGAAAAGTAAAGCCCTCACCAGCCTCCTCAGCATGTTTCAAGACAGGCCTGCCCCTGGCTGAACGAAAGTGCCAGAAGCTGCAGGGGACCCCAGCTGCCAGCTGAGGTCTGAGTGGAACTTGTGGGAGGTTGTTCATTTGCTGAAGGATCACAGAAGTTGCAGTTCTTGGCTTTCCCTGGTCTGATTCGCCTAGATAGAGTTACAAGCTCAGGATCAAACTGTCTTGTCTGTCAGAATCCTTGGTGGGAGGTCGGGGGGGTGTGGAGGGGGCAAGGTCAGCCTGTCGGGATTGCCTGTCAGCCTCCTGAGCTGAACATCTGCCAAGAAGGCCCTGTACCACGGATCACCACCAGGTGGCACACGCTTCATCTTCGGCGCCCCTCAAATCTGGTCGCATCCTGGGACCGGAGCTCAGGAGTTACTCTGGCCTAAAATTAGATGGGCAAGAGCAAAGCTATTGATTCGAAACTCTAACTGGGTTTTCCTTGATGGCTTTTAATTTATTTCCCTTGTTTAAGTCCTGTATTGTGAGAGATAAAATAACTTTGAAGGTTTTAAAAAGAATAAACTACTCAAATTACTTGCTATAATTTCAACCCTAGTAAGGAACAGATAAGAAGTTGAGTGCTTAATACTTTTATCTTTGTGAAAAAGCTGCTTCTGGGAGTCAGGTGTGGCTCTAGGCCAAACGAGGAAGCAAGTTACGTGTGTGTCTACATTGTTTGCTTCTTTCTCCTTCTGCTCTCCATCTCCTGGCTCACCACCTCCACACTCCTCTCTGATTTCAATAATATCCTTGTTAAATATTTTTTTTCAATATTGGTACAGAATCCACTGTAGGCCAGTGTTCTTCATAGAACTTATGTGTTTCCGTGATACTTGATGAGAACATTCCCCTTTTCTGACCCTCACCCTGAAATCTCAAACTATTACCCCAGTGGACAGTTCAGGAGGCATCTGGACCCCAGCCAAGGTACCAGCTCTCCAGCTCTGCAAGTACGGTGGTCACGGTGTAGCAGAAAGCAGCTCTCCCAAAAGGAAGAGAAAGAAGTGTAGGCCCGGTGAGGCCAGGCAAGGCCAAGAGAGGAGTAAAGAAAGAGAAAAAGAAAAGAGATCATCTAAGGGATATTACATAACCTATATGGACAGCCCATCTCACAGTCAGATCTCACCACGGCATTAGACCCTAACATCTGTCAGTGTCACATTGAAAGTCGTGGTAACCTTGGGTGAGGAGAAAGCTTTCACATCGAGAACTTTCGCAGGTTCAGTATTTTATTCTTTCAGTCCAGTCAGTTGTGCTTTCCTCCCTCAACTTTGTGGTCTCCTCCACAGACAGACCGTCTCCTAGCCGCCCTCCAGATTCCCTCTGATCTTGACAGGGATTGCTTAGATCTTCTGAGCCCACCGTACCAGCCATAAAGGCTTAAGTCCACTTGTGTTGATGGACCAGCTGGCTTCAATTATGTGGAGACTGGTGGCTTGGGACAGGGAGGGGCGGAAGACTGGAGTGAAGGAATCCTTGTATCTTTTCACAGGCGGCTGGACACCCTCTCTGTTATCTGTGTCTTCTCAGAGCTATAGACACAGGGGAGTCTGCTTGACTTGTAGATGGTTTGAAAAAGCTTTTTTTTTTTTTTAAATTTTAATTTTATTTATTTTTTTGGAGGGGAGGATGAAAAAACTTCTTATCAAACTGGTGTTCTTTCTCCTGTTCTCGACAAAGGTCTGCTTGTTCAGGGTTGGCAAAGCATCCCAATTGTCCACTGACTTATTCTTGTGGAACCCTGGGGGAATATCCAAGTACGTTCAGCTCTCAGTGACAAGCAGATCTTCACTTTCATCTTCGTTTAACTTGCAGTCTTGCAAGCACAAGGGAACCTACTTTCAGTTCCCATAAGTCACCAAGTTAGAGCTCGAATCCTTGCGGTAGCCCAGCAAAACTCCCATTTCCTTGTGGCTTCCCTCCTCATTCCTACAGGCCCCTGACTGCCCCACCCTTCCTCCTCGGTGATTCTCTCTCTCTCCTCTCCATCACATCCCTCTCTGACATCTCTCTTCCTCTCTTCTTTCCTCTGGAAAAACAAACAAACAAACAAACAAACAAATGGAGGCACAGCTAGGGATGGGGGAGAGTGATGTGAGAGGAGGAAGGGGCTCTATGAAGCTCCAGGGAGTAGCAGGCCAGGCCTCCCCAGGCAAGACTGTGTCCTTGCCCAGAAGGGAAGGGAAAGGAGCACTTTCACAGGCGCATCCTCTGAGCATTTAGGTGCCAGCTTTAACCAAGTTTTGCTTTTTACCTAAATCGGAGTCTCTTACCCAGTAGCTAAGAATGATCAAGTGCCACCGAGGTGCTGACTTCTACCACACTAATGAGAGGAGACTCATTTGCACATCAAGTGAGAATAACTTTAAAATCTTGGAAAAGAGTTCCCTTAGAATTTCTACTGTCTCGTAAGTGAAACAGTAACAGTCTGGCTTTCAAAAGGCCATTCAAGGGGCACCTGGCTGGCTCAGCTGGAAGAGTGTGATCTCAGGTTTGTGAGTTGGAATTTTTAGATTACTAAAATAAATAAACTTTAAAAAAAAGCCATTTAAGTGATGTGTTCTTTATTAGTGCAATACACATTTGTGTAGGAGCCATTGATAAAGGGGTCTTTTATTTTTTTTAAAGACTTATTAAAAGGAATCAAATAACAGATTTATTTATTTATTTATTTATTTTTGAGAAAGAGAGTGAGCAAGTGCACGAGTTGGGGCAGGGGCAGAGGGAGAGAATCCTCAAGCAGACTCCCCTGCTGAGCACAGAGTCCAACACGGACCCTGAGATCATGACCTGAGCCAAAATTAAGAGTCAGATGTTTAACCAACTGAGCCACCCAGGCAGCCCTAAAGGGGTCTTTTTTACAACAATAACAAATAGATATTTGCTATTAGGCCTATGGTGTCAAACTTAAAAAAAAAAAATCCTGAATGCAGAGCAGTGACTCAGAATATTTCGAATGACTGGGAAATGGAACCCGCTGCATCCGTTCTTACAGGGTCTTTTCTTCTGTACACCTGGTTTGTGTGATCCTATCTCTATTCTGTTTCAAGCCTCTTCCCTGGCTCTTTACGGTACCTTGTCCAGCAGCACCTGGATTTGCTTCACGCTCTGCAGGAAAGGGTCCTGAAGTGGCCACGCCAAGGAGTTCTTGGAGATTTATTCCTTAAGTTGACAAATGATGAGGTAAGTTTTTAAAAAAAAAAATCCGTTGTAAACTTGAATTACATGCATCTGTGTCTCCCTTGTCTGCTTCTAAATGGAGGACCTCAAATCAGTGATTTTCAGAGTTAGAAAAACTGCTGAGATCTAGTCTAACCTCCTCACTCTACAGATAACGAAATAAAGTTCAGAGACACTAAAAGACTTTGTTGAAATCACTCCACTAGCTAGGTAGTCGGGGGATCTGTGACCCAAGCCTCCTAACTTCCCGCCCATCGCTTCCCACTGTACTATACCCAACCGCCCCACTGAAGATGCACATAAATGTGTATGTACACTAGTGTAAAAATATATATATACAAGCACATACATGTCCATCCATATGTACAAAATAAATACAGGAGGGTTGTGTATGTGTATGCATTTCACACCTAATTCCATTCCTTAGAGAGATTTAAAACTGTGATGCGCAGTTATCTGTCTTGAAAGTTTTTTGTTTTTTGTTTTTATTTTCACTTCCTTGGAGAAAAGGGTGGTAAGTTTCAAAATCTCTATAATGTTCTGCAAAGAAAATATGACCTGGGCCAGAGGGTGTGAACTCAAATGCCTACGGGGCCAGACAGGGATGTAAATGAGTGGAAGTAAGCAGGATGTGGTACAATATGGACTGTTGGGAGGTGAGCTTAAGCACACATGCTTTTCTATAGGAAACATTACCCAATTATTATTCAGGAAGAAGGGACTAGAGTTGCCAGGTCTTCTGATATTTTACGAGACACTGGCAATTCCAAATTTTGTGTGAACATTTCTTATTTTAAAAATATTGTGTAGGCTAATTGAAATTGCTCTGCAAGCCAGAGTTAGCCTGCAATCAAACTCTGTGTATCTATGATGTAGGTGAAATACAAAGTTTGTAAATTATTTACTTATATGGATATAATGCAATCTCTCTAATACCACTTTTACGTATTTGCATTCAGTATGCTTTCTTGACCTGAGAATTGTTGTATCTGTGGGAATATAAATTTGGAAGCTGAAAACTGTTTTCCTGAAAGCATATAGCATAGGTGAATAAGCAATTGGTAGAAATACACAATTAGTAGAAAAAGTTGAGGATCACTGGTCTAGACACCGAGAGGTGGGTTGGACAAAGTTTCTTATTGGATGTAGATGACTGGAATTAAAAGTAACTTAAAAACAAAATAGGCATTTTTATCATTTAACAATTTAAAAATACTTTTTCAACATACGTGGACCCTCTCTGCTGCGTTGGTTTTTCACTTTCTCTCATTGAAACAGGAATATTGAGTTTTGGTTCCCAAGTCCATAGCGATATTTATCTTAAAACCAAAAAGATTTGGGGCGCCTGGGTGGCTCAGTGGGTTAAGCCTCTGCCTTCGGCTCAGGTCATGATCCCAGGGTCCTGGGATCAAGCCCTATATCGGGTTTTCTGCTCAGCAGGGAGCCTGCTTCCTCTTCTCTCTCTGCCTGCCTCTCTGCCTACTTGTGATCTCTGTCTGTCAAATAAATAAATAAAATCTTTAAAAAAAAAGATTTAAGAAATGAATTAAAAAACAAAACAAAAGAACCCATATTAATGAACATATTAAATAAATGATTAAGATAATCTCTCAAAGTACTCCTTTTTGATATACATGTCTCTAGGAAAAATATTAGCTGTTATTCCTGCTTCCTGGTTCTTACCATGCATTTTTGTGTTTGTTTTCAAGAACAATTTCTTGGATTATTACGTTGCCTACCTAAGGGACCTGCCTGAATGCATCTCTTTGGTTCATGTTGTTGTTCTGAAGGAGGTATGGTGACTCTGTGTGTGCACTGCCCTTTAGTTACTTGTGTATCTATAGGTCTTTGCTCATCCACCTCGGGGAATGCAAAGTGCTCGGCTTGTCTTCCAGGCTGGGGAATGGCTTGAAGAGAGCCACGGACACTCCTACCTGGGGTTAAAGGAGCCCACTCAAGGATGAGTGCCAGTGCTTTGGTCCTTGCCCTACTTTACTGACTCTCTTTTCTATTTCACTGGAAGTCGGCACAAAGTAAGCAGGAGTTCTTAGCAGAGATCTTCAGGCTACAGCTTGTATGCTGAATGAGGGTCCCCCCGGCCCCAGGATCAGACAACTTGAATTTGAATATTAAACTCAAATCACCCTGTGTTTGTCAGTTTATAAGATCATAAAGCGGTTCTGACCATGTAGCTTTAAGTATTGCTACTGCAATGCTTTATTAAGTGCTCCATAAGCCCATATAAATATCTAACAATTCTAGTTATTTTAGGCCAGTAGGAAGAAACCCTGTCAGAAGCCTAAAGTTAAGAGTTAATCAAGTTTCACAAGAGGTGATGGTCTCTTTCTTATTGTTTTACTTCAGCCCCTCTACTACTCCCAACCCTCTAAGTATGATACCTACCATGTTAGCACTCAGCAAATATTTGAGAAAGGGAAAGGAGGGGGAGGGGAAGAAAGGAGTGGGAGTGGAGGGGATGGAATAGAAAGGAAGGGAAAGAAAGGGACATGGAGAAAAGCCAACGGGTTTCCTCTGCCAGCCCAGCTGACCAGTTACTGGTTATATTCTTTCTCTACCCTCATGAGGCTCCAATCCACCCTTAGTGCCTACTAAGAAGCCACTGTAATGAGTAATTCCAAGAGAATCTTAATGAATTCATTCAACTCAAATATGATTTATTGAATGCCCACTTCTGCCCAGCACTGTGCTAAAAAGAGTAAGCGGGGAAGGAGGGGGTTGTTTGGGAAAGTTGAGTGGGTTCAAAAGAATTATGTGATGTGCTTCCTGCTACAGAAGAATTGTCTCCGTGAGCACGTCACTCCGGTGAAGGATCCAGTGAAGGATCATGACACTCTAGAGAAAGAAAATGCCTTAGGAATAAAAAACCCTCCCTACTCTGGTAGGACTGACTTTGGGGTTCTGCAGCCAGAGTTGGAGGGACACTGGAGAGTGACTCTGCCTTTCTTTCATTCAGGGTGACGAAGAGATTAAATCTGACATCTACACACTGTTTTTTCACATAGTTCAGCGCATCCCTGAGTATCTGATACATCTGCAGGTAGGCATGGCTGGGAAGCCACCAAACTGATTTTCAAGATAAACTACTATTCGTGGCTTGCAACTGAGAAACATGGTAAAGGGTCAAGGAAGAATCAGTGGTATTTCTAAGGAGTAATGAAATGATTTAGATTGCTGATTACCCCATTCCTACTTTGTGGTATGAACTGAAATCTCAAATCTGTAAAATTTTTGGCTCACGACATCTGCCTTTGAAGTTCTATCTTCATTTACCAGCAATCACCACTTCTGCTGATCCAGGATCTTTCTCTAGCAGCTTCTGGTGGATTCTGAGTACTTATTCAGTCCCTTCCACCTTGTTCTACAGCCATCTAAATGTACCGCCAAACCCTTACCCCACCCAAAGGCATTTAAGAAGTATCTATGTAACCTGTCCACTTAACTACTATCCTGACTACTTTCTTTTGGCTTGAGTCTAAGGGTCTACCATATATTGCTTATGCGGTATGTCACAGAGAAAGCATGAAGATGAGCTGACTTCTGCATACCACTCTTCCCACAGCGCCCAACATGGGGCTCGATCCCATGACCCTGAGATCATGACCTGATCCAAAATCAAGAGTCAGATGCTTAACTGACTGAGCCACCCAGAGGCCCCAGTAATTATCTTATTTAATGCTTTCAATAATCCCATGAAATAGGTGTCATTACGGTTGCTTAGATAAGGAAGTGGAGAGCCAAATAAATTAAGTAACTTGACCAAGTTCACACACCTCATTGGTGAAAAAAATCTAGGACTGAAACCCAGGTCTAGCACGCAGTCTGGTAAGAGCCCTTATCCTACGTCTGACTTGAGTTCAAATTCTGACTCTGCTACTCATTAGATGTGTTACCTAATGAAGATTACATTAACTTCTCTGTGCCTTGATTTCATTTGTTAAATGGAAGTAATAACTGCACCTATCTAACCTAGCTGTGGTAAACACTAAATGAGAAAACAAATCCGTAAAGGCATTAGTACTTGGCAATAGGAAGACTCAATAAATGTTGCTTTCTCAGATCCAACTAATACGCATGTTTCTCTACAGTACAGTAGGCAATATAATAGGAGGGATCACCAGGCAAAGCTTGATCATAACCATTATCCCCTTCCAGCCTGCCTTGATGCTTGACATTCTCACCATTGGTCTGACTTGGTTAGGTCATAAGGCATTCCTTATTGTTAGAATGTTAGAATTGTTAGAATGTTAGAATGATTCTATTAACTCAGAGATCGAATGAGTAGCTCCTTCTAATTTTCAGAGGGAATTATCCAACGTTCACATCTAACTCAAACAGGCGCAATGGTGACTATCATTCTCCCTTGGTGTGGTGGACAAACAGGGGGTTTAGCCATTCAGCTTACAATTAGATTGGCCACATGTACTGTTGTTCCGATTAAATGGCTACCCAACTCCACAACAGATGTAGACAAGGTGCGCAAGAGACTAAAGTTTCGTTCTAATTATGCAATGCTGCCTCCTTTTTATCTCCATCCAGAATGTCCTGAAGTTCACAGAGCAGGAACACCCTGACTATTACCTACTTCTGGTGTGTGTTCAGCGCCTTCGAGTATTTATCTCGCATTACACCTTGCTGTTTCAATGCAATGAGGATTTGCTTATTCAGAAACGGAAAAAGCTCAAGAAGTAAGCTTCTAATGTTGCCATCTAGAGGGTTGATCAAAGGTTTCTGAGAACAGGGATACAGACAATGTGGATACCTGTCACAAGTGACCTCAGTGTATGTTAGGTGGCTGAAATGTAGTGACAAGGGGTAGAAGAGAATAGAAAAGAGGAGGGAAATGAGGTGGTCAGGCTGGCTGCAGGTGGGAGGGACCTATTACCTGGTGGTGAAATTCCATCAGGTAATAGGTACAATTATTTTGGAAAAATAAAAAGTTTTACTCTAATCCCTATGTGGGCCCCCTCGTGTTATTAACCATCTGGAAAATAGTTACTGTTTCCCTAAGCTTGCCAGGTTAAAAAAATGCAGCTTAAAGGCCAGAATGTGGTTTCTTTCATGAACTCAACAAGTATTGATTGAGCACTTACTGCCTATCGGTCACTGCTCTATTACTGAGTATATTACAATCAACAAAACAGACAAAAATCTTTGCCACCTGGAGCTTACTTCCTAGAGCTGGACAGCCAGTTAATAAAAAAGACAGTGTAAGTGCTATGGAAAAAAACCAAAACAAATAAGGGTGGCGGTTGAACAAATTTCACGCCAAAAAGAAAGAAAAAGAGCTGACTAGAGGAATCTGGGCTTCAGAAGGCACAGAAACAATTCACAGCAGAATTTCCTAATGACCTAAAATTTCCTTTAACCTCATCCCAACCCAATGAGGAAAACAATCATTTCTGTGGATGTTGGAGACCAGAAAAAGATGCCATCTCCCAAGCTAGGGCTCCAATAATGGCAGATATCTTCCTATACCACCCTTTTCCCTCAAACTTAACTCGGGCTATTAATCAGCATCCCTCTCCTTGCCCACATCTAGCTTGCACAGTTACGGAAACAACCTGGTTTTTAGAGGGCATGGAGAGAGAGAGAGAGAGAGAGAGAGAGGAGGGAGAGAACTTCGCAGCTGAGCTTCATTTGAGAAATACTGTCTTCTTCTCTCGTGGCATAATCTGTGTGTTCAGAGCCAATTTCCTACTGTACACTCTGAAAATTATTACTTCCGTTCTCATAGGTCATCCATGGCAAAGCTGTACAAAGGGCTGGCTTCCCAATGTGCAAATACTGGACAAGATGCTTCCCCTACTGCTGGCCCTGAGGCTGTCCGTGACAGTGGGATCCACTCAGAAGAGATACTGCAACCCTACCCTTCTGCTCCCAGTTCTGGCCCTGCTGTCACGTAAGCACTTGTTGCATGAAAAGGTTATATGGCAATGCCCTTGCGTGCCAAGTCATCGGTATGCAGGAGCAGGAGAGCCTGTAATAAGAGAATGACCTACAGGACTCTTGCCTCCCTCTTGCTTCATCAGGCCTATATATGGCAGGCAAGCTGCTGACCCTATGACTGGATCCCAGAGGAAGGCTAATGTTAAGGGGTAGGCCTGGAGGCTGAGGCTACTACTAACAATTTTATCACACATATCCACGCTCTACCTACAGTTTCTTTGGGTTGAGACAATGACTGAGTAGAAGAAAGTGCCTCAAGACAGGAAGGCATCTTACAGCTCCTCAGAAGGGGGGGAATACACTTAAGTTCTCCCATAGGTGTAGTAGAGGGAAAGAGAATCTCAGTCAGGGCTGAGTGGAAGTTAAGACTGAGAGTCAAGCAGAGAGAGTCAAGTATCATATGGTCTCACTTATTTGTGGAGCATAACAAATAACATGGAGGACATGGGGAGATGGAGAGGAGAGGGAGTTGAGGGAAACTGGAAGGGGAGATAAACCATGAGAGACTATGGACTCTGAAAAACAACCAGAGGGTTTTGAAGGGGCGGGGGGGTGGGGGGTGGGGGGTGGGGGGTGGGAGGTTGAGGAACCAGGTGGTGGGTAATAGGGAGGGCACGTACTGCATGGAGCACTGGGTGTGATGCCAAAACAATGAACACTGTTATGCTGTAAATAAAAAAATAAAAATAAATAAATTAATTTAAAAAAAAAAAGAAAATAGGCCTGAGGTGATGCAGAAAGAATGCTGTTTAGCCCTTCCTAATTCCCCCTGAAGCTTCCTCAGAAAGGTATTTCGTAAGTTCTTTTCTTCACTTATGACGGCTTCTCTTAAAGCCGTTCTGTGCCGTGGATGTTTTTGATAGCTTTTTAAAGTCTCTGCACACAACCCGTTAGCACACTAACTGGATTCTTATTCATCAAGCTTCTTGATGATGTTCACATTAAGAATTAGGCCATTTATATATATTTGGAATTCTTTACCTCCGAAGGATAAAGTCAAATTAGCTACTTTTGAAACCAGGATTTCTGGAAAGATAATGGAAACTAAAACTCAAAATTCCAAAACCAACACTCCGTCAAATAGATAATTCTCATAAATGTAATTCCTTAGGCTATAATTTCTGCTTTGGGTTTTATTATCATAAGGAAAAATTAGAAGTTTTAGCTACTTTTCTTTTCTAAAATTACAATGAAGTGAGGGGTAGGCAACTCAGATTATTTCAATTCTTAACCACTACAATTTTTGAAATGCCAATTATAATCATTGGAAGGAATATATGATCAGTAATGCAAAATAAACTTTCTTTTTTCTGCCCTCATCTCTTAAAATTGAGAACATGTATCATGGAAAGGCAGAAGCACTAATGTGGAAAGAGAGATTCTATAATTATTCTGAAACCTATGAGACATTAAACTTTCTATAAATAGAGCCCAGGAAGATTTTCTTCATATAGAGAAAACCCTACAAATCCTATAGGGGAGAACTCCATTCAGGAAACAAAACAAAACTTTTCCTGGGTGGAGAGTGGGAGACAGATGGGCAGGAAGTGGGGGTTTACTTGTGGGTCACTTCAGCTTTTAGCACAACAATAAAGCTATCTTCTTTGAAGTGCAACAAATAGAGCCAAAAAAAAAAAAAAAAAAAAATCCCTAGAGAGTATACCTACACCAAAAAGATGGCTGCCATTGCACTCTGTTGGAAAATGGCCGGTAAAAATTTAACAATTTTCCAAGTGAAGAGACGATTCAAGTCAGGTCAATATTTCATTTTACCTTTGAGTGTGAGATCTCATTTTCATCTTAAGATGATCACAAAAAGATACTCAGTATTTGCATGTTTTCTTTCTTTTCTTTTTTTTTTTTTAAGATTTTATTTATTTGTTTGACAGAGAGAGATCACAAGTAGGCAGAGAGGCAGGCAGAGAGAGAGGGAGAAACAGACTCCTCACTGAGCAGAGAGCCCGATGCGGGGCTCGATCCCAGGACCCTGAGATCATGACCTGAGCGGAAGGCAGAGGCTTAACCCACTGAACCACCCAGGCGCCCCCATGTTTTCTTTCTTTTTAATACATCTGCATTTTTGTGGTAGAATGAATAAACTGTAAATAAATAAAAGGTTGGGTCAGTAGTTAGTCATGCACTCACATCTGCTTGGCAATTACTTTCCGCCAGAACTGGCAAATCCCATCCAATCTGATGTTTTTGCTACGCTCATATCCTATTCATTATTCATGATTAAACATGAAATTGGGTATATTTAGAGCGAGAGCCTTTTAATTTGGGCGGTTGTTTTTGTGGGTGAAAGTTTGAGATGTCTTTATACAGCATGTTCTATAGCCACAAAATTTTTCAGGTTTTTATTATGAAAATTTCAAATACATACAAAAGTAAAGTGTACAGTGAACCCCATATACCATCATCCAGATTCAACAGTTTTCCAGATCGTACCACATTGTTTCATTTTAGAAATTTAATTGTTCTTAAGCGTGAAGATCCATGAGTTGTACAAAAGTTCCCTCCATTATTTTGCATCCTATTGCTAGGAGAAAAAAAAGAAGAGGAGAGTAAAAGGAGGTACCTTCCATTCTGGCCCCGTGGTGGGCGGGTCAGAGCTTCCACGTGGAGAGGGGTGACCTTCCTTGGCTGACTCGCCATCTCGGTGCACAGCCTCCTTGCTCAGACATATACTTCGGTCCATTTGCTTTACAGATGTCGTTTTCACCCTCCCACGTGGGGGGGGGCACTCCTTAACTGGAGAAGCTTGTGGAGCTTGGTAGGTGACGCATGCAGGCGCCTGGGAGGGCAGAGAGGGGAGGAACCGGCAGTTTTGTGCCTAAGCAGTAGCTAGCAGATGCATGTTGCTCCGGGCCTCGAGCTTCGGGGAGAGGCCTGCACTAACCCGCCGTAAGCACACCTCTTTTGTATTCTGTTTCCCCTTTAAAGACATTTGATGCCCCCAGTGAAGAAAAGCCAACAACAGCAAAGCCTGATGGAGAGCATGCAGCCTGGGAAGCCCAGTGAGTGGGAGATGGAGGGCAGAAAGCACGAGAGGCCCGAGAGCCTCCTGGCGCCGGCGCAGTTCTGTGCGGCCGAGCAGGACGTGAAGGCGCTCGCCGGGCCCCTGCAGGCCATCCCCGAGATGGACTTCGAGCCCTCGCCCGCCGAGCCGCTGGGCAACGTGGAGCGCTCCCTGCGCGCCCCGGCGGAGCTCCTGCCCGACGCCCGCGGCTTCGTGCCCGCGGGCTATGAGGAGTTCGAGTACGGCGGCGAGATCTTCGCGCTGCCTGCGCCCTACGACGAGGAGCCGTTCCAGGCCCCGGCCCTCTTCGAGAACTGCTCGCCCGCCTCTTCCGAGTCCAGCCTGGACATCTGCTTCCTGCGGCCCGTCAGCTTCGCCATGGAGGCCGAGCGGCCCGAGCACCCGCTGCAGCCGCTGCCCAAGAGCGCCACGTCTCCGGCGGGCAGCGGCGGCGCCTACAAGCTGGAGGCGGCGGCGCAGGCGCACGGCAAGGCCAAGCCGCTGAGCCGCTCGCTCAAGGAGTTCCCCCGCGCGCCGCCCCCCGAGGGCGTAGCCCCGCGCCTCTACAGCACGCGCAGCAGCAGCGGCGGCCGCGCGCCGCTCAAGGCTGAGCGGGCCGCGCAACCGCACGGCCAGGCCGCCGCCGCAGCCGCCGCCGCAGCTCGCGGCGCGCCCAGGACCTTCTTCCCCCAACAGAGGTCCCAAAGCGAAAAGCAGACCTATTTGGAAGTAAGGAGGGTAAAGTAAAACCGAACCCAAACCCACAGCGCCGGCAGCCCCGGGTCTAGATCTCCAGGGAGCAACCTGGGCTCCCCTAGCGTGGAGGGGAAATTGGGCTGGCCAGAGGGGAAGCGGAGGCCGCCGGGGGAGAGCCCGGGTCGGAGGCTTGTCGGTCAGGTGCCCTCGGTGGCGAGCGGTAGCTCCCGTCCTGCAGGGCCAGGGCCCAGGGCGTGTCCTCCATGAAAGGGCTAGTAGTTCCTGAGCAAACACTTAATTTCTCTGTGTCCTGTGTATGTAGGAAGGCAAAGACGCCGCAGAGAAGACGGACTCTTAGACCTGTCGACACCGTCAGCCACCCTGCCCCACACCTCCCCCGTACCGTTAGGGGTGTTCTCCGCTTTGTTGCTTAAGCGGTGCGACCCCTCACAGTTGCACTTCGCATTCAAAGTCCCGCACACTAGTCCCAGCCCTGTTTCTCTGCCTGCGAGGCGTACCTTCTCGTGGAGGTGTTCAAAACACAGAACCCGGTGTGCCGGTCTGTCCCACTCCCCGATCTGCACTAGCCTTGCCCGTAGCGAGGGAGGAGGCAAGTTAACCCCGTCTCACTGTGGACTCCCTGCAAAGTCTGCGGCACGTGTGACTGGAAAAGGGTGTCACGTTGCTTTGCAGATTCCACTGGGACGGGGGACAACACGATAGAGTCGAGGAGGCGCTGATTTGCAAATATCTTCTTAGGCGTCCATATCCGTGTTTAGTATTTTTTTTTAATATTTTAATTTATTTGACAGAGAGAGAGAGGTCACAAGTAGGCAAGAGAGGCAGGCAGAGAGAGAGGGAGAAACAGACTCCTCACTGAGCAGAGAGCCCGATGCGGGGCTCGATCCCAGGACCCTGAGATCATGACCTGAGTCGAAGGCAGAGGCTTAAACCACTGAGCCACCCAGGCGCCCCAGTGTTTAGTATTTTGATGTCCAACCTTGCTCTCTGCAAGCCTTGGGACGTTTAAAGGGTTGTTAAGTACATATCCACGAAAGGGTTAGTAGTTCCTGAGCAAACACTTAATTTCTCTGCGTGTGATTGGAACAACGCTGTTTCTAATTAAGCAGAGAGTGACAGGACAGCTTTGACCTCTGCCACCATCCTTCCTGTTTAACGCGTTTAAGAGTAATGGTTAGGGTTTACAGGGCCGCTCTGTACTTGTACATCTTGAGAATGATATAGTCCAGGACTAACCTGTATCAAGCTGGAAGACCTTTTGCCTAGGCTAAAGGAGGTTTTTCCAGGAATAAGAGCCCTATAATCCATCTATCCCCATTTCCAAGTGAGTGGGGACAGATTGAGGATTACTGACTCCTTTCATTCAATCGTTTTTCAGCAGACACAGG
Organism: Meles meles; assembly: GCF_922984935.1. Taxonomy (NCBI): domain Eukaryota; kingdom Metazoa; phylum Chordata; class Mammalia; order Carnivora; family Mustelidae; genus Meles; species Meles meles. The sequence continues at coordinate 31,468,449 of NC_060080.1, forward strand.
GCTAAGGACTGAGGGTTCAGAAATTAATGGCACCTGAGTCTCTGCCCTCCAGGACCACTGGCTTATCTCAGAAAGGAAACACAGACACACAGAATTATAATAAATGGTGGGAACACGTGGGAAGTGCATTTAAACCCTGCTGGGGCAGTGGTGGACAGACAGGGCCTCCTGGATAAATTGGATGTCTGAATTCAGTTTTAAAAGCTGCCTAGATGAAGAGTGAGGTAGGGAAATAGGAAAAAGGCTCATGAGTCTTTTTTAGAAACAGCAGGGTGATGCTTTTCCTCTTGAATACTGTGCCAGGTGGGACTGGTAGACAGCAGGCCAGAGGAAAAAGAAGGGGCTGGGTCATGAAGAGCCTTGGAGCTTGTAGCCCATCTGGACTGCAGAATCAAAGTCTGACTGGTTCCTGCAGAGGGACCTTAGTACGCTCAGCTAAAGTTGTTGAGATTTCCCAGAGTTCTGAGATTTTTTTTATGGCTTTGGTTTTCAACTCTGAACTTTACAAAATTCTGTGAGGCAAAATTTCTTAGGCAAATCAATCTTAGGCGTGTGTCAAAGTTTAAAAGTTCATTAACAAGGGAGGTAGGCAGGAAATAATAATGACAATTCAAACTGACTTGAGATGGGCAGAGATTTACATATAAAACCTTCTAACTAGTGTAGTCTAAGCTGCCAAGAATGCTTTTATGTCACATGTTCATGAAAGTCTCTCCCCCTCAGTGAATATGTGAAAAAATGGGATATGTGAATATCAATATGTGAAAAAATGTCAGCAGTTGACAGGAGAAAAAAAAGACATAAATCAGAAATAAAAGAATTAATCAGAAATAATCAGATACCCAGATAACAATACTCAGTATATTAGGTACTGTTAATCAGACATCCTGGACAGCAAGTGTCAGCCCCTAACAGTGTCATACATAAGTCAAGTTGGTTCAGAAAGTGACACTAAGGAGATGGCAGATAGAGGTCAGCTAAAAGAGGCCTTTTCTCTTTCAGTTATCAGTAAATTTTTCAAGCATGTGGATTTTTCACACAAAGGTCACCTTGCTTATTATTTCTGTTTTTGGACAAAATTTTTCTTTCTAAAGATTCAGAAGGTATGGATTGTTGGGAATCCTAGAGGGGGATAGAATGCACAGTCCAGGTGGGCAGAGACTGTGTGTGGGTATGTGTGTGCATGTGTGTATGTATGTTCACATACATGCATGTGTGTACGTGGGCAGGCCTCTGTCCGTGTGTATATGTGTGTATGTTTGTGTGTGAGTGTGTGGTTGAGGCGGAAGTGGGATGGGGTTTTCGTTGCAAAAGATGAACCCTTCAAAAGCCCTATCTTTAAAGGTGTCAGCTCTTTGCTGTTGAGATGTGTAAAGCTCCTGCTATTCCATCTCCTTAAATACACTCTGTGTATCTTCCACCCGTGCCCTGAAGAGCAAGCCAAACCCTGTCTCTAAGCGTCAGGAAAGAAGGCTGCATGCGTTAGTGTAAGGAACACCCACCTGGGTGTCAGGAGAGCTGACACCTGTCCTGGCTCTGCTGCCAAATAGCTGTGTGCTTTTGGGTAATTCGCTTGGCATCTCTGTGCCTCCGGTTTTCTCATCTGTAGAATTAAGACAATACATACCTTGCCTAACTCACCATGTTGTTGTGGGGCATCAGGCCAAATAAGATAAAGTAAGTGGATAGGCTTTGTAAAGTGTGGAACGCTATACAAATGCAAGATATTATCAAGATCATGATCGCACAGAGAGATTTTCCTTAAACTTAATATATTTAGTTCCGAAGCAGTCCCTAAAAGTCCAGTGTTCAAAATGTGGTCCTTAGGCTGGTAGTAAATGCGTCCATCACCTGGGAGCTTATTGTAGTTGCAGAATGTAGGTTCAATCCCAGACCTACTGAATCAGAGTCTGTGTCTTAGCAGGAGTCTGGGGTGACTCATGAACGCCAAGAGCAGGTGGGCAGGAGCATACCTTAAACCACTGGTTTTTAAAATCTCAGTGTGCATAAGGATTACCTAGACCTAACTCCAGAGTTTCTGACTCTGCAAGTCTGGGTTGGAGCTCAGGCAATATACATTTTAAATAAAAGCTCCGGTTGATCCTGTCGCCCCAGGACCACAGTTTGAGAAATAGCACACTAAGCCATCAAGACGTTGCTCTCCACAGCATAGTAATGAATCTTAGTAGCGTCTCAGAGAACCTCTAGATCTGCTACTATAACCGCAAGTTAAGTTCTCAAAGTCAAACCCATGTTTCCTGAAAAAAAAAAAAAAAAAAAAAAAAAAAGATCATCCCCACGCCTTACTTCACAGTCAGCAAGAAGTCACCCATCCAACTCATGCATGTTTCATGGTGGTTTTTGCTGTGACTCCTTGGGTTCTCTTAGGTTCAAAAAATACAGCAACTTTATTAGGTGGCTTTTAGGTCTCAGTCACCCCATAGTAAATACTTCATTCATCTGGAACAGAAATATAAATGCATATCTGTTTTATTTAGCACATCTCACACTTAAAAAGAAACTAGAAATTTCACAGAAGAGAGAGCCTGATTTTTTAAATTAATTTTTACTTCACACTGTACCTACCATGAATTAAGAATGCCAAAAACTATACTGAATGTGTATTTACAGATTAAAATGTGCGGCAGGCACATGTATGTGCTCATATAGACACAGTTGACACCGACTTCTAAACAGATCTGATCCCACAAAACCTCCTTCCCCTGTTTATGTCTAAAATGGAGAGCTGAGCATGAGTTTTGAACTAGCATTGCGATGAAGGAACTGCCTTATTTTGTAGAAAGAGAAACATTCCCAGAGACGTGAGGGGACCGCTACTCGTTTCCCGGCAAGACAGGACTGGTGCCAGAATGAGAAGTTACTCTCCGGAGCCTTTAGATACTAACTTCCCTTACGTCCTGATCTTTAATCATTGTTACACCGTAATCCTACTCTAAGACTGTTTGTCTTGATACATACAAAATACTTCTGCACTCAGCGGAACTGTCCTCTCTTCACTGATTTCTTAATTAGCCTAGGTTTGCTTTAGTGGGAATAGGGTGCTCCCCGTTATTTTTTTGGGGTGAGAGGGGAAAGTGACAAAGTTAAAAAAAAAAAAAAAGGTCCCAGTCAGGATAACGTTAGCTTTGGAAAGAGTAAATAACCACCCCTCTTTTGTATTTTCAGGAGATGCATTTAGAAGACGCCACCAGATTCTGTCCGAAGGAAGAAAGAGAAAGCGAACAAACATCTTTCAGCGATCAAAACCCCAGGCAAGACCAGAAAGGGGGCTTTCGCAGCTCCTTCCGCAAGCTCTTTAAAAAGAAGTGAGTAGCCCTTAGACAAGACAGCAATTGTAACTCATTTCCCTTTGGGCTAAGTCTGGAGGTTTTCACAGTAATAATTTTAAGGAGCCTGCTTTCACGCACAGCTTCAAGCCCAGTGCCTGCAGCCAGTAGCCACAATTCTTGTCAGGTGAAGATGTTTCCTACTGTATTCTCCTAGAGTAAAAGCAGACTCCGCCCTGTCCTCTGCCTCTTTTAGCTCCACTTCCTTGTTCCCAAAGTCATGTGTCTGACAGGACGAAGCAGAGGAGGTCCCCAGGGTAATGAGCTGGTGACAATCAGATCCATTTAGATGGGGAGGCCTGGGTTCCACTGTGGGAGTTGGGTGTAATGGGTGTTCCTTCCAAATCTACCCACCTGTGGAAAGTTTTCCAAGGCGTCTCAGCATTTCTGCCTGTAGGAGTCTATAGTTATCCTGGACGCTAGTACATGTTTATTGGGACTTTTGCTAGTGTTTTCCTTAGCAGAAATGATGGAATGGATTTGACTTGGGCCCGAGTTAAAGAAAATCATGTCAGGGGGGTTTTCATACTCCGTAGGAGGCCAAAACAAGACATTTGCCTTCTGTGGTCCTTCTAAGACTCTGAGTCCTTGCTGTAGGAAATCACTCCCTAGGCATTTAGGCCAGCACTTACCAGCACTGTCTTACAGACTGGGAGATGGTGGCCAGGCCCCAGCATGAAATGTAAAGAAGAGAGATTTGAGCCTTTAGCATTTGACCTGAGAAGGATTCTCCAGTCTAGGCATTCCCTGCCTGGGAGACTACTTACTGTCCCTTGTCTCCACTGGTCCTCATGCCACCACCCCCTTCCTTGGAGAGATTTTCCCTGCTACTTAGTTTCTCTTGGGAGAGAAGGTTCTTGTAGTCAGTTTTAAACAGTGAATGGATGGCAAAGTTAAAGACGCTATAGCTGCCTTTGGAGAGTTGCTGGTAAGTGAGGAAGTTGAGCAACATCACTTTCTCCTTGGGGGTAGAAGTTACTGGCTGATTTAGATAATGGTTTTGATGGAAGGGGGCAGACCTGGAATGAGGACTTTTTTTGGATGGTATATCTAATTTTTCTCCCATGGGGAGGAGGGTGGTAGCGAGACTAGTGCATCTCTGGGTGTGGGTCCCTGCCTGCTGTTGCTGGAAGAATGAGGACAAGGAAGAGAGCAACAGTATTGCAGTTAGACACAGTATTGCTCCACAAAGTCCCCTTTCAGTTTTGCCAAGGCCCACATGATTATTGCTAGATCCCCTTTCTGTAGGGAGTGAGGAGTTAAGACTTGTATCCCTCTCTTTACGTTCATAGATTAGATTTTTCTTGGCCTAGGGCCTACCTCTGTCATGATTGGCCGGGGTGGAGAGACCTGGAAGCAGACAACCCTCCAGCCCAACCTTAGGATTTAGGCTCCTGAATCCTTCTAAGGACTCCTAAGAGAGGCGCTGCTTAAACCTATCTCTTTTTAGACCACAGTGTTCCCAAACAAATAGCCAACTTTTTGCTTACTGTCCTTTATAGTGAGCAGGTCTGTGTGTCGTAAAACAGTGAGCCGTGGATTCACCACTGGTTCCTTTACGAACCCCAGTTTTCAGAGCGATATAAGAAAACGCTCTGCCTGGTACTTGAGGCAGAGGAAGTAGACGTGTCCTCCCTGTATCTGGGGGCAGAAGTAGGAGCAGTGGGTAAGAGGGCGAACTTTCTAAAAATGCAGGTACTGGAAGTGGAGCTGGCTGCCTCTTGAGGGACTGGGTTCTCCTGAGTCAAAGCTAGGTGACCCTGGTCAGGGATGCTAATGGAAGGGATTCCTGCACTGAGTGGGAAATTGCCCAAGATGAGCACCTGAGTCCTTTCTAGTGCTGAGATTTGTTTTATCTGTACTTTGGCTTTGTTTTAGATCAATCTGAGTAATCACATCTTTTTAACACCTGGAACAAGAAATTAATATGGCGTTGGGACCTATAAATTTAAAGACTCACCATGTGGAAGACCTGATTTTATCTTTCTATAGCCCTCCCACCACCCCCCGGCCCCCAGCCTCGGCACAAAGCTGAGGACTAGCTGTGGACTCTCCAAATTCGTGTTGGTTAATGGCTTTCAGTCTTCTTGCACCTTTTGGGGATCCTTCTTAGAGGGTTCAGTGGATCTCCTTAGTCCTCTTATCCTTTCTCATAGATCAGTCTCCCCTGCATCAGTCACAATGCTGCCACCAATCCTGCTGCTGCCTTTGTGTTTAGAGTCTGAAGCGGTCTATGAATGGAAGTCGAGGGGGGACCACACAGGTGGCCGCTCCCTCTGGCAGGCTTTCCTGGCTTTGAACATCTGGGGTAGGGTCCTGAGCACCCCCAGCTGGTACTTGCTCATCCCCTTGGGTCAGGAAGCTGCGAGGGGCGCTTTGGGACTCTGCACAGGATAAAGAAGCAGCTTGAGGAGTTTCTCCTGAGTGTTCTTGTGTAAGAACCATGGGAAATTTGCTCCATTATGCTAAGACAGAGAGGAAGGGCAAGGAGGTCCCAGAGCAACACAGAAAGGTCAGCGGCTCTTAACTCAGATGAGAACCCACCATCCTGCTCCAGAGTTGAGCCTTCTTGCTTACGTGCATGTGCTGTATGAGACACTTGTATAGGAATCGTGAATGACATAGTCCCGGCTGTTGGTCGGAACTTGCACTCTGAAGTCAGGCATGTGGACTGATACAGGGAGGAACTGGAAAGAGACATTTAGCTCATTCTCCTCCCATGTGTTGGGAGGTCAGGCTGGCAGCAAGCCCTGTGACTTGAAGAAGTGGTTCAGCCTGGGGACCAGAACCAGCCACAGCCTGGCCTCAGAGGTCCGAAGGGACGAGGGCCGGAAAGCCGCGAGTGCCGCATTTGGGGCTCGCTGCCTGCCTCCCCCACAGCCCCCTGGAGGCTCGTTCCTGTCGACACTGACACCCTTTTTGTATCCATAGGGGCTTGTTTGGCTGGTGGCCCCACACACCCAGAGTGCTGCTTCGGGATGAAGCTAGGCATGGAGCCAGATGCAACAGAAAACCTGAGAAAGGGTTCTCTTCCCTCTGAGGCTGGGAGGGCCGAATACTCAGACCCACAAGGATTCAAAAGGGAGAGTCAAGTTGACATCATAAAAAAAAAAAAAAAAAAAAATCCTGAAAAATGCCTAAGATATTTGGGGAAAAGGATGATGCTCTGATTATTTCTGTCTCAGGCACATTTGTCCTGGGTAGATACCAGGTCACATGTCCCTGAAAGCTGCCCAGAATTGATCAGAATAAAGACTACCTACCTAAAGCTTGGAAATGTTAAGTGACTTTAAAAATTTGAAATGAATTTCCTCAGAAGCCAGGAACAGACCTAATGTGATAGGCTGATGCTGGACTGAATCCTTCTCTCTCTGCCTTGAAGTAGGGAGTAAGGCACACTGTCCCATTCTGGAAGGCTGTATATGGAGGCTTCAGGACTTACCTCTAGACTATTCTGAAGCGTGAGGCAAATGCTACTTTATCTTTATGTATAAATCTTGCGCTTAGTTTAATAAGTATTCTTGGTTGGGGGTGTGGTATGGAGGAAGAGGGTTATGTAAGACAGTTTAGGGGTACAGAGTATAGAGGCTCTTTTTACCCTCAAATTTGGGGGAGTAGAAGAAAAAGAATATGGCTTCCAAATGATTAATTCTGCTTCCTCACCCATTCTTTCCCTCTTTAACATTTTGTAACTATATACCTCAGACTGTCTCCTTCCTATATCATCACTCTCCCTGCACCAATCACATCAAAATCTCTATTTTCTCAATCACACACACACACACACACACACAATATGTCTGCAGGGCTCCATGTAACTGACATCAGTGGGTCCTCTTCTTTGGTATCTTTTCAGCTGTTTCTGTAAATGCCCAGCCTCGGCTGTGTAACAGACCATGTAATAGAAAGTAGGACTATGAAAGAACTAATTGATAATTTACCCCGCCTTCTTTACCTCCTCCCAGCCTATCTCAAGTCCTCCTCCCATTTCCTACCCACTCTGGCTCCTCTCTCATCTCCTACCTTGTTTCCCTTCATCACTTCAAAATTAAAGGAGATGATTGAAGGCACAACATTTTAGATGACTTAAACCTCATTACAAATAGGTCATTTGAAATCCATCACTAAGTTAAATGTCTTTAGTGTACTAGGCTCTGTCTAGCACAAAAGAAGTAAGAGACATAGTTGTAACCCATTAGAAGCTTACAGTTCAAATGTAAGGGTAATCTAGCTGAAGGTTCAGTAGCTAGAACAGAGGAAGCACTCAACAAACATACACTATACGAATGCTCATTTGTCACCCTATTGGTTACCAGCACCAGCTGATTTGGGCGACAGGATGGGTGTCCCCTGCACCCTTACTTTTCCATGCGCAGGTCTCCTAAAGCTTGCACAGCGGACAGTCTTTCCAATCAGAAAACCACCCCTTCTTAGGTCATAGGGTTCCACAGTACTGGATTCTACCCCTCCTCCCTTCCCCAGCTCCAGATAAACTTACAAGACCTATTTGTAGCAGATCTATATGTGTATGACCTACCCAGCTTGTTCTTTGTCTCTGTGGACTGAGTGGAAGGAAACGTAGCCACGATTATTCTCTTTCCATGGAGCACTTGGATTGCTATGTGTCAGAATGTCCTGGCAGCCACTGTACCCTTATCCAGCAAGCATTTGCCTGCCGGTCCCTCTAGTGTCTGCTCAGATCTGCCCTGCAGTCAACCAAAATGGCCCCTGGAGCTCAAAAGCCATTTCTGTTTTATAGATGAAGGCAATAAAAGCAAATTCACTGACCCCTTTCTCTGGATTCTGCAGGTTATTTCCCAGTAATTTATACATTACTTCAAAGCCCAATGACCACACATTGGGAAGAGGCCAAGTGGCCACATACTATGTAGGCATTGCAAAGAGGGCAGTTAAAATTATCTTTAAGAGGATAAAACTGAGTGTATAGTCATGGCTACAGTAGAACGCTGGATTTTGAAGAGGATTAGCAATGTAGTCATTAGTTAATTAATAGTTAATATCAAGAAATGCAGAGAAATTCAAATACTTAGAGACACAGAGAAAGTGGTTTGTGAGAAGAGCAGTTAAAGAAAGAAAATACTAAGCTGAGTTTGTGGACTTTGAAAACCAGACAGGGCGATTTTGGCATTTGTTTCAGAAATGGGAACGCAACTGGTGAAGATTTCTGTGGTCCTTGGGGCTGGTGGTGACATCAAAGCTTTCCCATTTCCAGGTAAACACTAAACAGTTGCATGTTGGAACCATCAAAGTATGACATATTGGGTTTTGAAGAGATCAGATATAGCTAAGAGGGGGAAATGTGAAGTAAAGATTTTAAGTTTTGACTGATGATTTTCTGATGAGAAACTGCCACATGGGGGGAACCAGTCAGAAGAAACACCAGCCAGATTCAAATCTTGCTTCCTATTTCCCACCCCCAAAACTATAGGTGTTCCTAGCCTTCTGGATAGCAGAAGATACGGGGAAAGAATAATTGTCAAAAATGTATCTTCCTAACATTTTGGGCACAACTATACTACTCAGGGAGGATTTGAACTGTAGGTAGGCGGGAATTCTGAGTAGAGAGAAGGCATGGAGTTTTAGGGTGGGTCAGGTGGAGGCTGTTTCAAGGGAGAGTTCCAAGCGGGCTTCTGAAAAAGCAAAGGACTTTCAGCCCACCAGATAAGATATAATCTTATCTGATGAGTATGCAGATGGACTGGTGTTGAGAGAAAGAATAGTTTTTCCTCTGTGCACTGGAGTGTAGTGGAAAAGTGCTTCTTCCTGACCGGAAGTAGAAAACATGGTGGGCAGCTCTGGCTTCATCTGTGACACCAAGTATCAGGGTGAATAGTGAAAACATCCAGTCAGTCATTAGGTTTCAGACATCAAGATTTTAGTCTTTGTGTGGATCCAGCTTCTTTCCTTGGATAATGTAAAGGGATGTTTGAGTTCTGCCCAATTAATGCAATAAATGATAGAGTCACAATTAACTTATCTAACAGCAGCAGTGAGGACTCGTAGCATACCAAAGACAGTGAAAGAACTTACCCTTCTTTTGTGGAGAGTGGAAGCATGCTCGTTTCTGCCTCAGCCTATGGAGAACTTGTTCAGTTGTCTAGGAGCTTTGGACAGAGAACTTCAATAACATCACTTGCATACATCCTGCATGAGGTCTTTTGATACTGGTTCTTAATGGGCTAGTTCTCCCCATTCTAGCTCAGAATGTAAGCTAGACGAAGGGCCCCAGCGTAGCTTATCAGAGGTTATTTCCAGAAAGCCTCCTCCCTCCAGGGACTTCTGACATGAACAGTCTGGAGAAGGTGCAGAGCTGGAATGGATTACCCAACTGGCTTACCCAAGATAAAGGAAGAATGCACCCTCAACTGGGGACTCAATTGGACTGATCTGAGTTGTTGACTCTTGATTGGGCTTGGTCTCCTTCGTGGTGGTTGAGATGATAGAATCTCCTCAATCTGACTGCTGTACTAATTTCCGCATCCTACCAAATGTGGCATATATGTGTGATTGGCTTCAATAAATCTTTCATTTAAAAATGAAAACAAGCAAAAGCAAGAGTTTGTAATGTAATGCCCAAATTCAGTAATGGCCCTTGATAGATAACCTTGGCTGAGAACAATGAATCCCATCCATTTGAATTTAAGGACCTTGCTAATTGGTGGAGTAGTTACTTGGTTGAATCAAAAATAGGATTTCCTCAATTTTCTGAGCTTTTATTTCCCCTTTACGTTATACACAATATCTTAACACTGACATACACAGTTGTCACAATGGTCTCCATAAAGCATTAGAAAGATATTCTCTTTACGTTCCTTGCAGACTTTAGTTACACATGTCCTGAGTCATGAAATGGAAGGGAAGTAAAAATTATTCCAGATCTATGAGGCAACTGTTTTACAAATGCAAAACAATTTGGATAAAATAACTGAAAACAATTAAAACCAAATCAACCTGTACTTTATCTGTGTGCTGAGATTTTAGGTCCAGTGGATCAGAATACAGGGAAAAAACTAATGAGAATCCCTCAATGGATCCTTCACCCACCAAACAAGATTTCTTCAGAAACCGACTTGCTCTTGCAAATGACCTTGACCAAGGAACAGCTGTGTAAAACATATTTAAAGTTGTATTGTCAAGTGGTAAGATGAGGATAAAAAGCCTGTATATATCTGTGTAGGAATATATATACTTATATATATCGATGTATAAATCCCTGAGGAAAACTAGTATAAATACTTACATATGAAACTAAATCAACATACAAGACCCTGAAGAGATGAAGATTAGTCTATGGGTGAGAGCTGGCTTTTTGAACCTCAGCACTTGGGAAAAGGGAAATGAAGACTTTTCACAGCTTTACAGAAACACAGTAAATTTGGAAGAAAATAAATGTTTGTAAGAACAAAAACTTCCAACTTGAAGTCATTCCCCCAGTATAATACTGAGCATGTAACATGGATGTGAGTTTTATGCTTCCTAGGCACTTACCTTATGAATTCATCCCAGTGTTCTCAGGCTCATACACACAATGCCAGGGCCAGTTCCGTCTTGCCATATGTCTTCCAAAAACCCAAGCCAATACCTGACGTCCCTTGAGGCAAAGGATCAATGAACAGAGTTATGTTTTACATGTTGCCAATCTGAGTTGTGGAGAATTTGCACTTAAGCCATGCTATAGAAAGTTCGACACATTATAGACACATTGCTCCTGAACAGGAAGAGTACTATTTCTCTTGTTCTGTGGTTATGAAAATCAGTACAGGGAACAAAGATTTCTCTTGAAACCGGGAGGCCAAAGAAACATCTTCCCTCGTGTGGGTTGTGCTGCCGACGAGAACAGCGCAGAGTCTGTGTGTTACTGAGTGTTCAGGACTCAAAGGTCCCGTAGTGATCCTGAGTGTCCCATTCACTCATGAGCGGATGGACTGGGGGGGAAAGCACTTATTCAGCTACATCCTCTTTTTAGAAAAATTTTCTTCAGTCTGGAAAGAAGGGGCAACAACATCAGTGCTTTAGTGGCTCACACACAGGGGTTGCTCCAAAACACCAGGTCAGAATGAAAACTTAGGGCTGGCAATGCCTTATTCTGTTTTCGAGAAGTAAGCTGTAAAAAAACCAGAGTTCTTATAGTTCAGACAGAGGAATCATTGCTGTGAGGGTGGCCTGGGTATGGGGTGTTAGAACGTGCTCGTTTCCACATAGAGATGTCCAAGATGGTCCGCATCCTTGACATGCCCCGAACTAAGAATAACAGGAAAAAATGAGGTTTAAACAATTTGTCTCTCTTCCCAGACAATCATCTGTAATAAATTAGAGGCATTTGGTGACTGCTCATTCAGAATCTTGGTACTCAGACCAACTTCTTGAGGGGCTGTTCCTCTAGGAACGTGTTATTTCATAGAATCGGGGAAGTTCTACTTTTGAGTGTTAAACAGGTTTTCTTCTGCTTGTCTGATGATTAGTTAGGAACTCATCCATTTTCCACTTTGAACAATAGGTGATCTGGAACACTTAAAAGATCACTGCCAAGTTTGGGGAGTTTCCAGTATTTAGGTGTAAGCCAAGCTTTTCATATTCCTGAACTTCATGAACCCCTCGGAAGCCAGATTTCTCCCCATGAGTAGGCTGAAGACGGTTCCGGGGGAGTGCCCGAACGCACAGAGCAGAACTGACTGCACCTGGAAAGTGAAGTACGAGTCACAGTCTTTTAAGTAAAATGTAAAAACAATAACATTTCTCTCCCCTTCATAATGTTGATCATTAAAATGATCGACTACTGGGAAGGTTTCAAAACTGTCACACACCTCCTAAATTTTCATTTTGATAACATCCTTTGAAAAAGTCTTGATGTTACATCTGTAGCACAACTCAGTTTCGTTACAGTTTATGAAACTAGCTTGTAACACTAGTAATAAGTAGTGCTGCTCCTCTCCAGGTCTCCATCTCCCGGAATTTGGGTTTTTCTGGTAATTTTCTAACGGCCCCCAAGTACTGTCTGTGCCCATCAATCCTACACATCTCTAACACATTAATATTCCCAAATACTGCCTTGTGTGAAACTCTTTGAATGTTCTTGTTCGTCAAATTCTGAACGCCTTGACCTGACCTCCAAGTCTGTCCGTGTCTGCAGCGCGGCTACCAGCCCCCTCTCTGGCTGCCGTCCCCGACTTCGCAGGCCTGCTGGGCGGCGTGCCTTCGCAGAGCTGGGCTCTTACCGCTGGCTGGCAGGCCACGCCGCCCTGCCTCACTCCTTTCCCCAGCCGCCTTCCTCTCTGCCAGCCTTCGAGGTCCAGCTTAAGTCCCTCCTCTTCCTGTGATCTCTGGTGCTGTAACTTGTCTGTCTTTTGATGTGTTTTGTCTTGTCTTCCTGAGAAGAATGTCAGTCCCTTCAAGGGCAGGAACTACGACAAACTATGACGTATCTTTTTAAATTCCTTTCCACCTCTTGAATCGTACACAGTAGGCTACGGAGAATAATTTCTACTCATAATCCGACAGACAGTCATTCCTCATTCAGGTTGTTGCTTTACCTTCCTGCCTTTTAAAAGAAAAATACCAAAGGAAATAAAATACGGTTGTCTTCCAAAGCAGTTTTGCTTAAAGGCAAAAGCTGCCACTTTCACAGCATGTAGAGTTAGAAAACATCGCTCCACCAAAAAACAAAAAAAAACAAAACAAAAAAAAGTGTGCTACCTTTTTCTGTGTTGTCCTGGCTCATTTCATCATCTTTCTATGTGGTAGTATAAATTGACAGCAGAGATAGGATCTTTAATGACGTTTCTTAATGACACTTAATAAAACGTTGCATTAGAGATGAAGTCAGGAAGTCAGGGTGAGAAAGGGGCTTGCAATTCCTGCATCTGTGAGCTCCAGTCTCCCAGAGAAGTGCAGTTTACGCAGCTGTCTCCTGGGAGTGCCGGGGTTCCTCCCGCCCCCAAGAGATGAGGGGGATGTTTCTGCACAGGCTGGGAGCGGCAGCTGGTCCCTTCCGCAGCCTGGTGTGGTCTGTATACAAGCCCGAGTAAGGATCGCCCTGCTTTCCTGACCCCCAAACTAGAGCCTTGGAGAACCAGGGACCTGTGGACCCGTGCTGCAGGGTTCTCTGCAGTGGGGGGCTTCATCATGGGACAAATAGTTTAAACCTGTCGGGGGCTTGAAAGTACAATGTTTCGTGCTTGCCCAGGGAAACCCTTTAAGTAAAGCTTTCTATAGCATCTCACGATCTCATATCTCACTCACCTACTTCTTCAAGTCTTTACTGATACATTTCTTTCTCCATGAGGGCCCTTGTAAAAATTCAGATTCCTGAGTCCTAGCTCAGTCCCACTTTATGGAGCATTTGTGAGTGGGGCCCAGGCATCTGCATTTTAAATGCTCGCAGGTGATTCTTCAGCCCACTGACAGTTTAGAGGTGTTACCTCTTAGACCGATAAGCTGAACGATTTAGCATGTAAACTTCAGCACTCAGAGTCTAGCCATAGACGGAAATTTAGGACAGAATAAAGAATTGATTGCTTACCTTGAGATACAGAAAGTTGATGGTTCATCAAAACCCAAATGAATCTTTCTGAATTCTTACATTTATTGTCTGTGACCTTTACTATCACATAGTAAGATTTCGGTTAAAATATACATATACACAGGATTAGTGTCCTTTATAATAGATTGGTAGAATTGATTGTATATTCCAGGTAATCGCATGCACTTAGGAAAGCAATAAAATGAATGTCTTATGTTAAGTTGTACAATAAAATTAAATCTAGTTTTCAGACTAAACTTTCTCTTGAAACATCACCATTACTGATTTTCTCCCTGAGCCTAAAACCAGTAAAGCTTTTGGAACACTTGGGATTCTCCTTGCCTGAAAGTTGATTCAGCTTAAAGATGTGAGTCTAGTGCTCCCAGCACCAGAGCATCCTGGTGCTTATGGAATATGGGCCAGTGAGTCGCACATGGTGGGGAGGGGGTGAGGAAAAAGGAAAATGTGATGTAAGAGAGGTTGAGAAAATTGATGAGGACCTATATATTTTAAGGAAAAAAATAGAAATTTTAGTTTTTGAAAAGATTTTTATTTATTTGAGAGACAGAGTGAGCACAAGTGGGGGGAGTAATGTCAGAGGGAGCGGGAGAAGCAGTCTCTGCACTGAGCAGGGAGCCTGTTGTAGGACCCGATCCCAGGACTCTGGGATCATGACCTGAGCCGAAGGCAGATGCTCAACTGACTGAGCCACTCAAATGCCCCTAGACCAAAGTTTTAAACATCTGTATAAGAACATACGATATGATCTAGGCAATGCTGAAAATGTTGTTTTTGGGGGGTGTCAGACATGCAAAATAGTCAAGATTTTTCTACCTAAATAGCTTGTTTTCCAAAACTTGTTTTCAAAGAGCTTATGCATGTGTGATCTTGGTAAGTCATCTGAACTTGTGTCTTATCTATAGATTTTTTTTTTTTTCCTCCTCTCTTGCCTCATTCCCTTCAGAGATAGTAGCATTAAATGCTCATACTTCCTAGCAGGAATACTGAATGTGTTTTCTTTCTTCCTCGTGTATTTAAAGCTATTCATCTGAAGGCAGTGGGCTCTGCTGTGAAGGCCCGTTGCCGGATACCATCTGTGTTTCTAAGTGGGTTGTTTCCATTCAGCACAGGTCATATCCCCTCTCCTCATTATCCCATTTTCCAACTGGGGTAAACCCTTTAGCATACAAGCATGCACTTATTTCTACCATTTTTTAAGCAAAAGATACCTTGACTGTTCTGCCTGTGCCTTACGTCTCTGCTTACCTTTCCGGGGAAACGTGAGAGGGAACTGCTCCAGTTCTCTGCTCCCATGCTTCACTAGACTCGCTGGGCCCAACCACTCCACTGAGCTGGTTGTGTCCAGGTCATCACGGACTTTCCCCTTGCTCAATGAATGGTCCACTCTCCCTATCAAACCTATTCGACATGCTTATCCCCTCTTCCTTCTGAAATAATTTACTAGGTTCCAAGGGCACAGACTGCGGTTGGCTTCTGTCTTAATTGGCGGCTCCTTCTTGGTCTGTTTGCTGGTTCCCCCTCCTCCGCCCTCTCTTGTCAGAGGGCCCTGGGGCTCTCCTTGACTTAGATCTCTTCTTTTTCCATTCTGTACTTAGCTTCTTTGGCGATCTAATCCAGTCTGCTAGCTTTCAAATATGATCTTTATGAAAGTGACTCCCAAGTTTATATCCTCAGCCCAGACTCATCCCTGATTTCAGACTCCTTTCTCCCACAGCCTCCTGGCACCCCTCAGATGTCTGACATATTTATTGAGCTGAATGTGTCCTGGCCTGCTTCAGCTCTACCTTCCCAACTCAGTTTATGGTAACTTTGTTCTTCTAGTTGCCAAAAACCTTGAAGTCCTCCTTGACAATTCTGTTTCTTTTTTTTAATTCTTAAAAAATTCTTTAAAAAAAAGATATTTATTTATTTGAGAGAGAGAGAGAGAGCACAAGGGGCGAGGAGGGGCAGAGGGACAAGCAGACTCCCCACCATCTTGGGGCTTGCTCCAAGGACCACGAGATAATGACCTTAGCCAAAGTCAGACGCTTAACCCACTGAGCCCGACAATTCTGCTACTTAAGCCCCACGTTCAGTATCTCAGCAAATTGGATGTGTCTGACCACTTCCCACCACCTGCACTACTATTATCTTGACCAAGCTGCCTTCTGTCGGACTAACCTCCCCACTCCCACTCTGAACCCCTAATTGTTCTCAACATGGCAGCCAGAGCAAAGCTCTACTCAAATGCTCTATGGGCTTTATTTTAATGGAAGCCGAAGTCATTACAAGTGATCTGGATCCCATTAAACCACTGATGGCCTCTCCTATTCTGCCCACATTCATTCCTCTCTAGGCACAAATAGCCTATTTCTTCTGCCTCTAGGCTTCTGAACTGGCCTCTCCCTGCCACTCGGCATATTCCTTCCCCAGACACTTGCATGTCTCCTTCCTTCACCTCCTTCAAGTCCTTACTCATATGCCACCTTCTCGGAGCTGACTCTGATCATCGCATTTATATACCACCACCCCATCGCTTACATTCCCAATCACCTCGTCCTTTTCTTTGTTCATAGCAGCCACAACATTCTAACGTATATGCTATTTCTCATCGTCTACATCTCCTCGTTAGATGACTAATCTTATTATGAAACAGATTTTTGTTTTATTCATTGCTATGTTCCTAACATCAGAAGTGTACCTGGAACAGCAAATATTTGTTGACTAGTCAGATGGGCCCTATGAAATGCTTATAATACAGTCAGTCAAAACCAAATTAAGTGGGAGTGAACATAAAAGGAAGTTGGATGGTAAAGAATCAAGAAGTTCTGGGGACTTTAGGATAAAACATCAACTTCTTCAAAGATACCCCAAAAGCAGTCAAACTTTGAAAACATATCCCTCATAACTTTAGTTACCTTTATTAAGCACCTATTCTATGGAAGGCATTGGGCTTCACACATATTACCTTTAAACCTCATTGGAGTCCCCCAGATTATTAGCCTCACATATTGAGGAGGAATAGAGACTCAGATTATATAAGTAACTTCTCCATAGTCACACATCTAGTGAATAATGGAACCAGAATGTGAACACAGGTACGTGATTCCAAGGCATCTGCTTATTGTGCTCTCCCACAGCGATTCTTTCTTTTCTTCGTGAGTCATGAAAGTAGACAGAGTAGCTTCTAAAAAAGAGCTGTATTTTTTTTCTTGCCTCTAATGAGAATCAAGAGTCTTAAAACAGTAGAACGTGCATAAGCTGTTTTGGAATTCTCCGGACGCCATGTGCATCCATCTGCAAAGAGGCAGCCCCCCCCCCCCCCCCCCCCGTTGTGGGCTATACCCTAGAGATTTAAGTGCAAGTGCTCTGAATGTGTGAGGAGCTAACATGATTAAAATAAATAAAAAAGTAAACCCACCCAGTTAAAATTCAAAAGTGACGTTTCAAGAGCAAATTCAGAACCAAGTTGACTAATACCAGTATTAATGTTACCTACCTATAGCTCTTAAATTGATTACCTAGAATGTACTCAATAATTCATAATTGGATTTCAGTAGCTTACACGTAGAATTTGTACAAATTAATGATTTCGTGTTTTTAGAGTGGGGGCGGGGGGGGGGGACCACAAATCAATTTCTAGCTAGTCCTGAGAGCAGCCCTCCGTACACCAGGAACTGAAATTGAGTCTGTTGTCTCAGGCACGGAATGGTACAGAATGCTGGCCAGGCCTCACTCCAGTTTTTTAAATGAGGGTATTGGATTGCTAAGTTTTTCATCAGTTTTTACATTCTGTAGTTCATCATGAATGACCTCACATTAAAAAATTTGTTCGCAGCGTATAACCGTAAACTATATCTTTTAAGGCCAAGCCTGGGAAGGATTGTTAACCCTAGGACTGCCATATTCCACCAGGTCTCGGTAAAACTCGCCTATCAAGGAATCGTGGTATCTTAACTTTTATAGAATACATGCTCTCCTCGGCCCTTTGAAACTTCATCCAGGTGACACCCAAGGTCACTAAAGTATCAATTTTCATCCCAAGGGCCTCCCACTCATTAGTCCTAGGGCTTCAGACAGAAGGAAATACTGAACTTCCTCTAAGAAGGCCACTATAGAGAGCGGACTACTTCTATGTGGGAAGCAGAAGCTCAAGGAGAATGGCGACTGACACTGCAAGGAGTGCTTTCTAAAATACGTACAAAATAATACACTTGTGGACCACATAAGGCATTTTTCTTTATTATTTTTCAGTTTCTCTTAGTAATGCCAGAAAAATAACAGCCATTATTTTCACTTTAAATGCAAACCAAATCCTGCTGCACACAGAGTACAAAGATTACCTACGAACATGGTTAGGTACAAAGGCCGTATTGGATGTGTAGACTGCACTCTGTTTTTACATCAGAGTAAGACTGACAGAGCAATTGTTTCAGCAAATACCGTGCTACTCAACAAAGGCAAATACACACACACACATATATATATGCACACAAACACATTTCAACTGAAGGTATACATGTCACTTTGACAAAGGCTTCTTCTCTGGTGAGTTTCACCAGATATTTGCACCCCAAGGTCCCCTGCCCTGATCCCGCCCCCAAATGCTGACTTGATCTGAAGAAAAAAATTAGAGATGTTCTTAAAGGCACATTTGGCAGCTACTGAAAGTGGCATGCGTCTGGCACAGGTGCAGTCTCCCTAAAGCCACAGCACATGTGACTTCCATCCTATGCATCTATTTCTTTGAGTGGTAGTCCAATGGGATCCACCTTTAGCTAACTTGCTTTATAATTGCAGCAATTGGCTACTTAATGCACTATTTTCATTAAAGGCAAAGGGAAATTTGCTCACAGTTGACAGAAAATGCACTTTACGGTGTCAAAAATGGAAAATAAGGCATGAAATTTACAAAACAAGTTACAAGTGCTTTTGTTTAGATTTATCCTATAGACTTCATGCTTCTTAACTAGAGCTCAAAATATTTCATTGGCTCACATATAAGGGATTATGAAATGATTTTAAGTTAGTAAGGAGATGTTTCAAGAGAAAAATACTGAATAAATAAGTCATCACTTTCCCTTGCAAATAATTCTACTGCACAGTTCTTTCAGCCAAACCGATATTAACCTTGTGATGTTTCTTTTACTGGTAAAGATTAACATGCAACAGGACAACAGTCATATGATATAGGTTAAAAGAGTAAGTGAATTTACCCATAGCAGCAGAATACCAAGAAATAAATGGTTAAATTCCTTTCTTTCTAAGTCAGGAGGAAATAAAAGGTTTTCCTCAATATATATACTACACTAACAAACTGGGAACCTTCCCCTCCATTTCTATGATCTGTTTTGCTGAGCCATTTAGAACCGAATTTAAGCTATCATTAAAAGGACGAAATACATGACTAAAGTTAGCTAAACTTAAGAATTAAGATCATGGTCATGGTCATAGACACCAACAAAGTTTTGGTTTGAGTAACTTTCAATTTGTGGAAAAACCCATTAAGGAAGAATTTAGAACCATAACATAGCCTCCAAGTGAAATAGTACTTGTTCACTAGACTGCTGTGTTTATTGTAGTATTAGTGTGGTGTGCTCTTTCCTAAATTCACATCCATTAAAACATTCTTGAGCTGATAGAGCATAGCAACCCACTTAACACATAATCTGATATCCAGCCTTTAATTAAGGAAACTTTCAATGTTTGTGTATTTCCTGATAAGTCTGTACTCTTAAAATACATTGGAGGGCTGACTGGGAACAGTCAATTATCTGTATTTCAATAAACTTAGAAACATGTACTTATCTGTTCCTGTTTTAAAAAGTGCTTAGATGTGAAAAGCCTCCCTTTCTATTGTTACTGTTTATCAGCCCACTTAATTCAACCTTGAAATATTTTTATTTTGTGATCCAAAGATAATGAACCTTCTAAGGACATTTCCATTTCTAAAAGAAATGTCCCATTTTTGGAATGTGGTTTAGAAATAGTCATGCTGCATTGACTGTCTTATAATGTCTTGGATTCAAAAGCAGAATTTTGTGGTGATGCACTTCTCTTCTCAGCCACTTCTTGTCCCTGAATAAGTGTATTTTAGTTATTACAAAGAATAAATTTGTCAGCTAGTTAGTGTTTCATGTATGAAGAAGGCAAGGATACAGTTTTCTCACCTCTGTTTAAGGGCGTCCAGTTGGGATTTTTCTAGTCAGTTACCACTGCAGAAAATATTTTTACCCAAATGTCAACTTCAGAATTAAAAATATCCTCTATCCACAATGCTGATGCACAGTGAAGTGGTCTAGAACCACTGGGGTAGAAGAATGGTTCCCTTTGGGAGAAGTAGGATTAGAACTCCAAATCTGACCTTTTCCTCTTTAAAAGATCGGGTGGGTTGAAAAGCATTATTTTAGGCTAACACACTGGCCAGAGAGAGACTGAATAGGCTCTAATGTGACTTCTCAGGTTCCCATTTGGAGTGGGGTGGGGAGTAATTAAAAAGAGAAGTGATCCATAAGACACAGAAAGGGAAATCCTATGGGAAATGAGGGTGATCTAATAAAAAGTCATGGGAGATTCTGGAATGTGTATTATGATTAATTTTAGCAGCACTAGTAAGTAGGCTTAGATAAATACTTGTTGAATGAATGGTCTTATGGACACTTTGTGCCTAAGAGTGGATTTGAAATTAACTTGGGGGGAAACTTTTAAAAGGAGACATTTTACAAAGAGAACGACTACCATAATAGGAGTGGTACAGATATTAAACGAAAAAGATTGAACTCTAACAAATAAATAAGAAAGGATATGATAGGATGGATTGCTTAATGATGATGCAATCAACATTCTGGTCTTAAAGGGCTATATGCTGTACTACTGTGATGTACATTACATTTAATGCTCTAATAAATATCACAGGAAATTATTAAAGTACGAGGTCTCCACCATGATGCAGCACTTCTAAAAATGTCTCTGATGGTAGTTAACAGAACTGCTGAGATGTTGCTTCATTATTCCGAGGACACATGCACATAGTGATGAACTGATGACTCCCAGGATGGAGGAGCGCACACTCAGACACTGCCGCGGAGATTCGTACAGCTTTCTCTCTTCGACAAGTTGCATGCATTTCACTCACAGTATTGGTTAGACTCAGAAGATCAGTACACAGGCTTCTTGAATAATCCGTATTATGATACTAATGATGTAGGCAGATGTTCTCTTATGAATAGTTTTGATAGAGCAAAGACCTCAAGCAAGGTAGAATGTTTAATATAAACTAACAAACTGTATACATGTTGCCTAGGAAATTTAAAAACTTACAAAGTTCTGCTTAAAAGATAACCATCCTATTCTAACCCAATTTTTTTCCTACATACCAAACTGTAACTTTAGATCATTCTTTAAGGTGAATACATACATCCAGAACTAGAAACCAAGGCGTACCACAATACGTGCTTTTATGCTTAGTGTTTGCGTGTGTGTGTGTGTGTGTGTGTGTGTTTCAACTGAAAGAAATAAGAATCAACCATTTTCTCCATATAATAATTTAATATATGCCAGCCAAACAAAGTATTTGTATCTTTATTCAATTAAATTAAAACAGACCTGCCAGGTTTATTATATAACATTCACTATATACACATGATTTCGGCAATGCAAGGTAATTCTAGATCTGCTGATTACTCAACTCTCAGTAAAACATGGACGATGTTAGTGGTGCCCAGCAAGTGCTCCTTTTCACACTGGGTGACTGCGTTTCCAGAGTACGGTTAGAGGGACAGCAATGAGCCATGACATGGATTACCAGTAAACTTCTGTGGGAGAAGGGGGGAAATACCATTCTAGCATAGATGAACAGTCTCCGAAGTGTAAATCGTATACTGGACAGTTACATTTTTAAAAAGTTCTCTGTCACCTTAATGACACACAACTTCTCATTTGAAGGCGGCAACACCATGTTTTGTTTGTGTAGGGAGGGTGGGTGGGGAAATGCTCTTAAAATTAGTATAATTACTCCTAAAAAAAAAAAAAAAGGAAAGAAAGAAAAAAAAGAAAAAAAGTACCTCTTTGGTGAAGCCTTGGTACCCATTCACTTCACTGTAATAATCTGTAAACAGGACTGCAGCACAGTGCTGGGCCTTGACTCCAACGAGCTCAGGCACCACAGCTCCTCCTCACAGTCCTCTGAATGATTTTTAAGAAAATATTCTAAAGTAGGACGAGTAAAAGCAAAGAAAAACAAAGGAGATATGAAGATCCCTGTTTAAGATTTCTTTTTAAAAAGTGCATATTTTGAATTACAAAAACTGTCATCAAGTGGGCCTGCAGGACACTAGACTGTGTTTTCCATCCCTTTAATGATAAAGATCACTTCACAAAAAGAGGACTCCTGCCTATTGGCTAGAAAAAGTCCCTTTACTTGATTTTCAGGTGCAATCAGTTGTCCAATCTCTCCAGATCAGTCTTTCCAGATTCTACACGAACATCATTTTCATTTCATAATTACGTCTCGGGTAAAATCCACCGTCTTCCGCTGCATCTCGAAGGAGAGTCGTTAGTGTTGGGAGCTGTCGTTTCAACCCATCCGCGCTGGCACGTTCGGGGCGTCCATCGCCAGCAATGGGTCTGGGGCTGGGAAAACGTCCGTCCTGGAACAGAGAAACTCAGGAGGAATGGGCATTCTCCAACAGTGGTGGTCCATCTCTGTGCATGGATGGGTGTGTGTGCTCCCTTTTGTAAGTTTTTGGAGGGAGTTTAGGGATATGCTGAGAAGTGCTTTGTCGCGGAGGAACAGGCGGCCCGGTGATGGAAGGAAGGTCCACTTCCTGTGTCAGCGGTGGCGATGGCAAGTGCCTTCTTGTGCCGTGAGGAGAGGGTGTTTGAGGAGGAGGTGGTGTAAAAGGGGAAGGGCTATTTGGGAAGAAGGCATTGCCATGATCGCTTTTTTTGCCCAAAGGGGGAGGCTGGAGATGTAGTGGTGAGCTGGAGAAAACATCAGGTGTCCTCACAGGTTCTCGTGGTGGTAACAAGGGAGGGCTCTCAGGAGGGTCTGATATAGAGGTCCGCTCTGATACGGAGTATCGCGGCGAATAGGCTTTTGACGTGGGCTGCCTCGGAGGAATTGCTGGGGGGCTGTCCAAATGCTTAGACATAATCTAACACAAACGAGAAAAAGAATAAAACACGAACTGATTAATAATGAGTGGGGTAGCATGAAGATATTCAGAATTAATCTGGGGTTTTCAAACACACTATTTATCGGTAGCACCCTAGGTGTGAATCAGGGAGTTCTGCCGTATGTTTTAAATGGGGGATTATGCCAATTTATTGAGTTTTTTTCCCCCTCAGTTTTTATTTTTCTCAAAATTTTGTTGTTTGCTACTGCTTACCTATCAGTCAATCTAGTATAAAATTATTCATGATTTAACATAAGTTCATTTTATAATTTTAAACTTACTATATTAACGTTTTATGATGTTCTGCAAACTATCTTGACTTGGCCAGGTGCTCTGCTCTCTGGACACTCAGAACCAGTGAATCAGGTTAATGGTTGACAAAGAAAGAAGCTTAAACAAGTTAAACAAGTGCAAAAAATGGCTATAATAAGCCTTTAAAGTCTCTTCCAACCCAGAATAGTTATGCAAATCCCATGTCAGATTTATGATAAGGGGCTCAGATAGGTAATGTTCAATTTTCACTTGACACAGTGCTTCATATAAAGCTTCACACCTCTTCGCTTCTTTCTCTCTGTATAGTCTCTGCTTGAGACATTATTCTTTACAGATTAAAACCGTTTTTTCCTTGACATGACCCATAATTCAG
This sequence comes from Meles meles, assembly GCF_922984935.1. Classification (NCBI taxonomy): domain Eukaryota; kingdom Metazoa; phylum Chordata; class Mammalia; order Carnivora; family Mustelidae; genus Meles; species Meles meles. The sequence goes on from NC_060080.1 coordinate 31,492,158, forward strand.
ATTTATAACCGTTTTGAAAACATATTAAAAAAAAAAACTGCGTTCAGAAGAAAGGAAATAAACAGTACTTCAGGGTAAATCTGTCTCTGGCCCTTGTCTAGACTCTATCAAGCTCAGCTACCCTGAAGTGTTGGCCTAATCCTGTGGGAACTAAACCAGACATAGGGGCATGATTATCATGGAACCGTAATGACTCCGGTGTCCAGGTAACAGGGCTCTCTACTTACCTTAGATGGCGAAGATTCGGCGGGGGCAGATTCCGGCCGTCTTCGTGGAGGAACAGGAGGGGGGACGGGCACCTCATCAGTGCCCTTGGTTAAACTTATAGATGATACTGAAGCAGATCCTGTAGGATGTTACATTTTTTTTTAAAAGTTCACAGGAATTTTATTTCATCTATTAATCCTGAAAAGGCTTAGTTGAAAACTGCTTATATTAAAAGAAATGTACAGAATTATCAAAAGCAGTTTAATAGACCAATACACAATAGTATTTCCTTTATTAAAGCAAACTACTGTAAAAGCATGCAGAAATTTCTCAGCAAGATTTTCAGAAAAAAAAATGCCTAAGATATTCTGTTATTTTGCTTCTTGAACAAAATAACATTCCCACTGTTAATCTATTATTGGAATTTTTTATTTGGGTAGGATTCTCAGATATCTGGGAGAAATAGCAAACTACTACAAACTTCTGGAATGGTAATTTTGTAATGGGCTCATTTGCTTTCTTTGATTTTTTAGTATAGAATTTCCCTGCCTTTACTAGATAGTGTTTGGGATTCGTTTCTGATCTTAACTGCTCTCCCCAGGGGTTCTCTCAAAGCATGCCAGGGAGACAACTCGTGTGGGGTGGGGGAGTGTCTCTCCTCACTTTGCTTAGGTATAAGCTGGCTCTCCTCGGCCGGTGAGCAAAATCAGGTTCATCATACTCTAATCCGAGAAATTTTAACTGTGATGGAGCTATTTAAGATGACGGAGTCAGCCCTGATAAAAACAGAAATTACACTAGAATCTAGTGAACCTGATTTAAGAATAAGCTGAGGAACTGGCACAAAAAAGGTAAGTAAAGCTTCTAATTAGAACTTATCCTACAGACATTTATGATGACAAGGGCGTAATATAGGCATAAAGTCATTACATTCTGAAAGACAACATTCATGTAAGTTGTAAGTTTGTGAACAGTATAAAGAAGATATGAAAAAATACATAAATGATCATTCAGAACTATCCATGGCAGGTTCTTGTTTTCCTTTAAGCATCGACAGCTTTTATTTTGTCAGTTAAAACTTAAAATATAGAACTTAGAGAGTACTTTGTGTACTGGTATTATTCAAATAAGCAACATTTTGATCCACCTACCTTTTTTCTTAAGAGACTATATAGTAAGTAAATTTAGCTTATAACTAATGTTTTCCATTGTATATATTTTGAAATCATTGGTATGAAGGACAGCAAAACCACTAATTAGCTTAAAACTTACGAAATCATTTGGTGAATTGTTAGTTGACTTTAAAAATAAAAGCATCTACAGTGGAACTTTATTTTGCTTAACAGTGATGAATATTTAGGCCGTATCATTTAAGGAGTTACAATGATAAGGTAGTTCTTCTAACGTCAAGTAAGAGTCATTTGCCCAGAGTTTGTGCCATCGCCAGGCTAAGTGCACGTTGTGATTCCGCCACTGCGGTAGCTGCCAGCATTCCCATACGCGCATGCATGCTCTTGCTGTTTGTTTGTTTTAAAGATGGGTGTTAAAATATATTTAGAACTCTACAGTTGGGAAAGTGAAATGGTTAAATGTGGAAGTCGCCCATATAAAAATGTTCTTTTAAAAGAGAAAACAGGTTTTACAAAAAGCATGAAAAGTATCTAAGTTGAAGCAAATCATTTATGATCAGAAGATAGCACACAAGTGAAGCCCTCACTTCTGATACTGCAAGCAAGGCACCATGGCTGCCAGACCCAAGAGGAGTTTTAGCAGGGAAGGTTACACTTGGTTTGATTTTTTAAAGCCAAAGCAAGAATTAGGAGTCTTAAACCAAATATACTAACTTGGGCCATGGGGCAGTGAAACTTGGATAAAGACGGTATCGCTGCCTGTGAAAGGAAACAAGAAAGAGTGGATTTTTTTTCTTTCATTGATAAAATCAACTCATCTGTAAAAATGCATTTATGATAAAAATGTCATTTTTGTCATTCTAATTGTAAAGAATGGTACAACAGTCTTTAGTAAAAGCTCATGACTTCTTACTTTTGAGAAAAATAAAGAATTAAACTGAGCTAACATTATATTGGGAATTTTGACGATTCCTTTTAGATTCACTACCTGATGTCAAAGCAAGTAAATGAAAAGCATTCATGAGAAAACTAAAATATGCTCTGTTAGTGGAAGACTTTTAAAAAATGTATAAACCCAATTTAAGCACAAAAAATTCAGCTGGACATATAGAAATATGTCATTTACTAAACGTTACTTTGAAAACTCAAATGTACTAAATAATGAATTTATGTTATGTCAATTGAAAAATAAAAGGGAATTTTTTACTAATATTATTATATATTTTGAAAATGTTCTTGCAGTGTATAGTCTCATTGCAAAATAGTTACAGCTCTGGATATTACAAAACAAGCTTGGAAGTGATATAGCCCTTTCCTTCTATATTCTTGAACATTTAAAAAAAATCAATAAATAGTTGGTGCTTAGACACATTTTACACAGGAAACTCACTGACAAATTTAGAATGTTTAATTTCAACAGTATTAATTCTTCTAAAAAAAAAAAAAAAAGGAATTGAAAACCATAAAAGCCAAAGCCCCAAGAGCACTGAAGTAGAAAAGTGAGACAAGAGGCCAAGTGATCTGTACAGGTTCCAAACGCAATTGTCGAAGTGACACTTCCTCCTATTACCAACATACTGAGCCTGTAATATCCAAAGACAAAAATAATTCCTGTAGCACTCGTCTGAGCTGATTTTTCAAAAATTCAGGTTCTCTCTCTCTTTTTGCACAACAGACCATCACTCAAACAATTTGGACCACTGTTTTTTTCTAGCTGCCTTGAACAAGGATAATTTTATGTTCCAGGTTCAGTGGCAAGACTATTAATGTGATTGCTATTTATATAGATGTAGTGGGTTTATTTCCCACAGAGCCCCAATTTCCAGCAACCTATCTTGTTAACCCCCTCTTGGAGGCCATAGTTACCAAGGGTAGCAATCCAGCTAATTGTACTAAGTTATCTCTCAGAAGATTATAATTAATTTTTATACTCTTTGATAGTAAATGAAGCTGTTGCTCTGTCAATGATTTGCTCCACTATTTATTAGGCACCTATGATGGGACAAGGATGAAAGGGGTATATTTACCTGTAGCGTTTACCCACTTTATATTTTTTTCCACTTTTCTTGGAAAGGAAACAAATACGCCTCCCAGGAAGTAAGCCTCAAGAGCATGGTAGTACACTTAGTACAAGACGGGAATAAAACAAAAACACAAAGCTCATGACTGCTACAAACTGTAGGCTTTTAGAAAGTACTATGCTACCTATGCATACACACCTGTCTATTCACAGACTTGGCTTTGCTCATATTTATATATATGTGTATGGCACAGGTTTAGGTTTCTGTTTGGTAAGTTAATGGGCACCTTTCTGATTTGTCATTTTAAATGAATTTCTTGGGCTCACTGTCTAGAAAATGCTAAAAAAAAAAACTCCTTTAGAATTATTCATGCTTTAATTAAAAACTATATACTAGAAATTCTATACTAGCTAGGTACTGAAAAATTTACGGATAATGACTTAGGGATGAAGCCCAATTAATTAAAAAAGTAGTATTAATTGTTAGGTTTAAATCCCAGATAAAAGGTCAGTGGTTCTCAATCTTGGCTATACATTTCAATCCCTCTGGAAAGCTTTTAAAAAAAAATACTGATTTCTTAGTGCCAAAAGCAGTCTAATTTAAGTGCCGGCTGGGGATATAGGTTATTTTTTAAGTTCTCCAGGGGATCACACTGTACAGTCAGGATTAAAACCCTATTGAAGATACTTTTCAGTTTATAACTGGGTCCTTCTTGAAAACAGGAACAAGCTCTTCCTATAGGAAAAAATTCTATAAATCACCAATAACTTCTTAAAGTCACAAAAGCCTCTTAAATGCAAATGTATCTGAGATTAGAAACTAAGCGCCCACAACAATCTTCTGTGAAGAAAAGCCTTACATTCCAGCTTGAAATGCCTGGAATACATCTTCTGTGTTCAGAGCTTCCTCTCCTGAGGGCTAGAGCTGAAGCTCATCAGCAGCACAAGACCAGGTGGGACCTCTGGCTCCCTTTCATGACCAGGCCGTCTTCAAACAGGAAGGCACCTAGAGCATGTCTTCCTCCTCTCCACCTTGTGATGGCAGCAGAAACACGCCAGCAGCGAGATGGGTGTCTGTCCTCAGCACCTCAAACGTGGAGCTGACCAGGCCAAGTAGGGCAGGGCTCTGAGGGGGAGGGTTCTACATAGGGAGGTGGCTAGTTTCCTTCCCTCTCTGTCCTCACCACACAGCTTCCCATGACCACTCGTGCCCATCCTATGGTTACCTTTATGTAAACTTCCACAGGACTGTGTCTTCCCCACTCATTTAGCATTTTGCTGAGCCCTATGTATCTTCTCTGGTAAAGCCTGCAATCTTACTGAGAGTGAAAGTAAACACAGTACAAAGAAAATCATGGCATTAACAATGGTTGAAGCACTTAACTATGATTTTCTTTGTATGATGATTATTTTTCATCTCTCAGAAAGATTATGAGCTTTACCAGAGAAGATGTGATGTGTAAGTGCTTGACAAAGAGTGAGACAGGCAATAGATACTGGCTGGTTAATTAATTATGGTTTTAAAGTAAATTATTTTGAAAGACAAAAATGTAAGAAGCAAAAAAGCACTATTATAACCGCTCAAAAATTCTAATCAAACTTCGCCTTTTCAAAAACTTAGGCAATGGAACTTTCTGCTGGTTTGTATTGAATAGAATATGTCCAGATGACCTCAGAATGTAGGCACAGTAGCTCTTTCCTGACAGGCCCTGAGGACGTAGGAATTCTCTTTGTGGGAGCAACACAGTGGGCAAGCTGGAAGCTCCGGTGACCCCCAAAGTCCTAACAGGTCTGTTAAGCAGAAGTGGGGTCATCAGCACATGACACCCTTGGCTCACAAAGGCCATGGGTAAGTTTTAAGTAAGGGACGGACCATACAGATGGTTTTATATTATGTTGGCTTCTTGGATTTCAAAACCAGTTTTTTTCAGATTTTACTAAGAGCAAAGGGAATGTTAGCAGGAATTTAACACAAAGAAAGCGAAATTGAGAAAACCCTCCAAGCTACGCTTATAAAGCCTAACTCCTGGAACGATGGTTTCTTCACCTTCCAGCTGTTGAATACTGTTCCCTTGCCACATAGGACAGAGCACTGCATTCCTGAATGATTCTTTCTTCCCTCTGTGACTAACTGCTTTAAAGATTCAGCACTAGTAGGGAATGTTAATGTGCTTACCTCCCATTTTTAGCTACTGTTTAAACTGAGAGAAGTAGAATTTGCAATTGATAGCTTTCACATGATTTCAATAATTTATTTATGCGGGAATCTTTATAAAAAGACCACAGCTATCTGCACTAAGAAAAAAAATCCCGCAAACAGAATTAATAATGATTTTGGGTTGGGTATACTGCAAAAAGTGCTGGTTTTATTACTTAATTTGAGAGGGTTTATGAATTGGGGAAAATAAATGGGAATTTTTTTTACCTGGTGTTTGTTTGAACTTACCAAAAATACCTGGTAGCTTAGTATGTATATAACGTGACTCCATAATGCCCAGTAGCCAAATAAAGCCAAGATGTAGTAGTTCAAACACACTTTAGGTGGTAAAAAGACAGGACAAACTGTTGGCTAACTAGGAATGTATGTACAACACAGGAATAAATAAATAGGATTCTGGACCAAATCTTAGAAGAATAATTTTAGTTGATTTTTGTTAAAAAGGTATAGCCTCTGAATTGGAAGAAACCTTAAAATTATAGCTGGATTCCCAGAAGGCACAGAAAGTCTTTTATCTAAAATCAGAAAGCTCACTAGCAGACTGAGATCCCACATCGGATTCTAACTCCTAGGTCACCCGCTTCTCGACCTCCTTCCCCACAATAAAAACATGTTGTCTCTGGGGACTGGATTCTGCTCTGTCGGTTACCAGTGTAGGACCTGATCTGTACATGAGCTCAGACAGCCAATGGGAAGAGCATGTGGAAGTGGCTGAGGAGGGTAAAGGTGATGGGATTCAAGTTTTGATTTAGTACTGAGCAAACAGAAAGAGATCATGTGCTCTTACAGCTCTAAAGCTCCACTTGGTATTGACTAGAAGATGAGTGGAAGCAGGGTGACCTACATATGAAACGCAGCCCCTTCCAAGGGATGGAGCTGAGCTGTGGTTTTTTTTTTTTTTTTTTAAAGATTTTGTTTATTTATTTGATAGAGATCACAAGTAGATAGAGAGGCAGGCAGAGAGAGAGAGAGAGAGAGGGAAGCAGGCTCCCTGCTGAGCAGAGAGCCCGATGCGGGACTCGACCCCAGGACCCTGAGATCATGACCTGAGCCGAAGGCAGCGGCTTAACCCACTGAGCCACCCAGGCGCCCTGAGCTGTGGTGTTTTGAAGTCACTAGCCGTATGTGGATTAACAAGCACGTGAATGTGTCTAGTCTGAGTTGAGGTGTGCTGTAGGTGTGAAATCCATACTGGATTTTGATGATTTAGAACAAAAAGGAGAATGTAAAATAGCTCAATAAATTTTTATCTTTGACTTCACGTTGCAGTGATAATACTGCAGCTTAACACACTAAGTTAAATAAAATATATTATTAAAATTAATTTCACTTAATTCTTTTTGCTGTCTAAATGTGGCTATAGAACACTTAACGTACACACGTGGCTCACATTGTATTTCTGCTAGACAGCACTGATCCAGAAATAAGAAAGGAAGGCGCAGTAGCGTGCAGTCTGCCAGATCTGTGCGGCTGGGCTCGAAAGCACAGGCAGTGGAGCAGCAGTGCTCTGCAGTAGTGCCGGATGGTGCAGACTGAAAAAGGGTTAAGTAGGAGTTTAAACTGGATACTTGCTGGAAAATTTGAAACCCACAGAGTTTGGTGGAAAGGGAAGGATGTACTGAGTAGTATTCAAATATAGTATTTTTGGAGGCAGCATTTAAAGAACTGGACTGAAAATCCTTGCAGATTTTAGGAGTTATCTTTGTTTCTTCTAGATACGAGGAACGCATGTTAAATTCATCAGTTGAAAACAAATGCTCAAATCGCATTTCAATTACCAATTTTGTCACCAGACCTTCTGGTAAAGTATAATAAATTTAAAGAACGCTATTCTAGTAGGTTTTTTAAAATTTCAAGTTGCTGGGGTTTATAATTTGCTTTATATTTTTATAATATCTTTTGAAACGGTACTTGTCTACAAATTTACAAAAAATAAAAAAGTTACACAGATTCTTTTCACCTACCAATTACTTTAAAGCACTTAGAATATTAGCACCTACTTGAGTGAAAAGGGCTCGAATGATCGGAATCAAAAACGCTGCAAACATCGGTGGTACTAGAAGCACCAGACGCAGGAGGAGGTGTTAACGGTGTTCTTGGAGAATTTGGTGCAGATGCTGTACTTTCTGTTTCACTTTCAGGGATCCTACTATAACTAATTTTCCTTGGCTCCTGCTGCAGAGGTGTGGGATGTCTCATGGTACCTGGTCTTGGGTTTGATGGACGAACACCAGGAGATTTTAGGGGATAGCTATATTTTTTTGGCTGCAGATATAATAAAAGAAACACAGTATTTACAACACCATGACAGAAAGAAAGTTTTTCTCTATATGCCTGGGTAAAACTCAAATAATATCTAGGAAAACCATAAACCACTACTAAAGAAGTTATATAATGATTAAAATCAAAGTGTCCAAGTTAAAATATTAACATCCCATTTCCATCCAATTTTGGCTATCTAAAATGTTAGGCAATGATTTTTTTTTTTAAATAGCTGAGTTTTAGTCCTAAAAATACTGGAGTATTTGTTATCTTTAATATTTTTATCTTAATATTTTTGAATGGAAATATTTCTAAGATATGCTGTAGATTTCTCTGGCTTTTTAAACAGACCTTGTTGAACTAATTTAACCTTGCTGGAAAAACCAGGATCGTTATTATGAACTATGATACCTTACGATGCTGTAATACTGTGATGCTGGAATCATTTGAGCTATTTACAAATGCATTAAATTGCTTCAGTTTTCATCTGTGTGTGTGTATATTAGTTTTGTGAAATTTTCTTAGTGCTATTAGCAAGCCTCTTTGGAGCAAGACTATATAGCTATGTCTAATTTGCTGTTTTTAATCCATCTTTTAAAAAACCATTTTAGGCCTTGAGAAATTTTATTGGGAGTTAATTGCATAACCTTTAGTTTACAGAGACTTTTTTTATTTTATTTTTATTTTTTTTAATTAATTTATTTTTATTTGCTTATTTACAGCATAACAGTGTTCATTGTTTTGGCATCACACCCAGTGCTCCATGCAGTACGTGCCCTCCCTATTACCCACCACCTGGTTCCTCAACCTCCCACCCCACCCCACCCCCTCCCGCCGCCCCTTCATAACCCTCTGGTTGTTTTTCAGAGTCCATAGTCTCTCATGGTTCATCTCCCCTTCCAGTTTAGTAACCAAGATAAATTTCAAAGTCTCTTTACAGAGACTTTGAAATTTATCTTGGTTACTAAGGAAGCCATTTATATTTACTTCTTGATTTTTTTACTTTCTTGTGAACAAGACAGATATTCAGACCAGTGTGGTGATGATACTATATGTAAAACTGGCCAGGCACTAAGAAACAATGGAAACTTTACTTTCCCGCCAAAAGTATCTTTAACCAAACTTGTTATTTTTATGGCTAATGATTCATGGTTAAAAGTTCTCATAAGTCATTACTTTAGAAAAAAGTCATAAATGCATGTTTATTATAAGTGAATTAGTATAAATTAATCAAATTTCCTGCCCTTACAGCTCAACATTTTTGTTTAAAAAAAACATATTTGCCAATTTCTTCATCTATCATCTATCAGGATTTTTTTTAGATTACTAATAATGCTCACTTATTTGCAGTCAAGTGGGATATTTATTCATTACTTTTATCCATCACATGTACACTTCATCCCTGAATGCCCTCATGGAAAACTAATCTGCGGAACACATATGGTAGTGATGACATCACCAGACACAGATAACTGCAAAAATATATAAATATGAAAAAAACAGAAATGTGAATGCTTACAAATCTTGGAAGAGGCTTAGGGTTTCGTGGTTCTATTTCTAGGGATTTGTTGAAAAGATAATCTGTAAATTCTTTTTCCATGCTACTTCCCATTGGATTCAAATTTTCAAAGAACCTCTAAAATAAATGCAAAGAAATAAACAATTATTAATATCAAGTATTTAAAATGCAGTTTGAAATTCACAAAAGTAACTTAAGAAACCATTTAACAGTATAAGAAAATCCGAGTTATTTTTAGCTTTATTTTCCTTTATCTCCTCTATGAAATAAACTTGCCTTTCATCAGCCGGTTTATCAACTTAATCGGAAAGATGCATCTTCAAATAATTCAACTTACTTTGATATCTGATTCTACTCGTAAACAATAAGGCTGATTTTGGTACTGCTGGATCTCTCCTGTTATTTCTGCTACTTTCCTCCTTTTGCTAAAGTTTATAAGCTCTTTTCCATGCCTTTTGAGGACCTCAGGGTTGCCTTCTTCTGTTTTCAAGATATTAGTTAGATAAATTCCTAGAAGATATAATAAAATTATTTGAAGGATAAAAAAGGAACCAGCTAGTTCTTTTTCTTTGTCAGTAATCGTTGGCATATTACATTGTACTATCTCAATCACCATAACCAAAGATTTAAGGCATAGATTTCCATTCAATGAGAAACCAGCTAACTAAGTATCAAATTCCTCTTTGACCCTTAAGTATAATAAATACAGGAGAAAAAGAGAGACCAAGTTTAACAAAATTTAACAGCTTTATCAGGAGGAATAACTCAATTTTCCATATCTCCAAAACCATATGGTATTTGACATGTCACTGTTAAAGGAACTTTGAGTATAACCCATCACTTAATAACACACATTTCTGGCCAAAAGGGAAAATGTTAAATTTAAGGGATCATATTTTCTGCTTATTCAAAGGCTGTTAGGATTTGTGATTCAGACATAGTACTGTTTGTATAGGGTTACTCATGGGAATGTGGAAGGATCTGCAAGCCTATTGAACACAGTACTGCATATTATTTATGTCTGTTCTAGTCTTCAGGACTTCTAGAATTAGTCTCTTAATTGGCAGTCTCATAATTGAGCTCCTGTTTCTACATCACTGTAGGTTGTACACAGGAGGAGGAGGAAAAGGATCCAAACAACAGGCACTTTCATTCTTTACAAGGCCCTCTGGTGCCAGGAGCACCTTTAGTTCCTTTCTGTTCTAGCATAAAGGTCCTGGAGCCAATTCTGCTTTCTACTTGTGCGGTCTTGTGCAAGTTGCTTAGCTTCTCTCTGCCTTGGTTTTCTCATCTGTAAAATGATGATAGCTTTGAGAAGTAAGTAAGTTTATGTATATGCTTAGAATAGGGCCTGACAAAAGTAAATGCTTCATTAGTTGTGGTTGTGATTGTTGATGCTATTGTTGCTAGTCTTGGCCTATTCTCTTAAGCTTCTGCCTTTCCCCCCGGAAGTACTGACTGTGATGCTTTGGGGAAAGAGAGGGTGTGTCTGAAGCTCTGAGTTCATTCTCCCAGTCCACAAGCACTGAGTCTCTTCTGCACACCCAGCACTGCATTACGTACTGCAGATACAAAGACGAATGAGACGCACAGTCCCGGGTCTCAAGGAGCTCAGAGCTTTGAATGCAGGCTACAGTACAGTTGGGTAAGTACCATATTAGTGGTCATGCGTAAGATGCTAGGAGGGTGAAAAGGTATGCCTGACTCTGCCTTGGGTTGGTGGGAACAGAAAAAGCATCACAGATGAAGTGATGTTTACAGAAAATCTCAAAAATGAGGTGCAGTGTAACTGAGTGAGATGGAAGGACACTGTACTGGGGGAGGCAGCGTGCAGGGTATGAAGACAGACACAGGCAAGGGCTTAGGAGTCCTGACCCCCCTGCTACAGGCTGTGCACTGTAGCAGGAGAAGGAGCAGAAGGAACAAAACAACAGGCACTTTTGTTCTGATCACAGTTCAGTGGTTCTGAAGGCTTTTGTGATAGAGGCCTATTTTCAAATGCTAGAATATTTGGCCACCTTCTTGAAAAGATTAAATGACTCAAACTCAGTGAACAAGTCAGCAATAATGAAACATGATAGACATCAATGCCTGTTTGGGTTCTAAAAAGTATCCAGTTTTTAAGTGTCTTTGTTGGCTTGCTCTTAGCACCTGGCTACCCTTGATTCGCATTCGTAAGACAGATGTACCACGAGTTCTCATATACACAGGCTTTTTATCGTCCACATCTGCCTGTCACTTGGCTCTTTTACTTGCAGCCAGTTATATGCTCCACTATGCTCTGTCGCATGATGCACTCAGCTCAGTGTTCAGTCGGACACACATATCCATATAGTACGATTATTTCAGGGCACCCTGGAGTCAACTTTCCATACTGGTCACACACTGACAGCCCGACTGTGAAGGGTCTGTGGGTAGCAGCAGCTGGATTGGATCATGAAGAGCCTTTTTTAAAAAGAGCTTAATTTTTATTCACAGTTAGGAGATTATTAGCATCTTTGCATTCTAGAAGGATTACTCTGGCTGTGCTATGAAGCCAAATGGGTTAGAAGGAGTTCAGATTAGAAGCAGGATGAGCAGTTAGGATGAACGTGGTCCTGGTGAGCTGTTGATGGCTGTCTGAGGGTTTCCAGGGACAGAGTGAAGTGTATGTGTATTTAAGGGGCAGACTACACAGCAACGGATTAACTGAAGCGGGCAGGGCAGGGACCGGGCAGGTGAGAAGGTGGACTCAGCTCTTTGCCTGGCTGGCTGACTGGGTGGTGGTATAATGACGGCCCCTGGGAACAAGGGGGATAATCAGTTATCGGATATTGTAGCTGTTGAAAGTATACTTGAAGTTGTGAAAATGCTTACAAGTAGCATTTTGGGAGAGCTCAGGACAGAATCTAGAAGTTATTTTATACATTAATGGCTAGTTAAAAGGAAAACAAATGATCAAAGAGGTGGTATCCAAATTTTGTTGATCATACACGACCATCAGTAAAAAAAAAATGTTTAAGCATGGATCCTCTCTCTCTATATATATAGTTTAAGTAAAAAATGTACTACAAATCTATAAATAGACCTGAATATCATATAGGTTAATCATATAGGTTAAAAATCCAAAGGTTAATTTTTTTCAATAGATCATTTTACATACCCTGCTCTGGTGACAGCTGTTTGGGGACAGGGAAAGTGGAGCGTTAGACCATAGATAATGAAGAGGTGTAAGAGGTGCATCACATGGTTGCTGATGCCTTTTCCAGCCTTTCTAGGGAAAAAGTGGCTGCTCAAGGTTCTGGGTTCATACTTCATTTGATACATTTCTGTGATGCAATATTACATGTACTACATGTAATTTATTTTTCTGCTCTTTTTTTTTTTTTTTTAAAGATTTTATTTACTTATTTGACAGAGAGAGATCACAAGTAGGCAGAGAGGCAGGCAGAGAGAGTGAGAGGGAAGCAGGCTCCCTGCCGAGCAGAGAGCCCGATGCGGGACTTGATCCCAGGACCCTGAGATCATGACCTGAGCCGAAGGCAGCGGCTTAAACCACTGAGCCACCCAGGCGCCCATTTTTCTGCTCTTTGAAGAGAGCTTATTGAGGGTAAGACTGTGTTTTGTCTCTTGATTCTTGACACCTAGCCCCGGGCTTGGTATGTAGAGGCATTCAACACTGTTTCTGCGTGAATAAAAAGCAGCACAGGGGCACCTGGGTGGCTCAGTGGATTATTTCAGAATAGAAGAGAAAGAACAGCTCAGGATGCAAGACACATAGGAGTCAATCCTATAACAGCACGAAACAAGAGTGAGAGGAAGCAGACTCACAAGAAACAGAAGGAGAACACGAAACTAAGAGCTGTATGAAAGGAAAGAGCAAAGCTCATGCTCCAGACTTGGGTGTTTGTGCAGAGGTGAGGCTTGGCTGAAGAAAGAATCTACGTCCTTTTACCTTAGAGGAAATGTTAGTTTGCCTATATATATATATATATATAGATAGATAGATAGATAGATAGATAGTGATATATGTGTGTGTGTGTGTATATATACACCACTTTGGTATATGGAGGAAAACGGAGATACAGACTCAGTGTGGGAAAAGCTCAGAAGGAGAAGCGGCCTGACTTTTATTCTGTAAATGGTGTAGTGCCAGCAAAAGCCCTGCGTTAGAACTCTGGCAAGGGGACAGAGGAAGTGAAAGTGTCAGATACTATCCCTGACCCTCCCATAGAGAGGGGGAAAAATCCAAAAATCCAGTCCCCATAATTAAGGATAAGAATCTGGAAGGAGTTTCTGCAAGCTGCACACACAGACGAGTCAGAAGTAAGCAGGAGCAAGAACATCTGGCTCTACCCTCGGGTCAGAACCATGGAAGACTGTGTGGCTAACCCCAGGCACTGGGGAACAAGATCTTCTTAGAGGTAGGGGAACTGACCTTGAAACAGAAAAGGCTCAATAACCAGGAAGATAAGCACACGGAGGGACTATATAGTTTTCACTTTTTCTAAGCACCTGACACAGTCCCTGATACTTCAGAGGTAGTCCAGAAATATTTGTGTACGGACTGCATGAAATGAGTATCAGGCTGGCCCAGGTCCTTCCAAGGCTCCCTTGTATGAACTCACACCATAGTCACCACGCTTCAAATACACTGAGTTTAATACATCTGCTTCTTGATTCTCTTTTTGCAAACTATTTTTAAATTGTTCCTTAACTCCTTATCAAATTGTCTTTACACTCTTTCCTCTTGGAACTGTGGAAGGTCGGTGCGTCTTCTGTAATGCCCACATAGGGCACTATCTACATTTCTAGCTTACAAGATCTTATGTAAGATATATTCAATTTTAAAAATTAAATCTGACTGAATTTGTACCTTTTTAAAATTTTTAAAATTTTTTATTTTTTAAAAAGATTTTATTTATTTATTTGACAGACAGAGATCACAAGTAGGCAGAGAGGCAGGCAGAAAGAGGAGGGAAGCAGGCTCCCCGCTGAGCAGAGAGCCTGATGTGGGGCTCCATCCTAGGACCCTGAGATCATGACCTGAGCTGAAGGCAGAGGCTTAACCCACTGAGCCACCCAGGCACCCCCTTGTACCTTTTTTTAAAAAAAGATTTTATTGATTTACTTGAGAGAGAGAGAGGGAGGGAAAGAGAGAGATAGAAAAAGAGCATGAGCTAGGGGGCAGGGAAGAGGGAGAAGCAGGCTCCCCACTGAGCAGGAAGCCCAACACATCACTTGAACCCAGGACCCTGGGATCATGACCTGAGCCCAAGGCAGATGCTTAACCAACTGAGTCACCCAGGTGCCCCTCAATCTGTATTCTTATAATTAAAAAAAAAAAAAAAAAAAGGGAAAAAAAAGTTCTCCCAGAAAGAGAAAATAAATGAACTCAATAGTTTTGCCAAGAATGTTAAGTGGGGAACAAAAAGTTCTCAGGAAAAAAAATAAATGAATAATGATAAAAAGTAATACATGATATAGAAAACAAGGGAAGAGAGTAATTATTGTTTAAGATTTTATCTTTTATCTTTTTGGGGGCGCCTGGGCAGTTCGATGGGTTAAGCCTCTGCCTTCAGCTCAGGTCATGATCTCAGGGTCCTAGGATGGAGCCCCACATCAGGCTCTCTGCTCAGCAGGGAGACTGCTTCCCCCTCCCCCTCTGCCTGCCTCTCTGCCTACTTGTGACCTCTGTCTGTCAAATAAATAAATAAAATCTTAAAATTTTTTTTTTATTTTTTTGAAGTAAAAAGCAAAGTAAAACAAGTAAAAATAGAAAAGGGAAGAATATTACAAATAGAACAATTTAAAAAATAATGTTTTGGTAGATATAACTGACTACTAGTATTTTTAAAATAATGAAACGAGACAAGTGTGTAGCAGAAAGCAGAAATAGAAAAAAATTAAGGAAGAAATGAAAATGTTGCTAAAGAATTACATCCTATAAAAGACTGCAGGCCAAAAAGAATGAATACTGTTACGCTGAAAAAATAAATAAAATGGAAAAAAAAAAAAAAGACTGCAGGCCCAGATGGTTTTTCTTTTGGCCTCTTACAGAGTTTAAAGGCTAGATCATTTCATGATACTCCAGAACAGAGTAAGATGAAAAGCTACTGAACTCATGTTACAAAGTAAATATAACTAAAATAACAAAAGCTGTAAACATAGCACAAAGAAAAATCTCAGACCAATCTCATTTATGTAGATGGATATAAAAATCCTAAATAAAATGATAATGAATAGAATTCATTTTACACTTAAAAGATCAATCTATTATGAATAAATAAGGTTTAATATTAGTAAATAGGAAAGTTCAGGATTAGTAAATCTATAATTTTAATCTGCCAAGCAAGAAAAATTATTTTTCCCCTACTAAGATGGCAAACTATTACAAAAGTAAATGTATTCGCTAACAAAAACACAGAAGATAACTACGAAGAAACTTTAACATAATAAAAAGCATCTAATCAATCAAATACCAGAATTACACCTATTCCCACTGAAACTGAAATTAAAACAGAACTACCTATTTTTATCATTATTCTCTAATCTTTGTTTGGGAAGGTATAATCAATGTCCTAAAGCCTAACACAGAAATAAGATCAAAGGAAGAGATATGATTAAATATTTAGAAAATTTAAGGAAATTAAAAATTCTTAGATTTAAGGGTAATTGATTATTAAAAAATGAATACCATTCACAACCAAAAGTACTTAGGGGAATGTTAAGTATCATAAATTTTCTTTCCAAATTAACTGATAGACTGTTCTAACTGTATTTTGGGGAATTATCACGCTCCCCCATTATAAAGTTCAGAGACAAAATTGGCAAAAAAAATACTGAAGCAGCATTGAAGAACCAACTTTGTCATATATGAAAACACTATAAAGCAAGGTTTCTAAGCCTTGGGCATTACTGACCTTTTGGACTGGATAATTCTTTGTTGTCAGGGGCTGTCCTGTGCACTGTAGGATGTTAGCAACATTCCTGCCTTCTACCCACTAGCCGCTAGCACCTTCCCTGTACAACAAAAAGTGTGTCCAGACATAGCTAAGTGTTCTCTGGGGGGAAAAACTGCTCCTTGTTGAGAATCAGAGATTATAAAGTGCCAGTCATTAAAAACTGGAGCACCAGTATAAGTAGTTAATGGGAAATAGTATTTATTAAAGAAAGAGGTACCATATATAAATGGGCATAAGGAAAATTACTCAATAAACATGGGTCAACAAATAATTTGGTGGAGAAATAAGTTTGAAGGTTTCATATGATATCTAAAAGAGACTTTGATTAAAGAGTTAAATATAATTGTAAAGCCAGAAGAAAATATGGCTGCAATATTAAATTACTAGCCTGGAAGAATTTTCTAAGGTTAGAAACAACAGAATGGGGAAGATGGACAGATTATAGAATTTTATAATTCTATAATTATAATTATATATATATAATTATATATATATATTATATATATTATATATTATATATATAATATATTATATATATATTATATATATATAATTATAATTATAATTAATTCTAATTATAGAACTATAATTCTAATTCTTGGAGAATAAGAATAAAAAATTTATTTTTATAAAAATAAAAATAAAAAAGGCAGACTGATAAAGTTTTGACTTGAGAAATTCCCAGCTAGATATAAAATATTTGGCTAGATTGGTTATCTAGTTCAAAAAAAATTCTCAAATACAGACAAAAGGCATTAATATGAAGATATTGATTATAACATTATTTAGGAAAGCAAAAAATCATAGAGCAACAGTTAAATAAACTGTCATACCAACTTTATGGAATATTATGTAGCCATTAAAATGACATTATGTAGACTGATAAAACATGACAATGTATTTAAGCTACAGTAAGTTAAAGAAGTAAATAATATGTGTACATATCATATAATTATGACTATATACCATGTGCATAGAAAAAGGTTAAGAAGGAAATACAAAAGTCGTTGGTTGTAAAGCCTGAACAAAAGCTATGGGAAAGTATGATATATTAAATGAAAAAATTTCAGGAGGTAACACATAACACAGGAGGTAACACATAAAAAAATTAAGTGCAGTATAACTTAAAGCTTTGTGGAAAATATACAGCTGTAGAGGAAGAAAAGGCTAGATGTAAATATACCAGGAACTAAAAAACCTAAACCATAATTGTGTAATAGCATAATGTTTGTAAGCATTCAGTAAGAGCATATATAAAAACAGAGAAAAGAAACCAGTTGTGAAAGAGATACTGAAGCTATGAAATACAGCAAATCCGGTGACGGAGTCGGATAGAGGCGCCTACACGAAGGGTGAAGGTTTGGATGGTACATACCTCAGTCTTGGGCAAAGTTTTGATGTGCAAAAGATGTGGGCTCAAAGATGCACGCGCTCTATGACTTTTAGCTATGTGAAACTATTTACAAGAAAGAGGATTATAAATATAAACGAGTATGGCCATATCTCTTCTGTAGAGTGTTTGGTTTATTAAGATTCAACAGAAAATATTTCTATGAATATAAAAGCACAAATGAGCATTATATGATATCATAATCATATATCATATGATAAAAAATGGAATGTGTATATTGGGCATGATCGTCAAAAGTCCTCTTAATAGAGTAAAATTCTATGGTGATTCAGGTGCTAATTATTTACTAAGTATTTTCTGCTGGTATATTACACATATGTATATTCAGTCATTTAATGAAATACATGTCTTGTTTTATCCAGAAAGACAATAAAAATTCAAGAAATGCTCACCAAAGAAAGGCACACATGGTGGATTAATAGACCTGAGTTTTGCCAAATATTTCTTATAGTGATCTTCACTTAACTCATGAGCTTCTTCTAAAATTTTCTTTTGGCGACTTGGTATTTGCTACAGTGAAAAAAACAATATTTAGGAAGCATAAGTTTACAAAAGGAATCACAGGTTTTCCCCCAAAATGCTAGGCTAAGAGTAGCTCAAACACAACAATACCAGCTTGATTCTAAGAAATGGTAATAACTGTTTCAAAGACACTGTCCCCATCGATCCTAGAACAAACTTATGTGTGTGTGTGTCTTTGTGTGTGAGAGAGAGACACACACACAGAGAAATCTAGTTTATCTTGCAATTCCTTACAATTACAAGAGCACTGAATTATATGTTACATAAAGTGTTGAAATGTTTTTCATCTTCTAACCTAGCCTAGGACCTGTGAATACATTTTAACGAGAATGCCTAATTTATAAAATGCAACCAATTCAATACAAAATTTAGACAATTTTATCTTTTTAAAGTGTTACTCAAAAGACAGATGAGGCACTTAAAAATTGAAGACCACAATTATTAGAATTCTGACCCTTCATTTAAAAAACGCCTATACAAACCTACCTCAAATGTGTGATCTAGTCTGTAAACAGGTGAGGAGTTCATAGCACTGACAACCTCAAGGACACCATTGAAGTTATTCAGCTCTTGAAAGACTTGCAGAATCTCAATGATTCGACTCACCACAGCTACTCTTTCTTCTAAGTTTTCAGTTTCTACAATACATCTGGGAATCAAAGACAAAAAAATGCATTAAATTTGTACTTTTCCCAACAACACTATGATTGAAGAAATTTAGTAAATGGAACAATGTCGAGTGGGGGCATGGTTACATAGGAACTACACAGGGTGGATGTTCAGAAGGCTGGGTAACTAGCAGGAGACTGGATGATGAGGCGGTGCCTTCAGCCAGGCATGCTGCTCTTCACTGTTTTCACACTGACCCAGCAAAAACAGTCCCTAACTTTCCTGCTCTATTAGAATTAACTGAGGAGCCTAATGTCTTGTTGAATGTATATGCTTGGTCTAGGGGATTTGATTCTGGAGCTCAAGAATTCTGTGCCTCCTGTTCATCTAACTCCAAGATTTTAGTGATTGATTCTTTCTTTGATATACAGAAATAATTAGCTACATTTCTAGAAGCAGCTCTTCAAAAAAACACTGAAATGTTAGAAAGTCAATTAAAGTATTTTACCATAATTAAGAATGAAATTTTTTAAACATTACTAAGGAAGAAAAGTCAAAAACATTTTACATTTAAATACCAAGAATCCTTGGAAGGTATGTAAATTCCAGTAAATAGCTAAAAGGAAGCACACTATGCTCAAGAAGAGAAAATTCCTCAGTGAGCATTTACTAATATTTGAGAGAATTTTTAAATTTACTAATCACCAGGAAAGAAAAAGGCATTTTAAACTTGGTTTTTGATAATGTAATATTAAACAACTTATAATCTAAGAAAAGACCAGAATACATAAATAGAAAAATAAATATAAATCAACATTAAACATTTTTTAAAACATAAAGGTGAAAATTACATTATTCTCCAATGAAGGTAACCTGCCACCAAGAAAAAAACTATTGTAAAACTATCAAAATGAATTTGCCTTGCTATCAAATTAAACATAACATGTTTACATGTTTAAAGCAGCTGGATCTCTAGAAATATGTCATACACTGGCTAACTAGTTAGCTGGACATTTAAAAAGGTACAAATATATTTACATCTTTTATTTAACTATTTCAGTTGATATTATGTAGGTATACAGACTGAGATGAACTGTGGAGTTTTTGTAAAAACCAGGTAAGTCTGGGGTGATTCATCCATAGGTGATTCCAATTCTAATGTACATCCATGGCTAAGAACCATTGTAGCAAACGAACAAGAACTTCTCAACTCAAAAGGCCAGAATTGGAACCCTTGTATATGCTGGTGAGGGGAATGCAAACTGGTGTAGCTAATATGTAAAACACTATGGATGTTCGTGAAAATTAAAAACAGAGCTATCATATGATCAATCCAACAATTCCACTTCTGGTTATTTATTCAAAAGTACTGAAGTCAGGGTCTCAAAGAGATATTAGTGTTCCATGTTCGTTACAGTGTTTGTTCACGATAGCCACGATGTGGAAACAATTCTAATGCCCATCTATGGATGAATGGATAAAGAAAATGTGGTATAAACACAGGATAGAATATTATTCAGCCTTAAAAAGAAAATCCTGCAATGTGTGACCACACCGATGAACACTGAAGACATTATTCTGAGTGAAATAAGCCAGTCAGAGAAAGACCAACACTGGATGAATCTACACATGAGGTATCTAAAATAGTCAAAATTATGGAAGCATAGAATGCTGATTGCCAGGAGCTATGGGAAGGGGAAAAGAGGGACTTGCTGACTAGCATGTATAAAATTTCAGTTATGCAAGATGAATAACTTCTAGAGATCCACTGTACATTATGCCTATAAATGAACATTACTGTATTACACATTGAGAAAATCTGTTAAGAGGGCACCTCTCATGTTAAGTGCTCTTACAACAATTATAAAAAAAAGAAAAAGGAAAAAGTGCAGGAAGAGGCCTTCTTTTCAGTCATCTGTTAAAAAAATAGAACAGAGATGAAAACAGTCTCTCATCAGTTGTTTCCTCCTTACGGACATAAACTTTAATTATTTATGATAGAAAAGGTCTTCATACTTAAGTATAATTATTTAATCTGATAATGAAGAAATCAGGAAGCAACATTTAGAGGGAAAATTCTAAAGTTTTACTTCTTTTAAGATTTTTTTTTTTATTATTTTAGAGGGAGCAAGAGAGCAGGGGCTGGGGGGCCCCTTGGGAAAAGGAGACAGAGAATCTCAAGTGGACTTCCAGCTGAGCGCGGAGCCTGACGTGGGGCTCCATCTCACGACCCTGAGATTATGACTGCCAGAATCAAGAGTCAGATGCTTAAATGACTGAGCCACCCAGGTGCCCCCCAAGTTTTACTTTTTAGAGGCTAAGAGATAATAACATAAAATAACACAAGTGACTTGGAATGCTTACTTCTCTTTAGGAAGTGCTTTCAAGTCTTTGTCCACATTCCAGCTTAGGTTCTAGTCATTCCCTATGTCACTGGCCTCTTGTTCTAATAATTCCAGTATGATCTGTGGGAACCTCACCTCACCCTTATAAAATATGAGTCAACTAATTACACTGTATTTACTCAGAAGAAAAATATGGCCAGTGTATAAAATGCCACTCGGTGGCCCCAACCAACTGTAAAACTGCTCTGAGATTCTGGATGGCTGGTATCACAGTGTAAGCAGCGCTGCTCACCCACTCCTCAGAGATACCGGTGCAAACTATACATGTATAAAAAATACAAACATAATATAAATACCCCCCCCAACACTTAAAGTCTCTGGAAATGGTCCTAAGAGCAGATGGAAAATGAAGAAACATCTATTTAGGAAAATCTACAAAAATTCAGTAAGAGAGGCAAGAGTTTATGGCATTTGAACCAAGCCCACTCCCTCCTTCCTCCCAGAGAACCTCTGGCAGCAGAGAGCCAGAGTCTGCTCCAGACAGCGCAGCCGAGAACTCAGACCTCCCTTCCCACCTAGCTCCCAGCTGGAGCGGTTTCTTCTCTGGAAGAACAGAACTTCCGTGTTTCTCATCCAGTCCCCAGCTGCCCAGCAGCTGAGGCTAAATCCCTGTGCCCCGCCGCTGAGGAGTGGGGACTCCTTCTTCTGCCTATCTCTGACCTGGAACCTAGGCTTTCACGGGAATGTGGCATACTGAGAATGCTGGGAAGACAGTTTTTCCCTGGTTCCTGAGGCCACGGCTCCATGCCAGGAGCGGTGAGCAAAAAAGACCTCACACACCAAACCCCAAATTTGGCTGTTAGAGCAGGAACGTTTCAGAGAAGCTTGCCATCATCCCGAGCTCGAGAGGGCAGGCTCAAACAGCTTCTACTCTCTTGTCTCTTGCAACCAACTATGGGGAAGTTCAAACCTAAGGGTGCTCTGGAGAACCATGAAGGAAGCCGATAGGCCCACAGATGATCATCCTTTTGAGGTATCGTGAGAAGGTCAGGAGTAGCCTGAGGCCAGGCCACACTGCCTGGGCAGTCACATCACTTCATCTCGTCGGGCAGGCATTTTACCATCTCACAGCATCACAGGAAGGGTGAGTACAGTACAGGAAGATATTTTGAGAGAGAGAAACCACATTCACATACTTTTGTTATATTGTTATAAATGTTCTATGTTATTAATTATTGTTGTTAATCTCTTATCGTGCTTAATTTATAAATTAAATTTTATCATAGGTATGTATGTAGAGGAAAAAGACATAGTGTATGTAGGGTTCGGTACTATCCTACTATCCGTGGTTTCAGGCATCCACCGGGGACCTTGGAACAAATCATCCACGGATAAAGGGGAACTACTGTATGACACATTCTTGGAAAAAAAAAAACAAACAACAAGGCAGGGAACAGTAACAGCCTATGAGGACACAGATTTAACAGAAAAAGATTTCAAAGTGGCAGTTATAAATATGTTCACAGAATTAAAGAAAGCGTGATTTAAAAGGTCAAGAAGATAGGATGACAATGTGCAGCACAGAGTATCATAAAGACACAGCAATGATAAAAGGAACCCAATGGAAACTCTGAAATTCAAAAATACAACAGTTAAAATAAAAAACTAACTTAAGGGGCTTAATAGTACATTTGAATTGGCAGAAGAAATAATCAGTTAACTTGAAGATAAAGCTATTGTTCAAAGATGAAGGCAAAATAAAGACTTTCCCAGATAAACAAAAACAGAGAATCTGCTGCTAGCAAACCCACCATACGAGAAATACTAAAGGAGGTTCTCTGGGCTGACAGCAAGGAACCCCAGATGGTAGCACAAATCCACAGAAACAAAGAGCCCCGGTAGCAGTAAATCTGTGATTTTGTAAGACACTGTAAGTGCATATTTTGTTCTTATTGCTACTCTTAACTGATTTAAAAACCAACTGTATAAAAGAATGTATATACACAGAGGCTGTGGGTGAGAGCAAAGTATAATGGGTTAAGAAAGTAATAACAAATGGCAAAGCAACAACTGTTACAATATATTATTAGATCTCTATCATTATTATGTGGAATACATATTACGATAATACCAAAAAAAAGGGGAGACAGGAAATACAGCTATATAGGAGGAACATTTCTATCTATCCCTGGAATTAAGCTAGTATAAATCTCAAGCAATTCTGATAAGATGTAGAAGGTAAACTTTAAAGTGTTCACTAAACAAACCCTCAAAAAAATCATTAATGAAATAAAAATGCTACATTAGAAAACTAGCCACTCAGTGCAAAAGAAAGGAGGAACAGAGGAACAAAAAAGAACTTGAGATGTATTCAAATAGAACTGCATTTAAAATCATAATAGCTGACTGCTATGAAATGTAAGAATGTTGGTAATACTTACTTCTCAAACCACAGAGTGAGATTTGTGGTATGCCGAATCATTTTTAGGAGATTAGGAGAATTAATTTCTTTGTCTTCTTTAGTCCACACACTTCCAACTAATTCTGATGGTTGTACAGCTCTAAAACCAAGACATAATTCTACATGAAACTCTTCCCTCTGGGATGCTGTTTTATTAAGTAAATGAGGTAAATAAAACTAAACTCCCATCTAAGCCTTCTTTTAACTCCAACAGAAAGGTTTATGAAAACAAGGTATAACGAAAGTTTACAATATGGGTATTTTTCTATAGATTAAAAAATATTTTTATGCATATACCTGTGTACCTAATCACTTTATAATAACATTTTGCTTTTGGCCACATTGGGATTTTTTTCATAATATCTTTCCCAGCACTTATTATTTAATGAATTAGGGTGGCAATGTAATTCGGGATGGTTCTTTTAAATAATGGTATCTGTTATAATAATCAGTTCGTTGAAGATATAGTAATCACTGCAATTCATAAATCTTTTTTTTTTCCCCCTCTAAAGGAGCGGGGAAAACCCTATCACAGAAAGGTCTTGGTAAATAAATAAAATAGATTCTTACATTAGTCTTTGGGAATAGTGAGGATCTTTGGAGTGGATGGAGATCTATACATTTCTTTTCATTTAGTTATTACACAAACTTGTTTGCAATTCTAACTTCTAAACAGTCCCCATTTAAAATGAGAAATGGACTGAGATGGTAGTTATGTCAACGTAGAAAAACTAAAAAAGCTATGACTGGCCATGACTTCAGTTCACAAATACAAGGGCAACAGCTAACTTACTGAGCCCGACCTTGCTTTGGGCAACGTGCTAAGCACTGTATATATATACTGACTATTTTCACTCTCACAACAGCCCCAGTTATAGGTACTATTATTAGCCCCATTTTAATCCCAAGGAAGCTATGGGATAGAGAATGATAAAGTTAACTAAACAAAAAGGCTAAAGTTGCCCAAGGATACCAAGCCAGTGATTGGTAAAGCCGGGATCTGCACTTAGCTTTACCAGCTAGGAGTGACTGACTGCAGACAGAGAGAAGCTGCAAATCCAGGCAGAGTGGGCAGATCAGGGAATGAAAGAAGGGGAGACCATATTCAATGGATCAAGGCTGTATTACTACACACTTCATGTATTAGCTCATTTATGTCTTATAACATCCCTATAAGGCAGAAACCAGTATTTTATTTAAAAAATTAATTCCTTTGAAATGATTTTTCAGCTTGAATGTTAAATTACATACCTATATAGATCTGATTCAAGTAAAGTGAGTTGTCGAGCAATTTCTATTGGGTGTAAGGTGAGCAGGTCAAAAGTCTCTATGTGCCCAGGCCTGCTTATATGCCACTCAACTGTGGGAGGTGAACTCTGAAATGTAATATTATGACCTGGTCCATTGTCTCTTGCAATTTTTTTCCTTTGGATTATTTTAGTGATGGATTCAACCCATTTTTTCATTGCTTTACCTGAAATACATTACATTTTAAATAACATTTAAATACTTTTCACTTGATATTTTATCCTTTTAAAATATTTTAAAATCAGACAAGTGATACTTGCAATATATCTTTGCAATTACAAAGTTCAAATGATCAAAATAAAAAATGGAAGTTTCCCTTTATCATTTCCCCGTTCCCTGTCCCAATCTCAGTCTTCTTCACATAGGTCACCACTGTTAATAGTCTGGTACATATTCTTCTATATCCTTTCAAAATAAAATTAGAAAGTAATTTATTCATAGATTTTTCACCTCTCTTGTTCCGAACTTCAGTTCAAAATATTTTATAATCTTCCATTAAAAAAAATATTGCATACATGGGATTCATAAGGACAGACGATACACATTCATTATTAATCAAATTAACATTGCATTTTATAAACCAAACGGCACCAGAGGATATTTCTTTCTGTTAGTGTGCATTTTTGATGTGGCTGTTTTGTACTATGCATGAAAGTACTCTTATTCAACCCTTTATTTTCTGATTCTCATTTATAGTACACTATGGAAATTAGAATCAAGTTTGTCTAGGACATTCTTAGACCTATACAATCATAGAATCTTTAAAACTCGAGGGGAAGTTTTGACATCACTGAGTCTTGCTCTCCTCATGTTACTGATGGGGAAACCAGAGTCTACAGAATCAAAGTGGTTTTGCCCAAAGTCATGTATCTGGTGAGTGGCAGTGTTCAGAACAGAACTCTTGTTTCTTGGCTCTCAATTCAATCTGCTCTGTGGCCTCTCTAATACATGCTCTATTCCCCTAAGTGGGAACCAGCCAGTCGCCAGCAGTGGTGTTCTGACCAGTTCCTAACTGTCCTCTGAAACACATAGCTTCAGATAAGTGGAAAAACAGCATAAATCGAGACTTTTTCTATCCAATTCCAAAGTAATCACTCAGTTGATTTACTAAATGAAAATACAGTGGGTCAACAGGATGATTACTGAGGAATTTGTAGGTCAACATGTTGTTTCATGAAAATTTTCAACTTTTTCAGACGAGATCGGGCGCGTTCAGGGTGGTATGGCCGTAGACAAAATTTTCAACTCTTTCAAACGGTTGTGCTGCCACTGTTCTAAACAACTCTTAACACGAACAATAAGGACGTCAGTTGATAGTCACCACATTGGCACTTTTATTACATATAAAACTAAGCACTTAAAAAAACCATACCTCTCACTGTTCCAATAAATTCTTCCATTCGCTGCAAAAGATCTGCATCCCTTTCAAAATCATAGAAGTGGTGCTCTACCCAATGCCGACATACATTTAATACTCTATGGCATTAACACAAAAGAATAACTGAATTACATGGGAACTCAGACAGAGGCGTTTACCACGATGAATGGTATAAATTAAAACAGAGTAATTCTTTCCAAATTAAATGATTTTGTAAGTAGTGGCTTACCACTTTCAAGATTCTATATTAATTAAGACTTATACAATAATTTCTGTTAATTGCTCTTCACTTCACTCATTTTACTTGTTACCTCCTCCTTGGTTGGGAAAGGTCCTTATTTACTTCAACTCTGAAACAAAAGTTCACTACAGACTTCATCACTTCAGTTATTTCCTTACTGCTTACCGCAGCTGTACAGGCTGTATGTATTCTTTTCTAAACCTTTTCAGTTCTGCACTCAAGGGCTGATCTCCGTTCTCTATAGCTATGCGATCAGCTTCTGTGGGCTCAGGCTCTGGAATTTCAAACCTAACATAAAACAGAACAAACTAATGAAAATACTAATAATACCAAAGTATACAAACAGAAAACTACACACCTTTTCACTAGTCAGCACAATACAGCGAGAACTGTGAAAATTACTACAGATATACGTATCAGTGAAAACAAGTAATGCCTCTATAATATAAAGGTTAATGATCTTATTTTAATTTTTAAAAAAGAAATTAATACTTGCCAATATTAAAAAAATGAGAAACATAATAAAGGATAAAGAATACACGCAAAGTCTAAAAATAAATGTGATTATCAAGTTATGGGACTGCTGTTCATTTTTGTCTTGTGTAATCACTCTGAATCAGCTAACATAATACTTTTTAAGGGTAATCCTTAAAGAGTTGACTGTTCCTTGGGCGGCTGAAACACTTTTCTTGATTATGGTATTTGTTCACTTAATGTTAAGCTCCACTTTCTTCAACATGTGATATATTTGAAAAGTTCTGTTTAGAACACCTAAATCATCAAAATTTAAATTTTCAGAAACTAAATTACATATTTTTATATAGTTCTTTAACTTGACTAATTCCATAAATTTGAAATTTCAAGTACTGGGTTTCCATGTGAAAAAAAAAATACGAATTTTTATACTTTAATAATCAAAGCAAAAAGATTATAAAATAAGGTCATTTAAGAGATGTTATTTCTTTAAAAAGCACTCATGAACTATAATTCAAAGCTCCTACAATTTATTTCTGAGAAACATAGAATCTTAGCTCAATCTCTTAAAAAAAAAAAAGATTAAACGTTTTACATTAACAGACCTTTCTATTATAAGACTCAGTAGTTCTTGAGGTTTACAAAAGGATCTGTATGTTGTAAGAAATGTCCGAACAAAATTGGGATCTAAGAAGAAAAAGGAAAATTATTTTGTTAAAATCTTTGATTCAGAATGATTAAAGCTATTATTAACATTTTCAAAAGAGATAAAATAATCTTAAAATTCCCAAAATCTACTGACCACATAGAATGCTTTGGACTTTACAACAAACTAGCTTGAGTGCTTCCTAAATTAGTGGTAAACTGGTTATTAAGATTCTGTATCAACTTACTTCTTGACGTCTGTACGCTCTGACTAGCTGAACTTAAGTCCTCATTGGCTGCAGGAATGCAAAGGGAAGAAAGGCAAAGAGCATGGAAACATGCTCTCACCTGCTACCTGGATCTCAGAACATTTCAGTTGGTTCCTATCTCCCTCAAGAAGAGAAAGGCCACAGCAATAATCCATTAGTTTTTCTGACATCCAGACTAGTTTATCTAGGATCAGTTATCTAGATTCCTTTAAATCATGTTAACAGAGCATACAACCTGAAATTGGATCTTATAATGCGTAGATTACATTAAATACAGTTTCTCAATGATTTTATTCGCTAGAGATCTTAAAACTGCTAGAAGAAGCTTACGAATACCTGGAAGTTATTAAAACTACTAAATGTGTGAGAATGTGGATTTGGTTCTATTCACAACTTAATTCCTTTTATTTCAAGTAGCCGTGCTGAGAGTTCAATCATAAGAGCAGGAGTCTCCAACCCTTTCCGGGAGAGGGCCTACTTTTCATTCACATCTCCATGAAGTCAATCAGGAGGCTGCCTAAGTGTGATCACTGCCCCAGGCCTGGCCTTCTCCAGTCTTTCCTTGACAGTTTTCTCCCAAGTTGTGGAGAAAGACTGCTGTTGTCGTCAGCACTAGAGACCGGGACTGTCATCTTCTGCATAAACGGGGAGAGACATCTTCCCATAATGAGGGAAATAAATAAACAAACAAACAAAATCACTCCCTTCTATAACTACAGTTTCACCAAGGTCAACATTTAGTTGCAAGTTATTGAAAAGAAGGAGGGAAGAATTCATGAACTTTTTTATTGGGAGCATCCTTTTCCCATTTTTTACATTATGGACTGGTAAGCTCTAATTTATTATTTTTGTTTGTTTGTAAAACTCTAAATATTCTTTAATCTCAAATTCATTTGAGAACTTGATAACAACAAGCTATAAAGTAATTGCACAAAGATAAGCTCTAATTTAATGATGAATTCATTGAGAGTAACAAGTACCTTTATTTTTGTTAGGCTTCACACTGGATCCTTTGAGTACAGCGTCCTTTATTAGCGTAGGATTTCCCACGATCAGAGTTAATTTGTTTGGAAAATTTCTACTTAGGCTGATTCTAAGAGCCATGCTAAATTTAGCATAAAATAATGATAATATATTAAACTCCCTCCCCCAAACCAAATGCATGGATTTGTCATAGAAATCTATTCCTAATGTACTGGTTTACGTGGCAATCAAGATAATGAATTGATTTAAATATCAGACAACCTTGGATTTATACTGCTTTTTTGAATTAAAGAAAATTCACAGAATAAAAACATACTGGTTTTAAATGCCCCTCTCCTCCTTTACCTTCCAAGTCTAGCGGGTTACTGATAGCAGTAATTTAAATATATATAATCCTTTAGTAATTTCCTCTCTGTTGGTATCTTATTGTTTGTCTTCAGTTACAGAGTTCCTCAAACGTTAAAGACTAATGTCTCATCCAGAAGAAAAGATTTTAGAACAGAAGGCTGTACGAGATTTTAAAAACAGAGATTTATATCGATTTCATCACAATCCTCCCTTTCAAGAATCTACTTGCTGTTCT
This sequence comes from Meles meles, assembly GCF_922984935.1. Lineage (NCBI taxonomy): Eukaryota > Metazoa > Chordata > Mammalia > Carnivora > Mustelidae > Meles > Meles meles. Next base: position 31,521,688 of record NC_060080.1, read on the forward strand.
GCAAATCTATTTGGCAGGTGAGGCTACTCAAAACATCATGTGTTTAGGAAGCAAAAGCAGTGGCCACGGTAGAGACGCTGAGCCAACACTGAGGGAGAGCGAGCCCAGGCCCTCGGCAGACAGACAGTGTTTCAAGGATCCCTGAGCTGTATTCTCAGTTTAGGCTGGCCCCTCCCCCAACCTTTTTTTTTTTTTTTAAAGGAAAAGCTTATTTCAATAGTCTAAAACCAATATTCAGATCCATTGCTCCTCAGATGCCACCTAAGTTAGGCTGAAGAGTTTGGGCTATCGAAGGTAATTTAAAACTGAAAAACAGAATAAAAGCAAGTTCTAAATGAATTATTTTTTTTAAGGAAACTGCCTATTTTTAAAGGCAAACGACTTTAAAATGCTCTTTCCATCTTCAACCAAAACATCTGGTTTCAGTACCTTAGTAACAATGACAATGCTGGGAAAGTCATGATATGCCTCGGTGCCACTTAGGTCACACGGGGATCATATCAACTGATCTCTGTTACGGAACTTTTTCAAAGGGCACTCACAGAATTTATTCCACATGACTTCTGTGAAGTGAGTGGCGCTGATGTTTTTCCTCTCTGCATATGAGAGAAGGAGTAAGACTTATCCAAGGACACACAGTAGAGTGGCAGAGATGGAACCAAAATCTAGATTGTGTGACTCCTAATTTTATGCTTTTTTCTACTGTATCACATAACCTCTCTGGATTAAAGGATCCCTTCAGGTTTCCACAGCTGTGACATATAAATACCCAGAACAATTCCATGAGTTATGTAATCATTACAGAAACTTAAATGATTAATTCAGAATGTAGCTGCAAACTGCTAATCTGGTTCAGGGCGCTAGAGAGTCATTAAAAAATTAGCAGTCTAGTTGTGATTCTGTAACTAAGCCTTCTTCCACATTGTAGGAAGTAGCAGCTGGACCTTCCTGTGCACTCTATGTAGAAGAGGAGTTTGTGAAGCGGGCAGTGAAGTAAAACACTCCCACAATTATCCCTGTTGTACTACATTCTAAAGTGACTCAACTTTTAAGTTGTTTTTAGCTTGATGAGAAATAAGAGCAGTCTTGCCAAAAAGAAAAAAAAAAAAAAACAGCAAAAGCTAAAAATAAACCAAGAAAACTTGGCAAAAGTTTAAGGACTTTCAAAAAATATCTGACAGGCTGCATACATTCCCCGTCTTGTATTGATTTAGACTCCATTTTTAGTCTCAAGTGGTACAAAACTGCTAATGAATGAAAAACTTAACATCTGTATTTGAGGACATCTCTGTATTTGAAATTTTATATTAAAAAAAAGGGTACATATTCCAGAAGCTACTTTTATTTCTATTAATTTCCCCCCTTTGGTGATTCTCACATGTACTATGTCACGCTAACCCTTGGAAACCCTTGGATGAGGTGAAGGACTAAGATAATTCAGTATTTAAAAAATATGCACCAATAAGTACAGATTATATAATTTTGTAAGAAAACAAAGCACTACCTACTTACATCTCTCAGGCAATGATAAAGTCTGAGTGTTACCCTCTCTGTTGGTTCTGAGGCAGCAGCTATCTACCTGTATTATAAAATGATATTGCAGGGGCACCTGAGTGGTTCAGTGGGATAAGCCTCTGCCTCAGGGTCCTGGGATGGAGCCCTGCATCAGGCTCTCTGCTCAGTAGGGAACCTGCTCCCCGCGTCCCCCCCCCCCCCACCCTCGCCGCCTGCCTCTCTGCCTACTTATGAGCTGTCAAATAAATGAATAAAATCTTTAAGAAAAATGATGTTGCAGAGACAGATGGAAGGCAAACACATAAAAATACAAAAGCCGGTTGCTTTAGTTTTAGAACATGAGTGCAAATATTTGTGGAGAACATGAAAACTGGCTATTTTGAGTCTCTTTCTGTTTATCACTTGCTTATGGATGTAAATTCCACAAACCTCTTTCTCAACCATAACCCCATGTGAATTTCAGTATGAGCAATGGTAAAAGCTCTGTTGTGGTTTTTCTTCATTATTATTTCTACCAGATTCTCAAATCCCTGCACTAAGGTTTCACCAAGCTCACTAGCTGCTCTGCTTCCTTCCCTCCATACAGTTTCTCTGTACCAGTAGCTGCCAACTCTCCCATCAAATCCCTGGTCCAGGTTACTTCGAATGGGAGCTGCAGTGACTTTTTTCTGCTGCCTCGTCTCCTTCACTTGAGAACTATTCTTTGATAATACTTCACTGCACAGTTCTTCAAAATCTTAGGAATTCAAAATATACCTATGTTAATATGCAGAAGACAGAACGCTAAATCCGAGGTGATAATTCAATCCTTTTTTCTTAGGTACCTATTTTGATTGACACTTGACATTTTATTTGGCAAGGTCAATGAAAATTTATGAAATATTTGTTACATGGAGTTATTTATGTCAAGAATGCCCCTCCCCCCCACTATAGTGAACCGCTGTTAATCAGGATGTCTGTTCATGTGATAATTCTCCCTTTAATACAGCCATTTAAAAAGCCACAAGGAACAATAAGCTTCTCAACAAGGATTTATAAACAATCACTCTTGAATTCCTTAAAAAAGGAAACAGACGCTATGCTGACGCACAAACACTTAAAAAAAATTATCAGAGAGTTTAAAAATAGAACAGCACTGCCCTATAGATCAAAAATTGTTCAAAAGATTTTTTTTTAAAGTTAAGACACCCAAACCGAACTTACATAGGCCGCAAACTCAAAAGAAAGCTAATGCAGGTTTTTGAGGATTTTCTGAGGGTGTAAAATAGCAATAAATACTTTAAAGAAAACTATCAACGGGCTTAAGTTTTTTCAATATCATTTTCTAGAAAAGAGTACCACACACAGGAAACACCTTTTTCCACACTTCAATATGAAAAGCTTGTATTTGTACATAATATCAGTTTTGAATTTTCCCTACCTCATGGTCACCTCATTTCTCTAAAGTAAGATTAACAAACCAGGTACACCATTACCAAACATTTCTTCACTCGTGTCATTTTAAGTCTCAATAATTAGTCTGTACTTTATTTCCTTCCTGTAACTCTGAAACAGAAGTAAAATTCCTACTCTCATCTCTTCTTTATGAACATTGTTTTGTGCTCCTCTTAAGGTAGGTAAGAAAGTCTCTTTGTATTCTTGCCAGATTCAGAATGATCTAACTAGACAGTGTCCCTTCTCCAGCATTTGAAATGGATTCCAAAGTTCTGATGCAGTTGGCAAATTAGTCTATGTCCAGAAATACTGGATCTCAGAGATAAGCTATAAATCAGATTCCACGTAAGACCCTGCTGCACTCTTTTAAGCGACAATTAAGCATTTTCTAATTTACCTAAATTTAACTTTTTCTCCCAGAAAGCTTTCCTTTATAGAGCAAACACCACCAGTAGACTGGGTTTTGTTAAAAAGTAAAATTATGATGCCCAATATCTAACTGTATACTAAAATCTATGCATTAAAATGGAAGTTTATCTATAGCCAGAGATTATTATCTATTTCAATAAGAGAAAAAAAATTAGTCTGCTTAAATCTTCATAGTAAACCTGTGTTTGTCCAATAAGGAACAAGCCACTTATATTACTGGCAATTCAAACCAACCAAGAAATTCTCTTTATTTTTATTATTTGATATATATAATAAAAATATATTTTAATACTGAAAAAATTTGCGTTACATGAGTCACTGTAACATGGTGAAAAGTACAGTATGTTAAGAATCAAGAAACCTAAGTTTTAGTCTTCATTCTGCAATTAATTGATTGCAGATAAATAATATGATTTCTGGAAAATCATGTAACTTTCAGGGGCTTTGGGTTTTTGTGTATTAGTGAGAGATTGGTCCTCTTGTCTAACAGTGCAAATCTATAGCTGTGCTTCAAAATTATTGTTAAAAACACTTGAGGGATCAAGTTGGCTAACGCCATAGTGAAGTCTGAATTAAGTAAGGTTAAACCAGTTTTTCTTGTTTTTTTTTTTTTTGTACAATTTCTGAACAAACCATAACCTAGAAAATGGTCTGTAAGTGGTGCTTAGTGGATATTAAATTTTCTCATATATTACAGCCAAAGTCTTTTATTAAAATTCTGTATAATAAAAATGTACAAGTTAAATTTTAGCCTTTATTTCAGCCCATTTTGCACTGAATGTTCTCCAGTAAAAATATCTACCAACTAAACCTCTCGCCCACCACCGCAAAATAGCAGACCAATAATTCTAAAAACAAATGGTAACTTGATCTGTTATTATTGTAGTGAGGACTCAAGAGTACTTTCGAACTGGAAGAGACCTTAAAAAATAATTGCTTTCATGTTTACGAGTTCATAGACATCTACGGAAAACACATCCCATATTGCCAGTAACGTGTTCATGACAGACCTTACGGAAGAGCTCAAATAAACTAGTAATTAATACTAATGTGCAGGTGTTGTGAACCACAACTCAGGAAAGTTGCTTGTGTATGCCAGTTACACCAGTAACATATGTTAAATGTTAATGTTAATGATCTATGTTAAAATATTCAATTAAGCCTCAAAAGAAGAAAGAAAAGAAAAATGTAAAAAAAAAAAAAAACTTGGCCACATTTCTAAAGTCAACACTGGCATTTTATTCCTCAAATTAATGAAAGGAATTTTTGAAAAACTTTTATTTCTTAAAAAAGTAAAAAAAACTTTTATTTCTTAAAAAAGTAAAACAATCTTGTCAATTTAAATGTGAAAACACTTACTTTGCAAAGTCTTACAAATCTAGAAATTTCGGTGTTTTATACTAACTAGAAGTAAAACCATTTAAAATACGATTCTATTCAAAAGCTAAAAGTTAAATACAAATAAGAGCAAATATCAAAAGTAATTAATAAGACAGCACAGCAAGAGTACCATGTCTACACACTAGGCTAGTATCATGTACGTCAAGGAGAGAAACTGCAGATACCCTAGAAAACCTCTCAGCTATGCTTGTTCAAGTTTTGTTTTAAAGTGTCCTCATTCAAAAAATAAACAAAAAGCATAGTTCCCAAAAAATATTTAATTGTATTCTGCAACTGCTTACTAATAATGTTAGTTCTATGAAATGCAGTAGTCTAAAAAAAATTTATCATCAACAATCAAGTTTTACAGAAACAATTATATTAAAAAATTTGGAATCTGAAAATGTTTTCCAACTCCAGTACCACTGAGGTGTGACAGTAAACACTAGTTGAGTCTTTAGCACTTTTCTACTTACACTGCTCTACAGGAAAGAAACAAAACAAAACAGTACAACTTTTGTCTTATGTAGATAAAAATCCAAGGATTAATTTTACTTTAAACAGTCTTTTCCATACTTCAATATGAAAATTATTCCATAGTTTTCATATTGAAGAACTCAAAACAAAGGTATTTAAAATAAAAGGATGAAGGTTTAGAGTGCTTATACTAAAGAAATCAATCTTGTAAGAGCCTTAAAAATCGGAATGTGGCAAGAAGAGCAATCTGAGCTTACAGAACCTTAAAAATTCCTTTAGAAAGCAAAGAAATAAATATTTTGTAACCACAACTTTCGAGTAATTTAATGAACATTTTTGTAGTTGTATTCTAGATCTTAAAGAGTATACAGAAGTTGATGAAGATCACAAAATAGGTTGGTCATATTAGTAAAAATGGTACTTCTTGAAAAGTTTTATATGTAAAAAAGATACCAAAATAATCATTTTCTTTTTCATGTAAAATCCTAGGCAGCTTATTTAACTTTCCCATTTGTTTTTTTCATTTTTGAGTCAGTAAAATGAATACACTGATTGCAGAAGTTTCTAGGTGAAAAATCAACAGAAAAATTGGAATCCCAGGCTAGTCTTTCACTATCTTCAACATGTGTCAGCTCCTGCCTGCTACTACCAAATGGAATCTGTTTAGAGAACCCAAACTGCGTTTAATAGCCTACAAAAAACACTAATAGTTCACTATGGAAAAGACTATCAAAAGAACCACCAATTAGAGGCCAAATAAAAATTAAAAAACAAAACAAAATCCTGGCTTATTTATTACAGAGACATGTGGAGATCATGAGATATTATATTCATAAAAGTGCTTTGGTATCACCGATAAAAATATTCTAACTTGATTTCACTCTTTTGAAGGAGGCCCTGAGAGTTTCCAGGCCATTTAAGTAGTTCTGACTGGACATGTAATAAGTTGAATATATCAACATTATCAAAAGGTATTCATCTTTCTTACAGTGGATCTTTAAAAGTTTAATTTAACTGGTGCCAGAACACCTTCCAGAGAGAACTGAGAATCTATTTAGAGGACTTTAAATAAATGAAAACACAAAACACTAATTAAAAAAAAAACAAAAAACCTCCCTCAGAAACACACATCTTCTAGAAACAGGAGTATATTTAAGCAGGAAATATAGGGATGGAGGTTAACTTTCACATTCGACTACTTAGAGCAGCATTTATGTTTTAAAGAGTTATGTTTGAGTTATTATGTCTTTATCATTAAAAACACTCTTTGAAAGTAAGTTTACGTTTATGTTTACAAGGAGTTTTTACATGTCGTAGTTCATCTATTCTTTCCAAGTCTGAGGTTGCTGTTGTGATGCTCATTTTTGAGATGGAAACTGAGGTTCTGGGACCTGAAGGAACTGTGATAGAGTGAGCGTGGAAATCCAGATTTGGTGCTCTTTCAACTACACCATACGCTACAGTTTCCAGTTTCCAACCTTTCTACTGTGTAGGAAAGTTGAAGGTCGAGAAACATTGGATTATCATGGGTGACTTTCTAGAAGAAATAAAATTACTTTAAAAAAAGAATCATTATGTTTGTTTCTTAACTCTCAAACATTATATTTGATTTGGTCTCTACTAATCTTCCTAGGTAGTCTGGACATGTTTGTCTCTAAAAACTGCCCTGCTGAGGTAAAACTGTTTTCTTAAATGACATCGGTTGTAAAATGCAAAAAACCCTGAAACCTTTAATGACTCTCAGGATTGCTAAATTTAACTAAGTTTTAGGAACAGAAATTAGGAAAAAACAATGCTGTGCATATTTGTACTACCAGCACAATTCTGGTGATGAATGTACACTAAAATTTTTACTGACTTTATAATCTCAGTAATGGAAAGAGAAGAAAGAAAAAAAAAAAGAGGTAAAGGTTGTTAGACCCTAATGATGATGATTTATCACTACTTTTAGTTTCGTTTCTGCCACTAATTGGGTAAATTTAGCCAAGTGATTTTATATTCTCATTTGTAATTCTGGTTGTGAAGTGAAAAATAATATGTAAATGTGGTAGCAAAAGTATAAATGGCAGTATTTTTAGGCAAAGGAAAAATGAACTCGAAATAATGCAGAAGATCTTTTGTTGTTAGTTTGCTTTCTATTTTAGGCACAGTGACTTGTGCAGCAAAGAAAATCAGCTGGAAGCAGGAAAATAAAAGTGACAGGCCACTTTTTATTCCTTACCTGCATACATATGGTATGTGAGCCTCTCTATAAGCTTAATAACAGTTCCTGCTTTGATAATTGGAATTCCAGCCTTGGGCTGCATGTTTTCTTCAAATATTATATTCTCTTCAGAGTCAGGCTCTGCAAATCTATAAACATCAGCGCTAGGGAGCCTCATCTGCTCCTCCTTCTCTTCCTGCAGCATCGTCACATCAAGCATCCTCTCCAGCGTACTCCGGTATTGTAAAGATATCAACGCTGCCATCCAATTGTTTTTCTCTTCAGCTGACTTGGCAGAAAATATAACACTATTTTCATCTTTTAAAATTATTTCAAAAGCATGCTTGTACTCACTGGTGTCATCTTTGTCATTAATTTGTACCTTTCTCATGAAAAACTTTTCTTTAAGACGATATTCTGCATTGCTAGCACCAGGAAGTCTTGGCTGCCCATGATTTGATTTACAGCAAATCATTAAGCCATCAAAGAGAAATATGTGTCTCTCATGTTTGGCTCCTACACGTGTAAGAGTTCCTTCCATTATAAATTCATTGCAACACTGTCCAATGTCTTTTCCCTCCCAACCATCAATATTCTTTTGAATCTCGTTCATTTTCTTGATTGCTAGTTGTTTCCCCTTCATTTGCTGACTATAAAACCGACATGCAGATTCACTGGGATAAAGGAAAAAACATTATTAGTACACAGACGACAGACAATCTAAGAATTCATGTAAATAAAGGACAATGTAAAAGTACATTTTAAAAAGTTGCACTGAGAAGGTTTTCACTAATTCTCCAAATATATTAGTGTTACAAAACTGTACCATTTTAGGAACTAAAGCAACACAGTAGAGACTTTTTTAGTGCTCTAAAAAGAACAACAACTACTGACAAAATTCTACTCTATAAACTTAGCTATGTAATGATTATTTCTACCTTGGCTGCTAAATATTTAGAATGACATATACTAAAAAGTAGTCCAATATGGTGAAAAAAATAATTTAAGAGACTTAAAAAATTATTTAGAAATGTTTAAGTGGATAAGACCTAGAGCTAACAAACATGCACATATTATAATTAAGAAAGTGGAAGCAATGTTATCTGAATTAACACCTCAAGTTACATAATCCCTAAAATAAAGGACACTACCAATTTTACTTTGACAGAATGATGATGCTGACATAAATCTACTCAAGACATTTTTCTCTGTCTCTCCTTTAGCTTACCAGTTGACTCTCAGGAGGTCTTGTCTGGGAGTATGCAAGGAAAATGCACAAATATGAAAGGTTTTTCAAACAATAACAAATTCTCTTGGCTTTGATGTCACTTCCTCTGAAAGACCAAGCTTGTCACTAAAACTATTTTCTTCATTGTTTACTTGAGGAGGGAGCTGGGATCCCTGAATTTACACCAGAATATTCAGAGTGAAAGGGAGGATTATTAAAAAAGTAAAATATTCACCTCAGTCTTCGTTTTGCAAGACTTTTAGAACATATTTTTTCCATACCACTCTGAACATTAAGCAAAGCTGTTATTGCTTGTTTCAAACATTCCTTGTCTTCTTGATCTTCACTCTTTTCTTCTAACTGCTGCAAAGGCAAAATGACAAATCTGAACCCGCAGGACAGTTTTGGACAAAAAGAACAAGGAGCTCATTTTATTCAAGAATGAAAGTAACAGTAATTCAACTCTTTCTGCAACAATAAAATTTTTAAACATATCATAAAATATATTCTTTCAAAAAAGTGTTTTCTTCTTTAGGTGTTATTTTCTGTATTAACATACAACTGAGTTTTCCACATTAAAAAAAAAAAAGAGCAGAAGCAGTGTTAAAAGATGTCGCAGCTTGTGACAGGAAGTACTGTGTGCAGTTTCTCAGAAACATTTGACTGAAAAGAAATGAGGGACATAAATTATCTTCTTAACCTGCATAGGATTTGCACAGCAGTAAGCACATAGAGGTGATGTTTTTTTCTCAAGTATGGAATTTGGTCTTAGGTTTCTGATTCCAACACTACTATTGTAGCAACAGGATGATTCGGAAGCCAAACACACAGAGAAAGTGTAGTGGAGAGGAACCTGAAGACACAAAACCTAGGACCAAATTTTGCCTCTACTTCTGTGTGACTCTGGGGCAGATTATCTGACTTCTGAGTTTCACTTTTCCCAGCTGTCAAATGAGGCTTGTAAAAAGCCTGCCCTGCCTACTTAATGGGGTTCTTATTAAAAATCAAAGCACTTTGTAATGTACAATATAAGTCTAAGTTGTTTTCTTCGTAGCTCCACTACAGAATTAACGTTAGTATCATGAACTTTGTCAGCATTCACACGTTAAGATTTTGAGTAAAACCAGAAGTGTACATATTAGTGAAACTCAAGCACATTTTCTTTTAGTGGCAAATATACTATATATGCTAGACAGAAAGTCTGTACTTAATAAGGACTGGGTCATCAATAAATACCAATTATCAATACAACAGGTGACTATAATTCAAGCAAGTAGTTAACTGAGGTATGAGTTACAACAGATGACAAGAATTCTGTCAACTTCTCAACCTGTTTCTGGCTACCAAAAAGAAAATGTTAATAAATAACATGTATCAGTAGTTTTCATGCAACATTTAAGAACACTTATTCTCTTTCATAAAGGAAAAGATGTGAGAAGTAAAACCATAAAATATTCAAAGTAATTTGCAAAGGTTTATTTTTCAATGAGCATAATTATTATTACTTTAAGGATTTATAGTTAAGAGATATTCCTTAAAGATCAACACATTCCTTTTCATTTCAGCTGATAAAGATCAGTTATACAAACATACACATACTGATGACTTGTGATAAGTAGACATACTTCTTACTCGAAGCCTCAACCATTTTTATAAAAATAATTTGCTTAAAATATCATAAATGCTCAGGTATTCCAGAAGAAGTAAATAACATATTGTGAAGTCTATTTAATGTTCAGTTTTATCATCCAAATTTTGGATACTAAAACCTCACCATACTTTCAACAAGAGGGACCATCTGCACTTTTTAGTCTCAATTGTGTTAACTGTGTTTCATGATAATCTCCCAGAAAGGGGGAAAAATATTTTTTCCCCAAAGGATAAAAAAAACTTTTATATATATTAAAAAAAATGAGAGATCATTTACTCATAGTTTTGCTCTTCACTATGGCCAGCTAGATTAAAGGAAGTCAATGGCTAACTGTTCATAAAAAGAAAGCTATTAGGTTTTTACTTAATGGATATTACGGGAAGGCTGAAGGCTGGGCTTTGGGCATTCTCTCAAAACACTCTCCATTCCTATCATTCTAGAACTACTTGCGTCTCATATGGCAGAGATTTGGGTACAAAACATAACCATTAACCTTACTGAGTTTAGGCTTCCAACGCAGCAATCTCACACTGAAAGCAATGTTTATTAAGAAAGGGCAAATTGTATGTGGTGTACCAAAGGCACCACTAAAAACTATTTCACTGAGTTCTTTCAGAATGTAATCCCTCCAACATTCGAGTCAGTAGAGCAAAGGTAAGTTTTTAGTCTTAATGAGTGGCACCAAGAGGTAGAATACTGAATCCTTCATATTCTATCCTTTTTTTATATTAATTCAGGCAAACATACCTAAAGTCACATAAAAACACAGTTTTAGCACACGTAAAAAGAGCATGAAAGTAACCAATCCACTGAGACATGCGTTTGATTTTCTATTCTAAAAATGTTTCAAGCTTTTGGTCATTTATCTACTATTTATTTATTTATTTTAAAGATTTTATTTATTTATTTGACATAGAGAGATCACAAGTAGAGAGGCAGGCAGAGAGACAGAGAGGGAAGCAGGCTCCCCGCTAAGCAGGGAGCCCAATGCGGGACTCGATCCCAGGACCCTGAGATCACGACCTGAGCCGAAGGCAGTGGCTTAACCCACTGAGCCACCCAGGTGCCCTTTATCTACTATTTAACTATAACATTTCATATATAGAATATACCAGTATCTTGAAAGTATTGTTAATACATTTTAAACTCACAAACCCAAAGTCTATGTCAAACCTGTAAGACTTTACTAATGGCGTAATTCTTAAACGCAATTTTTACCTTCATAGCATTACCTGAGCATCTGAAATAAATTTCAATGTAATTAATGACCTTTCTCATAAGCACTTTTGCTTAACATAGCTGATACAAACCAGGCACTGGTGCTGAATAACTGAAGCTAACTACCATGAACGCGGTGGCTCGTTGTTGCTACAGAAACAAAGCAGTGGTGAAGAGTTCGCCTAATTCACAATATATAATGGCTTCTTTTTGTTTAAAAAAACACAAAACCTTTGAATTCGTGTTTTTATTTCTAGAAATTAATTTTTCCAACATGAGATTCTATAAAATTAAGAAACTGCCTTGCACTTGATGGTGGAGACAGGCAAGACCCAGGATTTCTGAACCTCAGTTCAAGAACCTTTTCAATATACTACCTAAAAAACTGATATAACTTAGAAATGCCTATTAAGAAAATACTTAACGAATAAAACCTATTCCATTCAAATAGATACATTGCAATGCACAGGATGACAAAATATATAATCAAGAAATATATAATTGTCGGGGCGCCTGGGTGGCTCAGTGGGTTAAGCCGCTGCCTTCGGCTCAGGTCATGATCTCAGGGTCCTGGGATCGAGTCCCGCATCGGGCTCTCTGCTCGGCGGGGAGCCTGCTTCCCTCTCTCTCTCTCTCCCTGCCTCTCTGTCTACTTGTGATCTCTCTCTGTCAAATAAATAAATAAAATCTTTAAAAAAAAAAAAAAAAAAAAGAAATATATAATTGTCTAATGTTTGGGACATGGAATAAACATTTGTTTTTATCTTAAATATTGTGTGTGTATATATATAAAGAGCTTATCACAGAATGGGAAAACACAAGCAAAGATGGGGATAGTGTTTTGACCATGGAATGGTTACCTATATACTTACTCTTTGATAAGATGCTAAGAAAAAACTACAAAGTAGAAAATACATGGTCAACTGGTAAATTTACTAGTCCTGTAAACAAATGTATGGAATACTACCCAAATTATTCCAGAAACCAATGAATTAAGCCAACTGCTCCTGACTCTTTGCTATCTCATAATTTACACACCCCTTTAAAGGCTGAGCACAACAAAGGCAATAATCCTCAACTATTCTGTTACAGTAGCAGCACACAACTAGAAAATATGGGTGGAAAAAGATGCAATTCATAACTAAAATGAGATTTAGAGATTGTCTGCAGACTTCAACTATTCATGCTACTTAAGTTAAAAAAGTACACTTCATAATCAGTTCCTTTCCGCTCAAAAGGTGTTTTATCAGTAGTGATTTTATATATACAGATAATTTTCTTAAAATACACAAAATTTCAACCAGTAAGTAATGTTAATGATATTAACAAAATTTGACCTTCTTTTACTTAATCAGCCTAAACCCTCATTTTCCCCCAAGGGAAATGGCATAAATAGTGTAAATTCATAGTATAAACAGTATAAACTTATAGTACAAATAGTACAGCTTTTCCATTTTTGTAAATCATATAATACCTTTATTAAATTAGCCAGTATATTAAAACAGCCAATATAAAAATGAAATCTTAAAATATAAATCGTAACATGACTTATAGTTCACTGTTAGGAAATAAATGCAAAGTTTTCAAAGTTTTTGAGGAAAGTCACATATTTTATTTAGATAATTAAGTATGGTCCCTTGTATATTTAGAGTATTAATAGCAGCCGAGTGGAAAAAAAAAACTCAAAAGGGCATATCAACAGGGGAAAGCCCATCAAGTGCCATTTGGAATGAAATTAGCAAATACTTGCCCTTCGCTGTTTCCCCTCCTACTGCTGTAAAATCACAGTCATAACAAAATACTGCAGAAAAGTTTTATAAATATCCAAGAATTTCCAGTAATGGCAGTGAAGTTAAGAAGTCTTGAGAGCCCTCCCACAGATAACAATTATATAATCTGGACAAAATGTAAAAATAACTATTTGTAGGCACTGGAAAACATCTTGAAGAAAGCATAAACCACCAGCAGCAATTACTCTTGAAAAGCTACAACTCCCAAGTGTATACACTTGCAAGATTAAGGCTTTCCCCAACCTCTCAGGGCAACGCAGTGGGGAAGAGTGAGAGGAAGAGAGCCTCCACAGGCTAGAGATCAAAGAGCACAGTTTAGGAGGAAATTTAAGGGGGAAATTAGAAATGAATGAACTGCAGAAGCATTGAAATCCAAAATCTAAAAATAAACTCTCTCCAAGTACCTGGCTGATGCACGGGAAGACCCACAGGAGGCAAAAGAGCAGACAGAGACCAAAGAGGAATCTACTCATGAAAGAGCTCTAATGGATGGGTTCTGAGGCTCTTGAAGAACTGAGTTTAGTCCCCAAATGTACAAAGCTCAGGTAGCAGAAAGCTGAAGACTTACTGGTTTCAAGTACCAGGGGATAAAGCCTAAAGCTGACAGAGTAGCTGGAAATTAAGGGGGAAATCTCCGGGCATAAGGAAACCACAGAGACTGTGCCCCCAAATCTGAACTAATCCCTGCCCAAATACTTGACTGACAGCCAAATCATACACGTGTAGGGGAGACCCAAGAGAATCAGCTAAAAAAGCTACATATGGAAATCCTAGAAAGTGAATAGAGGTATTAGTTGCTTCATAATACAGAAGAGATCAATTTGCAGCTGAATCCAGGAAAGTTAACTGCATACTAAAGTAAAAAACCAATATTCCAAAAACAAGAAACCCAACAATCCTCCACACAATAGAATCCAGAATTGTTAACAAGCAAACAACAGGGAAATGTGACCCATGTTCAGGGGGAAAAACGTCAGTTACTAGAAAATGACTCCAAGTGGGCCCAGATGCTGAATTTAGAAGGGCTTCAAAGTGGCTTTTATGATCATATTCAAAGAATTAAAGGAAAACATGGTCTTACTGAGTGGACAGATAGGGAGTCTGTGGGAACTATAAAACAAAATCCAAATGGAAATTCTATAGTAAGCAAGATAATAACTAATAGTTAAATTGACAGATTAATAAAATACTAATTTGAAGAACGAGGAAGGATAAGATTAAAAAAGAATGAACAGTCTTATAGATCTGTGGGACAGCACAAAGTAGTTCAACACACATGCAACCAGAGCTCCAGAAGGAAGGGAAGTGAAATAAAAAATGGCAGAAAAATGCAAGCATAATGTAAAAGCAAGTTAAAATCTGAAGTGTGGAAAGGAGTCTGAAACTTTAAACAGGATATCAACCCTAAAAAGAGTTAGATATAACACTCATTTATGAAAATAAGGTACTTTAAAAAATCCATCTCCCTGTTTTTAGCAGAGAGATGATTACCAAAATTATAAATGCACCTCAGTTTAGTTGATTTAAAATTTAAAATTAGAGTAGTACAACAGTCAGCTGTTTACTGTTTCTTGTTACAATGGCTACTGAATTACACTATCTTATGTTTAACTTCAGACATTTGATGTCTACAGTCAGATGGAATACCATTTAAGCTCACTGCTCTGAGTCCATGGTTTCTGGATAAGAATTTCAAAATTTAGACATCTAGTTCAACGGAATGGAAGCTAAAACAGACCTCCATTGGGCTTATTTTTATGACAGAATCTACGTTTTCTAAGTCTTCTCTTATTGCTAGTATTAAGTCATCATCTCATGGCAGTACAAAAAAACAGTCTGGGGGCATGTGGGTGGCTTAGTCTTTAAGCATCTGCCTTCAACTCAGGTCATGATCCCAGGGTACTGGGATCAAGCCGCACTGGGCTCTCTACTCAGCGGGAAGCCTGCTTCTCCCTCTGCCACTCCTGCTGCTTGTATTCCTGCTCTTGCTATGTCTGTCAAATAAATAAATAAAATCTTAAGAAAAAAAAAAAAAAAGGTCTGAAGCATAGAGCAGTTAAACCAGATGCAAAGTATGAAAAAAAATAGATAAAAAATGATCTAGTGTAGATGTTTGATATTGTCCAGCTCCCAAACTGGAAAAGCACCAAATCAAAGCCATTAACAAATGTATACAACGTGTTTGTCGTAGGGTTTACAGGGCAGCCTTCTTTACAAAGAGTTTTGGGCATACTATGTGAAGGCCACTAGTGGGTGTTCAAAGTGTATGATGTAGCACAATTTATATTTCGCCCTTCCAATTTGTTTTGTGTAGCATTAAAAAAAAATTTTATTTGACAGAGAGAGCACAAAAAAATTTATTTGACAGAGAGAGCACAAGCACAAACAAGCCTGCAGGTTTTGTTTATGCCTGCAGGCTTTCCACTGAGCAGAGAGCCCGATGCGGGGCTCAATCCCAGGACCCTGGAACATGACCTGAGCCGAAGGTAGAGGCTTTAACCCACTGAGCCACCCAGGTGCCCCTCTGTCACAGTTCTTTTTTTTTTTTTTTTTAAAGATTTTATTTATTTGACAGATCACAAGTAGGCAGAGAGGCACAGAGAGAGAGAGAGAGAGGAAGGGAAGCAGGCTCCCTGCCGAGCAGAGAGCCCAACTTGGGGCTCAATCCCAGGACCCTGGGATCATGACCTGAGCTGAAGGCAGAGGCTTTAACCCATTGAGCCACCCAGGTGCCCCTTGTTCAACATTTTTTTTTTTTTAAAGACTATTTTGGGGGGATAGAAATCTCTTAATTTTAACATTTCTCAATTTTTTATTCTAAATTTTCCACTCACTGTACCATTCAGTTCTAAGTTTTTATCTGTAATCCTTTCCCACAATTCCTGTACTTGAACATTTGTGGCTACAATTTTTGTAATATTTGTGATCTTCTGAGGAAAAAGGGTCAATCTTCAAATCAGTCTGCTATGCAAAAATCTAGGAATATTAGAAAATTTAATGTTAAATTTTTTTAAAGATTTTATTTGTTTATTTGACAGAAATCACAAGCAGGCAGAGAGTAGGAAGAAAGCTCCCCACCGAGTAGGAAGCTCGACATGGGGCTTGATCTCAGGACCCTGAGATCATGACCTGAGCCGAAGGCAGAGGCTTTAACCCACTGAGCCACCCAGGTGCCCTAAATGTTACATTTTTTTAAAATTTCTTTTTAAATATTTTATTTTAATCTCTACACCCAACATGGGGCTCAAATTTATAATCCCAAGATCAAGAGTCACATGCTCTACCAACTGAGCCAGCAAGACACTCCAAATGTTAAATTTTAATACAGAGAAAGAGTCTAACCACGTGAGTCTTCAGATTAAAGTTGTTAGTGTTCTTATTTTCTAAAATAAAGCTTGTGACCAAGATAAACACTGCAATGTTATAATGAAATAACACCAACTATAATACTTACTATTCTGTTGGTCCTCAATTTAATCTTACTTAAAAACACATGGTTGTTATGATGTGTTAAAGTTAAACCCAAACATGTTTTCTCTCAATTATTTTGCTAATCTTGTACTTTTTATTACCAATAAAACCTAAGAAAGGTATAGAGATTTTAAGTGTTAAATTTTCTATTTTTTCATTTAAGACAAAGCATACCTGATAACCCCAAACCCAATTATATACACTTAGTCTTATTCAGATGATTGTTAGTAATTTTGAATTCCTATCCATTTTTACCTGGCTATAGCCCATCCTGCCACAAGTCCATTGGCTTTTCACTAGATTTTTGTGACTACAATTAATTTTAAAGTCTATGATCAGTGTGAAATTATACTTAAATTGGGTTAATTAAAAATATATGTATATATTGGTTTAAGAAAGACATTATACACTGGAAAATCAGAAAACCAAAAATGAATATAATTCTATAGCATACCAAAAACTAATTGTAATGGGTTGAACTATATTCAAGTCCTAACCTCTGGTACCTACGAATGCGATCTTACTTGAAAACTGGGTCTTTGAAGATACAATCAGGTTGAGATAAAGTCAGGCTGGATTAGGGTGGGCCCTACACTTGTTGACTCAGCACCTTTGTAGGAGAAAGGAGGAGACTTGGATGCAGAGATAAAAGAAGAACGTGGAGCTATGAGGAAAGCCCTGTGAAGATGGAGGGAAGAAATGAAGTGATGGCATCAACAAGCCAAGGGATGCCAAGGATTGCTAGGATCCACCAGAAGCTAAGAGGCAGGATTCTGCTCTAAAGTCTTTAAAGGGACTATGGCTCTGCTGACACCCTAATTTTGGATTTCTAGTCTCCACAACCGTGAAAGTACAAATTTCTGTTGTTTTTAAGCCACGCAGTCTGTGGTGCTTTGCTCTGGCAGCCTTAGGAAATGAATATACTAATGTACATATAACAATATAGATCTGAATCCAGTTTTTTTTTTTTTTAATTGAGGGGAACTTACTTTTCCTTAGATTATATGGTCAACATATTTACACAGTCCCAAGTAACAACTCTAAATTTGTTTAATAAAGCAAATCAAACTTCACATAGAAAAAAGAGTATTATTTTTCAGTTTCAGTACTATTCAAGTCTTAATTACTTAACTAAACTTTTACTTTCTGAATTTATAAAGTTTAAAGAATTGTAAGTTTCCAGGGCACCTGGGTAGTTCAGTCTGTTAAGCGTCCGACTGTTGATTTTGGCTCAGATCGTGATCTTAGGGTCATGGGATTGAGCCCTGCATCAGGCTCTGTGCTCAGAAGGGAGTTGCTAGAGATTCTCTCCTTCTTCTTCTTCCTCTTTTTATTTTTTTAAAAGATTTATTTATTTTATAGAGAGTGTGCCTGAGCAAGCATAGGGCAGGGGAGAGGGGAAGAGTGAGAGAGTGCAAGAAACTTTAGCAGACTGTGCTGAGCATGGAGTCTGATGAGGGGCTTGATCTCAACACCATGAAATCACAACCTGAGCCAAAACCAAGAGTTGGACGCTTAACCAACTGTGCCACACAAGGGTCCCAGATTGTCTCTTTCTCCGTCTACTCCTTGCCCTTGCTAGTGAGCTCAATCTCTAATAAATAAATAAATAAAAATATTAATAAATAAACCTTATTAAAAAATTCTAAGTTTCCAACATTAGGTTAATTATATACAATTTATAGTTAAGCTTCTTCAAAAAGGTAAGACATTTATAGGAATTCTAAGGAAATTATTATTTTTGCCATTATTTTTTTAACAAGTATTTATTGTCTAAGTGCCAGACACTACTAGGCATGAGAATTCAAAGCTACTCAGGGCTCACATCCATTCTGTGTGGAGCACAGTCTAAAACGAGGTAGACAAAAATGGGACAAGTTCTATGAGGAAGTATGACGAGAGAGAACTCAGTAAAAGGAACCAAGGGAACCTAGGGAGCCTAGGGAACCAAGGGAAACTTGATAGAAAAACCAAGATTTGAACAAACTCTTTGACAAGTAGGAATTTCTCAGATGAAAGGGGATGGCATAAATAGAGAAAAAGTCCAGGAAACAGGAACAAAAGCAAAGTGGAATTCTGAACAGGTCTGATATATCCAGGGCTGCTAAAAATTTTCTTATGGGTAAAGCACAAGGTGGGCAAGACTAGGTACTGAGATGAGCTGGAAAGAGGCTAAAGAATTTAGACTTTGGGTCGAAGCTGATAGGGACCCACTGCACTTTTTAAACTAAAGGTTCCATGAGGCATAAAGGCCATACAGTAGTCCCAGCAAGACATGCAGGGGATGGCAGGCACGGGGGCGGGGAGCGAGGTTGGACTAAGGCAGTGTTAATGTTAGTGAAATGCAGAGAACAAAGTAACTTCCAGAAATGTATTATGTTTTAAAGATTTACTTATTTATTTGGAAGAAAGAGAAAGGGAGAAAACGTGTGAGCACACATACAGGGATAGAGTAGGGGTAGAGGGAGAGGGAGAGAGACTCCCAAGCAGACTCCACACTGGATGTAGAGCCTGACACCAGGCCAGTCTCACGACCCTGAGATCATGACCTGAACCAAAACCATGAGTTGGATGCTTAACCGACTGTGCCACCCAGATGCCCCAGAAATTTATTGTTTTAAAAGGGTTTTATGCCCGCAACTCCACCAAAACAAAACAAAAACAAAAACCTACTAGAACTGGTAAGTGAATTCAGTAAGGTCTCAGGATACACAATTAATATACAGAAATCTGTTACATTTTTATACGCTAGCAATGAAGTAGCAGAAAGAGAATGTAAGAAAACAATCCAATTTACAATTGCACCAAAAATAATAAAGTACCTAGAAATAAACTAACCCCAGGAGGTGAAAGACCTGTACTCCAAAAACTATAAAACATTGATAAAAGAAACTCAGAGGACCCAAACAAATGGAAAGACACAAATATTCCACACTCATGGATTACAAAAATCAATACTGTTAAAATGTCCATACTACCCAAAGCAATCTACAGATTTAACATAATCCCTATCAAAACACTAACAGTTTTTATGGAACTAGAACAAATAATACTAAAATTTGTATGAAACTACACAAGACACTGAATAGCCAAAGCAATCTTGAGACAGAACAACAAAGCTGGATGTATCAGAATCCCCATTATAAAGCTGTAGTAATCAAAACAGTATGGCACTGGCACAAAAACAGACACATAGATCGAAAGAACTAAATAGAGACCCCAGAAATAAACCCCACTTACATGGTCATTTAGTCTGCAACAAAGAAAGCAAGACTATGCAATGGGTAAAAGACATTCTCTTCAACAAGTGGTGCTGGGAACACTGGACAGCTATATACAAAAGAATGAAACTGGACCATTTTCTTGCACCATACATAAAAATAAACTCCAAATGGATGAAAGACCTAAATGTGTGATCTGAAACCATAAAACTCCTAGAAGAAAACAGGCATTCATTTCTTTGATATTGGCTATAGCAACATTTTTCTAGACATATCTCCTCAGGCAAGGAAAATAAGCAAAATTAAACTTTGGGTCTATACCAAAATAAAAAGCTTTTGCAAAGTGAAGGAAACAAAGAAGAAAAATAAGAAGGCTCCCTATTGCATGGGAGATATTTGCAAATCATAGATCCAATAAGAGGTTACTATCCCTGATATATAATAAACAAACTTAGGGACCCCTGGGTGGCACAGTCAGTTAAGCATCTGCTTTTGGCTCAAGTCATGACCCCAGGGTCCTGGAATTGAGTCCTGCATTGGGCTCCTTGCTCAGTGGGGAAACTTCTTCTCCCTCTGCCTCTGCCTACTTGTGCTCTCTCTTTCTGACAAATAAATAAAATCTTTTAAAAAAACAAAACCAAAACCAAAAAAACCCATATACAACTCAATGCCAAAACCCACAAATAATCCAATTAAGAAATGGGTAGAGGACATGAATAGACATTTCTCCAAAGACAACATACAGACAACAGAGCACACGAAAAGATGCTCAATATCACTAATCATCAGGGAAACACAAATCAAAACTACGATGAGATACCACCTTCCACTTAAAGTGGCTAAAATAAAAAACACAAGGAATAACAAGTGCTGGCGAGGATGTGGAGAAAAAGGAACCTTCATGTGCTGTTGGTGGGAATGTAAATTGGTCAGACACTATGGAAAATAGTATGGAGGTTCCTCAAAAAATTAAAAATATGATCCTGTAATTCCGCTACTGGGTATTTACCTAAGGAACATAAAAACACTAATTTGAAAAGATATACACACTCCATTTATTATAGCATTATTTACAACAGCCAAATTATGGAAGCAGCCCAAGTGTCCACCAATAGATGAATAAAGAAGATGTGGTGTACATATACAATGGAATATTATCTGTTCATAAAAAAGAACGAGATTTTGCCATTTGTAACAATACGGACGGACCTACAGTGTAATGCTAGATGAAATAAGTCAATGAGAGAAAGACAAATACCACATGATTTCACTCATATGTGGAATTTAAGAAAAAAACAAATGAACAACAAAGAAAAAAAGAGGACAAACAAAAAAACAAATTTAAATACAGAGAACAAATTGACGGTTGCATAGGGGAGGTAGGTGAGAATCCCCTGAAGTAGTTTAAGGGGATTAAGAGTACACCTATCTCAAGGAGCACTAAGTAATGTATAGAATCACTGAATCATTATAATACACACCCGAAACTAATACAACACTGTGTGTTAATTATACTTCAACAAACATAGAACAAAAATATAGAAGGGTTTCATGGTTTAATTAATTTGGGAAACCCTAGAAAGCCATTAGATTGCTTTATTGCACAATTTTACAAAGTCTAAATATTATAACGTATTTGGAAAATTTCTAGGAGTATATAATTAAGGATGTAGTCTTTCTCCAACATATCTGACCAGTGCACATATCCCCCCCAACTTTTTATTTAGACTATCTCATGGAACTAGCATCTCAAAGAATATTCCTTAAAAATACTGCTCAATGAAAATATTTAAAAGCAACATACCAACAAACAGAAATTGAAAATAAGTACAAATAATACATTAGTACTGAGGGGATGCAGAATAAAAAGGAGGGATCACAGTCCGTGGGATTAACTAGGCAAGGTTTCCAACTCAATATACTGCAATTCTGTAGTGCAACCTTAGGCAGTAAGATGAACTAGGGATACATACGCTTAAACCAGTAGAAATCTTTTAAATTCCTGAATGATGTCTTAATTTAAAAATTCTATTACCACAATTTAACAATTTAAAACATTTTTAATTGCCTGTACTTGGGGGAGTAAATAATTACTTATATTATTAAGATGATTAGATTTTACAGCCTTTTCAACTTTCATCAGAGCTTCTTGTTCTTATTTATAAATTAAAAAATCCTTCTGGGTTTCATCTGGCTTTTAATGCTTCAGAATTTCATTATAGTTAATGTTATATAGTTAAGTTCATAATAGTTAATGGGTTAAAATCCCATTATCACATAAACTATTACAAACAAAGATTCTATGTAACAAACTTGTTTGCAAATATCCTGTTAGGACTATGGTTTGTCATAATGAATTCTTTGTAAAGAATGGTTTTGTATAACAAAGGCTTCCTCTTGATTATCCTCTTAAAATAATCATTCTATATTACCAAAGAACTTAAATGGTATGCTGTTTTCAGTCTCAAACGGAAAGCTAAGAGCTCTGTAATTCTGCTTGGTGATTAAATCCTTTACCTCCCTTGGTCCTTCTCTAGTTCAAACATACCTACTTGAGAATCTAACTAAGGTCCAAATCACTACAATGTAAAAAGAGTGGGACATCATTCACTGATTCATTATAGAGAGCCCATTTCAGCATGTACTTCTGCAAAATGTAAATATAATTTCTACTAATAAGTTTTCCGTAACAGAATCATGATATTAAATAGAACTTTTCTTTAATGAAGCAAACATTTTTTTAAAAGCTAAAGAAATAATAATATTAACCCATGTCTTATTTTGTCTCTTTGGGGCTAGTCCATTAAGGGTAAACAGAGTATCTTTATTATTTCATCCCTTATTTTAAATTTTTGAAAAAAAAAAAAAAAAAACCCTTATGTTTTTTAGGACATATTATCCATAGTCCAAAGAAGATATCATTAGATGTTTACATAAGAAGTTTAAAAGTAAATGACTTTTTTTTTCTTTTAAGATTTTATTTATTTATTTGACAGAGACACAGCAAGAGAGGGAACACAAGCAGGGGGAGTGGGAGAGGGAGAAGCAGGCTTCCCTCAGAGCAGGGAGCCCAACACAGGGCTCGATCCCAGGACCCTGGGATCATGACCTGAGTCAAAGGCAGGTGCTTAACGACTGAGCCACCCAGACACCAGAAAAGTAAATCACTTTGAGTTATACCAATGAATTATAACTTATACAGGTAAAGTGTCTCTTTTTCCTTAACTTCAGTGTGTAAAAGGGGGAAAAACTCAAAATCCTTTCCTTTCAGCCAGTACTTCTTAAACTGCATATTTTGAACTGTGACTGAGTAAGGAATTTTTACTGGGATTATATATAATTCACTATTTCTAAGGTAATGTGAAGCTGTTGTATAGAGATAGTTATAAACTTGAGCGATGAAAATTAGGTGATTAATATTCTCCATTACTTTGGTCTTCTCTCTTCATTGGGTCCCTTAGCTAAGTGCCTGAATCAATCTGCTGAGGTCCGAAAAAAGAGACATGGATGCAGTAACCCAAGATTGTTTCTAAACAACTGGCTACGTAAGCAAAAGGGCACAAGATAAAAATATCTGATAATTGCTCTAAAAATCCCTAGTAGACCTGGAGAAAATATGGCACTCTTTTGCAGACTCATTTACATTTTATTCTTAACTAGAAAAAACAATTAGATATAGATTAATGTTCTTGGGTGCTAACATAATTACGCACAACTAAATTGGTAAAAAAAAACTGCATCACATCTGAATGTTTTATAAATAGCAGTAAGAGTTTTCTTACCTTCAAAAGTTCAAAGTAATGCAGACAGTGGTAAACAGGGGCTAGAAGTAGCCTGGGTAAAACATACTGAACAGCTTCTTTGAAGCCTTCGCCTATTGACTAAAAAACAAAGTAATTAATTTTTTTTTAAGTTTACTTTTCAGACATCATCTATCTTGATTTAAAAATTACTGTACCTGTAAATAGAGTGCTGCTCCAGGCTTTGATAACTGACTAAGGAAACGATCGTGAAAACCAGGCCGTAAGATATCTCGAGCGTATGATTCATATGGATCAAATGCCAGTTCCTTAGAAAATAAAGAATGTAAAACATAAATAATCTTTCTCCAAGTTAAAACTTAAATAACTTACCACAGAAATACAGAAAGATTAAATTCTAGGCACATCGAAGCTAGCACAGTTATATGCTTCTTTTTAAGCCCCAAACAAAATTACATGGCTATCCATTATGATTTTAATTAAGGACAAGTTTAATATTCTCCAGAAGAGATAAGTAAATCAGTTCTTTCTGATGAATAATGATATCCTTATAGGTTATGACACCTCTCCTCAAAGGATTCTAGGAGAGCATTATCAACAAAAGTGGTCATAAGAATGGCAAGGCTTTGGTTCTGGAAAACAAAATTTAGCTGGAACAACAACAAATACAGATATCAACAATGAGGTAAAGTATAAACCTTTGGAATATGGGCATCCAACATTTATTTTCTCATGGTTATTTCTTATTGGTAGACTTTTACTTTCACATTCTTCAAGCCAGAGGTAGCTG
Organism: Meles meles; assembly: GCF_922984935.1. Taxonomy (NCBI): domain Eukaryota; kingdom Metazoa; phylum Chordata; class Mammalia; order Carnivora; family Mustelidae; genus Meles; species Meles meles. The sequence continues at coordinate 31,546,256 of NC_060080.1, forward strand.
TTTGTATCATCTAAAATTATTACAGTTTTCACAAGCAATTAAACAAGAGTTTATCCAAATTGCCAAAAATTCTACTATCATCAATCATAAATGAACTAAACAATTTGAATGGTTAGGTCTAAAAGAGTACAATCTATTGGTTTTGATGATTCCTGAGGAAAAAGAGAATCGGTGTCTTGATTTTAGAAGGAATCATCCTCTGCCCTATTCCTTGTTAAAAAACAAACAAAACAAACTTATGAAAATTGCGCTCTAGATTCTAGCTAGAGCTCATTTCTAGGATGGGGAATTCTAGAAAGAGGAAGAGGACATCTAGTGGAGAAGGACAGAAGGAAGAGGGACTGACAGCACAAATGATGTTTATGTTCATTACCCTTAATGTAGTTTCTTAGATTTTTTTTTTTAAGGGAAGACTGAATAATAACAATACAAGATCAGAAATCAGAAGACCTGAGTTCTAGTCTTTGTGAAATACAATATGGCATATGAAGTCCTAAGTCATCCTAAATTCCTTGAACTGACTCTTGATTCATTTCCCAATTTCAAGTCCTTCAACTGCTTTCCCAACTAAAAATGTCTATGATAATGTAACACTGGAAATTGCAGTCCACTCCAGATTTTACAAGAACAGATGGTAACTTTCCAAAAATAATAACAGAAAGGAGTCAGGTATGAGCAGAATGGATGGGAGAGAGAAATAAAAATGTGATCGGATGCTTTTATCATGGGTCTCTTGAACTCTAGAAATCATCTGGTACAGCAAATAATGTTTGCCCTCCCCCTCTTTCAATGAACTCTAATTTACTACAGAACTTTTAGGACAACTATATGCAAAAAGTAAAGGCTATACAGCAAAGTGGTTTAAGAGCATAACTTTAGAGTCACAGAGACCCAAATTCCCATTCTGATTATACTAATTAGTTGTGTGAGCTCTGATAAACTAAGCCAGTTTCTTCATTGAAAAATGGATAGTACCTACTTTCAAAGGGTTGTTTTAGGAATTAAATGAGGTATCATAAGCAAATGCTTACTATGCATGTACATAGTAAGCACTGAATAAAAGGTCCCCAGTATTATCATTCTAAAATAGCACGTTTCAGTAGAGAAAAAAACTAACTACTAACATAGGAATCCAACCTCTCATCACAGTTTTATTCTTGAGGATAAATACACAGAATTGCAAGCATTTCTAAGAATCCTGGTATAAGTTAACAAATTTTATGATTAGTTTATAGGTTAAAATCAATACTTAAAAGATTCATAAAAATTTGATTATCAATATATGTAATTGTGTATTAATGATTAAAATGTAGAATATTCTAAACACATAGAAAAATACAGAGAAAAACCTAACATAACTATATTCACCATGTGGCTCAAAATAGTTCAATTTGATCTTATAAACTTGTTTCAGCTTTAAAAAAAAAAAGTAAGACACCATCGTGGTAATTGATCTTCCTGAGTCCCCTTTTCACAAGCTTATCTCCTCCCTTACTGATCCCCAAAGGAAATCACTGTCCTGAATTTGAATTTTATCATTTCCATGTATGTTTTTATATAATTACATATGTATCAAGAAATAAGGCAATGTTTTCAAACTTTATATAAATACCATAATTTATTCTTTTGCAATTTGCACTTTACATTCAAAGTTGTGTCCAAGATTTATCCATTTGTATTAATATGGTTCTTCCATTCATTTATTCTAAACTCTATAACATTTTATTGTATAAATATATATTTTTTGAGATAATTTAGATTCACATGTAGTTTCATGTGTGCACACTACTCAGTTTCCCATCATGGTAACATTTTGCAATAGCACAATATAGTGCAATATCACAATCTGGCCATTGACACTGATGTAAAGTATGCAATATTTCTATCACTACAGGGATCTCTCTTATTGCCTTTTTTTTTTTTTTAAGGAAAACTTTTTAAAGATTTTATTTATTTATTTTTAAAGATTTTATTTATTTGACAGACAGAGATCACAAGTAGGCAGAGAGGCAGGCAGAGAGAGAGGAGGAAGCAGGCTCCCTGCCAGGCAGAGCGCCCGATGTGGGGCTCGATCCCAGGACCCTGGGACCATGACCCGAGCTGAAGGCAGAGGCTTTAACCCACTGAGCCACCCAGGTGCCCCTAAGATTTTATTTTTTTTTTAAGTAATCTCTACACCCAACATGAGGCTCAAACTCAAAACCCAAGATCAAGTCTCACGCTCCACTAAGCCAGCCAGGTGCCCCTCTCTTGTTGCCCTTTTACAATGACACCTCCCTCCCTCCTATCAGCACCCAAATCTGAATTATGTATTTTTTGTTTTGTAGCTCATGTTTTGGGTGTCATATCTAAGAATCCTTTGCCAAAGCCAAGGTTGTGAAGATTAAGCCATGCTTTCTTCTAAGAGTTTTATAATTAGCTCTTCCGTTAGATCCATTTTGTTTGTATATGGAGTGAGGCAAAAAGTTCAAATTCATTCTTTCATGTTTCTTATAACTTTATAGTGTCTTTTTGTAAACAGAAGTTTGGTTTTTTTTTTAAATTAATATATAGCACATACCCTCCCCAATGTCCGTAACTCAAACACCCTCTCTCTAGCCCCCTCCCCCCAGCAACCCTCAGTTTGTTTTGTGAGATTAAGAGTCTCTTATGGTTTGTCTCCCTCCTGATCCCATCTTGTTTCATTTTTTCCTTCCCTACACCCAAACCCCCTACATTGCCTCTCACATTCCTCATATAAGGGAGATAATATGATAATTGTCTTTCTCTGATTGACTTATTTTGCTCAGCATAATACCCTCTAGTTCCATCCATGGCATTGCAAATGGCAAGATTTCATTTTTTGATGGCTGCATAGTATTCCATTGTATATCTATATCTATACCATCTTCTTTATCCATTCATCTGTTGATGGACATCTAGGTTCTTTCCATAGTTTGGCTATTGTAGATGCTCCTGCTATAAACATTCGGGTGCACGTGCCCCTTCGGATCACTACATTTTTATCTTTAGGATAAATACCCAGTAGTGCAAATGCTGGGTTACAGGGCAGCTCTATTTTCAACTTTTTGAGGAACTTCCATGCTTGTAAACAGAAGTTTTAAAATTTTAATCTTTCATGGTTTGCACTCTCAATGTTCTTTAAGAAACCCTTCCTATCTCAAAGTCATAAACATATTCTCCGATATTCTCTTCTGAACTTTTAACGTTTGCTTCTCATTTTTGGATTTTTAATCTGTTGAGAACTTGGGTATGACATGAGCTAAGGATGGAATTTTTTCTTTCCATATGGATAACCAGTTTTGATAACCAGCATAATTTTTTAATTTGTTTTTTCTCTACTGGTTGATAATTGCAATTTCAGTCACATATCATGTGTGTTTGTGTGTTTTTTTCAGGACACTCTATTCTGCTGCACAGTTTGTTTATACCTTTACCAATACCGTGCTACTTACTGTGACTACATAATAAATTTTAAAATTTGACAAGACAAATACTCTTAACTTGTTCTTCCTCAAAATTTTAATTTTTGTCCCTTCATTCTTCCACATGAGTTTTAGGACTAGTGTGCTATGCACTGGATTTAGAGATTATTTGGGAGACTAGTATCATTATACTACTGGGTCTTTCCATACATGAACATAATATGTATTTCCACGTACTCAGATCTTCTTTATGAACCTAAGTATTTTATGATTTTCTTAACTGGTCTAGAATATTTGTTGGGCTTATTTCTGAGTGTCTTATAGTTTTATTTCTATAGTGAATGGAGTTCTTCCTTTAATGTCATGTACAATGGTTTATAACTGAGCAGAGTAACGCTATCAATTTTTATGCTAATCTTTTATGTGGCAACTATACTGAACTTGCCTATATACTACATAAATCTTGGGTTTGCCATGTTTACGTGGTTTTGAACCTCCTACAAGTGGAATTACATAGTATTTTCAATGTCTTTATATGGTTCACCACGTTGCCCTTTTTAAAAAAAAAATCGGTTGTTCATTCTTTTTTATTGTCATAGCACTTCACTGTGTGAATATATGACAAATAATTCATTATGAATAAACCTGCTGTGAACATTTTAAAACATGTTTTTTGGTAAACATAGGCGCCCATTTTTGTTTGGTATATGCGCAAGAGTGAAACCGCTGCATCATTTGGTATACTGTATGCTTAATTTTAGTAGATAAGCCAAACAGTTTTCTGAAGGGGCTGTACCATTTTATATCCCTTCCACCAGCAATGTAGAGTTCCAACTGTTCAATGGTTTTACATTCCATTTCCTTGATGAATCATGATGCTGAACTTTCTTTCTTCAAGAAATACCTGCTTAGGTCTTCTATTTTCTAAAAAACCTACACTGTCTTTAAGTTACTGATTTTACATACTCGGGATAGGAGTCTTTCATTGGCTATAGATATTACAAATACTGTCTCACTATTTACAGATCGCCTTTTCACACTCTTTTTTTTTTTTTTAAAGATTTTATTTATTTATTTGACAGAGAGAAATCACAAGTAGGCAGAGAGGCAGGCAGAGAGAGAGAGGGGGAAGCAGGCTCCCTGCCGAGCAGAGAGCCCGATGTGGGTCTCGATCCCAGGACCCTGAGATCATGACCTGAGCCAAAGGCAGAGGTTTAACCTACTGAGCCACCCAGGTGCCCCCGCCTTTTCACACTCTTAATTTTGGTTATCGATACAGATGTTCTTACCTTTAATGAAGTCCAGTTTATCAACATTTTCTTCCATGGTTTTGGTGTCTTAAGAAATCTTTCCTTATTTGGGGTGCCTGGGCAGCTCAGTCAGTTAAGCGACTGCCTTTAGCTCAGGTCATGATCCTAGCGTCCTAGGATTGAGTCCCACATCGGACTCCCTGCTTAGCAGATAGCCTGCTTTTCCCTCTCCCTCTGCCTGCCACTCTTCCTACTTGTGCTCTTTATCTGTCAGATAAATAAATAAAATCTAAAGCTTTCCATATTCTAAGGTCATGGAGATCTCTTACATTTGCTTCTACAAGTTTTATTATCTTAAACTTTGAACTCACTTTTTTTTTTTTTTAAAGATTTCATTTATTTATTGGAGAGAGCAAGACAGACATAGTGAGAGAGGACAGGAGCAGGGAGAAGCAGGCTACCTGCTGAGCAGGAAGCCAATGTGGGACTCGATCCCAGGACTCTGGAACCATGACCTGAGCTGAAGGCAGTCACTTAACCAACTGAGCCACCCAGGGGCCCTAAACTCATCTTGAATAAAAGTTCAATTGGACAGAAAATTCTGTTTTCCCTTAGTCCTTGAAGCTACCACTCAACTGTTAGCCTCTATTGTTAAAGAGAAGCCTTCTGTCATTCTATTTGTAGTTCTTTTCAAGTACTACTCTCTTTTCTCTCTATCCTTGATGTTCTATAGTTTCACTAGAATGTTTTTGGCTATAGGTTTGTTGTTATTAATCCTGTCCAGTATTTGGAATTCATTTCTGATCTGGGAACTCATGTCTTCATTTCTGGTAAATTCTCAATTTTTACCTCTTCAAGTATTTCTTCTCCATCATTCTTTAACTGAAACTCCTATTAGATGACGTCAAAGCCCTTCAATGTAGCCTTTATTACTCTTAGCTATTCTTCACATTCTAATTGTGGTTTCTCTGTGTCACATTCTGACCTCAATTCCTTTTTCCAATTCATTAATTTTCTGCTTGAACTAAGTTTAGCAAATGTTTACTACATACTGAGTTTTTATTTATTTATATTTAATTCCCAATATCCCTGTATTTTTTTTGATACTTGCCTGTTCTTATTTTCTTTCCACCTATTTTTGTTTCAGCACATCTTCTTTACAAATGGATCACAGTCCTTCATTTATCTCTGAGCATCCTAAACTTTTTAAAAATTCTTTGTATGTCTATTGTACAAAATTAATTTCATCTGGAATGAATTCATTTTCTAACTGTTGATTTTGTTAGCACTCTAAACATTAGAATTTGTCTTTTATTTTGGAATTTTGTATTATATAGACTTTTTAGGGGGAGGCTTTTAATTTCTGGTTTCCTTTTTTTCTCTCCCATCCATTTATGGTCACTCTTGTAGACCTGAACCTGCTCTGTAAATGATTTTGGGGTCCCAGGCTCTGTAATCATACCGGCTTAATACTGTAGGATAATTTGTTAAGTTTTAAAGTATTTTTGTTATAAGGTAGTGTGTCTTTGTCCCCGACCTCAAGTCCAAACCCTGCAGGGCGGAAGTTGTAGGATTGCTCCAGCATCTTATAATTAGGGCCCTGGAGCGAGAAGTCTCGCTCACTTTCATAGAGCACATTTAGTCTTCATTATCCTCAAGGGCAACACCCAACTACCGACGCTCATTACTCTGAATGTTGACTCTATTTCTGATCTTATTTTTGAGCCTAGTTATGTATAGTCCTTTAAAAAAAAATACACTTTACGACTTCTGTGAGTTTGAAGCAAGAATGAAGGGGTGTTGTGAAGCTTAAGCTTACCATACTATTTAGTGTAAAAATCTTAAATTTTTTGTTTTATAACAACCTTATGTTTGTGGATTTTAGAGTCAGAACAAAGTAAGAGCTAAAAATCTCAGAATGATGACCAATGCTAACTTATTAGGACTAAATCCTGTATTTTAGCATTGAATACCCAAGGAGAAAGTTACTATTTTTCCACCCCCATAACATTTTATTCATCCAGGTCCTAGACTTGATTTTCCTGTTCATTTCACTCCTTTTATTCTAAAAAATAATGTACAGTGTGAAGTGGTTAGCTAAATATTTTAGGTAGGTTACTTTAGTTTCACAAAATCCTGAGTCCTACTATTGTTATTTCCTACTTTAGAAATACAAATATGGGGATTTAGAGATTGGAGATAAACTGCCCACAGTCACATACAACTAAGCAGCAGAGCTGAGGCTGGAACACAAGTAGCCTAACCTCAGGTCCAACTTCCATGGCTGCTTCAATGACAGGGCATTCATGGTCTTTTCTTAGCTTTGCTATAGAAGACATGATGGACTGTCAGCTGTAAATGCCTCCCCTCTGTGGGATCTGCTTCTTTTATAATGAATGAGAGGCTAGTTTTTTGTGGGTTTCGTAAGATAACAGAAACAAATGTTGACAATGAGCCTCTGAGGAACGGATAATATGACTGAGTAGTCAGCAGTCAATATCTATGATTTTAGCTGGAAACAAGAATTAAGATTCCAATTTTAACGCAAATGTAGAGCTTTCATTCAGACTTTTTTTTTTTTTTTGGGTGTGTAATTAATTACTTACCTCTGCTAAGTCTTCAAAGCAGCTTCCTACTAAGGGATGGGGGCTACCTTCATCAGTCATTTCCACAGTATCTTCTATATGGCCCAGTAACTTTACACTAAGTTCATGTATATCTACTATACGACTAAATATATTTTCTACATCCTGTTGGGAGGAAAAGCAAATTCAGTTAGTTTATAGAATAAAAAACAAATTTTGAGCCAGTAAGTCATTTTATAATCATGAAATTTAACATGGCAAATACAGTGAGAAATTTTAACTTACAAATGCAAGTAAAAGACAATTCAAGAATTCTTTTTGCAAAGGTGTACAATTTGCAAATACATTTCTTTAGGGCAATGGTTCTCAAAATAATATACAGTACTTTTAAAAGCAAAAAATTTAGTGAGAAGAATGGCACTGTTTTACATTTCTGTAAATCTCTACCATCTAGCTTAATAGAATATAGCTGCATTTAATCTGTTGTGATACAGTTTTTGATAAAAGCATACAAAGAAAATCCAGCTTTACACAGATAGGTGGAAAAGGGAGGAATATTTCAATAGTCTATTCAAATAACTGTAGATCTTTTTTTTTTTATCAGTAGAGTATCTTTAATGAGATTTAAGTCATATACCGTAAAACTCACCCTTTCAAAGTGCACTATTCAATGGTTTTCACATATTCAGAGCTGTTCAGTTATCACCACTATCAAATTCCAGAATATCATTATCATCCCAGAGAGAAGGTCTACATCCATGAGCAGCAGTCTCCATCCTTCTTTTCTGCCCTGGGGCTGGAAACCACTAATCTACTTTCTAACTCCACAGATTTGCCTATTCTGGACATTTCATATAAATGAAGTAGACAGACTTTTATGATATTACACCAAAAGTCAGCAAATGGTAGTTTCTTAAATGTTAGTTGCAATGTGGAATCTGAACCCATATCAATTTTGTACTTCTACATTAAAATCCATTAGTCTATATTAAACTCTGAATGGATTCTTTACTGATGTGTGCTTTTGTAGCATTATGAATTTGGCCACCTGGAAAGTAGTGGTCCACTGAATTCCACGAATCTTCCAAATGTTAACACACTTAACACATTTCACTACAGAGTATTAGAAGACCAAATCCATTATCACCACCGTATCACACACTGGTAGTGTGAGTGGATAAAAATTTTCCAGAATTTTATTTGCATTTGAAAATTCAATTTTTAACACTATCAACAAATACTGTCACTTTCCTCGAAGTGACAGGTTTGTTCATTTTATTCCCCCACTTCACTTATTTTTGAGAAATGTCTGCCAAATATACAAGTCTGAATAACCACAGTCTGTCAGTCATTCTTTCAGGTAAAGTAGTGTCTCAGGAAGAAAATGGCTCGTTCAGTTAGCAATGCAGTCATACAGTGCTTTCCTTCAAAGCAACCACCCTACTTTGATATGTAGTAGAAATGCTTATGTGTGCTTCCTAACTGCCTCAGCTCTTCTCTTCTTATCTAGGCCTTCTCAGGACATGCCAAGCTCTTGTTCTACCAGTAGTGACAAAAAAATCCATGAGTCCATATGTACTGCCCTTTTATTTCATTTCTTCATTCTATTCGTCTATCATCTCATTTTTATTACAAATATGTTTACATACAAGAATGCTCAATACAATGCCTAGTGACTTCTGTAAGATATTCTGTAGGTTAGATTCCTGGATAGACTTCTACCATGGGGTTATGTATTTAAAATGTCAGTGGAGACAGAATGGGAGAAGATATTTATTTACAAACAACATATCAGATAAAGGGCTAATATCCAAAATCTATAAAGAACTTATCAAACTCAACACCCAAAGAACAAATAATCCAATCAAGAAATGAGCAGAGGACATGAACAGACATTTCTGCAAAGAAGACATCCAGATGGCCAACAGACACATGAAAAAGTGTTCCACATCACTCGCCATCAGGGAAATACAAATCAAAACCATAATGAGATACCACCTCACACCAGTAAGAATGGCTAAAATTAATAAGTCAGGAATGACAGATGCTGGCGAGGATGCGGAGAAAGGGGAACCCTCCTACACCGTTAGTGGGAATGCAAGCTGGTGCAACCACTCTGGAAAACAGAATGGAGGTTCCTCAAAAAGTTGGAGATAGAGCTACCCTGTGACCCAGCAATTGCACTACTGGGTATATACCCTGAAGATACAAATGTAGTGATCCGAAGGGGCATGTGCACCCAAATGTTTATAGCAGCAATGTCTACAATAGCCAAACTATGGAAAGAACCTAGATGTCCATCAACAGATGAATGGATAAAGAAGATGTGGTATGTATATATATATTTGTGTGTGTACACACACACACACACAATGGAATACTTGCAGCCATCAAAAGAAATGAAATCTTACCATTTGTGATGACATGGGTAGAACTAGAAATAAGTCAATCAGAGAAAGATAACTATCATATGATATCCCTGATATGAGGAAGTTGAGAAGCAACATGGGAGATTTGGGGGGTAGGAAAAGAATAACTGAAACAAGATGGGATCGGGAGGGAGATAAACCATGACACTCTTAATCTCACAAAACAAACTGAGAGTTGCCGGGGGGAGGGGGGTGTAGGGTGAGGTTGTTTGGGTTACAGACATCAGGAATGGTATGTGCTATGGTGAGTGCTGTGAAGTGTGTAAAACTGGCGATTCACAGATTTGTACCCCTGGGGCTAATAATACATTATATGTTAATTTAAAAAAATAAAAAAATATATATACAAGTGATTTATGCCTCAATAAAAAATAAATAAATAAATAAAATGTCAGTGGATAGCTTTTTAGAGTCCACTGGTTAACCCTCCCACAAGTAGCATATGGGAGTAACAGTCTAACCAAACCCTCACAAAACCAAATACTGTCAATTTTAATTTATTTTTAAGATTTTACTTATTTGACACACAGAGAGAGACAGTGAGAGAGGGAATGCAAGCAGAAGGAGTGGGAGAGGGAGAAGCAAGCTTCCCACTGATCAGGGAGCCCGATGCAGGGCTTGATCCCACGGACCCTGGAATCATGACTTGAGCTAAAGGCAGATACTTAACAACTGAGCCACCCAGGTGCCCCAACTACTGTCAATTTTAACTTTTAGAAAAATGCCTAGGTAACTGAAAAACAAGAACTAATTACAATTATTCAGTTACTATTTTTTTATTTGATTATTTTTAGTAGTGACTTTTTTTTTAATCAAATCAACATTGAGGCATGATTCATGTCCAATAAGATAAATCTACTTTGATGTACTTCTGGATATATTTTATGTAGCTATTCACTCTTGTAACTATCACTATAGTCAAGATACAAAAGTTTTATTATGTTAAGAAGTTTCCTTATGCCCCATCCCCAATAATCACCACTATTGCTCCCAGGAAGCTAGTGATCTGCTTTCTGTCACTATAGATTAGAATTCTAGAATATTTTTTAAAAAATGGAATCATATATAATCTTATTTGCCTAGTTTCTTGGCTAATGTTTTTGAGATGCATCCTTATTGTTGCTTTTTTCTTTAAGATTTTATTTGTCAGAGAGAGAGAGAAAGAAAGAGAGAGAGAGCACAAGCACAAACAATGGGAGAGACAGGCAGAGGGAGAGGCAGGTAGAGGGAGAAGCAGGGTCCCCTCTGAGCAAGGAGCCCAACACAGGACTTGATCCGAGGATCCTGGGATCACGACCGGAGCCAAAGGTAGACGCTTAACCAACAGAGCTACCCAGGCGTCCCCTTACTGTTGCTTTTATAACTACTTCATTCCTTTTAATTCTGAGTAGTCTTCCTTTGTATGGACATACCACAATTCATGTATTCATTTACCTGCTGATGGATATTTGGGTTGTTTCAAGTCTGGGCCATTACACTGCCATGAACACTCACAAACAAGTTTTGTATGGACATATTTTCCTTTCTTCTGGGTAAAAACCTAGCAGCGGAATTGCTGGTAGAATGGCTAGTTTATATTTAATGTTACACAAAACAACCAAACTCTTTTCCTAAGTATTTGTACTAGACAACATTCCCACAAGCAGTTGCTCCACATTCTTTTCAGCATTTGGTATTGTCAGTCTTTTTAATTACAGCCTTTCTATCTATTGAATCTGTAGTAGTATCTCACTGTGGTCTTAATTTGCATTTCCATAGGATACTAATGTTGAGTATCTTTCAATGTGTTTTTTGGCCATTGATATAGCTAGTTTCATAAAATCTGTGAATTTTTTAACCCACTTAAAAATATCAGGCTGTTATTCCAATTATTGAATTGTAAAAGTTCCTTATATATTCTGGATTCAAGTCCTTTGTCAGGTATATGTATTACAAATAGCTTCTACCATTCTGTGGCTTTTTATTTTTATGGCAGTCTCTTTAGAAGAGCAAAAGTTTTTTATTTTATTGAAGTCCAATTCATTAATTTTTTATTATGGTTCTTGATTTTTGTGTCTTAAGAGATCTTTACCTATTCTTTACTCCTTTCTATTTTATTAATTTAAATCTTTTATTTATTTATTTGTCAGATAGAGAAAGAGAGAGCATAAGAAGGGGGAGTGGCAGGCAGAGAGAGAAGGAGGCTCCCCACAGACCAAGGAGCCCAATGCAGGACTTGATCCCAGGATCCCAGGATCATGACCTGAGCCAAAGGCAGCCGCTTAACTAACTGAGTCACCCTAGCATCCCCTAGTCCTTTATTTTTTAAAAATTTTATTTTTAAGTAATCTCTTTACCCAATGTGGGGCTTGAACCCTGAGATCAAGAGTCACACTATCCACTGATTGAGCCAGCCAGGTGCTGCTTTGCTCCTTTATTTTTAAAAACAACTTTATTAAGGTAAAATTCACATAGAATGTAACTCATCTATTTAAAATGAACAATTCAATTTTTTTTTTACTCTAAAGATTTGTGCAAATCATAAACCACTCCTGTAACTTTTTTTTTTTTTAAGATTTTGTTTATTTATTTGACAGAGAGAGATCACAAGTAGGCAGAGAGGCAGGCAAAGAGAGAGAGGGGAGGAAGCAGGCTCCCTGTCAAGCAGAGAACCCGATGCGGGACTCAATCCCAGGACCCTGAGATCATGACCTGAGCCAAAGGCAGAGGCTTAACCCACTGAGCCACCCAGGCACCCTACTGCTGTAACTTCTAATGGCCATCTATTGCCATGCCTTGAGCCCCAGTCTCAGCTTCTGCAGTAAGCACTACGTTTTCGACAGTCATCCACGGCTAGACTTCTAGGAATTACTAGATGTAACCCCCTTAGACAATCTCAGCTGTTTTCACCACTCAGTGCATTTCCCCAGGATTCAGTTAGGTTGGTTTGATTACTATTGTAAGATCAGTGATCCCTTCTCTAATTCTCAACGTTACTGGCTCTCTCTTTTTGCTCCCCAAAATATTGTTGTCACACTCTATTATGGTAATTACCATACTATATTGTTATTTAATATTCAAGTTTACATTTCGGTCTTGACTAGACTCCCAACTGAGGGAAGGAAGGTCTTATTCATTTCTGAATACCCACTGCTAAGGACTATATGATGCCTAACAACATATATAGGCAGCACTGATGAAGTATTAGTTGAATGACTTAAATGAGTCAAATTAAACAAAAATAAATCTTCCATCTTAACAAGAGACTTTATTCCTTGGAGTACACAGATGATTCTTTAAGTTTATTTGCATTTATAATTCAGTCTAGTTTATAATGTATCCTCTCATTTTTGATGTTGAACTTGCTGAACCTGTTGTAGCAACTCTGAGATCAGACACTATGAATTAAATCTCACAACTTAAAAAAAATTTGACAAGTTAGCAATCATGAACTACACAAATTCAAATTTGAGTGGTCATGTAAAATTAACAACACATGCAATGATATATGTGTACACAACAATACTTACATTAGCTGAAAACAATTTTGAATTGGAGACAAAGGGCTCTCTAAAAACTTTTATAATTAAATTTAGTTCCCTTATGTACTGTCGAATTTCTGCCATAAATGCTTTTACCAAATCATAGTAAGTTTGCTCTCCTGAGGTGGAAGGCTCTTCATCAGTTAAAGATAATATATTTATATCTTCTACATCTTGATGAAACATGTCCATTAATACCTAGAGAGTTAGAGAGATAAAACAAGTACAATAAAATATGAACCTATAGTTGAAGTTAAGCACCCTATGTTGCTTTTTGAATACAGCTCTTAAGTGATAAAAAGCAGATACACAATAATCTCTTCTTGGCTCTACTGCTACTACCTCCTCCATATCTTCTCTAAAACAGAATTCTCCATCTAATATCATAGACTGCCTCCTCCAAGTCCTCTATTAATACTATTTTCTGTCTCTCTCCTGTTAATCTATTACTTCAAATTTGTTCCCAAATTCTGTTAGATTTCTTTCTGACTTAGTTTCCCCTGTTTCATACCCTTGCCATTACCACCTCATTCCAGGGCCTCACCACCCTGTCTCTGAATAATTCACAGTGTGCTAACTGGCTTCCTTGGTTACAATTGTTGGAGACTGATCAAAACTAGTCCTTCTTAATATTAAAGAAGTCTACTATCCAAAGAAGAAGGCTACTATTCAAAGAAGTCTACTATTATTACTCTTGTTAAACCTCATCGTTCCACTTCTGTAAATTTCTACATCATTATCCCTACAACACAATTAAATAACATTTTATCTTGGATTACTTTCTGCTTGTTTCACAGATAGAAGTTTCCCGTCATCAACTCTGGAGACTTTTTTCCCCTTAAAATTTTATTTATTTATTTGAGAGAGAACACGAGCAGGTGGAGGAGCAGAGGAAAAGCGAGAAGGAAGCTTCCTGCCAAGCAGGGAGCTGGACATATGGCTCGATCCCAGGACCCCAGGATCATGACCTGAGCAAAAGGTAGATTTTTAATGGACTTAGCCACCCAGGTGTCCCTGGAGCCTTGTTTTATACTTCTCTTGCATCTCCTCCCTGTGTGAGGTCACAGTATGTGCTCAGAAATATTTTACTTATCTAATTGTTTAAAAGTATCAAATATTTTACATACATAACTATTTTAAAAATCAAATAATTCATTAAAAAATATCAATATATTTGAAATCCTTCCTCAGATTAGGTGATTTGTATGTTCACAATCTGTATGTTCACATTCTGAAAGAACAAATACTAGAACATAATTAAGTGGACTTAGTAATCAGAGAGAATAGTCCAAACCAACAAGAGTATAGTGAGAAAAAAAGGATTGAAAATGCCTCATCAGAAAATATTTTCTTTTCTACAAAATCATTTTTAGGAAATGAAAATATCAAGGCAATCTAGTAAATAACTAAAAGCTTTAGACTCAGATCTAGAGTCTAAGTCTAGGCTTTGAAACTTCTAAGAAATCCTGGACCAATCTTTATCTCTCTGAACTTCAGTTTCCCTTTTATAAGAGCATCTACCTTAGAGGGGTACCCTAAAGACCAAATGAGATAAATTTCATATATGCTTAACTTTCAATCACTGTTTGCTCTTAACATTCTAATAAAACCAAACAAGTAGTATCTATAGATAGTTAAGTACTGAAATAAAACTCAAGAGTTTAGTGTTTTTACATTTTCAAAATTTGTTTTAGAAAATCCATAATCTTCTAAGTGTCCCAATCGAAATGATTTAAAGAATTTCACTAATAAGAGATTATTACTAGTATTACTCCTACTTGCATGAACACATGAAAGAAAATTGCCTGACATGTTTAAACAGTTTAGTACTATACATATATATATATATATATAAAAATATTCTATTTCCATAAAGTGTTATCTTGAGTACTTGCTGTTAGGTTACTGGATATATACCCTAACACATAATATATAATTTTATTGTCTGAATAGTATGTTAGTATTCAATAAACCAGGAATAAAAATTTAAGATCAAAACATAGAGATCAGTATCTTACCTTATCAGCACACATTGCCACTTTAATATCCTGTTTTGTAATTTCATAATGCCGTATATTTCGTACGTAATTCCCCACCAGCTTTAAAATGTCTGCAGAAATGTATTCTAATACTGCTACTATGTAAACAGAAACCTGGTGGTCAATTTTATAACCTAGGACCTCCTGAAAAATTAAAAGAAAAATGTGTTTAAAAATCATATACTACAAATTTGACACACTGATTAAAAATAAAAAAAAATATATAATTTGGCTTAACTTTTTCTGAGGCCGGTGACTACCAACAACATTTAATTGTAAGTGGTTCATCTATGAATAATATATATACTGCTATTTGGAAATGTAAGCTAAGCAGGCAAGGCAGAATTACCCATGATCATATAAAATACTTAAGTAGTACACATTACTATATAGATCATCCTTAACCTAGGAAGGGAAGCTCCAATTTGGGGGAGGGGAGAAATGTTCACTTTACCTAATTCAGGATACCTGGAATTAACTATAACAAAAGATGTTTTTTCTTTATGCAGAACAAAAATTAATGTATTATTGGTATCTGGAAATATCTACAAGCCTTATACTTCTATTCTTCTTTCCAAAGGAACCCGGGATCCTAAAACCCTGACGGCACATTCCTGGTATCTATAACTGTTTCTATGGGAAAAAAAAACAAAAACAAAAACAAGCTATGTTCTACTGAACAACAGTGGTTAATAATAGTATCATTAAACTTCAAAGAAAGTATGGGATTTTGTGGGGTCTACAGGAAAACAAATTCTATTTTCTAAACAATCCAATTAAAAAAAAACACTTTGAAATAAGAAATTTAAGTTGAGGACAAGTGGCATTTACCTTTAAAGACATGTAAAAACTATTTAAATGGTTATAGTAATAAGAATGTATTAGTAAGTTGAAATGATATCCATAATTAGATAAAAAAAATTCAGTTTATGATCATTATTCATAGAGCATGGACATACCTCAATTTGTTAATTTTCTTGGAATATAATTCAATATATGGCTAGTAGGACTCATGAAAAGAGAATTATAAAGAAGCATGCAATTACTAAGAGTTTAGTAATTTTTACTTACTTCTTTAGACCAGTAAGATATAGGCAGATATTTCTATCCCAATAACCTAAGTACAAAACATAATCTTTTGACAGCCTTAAACATCATCCAAGTGTCAATCTTAAATCTTGGACAAGATCAAATAGACCTAAGTTCCCTAACAGTATCACTTTGAGTCCTGTGAACCTGGACTAAAAGTCAATCACTTTCTGCCTCAGGCACCTCTTCTACAAACTAGGGATGAGAACAGTGACTTTGTGGAGTAATAAAACTTAGAGATAATATATACAAGCATTAGCATTTTGCTTGTATCACAGTACACAGAAAGTTATTGATATGGAAAGTACTAAGGTTTTAATTACTACAGTACCTATATTTTTGATGAATTTGTTTGTTTTATTAAATAAATAGAAACAGCATTATTAGAGTTTCCAGCAATTATTCTATTAGTTCTGGAGAGATTCAGCTGACTGATTTAAATTAGGAGTAGGACTAGGCAGTTTAAGTAACCTTTAGGAAGTTTTGTCCAAAGATTACACATAGCCCTGCGGCAGACTCACAGAGGTCCTTTACACATCTAACAATTTGAAGATTTATAGGGACACTTAGGTCTAACCAACAAGAAAGGAGTTTTATAAATTTTCTTTGAGGTTCTGGTACCACCTGTGATGAATAAAATTCACAATTATAACTTTTCTTAGTCTTTTCAATTTGCATATTTTTGTTGGTATGAAATTACTTTAAATCATGCTGCCCAACTTATAGTTTCCTATTATATCATCCCTCCCCATGACATGACTTCCTGGAAAATTAAAAAGAGAGAATTTTACTCTTCAATTCACTATCATCCACAAAATATATTCTTAGTGCTTTAAAATCATGGGTTTTATTTTGCTTTTCAAAGGCAAGAAGGCAGTATTTCAGCTTTACCTTTAGTAAAGGATGAATTTTTTCTACTGGGAGAGATAAAGGGTTTCTTCGCTTCCTCTTTTCAATAGCCGATTGGGCATCAGCTATTGCCCACTTATCAATTGGATGAGGGAAACTTTTTTGAACACGTTCCTTGGAAAATAGGAAAATAACAACTAAGCAACAAATATATTAAATAGTGCTCTTCACTTACAATTTACTTTTAAAGTCAAAGAATCCCAAAAGCAGGCTTTTCACATATGGTATAATTTATAGTGCAAACATACTTAAGCTAAGAGAAAACTATAGCTGTCAATGTATTAGTATTTTACTTAGGCAATTCAGAGACTAAATATCCCTTGTATTATCTAGGGGGAAAATCACATTCTGAATTTCAGCTTCACTGTGATAGAGCTAATGACAAGAATGATTAGAATAACCACTGCTTATATAAAATCTCAAGGAACAAGACCTAAGTTCAATAAGCAAATATCTAAATCCAATTTTCCTTCATTTGTCCTTTCAACACCAATCACAATCTCAAGTGGCATTTTGCATTTGAAGAATGCATTTGAAGAATTTTTTCTTTACTTTTTCATCATGCAAAAATACCTGACTTCAAAACTATTTGCACATCATGGAAATCAAGGATTTACATTGGTAATGGTAATTTTTATACACTGATACACTGTAGCTCATCATTAGAGTTTGAATCCTTCAAAGATCATTAATTTTTAACAAAATACTTCATTTTAATTTCTACCTCTTATTTGGTTAGAATTTCCGCTGAAAGTGAAGGAACTCACGTTAATATAAAAGCCTAATTTCCCTACTTTAATACATTAATGTAATTCATTTCAAACCATTCTCTCAAGTTTTAGAATTCCACTTTCGGGATACCATAGTTAAAACCAGCAGAGGTCGCTATTAACATAATTTAAACACATGTATATAACTGGTAGTATGTAAAAACTATTAGATAAAATTAAACATCACTGATTTTAAGTCTACATAAAACTTTTGTCAGTTGCTATTAAAGTGGACAATAAAAAAGACTGCCATGTGATACTCTGGGGGGAAAATGTAGATCTAGGACACATTAAGAACAAACATCTATGTTTAAGGCTAAATCAGCTGCCACACGTAAGAGGTGATTGTTTCAATTCTCATTAATGGAATTAAGAGGTGTGTTGAAAGAAATTACTATACTTATACAAATGTAGTTTAAAAACTTTTTGAAATGCCTAGCTGAAAAGCTATTTGCGAGGACAGTATACCTTCATATAATACAGGCAATACAGAGGTCCAATATACTGGGGTGAGTTTGGCAGGCAAAAAGGAGAAAAGGGAAGGGGGAAAGGGTGGACAGGAACAACCAGAGCAAAAATTATTTTCCTTTTTCTCAGGAAATGACTTGCTAATCCAAAAATAACAATTAAGAGACTTGGGACTAACTTAACTATGGCTTCTAATTAAGATTTTCAGTGATGAGTTTCATGTGGTTAATTAAATGGGTAGACCCATAGTACAAACCTTACAATGGGATGGCCCTGTGGGTTGCTAATTTTTTTTTTCTCTTCCTCAACTCACAGTAAGAAATAATAAATTCTTAATACATTTTACATTACATCCTTAAACATCACACACATACTAAACTGGAACAAAGTTCATAAAACAGAACCTGCCCTAATACGCAATGCACTGATATTTTCTATTCATTTCAAAAACGTTAGTTGGGCAATGCACTGAAGTGATTTTATGACTGACTAATGGGTCATACCCTACAATCTTAAAAGCACTGATGTACCGTGGTGAAAGAAAAGCAGAAGAGAAGTTGAACTCAATATGACAATTCTAAATATACTGCACATATGCCTTTGGGGAAAAAAGAGTCGTTGGTGGAATTACAGAAGCAACACAACAGCAATCCCTTCCCATCTCAGTTTTATTCACCTAATTCCAAGTTTACCTACTGTTTTGAGAAAGAAGGGGAAAGAAAATCAGGAATGATAAGAGAAGGCAAGAAAGGAAAAATAGTATTGATAAAAAATGTATTTTAAACTTACTTAGGAGGTAACAAACAGGGTCAGAATGTATGGAAAAAGACTGGTAGAGTTAAAAAAAAAGTGCTTTGTCTAGTTTGAAAGAATTACTTTATCTCTTATAGTGGCAAATTTAATAGAGCAAAATAAATTTTTATGATTATTTTATATATTTTAAATGTTTTTTAAAAAGCCAAGGAGGAATGATCAATGAAAGAGTCATGAATTAGAATTCTATTACTCTGAGACTTTAAGATTAATAATTTCATGTGTTTGAAATGAGAAATTCCATCTTCATTAATATCTAGTGGCTTTGGGAAAAATCTGAGGTACAGAGCTAGGTTTGAGATTCTGCGGTCTCTTATTAGTAGAATCCTGTCTTTTCCTTTACAAAATAAAAGGGTCTAAATAGATATCCTTGTAAATCACTTCCAATACAAATATTCTAGGACCTGTGAAAATTCCCACTCACGTACTTCAGTGCAAATATTCAGACCTGCAAGTACTTTTGAAGTCCTATTAATAGTAATAAAGGCTTACTGTGGGAGAATTTGGGGAAGGGATCCTAGAAAGGTAAAAATATAGAGAAATTACTTGGGAAATCTAAATGTTAACAGAACATTATTAGAAATTATAAGGATTCTTTAGGATGAGAAGAATGAGAAGTTAAAAAAATGAATGGAAAAGTAAAACAAACTTTTTAAATTTTAGAATATAGCTCATAGGAAAAAAAAATATCTAATTAGCTCAAGAAAGCCCGAGTTAAATGAGAAGAAAAATGCATCAGTGCCATAAGAAATGAAAGTTGGTTAAATACAGGACACAGAAGCCAGGAAGGGAAAGAGGAACGTTATCGACACATGGAAATCAGTCTAGCTAACCAGAGAGAAAGAGGGAAAGAACAAGTTCAATTATGAAAGGATGAGACCTTAGAAATTAAAGGGAAAAAAAAGAAATTAAATAAAATATACTTTACCAGGCACATGGAAAAAATACTATTATTTTTTGCTTCTATTTTTAAAAAAGGTTAAATATAGAAAACGGAGAGGGAGCATAAACCAGACTGGAGCAATTTTATACCTGTCTCCTGAAAATAAATTATTTTGAAAAGACAGAAACAAATAATACATACCCCTCCTCTACATTACCAGAGCACTCGTATAAATGCTTCTTTATTTATCTTGAACACTGTCTGACAGACTCTCAAATACTGATGGCATGAATTTTGGCCACATCAATAAAACTAAATCCCTTTCCTTTGGACTATGATAGTTCACAGTCTGTGATTATCTGTAGTACAATTTATCAAAGTCTTAATTAACATAAGCAAGATTATAAATATGTCTATAATCCATCAGTTTTCAAGCACTTTTGAAGTATTTATTTTCCTAAAACTATAGGGCAACTAAAACTCACTTTTAGTCTACTAAAACAAATCCCCAGGGTGCCTGGGTGGTAAGCCTCTGCCTTTGGCTCAGGTCATGATCCCAGGGTCCTGGGAGCATCGAACTCTCTGCACAGCAGGGAGTCTGCTCGCCCCTCTCTCTCTCTGCCTGCCTCTGCCTACTTGTGGTATCTCTCTCTCTGTCAAATAAATAAATAAATAAATAAATCTTAAAAACATAACAAAACAACCCACAAATCCCCTTAGGGCCAAATATCAAGCAAGAATTGCTATTCTACTCTGAATTATGTTTATACTTTAATCAAAATGTATTCTTTAGAAAGATTAAAAATTTATACGTTGCACTAATTCAGACTGATCTATTTTTTTTTAAGTGTAGTTTTTATTATGGCCCTCAAATTTTATGGTTTTTTTTTTTTTTAAAGATTTCATCTATTTACTTGACAGACAGCGATCACAAGCAGTCAGATAGGCTGAGAGAGAGGAGGAAGCAGGCTCCCTGCCAAGCAGAGAGCCTGACGCAGGGCTTGATCCCACGTCCCAAGCCGAAGGCAGAGGCCCCAACCCACTGAGCCACCCAGGCGCCCCTGGCCCTCAAATTTTTAAAAAAATTTTGATGAATTCTCTCTTACCTCAAAATCTGAAGGACTTGCAAAATTCATGGCCCTTATTATTTTAAAAGAAAGCTCTGTGAATGTATTAAAGAAATTAAAGAAATAAAGAATCCTAATGAATGAGAAAAATGAAAACTAATTTCTGATAAAAGAATCTAAGACACCATTATATTCACTTAAGTATTGCTGAATATTCATATTTCTGTCTAAATAACCTTCCAGGAATGGCACAAGAAGGGTATTTGACTACTGAATGGAAAAGACCCAGGTTTCCACTTTTTAAAAAAATCTATTCTACAATTCTGAGGGTTGTCTAACATATAAAATAAGGAGAATAATAACTACTCTACAGGGTATTGTAAAAACATAAATATGTACATAACAGTACCCTGAAATTACAATGCCTATTACACAACTGACTGCCATTCTGTCTGATTCTATTATTGTCATATATTCTCTTTCCTGACCATTCCCAATCCCAAAGCCAGCTCACTAGTATATCACATGGCTACATCTATTTTAAGGGTCCAGATTAAGTGCTTAAAAATAACAAGAAAGGGGATAGGGTAACATATATCTTCAATATCTCAGAAGTTTTCTGAGTATTAAGAAGCTATGAAATATCCTTTATTATTTAGAGTCTTGAGGACCTACAATGTATTGGTTAAATGTGCACAAGTAAAAAGACAGAGATTCAGTAATTTTCAAGAATTCATGGAACTCTCCTTCAATATTGGGAAATTATATATTAGTTTCTACATTAACTAAAAGGAGGAAATTAGATAAACACAGGTATACAGTACAAGACATCTAGAAAGAGCTGAATTTGAGTTTATAAAGTAATCAAACCAGAAAATTCCTGGAATGACATTTAACATCAGAAGGATAAGCAAGATGAGATCTGTAACCCTATTCTAATACAGCAGGCACAAAGTTGGGTGCTGCATATTATAAATACTGTAGCAGAACCTAATTAGGATCCAAAAGAGCAATTGGAACTGGAACTGCTCATGAAAAGAGGCAACCAGTTCTATTCAACATCTACTCTGAATCCCAATATAATTAAATGCTTACAGGAAATCATGAATACAAATAGCTGACCTCATAACTCAACAGGGAACAATGGGATAACAATGTATGAAACCTACTTTGAAATACTTAAGAAATCAAAGTGAATTATTATTCTGTTGTACACAATCTTTTCCATATCCACAATACCTGTAATACAATGTATTTAAATATCTCTTTGCTTCAGCGGAAAATCTGGATCTCCCCTGAAGACTTCTAGAGCAAAAACTGCCCTTGTCCCAAAACCCGCTTGACGGTAAATTTAACATCTTTTCCACTCCCCAAGCTGTTTCTGGATCATGTAAAATCTTGCCATCATCCTGTGTGACTTTATCATCTATATTAAGGACATATAAAATACCCTGGCCTCTTAATCCCTTGAATACCTCATCTTGGGGACCTTGGCTTCTAGCCCAGCTGCCATGACATGGCCGCATCCTGCTTTGTAACTGTGTTACTGAGGAAATCTTAAATTTCAACAACTTTGTCTCTGATCCCAATCTATTCTTTTAATTCTCTCACTCAGGTATTCTAGTGTTATCAGTTCTCTGACCTTATTGGGAAATCCAGTACCCTAGTTCCCTGCGTGTTTTTTCCAGTTTACTTGCCCTCTCCTGGCAGAATGCCTGAGTTGGAATGTACATTCAGACGCTTAGACTTTCTGGGTTAGAGTCTTGGCTTTGCTACTTATTAGCTGTGACCTTGGGCAACGGCAATTTATTTAACCTCCCTGTGCTTCAGTTTCCACATTTATTCATTCAACATGTGTTTCCTGAGTGCCTTCTCAGTGCCAGACATTGTTCTAGGTGCTAGGAATTCAGCAGTCAGCAAGGAAAGTAACCTTGGAGTTTACATTCTGGGAAGGGGGAAAAAGCAGCACCATCTTCATGGGGTTATTAAAAACTGAATAAGGGATGTCTGGGTGGCTCAGTTGGTTAAGCTGCTGCCTTTGGCTCAGGTCATGGTCCCAGGGTCCTGGGATCGAGTCCCACATCAGACTCCTTGCTCAGCAGGGAGCCTGCTACTCTCTCTGCCTCTGCCTGCCACTCCGCCTGCTTGTGCTTGCACGCGCTTGCTTGCTCTCTCTCTCTCTCTCTGACAAATAAATAAATAAATAAAAATCTTTTTAAAAAATAATAAATTAAAAAAAAAACTTTAAATAAGGGTGTCTGGGTGACTCAGTTGGTTAGGCGACTGCCTTCGGCTCAGGTCATGATCCTGGAGTCCCGGAATCGAGTCCCCATATCAGGCTCCCTGGTCGGTGGGGAGTCTGTTTCTCCCTCTGACCTGTCCCCTCTCATGCTCTCTCCCATTCTCTCTCTCTCCCAAATAAATAAACAAAAAATCTAAAAAAAAAAAAAAAAAAACTTTAAATAAAACACAGATCATAGAAGTGTTTAGAACAGTATAGAACTATAGCAAGCACTCATATAGCAGCCATTATTATATTTCACCTTTTTTTCCTCTCCAGTTTGGGTTTTATGATCCTTTTTTCAGAAATTTCTCATTGGATATGCCCAATATCAATCCCCCAGCCCCCTGGGGAATGAAGCAGGGCCTGGGGTATTTAGATATAGCTCCTACCCAGACACTGTTTGATAAAATCTTTGTTACAATCTTATCTGTGTTGTGTTCTGAAAGCTTATGAGGCACTGCTATTATTGATTTGCCCCATTCCCTGGCCTACTGTTCCATCGTCTATCCACCATGGTGAAATACCATTCAACCCAACTACCTTTCCTGTGCCCACGTTTGAGTACTGCAAAAGATATGTCAGAGAAACCCAAAGATTTGTACCAGTATACATTCAAGGTTATTAAAGTCAAATTATCCTCATCATTACCAGAATATTTTGTATTTCCAGCTCTATCTCCCATTTTTCTGTAGTTGGGACCTTCAAACCTTCTTTCTTTTTTTCTCAGACTTGTAACTCCTTCATTCGCCTCTCATGGGAAGCTGATCCATAAGCCCTAACACCTATGTGATTAGCTTGCTCCTTTTATGGTTTCCCACAAAGCCTTTATGCACGGTATATCACATGTTATTACCCATATTCCTATCTGTATTTCCTCCAAACCAAAAACCCTAAAAAGACAGGGGCCATGTCATCTTGGTAAGAGACTGCAAAACTTCCTAGATTTTTATGTTTCCTTCTCCTTCCAATTGGTGGGAAGAGTTCACTTACTATCTAAAATACATGTAACAAGTGAAGATCAAGAGTTCAACTGATATATTTTTTTAAATTTAAGTAGGGTTTGACCTTAAGTAAATTTAAAAAACTTAAGTAAATTAAGTTTTTAAATTTAATTTAAGTGGGGCTTGAACTCACAACTCTGAGATTTAAGACCTGAGCTGAAATCAAAAGTCAGACACTTAATCAAATGAACCACCTAGGCATCCCTAAATGAAATATTTTTTTAAATGACAGTTGGCTTTAAAAACAAAAGACACTTGTTCCATTTCTTTGAAAAAAATGGATGGTATTTTGATAGGGATTGCATTAAATGTGTAGATTGCTTTAGGTAGCATAGACATTTTCACAATATTTATTCTTCCAATCCAGGAGCATGGAACATTTTTCCATTTTTTTGTGTCTTCCTCAATTTCTTTCATGAGTACTTTATAATTTTCTGTGTATAGATTCTTAGTCTCTTTGGTTAGGTTTATTCCTAGGTATCTTATAGTTTTGGGTGCAATTGTAAATGGGATTGACTCCTTAATTTCTCTTTCTTCTGTCTTGTTGTTGGTGTACAGAAATGCAACTGATTTCTGTGCATTGATTTTATATCCTGACACTTTACTGAATTCCTGTACAAGTTCTAGCAGTTTTGGAGTGGAGTCTTTTGGGTTGGAGAAGCAACATGGGGGGGTAGGGGGATAGGAGAAGAATAAATGAAACAAGATGGGATTGGGAGGGAGACAAACCATAAATGACTCTTAATCTCACAAAACAAACTGGGGGTTGCTGGGGGGAGGTGGGATTGGGAGAGGGGGAGCGGGCTATGGACATTGGGGAGGCGAGGCGAACCATAAGAGACTATGGACTCTGAAAAACAACCTGAGGGTTTTGAAGGGTCAGGGGTGGGAGGTTGGGGCAACCTGAGGGTTTTGAAGGGTCAGGGGTGGGAGGTTGGGGGAACAGGTGGTGGGTAATGGGGAGGGCACGTTTTGCATGGAGCACTGGGTGTTGTGCAAAAAGAATGAATACTGTTACGCTGAAAAAATAAATAAAATGGAAAAAAAAAAAAACCAAAAGACACTTGAACATATTCCACTCTTAAAGCTACGTGTGTGTATAAAATTCTTGCATCAAGAAGTAGTGTTTGGAGGTCAAAAAAGTTCTTTCCAGAAGAAAAGGAAAACATGGAATAACGGGACAGCTAAAACATACACAAGTTTTCATATACCTAATACAAAGTTAGAATAAATCCAGTCTTCATTTTTTAATACCATGTATAAATTTTGCAAACTTGAAGATCAAACTCTTTCACTGGTATTAGAATAAGTACACAGATTAGATATGTGTGTGTGGGTGTGGGTGTGCGTGTATATGAAGTAAATACAAGGCACAATTTAACATACCTCTACATCTGAAGCACTTCGGGGCTGAGCTTGGCATAGCATATTTAATAACTGCAAAATTAATTCTTCAACATATTGAAGAGCATCATCACTAGACTCAAGAGTCGGATGAACTTGCCCCTGGACCTATAAACAAAAAGCAAAGTAATTAAAATGTAGATTTGCACTCAAGAACATGATCTGGCTTCCAAGTACAGATCTAAATGTCATGACCCAGAAGTCTGGAGTTCTCAACTTTTTTCCCAGCCACATACATCATATATGCTTTAACATGCCCCTGGAGACTCAGATACCTAACTGCAAATTTCAATATCTATTTTTTTTCTTAAATCACAGTTACCCTGAGGTGTGGGAATGCAGAGAGGGTGGGAGAGGCTAAGTTGGGAATAAAAGATGCAGTTTATATGGTTTCCATCAAGAACCAGTGGTGGTTAGAACATTTACTCAATATACTCCTTGGGCAAAATTGACCTCCCATGGCTCTTTGGCCTTTGTTTCATTCTATTTTCCCTACTAAATGATAAAATCCAACAGGGGCTTTCTTTGATTCACCAATGTAACACCAGCACCTAGCACTGTGCAGGACACACAATACAAACTTGATAAATGTTTGCTGAATACAAAGTTACCTTTTATCAAAGGACACAAAACGGTCACTTTTGACAATCTGTCACTGTCTGCTTTAGGAAGGTAACTTGGTGGTCACTCATTCATAAATGCCCAATAATCTTTTTTTGGTATTTTTAAAATTAACATATAATGTATTATTTGTTTCAGGGGTACAGGTCTGTGATTCATCAGTCTTAGACAATTCACAGCACTCACCATAGCATACGCCCTCCCCAAAGTACATCACTCCGCCACCCCATCCCTCCCACCCTCCTCACTCCAGCAGCCCTCAGTTTTATTCCTGAGGTTGAGTCTCTTATGGTTTGTCTCTCTCTCTGATTTCCCCTTGTTTCATTTTTCCTTCCTTTCTGCTAGGATCCTCTGTCTTGTTTCTCAAATTCCTCGTATCACTGAGATCATATGATAACTGTCTTTCTCTGATTGACTTATTTTGCTTAGCATAATACCCTCTAGTTCCATCCACATTGCAAATGGCAAGATTTCACTTTTTAATGGCTGCATAATATTCTATCGGGTATATGTACACACACACACACACAAACAAACACACACACACACACACACACACACACACACACACCTTCTTTATCCATTCATCTGTTGATGGACATCTAGCCTCTTTCCATAGTTTGGCCATTGTGGTCAATACCTAATAATCTTTACTTTCATTTTCCTCAACCATTTCTTTGGAGCCCATCAGGCCAAGAGCCTCTGTAGAACTTATATTTTAATAACCAGCATGATAGTGTTTACTTGCATCCTTTGTCACTTCACTATGGAGCACAACTATTTCTTACTTTCATTTATATTTTTAGATTCTACTTATTCATGAGAGAGAGAGAGAGAGAGAGAGAGGGAGAGAGACAGCATAAACACAAGCAGAAGTGGCTGGCAGAGGGAAAGGAAGAAATAGACTCTCCACTGAGCAGGGAGCCCCACATGGAACTCAATCCCAGGACCCTGGAAAAATCACCTGAGCCAAAGGTAGATGCTTAACTGACTGAGCCATCCAGGCACTCCTATTCCCTACTCTTAAAAATGGCAGAAAAGGGTGCCTGGGTGGCTCAGTGGGTTAAGCCTCTGCCTTTGGCTCAGCTCATGATCTCAGGGTCCTGGGATTGAGTCCCGCATCAGGTTCTCTGCTCAGCGGGGAGCCTGCTTCCTCCTCTCTCTCTCTGCCTGCCTCTCTGCCTACTTGTGATCTCTGTCAAATAAATAAATAAAATCTTAAAAAAAAAAAAAGGCAGAAAAATCAGTTCCAGGAGACAGACAATGTATGTTTTAAAATATGTTCAACTTTAGAACAGCAGCAGAGCCTTCTCTGGGGGAAAGTGCACAGTACTCGCTGGCCAAGAATATGTAGTATGGTCTGTCCTACTACACCTCATCAGCGGACAGGGTATGACAGCGTCAGTGTAGGGGTACATTTTAATAAACAGTATACTACATAATGAATTTCTGAAATGTGTGTTAAACATACACAGAGGACTGCCTGGGTGGCTCAGTCAGATAAACATCTGATTTGTGATTTTTGGCTCAGGTCATGATCTCATGGGTTGAGAGATCAAGCCCTACATCAGGCTCTGCACTCAGTGGGGCATCTGCTTGGGATTGCCTCTCCCCCTCTGCCCCTCCCCCACTTGTGTGCACTCATGTACTCTCTCAAATAAATAAATAAATCTTAAATAAAGTTATATATTAAAGAAAAATACTTATTAAAGAAAAATACTTTAGAGGCAGATAATACAACAATTTACAACTGTGGTGGGGACTGCTTCAACAAGTCTGAGGTTTAAAGCAATTTATTATTGTTTTATAGATGAAGAAACTAAGCTCCAAAAGGCTTAAATCATTTGTCCAATCATTTTTGGTTATGTCTGGTATAGCAATTACCAACCTGAATGTAAGTGATTTATCAATCTCTCCACCCTGTTAAATGACTGAATGGATGGACAATTAAAATAATGGTTAGTTTGGACTTAGAGCCCAGAATTCGTGTTTCTCAGCTCAGCGCTTGCTATTCTCCATGCCATCATACTACAACTAATGTATATAACTAGTGTGAACTTACTTCCTTTAACACTTTACAAGACCAAACCCACCTTTCTGTTTTTAAACTGGAATCTGACTAATGTTTTATTAATTCATTTATCTGAGTATAGGTGACGCACAAGGTTACAATGGATTTAGGTGTACAGCAGTGACTTGCCTTCTCTACACCTTATGCTCACAGTGCAGGTGCCATCCGTCACCACGTTACTACAGTATCACTGACTATACTCCATATGCTGTGCTCACATTCCCTTGATTATTCATTCCACAACCAGAAGTATCTCCCATTCCCCTTCACCCACCCGGTCCATCCCCCTAACCCCCTTCCCATCAGCCACCATCAGTTTAGTTTGTTCTCTGTATTTCAGATCTGATTCTGCTTAAAAGTTTTATTTTTATTCATTGACCTGCATGCACCCATTGCCTTAAATTGTCTTCTCTGTTACTCTTTCCCTTCATGGCTGATTCATCCACAGTGAATCCTAACACCACATGGTACACTTTTCATGGGGGGCTCTCAGTCAAGTCTTCATTTTTTAAATTCTCTTTTCTCATCAGTGACACAATCTATTCTACCTCTATTATTTCTTTTTCCATTTTCTTGTGGAGTTCCTTATTTTCCTCTACCTCTGGAATGTGGATTCTATCATCATTTGTTTATTCCCTTCTTCTGTTCTTTCCCCCAATCTCATTAGTTCCACATCTTAAACTGTAATCTATGCAGATGACTACAAAGTATCTCTAATCTTCACTTCTCTCCTGACTTTTAGACACACACCTCAAACACTTGCTAGATATCTCTACCTATCCTATCAAAATCTCTAATATGACTCAGGGAGAAAAAGGAACTTTTTATTATAAAAGTATTTAACAAGAAAAACTATGTCTCAGGGCACCTGGCTGGCTCAGTTAGTGGAGTATGTGACTCCTGATTGCTGGGTTGTAAGGTTCAAGACCCACATGGGGTGTAGAGATCACTTAAAAATAAAAAATAAAGGGGTGCCTGGCTCAGTCAGTTAAGCAGATGCTTAACTTAAGGTCATGATCCCAGGGTCCTGGGATTGAGCCCCACATCAGGCTCTCCGCTCAGTGAGAAGTCTGCTTCTCCCTCTCCCACTCCCCCTGCATGTGTTCCCTCTCTCCCTGTCTCTATCAAATAAATAAAATCTTAAAAAAATAAAAAATAAAATCTTTTAAAAAGCACTTATAAAAAGGAAAACTATATCTCACACATAGAGCTAAATTTAAGAAATGGAAGTATATTTTATTTTTTCAAGATTTTATTTATCATCTGAGAGAGAGAGAAAGAGAGAGAGAGAGAGTGCATGAGAGGGGGTGGGTTAGAGGGAAAAGCAGACTCCTCGCTGAGCAGGGAGCCTGATGAAGGGCTCAATCCTGGGATTCCAGATCATGATCCGAGCTGAAGGCAGATGCTTAACTGACTGAGCCACCCAGGTGCCCCAAAATGAAAGTATATTTTAGAAATCACAGTATAGCAGCCCCTGTTTTCACAAAATGTTGTACTGGAAACCATAGCTATAATTGGGGGTTACATTCCTGTCCAAGGCTTCAGAATCACATGCACTATACAGCTATAGATTTACAAAACCCACAGAATTTTAGAAATAAAAGGGACTTTAGATCATTTCAGCCCCACTAATTAGCAAATGAGAAAAAGGAAAATACCCATGATCCTATAGCTAACTAGGAATGTTATAAATACTGAAGCTGGGCCTCCCAGTGTCTGGGCCATCACTCTTTCCACTAAACTCCTGACTGTCAAATTTGGAGTCTGAGGAGTGTCCTAGTAGTCCATCAGCATAAGGAAAATGCCCACAAACTGTATCTAATCACACAGTGGGCTTCCACAAAACACTTGGCTTGAAGTATGCTGTCACACTTTAATAAACATTGACAAGTAATAAATGCAAAGGCACCACTATAAATCTCTATAATCTGAAAAGGTATAATCATTTTCTTTTTTTAAAGATTTTTTTAAAAATTTATTTGACAGACAGAGATCTCAAGTAGGCAGAGAAGCAGGCAGAGAGAGAGGTGGAAGCAGGCTCCCTGCTGAGCAGAGAGCCCAATACGGGGCTCGATCCCAGGACCCTGGGATCATGACCTGAGCCGAAAGCAGAGGCTTTAACCCACTGAGCCACCCAGGCGCCCCAGAAAAGGTATAATCATTTTCATTCGAAATTACAAATAAATTTATGAAATTTATGTAAAATTTATGAAATTATAAATATACTGAATATCCAACATACAGCTAAAATGCTAGAGGTAATATTAAAATAAAAATATTTAATCAGGGCACCTGGGTGGCTCAGTGGGTTAAAGCCTCTGCCTTCAGCTCGGGTCATGATCCCAGAGTCCTGGGATCGAGCCCCGCATCGGGCTCTCTGCTCAACGGGGAGCCTGCTTCCTCCTCTCTCTGACTGCCTCTCTGCCTACTTGTGATCTCTATCTGTCAAATAAATAAATAAAATCTTAAAAAAATATATTTATCAACAATAAATTTAATTAACTTTTAAAAATATCAGAGCCCTCTGAGGTTTAGGTACCTCAGGAATACATTTTAGAAAGTGTTCTGGAAAGTGCAAATTAATCAGATTATTTTTTAAAATGTTCCTTGTTTTTCAAAGAAACCCATGCAAACAACATAATTCTTCACTAATATATTTCCACCTCTGGCAGCTCTTCAGGTTACAGTTTATGCCGAAGCAATTCAGACTATTTGCGGTTTGCTGAAACATGGCATGCAGTTTCACTCACTGTTCTCCGTGCCTATCATTCATTCTCTTACCCTTTTATCTGCCTGTCTGACTTTCAAAACCCAGATCTCATCTCATTTGGGAAGACTTCCTTGTTTCTGGCCTCTTTCTAAGGTAGAATTAATCTCATTCATTCAAATGATTTATTGACTCTATTAAGTATCAGACTCTGTTAATGTTAAATACATAGTGATAAACCAAAAAGTCTCTGCTTATAGGGGTCTTATACTCTGCTAATGCTTGTACTGGATACCTCATTTTTGTTATCAGTTTGTCATACTGAGTTATAATTACACGTTCCCTTGTCTACTGGATGGACAGTGATCATCTAATTGGGCAGGGCCTTGTTTATCTAGTTCTAGAATCATATTCTCTTTACTTCTCACTCTAAATCCATGACACTCATGGTATACTCAAAGCCTTAGGGTTGCAGGGGTGAAAGGGATAAAATATCTCTTCCTTAGAATTAAGAAAAGGGGTAGTGGTAAGGCTAGAGTTTGGATGATTCCAGAAGCATAAACTCTTTAGGAGAAACCATTCAACATATAAAGACAGAACTAAAATAGATAATTATATAGAATCAAATAAACTGTATATAACTAGAGTGGTGAAATGCTATGGTTTAAACAAACTTGATACTGCATAAAATTTCAGAAATTTAAATTCAAACTTTTGTTCATTGATGGTTACTAATAGCCAAATAAAACCTATTAGGTAAATTAATCACACAAAGAATTAGGCTTAAACAGAAAATAATGCATGATGCCAGCTGTTCTAAGTTTCTGAGTATTAACCTTTACCATATCTTAAATCTGTCAAATTAGAATCACAAGGTTCATTCATACAAGACTAATAAGTTATTTTACTTCCTTAAAAAAAGAATACCTTAAAACCTCCAACTGAAAAGCATGGACAACAGTAAATGTTTCAAGATAAGGACACCAATTCCTGAAATACAGACTTTGCTCTTTATTTTTTTAAGGAAGATGCTGTTAAGAGATTTCATGAGCAGACAGAAGTAGTATTACACTTCCTGTACAGACAGAACAAAAAACACTTCTTTTCTGTGAGACAGTGTTACAGCTAAAGTGTTCCATTCCATTTAAGTGGTACTCAAGGTATTTAATAGGTCAAATGATCCAAATTATTGAAGACCATACAGAAGAGGTTACCCTGCCAAATCTATGACAGCCTTCAGAAGTCATCTACAGCTGATATTCACTGAGGGTATATAGGGTGTATGTGTGTGTGTGTGTGAGAGAGAGAGAGACCAATTATAATAAGCATTTAGAATTGGGCTTATATACTAGATGTGGGTTTTCCCTTACATACAGTTTTAAAAAATATTATATTTTATACTCACACTTATTGATATCAAAAACTTATATATATTTAAAAATATATAATTGGGTAATTTAAATAAAGCAAATGTAAGAACTTCACTAAAGAATTAATGATAGCCATGAGTAAGAATTTTATATGATGATGACAGTGAGTAATTCTTTTAAGGTAGAATCATCCTATTCAACTAAAGATGACACACTGAATTTTAAACATCCTTGGGGCGCCTGGGTGGTTCAGTGGATTAAGCCTCTGCCTTTAGCTCAGGTCATGATCTCAGGGTCCTGGGATGGAGCCCCGCATCAGCTCTCTGCCCAGCAGGGAGCCTGCCTTCCCCTCTCTCTCTGCCTGCCTTTCTGCCCACCTGTGACCTCTGTTTGTCAAATAAACAAATAAAACTTAAAACAAAACAAAAACATACTTTAAAGACTTCCTACATCTATCTTAGAGATGGTCCATTTTGCCTCTACTGGTTTCTAACAGATTCAGAAGCAACTTTGTGGGCTATTATTGCCAGATTTTGTGGAATCTGAAAAAACAAAGGGATCAGGTCTGTATCAATCCCTAGTTGTCCGATACAGGAGTCCTCTCAGTGTATTCAGCAATCCCCTGGGTAAACTGCCAGAAAACACTACATTGAATTCTGATGAATTTTTCATAGCCTTTTCTAGCTAATGGCTCTTTGAAGAACTAGAAAGGCTTCTAGAGTGTATTTCATCCTATCTTCATCCCAGATCTGCTACTTTGATTTATAAATATAACAGAATATAAAATAAAACTTGTATTCTCAAAATCTTTGCCATAGCAAATAAAGATCTGGACTGTTAGTTACATTTCTTTCTTAGTGTTACAATGATTATTTAGCCAACATTTTATGTTTTAGGTGCTTATCTTTCCTCATACATAGATTTAAAAATCAAAGCAAAAATCCTTTGTAAAAAAATTAAAAGAGACAAATTGACTAAAAATGTTTTCTCATTTCTTAGAGACTCTTAATTAGCTTTTAGTCCCATATATGTAACAATCTTTTTTTTTCTTCCAGAGTTCCTCTTATTTGCTGGAGATGCAAAGAGGAATAAGGACATAAACATCTACCCTCACAAAGAGTTTCAGCTCACAGAGGACCTAGACATGTACACAACTGAATTAACCTAAGTATGATGGGGCTAAATGGAGTTATATTTAAGGTACAGCGATGACAAAAAAAAAAAAAAGAGTGACCCTTGCTGATGGGTATGAGGAGTATCAGAAGTATCAGAAGTCTTCCCTAAGTGGGGCGCCTGAGTGGCTTAATCAGTTAAGCTTCCAACTCTTGATTTTGGCTTAGGTCATGACCTCAGGGTTGTTAGATCAAGCCCCATGTTGGGCGTGAAGGCTGCTTAAGAGTCTCTCTCCTCCAGCTTGCACCCTCTCTTAAACAAAAACAAAAACAAAACAAAACAAAAGTCTTCCCAAGGAAAACACACATGAACTGCAGCTTATAAAGGATGAATAAGGTGTGAAAGGCAGCACGTTAGGAAGCAGGGCTTTTACTAAAAAAGCTAGCATTTGACAAATTATAGAGGCCAAGACCAAATGATATGTTGGGAAAACTTTAAGAACTGGGCCAAAGAGTGCATGTAGGGAAGGCTAAGCCTGGGAAGGGCACACTTGTGTTTAATCCTAAGAAGTGGGGAAGTTACCAAGGAAATAGAATAATTGAAAGGTTTTAAACAAGACACTAACATAATTGTATCTCTTTGTGGAAGAATCTCTCTGGTATCAGTATGAAGAATGAGTTGAAATGAAGATTAGATTGAACGAAGCAAAACTAGTTGGAAGGATGCTACAGGGTCTGGAAAAAGAAACAGTGGAGGCCTAAACCAAGGCAGAAACACTGGGAGGTGGGTAAGTGAGGAGGCGTGTTTGGATAACTATTTTGGGGGAGAGAACCACCAACTTAACCAGTAAATACTAGAAGAGGATTTTTTTTTAAAGATTTTATTTACTTATTTAACAGACAGATAGATATCACAAGTAGACAGAGAGGCCGAGAGAGAGCAGGAAGAAGGCTCCCCACTGAGCTGAGAGCCTGATGAGAGGCTTGATCCCAGGACCCTAGGATCAGGACCTGAGCCGAAGGCAGAGGCTTTAACCCCATGAGCCACCTACGCACCCCAAGAAGAGGATATTTTACAGAAAAGATAAGAAATTCAAGTTGAACTCCTCAGTTTAAGGTTCTTGTATTATATGTAGTGAAACAAAGCTGAAATTTTTTTTATCAAGTGGTTTAAAATTTTTATTGTATTTAATTTTTTTGGCTGTGGAGTTATTTCTCCTAGTAGCGTTTCAAATACTCAAGTAGCAAAACTACCTAACTACTGGGTATTTATGGATGAGATATATTTACTTATTAACCTATTAGCTGTCATAAGTATAGGATATGAAGAGGGCTTATATAATGAATATTTGTAAATAAATTAGTCCCAATAGTCAAGATTTTTCTTTTTTACTAATGTTAAATGAGTACAATGAATTAACTGCAATAAGTAAAAATTATTTAA
The DNA here is from genome assembly GCF_922984935.1 of Meles meles. Taxonomy (NCBI): domain Eukaryota; kingdom Metazoa; phylum Chordata; class Mammalia; order Carnivora; family Mustelidae; genus Meles; species Meles meles. The sequence continues at coordinate 31,581,518 of NC_060080.1, forward strand.
AACTACTCATCACATATTTGGCCATGTGAGCAAAACATAAATAAATAAATAATCTGAGAACCTGTGTACACTATAGAAGTAGCTTTGGACTATTACATATGGCCAAAAAAAAAAATGCAAGTACAAAAATAATAAAGATAACTTCAACTGTAATTTTTACAATAAAAGCAATGAAAAAAGACACAGCTAACATATAGTAACAACTTTAAATTATAGGAAATACAGTTACTGAAAAGTTCTATCTCATACTATCTGAAGAAATTTTCAATTACAGTAGGAAATATTCACACACAGAATTTTTTAAAACACATACATATTTAACCCTTCATTCAAAACCACACTGTAAATGACATTATAAGCCTGGGACATCTTATTATACCAGAAAGCAAGGAAGCTCTCAGAGGTGAATGAGTTGTAAGAAACAAAACAAAACACAGGAATATGTGTTTTGAAAAGGCTCCTCACTTGCAAAATATGGGCTAATTCAAAAACCAAATCTACTGTAATTAACGGAAATATACTGACTGTGCTTGCTTCAGCAGCACATTCACTAAATTCGGAATGATACAGAGATTAGCATGGCCCCTGTGCAAGGATAACTCGTGAAATACATTGAATCTATAAAAACCAATGAGGTCAAAATGATGTTTTAAAAAAATACCAAACTCATTAAACAGCACTGGAAATAACTGGGACACCAATTCTTAATCCTGAAATAATTAATATACATCCTTCTTTTCCTGTCCGAACTATACTCTGGGATAACCAAATAACCCAAGTTGATGAGGAATTCTTCCTTACAGAAGGATTCCAAAGAACAAATGTAAAAAGGAATGCAGAGCAAAAACCACCCATCTGCAACTTGGACAACATAACTTCAGACATTAATCACCAACAGATGAAACCATTATATGAAGAGTTCATCTTTTATAAAGAAGGGCTAAGGCTGTCAATTGTGAATCCCCTGATCAATCTTAAGTTAATATCACTAAAACTGAGGCCACACTTGATGCAGTGAAAAGCCACAGCACCACCTGTGGAGTAATCTTGCCAAAAAAGCTAAAAATAAATCTAATCAAGACTCAAAAGCTAACTTCCATTTATAGAAACTATGACACATATAAGTTAGATAGTACCCCAAGGAAGTAAACAGAAAAATCCAGAACGTTGAACATCTTGAATGACAACTGACCCAGTTCCTGCAATAAGTCATCTGGGAGAGAAGGGTCTGTAAATTAAGGAAAATTCAGAGACATAACAACTATATTTAACATGCAGTCCTTGTTTGGCTTCTGATTCCAATAAACCAACTGCAAAAACAACACTTCTTGGAAAAATGGAAGAATCTGAGTTTTGACTAGTATTATTAGCGACACTAAGAAATTGTTAATTTTGAAAACTATGATAATGGCACTGCAGTTGAATGAATATGTAAGAATATGTAAGAAAAAAATACATGTTGAAATACACAGGGAGGAAATGACTTCTGATGAATGTGATTTGCTTTAAAGTACTTCAGGAAAGATAAAGAGGCAGATGGATGAAGTTGAAGTAAATGTGGCAAAATCTAGGTAACTCTAGGTGACGGGCACATGAAGATTTGTTCCAGCTACTTTGTGTAGGTTTTAAATTTTTCATTTAAAAATACTGGAGTGGAATATAAAAATACTGCGTATCACCTACAGAGACTCTCACCAATGCAAATTCACCCCACTCCCACTATTCCCTTTGCAAAGATCTGGGGTTAGGCCCCACAATCTGCATCTTTAACAAAATACCTCAGAAGATTCTTGCAAGTGATCCTGAGATCACACTTGGAAAAATATTAACACAGAAGAAAGAACTCCAAAGTCAGTCCTAAATATATCTAGAGAAATTAAGAGGGGGATTGATAGAAGGTCTACAACTTGAGCTGACTTTTGAAAAATGAATGGAAATCTTCCAGGTCAATCAATGAGGAAGGCAATCTGGCAGGAATGCTTATAAGTAAACAGAGATACAAGAGTACATACTGCAGTTTAGGAAACTGCAAGCAGTTTACTATGATTAGAATATAAGGAAGCATGATGGGAAGATGGTAGGAGGTGAAGTGAGCAAGAGATACAATGTAAAAGATTTCTGTAGGCCATGCTAAAAAATTAAACTACACTCAGTATATCTGGTGCTAAGGGAAATTTTACTCTGTATTCTAAACAGTTCAGTTATGGGACCTTGGAAACAAAATGTCTATGACTTGAGGACTATTTTTGTCTTAAAAGGGTCTTGGTAAAAAGACCTTTATTTTTTCTTAAGTTTTATTTATCTCTTTACCCCATGTGGGACTTGAACTCACAACCCCTTGACAAAGAGTCACATGCTCCTCCAACTAAGCCAGCCAGGCACCCCAAAAAAGACCTTGTCATAAAAAAGACAAGATATCAATATCATAGTTACCTTCAACTAAGTTCCCTACCCTGTCCATGACCTAAAATGAGGCCTTAAAAAAAGGTACTAAAATTAAATGCACTCAAGCAAAACAACAAAAAATCAAACAATACACCTACATGTTACCATTATGTGCATACAGTATGTACCTATGTATTTCCTAGTTCAGTCCACTAAGAGGGCCTAAAGGTACATATACATACCTCACTAACAAGGAGCACATCCAGTGCCCTGATCTTGGTTCCTAACACCAGTCTCCAAAAGAGAAAGAAGCGTTCTTTAGAGACATGGCTGATTATAGGTCTGGGGACAGGAATATACAGAATGAGCCTAGAGCATGTTGCAGTACTGGAAAGGGAAAAGTGCTCAAAACCCAAAAGGGTAGAGCATGTCAAAAAGTCACAGAGTGGGGAAAAAGAAGGAATGAAAGAAAGGAAAAAACAAGACAGGAGTCAACATGAAAGACCTCCCAATGATCAAAACTGATACAATTTGAGCAAGAAAATAACACAGTACCGGATTATAATCTGAAGTATAAAATAAGTATCCATGAGGCCATTCTGATACAGATACAAACAGATATATGAAACAAATATTAACTTATTTTCCTAAATAAAGGGAATTGTATCTTTTAATATCTATGTGAAATATAGATATTTCCTTTATATATATATATGCAACTACATAGTTACTCCCTCCCTATCTTTTCCATATTCTTTAGAAGTTGAGGGAGGGATATTTAATACTATACGCTTCTTACAATCCAGTTCTATACAATATGTAAAAGATGGAGGATGGAGAATTAACTTTATAGTGGATAAAGCTAAGAAACACTACCTTGGCCCTGTGATCAAGGTTAACATCAACAATGACAAGTCATGTTTATAACATGTACCTTTGATATGCTGTGACAAAAAATGGCAATTTACCTCTGTAGTTTTCCTACCAAAAAGCTATGACCTCAGTCTAACCATGAGAAAAGCAATGGACAAATCCAAATTGAGGAGCATTCTGCAAAAACATGACCAGCACTTCTCAGTCATCATGGATAAGGCAAGTCTGAGAAACTGTCACAGACCAGAGGAGGCAAGGGAGACAAGATAACTAAATGTGATGCGGTATCCTGGGTGCGAATCTGAAGCAGTAAAAAGACACTGGAGGGAAACTGGCAAAACGTGAATAAGGTAGCAAGTTCAGTAAATAATAATGTACTAATGTTGATTTTTTTAGTTGTGACATACGCACCAGAGTGACATATGGCATTAATAAGGAGAAATTAAGGGGCGCCTGTGTGACTCAGTTGTTAAGCATCTGCCTTCAGCTCAGGTCATGATCCCAGGGTCCTGGGTATGAGCCCCATGTCGGGCTCCCTGCTCAGCGTGGAGTCTGCTTCTTACTCTCCCTCTGCCCCTGCTCGTGCTCGCTCTCTCTCTCTCATAAATAAAATCTTTAAAAAAAAAAAAAATGTTAACAGTAAGTAATGTTTGAAAAGTAAAACTTGGAAACAACCCAATGTCTATCAACATCAGAATGGATCAATACATTGTAGTAAACTCACAAAGTGGAATATTATATACCAGTGAAAAAGAGTGAGCTAAAAGCTACATAACATAAATGACTCTCAAAATCAAAATACTGGTCAAAAATATAAGTTACAGACTAATACGAACAATATGAGTCCATTTATATCAAGATCAGAAAAAGGCAAAACCAAACCAGGCATTGTTCAGGAATTTATACACATGTGATAAAACTGTAAAGAAATGTAAGCAGTCGATTAATCCACTTCCAGGTGATGGGAGAGGAGATGCAATTATGTAGAGAAACACAGAGGCCTTTTAAAGTATTAGACATAAATTGAATCTTAAACCATGTGTTAGGTACATAGGTGTTCATTTTAAAATGAATGTGTAAGTTACATGTACTCCTTTAAATTTAAGATATACTTACAAATTTTTAAGAATTAAGATTATCATGAATAATATTTAAAACTATTTTTCTAGTCTTGGAAGTTTTAAGTATTTTCTTCAATAAATGTTATAAAACATAAATATATAACTTTTACAAGTAACAAAGTATCTTTTTTAAGATTTTATTTATTTATTTGAGAGAGCGAGTGAGCACATGCCCGGGGAAGAGGCTGAGGGAAAGGGAGAAGCAGAGTTTCTGCTGAGCAGGGAGCTAGATCCCAGGATCCTAAGATTATGACCAGAGCCAAACGCAGATGCTTAACCGCCAGACCACCCCGGCGCTCATACAAGTTCTTAATTGTAAATGTTTTTGCAGTAATAGCCTAGTATTTACCAAATCAGAATCTGCTATCTGTCAATGAAGTTTGAAATATAACTTACAGAATCATTTTTCCATAGCAATAATGCAAGATAGTGCTTGTTTGTTGCAAAGAATGTTCATAGTTGTTAAATTAAAAAGTTCTGATGATTTTGGTCATAAAAGCTTTTTTAAAAACCCAAGTATTCTCTTATTTTTAAAATCAATATTTGGAAATGAAAAATTTAACAAAGTGATCAAAATCAGAAAAAGACATTACACAGTGACACTGAAAAGTGGCTGTCTTTTTTCCTGCATTTGTTAATGAAGTAAAATCCATATTATGCTCTGTAGTCAAAATTTAATTGGTTGTCTATTTTTTAATTTTTATGGAAACATCAATTAATAAATAGGGAAGAAATCCTGCTCTTTCACTCTGATTAATTACAGAACTAATAAAATTAGGTCATAATGATTTCCTCATATAATCTTAAATATTTTAAATTCTAAAAATGGAACCAAAATTTGTTAACTGTGGTGGGGGAAGAAAATTTGTGTTAAGGCCTATGTATATATAATTAAGATAAGAATAAAAGGTTCTGTAACTTTGTATGTATAGATTCTTTCTATTATAGGAAAATTTTTATTTTTAAATATTTGCAAATATTTAATCCATGTTATATATTTTTTGACAATTTCCCTGATTTTTAATTCATAAATACAGCATCTGACTATTCACAAGTTTCTGAATTTTTATTAAAAACATTTATTGAACCTTCTCCATAAAAATACTCTCCTAAGTTATATAAAAAGGATATAGAAAATAATGCCTATTGAAGAGTAAATAGTAAAGCTGAAGAAAGGAAACACAAACAACATATAATCATAAAATCTTAGGTGTTGTGAAGAAAGAGCTAGAAGTGACTTTGTACCCTAAATTCCCACCTAAGGAGGCTGTCTTTTACAAAATAGTTTGACGGGCACCTGGGTGGCTCAGTTGGTTAAGCATCTGCCTCTAGTTCAGGTCATGATACGGGGGTCCTGGGATCAAGCCCCACATGGGGCTGCCTGCTCAGCGGCGAGTCTGCTTCTTGCTCTTTCCCTCCTTCTGCCCCCTCCCCTCACTTGCATTCTCTCTCTGCCTCAAAAAACAAAACAAAACAACAACAACAAAAAAACTTGTATGTACAATGCACACATCAAAAAGATCAAAAAGTTGACAAAGTACTAAGAATAACCAAGTTTGGGAGTAATAAACACAGGTACCTGGCTTCTTTGCCTTGTTACGCATTAGTAGCTTTTTATCATATTTCAATTCAAGCTAGATCCAGTGAATATTAGAGTCAAACTCTTGTCTGATATAAAGATGTCGGACAGACACATTTTCACAAAACTAGTTGGAAACTTTTACTCAGAAGCATCCTATTTCTAATTTTAATGTTTGCTCCGGGGAGAAAAGTTAACCTGAATTGACTAATATCATGAACTGCTCAGTTTATTCCATTTTGTTATTTATATCAAAAATGTAAAGTAAATCAAACTCAAAAGAAGGACTTAAGCCCTCAGCTATTATGTAGCCAAGGGACAGGATAGGTAGGTACTTTACAAAACTTGTTCAAAATCTAAATTCCTATGGGAGAATAGCAAAATAACTCTAGCTGCAGGAGGAAGAGAAATAAAATAAATACTACTATATAAATATCAGAGTTAGCATTGCAGACCACATTAGCTTGACAAGGGTGTTTGGTAGTTCTTCTAATCTTTTCCTTACATTTCTTTCATTCGTGCAACAAATATTTGTTGAGTAGTCCATATACATGCTCAGCAGTGTAGTAGGCATTAAGGGAAAGCAGAAAAGACAGAGTTCTAGTCCTCACAGAACTTACATTCTTTGTTCTAGGTTAGACTTGTGTTACTGGGTCTTTTACCTCATTTTCCTCTGTATTTTTGGCAAAGGAAAACTAGATCTATGTTAATGAAAGAATAAAGAAAAACAGAAAGATAATTTTTGGAAAAAGGTAACTTAATGCAGTAACCAAAATCTACTTTTAATTTACCCCAAAAGAGCTAGAAATCTAGCCAGGTCTTAAAGCTCCAGAAAGAAGTTAAGGCCAAAGACAAGGATCTGGAGTTCACCCAATCATTCATAGGAAACAGTACAAACTAAGGGTGGATAAAATCTCTCACTCCGGGGGTTAAGACCACAGAGCCGTGAAGGACGAGACGGAATCTTGGTAGCACCTACATCTGAGCAGCAAGCAGATGAAGATGAGGCAAAATAAAAACCAAGAACTTTAAATGCTGCAAATCTCAGAGTATTTTGAGAAGGCCAATTAATGAACAATTAGCACATAACTGGTGACCTCTTGGAGAAAAATACGAATAAAGTAGCATGAGCAGAACCCAAATGGCACTCAAATGGAACCCAACCAAATGAGACTCAACTGGCAGACGACCTCCGAGTAAATGGGAAGAGAGAGAGGGGAAGAGGGATGCTAAATGCAGACTGCTCTTGGGGGAACTCTAGCGAAGAAAACAAGAAGAGATGCAACAGTAGAAGTTTTAAAAAAGAAATGCAAAATACAAAGGGTAAAGGAAATACTAGCCCAACTGTGAGTCAAAAATTTATTACTTTTGGTATTTCAAGCATTTTAGAGGAAGACATTTTACCAATGTTGATAAAGTTTTAAGAGAAATCACTAACACATTTGTGTGGTACATTCCACATTCAACACCCATGTGCCAGAGACTAGCATACCACTGAACACATTCATTCAGGAAATATTTCTTGAGAGCCTGCTATGTTCCACATATAATACCAGGCACTGGGAATATAATGAAGAAACAGCTCTGCATGCATCATGTCATTTACAATGTAGTGAAGGGAAAAATATTAACCACTCTTTATAACTGTATAAAGGAAACAGTTTTATGAACAGGAATAACCTAATTTAGATTTGGGGGTCAGGGAAAAATCCTCTCTGATCAAGTGATGTTTAAGCTGAGGTCTAAAAGATAAGTGCGGGCTTCCTGCATCACTGCTCCCAGAACACTTTCACACCTTCATGCCTTCTCATGCCTGTCCTCTGCCTTGATTGTTCTTCTCCCCTTAACCCTACCAGCTGAAATCCTAGTGATCTTTTTGTGGCTCTACTATCTTACCAATTCACTTGATCTCTCAGTTAGAATTAAGTTGTGCCTTCTGCAGTTATCTTGTTTATTTATTTATTTTTTATTTATTTGAGGAGGGGAGGGAGAGTGAGAAGCAGACTCCCCCCCGCCCCCCGCCGCCAGCAGAGAGCACAATACGAGACTCAATTCCAGGACCCTGGAATCATGACCTGAGCCAAAGGCAGAAGCTTAACCAACTGAGCCACGAAGGTGCCCGTTATCTTATCTTTTATTGTTAATAGCTGAACACTGATGTATACTGTAATTGTTTCCCCGAAAGCTCCTGTAGGGCAGGGACTATGTCTTTTTCATGAATTGTCTGCAATGCATCCTTACTGACATACAGTATACACCTAATGGATGTCCTATTACTTGGTTTTATTTCTAACAAAGGCTTAGTGCCTAATGAGTATGTTTTCCTTCTTTCTATTTCTAACCAAAGTGGGTATTACATGTGTAAGAAGGTGGCCAAGGATAATTATGTAAGCACAGACTGGGAAGTATACTGAAATCGGACATTTTATTTGGGAATAATTTTTTAGAACTCATTTGGGAAGAAAGTGGAAGCAAACAGCAGATTGAGAAAAGAGATGGAAAAGTGTGCAAAAGCTGCAAGGGTATTGAACTGCCAGCTCGGACAAGTGGGACCATTCTGCCTGCCTCGAATAACCCTTCCCCAGTTTCTGGTTTTCCTTCCCACTTCCACAAGTTGCAACAAAAAGAACAAGTCCCTGGTCATGATAGAGTAACAGGCCCCAGAATCACCTTCCCACGTTGAATAATTTATAAAGCCAAATACATGAAACAAAGATTTTCAGATACTGGGAAACAGGCAGTTCACTCTATAATACCTAAAGAGTAGGGAAACAAATGAGGTGAGCCCTATCACTGCTCAGCTTCTGCCTAGAGGCAGTTTTCAGGCTCCTGAGCAGGGACTCAAAGGGAGACCAGCAATCTCAAATTAAGGAGACAGAAATCAGGTCAAGGTGGCTAAATATGTGCAGTAGGGCACTTAATGGAGAAGACTTCCCAAGACAGAGGAAGACAGGTCCAGAGATCCACAGAGAACCCTCATATCTATGGCAAAGTACTGATATAAACCTGTGAGAAAAATACCCCAAGGCCAGGAAAGAAGCACCAAATGGGCTGCAGACAAAATAATTCCTGGAGCTCACACAGGAGTGGGGTTATTAGTTCATGCTCCCACCAGCCACAGTGGAAAGATCTCTTAACACATGGGATATCACGTAAAGTTCTCAAGAAAACACAGTCTCAGTAGTAAACTAAAGTCTACTTTGGATCTGCTCTACCAAAGCTTAGAGTAAGTCTCAAAAGGCTTCAACTTATCCAAAATAACTAAATCATTTGTCAGAACAAAATATAAAACTGATAAATCATGATAAAATATTAAAAAATCCAGTACCCAACAATGTAAAATTCACAATTTCCATCAACCAATCAAAAGTTACCAGCATGCAAAGAAGCAGGAAAATATAACCCAAAAGCAGAAGAGGAGTTAATCAATTGAACACAGAAAATGGTGAAGATGATGCAATTAGCAGACAGTGAAATTGATATAGCTAGCATAAGGCCACAAAACAAGTCTCCACAAATTCAAAACAAAACAAAACAAAAAAACCTGAAGTCATACCATGCATCTTTTCTGACCATAATGCTATGAAACTAGAAATCAACCACAAGAAAAAATCTGGAAAGAGCACAACTACATGGAAGTTAAATAATGTGCTACCAATGAATGGGTCAACAAAATAAATAAATAAATAAATAAATAAATAAATAAATGACATCACAAATTACGTGGAAACAAATGAAAATGAAAACACAACAGTTCAAACTCTTTGGGATCCAGCAAAAATGGATGAGAGGGAGGTTTATGGCAATACAGGTCTACCTCAAGAAGCAAGAAGAATCTCAAATAAACCACCTAGTATCACACCTAATGGAGCCCAAAAAAAAGAACAAAACCCCAAACCAGCAAAAGGAAGGAAAATGAAGGAACATTAAAAATTAGGGCAGAAATGAATGGCTTAGAAACTAAAAAAAAACTCAACAGATCAATGAAACCAGGAGATGGTTCTTTGAAAAGATCAACAAAATCGATAAACCTCTAGCCAGACTAAAAAAAAAAAAGCAGGGGTCGGCAGGGGGAGGGAGAGACACCCAAACAAACAAAATCACCAGTGAAAGAGGAGAAATAACAACCAACACCACAGAAATACGAACAACTGTTAACAGCAAATTATGAAAACCTATATGCCAACAAATTGGGACAACTCAAAAGAAACGGTTATTTTCCTAGAAACATAAAACTTACCGAAACTAAAGCAGGAAGAGAGACAATTTGAACAGACCAATTACCAGCAATGAAACTGAATCAGTAATCAAAAAATTCCCCAAAAAACAGAAGTCCTGGGGTGCCTGGGTGCTCAGTTGTTAAGCATCTGCCTTCAGCTCAGGTCATGATCCCAGGATTCTGGGATCGAGCCCCACATTGGACTCCCTGTTCGGCAGGAAGCTTGCTTCTCCTTCTCCTACTCCCTCTGCTTGTGTTCACTCTCTTGCTGTGTCTCTGTCAAATAAATAAAATCTTCAAAAAAAAAAAAAAAAAAAAAACCACACACACAAAAAACAAAACCCAGAAGTCCAGGACCAGATAACTTCACAGAATTCTATCAACATTTAAAGAATTAATACCTATTCTTCTCAAGCTATTAAAAAAAAAATATATAAGAGGAAGGAAAACTTCTAAATTCATTATATGAAGCCAGTACCATTCTGATACCAAAACCAGATAAAGACACCACAAATAAAGAGAACCCACAGGCCAATATCTCTCAGAAATATACACATAAAAATCCTCAAAAAATATTAGCAAACTGAATCCAACAACATATCAGAAAAAATCAGATGCCATGACCAGGTGGGATTTATTCCCAGGATGCAAGGGTGGTCCAAAATAATCAACGTGATATGTCATATCAATAAGAGAAAAATAAAAACCATATGATCATTTCAATATATGCAGAAAAAACATTTGACAAAGTACAACATCCATTCATGATAAAAACCCTCTGCAAAGTAGGTCTAGAGGGAACAAACCTCAACACAATGAAGTCCTTATACGAAAACCCACAGCCAACATCATACTCAATGATAAACAGAGCTTTTTCCCCTAAGGTCAGAAACAAGACAAGGATGTCCACTCTCAACACTTTTATTCAATATAATACTACAAGTCCTAACCACAGCAATTAACAACATAAAAAAGTAAAAGACATCCAAATTGGTAAGGAAGAAGTAGAACTCTCATTATTTGCAGACGACATGACACTATATATAGAAAACCCTAAGACTCTACCAGAAAACTACTAGACTGATAAATGAATTCAGTAAAGTCACTGGATACAAAATCAACATACAGAAATCAGTTGCATTCCTATTCATTAATAATGAAGTAGCAGAATGTGAAATTAAGTAATCACAATGACAATTACACCAAAACCTATAAAATATCTAGGAATAAACTTAACCAAACAGATAAAAGACCTGTACTCTGAAAAGTAGAGATCACTGATGAAAGAAATTCAAGACAACACAAAGAAGTGGAAAGATATTCCATTCCTATGGACTGGAAGAACAAATATCTTTAAAATGTCCATGCTACCCAAAGCAATCTAGAGATTTAATGCAATCCCTGTCAAAATACCAACAGCATTTTTCACAGAAGTAGAACAAGCAATCCTAAAATTTGAATGGAACCACGGAAGACCTAGAATAGCCAAAACAATCTTGAAAAAAAAAAACAAAACAATTCCAGGTTTTAAGTTATATTACAAAGTTGCAGTAATCAGAACAGTATGGTACTGGCACAAAAAAAGACACATAGATCAATGGAATGGAGTAGAAAACCCAGAAATAAACCCACAATTATAAGATCAATCCATCTTCGACTAAGGAGGCAAGAATATCCAATGGGAAAAACATAGTCTCTTAACAAATGGTGCTGGAAAAACAGGATAGCTACGTGCAAAAGTATGAAAATAAACTCAAAATGGATTAAAGACCTAAATGTGAGACCTGAAACCATAAAAATCCTTAAAGAGAGCAAAGGCAGTAATTTCTCTGACATCAGCCATAGCAACATTTTTCTGAATGTATCTCCTGATGCAAGGGAAACAAAAACAGAAACTACTGGAACTGCATCAAAATTTAAAAATTCTGCAGAGTGAAGGAGTCAACAAAACTAAGAGGCAACTGACAGAATGGGAGAAGATATCCCCAAATGACTTATCCAATAAAGGGTTAGTATCTAAAACACATAATGAACTTACACAACTCAACACCCCAAAAAAACCAAATCCAATTTAAAAATGGACAGTAGACATGAACAGACACTCTCTAAAGAAGACATACAGATGGCCAACAGGCACATGAAAAGATGTTCAACATTACTCATCATCAGGGAAACACAAATCAAAACCACAATGAGATACCACCTCACAACTGTCAGAATGGCTAAAATAAAAAAAACACAAGAACAAGTGTGGGTGAGGATGTGGAGAAAAGAGAAGCTTCTTGTACTGTTGATGGGAATGCAAACTGGTGCGGCCACTATGGAAAACAGCATGGAGATTCCTCAAAAAATTAAAAATAGAACTACCATATGATTCAGGAATTATACTACTGGGTACTTACCCCACAATACCAAAACACCCCTATGTTTACTGCAGCATTATTTACAATAGCCGAACTGTGGAAATAGTCCAAGTGCCCATCTGCCCATCTAAAGATGAATGGATAAAGAAAATGCAGTATAACGTACAATGGAATATTATTCAGCCATAAAAAATAATGAACTTTTGCATTTGCAACAACATGGATAGAGCTAGAAAGTATAATGCTAGGCAAAGCAAGTCAAAGCAAGCTAGGCAAAGCTAGGCAAAGCAAGATGTCAGAGAGACAAACATCATATGATCTCATGCATATGTGGAATTTAAGAAACAAAACAAAAGAAGAAAAAAACAAAAAGAGAAACAAACCATGAAACAGACTCTTAACTATAGAGAACAAACAGATGGTTACCAGAGGAGAGGTGAGTAGGAGAATGGGTGAAACAGGTGATGGGGATTAAAGAGTGCACTGATCATGGTGAAAAAATAATAAATAAATGAAACAGGCAGTATAAATATATGCTTCATAATGTAAAGGAAAAATATGAACATGATGAGGAAAATGATACAAAAATATCTAAATAAAACTCCTAGAGATAAAATTATAGTATCTTAAGTGGAAGATACAACAGATTGGATATTGCAAAATAAAATACAAGGGAACTTCAAGACGTAGCTAGCAAACTCTCCAAAATGAAGCACTGACAGGGGAGTGGGGGAAGACCAAAAAAATGACGCGCTTCCATGACCTATGGGGCAAAATTAAGCAGCCTAAGATACATGCAACTGGAGTCCCAGCAAGGGAAACAGGAAAAAAATTTTAGTAATGAGGAAGCTCCGGTTCTGGGGGCTGTGTCGGAACTACAGGCCCACCAAGAACACTTTGGCAAGTACGGCAACAAAGCAGTTGGTTGTCTGTGTTTTAAGAAACTATAAGGGGGCACCTGGGTGGCTCAGTGGGTTAAAGCCTCTGCCTTCAGCTCAGGTCATGATCTCAGGGTCCTGAGATCGAGCCCCGCATCAGGCTCTCTGCTTGGCAGGGAGCCTGCTTCCCTTCCTCTCTCTCTGCCTGCTCTGAATACTTGTGATCTCTGTCTCTGTCAAATAAAAAAAAAGAAAGAAACTATAAGGATTCATATTTCTAGTTTTTACTCTGATAGGACTAAAACCTGACTTATGTTTAGTCTAAGTATGTCCCTTTTCTTATATTTATCAATGGGGGAGGAAATAAGAACATTTTAAAAAAAGAAAGAAAAAAGTTATTTTCTACCTCAACTGGACTCAAATATTTATTGAAGGTCTGCTATGTTAGCAAAACATTATTTTAAATGTCAGAGATTCAATACTAAACAAAGTTTACACTGAACTTACACTTTAGTAAGAGAAGGGCTCCAGCCATGTGCTTTTATTTTTTAAGAATAGGAAACCTTAATCTGAACCTCAACCCACTAAAAAGAGGTATCAATAATCCGTAAGTAAATAGGATGGAGCACCTGAGTGGCTCCTTTGGTTGAGCATCTGACTCTTGGTTTCTGCTCAGATCATGATCTCAGGGTCATGGGACAGAGCTCAAAGGCCAGCTCTGTGCTCAGCAGGGAGCCTGCTGGAGATTCTCCCTCTCCCTCTGCCCCCTCGCACTCTCACTCTAATAAATATTTTTTAAAAAACATATGTTTTAAAAAGGGAAACTACAGATGTAACTCCAGTACATGCGATAGTATTTTTTTAGTACATCTAAGCTTTTCTATGAATTTAGTATGTCTCATTATTCAAAGTACATAAAACACTCTGCTTACACATAACTCATGAATGTATCATGTAAGCATATAACTGGTGGTTAATGCAGAAATTATCTCTTCCCCAAAAGAGCCAGGTCTGTATCCTCCCTACCCTTTATTGTAACTATCATGTCACCTGTTAATTCCACACCTTGCCCACTACCAGTCTTCCTGCATTCTTTTTCAGAAGCCAGAATCCCTACCCACAATAGGATAAATCAGAGGAACAGGAATTCTGTTCACAGAGTACTTATTAAGTGAATGGATGAATCACACTGTTAAATTATATATAGTACTAGCTATATCATTATGAGTTAAACATGTTTTGCAGAATAGTATATCGTTATCGGGCTGAACTGTGTCCCCTAAAAATGCGTATGTTGAAGTCCTAATTCCCAGCACTTTAGAATGTGACTATATTTGGAGATAGGTTCTTTAGAGGCAATTCAGTTAAAATGAGGTCATCAGAGTAGGCCCAAATCCAATCTGACTAGTGTTCTTTTAACAAAAGGAATTTTGGACACATGCATACATTGAGGAGAGACCACGCAAAGACACAGGGAGAAGATGGCCATCTATAAGCCAACGAGAGAGGCCTCAGGAAAAATCAACCTTGCCAAAACCTTGATCGCAGACTTCTAGTCTCCAGAATTACAATAAAATTTCTGTTGTTTAAGCCACCTAGTTTGATATGGCCATCCTGGCCAAACTAATACAATTATGTATCTATTAAAACAAATAAGAATTAAGCCATTTGAAAGACTTCCATCAGGTATTTTTTTTTTTTTTAAGACTGTATTTCTTTGAGAAAGAGAGCACGCACGCAAGCACAAACAGGGGCAGAGGGCAGAAGCAGACTCCCCGATGAGCAAGGAGCCCAACATGGAGCTCGATTCCAGGATCCTGGGATCATGACCTGAGCCAAAGCCAGATACTTAACTGACTGCATCACCCAGGGACCCAGGGCATTCTCAAGACAGAAAAATTTAAAGTACAGGGAATGCTCAAAAAAGCCATACACATGCACACCTGTGTGTGTACAATGTATTATAAATATACATTTGAACATGAACATGACAATGTGGATGAAAATCTGTAATAATATAACCTAGATTATTAACATGGGTTAGAGGTTCTGGCAGAGAAGGGATCTGGATGGAAGAGAAAAGGGAGAAAAATGAACCAACCACTCTCTCCTCACCATCCTCCCCCCAAAAACTCTACTGAAAATAATTGTGCCATTTTATGCATTTTTATAACATTTTATGTGTGTATATAAAATAAAACATAAATTAAATTTTTCATTATATTTAGTTTTCATTTAAATAAGAATTTTATGATTGCTTTTCTGCTGTGTGTACATTAGCCATGGGAAAGACAATATTCAAAGTCTTTTCCCACAGAAAATAACTATATACAAATTCCAAACAAGTGTCAAGTGCCAAATGCATATCATCTTACATTTGTTTTGCTTTAAAAACAATAAGTATGGCCTTCCAAAACAAATTTTTTATTACTTTTTGTGATTACAGAGTTCCCACCAATAAAACAAAGAACTGATTCAAGAGAAGAATCTCTGATGGTTTTTAGTTCTTCAAGCATTTTCTTAATTTTCATATTCGAGTCTTCCAACTGTGGCAGAAATCCCTTATCAATGATGTCCTGACACAAGCAGGAGCGCTCTATAAAATTCCCAGTTTCTTCCCATAGTGCTCCCATACATCTATCCTTCTGAAGTTTTAATCCCATTCTAAGAGGCATCTTTAAAGCTGGAGAGAGCAATTCATAATACAGGTGTGTCTACTGTCTATCCTTTGGTAGTTTTCCTAAAAATACAAACAGATGGCAGTTTGTGACTTGGATATCTTTCTAGTAAGATTCAACAATTGACTGACACTAACTTCAAAATGTTAGATTCTAAAACCTAGTGAATCAAAGGCAGAAAAGCAGAAGGAAAAGCTTTTTAAAATGCAAACTTCTCCAAATAGATCAGTCCCTGATGTACAATCACTAACACAGTAAGTTGATTTACTAGACAAACTAAATGGATTTCTCCACATTTATACTTTAATTTCTAGAAGATAAAATGCTTAATGTCATCTGTGAATCCACTTGGAAATTTTATCCATTTTCAGACTTTGAGTAAAAAAGGCTATACCACCAAATAAGATACTGTCACACAGGCATGTGTTCTCCAGGTATTGTGCTAGATACCAAGGATGTAAAACAGACACTGTCCCTGCCCTCACAGAGCTTAGAAGTACAGGCGGGGATCAAGACATTAAACAAATCATCAAAAAAATAACTACATAAGAGACAGAATAGTGAAGAGGTTAAGCATGGGCTAAACTGTCTAAATTTAAATTGTGCTTCTTTTAATTATCAGGCTGTAATCCTGAGTAAATTACTTAATCCTTCCTATAATGTAATATACCAGCACATCTGCAGGAGTCACTGTTCAGTAAATGTTAGCTGTAGCTATCGCTGTTGTTCTTATTAAAGAATGCCATCAGACTTGAAACAGGCACTCAAGTTAACCTAGGGTTCTGGAAAGGAAGGTTAAGGCTGAAACCTCAAGGGTGAATAGTAGAATTTAAGTGGAAGTGGACCAGTGAAGTGAGAGGGTAATATTCTAGGCAAAGGGAACAGCAGGTACAGACATGAAAGGGAGAGGAAAGGAGTTGACATCAGATAGGATCAGAAACGGCCCAGATCACTGGCTAAATGTGCTAGATACAGATGTAGTTACTGAAATAAAAAATACAGTAAGAAGAGATGTTTTACTAAATGGGAAGGGAAATGAGGAGATTAAGAGTTTAGTTCCGGGCAGCCTAAATGGCTCAGTCGGTTAAGCGTCCAGCTCTTGATTTTGGCTCCTAGGTCATGATCTCAGGGTCGTGAGATTGAGCTCTGAGTTAGGCTCTGTGCTGAACATGGAGTCTGCTTTAGATTCTCTCTCTCCTTCTCCCTCTGCCCCTCTCCTCTAGCACACATGTGCTCTCTAACAAAATAAAAAATAAAAATAAAATAAAAATTTCTACAAAAAAAAGTTTAGTTCTTGGCTTCATTATGTTTAAGATATCTTTGAGACAAGAAATTAGCAAATGATCAGTTTAATGTATAGACAAACAAGTCTGGAACTGTACTTTTAATAAATTTAACCATACAATGCATCTATCCTATCAAAATTCCAAGAAGTGGTTAGATACGAAATCATTGTTAAATAATAACGTTACAGGAAACCAAATGAAACTTTTTTTTTTCCTCCTAGACATCCCATACCATTGAGCAGAAACTGGAGGCATTTCAATGCTTTGAAGACTGTAACCCAGTTAGGGGTGCTCTTCCCCAACCAGTTCTGTGATGGCAGACAGTAAGGCTACAGAGGGGATGTGTAAAATAGGAATGTTAGGAGTGGCTTTCCCTTACAACTTTCTATTATTCTAAAACATGGCTGATTGTCCCTGGCAAAGAACAAAATCTGACTCCTGGGCTCAATTGTGATAATTACATTCTTCAAAGGGAAGCTCTTAAAGAATAGACACATTTAAGAGAAACATACTAGGCACAAATGGCTGGGTGTGGAGATCATTTTGATGCAAGGGAACAGTGCCACAAAATGACAGATTTGCTTCAGATTTCCTGATAACTGACATTAATTACTTATTAAGTATCACATTTATACTTCATAAAAATACTTCACTAAACATAATCAGTATATCTTAGTCTTGTAAATATTAAGCATTGCCAACATGGCAAGAATACTGGGACTGTCAAATGATAAAGTCTTGTCTGCAAAATAAAGCAATATGATTTAACAACTTCACACTTTTCAATCAGGAGACAATTAAATCCATGGGATCTTTATAGTAACAAAATCTGCTATTTTCTTGGAGACCACCATTGGGGGGCAAATTATAAGAGTTGTCAGGACACCTATCTTTGAGGTCTGACTTTACTTGCATGCATGCATGATTCTAGGCAAGACATTAAATTTCCTAAAATCTCAAAAATTTCTCTTGAAAATGGCGATATCATTACCCATCTCCTCAGGATACTATAATCAAATAAAATCATGTATCTGAAGTACTTTAAAAAATACAGTGCTAAATAATGAATGGTCATTATTCACATTACCATATGCAGTGAGGTACAAATTTTAACCCTGAGCATAAAACACATAGATGAAGATTATATGTACCTGAACTCATCAATTTGACAGTTTCTCTTTTAAAGATACACCAACAGGTGTGCCTGAGTGGCTCAGTCAGTCAAGTGTCTGTCTACAGCTCAGGTCATGATATCAGGGTCCTGGGATCAAGATCTGAGCTGGGCTCCCTGCTTAACGGAGAGCCTGCTTCTCCCTCTCCCTCTGCACCCCACCCCCACTCATGTGTGCACTGTCTCTCTCAAATAAATAAAATCTTTAAAAAAAAAAAAAAAAAACCAAAAGATACACCAACAAAACCCAGTTTATCCCACTTCGCATTAAATAATCCCAAACATTAGCGATTCTACCCTAAACTATGCATAACAATGATCTGAGAAGGGTTTTGTTGTTGCTATTGTTTTAAATGCAGCCTTCTGAGCCTCATCCCTAGAGATCATGGTTCAATATGCGTGGGGTGAAGCCAAGGAACATGCTTCTTTTTTTTAACTGTGGTAAAATAAAAACTTACCACTTAACCATTTTCAGGTGTACAATTCAGTGGCATTAAGTACATTCACACTGTTGTACAACCATTACCTTTACCATCTGCAGAACTCTATAGCCATTAAACAATATTAAACAATAACCCTCATCCCCTCATCTCCCCAGTCCCTGAAAACCACTCTTCTGTTTTCTGTCTCTATGTATTTAGCTAATCTAGGTACTTCATACAAGTGGCATCCTACATTTGTCCTTTCCTGTCTTCCTTTCTTCCTTCCCCTAGCAAAATGTTTAAAGGTTCATCCATGTTGCAGCATATATCTGATTTCAGTGCCTCTTTTTTTTTTTTAAACTGATTAACTCCTAATCTTTTTTTTTTTTTTGAAGACTATTTTTTAAAGCAGTTTTACGTTCATGGCAAAACTGAACAAAAGGTACAGAGATTTTCCATATATCCCATGCCCCTATTCATGCATAGCCTCCCTTGTACCAACATCTGCGCCAGACTGGTACATTTGCTACAAGCAATGACTTTACATTGCCACATCATTATCACCCAACACCTTTGGTTTACACTAGAGTTCACTCTGGTTTACACTAGAGTTCACTCTCAGTGTTGTTTGGGTTCTGACAAAAGCACAATGTGTATACACCATGATAGTATCACAGACAACAGTTTCACTGCCCTAAAAACTCTCTGTAGTCTATTCACCTTTCCCTCCTGCCCAACCCCTGATCTTTTTTTTTTTTAAATATCTTACCATTTTTGAAATCTCAATCTCACATTTGTCCCTTTTTTTTTTTTTTAAAGATTTTATTTATTTATTTGACAGAGACCACAAGTAGGAAGAGAGGCAAGCAGAGAGAGAGAGAGAGAGGAGGAAGCAGGCTCCCCGCCAAGCAGAGAGCCCGATGCGGGACTCGATCCCAGGACCCTGGGATCATGACCTGAGCCAAAGGCAGAGGCTTAAACCACTGAGCCACCCAGGCACCCCAAACCCCTGATCTTTTAGCTGTCTCCAAAGCTATGCCTTTTCCAGAATGGCATATAGTTTGGAGATACAGTTTGACATATAGTTTGGAGTAGGTAACATTTCAAGATTGGCTTCTTTCACTTAATAAAATACACTTAAGATCCTCCATATCTTTTCATGGCTTGACAGACCACTTCTTTTTAGTGCTGAGTAATATTCCACTGCTTGGATATACCACAGTTTATTCATTCACCTACTGAAGGAAGTCTTCTCAATTATGAATAAAGCTGCTACAAAATCCATGTGTAGGTTCTCTGTAGATATAAGTTTTCAATTCCTTTACGTAAATTTCAAGGGCTGTGATTGCTGGCTCATATCATAAGTGCATGTTCAGTTTTGCAAGAAACCACCAAACTCGGGGTGCCTGGGTGGCTCAGTGGGTTAAAGCCTCTGCCTTCGGCTCAGGTCATGAATCCAGGTTCCTGGGATGGAGCCCCGTGTTGGGCTCTCTGCTCAGCAGGGAGCCTGCTTTCCTCCTCTTTCTCTGCATGCCTCTCTGCCTACTTGTGATCTCTGTCTGTCAAATAAATAAAAATCTTTAAAAAAAAAGGAAAGAAAAGAAAAGAAACCACCAAACTAATGTCTAAAACAGCTGCACCATTTTGCTTTACAACTAGCAATAGTTTCCTGTTGCTCTGCATCTTTGCCACCATCTGATACTATCAGTGTTCAGATTCCATTCTAATGGGGAGTTAGTGGTATCTCATCATAGTTTTACTTTCCATTTCCCCAATGACATATTATGTGAAGTATTTTTTTAAAGATTATTTATTTATTTATTTGACAGAGAGTGAGAGATCACAATTAGGCAGAGAGGCAGGCAGAGAGAGAGAGGGGGAAGCAGGCTCCAAGCTGAGCAGAGAGTCCCATGCGGGGCTTGATCCCAGAACCCTGGGATCACGACCTGAGCTGAAGGCAGAGGCTTTAACCCACTGAGCCACCCAGGCACCCCTATGTGAAGTATTTTTTATATGCTTATTTGCCATTATGCATCTTCTGTGGTGAGGTATCTGTGAAGGTCTTTGGCCCATTTTTAATTGGGTTGTTTATTATTCCTGAGTTTAAGAGTTCTTTGTATATCTTAGATAGTATCAGATTACATCCTTTGCAAATATTTCATCCAGCCTGTGGCCTCTCTTTTTATTCACTTAACAGTATCCTTTTCAGGGCAAAAAATTTTAATTCTAATTAAAGTCCAACTTATCATTTATTTTTTTCATTGATCATACCTAGTGTTATACCTAAAATGGCACTGCCAAAATCATCTAGATTTTGTTATCTTCTAAGAATCTTTATAGTTTTGCATTTTGCACTTAGATCTGTGATTCACTTTGAATTTTCTGTGACTGCTATAAGGACTGTGTCTAGATTCATTTTTTGCTTGCGGATGTCTGATTATTCCAGCATCATTTCTTGAAGAAGCTATCTTTGCTCAATTGTATTGCTTTTGCTCCTTTGTCAAAGATCAGTTGACTGTATCTGTGTGGTTTATTTCTGGACTCTCTATTCTGTTCCACTGATCTCTTTGTCTACTCTTTCACCAGTACCACACTGTTTTGATACAGTTACACACTGTAATTCTTAAGTCAGGTAGGGTCAATACTTCAACTTTGTTCTCATTCAATATCGCCTTAGCTATCTGGATCTTTTGCCTTTCCATATACACTTCCAAATCAATTTGTAAATATCCACAGAATAACTTGCTGGGATAGTTTTGATTAAAATATTGCACTGAATCTATAGATTGAGTTGGGAAAAACTAACATCTTGACAATACTAAGAGCTCCTATCCATCAACATAGATATCTCTCCACTTACTTCTTTGATTCCTTGCATCAGAGTTTTGTAGTTTTCCTCACATAGATCTTATATATATTTTGTTAAGTTTATACCTAAGTATTTCAATTTTGGGGTGCTAATGTAAATAGTATTCATTCATGGTGTTTTGTCTATTTTAAGATAAAGTCAGTCCTACTCCTTCATTTTGGATCAGCCATCACAGATCTGAAGCAGAAGTTTTCATCATCAGCACTACTGTTATCTTGAGCCAAATAATTCTCTTCTGTGGGGGGCTGTCCTTTGTAGCATAAGACATTTAGCAGCATACCTGGCCTCTAACCACTGAATGCAAATAGCACACCTGCCTCTGCCAGGTGTGACAACCAAAAATGTTGTCAGGCATTTTCAAATGTCCTCTGGGAGCGAGGCAAAAATCCCTACTCGTTGAGAAACCACTGATTTAAAGAACATCTTTCCCTATCTCTTCATAGTCTACCAGGTGTAGCTGGATCTCCCACTCTACTATAAATTTCCCCGGATAAAAATCAAATCACCAGTAGTTCATAATTCTCCAGCCTGGCCCAGCAGACCTTCTCCTCACCACTGCTTATACATATTTTGTTAAATATTCCCTTCCTTGTGTTTTTACACATGCATTCATGTTCTATTTGTATCTCAACTTTTAAAAATAGGAAAGTGCATATATGAGGTGAGAGAGGTAGGTGATAGATTTAAAACCTGAAATAAAATTTTACTAAAAGATCAAAGTATGCCTCAAAAGAAAAGACAATTTTTCAAATAAAATCTCTTTAAAAGCAAGACAAATTTAAACCCACTTGGAAGCTCTTAATTAGTTATAAAAATAGTCTCTTCCAACTACGCTTCCAACTAGACATTCAAGAAAAACTTCATTCCTCTCAAATTCTCCAATTAAAGTTTAAAATGAATATGACACTTTACCTCTAAATATCAAAGTGCTGCTATCACTTCAGAACTCTTATGAAGCACTATTACTTCTTTTGTAAAATGCAACTCAGAAAAGGTATACAAAGATCTTAAAAAAATCAATTACAGAAATACTTTAACTTCTTAAATAAATGCATTTTAAATATTTTATTTGTTTATTTATCTACCTATCTACATATTATCTATTTATCTGACAGACAGGGTGCGCATGTGCGAGCACAAGCAGGGGACGAGGGGGAGGGAGAGGGAGAAGCAAGCTCCCCACTGAGCAGGGAGCCTGAAGCAGGGCTTGATCCCAGGACCTGAGTCAAACGCAGATGCTTAACTGACTGAGCCACCCAGGTGCCCCTTAAATAAACTCATTTTAAAAACTAACATTTTGGGGCGCCTGGGTGGCTCAGTGGGTTAAGCCTCTGCCCTCAGCTCAGGTCATGATCTCAGGGTCCTGGAATCCAGGCCCGCATCAGGCTCTCTGCTCAGCAGGGAGCCTGCTCCCCACCCACCCCACCTGCCTCTCTGCCTACTTGTGATCTCTCTCTCTGTCAAATAAATAAATAAAATCTTACAAAAGAACCAAAAACTAACATTTTACTAAAGGTTTGCTAACTCTTAAAGTAACAGAAAACTTCTTATACTTTGTCTCTCATCTTCAATCTTGCAAGATAATTAATATTTTCCCTACTATACAGATAATAAAGGGTTATACAGGCCACTCTTAATATATGTGAACAATTAAAATCTTACTCTACTTAGTAGGTGTACGACTCTGGACAACAGATTTAACTTCTAAGTTCTCCTACTCCATAAATGGAGGGTAATGCCTCTATTAGAATGTTAAAACAAAGATTAAGTAACAAATTTAAATATGTTATATAACTTCAGGGTAAGTTATTATTATTATGTGTATTGTTATATGTAAGAATGTACCCATAAAATTTTTTTTTTGTACCCATAAAATTTTAAATAACTCCATTATCAATGAAGTGGTAATTGAAGTTCCTTCACTATACATTGGTATCACACACACAGTGAGGTTTTCAATAATATCACACCGGTTAAGTAATAATATCACACCGGACCTAAGTTTATTTCAGAAATTACTAATGCAACAATCCAGGTGTTTTTGTACTATTGTACAAAAAGTTTTATTTTAACTGCAATCTTGCATTCTTTCTATCGAGGCAGCAATCCAGTTCTAGCTAATCCTTGTTCCTTCTCTGGGTTTATAAAGACAGTTTCCCCTTTAAATAACATGTGGTGAGTATCTGTCATTCCTGGGCGCCTTCTTAATAGGACTCTGACTTCCTTTTGAGGAATTACCCCTCCACTCTATCCAATCTTGGTAAAAGAGGAGTTTCTGGTGACCACAGAGAAGCCAACTGTCTAGACCCTAACTCTTCCAGCTCCAAGGGTCAGGCACAGACACTCTCCACTAAAATACAAGCCGTTAACCCAAGGAAGGAAAGACTGACTGGAAGACAGCAGAAGCCAGGGTCCAGCAGCCCTCTCCCACTTAGAAGCCTGCAGCATGAACCCTGAGGACCCCTGGCTCCCCTAGGATCCTGCCAGTTTTTCTGTCAGGGCTGCTCTCCTCCTTCCATGAACCTCTGAGCAGCACCTTTAACAAATCTCTTTCATGACCAAAACTTTTATTTATAACCAAGAACCCCAACTGATATACCAAACTAAAGGGAAACAGAAAGGTATGTCTTTTTGAAATCTGGAAATAAACTAGATAAGGAAGGTAGATGAACTTCTTTCTCACGCTGACATTTGGCCTATAGGGTTCTTTAAGTATCAAATTTTCTAATCATTAAGATATATCAATAATTACTTCCTTAAAATTGAGTTTTTAAAGTATTAAGTCATTACAGATATCTGGGGTACATAAAATTATATAATTATTTCTGCTTCTGCTTAACTCTTAACACATAACAGGAAAAAAAAAAAATCCCCAAATGTCCACCTTTAGCCACTAAATTAGAGACAGGCCTTTTCCTAAAGACTTAGTAAGAATTTGCTGTTCTGTAACTGGATTGCTAATCATGCAATATAACACCATAACAATTCTGACACCTCTTTTAGTGCAGGAGATGCATCTTTTTAACCCCTATATTCTTGGCTTGCAAATCAATAATCTGGTAAATTCAGTAAAACATCAAATATCATCTGAAAAAGTAACTTCCTGAAAATGTATAGTTTATAATATCTTTTAAGTGAAGAATATTAAGTAATCAAGCAATTAAAATGTACTTTTGGAGAAACATGTTGAATGTTCCTGACTAGTAGCTTAAATTGCTTCAATCACCTAGGTTTAAATCAAATCCTAACATACAAAATAATGTTTTTCTATTTCTACTATGTATCTCTGAAATAACAGAACACGTATGTGATAGGTCCTACTAAACTACAGCAGTAAACACAATTTTTAGTGTTTTTGCAATGGGGAGGCACATCTATGCACTTCAGAGCAAAGCAGCAGCAATCCAAATGATTCAGTGCAACCTTCATTCCCACCAACACAGGGCAGGATAGATGTTTCTGACTAATGCCAATGCCAATCAAGTATAAGAAATTCTACTCAGGGATTCCTATTTTCACATTCAAAATCAGATATATTCTGCTGGTAGGTTTTATTTTTATTTCTATTTTTTTTAAGATTTTATTTATTCATGAGAGGCAGAGAGAGGGAGAGGGAGAAGCAGGCTCTCCGTTGAGCAGGGAGTCGGATGTGGGACTCGATCCCAGAACCCCGGGACCACCACCCGAGCTGAAGGCAGCCACCCAGGTGTCCCTGCTGGTAGTTTTACTTAATTATGATTTGACACAACAATGAATACTGGGTATTATGTAAGACTGATGAATCACTGAACTTTACCTCTGATAACACATATATGTTAACTGAATTTAAATTAAACAAAACACAAAGATTTCCCATGTATCTCCTGTGTTCACACATAAATAGCCTCCCTTATTATCAACATCTCCTACCAGAATGGTAGTTTTGTTACAACTGATGAATCTAAATGGACACATTATTAACCCAAATCCATAATCACACACAGTCAACTGCTATTCACTCCTAGTGTTGTACATTTTATGGGTTTGGACAAATGTATGATTACATTACCCAGCATTTTGGTGTCATGTGGAGTATTTTCACTGTTCTAAAATCCTCGGTAATAACTGGAATTTTTTTTTAAAGATTTTTATTTATTGATTTGACAGACAGAGATCACAAGTAGGCAGAGAGGCAGGCAGAGATAGAGGAGGAAGCAGCCTGATGCAGGGCTCGATCCCAGAACCCTGGGATCATGACCTGAGCTGAAGGGAGAGGCTTTAACTCACTGAGCCACCCAGGCACCCCATAACTGGATTTTTATATGAACAAACTGGAATACTATAACAACACACTGAACTGTTTACTCTCCCATCCTAGCCTTAGCCAGAAACAAAGTTATATAAGTTATACTTATATACAAAGTTATATAAGGCATACTTTTCTAATATTTAAAATAGATTATGATGATGTTATAATGAATCTCAGTACTTCTAAGAAAGAATCTGAATAGCTGCTACCAACACTGGTCACTGTGACTTTTCCTAAATATGTTTGATGTCTGTCATTAAGAATCTAGAGAATATGGCTAACATAAGGTAGCAGAGTGTGAAAAAAAAATCCTCAAGACTGTCAGTAGAATAAGCTGTGGTTTTACCTATAAATTTAGGTAAAGAATTAACTAATAAATATTTGTTTCACTGGAATGTTATCCATAAGAACTACATTACTATTCTACAGGATTAGACATAATTTGTCTACATTCCCTGTGACTGTTGACTATTGTAGAAGTTACCGTCTAACAAAGAAAGGACTTGTTTATGAGACTGTATGTGGGATTTATTTCAACATTTATCAAAAATATACCTAATATCAATCCAAATAAATAAATAAGAGAGAGAACAGCGAGCACCAAAGCCCAACACAGGAGACTGCTTAGAGGAACAAAAGGCAAGAAGTTCAGTGTCACTACAGCAAAGTCAGCAGAGGGTTTAGAGATGAGATCAGGGATATAGGAGGCCAAATCACTTAAGGACTTTGAGTGCAATGAAGCAGCAATGTGAAAGGCCAATGAGAAGGTAGGTAGATCCTTTTTACATGGGTACACTGCTACTTTTAATTCAGGGAACAAAAAGTTCACTGCTATGTTTTCAGATTCTACAGTGCATTTAAGAAACTAACACTGGCTAGGTCTGATGTCAAAGAAAAACATTCAGAGCATGTGAAAAAGCTGTTAAATACCCTTCCAACTATTTGTATCTATGAGGCTGGATTTTCTGCATATAGCTCAACTAAAATGACATTATCACAACTGATTGAATGCAGAAGCAGATAGAAGAATACAGGTTTGTTCTACTAAGGAAGACATTAAAGAGATTTGCAAAAATGTAAAACAATACCATTTGCTTGGTTTTTTTACCTTGGAAAACACAGTTATTTTAATAAAAATGTTATTGTTAATATGTAATAGCTTATTATTTTTATATAAATTGCATTTTTTGTTTTATTCTCAAAAATATAAATTTATGGGCATAACACATATAAATAAACAGTGCTCTTTGGGAGCCGTAATAATTTTTTAAGAATGCACAAGTTATCTTAAGATCAAAAACTTGAGAACTACTCATCCATCAATCTAAGATGTCCTGGAGTAGCTGTCCCCAAACTCCATTAATGATTTTGGAGGATTCCTTGTCCAATTAACTACAGAAAATCTATTTACAAAGAACTTAGTCAGCCACACACATCATTTTTATTCTCCCACTAAAACCCTAACCTATAAACCTGTTAGTCCAGGGATTTTCATAACTTTTAGGCCAGAAGGGAGCACCCAAGAGAAATATCTACTGAACCACAATATATAATACCAAATATAATATGAATGAAAGTGAAGCTACTCTGGTTAAAGTGAGGGGGGTATTTTCTGCCTCCAGTTCATCCATCCCCTTAGCTACTATGAAGACCTCCTAAGGTGCCACTTAGACTAAAACAGAATGCTGCTTTTAAATCTTTATTTTAAACTGCTGCTTAAATTTGAGGCCTACTCAAGCTTCAAAAAGATTTTGCCATTGTTTCAAAATGGTCATTTCCAACTTCACCCTCCAGTAGAAACCAGATGAATGGTATTTGCATCTGTATAGACAACTACAAAACTGTTTAAATCTCACAGGGAACTCTCAGACCCATGAGAATGTCTAAGGATTCCTGAGAAACTACGTGAGAACTGGTAAATGGGTGGAGTTAACATAAAAAGGCTTTCTGTAGAAAGAGACACTCTGATTAGACAAGCAGGAAAGGCTCAGCTCAGAGACGAGAGGTTCCAGGTTCCATGAGGAAGGGCTAGGGTGAGCCCGGGCTCCCAGGCTCTAAAGAGAACTGCCAGCCAGTCTGTGGCTCTCAAATACCAGAATTCTTCAGACTGCATGCAAAAGTTTATAATTCAGATAGTAAAATAACTCCCTATTCTTCAAACTGGGCCAGATGAACATTTCTTACTTTGCTAAATTCCCTACCCTAGGTGAATTTTAAAAGGTGAAAACACAAGCCTGACGCCTTAATATGAATACTTGCTTCCAAGACAAAACTTACTTCAGTTCCACATATTCTGAAATGGACATAGGATAGGCCTATGTCATTGTTCAAAGAACAAAGAGGGGCACCATTAAGAGTTTTAAGAGTGAAACCGAAAAATTACTTTAGCAATATTACAAAATACTTGGAAGAGACTACTCTACACAGAAGTCTAGGCATGAGCTGACCAAAGGCAACAGAGAAATAATTTCATAAGTCAGTCAGCAGTGTTTTCACAATCTATTTTTAATGTTTAATATTATTTTATGTGCATTTTACAGTTGGTGCCTGAGAAGCTAGATGTTTATATGGAGGTACCTATTTGGCTACCCAAACTGCTATAAAAGAAACAATGCAGATCAACTAATTCGGGGGGGGAAAGAAAGTTGCTTAACTATTAAAGTGGCGGGCTAAATGAAAAAAAGACATTTTAGTATTTCCACAATATTTAAAATGAACATCTGCTGGCCTCTAACCTAGACCAGTGAAAGCACTGGTCTTTCCTTTCCTCAGCCACTCCCTATGAATTTTCTAATAGGTATAAGATGTCTCTAAGAAACAACCTGCTCAATGTACTCCATTTTATGAGTTTATTTATGGAAATCTAGCCCATATTTCACCAGCACAGATTCCTTAACATATATCTTCTTCTTTATACATTACCTTTAAGAACAGAGTAGAAAAGAGCCCATAAGAGACTATGTTGGTTAAAGAGTACAAAGTTTCATTTATACAGGATGAATAAATTCTGGAGATCTGATGTTTAGCTTTTTTTTTTTTTTCTTTTTTAAGTTTTATTTAAGGAATCTCTGCACCCAATGTGGGCAAACTTACCACCTCAAGATCAAGAGTCACATATCTTCCAGCCATGTGCCTCTCTGGAGATCTAATGCATAGTACGGTGACTATAGTTTGTAATACTGTATTATACACTTAAAATTTGCTACCAGAGTAGATCTGAAGTGTTCTCACAACACAAAAACTGGTAACTATGTGAGGTAATGGATACGTTAATTAGCTTGACTGTATAAACATCTCACAGTGTAAATGTATACCCAAACATCATGCTTTACACCTTAAATATAAACAGTTTTTGACAATTAGACCCCAATAAAGCTGGTGAGGGGGAGAGAAAACAAAAATAAAAAGTATCTATAAAATACACCTTTTAAAACCCAATTATTTGTCAGGCTAAATTCATATGGGTTTGTTTGGTCTTGTTTGGTCTTGTTGGTGTAGAGTGAAGTAATAAAATACCATCTGGCACAGAATCGAGTATAAAAAGTCATTTCAAAAATATTAAGCTTTTGGAGCACCTGGGTGGCTCAGTTGGCTGAACATCCGATTCTTGATTTCGGCTCAAGTCATGATCTCAGGATCATAAGATCATGCCCCATATCAGGCTCTGCGCTCAGTGTGGAGTATGCCTCCCCTCTGCCTCTCTCTCTCTCACAAATAAACAATTTTTTTAATATTAAGCTTTTTATTATCTAATGAAAATGTTACCAAGGAGATTTAGATTTGAAAAACACTAAAAATATATTAGCTGAAATATATTTTTATTTTTCTTCAAACAATAATCATTAGAAATAAATTTACTACATATACCTAGGACTAATTAACTATGTGATCTTGGATTATAATTTAATTAATCTCTATGGAGGGGAATTGAACTGGATGATCTGTAAAGTTTCTTTAAGTTCTTAAAATTATCAAACATTTTCTTAAGTTCAAGGAAATTTATGAGGATTTAAGGAGACAACCCTATAAAAAAAGTATATTTTATGGGCGCCTGGGTGGCTCAGTGGGTTGGGCCGCTGCCTTCGGCTCAGGTCATGATCTCGGGGTCCTGGGATCGAGTCCCGCATCGGGCTCTCTGCTCAGCGGAGAGCCTGCTTCCCTTCCTCTCTCTCTGCCTGCCTCTCTTGTGATTTCTATCAAATAAATAAATAAAATCTTAAAAAAAAAGTATATTTTATGTATATAGGAGTATTGAAAGTAACTAAACAAGTCAGTCACTAACAATGGCTAAATATTGTAAGAAACTATATATGCTAGTATATGCAAATTATATATGCAATGTGGGGTATATAAATCTAAATTTTATACTTTTTATCAGGTAGAAACTCCTCTATTCATCAGCATTACTCTAATACTTTATGACAGTTTATAGGGATCATTAAGGTGGAGAGGTCCAGGAACCAACTCTAAAATCTTGGGCCCCACCCAAGACCTTCTGAACATCTAGGAAGCTCTAGGAGTGGGCCCCAGTGAAGTAAGTTTTAATAGCCCCTCCAGGTGATGTTTATTAAACATCAGGTATATACCTGATAAGAAACTTGTATTCAGAATATTTAAAGAACTCTCACAACTCAACAACAAAAGGACAAATAACCCAATTAACAAATGAGAAAAGAATGTGATTAGAATTTCCCCAAAGAAGATGTAAAAAGGGGGCACTTGGGTGGCTCAGTCATTAAGCGTCTGCCTTTGGCTCAGGTCATGGATCTCAGGGATAGAGCCGCACATTGGGCTCCCTGCTCTGCAGGAAGCCTGCTTCTCCCTTCCCCACTTCCCCTGCTTGTGCTCCCTCTCTCATTGTCTCTCTCCATCAAATAAATAACTAAATAAAATCTTTTTTAAAAAAAGAGAAGATGTGAAAATGGCTAATATATACTGAAAAGATGCTCAACATCATTACTTACTTACAGGGAAATGCAAACAAAAACCACAATGAAATAATCACTTCACACCCACGATGACGACTTGAATCTAAAAGGTTAAGTGTGGGTGAGGACAAGGAGACATCAAAGCTTCACACACCGCTGGGGGGAATGTAAAATGGTACAATCACTCACAAAAACAGTCCAGTGGCTCCTCAAACATCAATTTACCATATACCCCAGTAATTGCACTCCAAAAGAAATGGAAACATCATGTCCACAGGAAAACTTTTAAACAAAAGTTTATAGCAACATTAGAACAGCCAAAAGGTAGCAATAACCCAAATGTCC
Source organism: Meles meles (assembly GCF_922984935.1). Taxonomy (NCBI): domain Eukaryota; kingdom Metazoa; phylum Chordata; class Mammalia; order Carnivora; family Mustelidae; genus Meles; species Meles meles. The sequence continues at coordinate 31,612,923 of NC_060080.1, forward strand.
ATCTATTAGTGAATGAACAAAATGTAGTATATCCATACAACGGACTATTATTATTTGGCTATAAAAAGTGATAAAGTGCTGGTACATACAACATGGATGAAACTTGAAAACATTTTTCTAAGTGAAAGAGTGAAAGACGCTAGTCACAAAAAAACCTCAAATATCCTATGACCACATTATATTAAATGTCCAGAACGGACATATGTATCAAGACATAAAGTAGATTAATGGTTGCCCAGGGCTAGGGGTCTACAAGGTGACAGCTGAGGGGTACAAAGTTTCTTTCTGAGGTGATGAAAAGGATTGAGAATTGACTATAGTGATGGTTGCACAACTTTTTGAATATACCGAAAGCCACTGAATTACACTTAAAATGGGTGGACTACATAATACATAAATTATATGCCAATAAAGCTCTTACCCAAAAAAGAGATACGGAAAGAACAGAGCAAGCAAATATAACTAAAAACATATGTATCAGCTGCAAGAATATTTAGTAGTATGCCTAAACCAACTGTTGAACAAATAAATAATACAGAAAACAACATTATATGACTCCTGACAGCATTTTGGGCACCCATCTTAAGCCTACTCTTAATTATATTTATTTAGATTAATAAATATTTATTTATTAACTACCAAGATTTGTTCCAAATGTTGCAACTTCTGACAAAGGAACATTTATATTAGGAATATAAGGGCATTTTTAAAATACACTTAAAAAAAGTGGATGTACGCTTTTTTCATAAAATACTCAACTAATTTCTTTTTGCTTTTAATGATCAGCAGCACACAGCACACAGCACACAGCAGTTTTCAAATTAAAGAGCACAGGAATACATGTGTCCCCAGAGATATACAAAACACTACCAGGTAAGGAGAAGGAGACAGCACAATTCTATATACTGCTCTGCAAGAAGAAAAAAAATTTACAACTTTCTTTGTGATCTGTTAATACACTGAGTTTTCATTTAAGGTTTTGTTTTCTTAAGTACTATCTGTATTTTCAAAAATGGAGAGGGGTTTAATATTGAGAGGAAAAAAATAAGGATTTTGAAGTCCAAAAGATGAGACTACACAGATCCTGAGGACTGAGGCTGGTGGGATGAAGGAAGAGATTTTCACTTTTATTTTATATTTATCTGTATTATTTATTTATTTGAAAAATAAATGCTTATTACTATTTTAAAAAAAAAGGATTCCCCTAAATGAGTTGCAAGGAAGGTCTCAATCTTTCAAGTTCTTTTTTTTATTATTAAGACAGCTACAAAACCATTATGAAGATATCCAGTTACCAACATAATGCCTATTATGTGTTGGCCATCTGAAATTTTTATTTTTTAATACAGAAATAAACTTGTATTTTTGCTGTAACCAAGGTATACAGACTAAAACAGCTTAGGACTCTGTACTGCTAAAAAGCATTATGTACTAATATTCTTAGAAGGAAACCACAGAAGGAATGTTTTGGTTTTTCCTTGATATTTTTGTTCACAGTGGGGACTATAATGGTAGAACAATTAAATAAATTCTGTAAGAAGTTGGATACTTTGGTACTTTCATCATTCTAAGAAGCAGAATTCATTTCATATATGAAAACTATTAATAAGATATCAATAAGAGTATTAAGTTATATATTTTTGCCAACTTCAAAGTTGTTCAACCTAAATACTGTAAGAGAACACTCAATAGAAGAGAACACTCAACATTTTAAAAAGCTGGAGCAAAACTAGAATTAGCTTATTATACAGATCTGAAAAGATTTCTGGTTACTTACACTTTTCCCACCTTGAAAAGCTTTAAGCTACCAGGGTAAAATCCTAATTTAACACAGATAACTTAAAATACAGTCACATAAGGAGAATCCACTACACTCAAGTCCTGGTAATTTTACAGTATGAATATTATAGACTGAGATACTTGATTCCAAATTTCAAATATGGTCCATTAAGTGAAAAACTTACTTTTATAAAAGAATTTGAACTGCCCTGGCTTAGAATGGGAGTTCTAAGTGAAAAAGGATAATAGATAATTTTAATATATAATTTAAATATAATTTTTTCCTTCACTGGAGACTTCCTTTTCAAGCGTTAGTTTACATAGCTGTAGCTGCTACTACTTAACTATAACACTACCATCTAAAAAGCAGCAATTTGAGGGCACCTGGGTGTCTCAGATGGTTGAGCATCTGCCTTCACCTCAGGTCATGATCCCAGCATCCTGGGATGGAGCCCCACATCAGGGTCCTGGCTCAGCAGGGAGTATGCTTCTCCCTCTCCCTCTGCCTCTCCCCTTGCTCATGCTCTCTCTGTCTCAAATAAATAAAATCCTTAAAAAAAATAAAAAGCAGGGCACCCGGGTGGCTCAGTGGGTTAAGCCTCTGCCCTCAGCTCAGGTCATGATCTCAGGGTCCTGGGATCAAGGCCCACATCAGGCTCTCTGCTCAGCAGGGAGCCTGCTTCCCCACCCCTCTCTGCCTGCCTCTCTGCCTACTTGTGATCTCTTTCTGTCAAATAAACAAAAATCTTTTTTTTAAAATGCCATCTAGTGTAAAAAAAATAAATAAATAAAAAGCAGTTTCATTATGAAATAATTTTACTAAAACTTCCCCCGTTACTTTTATTTCAAGACAAACAGAATACAAAACACATTCAACTTCAGTTGGGAAAATGTTTTTCACCAAAAAGAAATAAAAACGAGAACAAAAAACCCAAAAGCAAATACAAGGTAGAATTTCTAAACAGACTGGCATAAATGCAGCCAGAGAAAAACAACACCTTACCTACATTAAAAAAAAAGAAGAAAAATGACAACAGATTTTTCATCAAAAACTATGGAAATCAGAAGTATGTGACATAGTATTTTTTAGGTGCAGAACAAAAAGAGTTATCAATTCAGATTACTATACCCACTAAAAATACATTCTGGAAGACAGAGGAAATTAAGACAATTGAAGCAAAATTAAGAAATTATGTTGCTGGCAGACCTACCCTAAAAGAATGGCTAAAGGAAGTTGTCTAACAAGATAGAAAACAAGAAAAGGAACTTCAGAATATCAGGGAAAAAAAGGAGAACATGAGAAAATAATAGGGTAAATATAATGGGTTTCTTTCCCCCGACCTTTATAATTATGTTTAGTGGTTAAAGCAAAATTATAATACTGTCTCTTGTGGTTCTAAATATATGTTGAAGAAATATTAAGACAACCATAAGCGGAAGCAAATAAATAAAGTTTTCTTTATATTTCAATCAAACTGATGAAATGACATCAATACACTGCAGTACACATGTATATATCAGTTAATACATAGAACAACCACTTAAAAAGCATGCAAAGAGATACTAAAAAACACTATAAATAAGTCAAAATGAAATTCTAACAAATGTTCACGCAACCTGCAGTTAAGGTAGGAAAAAGAAAACAGAAACAAAAAGTGGAACAAAGAGAAGACAATAACTAAAATGACAGGCTTAAGCCATAACATAGCATAATTACAATGCATAAAAATGGTCTAAACATGCCAATTAAAAGCAGATGTTACAGAGTGTATTAAAAGACATGACCCAACTATGTGCTATCTACATGATACTGACTTCAAATATAGTGATGTAAGTGGCAGGACATAAAAATATATACTACACAAACATTCATCAAAGGAAAGCAGGAGTAGTGATATTAATACCAGATAAAGCAACTTCAAATCAAGGAAATTTATCAAAGACAGAGAGAGACATTACATAACCATAAAAAGGTCAATCCATCAAGAAGCTACAGCAATCCTGGGGCACCTGGGTGGCTCAGTGGGTTCCTCTGCCTTCAGCTCAGGTCATGATCCCAGAGTCCTAGAATCGAGACCCACATCAGGCTCTCTGCTCAGCAGGGAGCCTGCTTCCCTCCCCACCTACCCTACCCCTGGTCCCGCCTGATCTCTGCCTCCTTGTAATCTGTCTGTCAAATAAATAAATAAAATCTTAAAAGAAGCTACAGCAATCCTGAAAGTGTATCCACCAACCAGAACTAGAAATTAGTAACAGATAACAGAAAAATTTCCAAACATTTGGAAACTAAACAATTTTATCTAAATAAACTATGAGGTGAAGGGGCAAAGAGTAAGTCTTAAGGGAATTTATTTATACACATACATACTCACATATGAAATATATACATACATGAATATATGAAAGAAAATAAAAACATGGCATATTAGGATTTGGGGGGCACAGGTAAAACAATGTTGGGAAGGAAACCTGTAGCATATTAGAAAAGAGGGAAAGCCTCAAATCAATCATCTAAGTTCTTACCTCAAGAACCCCAGAAAAGAAAAGCAAACTAAAAGCAAACCAATAGGAAGGAAGGAAATAATAAAGAGCAGATATCAATCAAATTGGAAACAGAAAAAAAATAAGAGAAAAATCTATGAAACTGCTGTTCTTTCTTTTTTTAAAGATTTATTTCAAAAAGACAGCACAAAAGAGCACATGTTGTGGGGGAGGGGCGAAGGAAGAGGGAGAAAGAGTTTTAAGGAGACTCCATCCATGCTGAGCACACACAGAGCCCCAGGTGGGGCTCAATCTCAGGAGCCTGAGATCACGATCTGAGCTGACACCAAAAGTGAGACGTTAAACCAAATGTGCCACCCAGGCAGCCTGGGAAATAAAAAAATTGACAAACATCTAGTAATACTAACAAAGGGAAAAGACAAGACACCAATTACCAGTATTAGAACTAAATCAGAAGTGAAGCATGGATAGTGCTATAGACTATGCAACTATAAAAGGGAAACATGATAAGGGAAAACCATGAACAACTATTCAGACCTAAGTGGACAATTCAGAAGAAATGGACCAATTTTTTAAAAAGCAAAAAAAAACCTACCATAACTTACCCATTATGAAAAAATTTTAATAGACACATATCTACTAAATAAGTTGAATTTGTAATTTAAAAACACTCTGAAAAGAAGTCTTCAGGCATAAATGGTTTCATTGAAATTTACTGCAAACTTAAAAAGAAAATTAACATCAACTGGTGTTAATCTCATCTAGAAAATAGAACTAAAACACTTTCATATTCATTCTATTAAGCTAGTAGTACCCTGATACCAAAACTAGACAAAAACAGTACCTAAAGGAAAACTATAGTTATAATTATAGATCCTTAACAAAATATTAGCAAATGAAATTCAGTAATAGACACAAAATAATTATTACACACCATGACCAAGTCAAATTTATTATAGATATACAGGTCTGGATCAATATTCTAAAACTAATCAATGTAATCCACCACATTAAAAAGCTAAAGAAAAAAATCCACATGATCACATTAACTGAGGTAGAGAAAGCATTTGACAAATCTCAAAACCCATTCACGGGGCGGGTGGGAGGTGGAAACCATATCTCTCCGAAAAAAACAGGAATAAAAGGACTACCTCAACTTGATAAAGACAATCTACAATAAATCTACAGTTGACATATGCTTGACAGTGAAAAACTGAATGGTTTCCCCCTAAAATTGGGGGATGGAGAGACAAGACTATCCACTAGGAACATACTGAACGTAGTGCTGGAAGTTCTTGCCAGTGCAATAGACAAGAAAAGGAAATAAAAGACAAACAAATTTGAAAGGAAAAAATAAAACTGGGCGCCTGGGTGGCTCAGGTCATGATCTCAGGGTCCGGGATCGAGTCCCGCATCGGGCTCTCTGCTCAGCAGGGAGCCTGCTTCCCTCTCTCTCTTTCTCTCTCTGTCTGCCTCTCTGCCTACTTGTGATCTCTGTCAAATAAACAAAATCTTTAAAAAAAATAAAAAATAAAACTGTCTTTATTTGCCAATGACATAATTATCTAAGTAGAAAATTCCAAAGAATCTTTAAAAAAACCCAAAAAACAAAAAAACAAAAAACCTGCAAAAATAACCAAAAAAGGGAATCCTTAGAAAAAAATAAGTGAGTTTACTCAGGACACAGAATACAAGATCAACATACAAAAATCAACCATATTTTGAGAACACAAGCATACTAAACAAATTAAATTAAATTAAAAATAACCCACACACCCAAACTACTTCAGTGCAAATATAAGAAAACAGATACAAGGACTTGTATGCTGAAAACAACACAATGTTGATGAAAGAAATCAAAGCTCTAAACAATGGACATACAGTCTATGTTCATGGAATGGGAGACTCAACACAGTGAGAAGGTCAATTCTTCCACCCCTCCTTAAATTAATGCACAGGCTTAACACAACTCCTACCAATATCCCAGTGAGATTTTTTTATACATATCAAAAGATTATTCTAAAATTTATATGAAAAGGGGAACAAAATAATATTGGAAAAGAATAATGGGAAAAATTATTCTACCCAATTTCAAGACTTATTATACAGCTACAGCAATAAAAATTGTGTAGTGCTGGCAGAGAGAGAGAGAGAGATGGAACAGAATAGAAAACTTAGAAATAGGCCCACAAAAATATGCCCAATTAATCTGTGAAGAAAGTGCAAAAAAAACTCAATGCAAGAGAGACTGCCTTTCCAACAAATGGTGCTAAAGCAACTGAACATCCATGGGGGGGGAAAAAAAGAACTTCAACTTAAATCTCTCAATTTATGCAAATATAACTCAAAATATATCAAAGATTTACGTGTAAAATATAAAAATAAAAAACTTTCAGGAAAAAATATAGGACAAAATTTTCAGGATCCATTAACAGGCAAAGAATACTTAGACCTGACACCACTCCATAAAGTAGAAGACTGATAAACTGCACTTCATCAAAAATTAAAACTTTTGCTCTGAGAAAGACATGGTTAAGTGGATGAGAAGACACGCTAAGGAGTGGGACAAAATATTTATAAACCACATATCCAACAAAGGATTAGTATCTAGAATATGTGTGTGTGTGTGTGTGTGTGTGTGTTTGTGTACAGAAAACTCTCAAACTCAACAGTAAAAGAGCAAACAATTCAATGAGAAAATGGGCAAGAGACATGAAGATTCACATACTGATGATGACATGTATATACAAGTTTTCACTGAAATGGTGTTTACAGTACAAAACGATAGAGAATGACTTCAATGTTTCTCAGACTAGTTAAATAAATTACAGTATAGCCAAACAATAGAATGCAGCCAAAGAATGAGGCTCACCTTAAATGTTACGCTCTCCCAAATACATTTAAAGGGAGGAGAAAGACAAGGATGCAAAAGAGGGTATACCAAAAAAAATAAAATAAAATAAAAAGAAACAAAGGAAAAGAAAACCAACAAGAAAAGATACACATGCACATATATTTTATACACACACTTGTTTATCATAAAAGAAAATCCAAAATAAAAGATGGATATTACATAATGATAAAAGGGTCAATCCAACAAGAGGATATAACATTTACAAATATTTATGCACACAACAGAGCACCACATAAATATATAAGGCAAATATTAACAGACCTAAAGGAAGAAACACTAATATGACAATGGTAGGGGATTTTAATACCCTACTTGTATCAATCATCCAGACAGAAAATATAGAAGAAAACCTCAAGCCTTGGATGACATGTTAAACCACTGCTCTTATATATAGAACATTCCATCCAAAAGCAAGAGAATATATATTCTTCTCAAAGTGTACCTGGAACATTTTCCAGGATCATATATTAGGTCACCAAAAAAAGTCTTAATAAATCTAAGAGGACTGACATCTTATCAAGCATCTTTCCCAACCATAATGATCTGAAACTGGAAATTACATGAAGAAAGCTGGAAAATTCACAACCACATAGAGATCAAACACATGCTATTGAACTACCAATGGGTCAAAGAAGAAATAAAAGGGAAACCCAAAAATTATTTAAAACAACTGAAAATGAAAATATAACAACAAATTTGTGGGGTGCAGCAAAAGCAGATTTGGGACAGAAGTTCATAGCAATAAATGCCTACCTCAAGAAAGAAGAAAGTCTCAAATAAACAACCTAACTTTATACCTCAAGGATTAAAAACAAACAAACAAACAAACCACAAATGAAGCCCAAAGCTAGTAGAAGGAAGGGAATAACAAAGACTAGAACAGAAATAAATGAAATAGAGACTAAAAAGACAACAGAGAAGATCAATCAAACTAAGACCTGTTTCTCCAAAAAGATAAAATTGACAAGCCTTTAGCTAGACTCACCAAGAAAAACAGAGACAACTCAAAATCAGAAATTAAGGTTACAAGTGATACTACAGAAATATAAAGGATCATAACAGATAACTATCAACAATTATATACCAACAAATTGGACAACCAGAAGAAATGGATAATGTCCTAGAAACATACCTACCAGGACTGATTATGATGAAATAGAAAATCTAAACAGACTCATTATTTAAGTAAGGAGACTAAATCAGAAACCAAAAACTTCCCAACAAACCAAAGTCCAGGACTAGACAGCTCCAGTGGTAAATTCACCCAAACATTAAAAGGAATATTAATACCAATACTTCTCAAACTCTTTCAAGAAACAGAAGAGGAGGGAACTCTTCCAAACCCAATTTTTGAGGCCAGCTTTTACCCTGCTAGCAAAACCAGACAAGGACACAAGTAAAGAAAATTATGGCCAGTATCCTCAGTGAACACAGATGCAAAAATCCTCAACAAAATATTAGCAAACTGAATTCAACAATACATGAAAGAGATCACACTCTGCAATCAAGTGGGATTTATTCCAGGGATGCAAGGATGGTTCAATATCTGCAAATCAGTTAGTGTGATATACCACATTAACAAAATGAAGGATAAAAATTATGTGATCACTTCAGCGGCTACAGAAAAGCACTTGACAAAACTCAACTTCCATTTATGATTAAAAACTCTCAACAAACAAACTCTCATATCATACCTCAATATGATAAAGTACACGTATGATAAGAACAGTTAACATCATACTCAATAGTAAAAAACTGAAGCATTTCCTCTAAGATCAGAAACATGACAAGGATGCTCATGCTCACCATTTTTATTCAGTATAGTACTGAAGTCTTAGCCAGAGCAATTAGGCAAAAAAAAATTCAAAAGGCATGCAAAATGGAAAGGAAGGAGTAAAAGTGTCACCATCTGCAAATGACCTGATATTACGGAAATAAACCACTAAAGCTCCATCAAAAAACTGCTAGAACTGAAACTAATTCAGTAAAGCTGAAGGATACAAAATCAATACACAAAAAAATGTGTTGTCTTTCTACAGACCAGTAACAAACTATCAGAAAGAAAAATATGTATCAAAATTCCAATGGCATTTTTTAAGACTTTATTTTATTTGACACAGAGTGAGAGAGAGAGAGAGAGAGAGCATGAGTGACGGGAGGGGCAGAGGGAGAGGGAGAGAACCTCAAAAAGACTCCATGCTCAGCGCAAAGCCCAATGTGGGGGCCCAATTCCATAACCCTGGGATCATACCAAAACCAAGAGTCAGATGCCTAACCAAATGAGCTACCAGGTGCCCCACCAATGGCATTTTTCAAAGAAATACAATAAATAATCCTAAATTTTGTATGGAAACAAAAACAAAACAAAACAAACCCTGAAGAGGCAAAGCAATCTTGAGAAAGAAGAACAAAACTATACCCATCGTGTGCCCTGATTTCAAACTATTACAAAGCTATAGTACTTATTAAAACAGTATGGCATGGGCATTAAAAATGCACACATAGATCATGAAATGGACTAGAGAGCCCAGAAATAAACCCATGCATATTTGGTCAATTAATTTACAACAAAGGATCCAAGAATATACAATGGGGAAAGGATAGTCTTTACTACAATAACTAGTATTGGGAAAACTGGACAGTCACATGCAAAAGAATGAAACTTGACTACTATCTTGTACCATACACAAAAATTAACTAAAAATGGATTAAAGACTTGGACATAAGACCTGAAACCATAAAACTCGTAGAAGAAAACATAATTCATAGGCTCCTTATTACAGATCTTGGCAATGTTTTTCTGAATCTGACACCAAAAGCAAAAATAAGTAAATGTGACTATATCATACTTAAAAAGCTTCTGCCCATAAGAATAAAAAAGCAACCATTGAAATGGGGGGAAAAAACTTGCAAATCATAAATCTGATGAACCAATATCCAAAATATATAAAGAACCCATATAACTCAATAGCTTCCTCTCCCCAAAAAAAGAATTAAAAATGGGGAGAAGATCTAAATAGACACTTTCCAAGGAAGACATACAGACAGCCAATGGGCATATAAAAAGATACTCAACAACATTCTTCATCAGATAAGTACAAATGAAAACCAAAATCAGGTATCATTTCACACCTGTCAGAATGGCTACTATTAAAAGGTAAGAGGGGAACCTACCTGGTTTACTTTGTAGAGCATGTTACTCTTGATCTCAAGGTTGTAAGTTCAAGCCCCATGCTGGGTATAGAGATTACTTAAAAATAAAATCTTTAAAGATAAAAAAAATTTAAAAATTAAAAAAAACCCAAAAGACAAGAAATAACAAATGTTAGAAAGGATGCAGAGAAAAGGGAACTCTTGTGCATGGTTGGTAGGAATGTACATTGGTGGAGCCACTATGGAAAACAGAATGGAGATTCCCCAAAAAATAAAAAATAGAACTACTATATGATCCAGCAATTCCACTTCTGGGTATTTATCCAAAGAAAAGAAAACAAAAACACAAACTCAAAAAGTTATATGCACTACCATGTTCACTGCAGCTTTATATATATTAGCCAGGATATGGAAACAAACTATGTGTCCACTGATGGATGAATGGATAAAGAAATTGTGATATATATAATGGAATACTATTTAGCCATGAAAAGGAATGAATCTTGCCTTCTGCTACAACATGGATGGACCTCAGAGGCATTATGCTAAATGAAAATGGACACCTAACTCACACCACATACAAAATTTAACCTAAAACAGATCAATGACCTAAATATAAGTGCTAAAACCATAAATTCCCTAGAATAAAACTCAGGGGTAAATCGTCATGATGTTGGATTTGGCAAAAGATTCTTAGATATGCATTAAAAGCATGAACACTGAAAGAAAAAATAGCTGAACTTCATCAAAATTAATTTTTGTGGGGCACCTGGGTGGCTCAGTCACTGAGCATCTGCCTTCTGTTCAGGTCATGATCCTAGGGTCCTGGGATTGAGCCCCGCATCAGGCTTCCTGTTCCACGGGAAGCCTGCTTCTCTCTCTTCCACTCCCCCTGCTTGTGTTCCCTCTCTCGCTGTCTCCCTCTGTCAAATAAACAAAATCTTCAAAAAAAAAAAAAATTAACTTTTGTGGAAGGACATTATCAAGAAACTGAATAAAACATGTGGTTGGAGACAAAGGGGAGGGATATTTATTGTTGTGATATCATCCAAGATATGTTTTCAGAAGAGCAGGTACCCTTATATATCTAAAGAGTGGATTGCTGGGTGCCTCAGGGACTCAGTTGGTTAAGCATCTGCCTTCAGCTCAGGTCATGATCCTGGGATCCTGGGATCAAGCCCCGCATTAGGCATCCTGCTCAGTGGGGAGTCTGCTTCTCCCTCTCCCCCTGCCCCCTTCTCATGCCCCCCCTTCTCTCAAATAAATAAAATCTTAAAAACAATAAAAACAAAACAAACAAACAAAAAAAAACCATGTGGTTGGGTTTGAATGGGTCTAATATCAAGAACATATAGGGGTGCTGAGGTGGCTCTGTAGGTTAGGTGTCTGACTGCTGGTTTCAGCTCACTCCTGATCTCAGGGATCAAGCCCAGCATGGTGCCTACTTCAGAAAAACAAAACAAAACAAAACAAAACAAAACACACATAATGATTTACTAAAACTTAACAAAAACACAAATAATCTAATTTTAAAAATGGGCAATGGATGTGAATAGACATTTTCTATAAAGAAGATATAAAAATGGCCAATAAGCACGAGAATATGCTCAATATCATTAATTATTTGGAAAATACAAACCAAAAGCACAATGAGATATCAGGTCACACCAAACTGCTATTGAAGATAGCAATTTTTAAAAGAAAAACAAAAACTAAGGATAGGTGAGGATGTGGAGAAATTAGAACCTTTGTGGATTACTGGTGGGAATGTAAAATGGCTGCTGTGGGAAACAGTATGGTAGTTCTTCATAAAGATAAACAGAGCAGGGGCGCCTGGGTGGCTCAGTGGGTTAAAGCCTCTGCCTTCAGTTCAGGTCATGATCCCAGGGTCCTGGGATCGAGCCCTGCATCTGGCTCTCTGCTCAGCAGGGAACCTGCTTCCACCTCTCTCTATCTGCCTCTCTGCCTACTTGTTATTTCTGCCTGTCAAATAAATAAAATCTTTAAAAAAGAAAAAAAAAAGATAAACAGAGCACAGCCAAATGACCCAGCAATTCCAATTCTAGATATATACCCAAAAGAACTGAAAACAGGACTCAGATATCTGTAAGTCAATGTTCATTTGCAGCATTGTTTACAACAGCAAAAAGGCAGAAACAACTCAAATGTCCATCAACAGATGAATGGATAAACAAAATGTGGTATTAACATACAGTGGAATACTACTGAACACTAGGAAGGAATGAAATTCTGATACATGCTACAATATGAATGAACCTTGAAAACATACTGTGAAATAAGTCAGACACAAAAGGACAAATCTTGTATGATTCCACTTACATGAAATATCTGGAATAGGCAAATTCAGAGGCAGAAAGTGGATTAGAGGTTACCAGGGGCCGAGGGAGAGGGAAGTGGAGAGTTATTGCTTAATTTGTACAGAGTTTCTGTTTGGGGTGATGAAAAAGTTTTGGAAATAGACAGTGGTGACTGTTGCACAACACTATGAATGTAGTTATTGGCACTGAATTATACACTTAGAAACAGTTAAAATGGCTAATTTTATGTTACATATATTTAAAATTAAGAGAAAGAGTTGTTAAATGTATGAACAAAAATCAGAATTCTACCAAAGTCCTTAACCAAAACAGGTGTGAATATAATTATCAGTAAGTGAATCCCGTTATAAATTATTTGGCCATACACAGAAATCAATTTACTTGCAAATGATTTTTATAAGTAAAATGGAAAATGAGTCTTGTCTATATAGAAAGGGAAAAGTTTATTTTGAGCATTATAAAAGAATAACTAGAATTATTAGCTTATTACAAAAAGTCTCTGTTAACGAAAAACTCAACTTTTCTTTTTATCTCAAGATGTATATTTATTTTGAACTCTGAAGAGGCAAAGTTCTTTCCACATACAAACTCCTTTCCGAATACTATACATAAGTATAATCTCATTTGCAGTTGGGATGCTTTAACATATAAGGGCAGATTACAGACTTTGTTTTATCACCAGATACAAGTTTCATAGAAACATTTGAAAATATATGAAAACATATGAAAATATATAATAGAAAAACTGTTTTACTTTGAATTGCATATCCATAATGCTTGCCAGACAATAAATGCTCAACAAATTTAGTGAATAAAACCAAACCAGTCACAATCAGCAGGCAAGCAACATTTAAGAAAATTTCTTAAAGATTTTATTTATTTATTTGACAGAGAGAGAGAGAGATCACAAGTAGGCAGAGAGGCAGGCAGAGAGAGAGGAGGAAGCAGGCTCCCTGCGGAGCAGAGAGCCAGATGCAGTGCTCAATCCCAGGACCCTGAGATCATGACCTCAGCCGAAGGGAGAGGCTTAACCCAGAGCCACCTAGGCGCCCCTAAAGAAACTTTTTCAAAATCATCTTCCTATTATACTTTTAAAATACCTATTTTAAAAAATAATATATAAGTAATTCAGAGTCCATAAAACCAAAACTTTAAATGACTTTTCTCCTATGTATATTCCTATCCCCAATGGGAAGTTATCAGAATTTGACTTTATGAGGAATTTCTTGTACTGATTTGTATTTCTCTGCCTCTGAGGCAGCCCAAGCCTAGAAAGGAAAATCAGTAAGCAGTCATCTTCATGGCTGGATGGCGGGACTACTCAAGGTAGTGCCGAAGTGTTCCTGGTTCACTAGTTCATATAGTAGTAATAAGGGTATCATTTGCATTGTTTTCTTTTGCCTTTACTGCTTTGTTTGTGGTTTTGTACATTAAAGGTTTAATTATAAAATAAACTTGAATGTGAAATGCAAACTTTGCTTCACAGCTATGAAAACAAAGTAGGCACTATTAATACCAACAATAATTAAGTTCTGACTTTCAGAACTTACCCTAAGATATCTTTCTTTAAAGCATAAGGGACATGGGGGGAAGAAAGGACCCACTTTAAGTGGGGGAAGATTGTAACTGAATCATCCCGCATCAAGCAATGTACGGCCACAGAGGCAACCCTGGCTGGCTATGAGCCTCTCAGATCACTGACTACAGGGAAGGCAACGGAGGGAGACTCCAGCTGCTGCCCTCTGAAATCCATCCCCCTGCTCCTGCAGAGGCCGCACTTCTCGGCAGCTGCCAGTGAGCAGTCAGGCACACTGAAGCAGGCTTATTCCCAGGAGATGAGGAATTCCTGTGACAAGCAACTTTCACTCAAGAACTTCCTGAGGCCTTGGTGAACTTTCCTTAGAACTGCACTGCAGTGTAAGACACTTTCACCCCAAGTTCCTTCCTCCCTTACCTCTCTCCCTCACTTGGAGTCAGACTTGCATCATAGTCCAAAGACATTCCCTGACTCCTTCCCCATTTTCTCTCGCAAGCATTTCTAATAAATTTCTTGCATATCCAATCCCATCTTGGCATCTGCTTCTCCCTAGCAGTACACACTAATAAAGAAATTCCGCCATTTCGGGGCACCTGGGTGGCTCAGCTGGTTAAGCGTCCGACTCTTGATCTCACCCCAGATCTTGCTCTCAGGGTTGTGAGCTCAAGTACTACTTAAACAAACAACTAGCCATGAATTATTTCTAAAAATATAGTATTTGCTTACCTATTTGCTAAAATGGTATACACTAAACATGGCAATTCCAATGCCCTTTGAAGCTGAAGATCTCGACTAACACCCAACTCGGGACACTCAGAACCACACGCAATTCAACAAATGTGTCCTGAGCAACTGCTATAGGTAAGAAATACGCTATAGGGAATGTAAGGTCCTATTCTTGACCTCAGGTAATTCTCAATAGAGAGAAAGAGCGAAGCTACAGATACCAACTTTGAAGGACAGACTGCCATAGTACTACAACTGAAGTCTAAAGTACTAAGTGAATTAAGAGATTCATTCTATTTGGGGGATGGAGTTGTAGTAGGAAGCGTTAATGGAGAACTCAATCCTAACACAATCCTCTCACACTTTCTCAGTCCCAGAGTACTGAAGGCTTCTTAGTTCTCCTCCTAACATGCTCCTCTCCCGGTATGTCCTTTTTCATTCCATTCCCACCAAGACCTCTAAGCCAGAAAGCGAGGAATAAGTCTTGACTCCTCTCTCTCACTACTTTGTCATTCAATTATCAGTCTACCTCTACAGCTAAAATCTGTCTAATTATCCTCATCCCCATAGCTGTTGCCCTAGTCAAAACCACCATCAATTCATCTTCCTGATGACATCTGGCCTTCCTGACTACAGTTCTACTACCATTTAACTTATGCTCCACAGAGCAGCAGGTGAGCCTTCAAAATTCATTATCTGGGGCACCTGAGTGGCTCAGTTGGTTAAGTCTGCGACTCTTGGTTTCCGCTCAGGTCATGATCCCAGGGTCCTGAGATTGAGCCCAATATCAGGCTCCATGCTCAGTGGGGAGTCTAGCTGAGATTCTGTCTCTCGTTCTCCCTCTGTCCCTTCCCCCAACTGCTTGAGTGTGCACACTCTCTCTCTAAAATAAATAAAATCTTTTTGAAAAGATCCTAAGATCTGTCCCCATGCCCCAGATTCCAGCTACTCAGGACTCCTAAAATGCTGAGCTCCTCTTGCACTCCAAGCCACCACAAATCATTTAACTCTTCCTCCTCATCCTCACCTGGCTAACCCCCACTTCCGATTAAAACATCACTTCTGTCACTCCCAAACAGAAACACACAGGATAGCGCCTGGGTGGCTCAGATGGTTAAGCGTCTGCCTTCTGCTCAGGTCATGATCCTGGGGTCCTGGGATAGAGTCCTGCATTGGGCTCCCTTCTCAAGGGAGCCTGCTTCTCCCTCTGCCTCTACTGCTCCCTCTGCTTGCGCACGTGCGCGTTCTCTATCATAGAGACAAACACACACACACATACACACACAGGATAGTCTCCAAGCTTCCTATTGCCATCCCAAGACTTTGACTTCTCAGCCCCTTCCTTTGTGGTCTACACTAGCTTTCCATTAATTAGCGCCCTTAAAGTCTTACTTTTTTATGCAGCAGAACCTTTTTTTTTTTCTAATGTAATCCTATGCAGAGCCCTAATATGTTAAAGGTCTAAACTTCTCAGCTTAAAGCATCGGTTTCAAAGCCCTCTTCATTCAGCCTCCTCTATCCTAAGGCACTTCTTCCGTAAAATCTAAGGTGCAAGACAATTAAAACACCATGGTACTATATTATACTGCCTACTCAAAGGAAGCAATACAGTACAGTAGAAAGAGTTGTTTTTTGAAGCCAGACAGACTCGGGTTCAAATCCAGATTCTATTTCTTATTAGTTATAAGATCTTGAGCAGTCTACCTCTCTAAGGATCCATTTCCTCAGCTATAAAACTTAGCTAAAACAGATAACAGATAACCATACTCACTACTTCCATCCAACATTAGGTTGGAGGAGGTCCTAGCCAGTAAAATAAAAATAAATATCAGATTGTCTGTAGTTACAGATGCCATAATTACACAGAAAATTCTGTGGAATCTACAACTACCAGCAAAATCAAAGGATATGAGAACAACATATGAAAAGCAGCTTTATGTTTGCATATTTGTGACTAACAATTAGAAAATAAAATTCTAGGGGCGCGTGGGTGGCTCAGTTCGTTGAGCACTGCACTCTTTTTTTTTTTTTTAAAGATTTTATTTATTTATTTGACAGACAGAGATCACAAGTAGGCAGAGAGGCAGGCAGAGAGAGAGGAAGGGAAGCAGGCCTCCTGCTGAGCAGAGAGCCTGATGCGATGCGGGGCTCAATCCGAGGACCCTGGGATCATGACCTGAGCCAAAAGCCAGGTGCCCCAGCACTGCACTCTTGACTCTGGCTCAGGTCATGATCTCATCGAGCTCCCCACTCAATGGGGGGTCTGCTTCTCTCCCTCTTCCTCTCCCTTTGCCCCCCACCATGCTCCCATGTGCGCTCTCTCTCAAAATAAATAACTAAAATCTTAAAAAAGAAAACTCTGTAACAATTTAAAATAGCATCAAAACACAAAGTATTTACGGGTAAACTTCACCAAAGACATGCTAAGACTTCTACATTGGAAACTACAAAATGTTGCCAACAGAAGTTAAAAAGTCTTGGGGCGCCTGGGTGGCTCAGTTGGTTAAGCGCCTGCTTAACTCTGGTCATGATCCCAAAGTTCTGGGATCAAGCTAGCTGGCCTGGCTTTCTACACAGCAGGGAGTCTGCTTCTCCCTCTCCCTCTGCCCTGTCCCCAGCTCATGCTTGTGCTCTCTCTCACAAATAAAATCTTCAAAAAGAGAAAAGAAAAGAAAAAGTCTAAATAAATGGAGAGATATACCATGTTTGTGGACCCGAAGATTTAGTATTGTTGCCAATTCTCCCTAGTGATCAGTCTATAGACTCAAAGCAATCACAATCAAAATCTCACCAAGATATTTTGGTACAAACTGACAAGACGGTTCAGAATTTATAGTGAAATCCAAATCTAGATATACTAAAAGAGTATTTTTAAAAGAAGAGAATTGGAGGATTTACACTATCTAACTTCAAGACTTACTATAAAACTACAAATAACCAATAGTGTGAACATGAACTGGTGTAAAGACAAATAAATTGATCAATGGGATAGAATGCAAATGTTTGAACATATATTTACATAAATATATATGATATATATTCATTTTTCACAAAAATATCAGTCCAACAGGGAAAGAAAACTTTCCTCAATATACAGTTCTGTAGTAATTAGATAATCAGCATAAAAAATGAACCTCAATTCCCACTTTACATTTTAAACAATAATTAAATCTGAAAGGACCACAGATTATGTAAAAGCTAAAACTATATAAAGTTTTTAGAAAGGAGCATTAGAATTATCTTCATGACTTGGTGGCAAGCAAGGGGTTCTTTAAACACAGAGAGCAATAACTTAAAAAAAAAAAACAAATAAATTTGACTCCCTTGATATTTAAAACTCTGCTCAAAAAACACCATTAGGAGAATGAATAGACAAACCAAAGGATAGAAG
Organism: Meles meles; assembly: GCF_922984935.1. Lineage (NCBI taxonomy): Eukaryota > Metazoa > Chordata > Mammalia > Carnivora > Mustelidae > Meles > Meles meles. The sequence goes on from NC_060080.1 coordinate 31,631,264, forward strand.
AAAATATTCATAAATTTTTTTTGATAAAATAGTTATCCAGGATATATAAAGAACTTTTACAACTCAGTACTAAAAAGAACTCAAAATTTAAAATGGGCAACAGATTTATGCAGACTGTCCAAAGGAAATAAGAATGGCCAATAACGGGGCCCCGGGTGGCTCCGCTGATTAAGCGACTGCCTTCGGCCCAGGTCATGATCCCATGGTTCCAGGATCAAGCTCTGCTTTGGACTCCCTGCTTCTCGGGGAGCCTGTTTCTCCCTCTCCCTCTTGTCTGCCACTCCCCCTGCTTGTGGGTGTGCTCGCTCTCTCTCTCTCCTAATAAATAAGTAAAATCTTTTAAAAAAATGGCCAATAAGAACATGAAAAGGTGTTCAATATCAGTCACCAGGATAATGCAAATTAAAGCCACAACCACTACACACCCACCAGAGTGACTAAAATTAAAGACTGACAACATTTAATACTGGCAAAGATGTGGAGCAATGGGAACTATGAGAGTTGTTGGTGGGAATATAAAAGGTACAACCACTTTGAGAAAAGGTCTGGCAGTTTCTTGTAAAACTAAACAGACACTTTATGAGCCATTTCTCCTGGTACTAACCCAAGAGAAATGAAAACACAGTCCTACCAAAAAAAAAAAAAAAAAAAACTTGTATAATAAGAACATTCATGGAAACTTTATTCATAATAGCCTCAAACTAGAAACCTCCCAGATATCTAACCACTTGACAAACTCTGATACAGTCCTATGACAGAAAAAAGGACTGAATTTCTGATAAATACAACCTCAAAGCCTTACCAAAAATATATGCTGTATGATTCTATTAATATGATGTTCTAAAATAGTTATAATTAATCTATGGTAGGATGATAAAAGATCAGAACAACATTTGCAAGGATTGATGGACAAGGCACATGAGGGAAATTTCAGGAGTGACAGTAATGTCTGATATCTTAATAGAGGCTTGGGTTGTATTTGTCAAAACTCATTAAATGGTAAAATTAACACTTGTAGGGGCACCTAGGTGGCTCAGTGGATTGGAGCCTCTGCCTTCGGCTCAGGTCATGATCCCAGCGTCCTGGGATCGAGCCCCGCATCAGGCTCTCTGCTCAGTGGAGAGCCTGCTTCCCCTCCTCTATCTCTCTGCCTGCCTCTCTGCCTACTTGTGATCTCTGTCTGTCAAATAAATAAATAAAATCTTAAAAAAAAAATTAACACTTGTATATTCCACTGCACACAGATTTTACCTAAAAAATAAAAGAACTATATAAACAAATACTGAACTCTAGTTAATGACATGTGTACTGAAGTGTTTGGGGGTAAAGTGTACTTATGTCTGTAACTGACTTTGAAATGCATCAAAAATGTCAGATGGATTGGTGGCTGGAGTGAGGAATGGATAGGCATGTGACAAAATGTAAATTTACATTTATATTTTACATTATTAAAATTGCACATTACTATGTTTGCATAGTAAAATGTAAAATTATAGAATCTAGGTGATGGGTATATGGGTGTCTTACTGTATAATTCTTTCAACTTTTCTGTATATTTGAAACTTTTCATAATAAAATGTTGGGTAAAAAAACTTAATCATAAGACAAAAATATTCTAAAATGAAGGGCGAAGTTTTTTCCTATTCTACCCACAGTTGTGATATAAAACACGTTACGAGGAACAGGAGCAGTTGTCACTTTCATTCTTTCACTGAAGCATCCTCACTGCTGTGATTTCTGCACCTCATTGCCACTGCTGGATCAGAGTCTTCCTTTCCAGTACAACATAAGCCATAATCCTTGTGGATTTTCCCATCATCCATATATATAATACACCGATCCATCATTCAATACACAACTTTGGAGCTCCTAATTGTCTTATTTCTCTCATCTCTGGAATCCTAAAACCCTAAAGTGTAATTATCATCTCCAATCTGAATGCCCTATCTGCTCTCACTACCCTCCTCTTCCAACTCACCAGGATTCCTAGTCCACGGGAGCCTTCATTTATACTTCCGTGACCTGCTACCTGTCTTATAGCTTTACCTCCTATCACCTGAAATATTGGTACCTTCTTAGTCTCTACTGCAGCCCCTGCAACCAATTCTTCTGTGCTCCTTTACCTGAACTGACGAATGCTGCTGGAGGAAATCTCACAACCAGACCAATGAATGCTACTCCAAATCTATTATCTCCACATTCAGGACTGCTCAGCAATTCCTTTCTAATTCACTGGTTGGCTCCTTCTCCACACTCCACAACAGCAATTTCAAAACTTGACCATGCTTCTTAGACTCCTTACTCATATCTCTTTCCTCACTCTATGTCAAGAATCTTGCCTCTTGTTTCAACATGAACTCACTGCTCCCCAACCTACAAATCCATCTTTATCTCTTTCCCTCCCTTCTCAGAAAAAAGGATGCCTTCATCTCTGCTAGAGGTAGCATAGCATAGTGTTTAAAAATGCAGACTCTCTTGGGGCACCTGGCTGGCTCAATTAAGCGTCTGCCTTTAGCTCAAGTCATGATCCCAGGATCCTGGGATTGATCCCCGCGTCGGGCTCCTGCCCAGCCAGAAGCCTGCTTCTCCCTCTCCCACTCCCCCTGCTTGTATTCCCTCTCTTTCTGTCTCTCCCTCTCTCTGTCAAATAAATAAATAAAATCTTTTTCTAAAAAAGCCCACAAAACTCTCTAACCAAATTACTCTTTCCAAACTTCAGGGGTTTTTTTGTTCAACAAGTTGCAAATATCTGAGTTGTACAATCTGTTAAATTTTAACCAATGTATATAACCCTGAAACTATCAGCACAATCAAGAAATGAACATAAAAGCCTCCCCCTAAAATAACTACTGACCTTTTTGTCACTGTAGATTAGTTTGTAATTTCCAGAATTTTATGTAATTATCCAGCATATACTCTTTTTTGACCTGGCTTTCATTCAGCTTAATTATTTTTGAGATTTAGCCACTCCGCTATGTGTTATCAATAATTCATTCCTTTTTATCACCAAGTAGTATTCCAATGTATGGCTATTTCACAATTTGTTTATTCATTCATCTGTTAATGGATACTGGGTTGTTTCCATTTTTTTTGCTGAATATAGCTGCCACGAATATCCTATATAAATCTTTGTATGGATAAAGGCTTCATCTATTCTGTTTTAAAGTTTCATTTATTTATTTGAGAGAGAGAGAGCAAGGAGAGGTAGAGACAAGGACTCTCAAGCCCACTCTGCACTGAGCTCAGAGCCTGTCAAGGGGCTCAATCTCATGATTATCAGATCAAAACCTGAGCTGAAACCAAAAGTCAGACACTTAGGTGCCCCAAGGCTTCATCCATTCATTCTTAAGGCTTTACTTACACCCCTGGAAGTCCCAAATCTGCAGTGACAGAAACCAAAAAACAACTGCCAGCTTGACAAGCCCACTCGGGTAAGGCAAAAGGACTTTTAAAACAACATGTCCCAAGCTCATGTTTTTATGCCACTCTCTTCACCTTCAACAGCTTCTCCTCCATTCTCTGTCCTGATTAAGGCAATACAAACCAGAAACTTAGCACTCTTCCTGCTTTCTTACCATTTGCCCTACTCACTCAGTGGGTTATTCAGTCCTGCCAATTCTGCCTTTTAAACATCTCTCAAAATCCATCCCTACATTTCCATCCTAGTTCAAATGCACCCTTAATGCAAACACATATCATCTCTTGGCTGGACTATTAAACTAGCCTTCTAACTTTTCTCCTTACCTCAGGTCATTTTTCTCCAATCCATTTTCTATTAAGCGGCCAAAGTCAATTTTCTAAAATTTCAATCTGATGCTACTCACCTATTCCTCAATGACTTTCATCCCCTCAAGATAAAATTCAAACTCCTTAGCTTAACATTCAAAAAATACTCTATAAACCAGATTCCTTTCCAAACGCATCCTCTGCCACTTTCTACCCTGTTCTAACTTAGTCATTTCTGGATGATGTCATTTACCTTTTAATCCCTAGTGCCAAGGGCATGACCTGGTCTGTAATAAGCCTGGCATATTTGTGCAATAGGTAAGACAGGACTTAGACTGTGTAGTGAGACATTCTGAGCATAGTCAGGAAAAGCAGTTGTCCAGTCTGGCTGAGACATAAAGAATATGAAAGATTATGGTAGGCAATCCAGTCAGAAAAGCAGGATGAAGCCAGATCACCGATCAAGATCAATTCCATGCCAGAGACTATGCACTTCATCCTATATCCTCAAAATACATCAATCATTCTGTTTTTGTTTTTGTTTTGTTACAGTGGTCTGGGAAAGAGGATTCAGAGTAGAAGGTAACAGATCAGAAGACATGTCAAAGGGAAATAAATCTATGTTTATTGTGTTATATGCTGTGCCGGGGTATGGACAGTAATGTAAAGGAGAGAAGTCAGAGATGACTCCAAAGTTTTGAACCAAATTACATAATTAAGCCATTAATCAAGAGGAATTTTTTTTTTTTATGGTCAGTGGGGGCAGATACAGGTGATGGTTTTAGTTGGGGTATTCCTTCACCCATTCATTCAAACGTAAGTGGCTATTAGGTGGGTGTCAGGCACTGCATGCCTAAAGGATGAAAAGAGGGTAAAATACTATTCCTTTTCTCAAGGACCATCTAATCTAGTTGAGGAATGGGGAAGACAAGTAAATAGGAACCTACAATTCATTGTTAAGTGCTAGGGTTTGGGACTAAAAGAAAATAAAAACGATCCAACTCAGCCCTGAGGATCTGAGAAAACACTGAGGTCAAATTAGCGTTAGGCCAGGCAAAGGGCAGTTCAGGTAAAGAGAGCAACATGACGACAGAGCCTCAGGTAAAACAACACAAGTTGGGCACACAATAAATAATAAAATAATAATAAATAATAAAATAAGTCTAAAGGAAGAACTCGAGATAAGGAGAAGTCCACATGGAATGTCTAGCAGGCAGCTGAAAAGGCAGGTTCTGAGAGCCAACAAGAGTACATCCAGATATGCAATATATTTTCAACCTCATCTTAGGTGCCGTCGAGTCCTCATCAGTGGCCATCTCAAACAAGAATTGGAAGAACCTTTCTTATCAGCTACATTGTGTACACTTCCACCTCCCCTCAGCACTTCTGTCCTGCATGGGCATCTCTGTTTCAAGTTGAAACTGTTTTATGTAAATAAGTCACAAGGACTGGCGGGGACTGTGGTGAACTGGAGATGCACGCCTGGGCTGAAGCTGAAAGCCTTTCACTCAGCTCCAGCAGTTCACTGTCTTGCCCAATGTGAAGAGATCTTCCTATTCTTCAAGAAAAACCGAAAATTCGGATTTTATGTGACATCTCCCACTTTTAAATACTGGCAACTAATTACACTTGAAAGTTTATAAAACAGCACCCTGCCAGCCAAACAAAATGCTTCTGTGGAAAGATTTCAGCAAGGGCCACCAATGTGGCAGAGTTGGACCTGGTCTGCCAACTCCTACAATGCTCTTTCTACCACTTCACAGTACCCTCAACTAAAAGTATCTTGATGGGTTCCCTGGGACAGGAGCTGTTTGCTACTAAACAAAACAGCCCCACACTGATAGTGTTTTATGAGTTCTTTCATATGTTCTCAACAATTTTTCTCTTTTCCCCGCTCCACACCACCTTCATCACTCCCAGGCTGAGAGACTGAGACCTCCTACTCCCCTATAATCAGCTAAGACGCCAAGCTTGCAGGTAAAGCCAAAGGGGAAAAAAAAAAAAAAAAAAAAAAAAAAAAAAAAGGAAAAAAAAAAAAAAAAGAGTGAGAGCCTGATGGGCTTTCTAATGAATAAAGTATAAAAGGAATATGGCATCTCTTTGGTTTTCTTAGAAAACAACATCACAGAGATGTTTGTTACTTACTCAGACACTTAAGGAAAAAAGTCAGTAACTTATATCTGAAAAAAATGAGCAAATCCTGCTAACACACTAGTTTCCACTGTAAGTCTCCAAGGATCTTGGGGGTGGGGGAGAGGAGGGCAAAAGGGAAAGTAAAAGTTGCTGGTCTTTGGGAAACATCAGGCACCTTTTAAGGCACAGTTTTTAAAAGTATAAATGTTTAGAACAAAAGGTACACCACAATCTCAACTTTTGGTGGGAGCAAAAATATAGCCTAATAACATAAAACATTCTTTGACCAACAAGAAATTGGGATTAAGAAACACTACTAGAGTAAAGCAATCTCTGTATTTACAAAAAAAAAAAAGAAAAAGGTAAAAGGGAAAGAAAAAACACCGTTTTAAGGTTCATTCACACACACCAGTTTCTGACCTTTCAATGTATATACTAAGTCACAATGCGGCTTTAGAAACTTTTAAACTGTAGCAATATTTCCTAAATGTACTAAAACATTTAAAAGCCCAGATGATGGAGTATACAACTTTAGGTAACAATGTGGCAAACGTGAAGAAACACAGAATGGCTAAAAATTCAAACCAACAAAACAAAAGATAGTACCAAGATTCTCAAACTCTCGGGGGCAAAACCAAAAAACAAACAAACAAAACCAGAAACAAACCAAAAAAAGTGGCATGTGCACCCGCCCCTGTTAATCGGAGTAGTGGGGAAATTCAGGGGAATGAAGAGTGATTACAGAGGGCGAGCAAAGCAGGCCATGTTCCTGCTGGCAAGCGAGCTCTGCAATTACTTAGAGCAAGCGTTATGGCTAGAGCATTCTCGAGCCCACTAAAACCAGCATACTGGACACCTAAAACCGGAGGCTGACAGCAGCTCCAGGGTAAGACCGAGAAGGCGGAAAAGTGGCCTGCTTTGACCTCCACTGAAAACGGAGCCTCCTCCAATTCTTGTCTCTGAATCAGGGGCAGGACACGAACCTCTCAGAGGTTGGATTATTCGGACAAACTCTGCCGGGCTCCCTGCGGCCTTCTCACACACCGGGTGAATGTCAACACCGAGCCAGCGAGTGTGGGGGAACCTCTCAGTGTGCGCGGTCCTTTCTGGGAGGCGGCGAGACCGGGAAGAAAGACGGCCCTGCGCGCGCCCCGCCTCCCCAGCCCTTTCCCGGCCCCGCGCCCTCGCAGGGGCTGCAAGCCGGGAAGCGGGGTCCCGCGGGCTCCTCACCTTTTTCAGCGCCGGCACCAGCAGCCCCCGCCACTTGGGTGCGTTCTCCTCGCTGAAAAACTCGTACGGCAGCTGCTGCGCCTGCATGGTGCCCCCGGGGCGCCTCTGGGCGGGGAGAGGGGCGGCGGCGGCCGGGCCGGGGAGCCGCGAGAGGGCGAGCTCGCAGCACCGAACAGGGCCGCGGCCCCACTGGACGGCCCGGCCCCCTCGGGGCGCCGCGCGGCCGGGCTAGCCCTGGAGAGGGGGCTGAGGGGCGAGGCCCGCGCCCGGCCACCCACCCGACACGGGCACCAGCCGTGGATAGCGAACGCCGCCCGCAAGCGGCGGCGGCGGCATCCCGCACCACCGCCCCGGGGCCGGGCCCCCCACCCCTCCCCGGCCCGCCGGCGCCGCCCCGGGCTGCCCTCCGCCGGAGCCGCCGCCCGCCGGGGCTACGCTCCCGGGCCTGGCCGGGCCCAGCGGCACAGCCGGCGGCTGGGGGGAGGGCGTGTGGAGGGACGCTTCGGCTGCGGCGCCCGCTCCGCGCAGCGGGGACCCCGAAACGCGAGCGGCCCGGGGCGGAGCGGGGCCGGGGTGTAGCGGGGGAGGGGAAAGGCCCGAGGTCGTCGTTGGAGGATCTGGCTGCCCAGAGGTGCCGCCGCGGCCGCCGCCGACGCCGGTGTAGCGCTGGAGCTTCCTACTAGCGAACTGAACCTGCTCGCTACTGAGCATGCGCCGCCGAGCACGGCCGGTTCGCTCCGGGTTTTCCGGCTCCCCAGCGAAGGAGGAGGGAAGCGCGAGTGAGGGAGGGCGCCCCCGAGGACTGCAGGGGCGGAGCGAAGCGGCCCCAAGAAGTCGAACCCTGGCCTGCGGGGTGGAGTGCGAGCTATTGAGAAGCGGCCCCCATTGTGTGGTTGGGCCTCGAGGGATCCCACCTCTCTCTTGGAGTCCGTGGGCCTTTAGTTTTGGAAAGGGGGGAGGTGTGTGTGTGGGGAGGGGGGATGTGTGTGTGTATGTGTGTGTGTGTGTGTGTGTACTTTGTACCTGAACATGAAGATAAGAACTGCTCAGAGCATGCAATGTATAGTAAACAGACTGGACAAAAGATAGGTGCCTTTCTCACGAAACCTACTGCTCAATATTTGTCGGATAATGGAAGTGATTGCAGTATTTCCGATCGGCCTTTCCACCAAGAATTATCACCAAGAATAAAATGCGTACCTGCAGAATAGATTTTGTGTGTGCGTTTCAAGTTCAATATGCTCATCTTTCGAACCCACTTAGCTTGGGACTCCAATAATCACTTACCTCGGTGGAAACCGAAACCTCTTCCGCAGCTCCCGGTCCCAGAACATTTCACTCATGCCCCTCTCGGGGCATTTAGTTTATCTGTTTTGTAATCTCTCTTGGCTCTTTGAACTAGATTGCAAACTCCTGGAAGGCAGATCTTTTTCACTAAGGGCTCTACACAGAATAGGCACTTCGTGAAGGTTTGTAGAGTGCTACAGGAGCCTTATCTCCCAACTATTCAGCTCAGGGACCCAGGTGTTTAACAGTGGCACTGTGTGGCTGGCCCTCCTGGTTTAGCATTACGCACTTTCTGAGCATAATCTCGTTTAATCCCACAGCAATCCTATTTTCATTTCACAGATGAGACAGTTTAGAGAAATAGCCTTGAAGTTGATATTGTACCCTGCTACTCCAGAGAACAAGAACCAGGATCACATAGATGAAAATGTTTAAGCAGTGGTTTGCAATCTCTACAACACTTCTTTGCGGAACTCTTAGAAAAGTCTTAGGTCCTTCCCTTTTAAAATGTACCTACATGATTTACATCTTAATATCCTTCATACTCAAGTATTCAGAATGACATATCGAAACATCCATACATCCTCTGAGTAAGATGCTATAGAGGAACCATAGCTTTGAGGGGAGTTGGGGGCAGGAGAAGCGATCTCAGAGGAAAGCGGGTATCCTCACTCAGCCATCTTCAAATATCTGGTATAAAGGACTGATACGGAAAAATCATACACGTGATGTGGTTTGTGTGATTCTAAACGATTGAACTAAGATGAAGCCTCTGGCCCAAATTATTCATTGGCTTCCCATTGCTCTTAGAATACATTAAAAAAAAAAAAAGATTCATTTATTTTAGATAGAGAACATGCAGAGGAGGGGCAGAAGGAAAGGCAGTGAGAATCGTAACCAGACTGCCTGCTAAGCACAGAGCCTCAGCGGGGCTCCACCCAGATATAACGACCTCAGCCAAGAGTCTCCTGCTGGTAGTTTAACGATGACCCACCCAGGCGCCCCCCATCCCCCGCACCAGAATACTTTCCAAAAACTTCTTAGCATGAGCCACAAAGTCTGCATCTGACTCCTGTTTACATTGTCAACCTTTTGTTTCCATTCTCCACCTTGGCTCACCACACTCTTGTCACACTGGTCTTCTATTCCTAGAAAACACCAACCTCTTTCCTGCCTCAGGAGCTTTGCTATTCCTTCAGTCTGAAACTCACTCTGCTCCTAACTGTTCACTTGGCTGGTTAGAAACGTCATCACCTCCAAGAGGCCTCTGATCACGCTAAGTTGTCCCCACCTATTTCTACCATAAACCTTATTTCCTTGCTAGCATCAAGGCCATTAGAATGTATTTCAAGAGATGAACCTACTTCATCATTGAATGCCCAGGATCTACAGTGTTTGGTACACGGGCGCTCAATAAATATATTTGAAGGAATTAAAGTTGGAGGAAACTTCAAGGAAGGCTATCTAATCATGGGAGTCTCAGGAAACAGATGACCTTCAGGGTCGTGCAAATAAAAACCGTACATCCGTTCACTTGGTATATCGGGGTTAATAGATTGGATTTGATGACCTCCGAGGTCCCCTACAACTTGGTAGTCTGACTGCACAGTAAGCAAGCCCTGGAAACACGGATTACAGCCCGGCATGGGCACGCTTAGCGGCCAGGGCAGGTTTTCACTAGTTTAGACGTTTTGGCCGCAGACTGAGAGCAAGCAGCTGGAGCAAGACTGCAATCGAGAGGCTCGACGCTTCTCAGCTGAGAGACCTAAGGGGCGTGGTTCTGGGCTCGGCGCCGCTAAGTTCAGGGAGCAATCGAGCCCCTCAGCACCGTTTGCTTTTATCTCTTGGCACAAATCAAAACACCTTATGCGCGTGCAGCGGTATAAGACAACCGTGGCTGACTCAAACGCGTTAGTGGAGACGTGAAAACTCCCCGGTACCCTCAGCACCAACCGCCGACAGTTGCCAGCAGAAGCGCAGGCGCAGATGTTCTCTTCATGCCCCTCCTCAGCCCTAAGGAGCCTGGAGCCAGAGCGGACGTGACGCACGGGGGCGCGCCCAGACCAGCTAGCCGAGCTCCGAGTAGGACGCGTCCAGGAGGCCTAGCCGAGTTCGAGAGCGACGCTACGGAACCCAGGCGGTGGGGAAGGGGGCTGGGAGTCCTGCGGTGCGCCTCCTGCAGGTGGTAGTGCTTTTTTCCTTGCGTCGCCTCCGGACGCAGCGACAGGTTCCCCGCGTGTCTGCGGCTACAATTATCTTAACCGAAGCAAACTTCAGGTCTAGTTACTCCCTGTTCCAGAGCCTTCACCGCCGTCCCAGGATAAAGTCCAAAGTCCTTAGCCGGGTATTCATGACCTTGTACAATCAGGCTACCACTTATCTTTCCAGCTCTATCTCACTTAAAGTGAACTACTTTTACCTCCTGTTAACCCGTCGTTTTCTCTTTTTCCTGCCTATGCTGTTGCGTCTGCCCTGTATGCCCATTACGGTTTTTCTTCTCAATCCCACCTGCCACAGCTTCACCGCGTCGCCCATCTGCGCACTCTCCAAGGAGCTCTTTTCCACGCTCCTGCACCCACTTCGAATGTCACCTTCTCTCTGAAGTCTTTCTCAGCCCCCATTCAGGATTCTTTCCCTTAAACTTCAGAACCCAGTAGGCATAAGAAACAGCGGTTTCAGTCACCAGCAGAATCAAACTCCTCTCTTCCAGCAGCATATCCTCCCTTCACGTGCCTCCTCATCCTTTCTTCCCAACCCCTACTTCCAATTCCACTTCTTCAAATAGCATGTCCCTAGAAACTACCACAGAGAAAACAGTGACTAATAAAACCACTGGATACCCATCCTTTATCACCTTTAGTTACGACTTTGATTTCTTCCCCCTGTTTCTCTCTAAGATGATGGGGAGCAAGGTAGGTACAGTTAAAAGAAATGATCAGAAGCTCTCCAAGATATGTGGGACTGTTCCTGGCACTTGTTTTTTAAGATCCTCGTGGAGTCTAGTTTTTTTTTGCAAAAGTCTCTTTCCAGTTGATTCAAGTTGTAATGGCACCTCAAACTAATCGCATCCCAATGCCGTGCAACTTTACTCAAATTCCCAACGGAGTTTGTCATAAAATTTGGCTGTTTCTTTTTTTAAGAGATGCCTTATTTTTTCTTTTTCTTTTTTTAAAGATTTTATTTATTTATTTGACAGATCACAAGTAGGCAGAGATGCAGGCAGAGAGAGAGGAAGGGAAGCAGGCTCCCTGCTGAGCAGAGAGCCCCATGTGGGGCTCAATGTGGGGCTCGATCCCAGGACTCTGGGATTATGACCTGAGCCAAAGGCAGAGGCTTTAACCCACTGAGCCACCCAGGCACCCCTGGTTAACTATTTCTAAAATGTATATGGAATAACAAACAAAACAGAAGAAAACCCTGTTCTATGAAAGAACGAGTTAGGGAGACTTACCAGATATGAAGATTTATTACATAGCTGGAGTAATTAAAACAATGTGGTGTCAGCACAGGAACAGAAAACCAACCAATGGATCAATAAAGGGCCAAATATACAGAAACTTGATTTATGACATGGCACCACTGCAGATGATTGGGGAAGGGATATACTGCTCAATAGATGAAATATGGGCAATTGATAAATACGTACAGAAAAAAATGAAATTCTATCCCCAACTCATGCCCTGCACAAAACAATCCCACCTGGATGAAAGACTTAAATGTAAAAAAAATTATGAGAAGCAAATATGGGATATTTTTATGAGCTCAAAGTAGGAAAAAATTTCTTTTTTTAATGTTTTTTTCTTAGATTTTTATTTATTTATTTGTCAGAGAGAAAGACAGAGCCCAAGTAGGAGGAGCGGCAGGCTCCCTGCTGAGCAAGGACTCTGATATGGGACTACAGCCCACTACCCTGGGATCAAGACCTGAGCCAGAGGCAGGCATATAATCAACTGAGTCACCCAGGTGTCCCAAAAGGAAAAAACTTCTTAAATAAAATGCAAAAAAATACAAACCATAAATTTAAAATTTGATAAATTTGACTTCATGAAAATCAAGAATTTCTGTAAATCCAAACATACCATTAAGAAGTGAAAGGATGAGGGGTGCCCGGCTGGCTCAGTTGGTGGAGCATGGGCGTCTTGATCTCCGGACTGTATAATGAGTTGGAGACCCAAGTGTAGAGTTTACTTTAAAAAAAAAAAAAAAGTGAAAGGACAGCCATCAAGTAGGAGAAAGCAGTTGCAATTCACATAACCAAAAAAGAATTCTTATTCAGAACATGTAGTTTACTTTACTGTAAATAACAATGGCTACATATTCATCTCATTACTAATCAGGGAAATGCAATGTTAAAACCACAGTGAAATACTTTGTCATACCCATTGAATTGGCAAAAAGTTAGAAGCTGAAGGATCCCAAGCTTTGGCAAAGCTTTTGAAACAAAGCAATTGAAATTCTGAACTATGGCATTGTGAAAATAAATGAGTATACAACTCCAGATAACTATTTCTTAAAAGATGAACGTGAACATATCCTGTATAAACTTGCATAGATAATTCCCGTAGCATATATATTCCAGGGGAAGTTCCTCGCTAAATTATTTGTAATAACATAAACAGTCAAATGGGTAAACAAATTGTGGAATACTAGACACCAGCAAAAATGAATGAACGAACAATCGTACACATTCCTATAGACTGAATAGTTTGTGTTCCCTTCAAAATTCATATGTTGAATCTTAATTTCCGTTGTGATGATTTTTGGAGGTTGGATTTTTGGGAAGTGATTAGATCCTGTGGGTGGAGGCTTTATGAATAGGATTAGTGCTAAAATAAAGGAGATCCCAGAAAGATCCCTTACCCCTTCCACCAGGTGAGAACGAGAGAGAAGATAGTTATCTGTGAACCAGAAAGCTGGCTTTCACCTACTAGCACCTGGATCTTTGACTTGCCAGCCTCCAGAACCGTGAGAAATACATTTCTCTTCTTTGAAAGCCACCCAATATAGTATTTCAATATAACAGTCCAAATGAACTAAGGCACACATCAACACAGATGAATCTTTTTAAAAAAAATAACACTTATAGGGTGCTTGGGTGGCTCAGTGGGTTGAGCCGCTAGCTCAGGTCATGCATGATCTCAGGGTTCTGGGATGGAGTCCTGCATTGGGCTCTCTGCTCAGTGGGGAGCCTGCTTCCCCCCCCCCTCTCTCTCTCTCTCTCTGCCTGCCTCTCTGCCTAGTTGTGATCTCTCTCTGTCAAGTAAATAAATAAAATCCTTAAAAAAAAAAAACACTGATAATATAGAAATGTGCTTTGTGAATTTCCAAAACGGGAAAAAAACACTGAGAAAGACACAGAAAACTACCACTGTGTGATTCATTACATAAAATGCAAAAAAAAAAACCAAAAACCCACAAACAAACCAAAAAACAAAAACAACAACAACAACAAAAAAACCAAAAACCAAAAAAACCCAAGTAGAATTGAGATACATGTTATTTATTGTAATACCAAACCTGCAAGATGGCCCAATGCGACTTACCTCCTGCTATTCTTGTCCTGGTATAGACACCACTCCCACATTGAATAGACAATCCTATTCAGTATTCAATCTACAAAATTTTGAAGAAATATATAGTTGGCTTCTGAAGCTCTTAAAAGACATTTTTTTAAAAGATTTTATTTGTTTATTTGACACAGAGAGGTCACAGTAGGCAGAGAGACAGGCAGAGAGAGAGGAAGGGAAGCAGGCTCCATGCTGAGCAGAGAGCCTGATGTGGGGCTTGATCCCAGGACCCTGGGATCATGACCTGAGCCGAAGGCAGAGGCTTTAACCCACTGAGCCACCCAGGCGCCCCTCTTAAAAGACATTTTGACTTCTGTGACTTCTCTCTCTCTCTCTCTCTCTCTCTCTCTCCCTCCCTCCCTCCCTCCCTCCCTCCCTCTCTCTCTCTCTCTCTCTCTCTCAAATTTCACATTCTGAAAGTAGCCATTGCTGTTTTGTGAAAACACTCAAGCCGCCCCACGGAGAAGCCCACATTGAGAGGAACCGTGGCCTCCTGCCACCAGCACGTGAATGAACCATCTTGGAAACAGATCCCTCAGCCTCACTCAGACTTTCAGATAACAGCAATCTGTTTAATATTTTGATTGCAACTTTTCAGAGATTCTGAGCCAGAGCCACTCAGATAGTCCATTTCTAAACCCTCAATTCTCAAAAATTGTGAGATAATAAACGTGTGTTGTTTTAAGCTGCTAAGTTTTGGGATAATGTGTTAAGTAATATTAGAAAACTAGTATTTTTATGGATCCATACACAAGTGGCAAAATCATAACAAAGTATTAAATTATACCAAATTCATAACGGTAGTTATGAAGAATATAAAGGTATGAAGAGATCTTTAAGACATATTGTCAATTGTAGGAAAAAATACAGTATGGCATAGAATAGTGTTTGTAATTGGGAAGGGTTTATATAAGGATCTATTGAAATACGGTAAGGTTCTGTTTCTAACCTGAGTAGTACATACACAGTTATTTGTCTTATTATTTTATTTTTAAAATATTTTATTTATTTTTTGACAGAGAGAGACCCAGCAAGAGAGGGAAGACAAACAGGGGGAGTGGGAGGGAAGACAAACAGGGGGAGTGGGAGAGGGAGAAGAAGGCTACCCAGCAAGAAGGGAGCCTGATGTGGGGCTTGATCCCATGAGCCTTGGGATCATGACCTGAGCTGAAGGCAGACATTTAACGACAGAGCCACCCAGGCGCCCCCGTCTTATTATTTTAAAATTTAAACACATACACTCTTTTTGTATGTATGTTACAAACACATGCTACACACCAAGGAGGGGTGATGAGATAATGGGCAAATATTTAGAGAGCCAAGTGAATTCATAAACAACTGTGAACGGGACTGTGATAGTCTCAGAAATGCACTTAAAAATAAAATCTACCTGTTCTTAACTATAGATCAGAGTTGTAAGAGGCTAGACGTAAGCACAAGTAGACAGCAATTTAAAGCCAATCCATCCGTACTAGCTGCCAGTTTCCCTTTTCTGCTCTTCTCCCCATCAACAAAAGATGAACTTTTCCAAAATTTCCCAATCTCAAATATGAAAGGTCAGAGATGCCACCGAAGAGAGAAAATAAGAGCTACTCAGATCAGCCAACCCAGTCCTTTAATGGCTCTTTGTTGCCTTAAGCAAATTACTTAATACCTATTTTAACAACTTGCATAATTTGTGTCCAGAGGAGCCCCATCAGCTAAGCACGCACTGTTTAGGGATTGCAACATCTGAGTAGAATGAACCATGATATGTAATTGAAAGATACTCAAAGGTTAATTTTTTTTAAAGATTGTATTTATTTATTTATTATAGAGAAAGAGAGAGAGAGAGCATGTGGGAGAGGGGCAGGGGAGGGCTAAATGCAGGGCTCGATCATGTCTGTGAGATCTTGATCTGAACCAAAAACAAGAGTCCGACGCTCAACCAACTGAGTCACCCAGGCGCCCGTCAAAGGTTCGTATTTAAAATCATTTGGCATTTTAAGCTTCAAATAAGTAATATATTCACGTGATTCAGAAAGTGTCTTTTTTAACCCTGCCCACCAGCTGTAGTGCTTCTACCAATTCCCTAACAGGTAATGATTTTTATCAGTGTCTTATTGTCCCAGAGATTCTCCATACAAAAACAAGCAAGCACGAATACAATTTTTTTTTAACAGAAAAGTTTCCAAGTAGGGGCACGGGGGTGCTCAGTGGGTTAAAGCCTCTGCCTTCGGCTCAGCTCATGATCTTAGGGTCCTGGGATCGAGCTCAGCATCCGGCTCTCTGCTCAGTGGAGAGCCTGCTTCCCTCTCTCTCTCTCTCTGCCTGTCTCTCTGCCTACTTGTGACCTCTCTCTGTCAAATAAATAAATAAAATCTTTTAAAAAAAGAAAACTTGGGGCACCTGGGTGGCTCAGTGGGTTAAGCCTCTGCCTTCGGCTCGGGTCATGATCTCAGGGTCCTGGGATTGAGCCCCACATCGGGCTCTCTGTTCAGCGGGGAGCCTGCTTCCTCCTCTCTCTCTGCCTGCCTCTCTGCTTACTCGTGATCTCTCTCTGTCAAATAAATCTTTAAAAAAAATAATAAAGAAATAAAGAAAACTTTCCAAGTAGTCTCAGAAACTTTCTTCTGAAGAAAAAGCTTTTTCAAAAACTTTTCACAGAAAAGTTTCAAAAACAATATATCTTTCATGTAGATTCACCAATTTTTAAGGTATTGCCATATTTGCATTACCATTTACTGTCTCTGTCTTTTCTCTGTCCTTGTCTTTCTCTCTCTCTCTCCCTATATATATATATGTATATTTCTTCAGAATTATTTGCATACATCATCCCCTTTGCCCCAAACATTTCAGTGAGTCTGTGTGCATTTCCTAAGAACAAGGATTTTCATTTGCATCATCATAGTAAAATTACTAAATTCAGAAAACTAACATTGATGGAATACTACTCTCTAATCTCCAGACCGTTTTCACATTTCATCAATTGTCTCAACAGTGTTCTCTATAGAGACTGCTTTTCTTGGTCAAGATCATTTACTGCATTCAAATTTTAGTCTTCTGTCTGGAGCAGTTCCTCAGTCTTTGCCTTTTCTGGTGTTGACATTTAAGAGGACAGGCCATTTAGTTTCATAGTGTTCCTCAGCATGAGTTTGTTTGAGGTTCTCCCATGATAAGATGTAGGTTTTGCTTTTTGGCAGGGACAGTACGTAAGTGATGTGTCCTTCTGAGAGTGTCATATCAGGGGGGCCACGATGACAGTTTCTTTCATCATTGGTGATGCTAACTTTGATTACTTGGTTAAGGTGGAGTCAGCCAAATTTCTCCAATGTAAAGTTATTTTTAGCCTTTGTAATTAACTAGCAGCTTATACAAATATACGTTATTTTTAAAAAACAGCTTTATTGAAATGTAGTTTACATCCTGTGCAATTCACCCACTTAAAGTGTTCAAATCGGGTGCTGGGTGGCCTCACTCCTGGTTTCAGCTCAGGTCATGATCTCAGGGTCATGAGAATGAGCCCCATATTGGGCTCCTCGCTGAGCCTGGAGTCTGTTTGAGATTATTTCTCTCCCTCTATCTCTACTCCACTCCCACCTGTGCTCTCCCCTCTGTCTCTCTAAAATAAATAAATGAAACTTTAAAGTGTTCAAATCAATGGTTTTCAGTACAGTCACACACTTGTGTAACCATCATCATGATCAATTTTGGAATATTTTCATCACCCCCCAAAAAAACCCTGCATATCCATTAGAGTCATTCCTCATTTCTCCCCAACCTCCCCCAGCTTCAGGCAATGGCTAAGTTACTTACAGCATCCGTAGACTTGCCTAATCCAGAGAGATAAATGGAAGCATACAGTATGCGGTCTTTGTGACTGGCTTCTTTTGCATAGTATAATGTCTCCAAGGTTCCTTCATGTTACAGCATGTATTTCATTGATTTTTAGTATATGTGCTGCCGAAGCAAGCACATGTATTTCATTGATATTTTATTGTCAAATAATATTCTATTGTATGGATATAGCACATTTTATTTATTCATGCATCAGTTGATGAAAATTTGGGTTATTTCCACTGTTTGGGTAGTGAATGCTGCTGTGAACATTTATGTACAAGTTTTTCTGTAGACATGTGTTTTCATTTCTCCTGGGTATGGAAGTAGCAGTGGAATTCCTGCGGCATATGCTAATCCTATGTTTAATCTTTTGAAGAACTGCCAGAACTTTCTCCAGAGTGGTTGCTTCATTTTACATTTCAACCAGCAATGTATGAGGGTTATGATTTCTCCATCTCCTTACCAACACTTTTTATTATCTCTTTTTCATTATAGTCATCCTAGGTAGGTATGAAGTGGTATGTCATTGTGGTTTTGAGTTTTGTTGCCCTGATGGCTGGTGATGCTGAGTATCTTTTCATCTTACACATGCTTGATGACCATGTGTACACCTTCTCCGGAGAAATATATATTCAGATCCTCTGCTTATTCTTTAACTGGGCTATTTATCTTCTTCTTCTTCTTCTTCTTCTTCTTCTTCTTCTTCTTCTTATTCTTCTTCTTCTTATTATTATTATTATTATTTATTGAGCTGTAAGTATTGTCTCTACATTCTAGATACAAGCCCCTTACCAGACACATGATTTGCAAATATTTTCTCTGATTCTTTGGGTTGTCTTTTTAGTTTCGTCCTTTGAAGGACAAAAGTTTTTCATTTAAGTCTGATTTGTTGATTGTTATTGTCACTGTTTGTGTGTTGGTGTCATTTCTTAGAAGGCTGTGCCTAACCCAGCGTCATGAGTTATCTCTATATTTTCACCTAAGAGTTTTGTGACTTTAGCTTTTACATTTAGGCCTATGACCCACTTTGAGTTAATTTTTGTGTATGGCATGAAAAAGGGGTCCAGTTTCATTCTTTGACTGTGAATATCCAGTTGCCCTAGCACCATTTATTGAAAAAACTATTCTTTTCTCATTAAATTGTCTTGAGATTACTGAAAATTAATTGACCATGAATGTCAGGGTTTGTTTATGGACTCTGAATTCTGCTCCTTTGATTCATATGCCTATCCTTACGCCAATATACATTGTCTTGATTACTGTACTTTGTAGTAAATTTTGAAATAAGGAAGTGTGGGTCCTTTGTTATTCTTTTCCAAGATTTTTTCAATTGTTCTTGGTTCCATGCAATTCTGTCTGCATATTATGATCAGCTTGAAAACTTCTACCAAAAAAGGAAGTCTAGATTTTGATAAGGATTTCACTGAGTCTGTAGATCAATTTGGTGAATGTTGCCATCTTAACAGTATTAACTTTTTTGATTCATGAACATGAGGTGTCTTTCCACTTACAAAGACCTTCTTTAATTTCTTCAGTAATGTTTTGTAATTTTCACAGTATGTTTTGCACTTCTTTTGTATTTCTAATTTCTATTTTATTCCTTTTTCTCTTACTGTAAATAGTTGTTTTTTATATCATTATCGGGTTGTGTATTGGTAGTATATAGAAATACAATTAATCTTTATGTATTTATATTTTATCCTGTAACACTCTAAACTCATTTATTAGGTCTAAAAATGTGGATTTTTAAAAAAGATTTTATTTATTTATTTGACAGAAAAAGAGAGAACAAGCAGGGGGAGTGGCAGGCAGAGGAGAGGGAAAAGCAGGCTCACCACTGAACAAGGATCCCAATGTGGGACTTGATCCCAGGACCCTGGAACCATGACTTGAGCTGAAGGCAGATGCTTAACAACTGAGCCACCCAAACACCCTAAAAATATATAATCTTACATTCCTGTTTTATTAACAAATTGTAACAAACACTTTTAAATCTTTTTTCTACTCTTAATGTTTTATCTTAAAAATTTCTCCAAATCCATAAAGAAAATTCTCATGTTTTTGTAGTTACAAAGAATTCTGTTATATAAATACACAATAATTTATCAGTCCCCTTTTGAGGGACATTCGGTTTTTTCCTCATCTTTGATTACAAAGAGCGCTGCAACAAGTAAAATTATTTTGCTTGTATTCAAGTGTACCTGAAGATAAATTTCCTGAAGAGGGATTGCTGGATCAATGAAAAATACATTTGCAATTTTGATAAATATTGACAACCTAGAGGGTTAATTATTTAATGTTCATAATGTATTTTAGGATGCTCATCAGGAGTGGTAGAGTAGTAATAAGCCAAGAGAGAACTTATCAGCTACCTAATAGTGGCTATCCCGGTTATATTAGTATCTGTAAGGACTTTAAAACAATATTTTGAGTTTCTTTGAAGTCATACTTCATACCTTGAAGTGGTAACACCTCCTGAACTATATAGGACAAGTGATCTTTTTTTTTTTAAAGATTTTATTTATTTATTTGACAGACAGAGATCACAAGTAGGCAGAAAGACAGGAAGAGAGAGAGGAGGAAGCAGACTCCCTGCTGAGCAGAGAGCCTGATTCGGGGCTCGATCCCAGGACTCTGGGATCATGACCCGAGCCGAAGGCAGAGGCTTTAACCCACTGAGCCACCCAGGTGCCCCCTTTTTTTATACTATTGTTTTATTCTATATTCATTCTCTAAAGCATGTAGGTTAATTACAGCAGATAAATTTATTCCACAATAAATCTGCTGTCAATTCTTTTTTTTTTTAAAGATTTTATTTATTTATTTGACAGACAGAGATCACAAGTAGGCAGAGAGTCAGGCAGAGAGAGTGGGAAGCAGGCTCCCCGCTGAGCAGAGAGCCCGATGCGATGCGATGCGGGGCTCGATCCCAGAACACTGGGATCATGACCTGAGCCGAAGGCAGCGGCTTAATCCACTGAGCCACCCAGGTGCCCCCCCCCCTTTTTAAAGTAAACTCTACCCCCATTGTGGAGTTGGGACTCACAATGCCAAGGTCAAGAGTTGCATGCTCTCTACTGACTGAGCCAGCCGGGCGCCCCTGCTGTCAGTTCCTTGGATATGAGAGCTGTTATCCCACTGAGAGCAAAGACGACCTGCCACACTAGTGGCACTTTACTAGACTGTGTTAGCTAAATACACATGACCTACAAAATGGCTGTTTTTCCCAAGTATATAAACAAATGATAGAACCAGTCAGCTCAATTTGTCAGTTGTCATTTCTTAAAAAACAAAAAACAAAAAACAAAACTGATGTTGTATATAGGTTTTACATCCTCATTATTTAATTTATTTTTAATTATTTTTAAAAGATTTTTATTTATTTATTTGACAGACAGAGATCACAAGAAGGCAGAGAGGCAGACAGAGAGAAAGGAAGGGAAGCAGGCTCCCCGCCGAGCAGGGAGCCCGATGCGAGGCTGGATCCCAGGACCCTGGGATCATGACCTGAGCCGAAGGCAGAGGCTTTAACCCACTGAGCCACCCAGGCGCCTCTCTCATAATTTTTTTTTTAAACTAAGGAATTGTGAAGAAGCGACACATAATTTGTTTTGTGTGTAACACTGATGCAAACTTGTGGCCGACATGGAGATGCTGTGTAGCCCAGATGTCCCTTGAAGAAAGAACTCATTGCCCCATGCGAGGATTGTGTAGTAAGCTGACAGCCTTTAGCTGTTAACCCCTTCAAGTTTTCTTCAGCTTTTGAGCCAAGGTCATATTCTTCTTGAAGTAGCCTCAATCGATGGCTCAGCAAGAGGGTAGAACAAAAAACTGGCCATTTCCATTCAATGCCAGACTCTTCTACCAGGCAATCTTTGTTCTGGAACTTCCCACTGGGATGGCAGAGTCATTGGCAGATCTGCATTGTGGTCTGCCGGCTTTTCTGCCCAGGTCCGCCTCCTCCTTTCTCCCTTCACACATGTTGCTTCTCAGTAAGCCTTTTACACTCTTAGCTTTCTCTCAGGTCTTCCCAGTAGACCCAACTAATACGCTTGTGTATAAATATTGTTTTATGGGATATCAACTGATATTTTTAATTATGTTGCATCCATATAAACACCTCAAGTTCATTGACTATAGAAATACATCTGTACTTTTCTCAACTGATCTCCTTCTCTTGATCTGCACAGAAATTAGTATAGCTCTAAATTTCTCAGTAAAGAGATTGTAGTTTACCCTAATTTGGGTTATGTTCCTTAAACTGAGTTTAGTTATGATAAATATAGTTAAGGCATTCAAATTTCATCAGATCTATTCTTCAACTGCTTCTGAAAAAGACAGTCTCTTCATTTTTTTCTTTTTTGCCAATAAGCTATCAGCAATTCTAAAAAGAGACAGAGAAAGAAAACAAATACAAAAACAAACAGTATAAACCATCAACCCTTGTGCAACAGCTCATTTCCCCAAATCTTTGAAAATTATTATACATGCGTGGTTTATGAAGAGAATGCCAGAAACATAGTTTCATAAGGATTATATTAAAAGTTTCTGTCCCTGAGGCAGAAACATTGCTGCTTCAGAACTGATTTCCTTTTAACCTCTTCTGTCTAAAAATGAAAAAGTTTGCCTTGATTTATAGGGTGCATAGTTTTTGTTTTCTTAACTCTAACATGGAAGTTAAAAAAAACTTTAGGATGGAAAACAACACCAAGAGCTAAAGAAGAAAGGAATTTTTTAAAAGATTTTATTTGACAGAGAGAAAGAGAGAGAGCGCGCACAAATGGGGGGAGCTGCAGGGGAACGGACAGAGAGAAGAAGGGTCCCACTGAGCAGGGAGCCTGATGCAGGGGTTCGATTCTAGGACCCTAAGATCATGACCCGAGCTGAAGGCAGATGCCTAACCGACTAAGCTGCCCAGGTACCCCAGACTTTATTTATTTTAGAGAGAGATGGAGAGAGAGAGAAAGAAAGAAAGTGCATGAGAGTGGAGGAAGAGACGAAGAGGGGGAGGGATAAGCAGACTCTGCTGAGGGCAGAGCCCCATGCAGGGCTCAGTGCTCAGGACCCTGAGATCGTAACCTGAGCTGAAATCAGGAGTTGGTCACCCAACCGACTGAGCCACCCAGGTGCCTCAAGAACTGAATTTTAATTTGCTTATTTGATCAGGCAAAAATAAGTTATCTTATTACTGAAACCAGTGGGACCAGTTCCCACAAAATATTTTGTTATCTTTCTTTCGGTTGTTTGTTGACTTTAGTTAGGAAATTATGGAACATATACTGAAGGTCAAATAGAGGGAGAAAGACTTGAGATGGAATCTGTGTGCCTATTGGGTCTAGCCCACCTCTTGTAAGTTTAATCCTGGTTCTTGTAAACTTTTGTTGTCATCTGGAATAGAATTTTAAAATTACATTTCTACCTGATCATTGTTGGGTAAAAGAAAAAGCACCGTTCTCATATAATTATCTCAAATCTGGCCACCTTGTGAAGTTTTTCATTCATTCCAATAGTTTCCTTTTTAAAACACCATGTCTTTGATTCTCTATGTTTATGACCATTTTCTGTGCAAACCTTGATAATTTTTGCCTTCAGCCTTTTCACAAATGTGGTAGGAGCAAGACCTGGATCCCATAACCACTCTTCACTCTGCCTTGACCCAGATTGGGAATGCTGCTGCTACTGATGCTGAAAGCTGCTGAATCAAGAAGTCACCTGCCAAATTATAAGCTGCTGCTCCTTTGGCTGGCTGCAGAACCATGCCACTTCTGCCACAGTCTACACCAAAAACACCGAGGTTCTGTACGCTGCTTCTCCACGGACGACCCGGTTCCAGATCAAAATCTCACATGCGTGCTTCTGTTTGGTGGGACCCAAAGCACATCTTGAGCCCGAGCCACGAAGAGAGCCTGGGATGCGAGTATTTTAGCTTCCGTCTGTGCATTCATTCCACAGCATGCCAATTTGCAATATTGGCCACAGTGTTCCTTAGCATATTTCCTTATATTTCTTATTTTTTAAAAGCCTTTGAAGATTTTATTTATTTATTTGACAGACAGAGATCACAAGTAGGCAGAGAGGCAGGCAGAGAGAGAGGGGGAAGCAGGCTCCCCGCTGAGCAGAGAGGCCGATGCTGGCCTCAATCCCAGGACCCAGGATCACAATCTGAGCCGAAGGCAGGGGTTTTAACCCACTGAGCCACCCAGGTGCCCTCTATTTCTTATTTTTATTGTGATTAGAGACTATTAACACTTACCATTTACCATTTTTAAGGGTACAGTTCAATAGTGCTAAGTATATTCACATTATTGGGCAACCAATCTCCAAAAGCCTTTTCAGCCTGCAAAACTGAAACTCTGTAAACATTAAACAACAACTCCCCATTTCCCCTTCCCCCAGTCTCTGGCAACCACCATTCCACTTTCTGTTTCAAGATACCTCATATAAGTGGAATCATTTGTCTTTTTGTGACTGTCTCGTTTCACTTAGCAGAATGGCCTCCAATTGCATCCACGATGTAGCGTGTGTCAGACTTTCCTTCCCTTTTAAGGTTGAATAATCTTCCATTGTGTGGATATACCACATTTTGTTGATTCATTCATCTGTCAATGGACACTTGGGTTCCTTCCATCTCTTGGCTGTTGTGAATAATACCACTAAGAACATGGTTGTACAAATATCTTTTTGAGCCCCTGCTTTTAATGCATACTTATTTCTTTCTTCTTTGGGCTTTAAAAAGGCAAGGGCCAGTGAATTTTAGCAAATGGTTTTTCAGTATCTGCAGCAGGTAACACTTTTTGAAACAAATATATTCTTTATTTGAGAGAGAGAGCACGAGCAGGGGGAGGAGGCAGAGGGAAGGAGAAGCAGACTCCCCGCTTAGCAGGGAGCCTGACTGGGGGAGTCATTCCCAGGCTCCTGAGATCATCACTGAGTGGAAGACAGACACTTAACCGACTGAGCGACCCAGGCTCAGTTGATACTTTTTAAAATGCTGAAACATGATCACCCATCCCACAGTCTTGGCATGCTTTTTCATGGAGTTGTGGGATTTATATCTCCTCTCCCTGAGCCTGGACAGAGTATGGCAGAAGTGATAGTATGTTATCCAAGGCTGGATCATAAAAATGCCATGCATTTCTTCCTTCTGCTCCTGGGATGCTCACTTGTGGACCCCATTGACCATGCTACAAGAGCTCAGATTAACCCTTGGAGAAAGCACCTGGAGAAGCCACGTATGAATTTTCCACCCAACAGCCCAATATTGAGTGCAAAACCAGCAAGGGTGATACCTCCAAATGATCCTGTTCCTCGGTCATCAAGATACCCCAGGCTTTGAGTTTCCCCAGTGGGGCTCTGGACATTGCGGAGCAGAGATAAATGGTTCCTGCTGTGCTCTATTTGATTCCTGACCCTCGGAATTTATGAGCGTAAGAAAACGGTTGTTTTATGCCCCAGAGCTTTGGGGATGATTTGTTACACAGTGATAACAGATACCATATCTAATGATATGACCATTTAGTTACTCTTCATTCCTCTTCTGACGTAATAATGAAGTACTCATGTGTTCCTAGAATAAACTGTCCTTGCTCTTGTTAATAACCTTCTGGATTTAGTTCGCTGGTGTGACAGAGAGAAATAATTATTATTCTAAAACGAAATCGGTCCTAAGTGCTTCTGCCTTCTAAGGCCGGTGGGGGGGGAGGTAACATAATTTACACTGGGGACCGACTAAACATCCACACTACTCTCTTCCACTTCGATGGCAGTCTCCTACTGTTCTTTCTTCTCTCCTCATTTAGCTTAAATTCTGTGTTTACCACTACAATCAGCCCCTTGAAAATATCTTCCATTTCCCTGACTCTCTCCCTTTACCACACTTGCCTTGTGAAAAGCCCAGCTTCAGAGAAGCCCATCCACCCACTGGTTCTGTCCCGCCCATAAGACGGGGGCTGGGCTAGGGAATCCTACAATTATTTAGCTGGTGTCACCATAATTTCATGAGCACAAGCCTCAAAAAGGGCACTTGTGGGGCGCCTGGGTGGCTCAGTGGGTTAAAAAGGGCACTTGTAAGCTCAGCCAGTCTTCAGGATGCCTAATTTACACGTGTGCCTCTTCTCTTACCTATTCCTCCCACCCATTTCCACCTCTTTTTGCTTCCTCTCTCAACTTTTACTACATTAATAAAATCAAAACCATCACCATGGAGCTCTTTCATCCCGCCGTATCCTTCTCCTGCCTCTTTTTTTTTTTTTTAAGTTTTTTTATTTTTTTAAATTGTTGTTGTTGTTGTTGTTTTGTTTTAATTTGACAGAGAGAGAGAGAGACAGCACAAGCCCCAAAAGCAGCAGGCGGAGGGAAAAGCAGGCTCCTGGCTGACCAGGGAGCCTGACATGGGACCTGACCCCAGGACCCCAGGATCCTGACCTGAGCTGAAGGCAGACACTCAACTGACTCAGCCTCCCAGGTGTTCCCCTTCTCCTGCCTCTTAATGCAAGGACCATGGGTATCGTCCCCTGGTGTCACTCTCAAAGAGCGGGTTTGGCTATGGGCAGAGGAAACAAACATTTCTGAGCCGTTCTAACATCCCAGGTACCTTACTTATGTATGAGTTTATGAAACAAGGTTTAGTATCCCCACTTCTCGGGGGAGAAAACTGAGGCTCGGCTAGTTTAAGCACTTTGCCGGACCTCACCCAGTGCAACGCTGTAGGCTGACTCCAAAGTCCCTGCTTTCTGACTGTGTTTCATCTCCATGGTTCCCCAGGCCAAGGACTCTATGTACTTCGCTGTTTCGGATTTATCTTTTTGAAAAATGAGACTGGTCAAGAGACGAAAGTTCCGACAGTTTCATTCTTTGATCTTGCGAAGGACACCCATGTGTGAGATGATCTCAGGTCCAGCTGGGGCGGACAGCAGGCTGGGACTTGAACAGGTCACCCTGCTCAATCCCATGCTTGTTCTTCGAAGTGTTGTTTTTAGGAATTAATACGATCCTGGGTCACTCTGCAACTTCCACCTTTATTTATTCATTTTTTTCAACTCTCACCTTTAAAACTTAGTCCTGGAAAAATGGGTCTTTGGCCTCAGTTCGTGAAACCAAAGCATATTTTTATGTTTCTGATCTGTACACATCCTATATGCTCTTTATAGAATGAGACCAGCACTGAGTCTCCCCCAATTTTAGTATATGTGCTGCCGAAGCGAGCACACTGAGTCTCCCCCAAATGAGAATCATTACTAAGTTATTTTAGTTTGATGTACTACCATCAGAAGCGGAGGTGGGGGAGGGGTTGTTTTCTACCATTTTACAAATCTTTTAAATTTTGAAGTATTAGGACATTTTCTTAAAGCCAAATAAATGTGTATGCTTAAGAGCACATTGGAATGTCTTTAATTATGTGTTCCTGTTGTATATAATTATCGTGGAATGTAGGCGAGCCAAAGACTGGACACTATTTTCCCCCTGGGTTCTCGGTCTGGCACATCTGACTCTATCTTCCACTCCAGGGCACTTGGAGATGAGAGCTAAAGAGCCTGAAAGAAGGGGCCCAGCCATTCAGCGTGTGCTTTGCCCCCTCTCTCTAAGCTCCAGAGCCCATCACTAGGATGGAGAGTGACCCAAGGTTGTCTGGCTGGGCTAGGAGAGTGTGGAGCAGAGGGAGGAGAAGGCTGTGCTGATTGAGGCATGGGATAAAAATATAGGAAAATGTTGAGCCCAGAACTGCATAATTTCGGTCTTATCAGCTCTGCTGAAAGTG
Source organism: Meles meles (assembly GCF_922984935.1). Taxonomy (NCBI): domain Eukaryota; kingdom Metazoa; phylum Chordata; class Mammalia; order Carnivora; family Mustelidae; genus Meles; species Meles meles. The sequence goes on from NC_060080.1 coordinate 31,658,783, forward strand.
ACATTTATAATCCATTTGCAACATAAGAAAAAATGCAAGCCAGCCCCATTTCTCTGGGTCATCCTCCTCTTCCCCAGCTGACAGGTTTCGCCTTCAAGCAGCCCAGAGCTTTGCCCGACCCATTCCACCAACCTGGCTGCCTCTAGGGTCCATCTCCCCATGTCTTACCCAAGCCTCCCTTCCAAGCCCCTCACCCACCCAGCCCCAAACTCCCATTTCCTCAGAGATTCTGAATTCACTGAACCCAACCCTGAACTCCCCCTTGTTCCAGCGAGAACTTTTCTTTGGAAAACCACCTCTCCCCCGCTACACACCCATCATTTTGACCTGCCCTTTCCCAGCCAAGAAGATCTTTATTAATGAAATTCATGTAAAAAGGTAGGAACTAGCGAAGTGGTCTTGGATGTACCCTTTCAATGACGCCCACTGTCAATCCAGCTCCATTCATTCCTCACTATGGCTTCAAGACTGGAGTGGAGACTCTGTAAAGAAGATAAGCCCAGGGCCGGTCGAAACTACATTGGGTGTTAAACCAGCTGTCTTCTATAGATTGTCAGGAGCAAAGAAACATATATTTTCTGATTTGGTCTTCCTTAATCTACCTCATTATTACACAAAACTTCCTAAGAGTGGTTTATGGTTTTACATCTAGCAAGAAGATACCACTGGTTCCAAAGAATGGAGCTAATTTATTTCTGCAGAGTAACTAGTGATTCCTAACCACTGCCCCCTCCCTACCCCCCCGCCCCTGAAAGCAGAGTGACTGCAGCAACATTGATTTTTTTTAAACTTGTCTTACAACATTTCTCTTTCACGTTCTTTTAAAATCTATATTGCTAAGATGCTAAGACAAGCAACTTTCTTAGAAAAAGAAATCCCTGGTGCAATGTTATAAAAATAATTTTGCTAGAGATGGGCATCTCTGTATTGCTCTTTCCTGACTTCAAAGCCACAAAAGGCAGCCATTTCTCTGAGCCTAATTTCTTCAGGCTTCGGGACGCTCTTCCATTGGGCTTACGGGAAACATTTTGTTCGAAAGCCTAATATTGTAAGTAGAGGTATAGAGCCTAAAGAAAAATCAAGTACTTGCTTGAGATCAAACAAGTCTGTTAATAGCAAAAGTAAAATCAGATCTCTTGGTCCTAAAGTGCTGACAACATTTCAATGGGATCTTGCCTGGTATTTCAGGGAAGGTCTGCCCTCTTCAGATCCTGTGATTCCAGGACCAGTTAACAACATGAGCAGTATCTGAACTTAGCCGGAAAAAGGTGTTGGTTCACTTTGATTCTTTTTCCCCCCTCCTTTTATTTTTTTATCTTTATTATTTTTTTAAAGATTTTATTTATTTATTTGACAGACAGAGATCACAAGTAGGCAGAGAGGCAGGCAGAGAGAGAGGGGGAAGCAGGTCTCCGCTGAGCAGAGAGCCCAATGTGGGGCTCCATCCCAGGACCCCGGGATCATGACCTGAGCAGAAGGCAGAGGACTTACCCCACTGAGCCGCCACCCAGGCACCCCTACTTTAAATATTCTTTGTGAATACGCTGCTCCTTAACAATCCATCAGCCAGTGGGTTCTCAAACCAGTGGTTCTCAAAGTGTGATCCTGGAACCAGCATCATATGGGACTTGGATAGAAAAGCAAATTCTTAGCCCCCACCCCCACCCCTAGACCTTCTAAACTCTGGAGTGGCATCGAGTAATTTGTGTCTTAACACGCCTCTAATTGCTTCTAATGCACGTTGACATTTGAGAATCACTGATTTAGATACTCCTTGCCAGCATCAATTACAACACTAAAGTTGCAATGTGGTAAATTTCCGTCATCCACTGAACACTTATAAGCTGGCGTTCTTCCTTTTTATTTCAAAACTGAGATATTATTGACATACATTGTATAAGTACAAGGTGTACAGTGTGTTGATTTGGTATATTTCTATACTGTAATATGATTACCATAGTAATGTTAGCTGACATTTCTTTCAGGTCACAGAATTATCATTTCTTTTTTTGTGGCAAGAACCTTTATGACTGTCTTAGCAACTCTGAAGTATCTAATACAGTATTGTTAATCACAATGCTTTGCAGCAGATCTCCAGAACTTAATTCATCTTCAACTGCTGGTCTGTACCTTTTGACCAATATTTTCCCATTTCCTCCAGCCCCTAGCCCCTGATACCACCATTCTACTCTTTCTATGAGCTCAGCTTTTTTAGATTCCACATCTAGATGAGGTCCTAGAGGATTTGTCTTCCTCTGTCTGACATGTCTCGCTTAGCATAATGCTCTCAACGTCCATCCACATTGTCACAAATGGCAAGATTTCCTCCTCTTTCAAGGCTGAATAATGTTTCATCATTTATATATTACATCTTCTTTATTCTCGCAGCCATTGATGGACACTTCGATATCTTGGCTGTTGTGAATAAAGCTGCAATCAACACGGGAGTGCAGATATCTTTTCAATATCCCAATTTTATTTCCTTTGAATATACATCCAGAAGTGGGATTGCTGAATCAGCAATATGATAGTTGTATTTTGAATTCTTTGAGGAGCGTCGTACTACTTTCTGTAGTAGCTGAACCAATTTACATTCCCACCAACAGTATGCAAATGTTCCCTTTGCTCCGCATCCTCACCAACACTTGTTGTTTCTTGTCTTTTGGACAAAAGCTCTTCTAACAGGTGTGTGGTGAGATCCCACTGTTGCTTTGACTCGCGCTTCCTTGATGATGAGTGATACTGAGCATCTTTTCATGTACCTGATGGCCATTTTTTTCTTGGAAAAACTGTCTAGTCATTTCCTCTAGCAGTTTTGATGGGGTTGATGGCTTTTTGTTTTTGTTTCTTTTTTTTTTTTTTTGCTATTGAATTTATGAATTCTTAATATATTTTGGATATTGACCCTCTCACTGATACATGGTTTGCAAATATTTTCTTTAGTTCTGTAGGTTGCTCTTTCATTTTATTCATCGATTAACTGAAATCTTTTTTTTTAAAGATGTATTTATTTATTTGAGAGAGAGAGAGAGAGAGAGACAGTCCAGGGTGGGGATGGGGAAAGGGGGAGAGAGTCTTAAGCAGACTCCCCGCTGAGCACAGAGCCCCATGTGGGCTTGATCTCACAACCCTGATATCACAACCTGAGCTGAAACCAAGAGTCAGTTGCTTAACTGACTGTCACCCAGGCGCCCCTCGCTGGAACCCTTCTATACAGAAAAACTATCCTGTGCTTTGCCCTACTTTTCTCTCTATTCTCTTCTCTTCCCCCATCACCATGGGTTCATAGACTTCGGAAATTCAGTGTGCTAAAATTACAGTCACCATTCTTTTGAATATCCAAATTGTCCCCCGTTTACCTGATGGAGTCTCCTTTAAGCTGCTGCTGTGTTCTTTCCACCAGGGTCCGGGAGATGATGAGAGCGTCTTGCTGTCTGACACAGCAGACTCAGTGATTCTTGACTATGTATTTGCCTGTTTTTCTATGACTCTTGAGGGCAGGAACAAAGTCTGCTAGTTAACATTAGCCAGAAGGGACCTGATATCTAAATAATGTTCTCCACCGTAAATGCATTCAAGCAACGTGAGTTTGACCATTACTTTGGAAAGAGCAAAGCCTGTTCGGAGTTATATCAAAGTCTCCATGATTCTTAGACTGGGGTGATTCAAAAGAGGTGTAAATTACTGTGTTTTGTTATGACGTAAGGTTAATCGACTCTGAGGTCTGATTCTTAAACAGATAAAAGAGACATTTACTCATAATTGGCAAGAGCACGCTGGAGATGGTAAAATGAGATATTTGGTTTCAGTCTTTAATTTGTATAGTTTTTAGGATCTGTGTAATACAGCACACACACAGCTACTTAAAATATTTCAATGCTTATCAGAGTAAACTAAACTAAAATTAATCTGCAAATTTAACACAACTATTGAAAATAGTTAATACTTCAATGCATGCTGGAGTAACCTAAACAGAAATTAATTTGCAAACAGAATCATACCTTACGCTTATGAAATGGTTACTGTAAGTCAGGCACTGCACCACGTGCTTAACATGTATCAATCAACTCAAGTATTGCTTTTAGAACCGCTATCAGATAGATACTCTTATTACTTCTGTTCTAAGGATGAGTACACTGAGGCAGAGAAAGGGTTAGTGTCTTACCCCACGCAGCACAGCTAAGCAGTGGTAAGCAGTCCATGTTCTTAACTGCCACCCTATAATGCCTTTCCAAATTTGTACTGATAAATATAATTAGCTAAAGAGTTTGCTCTCTGATTAACTTATTATTTCGTTTCATAATATTTTCAGGAGGAGAACAGAAGCCGTGGAGTATCGTGGCAACAGTCCAGGCATTTTGAACGTCAACTTCTGGGTTCCGACTAAAGGTCATGTATGAACTTAGGCAAAACTGTTCTTTGGCTTCAGTGTCTTCATCTGTAAAATAAATCTAATAATACGTTCTCTTCCTACCTCGTGGTCATAAGTATTAGAGAGCGTAACGGGTGTGAAAGTGCTGTGTAAATTGGGTTAGACATAGACTCTTAACAGTATAAAACATATCTTATGTTTTTCTATTTATAAAGCAAGTTCAGTGTGCTTGCTTTATAAAAAGTGTGCTTTCAGCTTAGAATATTTTAGATCCTGGGGTGCCTGGGTGGCTCAGTCGTTGGGGGTCTGTCTTTGGCTCAGATCATGATCCCAGGGTGCTGGGAACGAGCCCCACATTGGGCTCCCTGCTCAGCAGAGAGCCTGCTTCTCCCTTTCCCACTCCCTATGCTTGTGCTCTCTCTCTCTCTCTGTCAAATAAATAAATAAATAAAATCTTTTTAAAAAATAAAAAACATAAAATATTTTAGATCCTTAAACTATTTCTCTTATGCTATATTTATGACTGAATTTTCCAAACTGGCAATTTTCTTCTTTTCCCCCCATAATTACTTGACTTCCCATCTTGGACGTATTAAAATTTTTATAAAGTCATTATGCAAATAAAGCCCGTTTTTACATGCTTCTCCCAGGGGCAAATTTTAACTTCTTGTCATGTTTCAATTTTATCTGCCACATGCAGGCGACATAATCTGCTGCTTTGGTGGCTCATGCATTTGTGTTTTGCATATTTCATACAAGAAAATGGATTGAAGAGAGAAGTTGGCCAGATGGGATTCTCTTTCCAGGCAGAGAAGAGCTAGAAAAAAAATTGCAAGACCACGATGTCTTCTGTGGACAAAGGATGCCTGTTTTCAGGATGGGCAGTTGGTCATGGGGTGACAATCCAACCCCAAATTCCTGAGGCAGCCCCACGTTTACAATCTGAGGTTCTTAACTAGTTCCCAAGATGCAATTATTTCCAAATTTAATCCACCCCAGAAAATCACTAATTAAAAATAATCATGTAAAACAGCAGGTCTTTTCTCCAAAATTAAACACACACTTTCTTTTACTGGCTGTTTAGACAAGTTTTGCCAAAGCCCAGCCACCTGTTCTGGGGCGGGGGGAGGTGCTGGAGTTCCTAGGAGGTGACTGTTCTTGGCAGCCACCTCCGCCCAGTCCTTCCTGGAATCTGTCATTGTCAGGTTCTGCTAAGACATGACTTTGCACTTGGTGGGGAAAGATAGGCCAGAATGTTTTGTTTTTTTTTTTTTTTAAACCTCTCTTTGACTCTCTTTTCCATATTCTTGTTTACATTCTTTAAATGACATAATTAGAGTGAAGCTCTTAAAAGAGCGCGTGATCCTTCCTCTGCTTCTTTCTTTCCCTCCCCTCTTGTAGCCGGGACTGTCTCCCCAGGCTCTGCCTTACTACCAAAGAAGTTGGGTGTGGTTCCCAGAAGGTTTGGTTGCGATTTACATTCTAGTTTGCATTGATGATTTAACCCATCCTTTGGGCCTTTTTCAGCAGAAAACCAGGCAGAATATTTTTCTGACTTAATTTGTTTTTCTCTAAATTAAAACCTCATGGAATAGAATGCCCCAGAGTAAAACCAGTATAGAGAGGGGCGTTTTATTAAAATCAGGGGATTCTCAAGAATTCATGGACCATCATGGAGACACTTGGGAAAGCAATACTCTGGAACTGAGATTAGTGTTTTCCAGCTCAGCTTCTTTTCTGATGAATGTTCATTTGTCTTAATGGCTAAAGCAACAAACAAACAAAAAACAATGAAAAAATACTTTAAGTTCTTCTTGGGGGTTGTGGATTTTTTGTGTTGACAGCCATTGAGCAAGCAGTGAAGAGATGAGCTCTGGCAACTCAGAAAAACCTAAATTCTTGAGGCAGTATTGCATTGTACCACTTTATTTTGTAATGCTCCACAACTCTATTTTTAAACGTTTATTCATTTTTAATCAGTTCTATTTTAGTTCATTATATTGTTTTGTCTGTTTTCTTTTTAATCGGCATACACTTTGCATAGAGCTGATGCACACATACTGGATGCATAATTGCATGAGTTTTGACGATTGTACACACCTCTGGAACCCCAATCAAGAGGCAAACGTTTTCATCACTCTAGAAAATTCCCTTGTGCTCTTTACTTATCCGAGCTTGACTCCAAATAAGCACTCTTCTGATTTGTATCACCACTGCTTGATGGATTTACTTGTCTGAACTTATGTAAATGGAGCCATGCACTATGTACTCTTCTTTTTGTATCTGGGTTCTTTTATTCAAGATAATGTCATTGGGTTAGCAAATCTCTCATCTGTGCTGTTATGTGGATCAGTAATTTGTTCCTTTTTAAAATTTTTAAAAAATTTTTTATTAACATATAATGTATTATTAGCCCCAGGGGTACAGGTCTGTGAATCGCCAGGTTTACACACTTCACAGCAATTTTGTCCTTTTTTTTTTTTTTTGCCTTTTTTTTATTGTGGTAAAATATACATAAAGTTTACCATTTAACAATTTCGTGTACAATTCAGTAACATTAAGTACATTCGTAGTGTTGTGTCACAAACGACACTACCCACTTCTGGAAATTTTTCAACATCCCAAACTGAAACTCTGTACCCATTCAACTGTATCTCTCCAGCTCCTGGTAACCACTATTCTACTTTCTGTCTCTATGAATTTGACTGTTCTAGGTATTTCATAGAAGTGGAACCATGCAGTATTTGTCTTTTTTGTGTCTGGATTCTTTCACTTAATGTAATGTTTCCCAGGTTTGTCCATGTTGAAGTAGGTATCAAGAATCTTATTCCTGGGGTGCCTGGGTGGCTCAGTGGGCTAAGCCTCTGCCTTTGGCTCAGGTCATGATCTCAGGGTCCCGGGATCAAGCCCCATGTTTGGCTCTTTGCTCAGCAGGAAGTCTGCTTCCTCCTCTCTCTCTCTGCCTGCCTCTCTGCCTACTTGCGATCTCTCTCTCTCTCTGTCAAATAAATAAAATCTTTTAAAAAAATCTTATTCCTTTTCAAGGCTGAATGATATTGCATTGTAGGTATACACCACATTTTCTTTATCTGTTTATCTCTTGATGGACATTTTGGGTTGTTTCCACTTTCTGGCTATTATGAACAATGGTGCTATGAACATTAGTAGACAAGGATCTGTTTTCATCCAGGATTTCAATTCTTTGGAGTAGATACCTTGGGTGGAATTGCTGGATCATATGGTAATTCTAGGTTTATCTTTTCTTTCTCTCTCTCTCTCTTTTTTTTTAAGATTTTATTTATTTATTTAAGGGGAGTGGGGAGGAGAGAGAGAGATGGGGCACAAGCAGAGGGAGCTGAAGACAGAGGGAAAAGCAGGCTCCCTGCTGAGCAAGGAGCCCGATGTGGGACTCAATCCCAGCACCCTGGGATCATGACCTGAGCCGAAGGCAGATGCTTAACCGACCAAGCCACCCAGGCATCCCTAGGTTTAACTTTTTGACGAATCACCAAACTGATGTCCATAGCTGCTGCACCATTTGCTATTCCCTGAAGCAGGACAGGAAGGAATTCTCAATTTCCCAGCCAATATTCCTTCCCTTTCCTTTATTTTATTTTCCTAAATAATAGCTGTGTTGGTTGGTGTCAAACGACATCTCCTTGTGGTTTTGATTTACATTTCCCTAATGACATGATGTTGAATATCTTCCTACACGTACATTTACTATGCAGCTTCCTGAATTTTCCCCCACATTTCTCCAAACTTTTTGCAGGAGCAATTTGAAATACTGTATGATCTAGGACAAGAAACCTCAGATTTTTTTATCCTCACAGAGAAATTTAATTTGAAAATATTTTAGAAGAATTGACATTATTTTTTGTAGTTGTTATTACCAAGAAAGGACTCAATCAATACCATGTCCTATGCCCATCATTTTATAAATGAAAAGACATTTTAGCTTTAAAAAAAAAAAAAAAAAAAAAAAACAGAAGCATAATCCCCAAACGAAGGAGACACTTTTGCATTAATGTGGCTTTAGGAAAAACTTTTTTTTTTTTGGTGGGCAGCAAAGCAAGGTTTATTGAGCAATAATAGCACTGTGATAGTACAAAGCTCCCCAGGAGGGAAGGGACCCAAGGGGTGACCCAGGGAAGACTTATTTTTTTGTCCATGTTTTTCTCATTTTTGCTGTGGTCCAGAAAAACCAACTGGTCTTTGAAACTTGCTGGTCTCAAAGGCAGGCCTCTCCAAAGGCAAAAACATGCGCTCAGGGGGTATATGAGATCTCAAGGAGAGAAAATATCAGAACTTTTTTGGGGGGGGGGGGCTGGAAAACAAGAAAGAAATGAGATTTTCTACTATTTAACATGGAAGCCAACGCGGGCACCCTCACTCAGTCACATCTGAGAGAAAGGATGTTCCATGATATGGATAGTTTGACAGTGAGGCTTCCATTCACTCTTTGAGTTTTAGCATTTTAGAATGTTTGTGGAATATTGTAGCCTTGATAAGACTTCTTTTTGTAAAGATTGTATTTATTTATTTGACAGAGATCACAAGTAGGCAGAGAGGCAGGCGGGGGTGGGGGGGGTAAGCAGCTCCCCACTGAGCAGAGAGCCCAGTGTGGGGCTCGGACCCAGAACCCCTAGATCATGACCCAAGCTGAAGGCAGATGTTTAACCCACTGAGCCAACCAGGCACCTTTTTTTTTCTTTTAAGATTTATTTAGTTGGGAGCGAGAGAGAGTGCGCGTGCGCAGTGGCACGGGCGCACATGCGCAGGCGGGCTCACGGGCGCAAGCAGCTTCGGGGTGCAGAAGGAGAGAGAGAAAATCCCCAGCGGACTCCCCTGCTGAGCACAGAGCCCAAGGTGGGGCTCCATCCCAAAACCCCGAGATCATGACCTGAGCCAAAACCTAGGGTTGGACTTCGAAGGGACTCAGCCCCCCAGTGTCCAGGTAAGCCTTCTGAAGTGGATGTAGTAGAATATTTGTAACACTTTGTAATGAGGTAGGGAATGTGGGGAACATCTTTTCCTTTGGGACACTACCCAAAGTCTTTATTTTATTTTGAAGATTTTATTTATTTATATATTTATTTGAGAGAGTGTGTGTGGGGAGAGAATCTGAGGGAGACTCCCTGTGGAGCACGGAGCCTAATGTGGGGCTAGATGAGATCATGACTTGAGCTGAAACCAAGAGTAGGACACTCAACTGACTAAGCCACCCAGGCGCCCCTTAATATTTTATTTTTAAGTAATCTCTACAACCAGTGTGGGGCTTGAACTCACAACCCTGAGATCAAGAGTCACATTCTCTACCAACCGAGCCAGCCAGGCACCCCTGGCACTACCCGAAGTCTTTAGGACTGTCTCTCCACATTTTGATAATTCTCCAGAATGTAAATCTCACTTCTCAATATAAAATGTGAAAAACTATATTTTCCAACCTTTTTCTGAGCTAAAGTGCAGACTTTTTTTTTTTTTTTAAGATTTATTTATTTGACAGAGAGAGATCACGAGTAAGCAGAGAGGCAGGCAGAGAGAGAGGAGGAAGCAGGCTCCCTGCTGAGCAGAGAGCCTGATGTGGGGCTCAATCCCAGGACCCTGAGATCATGACCTGAGCTGAAGGCAGAGGCTTAACCCACTGAGCCACCCAGGTGCCCCTAAAGTGCAGACTTTTTAAAAAGATTTGTTTATTTATTTTAGGAGGGGGAGGGGCAGAGGGAGAGAGAGAGAGAGAACGCCTCCAGCAGACTCCCCAGTGAGTGGCAGAGCCCAAAGCGGGGCTCGATTCCAGGACCCTGAGATCACGACCTGAGCCAAAAAACAAGAGCCATTTGCTCAATCAACTGAGCCACTCCTAAGGTGCAGACTTCTGATCTAGGGTACATCGGTAAGGCTCCCGTGAGTGAGACTTTAATTTGGAGCTGAATTACACAGATGAAGAGACAGGGGGTGTGCGAGGCATCATTTTGCTATGGCAAAAGCCGGCATACAGTTCTGGAATCAGCAGGGACATGTGCAGATCCCGTGCGGAGCCGGCTCTGGGTGGAACCTTTGGAAGTTCACTCAAAGAATGTTTCTTCAGCCCTTCTGATTATTCTTCTTAGTTGACTTTATCCCTTTCTGCTCAAACTAGCTAGAGTAGATTCTACTGTTTTCAACCAAGAACTGTGCCTCACCAATTTCAGGAGATAACCAGAAGACAAAGGTTTCCCGATTATCTACAGGCAAAGTCCTTGAAAGAATTGTCAGCCTTGGTGAGGAGTTACCTATCTTTCTTTTACAAAAGTGCAAGCGTTGATCTGGTCTTTCACGTGTTGACCAAAGGTTTTCAGTCATTTTTTAAGCTTTGCTACTAGATATTTTTTAGGAAAAACAAACCAGACCAACTTTTCAAGACACAGGTGACATTTTAGAAATGAATAATACAGTAACTGCTTTTTGAAAGAAATTTATACTTTGAAGACTTTATTTTGAAAAATATACTTGGAAAGGATTCCATCATTATGTGATTTTTTTAAAAACCTCAAACCATATAATCATACCTTCAGTAAAAACCTGCATACGTGCACACATGGAAAACTTAAAAACGGAGTTTTCTAATGTGTTTAAAACTCTTACAAATGAAGAGATTCAATAGGTTTCAGATACACTTGTTTAAAATAAGAATTTGACAACTTAATCTGTAAGAAACTCACTTTAAATAGAATGGAAAATTTTCCTGACCAAATTTCAACAAAACATTAATATAATTTTAGAGAAGGATTAAAAATGAGTATCGTGATTTAGGAGCTTATCTAATAATACATGATATGTATTGTTTTGAAGTACTTTCTTTTAGCTTTGACAGACTTTAAAAGAATATATTGGAAAAAAAAGCTGAACATAAAACCAGACTTTTGCTTTATTGCAAAGTGCTAAACCAAATATTACAATCATGATATATTCAGTTACATTGCTCTTACTAATTATATTGCTAGGCTAGTAATGATATTTTTAGTAAGAACAAAATTTTTGCATTAGTATAACTAAATATTTTCTAAAGCGTATCATTTAGCTTTGTGTGTACATGTGTATGATTTACAAGTCAGAAAATATAGATATTATCAGAAGTACATGCTTAAAACTTTTTTTTAAATTTATTTATTTGACAGAGAGATCACAAGTAGGCAGAGAGGCAGGCAGAGAGAGAGAGAGAGGGAAGCAGGCTCCCTGCTGAGCAGAGTGCCCCACGCGGGACTCGATCCCAGGACCCCGAGATCACGACCCGAGCCGAAGGCAGCGGCTTAACCCACTGAGCCACCCAGGTGCCCCTGCTTAAAACTTTTTTAACCCAACATATCCAAAATATTATTTTGACACATAATTGATAGAAAATGAATGATGAGATATTTCATAGATATTTCACTGCCTTTCAAATCTAGTATGTATTTTACACTTAAGCATATTTCAGTTAAAATCTGCCACAACTCAAGGGGCTCATGTGGTCGCTCCTGTATTGGCCAGCACAGCTCTGGATAGTGTAGCTTTAAGTATAATTTAACTTCCTTATTTTCAAAGTCTTCTCTAACTTTGTTTCATTCTGGGCCCAGGTTGTTGCAAACAGGCAAGTGTAATACGTTTTTCCAACCATCTCTTCAAACAAACAAACAAAAATCAGGAAGAAACAATCTATCCAGGGTAGCATATGCCTAGTTCTGTGTGGGTTTCCTGGAAGTAGTGTAGAGGTTTTGCACCTTTTCATCTAAAACTCCTCATCTGCTTCTTTGCTAGGTGGAATCTTTGCGAGGGGAAATCTGAATGTGGGGCAGTAATTCCTACCTACCCTCTCCAGAACAGGATTCTAGGTAATTATATTCTCAACCCAAATTGTGGTATTGTAGCCACCGATTCTATCGATGTGTCCGCATTTTATCAGATGAGGGGCAGGTACTTGTTTTGTTCTAAGAATTCATCCCTCAAACCACATCCAAGTGCCTGCTTAAGATTGTATATAGTACTTAATCAACTGAGATACAATCTAATGTAGCCTTATTCTCACACTTGAGGAAAATGTAGTAGATAGTGTCTAAGAAGGGCAATTATTAAACTACTTTCTGTAAACATAACTGAGGTAAATAGAGGCCTCAGATAAGAATTCAGGTCGAAGTTAGCCAGAAGAGGTTTGGGGCTGTAGATGATGCCGATTGGCTTGGCTGATGCAGACGCAGGCTACATGTGAATCATTCTTGTTTATTAAGCCTGGAAGGGCAGTTAAAGACTTTTGGCTCTGGCTTCTACTTTTGTCTATGTGATTGGTTGTTTTTAAGCAAAAATTGTAGAAACCTGGTCATTATGTGGTCAGTGATGCATTTTAAAGCTCATAGAGGAGATCATGGTCCCCTGGACCAGTCACCCTCATTTAATAGATGAAGAAACACAGGCCTAAGGTGCGTGGGCTGGGACTAATTCCCAGGTCTCTTGATTCCCTGCCCAGTGCTCTTTCTGCTGAGCTACTGAAGGACTCGAATAAGCAATATTCAGAAGAAACCATACAAGTGGCAAAAACACATTTGAAATCTTATATTGAATGCAAATTAAAACCAGAAGATACCGTTCTTCCTTGAACAAATTGGCAAAAATACAAGTTTATAACAAGGATTTTTGGGGGCTTTTTTGTTTTATTTTATTTAGTTAGTTTTTATTTATTTATATATTTTTAAAAATCTCGGTCTTTTGGGAAATTGGGCCCTTAAGCACTCAGCTGACTGGTGCCTGAAATTTCACAAATAGAGATCTGTTCCTTTGGCTTAAAATGTTGTCCCATCTTAAACATGAAAATAAGTAAAATGTCATGCTTTACCAATCCTTTACACCTCAAAGAAAATGAGTGCCTCAGCTCTTCTGCTGAAGCCGGGGGTTTCCCTGAGGTAAAGGGAGAAAGTCGAATGTCTGTAGGTTCTAACTGCCTTGTGAATGCTAAAGTGTTTGTGTGCAAAACTTGGGGAGACAGAGACAAATGGCCTTTCTCACAGTTTACCTAGATGGCTGACTATGGTAATAATTTGAGTCCACGATAGGATAATTCCGGGATGTGAGAGTCATTTAAAAACAACTCCCTGAAAAAAAATTTTTTTTGATGTCTTTTTCTTTCATTCTTCAGAGGTGGCATTTGGGTTTGGGGTTTATTTGGTAAGCATTCTTTCCTTTGCCTTCTATAAATTGAATTTATGGAGAGGTTCTGTTTCCTAGAGATGGTTGCTTGAAGCCAGAGATGCAGGTTGAGGTCCTTGTGTCTAAAATTCCCTCCTTACACAAGTGTTGCAGAAGCAAGGCTGTTTGTTAGAGACTCCAGAAGATGCTCTGTGGATATTGGGTACTTTTTGTTCACATATCCAAATGGCAAAAATAGGAAAGCAATGAGGCTCCTATCTCAATTCCTTCAGATTTATGATCCTTGATTAATGTTTTCAGACAAACCTCCCCTCATTTCCAGACAGGTCTGAGGCAGTGTGAACTACTGTATTCAACCTGGAGCTCTTGCCTGCAGAGAAGAGATTGCCAAAGGACCAGGGGTTTTGTGGTTTTTTATTTGTTTGTTTAGATTCTTGCATTATGTTTTCTTACAGCAAGATAAACCAGCTAAGTTTATTATCATGAACAACTTTTTCATCTGCATAATATTTTATAATTTACAGAGCTTTTTAAAATCTTGTTTCATTTGAGTCTCCATCTTGCAAGCTAGGGAGGAAGGGTCTTGTCAGGTTGCAGATGAGGAAACTAAAAATGAGACACATTTTTTTAAGTTGTTGTTGTTTTTTTTTGTTTGTTTGTTTTTTTAGGTAATCTCTACACCCAAGGTGGGGTTTGAACTCATGAATCAAGAGTCACATGCTCTACTGACTAGGCCAACCAGGTGCCCCACAGCCCCCAAACCCAGAGAGTTCTAATTTCAAAGTGACTAAGTAACAGGTAGAACTAAGATTTAAACCCAAGTCTCCTGATTCCAGCCCCTTGTTCCTTCCACTTGACCTTCCACTTTACCACACTGCCCCTCCATAAAAGCAAAGGGGAAAAAAAAAAATCATTCCTCATTCCAATTAGGATGATAAATCCTCAGCAACTTTATTGCCTGAAATTAATTCCCACCCAAGTGTTCCCCAGCTCTTTTCCCAGAGTCCAAAGGCTGCCGCCACAGGCGAGTCCCTGAACGTGGCTGCTGTCATCTGCCGCTCTGGTCGAGTCCTCAAGCAGCCCCACTGCCCTCGCACTGGCTCTGCCCTCTGCTTACCTCCCCGCTGGCGTCGCCTGGTCGCTGCTGTGACCACAGCAGCAGAGAGAGCTGGCTGTCCCTCGGGACCGAGAAAGGGCCGCAGCCAGGACGTGCCTGGCCGGCCTCCTTCCTCACAGGCGCCCTGACTAAGCTCTAACCGGGGAGGAAGAGTGATGTGGGAAAGGGCCATCTCTCTCACGTCAAAGAAGTTCCTGGCCCTCGACTTTCCCTCCTCGCTCTTCCTTTTGGCTTCAGTGTTGACGATTAAACCGACCTTGGAAGCCGGCGTGTCAGGGGTGGCGGAGCAGCCATCGCGCGGGGTCCCTGAGTGTCTGTGAGGAGCTGACGTGTCCACCGCTGCGGAGCTCTGTCTTGGGCTGTTCCGTGACAGAGAGGTTCTCTGTAGTTTGAATCACCGAATTTTGGGGTCTCCTCTTTACAGATGTTTAGTGTTTGCCTCCACTGTCCTCCCTGTAGCTGTGACGTCTTGACTGTTCTTTTCCTGGGTGCTCCGTCCCGTCCACGGGAAAGCTCTGTGGCTTCTCCCCGTACCTCAGTACCAGGCTAGAATTTGTCGTGAGGCGTTATGGAAAACTGGGCACAAAGGCAAGAAATCCCTCTGAGGGAGCAGCCAGCAGATACATCTTCAGTGTCCACACCAGCCGCACTCGCTTGCCTTCAGTGTCTACACCCGCACCCCGCAGCAAAAGCACTTGGGCTTTTATCGATGGGAGATGGTCGATGGTGGGAGTGTCGGTTTCCCACCCACAAAAGGCACAATTATGTGAGTGTGAAAGACTTGGGTTTTGTTATTTTTATTTTTTTACATGCAGCACTTTGGAAAAAAGAATTGTAATCACGCTGTTCTCCTTAGAAGTGCGGTGAATGGCGCTCTGGTCGCCAGACTATTCCTGGTGAGGTCGCACACCTTTAGCTGCTGCCCTCTCTGCTGCAGGGGTGGTGGGTGAACGCGGCCACGTGCCTCCCCTTCCTCTCTTCTCCTTCCCCTCCTTTCGGTCATTTAAAGAAAACATCACCATCAGGGCTGAGGACAGCAGCCGAAGAGGATTTGAAAGGCTTCTTATCTCATTCAGAGTCAAGTCCACGTTCTCACAGTGGCCCGCAAAGGCCTCTCATGACTGCCTGTGGTTTTTGAGCTTTTAGACACATGAACCTTCTCTCCCTGTGGAGAAGCACGGGGAACAAGGGTACTTAGGGAACACTGTGAATGAATGTTACCAACCCTGAAGACATAAATTACCGGGGACAGAAGTTAGGGAGGAGCAGGACAGGTGATGGTACGAGGGGGTCCCCCACCTCAGGAACTGAGTATGGTTCATTGATTTTGCAAGTGTTAAGTATATTAAAGGCATAAAGGGAACCAACGGGGGAACTAAATAATGTTGCATCTTTTCAGAGGGGGAGGAAGGTAGAAACGAGTAATAGTGATCAAAATCTGCAATCAGCAATCAAAACCAAAGTAATAAATGCCTAGTTTAATATCAGTACTTTAATGCCAGCGAGTGTTAGCTTTTATGACCACTTCAGAAGCCCACTTAACGGAGGGATGCATGCTCTTAACTGTTGTCTCAAGCACTGTGGTGTCTTTCTCCAAAGATGGGCCTCCACACCATATGCCTCTTCTTATTCCTGCTCCTGGGTGACAGTCCCCTGCCACACCCAATCTGGGCTGACCCAGGACTCACTTTAATAGAAGTGGCAGCGGTGACACCCGTCCATTCTGGGCCTAGACTTCAAGAAGGGCTGGCGGCTTCGGCTTTTGCCTGTTTTGGAGCCCCGAGCAAACATCTGGGTAGTCCTGCTACCCTGTTGGGAGCCTGTTGTGGAGAGCCCACATGGAGAGAGAAAGGCCCTGAAATTACCAGGGGACACAGAGAGAGGCCCAGCGCCCCATCTCAGCCTCCCCCAAGCCGGTGCGTGAATGAAGCCACGTCGGCTGTTTCAGGCGCCACGTCGGCTGTTTCAGGCGCGTCGCTGACAGCGGCAGTGCGAGACACCCCGAATGGGGCCCACAGAAATCCTCACCCCACTGAGCCCTTGCTGACCCACACGAGTGTGAGAGATAATAAAATGGCTGTTGTCTTCGGCCTCAGAGTTTTGGGGTGGTTTGTTATGCAGCAAAAGATAACTGAAGCAGGCACGTGTAATCTTCTTCTGCCAGGTCACCCACTTCCTGCTCGACTTCCAAAGTATTAATCCCCAAATTCCAAGAACTGAGGAGAATGTGGGGCAGGGAGGGGAGAGAGGAGGATGGAGAAGAGAGAGAAGACAGCAGGACGTCTGGTTGCCACGCGGGGTGAAGCGGGAGAGAAAGGACCTCTGTGGAAGGGGAGTAAAAGGACTTTTATACCCATGAATGTCAGAAATCAAATTTGGGGTTTTCTGGAGCTACTATAAACACCCCACCTCTGTCTTCTCATTTTCTTCCAATCCTTAGTAAAGACTGCTCCCCACAAATTACTTTGTAGGAGTAGAATTTTTTATAAAAATTCAGGGGATGAATTCATGGTTGGACACTTCCTAGGGAAAAATTCAGAACGTGGAGAAGACTTATTCCGTCCCTTCCTCACAGGCGGACTTGGCCTTGGTCCAGTGATTTGCCTTGGGCATCAGACTGCGAGCAAATGTGACCTGCACTACCCTTGAACAGAAGTTTCTAGAGGCATTGCAAGTTTCCACCAGGCCTTTTGTTTCTGTGCATACCCCATAGAGCACCTGCTCCTTTAGCCTAGCTCCCTAAGTGAGAAGACACATGAACCTGCCCTCAAACCACAGCCTGCCGCTGAGCTGCTGTGGACAAACCACAACCACGGGCCCGTAACATGAGCAGGAAACAAATATTTGTTGAAAGCCACTAGGATTTTGAGGTTGTTATGCAGCATAATCTAGCAAAAGCAAACGAATATGAAGCCCTAACTCCAGAAGCTTCCAGAGGGGAGAGAAGAAATCTGGTAATTTACAAAGGGTCCAAGTCAGACAACATCAGGCTTAAGATCATCAATGTCAATCAGAAATCTTAGGATCATTACCTTTAGAAGGTATAGTGGGAGGCTGCCTTCAAACCATTCTGACTTTAAAATCTATAACTGATAAAATTATGAAGACAGGGGTGCCTGGGTGGCTCAGTGGGTTAAAGCCTCTGCCTTCGGCTCAGGTCATGATCCCAGGATCCTGGGATCAAGCCCCACATCAGGCTCTCTGCTCGGCAGGGAGCCTGCTTCCCTTCCTCTCTCTCTGCCTGCCTCTCTGCCTACTTGTGATCTCTCTGTCACACAAATAAATAAAAAAAAAATCTTTCTATATGCATATATGTATTTTATCATGGTAGCATACTGCTACTACACTGCTCTGCTCTTGGCTTTTTACACTTAATTCTTCTTAGAGATTATTCAATATAAGCATGTGGATTGTGACCTCATTCTTTTAAACAACTACAGAGTATTCCTTTGATATGTGTCCCTTAATTTATCTTAGCCGTTTTGAGAAGAGCACATCAGTAAGGGATTTATAGAAGAGTATTTAATAACATGCATAGATGTTCATGATTTACTAAGTGAAAAAACAAATGAACAGCAGATTACAAAGATCTCTAGTAGTCTGCAAGTCAACAGGTCGTCTCTTCCAAATGCTTAGGACACATATATACATATTCACATGAAAGCCTGGCATTTGCCGTTACAAATTCCTGGACTGACTCAACCATTGTGCTCTTTGTCCTGGTGAGTTGGCCTCTGTAACCAGGGAAACAGCCCCAGCTCATAATCTACAGAAATACTGCAGAGATAGTCCCGCTAAAGATAAGGAACTAGGTACTTGGTGATCGCTCTCTCACTCCTTTTTTTTCCTTGCAGTTTTATGACTTTGACAGTCGGTGGTTAGTTCTCATCCACTTTGTCTATAGATTTTTGGCAGTAGTGACAGGTACATGAGTAACCAATGTGTGGAGTTTGTTTGGTAAATCTTCATCCTCATTATGTTTCCTAGACAACCACACGTGGATACTGTGTAGCACGTTTGTGCTCCTTTAACCCAGATACTCTGCTGATCCTGGTGTTGACGCACATACCTGGCATTCCCATCTCCTTTAAGGCAAATTTCCAAATTTCTCTGAGTGCCTGAAGGGTTTGCTTCTTGAAGTCCGCTCCATGATGTACCTGTGATTGTCGATGGTATGGTCTCTGGTCCCTACCCCACTGATTGCAGAATGACCCTGCTTCTCTCCACCCTTCTTCTGGGAGCCATTCTGTGGGACCCAGGTTGGAAAGACTTGGAGATCTTAACACACTTTCCTTTTCCAGGGCCATTTAAGATGCTGGGCAGCACCCAGGTAGAAGCATCCAACTCCAGACTTCCCTGCTGCTTAGTCAAGGCAGGAGTGGACTTCGCTCACATCTCCTTTCCTCGCTAATAAGCGAGTTAGAAATAGATCAGAGGAAGAGACTAAACCATGAGTGACTAGAGACCTTTCATTCTTGTAGGAACTATAAAATCAACAGTAACAGAAAAACAGGTTGGAGTCCTGGGATCAGGCCCTCGTGATCTGCCTGCCCTGCCTGGTCTAAGTTTTCCTTTCCACCTCACTCCCGCTGGACGCAGGACCCTCCCTGGGAAGCAAGGACAACAAGGGAGGGGATAGGTTCAGACCCTGAAGTGTGAAAAGTCTGTCACGGCTGGAACCTTATCTCTGCCTCCACAAGGGCAGCTCATATTGAAACAAGTATGCTTTAAACAACAACAAGACAACTTTTTATTTTGGAGTAATTCTAGATTTACAGAAAAGTTGCAGATATGACTTATAGTTTCTATATATCCTGACCCAGCTTCCCTTAATGTTAACGTCTTGCATTACCATGGCATGTTTGTGAAAGCCCAGAAACCAATATTGGTTCATTACCATTCACTGAATTCCAGATTTTATCTGGGTTACACTAGCTTCTCTACCAATGTCCTTTTGCTGTTTTAGTATCCGGTCCGGCTCCCACGTTGCACAGAGTCCTGTCTCCTCTGCTCTGTGATAATTTCCTAGTCTTTGTCTTTCACAACCTTGACACTTTCATAGAGTATGGTCAGGCATTTCATTGACTCAGCTTTGGATCATCTTGTGTTTTTTTCATGATTACACTGGGATTATGGGTTGTGGAAAGGATAGTAGAGGTGAAGTTCTCTTCATCCCAGATTGAGAGTACAGCACACCAGCATGGCTGATCACTGGTGATGCTAATTTGGATCACATGGGCAGGCTGTGGGCTTCTCCACTGTCAAGTTACTATTTTGTCCCTTTCCATATTCTATTCCTCGGAAGAGTCACAAGTGTAACCCACACTCAAGGGGAGTGAAACTGGGCTTCACCTCTTGGAGGGAATAGTATTTACATAGGTTATTTGGAACCAGTCAAAGGAAGCTTTGCCCCTCTATCTCCCTTCCTCCCTCATTTATTGATGTATAAGTTTATATATATATATATATATATATATATATATATGTACATATATATGTATATATACATACACACACATAATACATACATATACACACATCCTTTTAGTTAAAAGTAATAGCCTTGTTTAAGTAAAGGGGTTGGGTCAGTACTATGCTTTTAGCAAAGTTGACTGCCTCCTATGACAGGAAATACAGACCCCTCTAGGGGTTCCTAATGGACCCCTCTAGGGGTTCCTAATGAATATAAGAACAGGGACTCTAAAAAAGACAGTTTAATCTCAGCTCTGCCACATATTAGCTATATTACCAAGGGCAAGTTTCTTAACCTCTCAGTTTTTCTTTTTAAAAAATGTACATATTATTACAGGGGCAGAGAGAAGCTAGGCAATATGCGGCTCTCAGTTGCAGCCGCCATCTCCCATGGCTGCGTATTCCGCCGTCTGGGCCTTGGTCCAGAGTCCCGCATCCACCTGTTGCGGAACTTGCTTACAGGATTGGTGCGACACGAACGCAATCGAGGCGTCATGGGCGCACGTGGACGAAATGAGGGGCTACGCAGGGAAGCTCATCGACTATGGGAAGCTGGGAGACACCAACGAACAAGCCATTAGCATGGCAGACTTCTGGCTTACGGAGAAAGACTTGATCCCAAAGCTGTTTCAAGTACTGGCCCCTCGTTTCCAAGGTCAAAATGGGGGCTACACGAGAATGCTGCAGATCCCAAATAGCAGTAAGCAGGATCGGGCCAAGATGGCAGTGATTGAGTATAAAGGGAACTGCCTCCCACCTCTACCCCTGCCTCGCAGAGACAGCAACCTTACGCTTCTAAACCAGCTGCTTCAGGGGTTGCAGCAAGACCAGAAAGCAAGCATCCACGGCTCCCACACAGCTCAAACACCAGGTATTTAACTGGGACCAGAGGTTGTGTGGCACGCTCATCAATGCCCATGATCACAGGCCTTTGGAGCTCTTTTAATCTCTAAGAAGAACTGGAGCTAGAGTTGTTAATGGATGGTCTTAATGGAGACAAGAAGCTTCTGAGGAGCCAGATACTCATTTCTTTGCAGTAGATAAAATTCCTTATATGAAAAAAATGTACATATTATTTATTAAAAATATTATGTAGGGGTACCTGGCTGGCTCAGTCGGTAGAGCATGTGATTCTTGATCCTGGGATTGTAAGTTCGAGCCCCACGTGGGTGTAGAGATTACTTGAACATAAAATCTTCTAAAAGTACTATTTATAGAGGCATTTAATGAGGTAATTTAAATGCATAGCATAAGGTCTAATGAATAGTTAGTGCTTAATAAATATTAGTGTTATTTATTACATGATTTGGTTTTATTAAGTATATATGTAATATGCATATGGATATAACTACACAAAGAATCAGTGGTTGATGACTTTCATTTTCTTCTCTCTGCTTGTTTGTACATTTAAAATTTTTTTTTTAAAGATTTTATTTATTTATTTGACAGAGAGAGATCACAAGTAGGCAGAGAGGTAGGCAGAGAGAGAGGAAGGGAAGCAGGCTCCCCACTGAACAAAGAGCCCAATGCGGGGCTCGATCCTAGGACCCTGGGATCATGACCTGAGCTGAAGGCAGAAGCTTTAACCCACTGAGCCACCCAGGCGCCTTTTAAAAATTTTCTATAATAAACATTTGTTTACTTTCCTAGTAAGAGAAAAAAATAAAGTTTCCAGATAAATAACACCTGCCTCTGCCAGAACTATGGAAATATCACTGCTGGGGAGAAGACTTGTTAAATCTTTTCTGAAGAATGTATTGGCAATAACTAGCAGAAGCACTAAAATTTTGCAGACTGTCTAACTCAGTAGTTCCACTTCTAGCTATTTATCAGATGAAGATACTGTACAGAATATATACACAAAGATTTACCCTTATAAATGTTCAGTACATCAATTATGAAAGCAAAAACTGGCAGTAACTAAATCCTAGGTATGCATTAGAGTCTCGGGTAGCCAAAAGATCATTTTGTAGAACATTATTTAATAAAACTATTAATATGTTGACAAAATATTTAAGTGACAAAGGGCAAAAATTATGACCAGTACAATTTCATTTTTGTAAAACACACGCAAAGTTGTTTAAAAAATATATCTGTGGTGACAGTTATTATCTCTGTGTTGTTGGATCATGAGCAACTTCCCATTTTCTTATTTGGATTTATCTGCATTTTCCAGATTGCTTACAAGGAACCTAAATTATTTTTGGAAATAGAAAAAGCCAATGCTATTTTTAACATCCTCATCATAGACAATTTAGAAACTATAAAATTTTATGTAGAAGGAAGTAACAGTCTTACCACTTAGGCCTATTACTAACAATGTATTGTATTTCCCTAATTCTTTTATGTAATTGTGTGTTTAATCTTTGCCACCATCCTCCCCACCCCCCGCCCAGGTTAGGATACCATATGGAATGTCTTATATTCCGTTGTTGTTGTTTTTTTAAAGTAACACCATATCATAAACATCGCCCTAAGTCTTGAATACTTTTAAAAACAATGTTAAAAAAATAACAAACTAGTGGGGCAAAGGTACAGGAACTGATGTACAAAGATTCATTACAAAGTGCACAAAGCAGTTGGAAAGTCGTATTATGGGGTGATCATACAAGATAGTCACCAAGCACATAGTTTTGATTATCTTAGGAGGAGGAGTTATGGGGAAATAGTTGGAGGTTTAAAATTTTAAAATAATGTGTGTATTGTTATTATCTTTGTAATCAGAAAAATAATACAGATTTTAAAATAAAAACATTTTTAAAGGGCTGTACAATATTCCACTATACCCTAAAATTTCCTGTTGGACTTTCAGATTTGTTTCCACCTTCTCATTATATAAATTATGATCATCCTAAGATGATACCTTTGCTTTCAAGCCCTTTCCTGAGCTCTTTATATCCTATGATAAATTTGAAGAAAAATTCCTAGGTCGATTTGTGTGTACTGATCTTAAAGGATTTTGATAAATCCTTATAGATAAATGTATGCCTGTATATAAAGAATAATAGATTTAACTTTCTGTTTCTTAATAGAATTCAGCAAGCCCACTTAGTTTATAGCCTCTGGTTTACTTAGAGAATTTCTCACAGGAAAAATGTACTCTCTTTTGAAATATATGCCAGAGTCTTATTTGAAAACTCCAGTAGAAACTTTGAAAAGTGGCTGAGAATCTACAACAGAGAAATGGAGAAAATAGATTGATGTTCTAGGTTCATTTGATGCGGGCCAATTCACCAGCAGTACTCTGACATGGAATTCATGAGAGACTGTAAAAAATAAATATAAAAAATTTAAAAAGTCATTACTCCATGGTCTTACCCTCTCTGCTATTTTAAAAAGTAAATATAGGGGCGCCTGCGGGACTTGGTCCGTTAAGCGTCTGACTCTTGATTTTGTCTCAGGTCATGATCTTGGGGTCCTAGTATGGAGCCCCCCCTCCCCAGTTGAGCTCTTTCTCTCTCTCTCAAGTAAATAAATAATTTTTAAAAAGTATATATAGCCCTACTCTTCTTATAAAGTAAGTTTTATTGAGGAATAATTCATATATCATAAAATTTACCCTTTTAGAGTATACCATTTGATGGTTTTAGTATGCTGGTACGGTACAGCCGTCACCACAATTGTATTTTAGAACATTTTCATCCTTCTTGCTTTGGGAAATTGTTTCCCCATTTTATGTTATAATTATTATATATAGAAGCTGCTTCAAATCCATTATCAAATGAGGCAACAAGGAGACACCTGTAGGTAAATAAACTAATAACAGTTTTATTTATTTATTTATTTGTTTATTTTATTTGACAGAGATCACAAGTAGGCAGAGAGGCAGGCAGAGGGGCAGTGGGGGTGGGGGGTGGGGGGAAGCAGGCTCCCCGCCTAGCAGAGAGCCTGATGCAGGCTCTATCCCAGGACCCTGAGATCATGACCTGAACCAAAGGCAGAGGCTTTAACCTACTGAGCCACCCAGGCGCCCCCTAATAACAATTTTGATTACCCAGTTAATCTGTGTTTAACATTTCTTTGGGGCCTTGAACTTTTTCAAGGCCTTGGTTTTCTGATCTGTAAAATCAGATGTTTGGTGTGCCTCTCATCAAGGACTCTGATTTGCATTCTTTTTGCGTAGCATTCATATGACTTCATATTTCATGATAACTTCTGTCTCATCGCTGGTTAGACCCATGCCTTGCATATGCAGGGGAGGAATACACAGATGCCTTCATTACCAAATGGGATGAGACGGACCCAGAAGACACAACACCTTGTTACAGTTTGGGGCTAGCCAGTTAGCTAAGGACACATGTTTCTACATGGTTACTTTAGTTAGGATTGGCCTTAGAGAAATTACAAGTGTCACGATTTAAGAATTTAGTGAAAATTGAAAATGACCCAGAGTAAGGGACCTGGCTTCAGACAACTAATGCTTACCACCTTTATTTATTTTTATTTATTTTTTTAGATTTTATTTATTTTTTGGACAGAGACACAGCGAGAGAGGGAACACAAGCAGGCAGAGTGGGAGAGGGAGAAGCAGGCTCCCCGCTGAGCGGCCAGATGCCAGGACCCTGGAATCGTGACCGGAGCTGAAACGACCGAGCCACCAGGCACCGCTGTTTACTACCTTTAAATACAAGAATAAGTGAAAAGTTTCGTGGAAGTTTTCTGAAAATTTTAAAGCCAGCTCGGCCAGTTCCTGGCTACCTCTCTGAACCTGCGATTTCTTACTTGTAAAATGTGGCTAACAGTCCCTACTTGCTCCTGTGTTTGGGAGAGTGTGTGAGAGAGCCGGCGTGAAGCATCTGGTTTGACATCTGAGGAGGGCTCACTGGAGTTTATTTCCCTTGGACCAGTTAATCTACCAAGACCATAAAGTTCATCAGAAAAGAAGTGATAATACATAATGTAAAACATGACACACGTATAAATCAGTGAAATTAAGGATTAATTGAAAAAGGCATGGGGCACGTGGGTGGCTCCGTTGATTATCTGCCTTTGGCTCAGGTCCTGATCCCAGGTCCTGGGATGGAACATGGCATCAGGCCCCCTGCTCAGTGGGGAGCCTGCTTGTCTCTGTCCCTCTGCTTCTGCCCACCCACCCTCCTGCTCGTGTTTGCACCCTCTTTCTCTCTCAAATAAATATTTTTTTTAAGGTAAAGCCGTTATTTGCCTCCGTAATGCATCAATGATTTGTATTTCAAGTATGATAGCTTCTTTATATTTAGAATATTGATTTAAAATATTTCTTTCCTTTCTACTACATAAGGTTTGAGATTTTTGTTATTACTTAATGCTTCTCTCTTGCTTTGATCCTATCAAATTTCCTAAAATATCCAACTGCTTGGATATTGGTCATTATTGCTCCCTTGTGGGTTTAGAAATTCTGAAAATTAAGGGGTGCCTGGCTGGCTCAGTCAGTAGAGCATGTGACTCTTGATCTTGGGGTCATGAATTCCAGTAGAATGTATTAAAAAAAATCTTAAAAAAAAATCCTCCAAATTCTGGCAATTAAAAAAAACAAAGAAAGAGGGGCACCTCCCAGCAGGGAGCCTGCTTCCCCCCCCCCTCTGCCTGCCTCTCTGCCTACTTGTGATCTCTTTCTCTGTCAAAGGAATAAATAAAATCTTTAAAAACAAACAAAAACACTTTGTAAATTTGTGCAAGATAGGGTCTGATGGTTAACAAGTTGAGATAAAATAAAAATACCGTAAAAAATGTTCTAGGATTTTATATACTGAGAGCCCTGGAAAATCTCCCAGCAATGTAACTAGATGGAGTGTTCTTGGGGATCTTGGCCAAAGACTTACTTTAATCCTTAGGAATTGTGCAATTTGAAAATTGGAGTTTCAGTTTCACTTGTACTTAATGGCTGCCTTTTAGCCATATGAATTCTTCCTTGTCAATGTTATTGATCAAAGGGCATGTTGTGCACTTATTGGGCAAAAATGATATGCCTCCTCTTCAGAGCGGCATCCAGCTTATCTATTCATGGTGTGCCCTAATCTGTGGCAACAAGGAGTTTGAAGTGCTTACAAAGGCAAAACAAAACAACACAACAGCAATAACAAAACCAATACCAAGCCCACTGTCGAATCACATAAACGCTCTAATACCTCATATATATTTTTGGTTTGCTGAAAAATTGACAGCTGGGCTCTTGCAAAGCAACTGCACCGTCAGGATTTTGCACTCGTCCCCACGGAGCTGGCTCTCTGTAGCAGACAGGTTGGAGAAAGGAGACCTTAGAGCAGATCGGGGAAGGTGGTGGACGGACACAGGACTAGTCCCTTCCTTGCGCAGCAGACAGAGCAGGATCCCTAGCTGGGCTCTGGCTCTGTCCTCACTTCTCTGTTCCATCTGTGACAGACCTGAGAAAGGAGGGAGGGAGGATACAGGTACAGGACAAGAGAATGATGACAGTTGTTTGTCTATATCATTTCACCAGTGATCATAGCCAGAAGGAACCTTAAAAGCACCGAGCTGGCTACTCCTTATTACAGACGGAGGGGCCAGAGAGAGATGAGAGAGGAAGCTCAGCACAGAGCGGTTTGCAGCAGCATTGGCTCTACAGCCCTGCCCACGCTACTGCTCCTGGCCTGCGTGGCCCTGGAGTGTGCTCTGTAAGAAATGATGGCCAGGTGTGGCATTAGTACATTTTTGAAGGCCACAGTTTGCTGTTGGCCTCTTTCCACCTCCATTTCTTACCCCCTGTGGTGGCCTCCACTCCCAAGCCCCAAGGACAGTGGGGGCTCTGATGTGACCCTCCAGCCACTCAGTAGTGCCGCCCACCGCAGCCCACACGCCAGTTTTCTAGCTTACTGATAACCAGCAGCTCTTGGGAAAGCTATTCCTTTAAACAAATTCACATAAAAGTCCGAGCTGGAACTTTATCTCCTTAATCTTCTCAGTGGGATTACTCTGGAACCCAGATGGATTTCTAAACGTTAAATATTTAAGTAGAACGAGGAAGAGATTTTTATCTCTTCTAGGCCAGTCAGCCTCTGGGCAGAATTAGTCACGGTCTTGCTCTATTTCAAGTGTAAAGGCTCTAGATGCAGGGAAAGGCCAACTGGGGAGTACCAGGGCAAGAGGGAAGAGGGGCTTTGTCCCGGGTTGGAAGTACTAGGAGCTGTCTAGATGTTAACCCAGAAGAGCTTTCTAGAGTTTGGCGCAACAGTGGCCCTGAGTTACATTATAGAATCTGGATTTGGAGATGGAAGAGGGGACCTCCAGTAGATCCCTTGAAGCCAACTCCTGGCTGAGAACCTGTGATTTAGAGGGAACATTTGATGGAATAGATTTTGGTGAGGGATTTTTCTTCTAAATGTGATCACATCAAAGGAAGAATGAAGAGTACGGCATCTAAAGAGAAGTCAGAAGTCAGTCTCTAAAACAAATGTGTGTGTGTGTGTGTGTGTGTGTGTATGTATTTATTTATTTTAAAGTAAGCTCTACAGCCAATGTGGGACTCGAAGTCATGACCCTTAGATCAAGATGCTCTACTGACCGAGCCAGCCAGATGTCCCTCTAAAACAAATAATTTTAGAGATTTATTTGAATTCAATCTAAGATTATTTTGAAATTCAGTTTATATAAGGTAGTGCTAGTGTTTTACAGGGGGTTTTTATACTTGTAAGATTAAATACAGTATGATGTTCTCTGACCTGAAAATTACAAGTAATAGAAGGGGGAGATAAGCCAAATCCAGGAGGAAGGAAATTGGATAATGGAGCAACTTCTGCTCTTTTCTGTCAGAGCAGAAAGTGAGGTGATGGGTACTTGGTGAAGGAAGAAACGAATGACATAGGATAGGGATTCAAATCCAAGAAAAAGTAAACGCGTGGCTAGAAAGGAGGCTAATTATGAAAGAGGAAAGGGAGGAACGGTGGAAAGGTGCTCTTGAGATGGGGACGGGGGCCTGACAAGTGACAAATACACTTTTCCCCTAGATGCACTTCTGACAGTTTCTCTCCTTTTCTTTTTTTTTTTTTTCCTCACTGCAAGCATTTCTCAAAAATTAAGACTGACTTTTCTCCTCACTCAGAGTACTTCCTCACTGCTTCATAAATATAAATTTTTCTTAGGATTTCAGTTGCCAAAACACACACATTAAGACTTATGTCTCTAGCATGAGTGTCTTGCTTTTTTCTCTAGTTGAGTTTCTAATAGCTAATCATGCTGGACAAACACGATACTCAATTTGTTTTGTGTATTCCCGTACCTAAAACGCTTTTTCATCAACATATTTTTGTACCTCCCCAGCTAATTTTTCTATCTGTGATGATCCCAGTCCCTCAGGAAATCTCTTGGAGTTATGGTCATATTATCTCATGATGCTGATGTTGGTGTCTTCTCTAAGTTTTCTGGTGAGGTCTTAAATTGTGGTTAACCTCATCAGGCTGTTTCTTCTTGGGGCTGTATATTCCTTTGAGGGCTTGTTTTCTTCTGTGTCTGCCCAGCATTTGATAACTTGATAGCGTTTGCTAGACAATAAACAAACATTTTAAATAATGTCAATAAATTCAACTAATATAAAAAAGAAAAACTTGACATCTTGTCTGCTGGAAGATAAGGGCCTTCATGTTGGAAATGCAAAAGCCACTACAGGAAGATATGAACAGTTAAGGAGAACGAGGTCTCATACTTTTTTGGGAAGTAACATGGCAACCACTGTATTAAAAAAAAAAGTCTAGATTGTTGCCAGAGGGGAGCATGGTGGAAGATGGACAAAATAGGTGAAGGGGATTAAGAAGTATAAATTTCTAGCTACAAAATAAATAGATCGGGGGATGAAAAGTACAGCATAGGGAATATAGTAATAATATTATAATGACTTTTATGGTGACAGCTGGTAATACACTTACTGTGATGAACATTTCGAACTGCATATAAATGTCAAATCACTGTTATTGTACACCCGAGACTAATAAAGTATTGTATGTCAACCATACTTCAATTAAAAAGTAATAAGTGAAATAGTCAAACTAAAAAATATTCTATGGATTTCATTCAAAGGACCACATACAACTGTAGAAGTTAATACCTTCCCAAAGTTCTAGAGGGTAATAAAAGTAATAATCAATCATTATATATCTTGCTGTCACAAAGCACATTAACATCATTGTTTCATGTAATAACTTTTAACAACCTCAGTTGTTAAGATTCTCATTTCAGGTCAGTGTTATTCTCACTGTAGACTTGGAGGCACTGAGGATCACAGGTCATGACCTGGAAGTGGTAAAGCCAAAATATGACCTGTGGTCGGATGTCTTTCTGGTTCAGAGAGAGGGAAAATGTGGAAAGACAGTGAAACCAGTCATCCTGAATCCTCAAAGGTGCTGGAGACCTTTTTGAATGAGGAGAAGCTCTTTGGGTGCAATTAGATAAGTCTTTTCCCTAAGAGCAGAGATGATGATCGCTAGCTGAGGTCTGCTGAACTGGAGGGTACGTGAGGAGTACTGGTTAAAAACACC
The DNA here is from genome assembly GCF_922984935.1 of Meles meles. Taxonomy (NCBI): domain Eukaryota; kingdom Metazoa; phylum Chordata; class Mammalia; order Carnivora; family Mustelidae; genus Meles; species Meles meles. The sequence continues at coordinate 31,688,367 of NC_060080.1, forward strand.
CACCAGGACCCAAAACTGATTGATTCTTTTTTGGGGCAAAAGATAGAAAATGAATAGTTTGGTGCCTACCCAGTTGTCTAACACAGACATGAATATTTTTCTTGCAAAAAGAGGGGAAGTTTCCTCTTCTTAAAACTTCCTTTCCTTGAAAGAGATCAGGTAAATTTTTACCAAGAGTGTGTTCATGTATTTTGTAAAATCCAATGTTTGGGTCATTTCTTGATTATGTTGTTTTAGATTTCCTCCATAGGATACACGTTTTATGAGAAGATGATGTCCTCGTTGAAAGCATAGTAGCTTTGACTAAAATAATAATATCCAAAGAGAGGGGCCAAAGAGAGTGGGAAGAATGGTTTTCAGATTCCCTACAGTGTATTTATAGTTCTAGGCTAAATAACATCAGATCCCTGCCTTACATTAAGTGTGCATATTATTTGAGCACATGCTTCTCAACTTCAATGATATACAATTGAAAAGCATACTCTTTTCAGTTATCCACTGCTACAAAACAAATCACCCCAAAACCAAGTGGCTTAAAACAACTTATTCTCATAATTTTGTGGGTGAGCTGGGCACAGCTGGGCTGTTATGCTGTTCTATTTGACACTTACTTGGCTATATTCGGCTGGTGGCTGCACTGAGTTGGAAGGTCCAAGAAGGCTTTACTGGCCTCTTGGTGCTCCTCTGGTGGCCTCTTTGTCTTCACACCATATCTTGTCATCTGGAGGTCTAGCCTAAGCTTCTTTACAGCATGGTGGCTCTCTCTTCCCCAGAGAGAGAAAGCAGAAGTTGCCAGGCCTTTTAAAGACCTAAGCCCCAAAATGGCACAGTGGGACATGGGCTGCATTCTGTTTGTCTCGGGAAGTCACTGGTCACAAGGTGGGGAGCAGGGAGGGAGACTTTACCATCTTGATAAAAGGAATGGCAAAGGGTCATTGCAAAAGGCCCGTGGGATGGGAGAAACTGTTGCAGTCAGCACTGGAAAGAATCTTCTGCACTCTTCCAACACAGCACTACTAAAAATACTGACAGCAGAAAGGTTAGTTCAAGAGAAAATAAAAGAATGAAGCATCTTTAAACAATGACCTCATTCCTTACTTTACTGATTGTTTTTCTCTCTTTTGATCTCTGGTCTAAGTTTGGTCTTGAGCCTCTTCAACCTTTTAAACCTGCAACAGAAACTACTGTGATGATCTGGAACTGAAGTTGCAAGAAAATTTTGTTTTGTAGTTTATGTATTGGGAAGGGTCAGAGAAATATTTTGAGGAGTTGGAAGAAAAAGAAACTTAACAGCTTCAAAGTAAATGTTCTCAGGGACAAACATCTACTGGGTTGGACTGGAAAAGATTTTCTTAGTTTTTCCATTTGTGAAAATTGCCAACCCAAGACACAAAAACGAAGAGTTGCTGTATCAACTGTTCATATAGTCCAACTGGGAGCAAATGAAATAAGTTCTGAAAAAAATTTTTTTAATTTATTTTTTAGGATTATTTATTTATTTTTCAGAGAGAGAGAGAGAGAGAGCGAGCGCACAAACAGAGCAAGAAGTAGGCAGAGGGAGAAGCAAGCGGGCCCACCGCCGAGCAGGGAGCCCAAAGAGGGACTTGATCCCAGGACCCCGGGACCATGACCCAAGCCGAAGGCAGATGCTTAACCGACTGAACCACCCAAGCGTCCCACAAGTTCTGAAATTTATATGTGAATATGACAGTTTTTCTCATTTAAATACAAAGTATATGGCAATGCACTAAGAGGTGAGTTGAATAGAAATAAGGAAACAGAAATATTTCTAACTTTTATTAAAATAAGCTAAAGAACATATTCAGGTTAAGTTATATATACAAATATAAGGTCACCAAAGTATTTAAGCCCATATTTAGGTTTTATAAATATCTGAAGCTAAATTTTAAAAATATTGTGTATATTTAACATAACAACTAAAACTGCTTCGTAGTGAATTGTTTCTATAGTATAAGTTGCTGTCATGCTAATTATTGTGTGCTAATTAATATTACAGCTACAGTTTCATGTGGTTTGTAATAGACCTGTTTCTATCCTAATATATTCTAAAATCCTAAGTAGACACAACATCTTCAATGTGACAATATTGAGAGACATGGTCAGTGACAAGTGTTCACAACAGAAAAGAAAATTTTAACTTTAATAAATACAAGTTGTTTCTACTCCTATTAAGTAGGATAACCAATTCTCAGCTTGAGTAGATTACAGGTTAAATATAAAGTAGACTGAAACTGAGTCTCTGCTACTCAAATATAAAATGAGTATAATTCAGATATATTTGTAGATTTCCCTTAAGTTACCATTTGCTGGAAGCATTAAAAGTTTTGTTGAAGTTAGAAATGTCCTCAATGTTCTTTGCCTTAATGGATATCTTAAATTAGTGTTTCACAGCGTATATGTCATTTCCCAGCTAATTAGAGTTAGATTAAAACTTCAAAGAATGATTACATATTACTCTGCATTTTAAAAGCACACCTGTTTTATTTACATTACTTTAAATTTAGTGACAATTAGCTTTAAAATCCACTTTAGTTTATAAAATTTATAAATTTATCAAATTGAACCTCCACTAGACAGTTGTCTGCAAACTACTATTGACGTGATAGGACTAGGAGGGAGTGGTTGTGTGTGTGTTTGGGTGAGTGTGAAAGCAAGCAAGCGAGGGAGAGATGAGAGGCAGGGAGGGAGAGAGAGAGAGATCTAGCCCCTGGTTAGATCATAAAACCCAAAATCTATCTTGCTGTTGTTAATGAGAAACAATCTCTCGAAAGCCTCTTCTTCTTTTTTTTAAACATTTTATTTATTTATTTGACAGAGAGAGATCACAAGTAGGCAGAGAGGCAAGCAGAGAGAGTGAGAGGGAAGCAGGCTCCCTGCTGAGCAGAGAGCCCGATGCGGGGCTCGATCCCAGGACCCCGAGATCATGACCTGAGCCCAAGGCAGCGGCTTAAACCACTGAACCACCCAGGCGCCCCTGGAAAGCCTCTTCTAATGGGAGTAACATCTAGCACAGAAATGCCATGTGCTATGGAGAGTCACAGAAGTCCACGCTGAATGGGAGCCCTAGAAAACACCTAACTTATCTCTTCTACTTTTCAAATGAGAAAATGAAGGCACAGAACAGTTACACATTGTGACAAGGCTACACGGAGAATTGCAAGCCAGTCAAGAACCTGGTGTCCTAATGCCCAGACCAAATGCTAAGTCTGTTATTCCTTAACCTACCACTCATAAAGAGTTTGTCTTCTACCAGAACAAGAATGAAGTTGTTGAGTTCCTGATTTTAAAACAAACACCCACACTCACACACACTTACATACACCCCCCCAAAACATTACCTTGTTCTTGTATGGCATTTTTTTCTTTGTCTTAATTGCATGCATCACAAATTTATATGTAATGCATTATAAATCAGAATCTGTGATTCAGCTAATACCTTATACTGACTCCCCAGTTTTTTCAAGATTTTCAGGTTTGTGCAGTTGTAGGATCATTCCTCTTCTGGTAGTTTGGTAGTATGTTTTAATTAACAAAAAGAGATTTTTGGTCTTTTCACTGTTGTTGTTGTTGTTGTATTGTTTTGTTTTTTTGTTTTGAGAATTCTGTGCCATTCACGTTGTTCCAAAACCAGGAATGGAAGTCATTGGTGGTGAGAAATGATTAAGAAAATACCATCTTTTTGAAAAACTATAATTCTATGACAAGTAAGCTAAAGAACCGTAACAAATCTTCAGAGTCGAGAATTTTTTCAAAATAACATTAATTTTCTTAGGTCTTAGAGTTGGGAGATCTGCAAGAGCAATGAGGAGCAGTGATATGGCTGACTGAGAAGGGAGATAATCTGCTCTCTGCTCATCTCTTTCTTTCCTGCTTGAGAACTTCTTTGCACCCCTTCTTCAATTATCTCCCTAAGCCAAAGCAGGCAAAAGTCTCCTGAATACAACTTTTTAATCATTCAGTCTAGTTGAAATTATCTTCGAAAAGTGAACCCATGTGGCGCCTGGGTGGCTTAGTCAGTTAAGCATCTGCCTTTGGCTCAGGTCATGATCCTAGGGTCCTGGGATTGAGCCCCGCATCAGGCTCCCTGCTCAGCAGGGAGCCTGGTTCTCCTTCTCCCTCTGCTGCTCCCCCTGTTTGTGCTCTCTCCCTCTGTCAAATAAATAAAATCTTAAAAAAAAAAAAGTGGCCCCCTCAAAGGGCTTTGTGGTTGGGGGCAAGTGGAACAAGCGCATCCAAATATAACTAGGACTGAAAGGGAATTCAAAGGCAGAGTCCCAGCAAATAGCCTTCCAGGGCTGATAAAGGTCTAATGAAACATCCTTTTCTATGGTGTTATTTCCTTCTTCCCGGAAGAAGCAGCAGAAGCACAAAGAACTAAAGTCTACATTTTCGGTTCTCTGTAAAGTGCTCTAAAACCAAACCAAACCAAAACAAAACAAAACAAAACAAACTGCTTGGCTGCTTGGAGCTTCTCAGGTACAATGTGCTAAGTCTGAGGAAATCAGGGTGTGAAGAGATCACGCCCGGGGTGGAGAGAGGGGAAGCATTCACGTGGTGCCGCTTACCACGATGGCGCAATATTTGGATGGCAGCAGGAAAGAGCTGTATATAATAATTTAAAAAGCTTGGAAGCTGGCACGGGTGAGACAAGTCACAGGTGAGCCAGAAACCTTACTAGGATGTAAAGGAAACACGTGGTTACAGAATTGTGTGGGCTTCTGTGAAGAGCCTGATAGGGTTCACAGAAGTCAGCACTTAATTTGGGCACTAGATGTTCCAGCACAGCTGTTTTCCATGTGGCTGAGAATTGCAAGGGAGTGTGTGTGCAGCTCCGAAGTGAGAAACAGGCACTTCAAACAGAGAAGAGTTGCAGGTTGAGGTCTGTGGGCTTGTGTGGTTCAGAGGCCGGTCGCCCAGGGAAAGGGCCAATGTGCAAGGGTTACTCAGATGATTTTCTTCATGGTAAAAGCACTGCAGCAGAGTGTTTTCCTAAAGCTTTATATGCTTTCTCCTCCCCCCCGCCCCCGTGATCTCTAAATGATGCATCTGTCTATGGGAAAAAAATTGAGAGAGAAAAATGCCAGTTTGCGTTAGTTCTTAAATGTAAGCAAAAATAAGGAAAGACAGTCACCCTATCAACCCTTGCCAAAAAGTCCATCGTTGTCTGAAGCATGATTATAAGCAAAATGGCAAGTGGGGCTGTGTGCTGTATTCTGAATTTCTGCGTGTGCGTGTGTGTGTTATGTAGATACACAGGAGAGCTGGAGCAGGAGTAGCCTGGCAATGAGAAGGCCTACATGGTAAAAACATTATGAAAGTTAGAAATGTTTCAGCAAAGTTGCCTTTTATCTTTTATTTCTCATTTTCTTTGTTCCTGTGGCCTCATTTAATTAAAAATGCGAGAGACATACAAATCTGAAGAGGCACATTCTTGATGATAAGATGACAAGAAGAACTTAGAAGCTTATAGTCACACTAAGCATGTTAAGTGGCCAAATAAGCCCACTTAGAACACCCTTCCAGTGAGCAGGAAACTACTGAGACACCGTAATTCCTAAGTAAAGAGATGCTCCTCCCAAATAAGTGAAGATTCTCTAGAAGGTTCCATGGCCATGTTTATACGTGCAATAAACTTTTAGAGGTGAACAGAAGATGGTACTGTGTTTTCTTTTTTTTTTAATTTTTTTTTTTTTTTTGGTACTGTGTTTTCCTAAAAACAGTTTATGCTTGGTGTAGGTGGGAGATACCTGGTGTTTCTTGGAATTATGTGTATTTGCAAAATTTAACAACGTTCAGGTAAGCATGCCAGACCCAGGAGCAGAAAAGAGTTAATGCAATAATTTAATATTTATTGAAACATCACTATTTTGTGCCTTTATGCCAGACAGTGGTAGACAACCCCATATTATTTTACATGAGTTCCTTGCTAGCAAATGAAAAGCCCTTTAAACAGACTGCATCATTCTTCCATGTCTAGGATAAAAGGCATCTACTATGTTGTTTCAAAACTTATAAATATATATGTATATATAGATGGGTACATATGTGTGTATGTAGGTGTATCTGTCAAGTGTCCTCGAGAAAATATCCCAATGTAAACTGGGCTCACCTATTGTGGTGTTTTGTTTGTTTGCTTCTTTTTTTTGGTAGGAGACCCAAAGAATGTAACTGAAAGATAATCTTTTTGTTGTTGGAAGCATTACAAACCTGATCTGATCATGATACACAAGTTTAGGGCTGTACAAGTTCACAGAGGCTATGGATTCAAATGTTTGGAAGTGTATCGACCTTGAACCAAATATTTAAGACACACACCCAACAGGATATATCTAGGCACTGAGATGATCAAGCCAGGAAAAAGAAAAAGAAACCACGATGTTCTAAAGTACAGCATTAGAGTCAGCAGTCAATTATCACAGGGTATTATGTCATGGGGATGGTAATTCCTTGTAGTTCCTTATTTGCTATGTAAATGTATGGAATTTTCTCTGGCTTTCTTTAAAATTAGAATCGTCAGTGTCTCATGAGACAGAGAAAGTCGAGTCTTCCGTGGAATCGAGGGATAAACCTACATGACATTTCCAGGTTCCCTTCCTACACCAATATAAAATCCAGCATTACTCAACAGACCTGGTTACAATAAGCGTGAATTAAAATGCAGAAACATAATGTCATTCCTTACACAAACAACAGTTAGGCAAGCTATTTGTTAATGCTCTAAGACATTATGTAGTCAGGTAAATCAAAATGACATATGTAACTCTTTTCCAAAAATCAACGTACAAGCCCACAAATTCTCTAAGTTGCCTCTGGAAGGGCTGCTCTGATGAAATGGAAAATGTCTCCTCCATATGTGCAGTTTCAGACTCTCTAACATTTAAAGAAAATGTTCTAAAAGATAAAGTTGGCATATAAAAAGCATGGGCAGAGGAATCAGTAATGATCAGAGCAAAACAATTCTAGAAGGCATCTTAATTTTCATATGGCTCATTTGCATTTGAAACACTGAGAATCCCTATCTCTCTTGTACAAAAATGTGTACATGTTAAATTACTTTCCACTTGAAAGAACATTTTCCTAAATGTTTGGAAGATGATCAAATTTTAACTGGAGGACTTGTTTTCTTCCATCAGGTGTGGGGGAGATGTGGCTTCCTGGTATGAGAGGCAACAGTTGATTCTAATAGCAGAACAAGACAAAAATAAGAAAGTAAATGGAAAAGAACTCCTATTTGTACAGTTTGATTTAATGATGGTAAAACAAAAAGGATACATATGATACAAAGATGTCAGAAGAGATCAATTTAAAAATCAAACAGGGTTACCTTTCCAAAAATTGTGATATTCTGATATGAAAATAGGTTCTATTACTTATTCTAGGATTCTCATGGATATAGTTGATTTCTTTCAGAATGTTAATTTCTGAGTATCTAGTCAGTGTTTAAAAGCTAGATACCCAACAGCTATTAGACAATAATTTCTGAGCATCTACATTCTACCTATCTTAAATTATTAATTTTAGGATATTTGGCAAAACAGTAAAGATTTAATACCTCTTTACTAACAATACTAAACAATATTTAGTGTTAAGGAAATTGTTGGGTTACTCACTCAGATCTAGAAGTTGGTACCAGGGGGAAATTTGAACTCACAAAGTAAAAGCACATTGGATGAAAAGATCTTTTTGAATTTTTAGTTTATTTTCTAATAACGGTAAAATGTTTAGGGAAGAGGCCCATGTTTTGAAAGAAAACCAGAACCTGAAAGACATCCTGCCTTCCTCTTGGCCTTGCTCTCCAGAGACTTCACCTGGTGGCGGGAGATGCTTAGGCATGGTCTCAGTGGTGGTGGGGGGAGGGGGGGACTCTAGTAAGGCTTCCTCATGAAGTAGGGACAGGATGTAGTTGACTAAGGACAGAAAACACGACCTAAGTTCTGTAAATGAGATTATTTAGGTCTATGCTGCTCTTTGTACTTCTTTTCCTTTTGGAGGAATAAAGTCCCTGAACTGCGTAGTGGGGCTACCGGGCATTAAGGAATGGGAAACACAGCCGTGTAAGTCTTCAGACTTACAGGGAGGGCAGCATCCGCACCCCCCACCCCCCAGGCGAGGATGGTAGAATGGCAGTCAGGAACCTAGGGGCAGGATGGGGTAGTGCTGCTGTTCACCCTCTCAGGCCAAGCGTGGGGAATCTGGTGAGATGTTTCCAAGGGGACAGTGTTTTTACACACAACTCACCCTGCATTTCGAACAGCTGCCTCAGACTTACTTGAGCAAACCCTAATCTTTTGGTTAAGCAAAGGGCACTGGGCTCGACCTGCAAACACACAACTTAAAACAGTAGAAGCTAAAATGGTCTATGTAGTAAAAATTTGAAAATCATCTTAACATGTCATCTTATTGATTCGTTTGCTCTTTCTCAATGAACTTTGATTTAATGATCAAAAGGTTGAAAAATAAACCCCTGCTTTCTTCTTTTATAGTAGACATGCTAGTAAGATGATAAATGACCAATAAGTAGATCCAAGGTGGACCCTGAAGCAAACAGAATGGGATGATTGTCCATCTGTTAACTCGAAAGTTACATTTTTGTTTATTAATAAGCAGCGTTCAGCTATTTACTTATTTGGATAATATTTACCGAGTACCTTCTATAGGTCAGACACTGTTTTAGGTGCTGGGACACAAGATAAAAAATAACCCCCAAACCAAAACAAACCTACTACCATGGGGTTTATGTTTTAATTTCAAAGTTTTTCTGAAACCAAGTAAAGCAATAGTAACCCGAGAAACTGCAGAATCAAGGCTTGTCATATTCATCATGTTGTTCTATGATATTGGCTACATTTTAGGATAGAATTTGGTTCTCAGGCCTTTGAGTTTCATCTCTTAGTATCTGCCAGAGCTTGTCCTTGGTTTTGAGGAAAAGCCTAGGGAAGGCAGGCTTAGGTGCCTGACATCAGTAAGAAGGGAAGAGTTGAGTTTCCTTTATGGTGTGTCTGGAGGCGACAGAGGATCCTGGAATTCCTTGGTAACATTTAAACTCAGTCCTGCTGTTTTGGGGGTTTTATTGTACGAAGTTGTTGTATTTTGCGTCCATGATCTGGCAGGTGAACTATCCAATCAGCATAGCAAAAAGTTGAGCAATACTTTGATTCAAGTATATTTGGAATAAGATTTTGCAACCAATTTGGATATTTTCATGGTTTTATGATTTTATTACATCAATCACCAAAATTTATTAAGATAAACAAATACAACTAAACCAGTGCAAAGAAAGGTCTTGGTGTCCAACTAGTCTCACTTTGAAAGGCAGAAAAAGAAAAAAAAAAGAATCATTTTTATAGCACTTTAACTTTTGAACAGAGGTACCTGCTGGCGTCTTCTGTTTCTTCCTTCAGTACGTGCTTTTCTTTTAATTTGGTCTTCATGAAAAGAATCAAAGTAGGGGCTCTCCAGGAGTTGGGCACAGGTTAATCTGTCATCAGGATTCATCTTTAGACACGCCTTTGGAAGAAAAGAAAGTGTGAAAAGAGCAGCCTATTTTGTTACTATGACTGAAATTGAATAATTTGTTAGAGCAAATATGAGCTTAGAAAATTTTCAGGTTTGGGGCACCTGGGTGGCTCTGTGGGTTAAGCCTCTGCCTTCGGCTCAGGTCATGATCTCAGGGTTTTGGGATTGAGCCCTGCATTGGGCTCTCTGCTCAGCAGGGAGCCTGCTTCCCCCTCTCTTTGCCTGCTTCTCTGCCTACTTGTGATCTCTGTCTGTCAAATAAATAAATAAAATCTTAAAAAAAATTTTTCAGGTTTGTATATTATCAAGTATTGAAACTCGTTAATAACTAGAATTACTTTTTTTTTTGTTTTTGCCATTCAAAGTCTTGAGGGTAGAATTGAACATTCAGTGTCTCTGGAAGGGGGCTACAAGTACAGCAGGTGTTTCTTTTTTTTTTTCTTCAAAGACTTTATTTGTCAGAGAGAAAGAGAGAGATACAGAGCACAAGCAGGGGGAGTGGCAGGCAGAGGCAGAGGGAGAAAATGACTCCCTGTTGAGCACAGAGCCTGATATGGGATGCGATCTCAGGACCCCGAGATCATGACCTGAGCCAAAGGCAGATGCTTAACTGAGCCGCCCAGGCATCCCGTAGATCAGATGTTTCTGCCAATAATATCTTTTCACTACTTGTCAAAGCAAATAGTTTGTGGGACACTTTAAGTGTGATCCTGGGTGTGATCCCAGGACCAGCTGCATTAGCATTCCGTAGCAACTTCCTCTAAATGCAGTTCCTGCTCAATCAAAAGCACTGGGGGTGGGAGCCCACCAGTCTGCATTTGATAAGCTCTCTGGGTGATTCTGATACCTGCTCAAGTTTGAGAACCACTGGTTTAGGGAGATGGCTAAAGTATTTGTCTTTAAAGTCTTCATAATTGGGGCGCCTGGGTTGCTCAGTGGGTTAACCCTCTGCCTTCGGCTCAGGTCATGATCCCAGGGTCCTGGGATCAAGTCCTGCATAGGGCTCTCTGCTCAGCGGGGAGCCTGCTTCCTCCCTCTCTCTCTGCCTGCCTCTCTGCCTACTTGTGATCTTTGTCTAATAAATACATAAAACCTTTAAAAAAATTAAAAAATAAAGCTTCGTAATGAAACAAATCTAAAACCTGGATAATTGGTATATATATTTATATAAGAATAACTAGAGGCAAAAAGGAAAAAATAGTATCATGACCCTTTATATTAGAGACTACTACAAGCCTCTAGCTTTGCCTCCAAGAGAGGGGAGGACTCTGGCAGCAGCAGGGTTGGTGGAATCCTGTCATAGAGATTTTCTTCAAGAAGCCCTGAGACTCTTTGGCCCGAGAATGGGGCTTTCCCATGAAGAAAGATTGTGATCCCTAAGGAATTAGAACTGCCTTAGAACATCCAGGCACAGGAGCTCTGAAATTTCTTGCCTCATGACCATAATAGAGAATTAAAACTTATCAACATAACAGACTTATTTTTGAGGCATTTGGGTGTCCAGATTTATGCCGACTGGGGCTGCCCCAGCAGGGGCTGCCCTGTGGTGTCTGTGCCTCCCTAGCCCCAGCTGACAGGTCTCTGAGACCCTTGGGAATGCCACCACCCCTACAGTCTCACCTGCCCCTTAGAGCCATGTCTGATTGGACCTGGTTTTAGGAAACAGTCCTGTTCGGCATACTCAGGTTCACTTGTCCCTCCAGAGCTGCCACCTGCTCCAAGCAGATCCCACCCCACGCCCACACTGATGATCCCTACCGTAATTAAGTATAGCTGTACTGGGGGTCTGTCTCCTCAAACCCTAACACCGTCAGGACTATAACCAGCACAGAAAGACTGATATTTGAAGATTCTGAATATAAACTGTGGTAGTCTATTTCTTCATCACTCTGTTCTGGCTTTTGCCTCCATCATTCCACTTAAGTGACTTCTGTTACTCATGCCTAGACTTCCATATTCATACATCCAATGGGTAGATCATGTTCTCATCTCCACAGTGTTAGACACTACTGACCACATCCTCCTCCTTGAAACTCCCTTAGGCTTCTTGATGCCTCCCTTTCCTTCTTCTTACCTTGTGACCACCCCTTCTCAAACTAGCCTGTGTTAGTTTACCTTCTTCTCTACAGTGGGTGGGTAGGACTCCTCTAGGCTCAGTCCTAGGCTCTCCTTTCTCCTCTCTGTTTCTAGATAATCTCACTGATTCTTAAGTCTTCAATTACTAAGGTTTATCAGAGACTTCCACATGTATATTTCTGGTCCAGACCTCTCCTTTGAACTCCAGACCCACATATGCTGTGGCCTACTTAACAGTTCTGATTTGTCTCAAGGGCATTGTTATGGGTTGACCTGTGTCCCCACCAAACCATGTCCAAACCCTAAGCCCCAGAACTGCATCATGTTGACCTTGTTTGGAAATGGGGTCTTTGCAAATGTAAATTGTTAAGATGAGATCACACTGGAACAGGTTGGGCCCTAACCCAATGGGATGGTGTTCTTATAAGAGAAGACAGTGCAAAAACAGACACAGAGAAAACACCAGAAGACAGAAGCAGAAGTTGAAGTTCTGCTTTCACAAGCTCAAGAATGTCTAGGGCTACCAGAACTGGTGGAAGCTAGGAAGGACCCACCCTGAAAACTTCAGAGACAGCATGGCCCTACAACACCTTGGCTTGAGACTTCTAGTTTCCAGAACGGTGAGAATAAATTTCTGTTGCTTGCAGTCACCCAGCTGGTGGTATTTTGTTACAACAGCTCTGGGAAACTGATACAGATATCTCATGGTTGCGGCCCTCCTCTACTTACTCCCCAGATCTGAATCATAACTAAGTCCTATCAGTTTAATTTCCAATTATTTGTTAAATTCATCAACTTTCTTTAATGGGCTTTCAATCTATTGAAATACGGTCTATTAAATGCCTATTGGTTTTTACTTTAAAGAATATTTTTAGATTCTAAGAAGAGGCTGCTAGTGCTGAGCTGTTCCATGGGGCCTGGGCTCGAATGACATCCTATTTTGTCAGTTCCAGAAGTAATGAGACGAATCAGGTGGAGTTGAGGCTTCTGAGTTGTTGACTGCCTGGATTAATACCTTTCTATACACCAGGAGGCCGATGAATTCTCAGAGGTGTTCCCTGATCAGAGTGTCCCCAGCCTGAGAAAGGTTTTTAAGATGAGGGATAAGAAATTGAAACTGCAGGGGCACCTGGGTGGCTCAGTGGGTTAAGCCTCTGCCTTCTGCTCAGGTCATGGTCTCAGCGCCTTGGGATCAAGACCCTCATCAGGCTGTCTGCTCAGCAGGGAGACTTCTTCCCCCTCTCCCTCTGCCTGCTGCTCTGCCTACTTGTGATCTCTGTCAATAAATAAATAAAATCTTAAAAAAAAAAGAAATTGGAACTGCAAAGTACATGTCAAGATCCTTTTCTTGAAACTTTAGATTTCACAGAAAAGCCTTAAAAATATTTCCAGGAGCCTATAGACTTCTTCTCTGGCCAGATTAAACTGATACAGTGCTAAAATGTCACTGCTATGAAAGCAAATGAGAACTAAATAATACTGCGTCTGCTGTCTCATTTAAAACCCACTGAAGAGAAACACACAAGCTCTACTGTAGATTGGCTACTCCATGCCACCACTGGCTTTGGCACTCTCATTGGCTGGCACTTCACCCATTTGAGCAGAAACCTGCATAGATGATGGCCTAGTCCCATGGGATGACTACCTGTTAAGGGACCTGAGTCTTATTTGTTATTAAAGATGTCTCCATTGCAGTTAGTGAAAGAAAGCCTTTCTTCATCTAGCCTGGGGCAGGAGTCTAGGAGATGGGGTGTGATCCATGCGACAGCACAACCCTTGATGCACTTAGAGAATCCTTGGGTCTGTGGTCAGACATTACAGGTAAAATCAAATGGTTGAGTGACGAAACTAGCTTCATCCAGAATTGGGTAGACAAATAGGGCACTTCACTTTTGGAACTAATGACAGGGAGTTTGTCCTAGACCTTGGAGTTTTTCTGCCCTGGAATTATCTTCCAGGAAGTTTTCTCTGTCCTTAGTTAGAGGACTAACCAGCAGAAGGTTTGGCCGGCACCTGAGAATGGGTTGAGATTGTGGTGCTGGACAGATAGCCTCCCTGCAGGAGGTCTTGCAGATGGGTCAGAACGGCCTGTCCAGAACAAGGCTGGGAAACTGGAGTTCTAGGACAGGGCATGCTGAGTGCCGGGTTACGGCAGGTCAGAGCAGGGAGACAGAGAGAAAGCAGCCAAGGGCCAGTGAAGCTCTGATATGTGCAGTCTGAGGGCACAGAGATGTCAGGCTTTCAGGAGGAATCAGACCAAAGGAATCCAGCACCCTGGATAGCACCTTAGCAGCGACCACCTTTAGCACAATGGCTAGTCTACACAACTGACTCTAGGTCATCCAGGTGGCTCTACCTTCTAGATCAGGAACTTCTGAGCTAGGCTGTGTATCATAATCACCTAGGGGGATGTTTAAAAATACAAATTCCAAGGTCCTATACAGAGAGATTTCTGCTTCTGTAACTCTTGAGGTTAGATTCTGGAATGTGTATTTTTGAAAAGCCCATTCTGATGAGTAGTCATTTTGATGAATAGTATGGAAACCACTGCTATAGATAGAACTTAATTGGTTGCTAAAAATAGATATCTTTACTGATATCTTCATCCGTATCCCACTAAGAGCTTTCAATATCCACAGTGCTTTTAAGAGTCACATCTTCTAGCATGGGTCAGTTGGTTAAGCATGAATGGCAGACTAATCATAGGTGAATTTCTTCTGTTTTTTATTTGAATTTGTGCTTTGTTTGACTATTTCTTTTGGGCCTAGTGAAAGAGCTATATCTGGTGTCTGCGTGTTTCTGAGTTTGCTTGGTCTACCAATTTTTTAAAAATAATGATTTTAAAGTTTATTTAACCCAATGTATCTAAAATGTAATCAGTTCAACATGTAATTAATATCATAAAACTTCTGAGTGAAATATTTAATATTCCTTATTATAGTAATTTTCTTAGAAATCTAGTACATCTTCATTCTAATTAGCCATATTTCAAGTGTTCAATAGTAATATATAACTATGGACTATGATATTGGACAGTACAATTCTAGACCTTCATCCTCATAAATTTAATGAGTTAACAGTCAAATTTCTTAGTAAATGCAAAAGAATGAATAGTGTTCATCACAGCAAATGCTAATTTACTCTTCTGTCTTTGACTAGTTTTAATGGATATGTTAGAAAGATTAGTGTTTCACTTACTGATGTTCCTTTAACTATAATTATTTTATAGTTCCTTATTATTTTCAGTGACTACTTGGTATTATCTGCCCTGTTGTCAATTCCCCCCCGAGTTACTAGCTTCAATTATTACATTTTGCGGGCAGTAATGGTTATAATTGATTCTTAAGTACCTTCATGAAATTCAAAGACATGGGATGAGCATCTGAGAACTTTTCTTCAAGAGTTTCCTAGAAAACAAAATAAAGAATTTCAGTGTTACATGACAACGAAGTTATGTTTATTTTGACTATATTGGAAATAAGAACACTTTGGAGAAAGACCTCCCCTAGTAGGTTAGATAATTCCTTTTAGGGACTTTTTAAAAGTTCTATTTTTATATAATTTTTACACTATAGTATAAGATTTAAAAGACAAAAACTGGAATTATTTTTTAAATTTCACAATGTCTTGCAATTGATGCTTGTTCAATGTGAGCTCCAAGTGTCCCTGAAATCCTACAACAGTACTTTATTTTATTTTATTTTTTAGAGATTTTATTTATTTATTTGACAGAGAGAGAAAGAGAGAGAGAGAGAGCAAGCAGGGGGAACGACAAACAGAGGGAGAGGGAGAAACCGGTTTGGAGTTTTGATTTTGGATACAATGAAGATCATTTTGTAGAATGACTTTCCACTTGAAAATATCCGTTACCAAGAAATGGTTTTTATGGACTTGACCTTTGTTTCACAAGACAAAAAAAATCGAATGCATGTTTTCAAAATAAAGAAGACTACAGTAAGTACTGTTAGACAGTAGATAATCGCTTCAGGGAAAGGTACTGAGTGCTTTGACTAAAAGGATCAAGGTATTTTTGTAAGGAACTAAATATATCTCCACTTCAAATTTAACCTTAAGTTAATCTTTGACTAGATAGGCCAAGTAGATTTTTAAAGCATTCTCTTGGTTAATTTATGCTGTTTTATATAACTTCTTTGATCTGTGTCAGTGTGCTAGAAGGAAAACAGGAGCCAAAAGTACAGATACTTTTTAAAAAAATACCCCTTTAAAGAAAGTTGCAACACAAATAATAAAATACCCAAGACTGAGCAGCTTACCATGTCTTCTGGCTCAGGAATACTGATGCCATGGAAAAACTGGTTACTTTTGAAGATAGATTGATGTCTTGGGATTAGTTTTCCTGCAAAATACAAACCATGTAACTCATGACAAATTTAATAAAAATGAAAGTGTTTAAAAGAGTAACTTCTGAAGTCCAGATATACAAGAAATAATAAGCCCAATCATTCCTTCCAGATTTGGGAGGAGCAAGTCACTGCAAAACGTGGCTCCTCAGGGAAGGGGCAGTCCTCCCATGCAACTCTCTTTGCCACGTGTGGCTCGGTCTGCCACTCAGCCCCCACCAGAAGATGAGGCAAGAAAACCATGCTGAGGGCTTTACAACAAGATCTCATAACTATCTCACAGTAGTTGCTATTTTTAATGAGCGAAATGAGGCTTAGAAGTTCAATAACCTGTCTAAAGTCACATGGTCATTAAGGGACAGATGCAGGATTCAAACTCAGGTCTGTCTCATGCCTGCTTAATGTAAATTTCCACAGTCCTTTTCAGCAATCAGTCAAATAATATATACTTAACATGTGGCCTGTGGTGATCCTCTACCCTACATTTTTCATGCTGTAGAATTCTTGGGAAGAATGTGCTGGAACCAGAGACCAGCATCAGACCAAACAGCAGGGCTTCCATCGCCCAGGAGTTGGGCTGCCAGGATAGGCTTGGGGCAGGGATTAATAAATACCATTGGGTGTGTAAATGTATCGCTTTCCTTGTGTCCGTGCTGCTTCGTATAAAGCTGTAGCCAACCTTCTGGGTCACATCCTCTTCCAACTGCCCACGGATGCTGACACATGGTGGAAGCTTATGGAAGGGGACCCTTGAGTCCTATTCCTGCTCTGCATCTAACTTTTATATGATTTCAAGCCAATCATGGAAGCTCCCTGAGCCTCAGTTTCCTCACTTGTAACATTGGCACAATTAAAAATGTTATAATCCTTAATGGGTTTTTCTAAAGACTGGGAGAGATGAAGTGTGTGAAAGTAATTTATAAATTCTTAAGTGCTGTACAAAGTAGCAGAGTTGAATAGTTGCAACAGAGACAGGACAAAACCTAAAATATTTATCATCAGGCCCTTTGTAGAAGGTCTGTTGACCCCTGCTCTAGAGTAAAGGGAGGAAAGCCCTGCTTTGCAGTGGGCAGATATGACATTTGATCAAATATCTCATCTACGCAGATGACTCCTATTGTTGTCCCTATCTTAGCCTGACATGGAAAGTAAGTGGATAGTTTACTCCAAGGCTAATTGACTTGACTCGGAAAGGCACCTGAGAGTCCCTCGCTGAGCAGAGTTATGGCTCCACATGGAGAAAATGGTTGGGCTCTGGCAACAACCTAGCACAAGCAATCGAGTAACACTTAGGAGAAGCAAGAAGGCTCTTGTTCGGTACAGTGACGTCCTATCGCTCTAACAATTGAGCAGCCCTGTAAGCCATAAAATGCAACACCTACCCAGTGTTCTGATGATCAGATAAAGCTGGTCCACATCTGATTTCCCAGGCCAGAGTGGCTGGCCTGTCAGAAGCTCTGCAAAAACACAGCCAGCGGCCCATACGTCCACGGAGGAACCGTACTGTGTGTCTCCCACAAGAAGTTCTGGAGCTCGGTACCACCGTGTCGCCACATAATCAGTGTAGGCATCTCCTGGAACTGCAAATGCGTCAGTCAGATCAGGTGGGTCACATTCCTGTGACATGTGGAGCAGGTCAGGCATTCAGGCAAGCCTCAGTAACTCAGAGGCCACAACACTTCTCCCTCTGGAGGCAGCAAAGGCCCAATTGCCCGAATACTTCCACTGTACGCTCAGACCATCAGCTCAACTCCCACGGGTCCCTCGGCTTAGTGAACACATGTGTTGGCCCACCCAGAGAGGGGGGCAGGAGTGAGGGTTTCTGTAGTGTAACCTCAGGTTGAAGTCAACTTCCAGGTGCACTTTGAAGCCCCCTGTGTCTGTCCTACCAGAGTAGTGGCTGCGTACACCCACCTTACAGTGGGTTTTTGCCTCCCATACAGGTTTAGATTCAGGGAGGAATAATGATTTGTTCCTCTTTCCCTTTGGTTTCCCACCCCCGCCCCCCAGTGTGGGATGACTTCCTTTTTCATAGCACTGTCTCTGAAGGCTCTCCAGAATTTTCCATTTAGTCTTCTAGTCTTACGAACCCCACAGGGTTTTCCTGACGCCTCTGGGACACAGTAATGCCTGCCTCCAGGGAACCACCTCACTCTCGCTTTTGTACTTCACTGTGAACTATCTTGTATTGTGTTTTGTTTCTTTTACTTCAGATTGTAAGTGCATGAAGAGCAGAAATGCATCTTATAATTCTTTTCCTTTGTGAGGCAAAGCACATAATCATGACATCCAGTGAATTCGAGTGGAGTGGAGTGGAGTGGAGTTGCAGAGTGCACTAATGTACTGGGTAAAAGGTAACTTTTACCCAGTGAAAGTTGAAAAGGTGAAGAGGAAATTCAAAGAGGAAAAGAGGAACTTTTCCTCTTTGAATAGTCAGTGTCACATTTAGCATCTGTTCAATATCTAAAACAAGTAAGAGTTTGTATCATTTCATAATCATCTGAAGTAAGTGAAAAATTCCTACTTACTCAGAATTCGTGCAAACCCAAAGTCACAGATCTTGATTATTCCTTGCTTAGTTATTAGAATATTTTCAGGTTTTACATCTCTGTGAATACACTGTAAGATAATATTTGATTATTTCTCTGGGTCATCAAAATGACAAAGATAATAAACATTAAATATTAGTTTAGATGATAAACACAGCTTGTGAGATAAAGATGCTTTTCCTTCATCTTTCTAGAAAAACTTTAATTGGCAAATTTTCACTTGTAAATCTTATCCCACCAAAAGAAAAAAGCTAGAATGCTGCTATATAAGTGAAGGAATTGAAATGATAATTCTTGGATAAGAAAACTTTTTTTTTAAAGAAGGCCGTGTCGTGCAATTATTTCTTCCACATTTTATTGGGCTCTACTTAAACTGCAAGAAGTAAAACTCTAGATGAGATTAGACTCAATGTACCTCTGATAAGAACTGCCACCAGGAATCCCAATTCAGGTTGAATAAGTATTACAGATTTGAGAAACTGGAAAAACATTTGAATGATAACAAAAAAAATGCTTAAAAAGTCGGCTTATAACTAAAGTGACTATATTATTTATTGCTCAAATTGGGATGTGTGAAAGGAGCTCTGCTAGTAATTACGTAGGGACAACAGGACCACACCACAACTGTCCTGGGTAAGCTGGGAGGTATGGTCACCTACTGCTCAAGAGACGCTGAGGCTTCCGCATCAGGGGACAAGGACCACTGCCACTTCCTCAGCAGTGAGCTAAGCTGGGAGCATTAGCAGCTCTCCTGAGAGATGACCACACAGTGCTGTCGGCCGGGGTCCCGCCTGGGAGAGCAGGACACCCCTGTGAGGCATTCTCCCCTCACAGAGGCTCCCATGATTCCTCTGCAGGCAGGGACCTCACAATTTGCGGCACTGCTGTAAAGGCCCTGAATGGAACACGTGCTCCTTGCTGGACGTGCGAGGGCCGTGCTGGGGTAAGGCTGGTTGTGTGAGCCTCACTCCTTGTTCTTCCAGAAGTGGCCGCTCCATGGTGTAGAGGCCCTCCAAGAACACAACTCTGGCCCTATTCTTCAGCACTTTATCTTTCCAGTCCTTCCTCCCAGACAAGCAAACCGACAAAACTGATGGTGCTCAGCCCTCATCTAGAGCTCTGTCCTTTTACAGTCCTTGCGCATGAATTCCTTCATTCCTGCCACTACCTTGTGACGGCAGGTGCCCACTGACAGGGTCTCTGGATTGAGTGTCACAGTAACCAGCTCCTTTTGCCTCACTCCTCTGTATTCTGTCAGTCCCTTTACATATGCCTGCCACATTGACAATTCTGAAGTAATTTTTCTTTGCTTCTGTGGTAGCTATCTGGGAAGAGAAAAGGCTGAGTCCCAAATTCATTTTAGGTCACAAAAATGGCAGTGGTAGTAGAAGCTTGTTCCTAGTTAGTCTCAGTTATTGTCAACTATCTCATATTTTGTATGACCAACAGAAGAAGCGTCTAGGCCTCTTTAAAGTCCTAAGGCCTTAATATCAATTTTTTAAAAATACACCACTGTAGTATAAACCAACAGAGTTTTGAGCTTCTGCCTTTTAAGCAACACATTTATGAAACTTGGATTAACACTTCTGAGTCCTAGTCACAATAGCTGGTGATTTACTAGGAATAGGTTATGTCCCAAAAGAGTTTGCATCAAATTCTAAAATTTCTGGACTACCTGTGGCATTACCAAGGAAATAGACTTAAATCAACACTAGTCTTTTGGCCTATTTAAAGACAATTT
This sequence comes from Meles meles, assembly GCF_922984935.1. Taxonomy (NCBI): domain Eukaryota; kingdom Metazoa; phylum Chordata; class Mammalia; order Carnivora; family Mustelidae; genus Meles; species Meles meles. The sequence continues at coordinate 31,708,631 of NC_060080.1, forward strand.
TTGGATCTAATGCAAATCCATGTGAAATTTTTAGCAATTTATTTTCCACCAAAAACCCCACAAAGTCAAATCAAGTACTGATGTTTCCCAAGGAAACAAAAATTACTGGTTTAGGTACAGGTAAGAGAAGCTACTGATAGAGGGGAAGAGGATACTGCAGAAAGCAAAAGAGGGCAAAACTGCCTGGAACAGTAGGAAGTCAAGCACGGAGAACGGCAGCCGCTTAGTCATACCGCATTCACTTTCTCTGCTGCCAAGCTATGCTCAGTGCACACTCATAGTGCCTCTGGCAATCAGCTTGCTTTCCACCAAAGACCAAAAAAACCTGCAAGTCAGTGTGACAGAAGCAAGTTTTTTTTTTTTTTTTAATTTTTAAAATAACTTGGGTTGCATACACAGCTTTTAGAAAATACTGTTCAAGTTGGGTTATTTTGGCTAATGTGTAATCTCATTTTTAATGGCTCACAAGTCAACAAGAAGAGGTTGACCCTCAACTTTAAGAAACTTCAGAACTTTCACAAATTGCTTCTTGTACAACTTGATCAAATAATAGTTTTCTTTTCTTTTCTTTTTTAAAGATTTTATTTTTAAAGTAATCTCTACACCTCATGCGGGGCTCGAACTTACGACCCCAAGATCAGGAATCGCACACTCCACCAACTGAGCCAGCCAGACGCTCCTAAATAATAGTTTTCTATTATCTCAAAAGGTTGTCCTCTTTGAGCTTTAGAGATGGATACTGATACAGCAGTGAGGAAAAGGACCTCCTTCTTCACAACCAGAACATTAGTATTAACCAGTGATGGATGTTGCAGCCTGATATGTACATCCTGGAAGTCACTGCAGTTTTGTCATTTTGAGAGGAAGTTCTTTTTGTCTAATATGTCAGGTATACACAAATCCACGAGTTCATAATGATACTAAATGTGTCACTTTAGTTTACTCATTCTAGCAATATTAGAGGGTCAGAAAGAACAAAAAGAAAGAACTGGACTTTATTGCTTCTCAAATCTAATGAGCATATGAATCTCCTGGAGATCTTGTTAAAATGCAGATTCTGATTCAGTAGATCTAGGGTGGGCCTGAGATTCTGCATTTCTAATGAGCTTCCAGGTGGTCTCTATTAATAAGACCTTAATCCCTTATTACTTTAACCTTCCTTGTCTTGGTTAGGATTACCACTCTGGAGAGAACAAGGTAGTCATGGTCTCCATAGGTTGAAAGCTGTGAATTTTCAGCAACGCCATTGGGTCAGATTGCCTTTTCTATTGAGAATATCATGAGGGTTCCTTTAAAAATAAGGAGAGGATAAAGATTTTAGATGTAGTATTGTAACAGCTTTCATATGACCTAAATTTTTTCCTTTGCATGCACTTTAGGCTGACCATAGCATAACCAGAGTTCAGAAATAATTCCCATGTTGGAGGAGGGAAGTTCATCTGAAAAATTATCCATTTTTAATAGAGGTCATGGATTATCAACTGGAGGTTTTAAAACTTAAGATACAGAACCTGTTGTTCTGAGGAGAGAAATGATGGCATTTGCATTGAGTTCTAATAAAGTTTGGGTCTGGTGGGAATAGTAAGTCACAACCAGTAGGTAAGTTGTTTGACTCATTCATTCATTCAATCAGTTATTCAATAAATATTTATTGAGTGAGCGCCTTTTATATAAAGAGATCCATGCGAGGTGTTGAGGAGATACAAAGATAAATCAGCACAGACACTGCATTCAAGTGTATAACCCAGCACAGAGGAAAGTGTCTGACTACAGAGATAAAGGACAAACACTTACGGTAAACAGAATTTTTTAAAAATCATTTTAATTACCCATAAGACTCCTACAAGAACCTTAGGTAAGCTTTAATACTTCTGATAACATGGTAGAAAGCAACAGAGAAGTGGTTTAATTAATTTTTAAAAGGATTTTATTTACTTATTTGAAGGAGAGAGAGAGAGTGAGAGAGCACAAGCAGGGGAGCAGTAGAGGGAGAGGAAGAAGCAGGATTTCTGCTGAGCAGGGAGCCTGATGCAGAGCTCCATCCCAGGTCCCGGGATCATGACCTGAGCTGAAGGCAGACACTTAACTGACTGAGCCACCCAGATGCCCTCAGATGTGGTTTTAATTCAGTGTCATCTTTAGTATATATTTGAAAGCATTTGCATCATGAAAACCAGGCTTATGTATCATGAAAACCAGGCTTATGTATCTTGTGAACACAATATATATTTTTTTATTATTATTATTTTTTATTTTTTCAGCATAACAGTATTCATTGTTTGTTGCACAACACCCAGTGCTCCATGCAAAACGTGCCCTCCCTATTACCCACCACCTGTTCCCCCAACCTCCCACCCCTGACTCTTCAAAACCCTCAGGTTGTTTTTCAGAGTCCATAGTCTCTTATGGTTCACCTCCCCTTCCAATTTTTTTTTTATAAACATATAATGTATTTTTATCCCCAGGGGTACAGGTCTGTGAATCGCCAGGTTTACACACTTCACAGCACTCACGATAGCACATACCCTCCCCAATATTTTTTTATTTTTATTATTTTTAAGTAGGCTCCATGTCCAGCATTGAGCCCAATGCAGGGCTTGAACTAACGACCCTGAGGTTAAGACCTGAGCTGAGATCAAGAGTCTGATGTTTAACCGACTGAGCCACCCAGGTGCCCCAACTCAATACTTTATTAATAGAAAATGTAAGCTTTTGATTGTTCCTAACAAATTCTTCATTGACTTTCTTAAAACTAAGGGAAGCTTCCTCTAAGTATTGAAATTTATTTCCATGATTTTGCTATATGTCTATCATAGTCTAGGATTGCTGGAAAAGAATGCAAAATCATTCTTTTCCAGCAATCCTAGACTATGATAGACATTCTGCTGGCATCAAAACTGACCATATTGGTAGCCTGTATCCCTGCCCAGGTACTGCCTCTCTCTAGGCACCAACTCAAAAGGTCTAGAGTTATTTTTTAAAAACTATCATTATAGCAGTGATTCCCCAGAAACCAACTTAAAGAAGCTCCCATTGGCCCAAGATGGGACAATTTGAACATCAGAGAGAACCATGATTGCAAAGGATTGAAACACATCAAATGTATAAGATCTATAAATTTGTAATGATGCCTACATTCCTCTAAAACCTTCATTGTTCACTCTTGGAGGCTGCTAAGATACCAACTCATCATTCTGAATAGTATATTTTAGTAGCCAGAGTCCATCAGGGTGGGTTCTTCTCCATAGAATTAAAATTAATAAATGCAGAAGAGATAATAGCATTTGAAAATCACCATCTTTTAACCCTAATGAAATACTAGATACAGGCAGTCATCATCAATGAAGGCTAAAGTCATCAAGTAAAATGGTTGACCAGGAAATTCATAGTGGAGAGGATCAAACTAATAGCTCTTAACCCCACTAATCTATTTCAAGATGATCAAAAGTGAGACAAGCTGACATATGCCTCATGATATTGATACAAGAAGACATGTATGGCATTACATATGAAATATTCTTGTCTGAAAAACTGAACCCGAAATGATCAAGTCTCTAGACACGAATACTAATTTACTGGAAATACAGGTGAAAGAACAAGTTAAATGACACATACGAAGCAATCAGCTGCAATGATTTCTAGAACACAGTAGTATCCAAAGTGCATTTCTTGGACCAGCAGCTTCAGTATTAACTGGGCGAATGTTAGAAATGCAAATTCTTAGGACCCTACCCTGGACCTATAGAATCAGAAACTCGTGGTGGGCCCAGCAAACCGTATCTTAATAAGACCTCCAGGGGTGTTGATGCATGTTCAAGTTTGAGAACTATGGATCTAAAAAACTAATGCTATATCTATCTATCTATCTATCTATCTATCTATCTATATATATATGTTTTTTAAAGGATAGAGGAAGGGGGCCTGTTGGAGAATAAAAGACCCAAAAAACATAAAAACAAAATCAAACCAAGTGCCATCGGGAGGTATACCACTGCTATCCTACAAACTTATTTAACCCAATTTAAAAATGATCACAGGAATCACCAGTAGGATGGCAGAAGGAACACTGAGTTCACACAAGCTTCTAATTCAAAAGGAATATTTGCTTTTCATGGAAATTGGAAAAAAAAAGCCATGGATTACGTTTCCCACATTCTGTGACTTTCTTCCTTCCCCTCCATCTTTAGCTTTTTAAGGTGATCCCTGAGCTATTTAGAAGAAAAGAAGACATTAACAAATACGTTGGAAAATGTTACTTACGTTATGTTTATGACAGAAATTAAGAGCTTGAAGTGTTTGCCATAATACACTTTTGATCACTCCATCAGCAACTCTGGGGGAAAGAAAATTAAAAAGGAAATAAAAACTCCTAAGATGGGGAGTCAGGAACAGGAACTGGGGACAGAAATGCAGTGGGTGAGGGTCTGCCATGGCCAACAAACACGGCGCAAAGGGTGCTGGGGCATTTTTTTGCACATGTTCATGGAAGTTGGTTTACTGTGTTTTCATTATAGATACATAATTTTCTTTTGTAATTTGAAAATTTTAGATATCTGTAGAAATGGTATATGCTTATCAAAAAATCCAAACAGTATTGCAAAGTAAAGGAGTAGACAGTGTTGACTCAAAACTTGTTACCCCAAACTTTCTCTTCAGGCAAGCACCTCTGTTTGTTTCCCTCTCTCTGTCTCTCTCTGCATTTATTATTTTTTTTCCTCTGCATTTACTTTTTAACTTTATTTTTAGAGGAGGGGAGAGGGAGAGAGAGCATCTTAAGCAGGCTCCATGCCCAGTGCAGAGGCCAGTGTGGGGCTCGATCTCACGACCCTGAGATCATGACCCGAGCTGAAAGAGTCAGATGCTTAACAGACTGAGCCACACAAATGTCCCTTTAATTTTAAATAAATGCATTCATATGGCTCAAAATTTAAAGAGTATAAATTTAAAATTTAAAGAGTATATCCATGAAGAACTGTCTCTCACAGCTGGCTAGTCACACATTGCATTCTCTGCAACATCACCCTCCTCTTTCAGGAAGCATATATATGAGTAGAGGTACAAGTACTAATGCGTTTACATCTATTTCGTGGTCTCATTACATGGATGTCATAATCTACTTAGTTAATTAGTTAATCAGTTCCTTAGTTCTACTTAGTTAGTTCCCACTGGTGAGCAATTAGGTTGACTCAATTTTATTCCTAGAAACAAAATATGTATAGTCATCCATCTTACTACAGTTGTGCAATTATCTTTTTTTTTAAGATTTTATTTATTTATTTGACAGAGAGATGAGTAGGCAGAGAGGCAGGCAGAGAGAGAGGGGGAAGCAGGCTCCCTGCCGAGCAGAGAGCCCAATGCGGGGCTCGATCCCAGGACCCTGGGATCATGACCTGAGCTGAAGGCAGAGGCTTTAACCCACTGAGCCACCCAGGTGCCCCTGCAATTATCTTTTTAAGCCAAGTTCTAGAAGTGGGATTTCTAGGAGCAATGGTAGGCACATGTTGAATTTTGATCCTGCAGATAGGACCTTCAGATAGAACCTAACCCTAATTTTGCAGGAAGGAAGGCATACTCAAAGATTGACTTCCAGCAGTTTGGAAACACACTCGAGTATGTGCTGCAGTTGTGTAAGTTTCTTACACGTGGTGAGCAGGCAGGTGCACAGCTGGGGAGGCCAGGGAGAACACGTGTCCCCTGAGAATGAGAGGCTGGGTGCTTCTTGTCCCTGCAGGATCCTGGAAATACTGGAAGGTATTTTTCACTGGGGAATTAGAGATCTGGGCAATTCACATTTGTCTGGGAGTAGTCTACTTGGTGTCACCATCTCTATAAATTATAGCAATTACATTCCCTTTAACTTTCTCTGGATGCCTTTCCATGGCTCATATCTCTGTCCCATGATGACGCCTTCAGTTGCGTATTGCCCACCGAACCTCTGTGCGTTCAAGCCCCTATCTCCTCACTGTCTTGCCGACATCTGGTTTTGCCATTGTTTTTTGTCAAACTGCGGTTAAAATAAAAAGATAGCTCATTTTGGTTTTCATTGACATTTCACTAGTTGTGACTTTTGTTTTCACATGATTATTGGACATTACATGTCTTCTTTTGAGTATTTCATGTTCATGGTCTTTATGTCTTTTTGGACCGGTCTGTTTACCCTTTTTAAAACTGATTCATGAAGACTCATTATATACCAGAATCTGCATATGTGCTGCACATATTTTTACCCACGCGTTGGTTTTCAGCTGTGTTTGTGGGGATGGGGCGGCTGTTTGCGTAGTTTCGAAAATCTGAAACACAAGATGTCTTTTGCTAAGTGTCTACTGTAAGAATTTTTTAATTAAAAAGTTTAAAATGATCTAATATTCCAAACATAGTCATCACTCGGCCTTAATGTTTTATCATACTTGGAAATTTAAATCATATGTTTAGATCCCTTTTTAAAAACGAAACTCATGGGGCGCCTGGGTGGCTCAGTGGGTTAAGCCTCTGTCTTCAGCTCAGGTCATGGTCTCAGGGTCCTGGGATCGAGCCCCATATCAGGCTCTCTGCTTGGCAGAGAGCCTGCTTCCCCTCTCTCTCTCTGCCTGTCTCTCTGCCTACTTGTGATCTCTGTCTGTCAAATAAATAAATAAAAACAAACAAACAAACAAAAAAACGAAACTCATCCTGCAGGTGACGCTGGCCTCACAGAGGCGTGGGACGGCCTGTGTGTGACTCGGGCATCGAACCAGTTAGAAGAGCTCACTGTGCAGATCTGCAGTACTTGCGGAGAAACAGCAACAGTGTGTGGAGGGACTTTCCTCAGGGCAGTTTTCTGACCTCAGGTCACAGTGATGGTGGCACAGTCCTGATATCCTGTGGTCTGGTGGCAGCCCTTTGACTCCAGCTCTTCTATTAAGTATTACTAATATTGTGAAAGCCCCTAATTCTCAATATTAAATCTCTTTCTGCCAGAAGTGTCCAGAGCCATTTCTATTTCCTGCACTGAATTCTTTTTTTTTTAAGGTTGTTTGTTTTAATTTAATTAATTTATTTGACAGAGAGAGAAAGATAGACAGAGAGCACAAGCAGAGGGAGTGGCAGACACAGAGGGAGAAGCAGGCTCTGTACTGAGAAGGGAGCCCAATACGGCACTCAAAACCAGGATTTTGGGATCCTGACCCGAGCTGAAGGCAGAGGCTTAACTGACTGAGCCACCCAGGCGCCCCTACCTGAATTCTGATATAACCTGATCTTTCTCCCCTCTTTGCCTAGAGCCATGCCAGAGACAACATTGCTTTAATGTTTTTTATTAGAGAAAGACGAGGATAGCCATTTTGGGCCCTATGAGGCAGAGTTCAAATCCCAGCTGTGCTGCTTCCAAGTTTTAGAACCTTGGGCAAGTTGTCTGTGCCTGCAGTTTTCCTCATGTGTACAGATGGAAAAATGCCACGTAAGTTTATTAAGAAGACTATCTCCTGAGAATCTGGGTTTTCATATCTCCATAGGTTTAGGAAATGAGGGTCTGAGATCAGGTGAGGCCAGTGCGTGGGCCTGAAACCCTCTAGAAAGACAAGATCTCCATGAGAATGGCAAGAGGCCCCAAGGTGAGAAAGAATGGGGTATGTGGGAGCAAGAGTTAGGAGGCCAGTGTGGCCAAAGCATGAGTGAAGAGGTTGGTGAGGTTGGCAGGGGCCAAACCATGGAGAGCCTTACAGATCTGGGTAGGCAGTTTGGATTTTACTCTAAGTCTAAAGGAAAGTCATTGGAAGGACTCAAGAAGGCAAGTGACAGAATATGGAGAGTGGATTTCTGCACGCTGAGTGGAGACAGGAAGGTTGATGAGGCAGCTGACTTAACAATGCAGGTGAGATGTGGTGATGTTGGTTAGAGCGGTGGCGGTGGAGGGAAGGGAAATGGATTTCAGGCCTTGCAAGGGCCTGCGAGCGAAACACAGGCCCGATTCACATAGACATGGAATGCTGGGGGGGATCCAAGCACTGCAGGAACGGGGGGACCAAGTTCTGGAATCAGGAAACGAGTTAGGGTGCGGGTTCAGAGACTGGTGGAACCGAAGTTTCTACGTTAATACCATTGATTTGGACATGAACGAATGCTGTAGCAAAGTCCTAAACTCTTGCTGTGGAAGAGGAATGTTTGCTTCGTGGCATCTCCCAGGATGAGTCATGGCTCTGCTCTGAACAGAAGAGCTCCGATTCCCAGAAGGCAGGTTCCGTCACAGGCAACACAACATCTGTACAAAATACCGGCTACAAACACATACCACCGATCTTACAAAGAGAAGATAGTTATCAGAGAGAAGACAGATTCGCAGGGGGCTCATTCCAGAAAGATAGAGGATTGCAACACGATTCAGCCACAGGCAGCAGGTTTCAAAGTGTTTTGGGGTGAAATAAAAGCTTCAGAAGAAGTCAGCCGCCCCTCAGTGTTCAAGTATTAGATGCTAGGTGAGGGCAGAGACAAATATCGCAAAGAACAGTAAAGGCCTGAGAGCAAACACTAGATGTCCTGGTGCAAGACAAAGGAGGGTGTCACGATGGGGGAATTCAGGCCCGACTGCTCAGGCCTGGGCTGTGCTCTCTCTGTCACTTGGAGGGACCTTGTTGCTGCCATCAGGATTCCTCATCTTTGCCTTAATTCGTTATATGACTTCACCATGGGAAAACCTGATGTCCACTGTCCATACCCCAGACAAAATGAGTCCTCAGTAAACCCTTGCTATCTGAGACTACAAGCCAACCTTGTCTCAGGTCTGCCAGCCCCTTCACGCTGTCACTTGGGTTAACCTCCTCTTCTGTCCCCTCCCGACAGATACTCCTCCCCAGCCCCGCTGGTTTCCGCCATTCCCTGAGCAGGCCCGGCCTGTTTATGCCTCCAGATCTTTGTGTTTATTGTTCCTTCTCCTCCCCTCCCGAGGCATTCTCTGACCCCTCCCTATGCTTTTCTTCAGTTCAGGGTTCAGTTCAGGGACTCTGTCTTGTTCACTAGTCTAGCTCTGGGGCCGAGGGTGGTGCCTGGTATCTAGTAGCTATTTCACTAAGCACGTTTCTCTGGCACTCTCGGAAATTATAAACTAGCACACCCTGTCATAAATCCCTTTCTGCTTAAGCCAGTTGGAGTGAATTCTCCTGTGGAATCCTGAACCGTTCAGAATGCGGTATCAGAAGTGGATGTGGGCCAGGAACTAAGGCCTTGGGGATTGGGGATTGGCTATCTGATTTAGTCACTAACTACCATTAGGGACTCAACTAGCTGCTAGATGGGCACCCAGAGATGAACTAGTTGTTAAATCATCTGTCATCATCTGGAATAGAATGCCCACTCAAGGCAAGCCTTTGGAAGACTGAATGTGACAGAACAATATGGGAAACATAAATAATACAAGAAAAGTGGGGCGGGTTGGCTCTAACTTAAGGACAAACTTAAAAAGGACAGGGTTAGGGCTCTAATATCTTTGTTCAACGCACAGTTAGGAAACCGAAAGTTTGAATGCTCGCCGTAAAAGAACCTGTTATTGCTTGTATCTATGGGACTCACTTCATGGACCTATAAGAATAACATGAAATGACTGAAGAATCAAACACGGAGAATAATCCTGCAGGGTGCTAAGTGACAACATAAATTTAACTTATGTGAGGTTAATTAATTTCTCAGTTAATTAACTGAGAAAGAGCTACCTATACTTCAAGAATTGAAATGTGACCCTTGGGAGTGTTCATGTAACTGAGAGCACCCCAGCTCCCACCAAACATCCCGTCTCAGGCAAACCAGCCCCCCAACTCGAATGATGAGGCTGGTTTTGCCTTCATGAGAACCTTCTAATGCTCTCACTTGAGTAGCTGTGCCGCACAGGGATTCTTCTCAGACCTTGAGAGGTCTCCAAACCTTAACTAAAGTCACAGTCCAGGCATGTCTCAGGGGGCCTGCTACAAAGTCAAGCAGAGGAAAAGGTTTACATGGCAAAAAGGACTCTGAGATGCTGCTAATTTGCAATGGGGAATGCCTGTGAGCATGGCTTTCACTGACGTAGGACCAGAGAGGAAGAACCAGAGTTTGGCCTGGGCTGATTGTAACACTATGAGCGCACTTCCCAGAGATTCCAGTTTCACCAGACTACCTGGAGCAGCCAGCAATGAGTCGAGCTGATTGCTAAACTGGTGATTGAAACCTGGCTAATGGTTGCCGATGGCAATCGAAGTTGAACGCCAGAAATTCATTAGTAAAATGAGGAGGAGGAGATCCAAAGATCTGAGGCGATATGAGTGTTGGAGAGGATTTTTCGTATGCATCAAGTTCATCTACCTCCCAGCTGTGCCTCCTCGAGGTCCTCATAGCGTCAAGCTGTGCTCTTCCCCAGACACGTAGTATGGCTTTTGGTTTTCTAGTTTGGTAAAGAAAATGCAGCACATAAGCCCCTTCCACTGGGCTCTTCCTACCACCGTAGCTTTCATTCCTTGGCCCAGAGCCAGCTGGCTCTTCTTCCATCTGCTGGTGTATCTCTCTCAACTATCTAGTTAGGGAATGGGGAAATTATCTCAAGGATGGATTTGTGGACCTACAAGGACTACGGTGAGGTGGATTTGAGTCAAGATTTCACTCACCACCACACTTCTGGCTTCCTGCTCCCCATTCCCTCCCAAACTGACCTCAGTGGCTTTCAAGGTCACTGGTGACTGGTTTTACCTCAGAGCCTATCCATTAATTCCTGAAGGAGAGGCTATTTTTCTTTTCCCAGCACAAATTCTGGTGAATGGCTGCAGACTACTTTGGGGCAGGCTAACAGGAAGAATTAAGCGCAGATGTGTGATGTTATTGCAGGTCCACTCCTCAAGGAAAGCCATCTTCCCTCAAGTCACAAGGCCCGGGTTCTGTGAACTGCCTATTGTGGTGACGCAAGTCAAGCCTCTAGTCACCAGTTTTTATAGAAAAATAGAACCTAGGGCGCCTGGGTGGCTCAGTGGTTTAAAGCCTCTGCCTTCAGCTCAGGTCATGATCCCAGGGTCTTGGGATCGAGCCCCACATCGGGCTCTCTGCTTCGCGGGAAACCTGCTTTCTCCTCTCTCTCTGCCTGCTTGTGATCTCTGTCTGTCAAATAAATAAAATTAAAAAAAAAAAAAAAGAAAAATAGAACCTTAGTGATCTGCCCATCTGTTTTGGTTCGAGAGAACGTATGATCAATTAAACCATTTTGATCATCACTATGGCTCTGTTGCCTGTCACCGCAATTCTTGAAATGAAGACCTACCACTTGGCCTCTGTCATCCAGGGATCCCATGATCCCCACTGAAATCAGGAAGCCATTTCAAAGAAAGGATCTCCCCCCTCCCCCCGGCTCCCCCCCCCCTTCATAATCTGGGACGTACTGCTTGTGCAACCCTAACTAATGTATTTCTCAGTACTCATGATTCATAGCCATCTTTCCACCAAACCACACCCTGTCTTACGGGAAATTTTCTATGAACAGTTAACTGGGAGAGAAATTCAAACCTTTTATATGTCAATTATACCACAATAAAGCTAAAATTAAGCTGAAGTCTGACTTATAGGTGTGTATAACATGCTTCTATCAGCCAGAGGTGGAGTGGGCAGCTGAAGTTTGGTAAACGTTAGTTTTATAACGCTATAATCGCTTATAATTGTTTCTTTGTATTTCTGGTTCTTCATTAGATCCTAAGCTTCTTGAAGGAAGGATTATTCCATTATACATAGTGCAGTGGGAAGGAAAATCCTTCCTCTGGCAGGGAGGCAGTTTCTATCACATTACTAATTAAGTTACCCTTTGTACTTACTGTAGAACTCAGAGGGTCTTAGAGAATGGGAATAGATCATTTTAAGTTTAATCAGGTGATGCCAATTTCGGCTGCTGCACATACCTGCAGTTTCTTTGCTCGAGCAAATCCAACACAGTGTCAGTACTCAGTACTCAGCTGTTGATCTAAGAAGTGCTTTTTTTCTCTATCCAAAAAGTAGAGGACACCAAAGGTTTCATCGGGCGGGTAGCAGTACACTTCCACCATCTTGGTGTTAAATCAGATCTTCTGAATGAGGTAACTGAGTCCTCAGGTCTCTTGATCTTCAGCTCACCACCCCACAGCTCATCCCACGTGTCCGCTAGGTTGATTGCCTCATATGTCACACCAGTGTTTGCTCCAAACTGTGAATTTACCCCAATAAACAAAGGGCTCAAATAGGATTGGTATGTATGCGGTCTGGTTGTTTACCTCAGTTTGCTATTCGCAGGGTTTAAACTCTCTTGGCTGTTATTCAAGTAGTTTTAGGAAGGGAGTGAAGGCAGGCAGATATTTTAAATTAATCACTGTTATATGGAAGTACCCGGCATTTCATAAAACGGGTGGCATGTTCTGCACTGTTCCTAGTTGTATTCCCCTATGTAAATCCAAGTCTCAGGTGGGCCAAAAGCACGTGTATACACTTATAAGACTGAAAATACACTTATACAATTTTAAGACTTAAAAAGAGTGAAAAGTGGGTAGTTCAGAGATCCCTGTGGGGGCGCCTGGCTGGCTCAGGTGGAAGAGTGTGAGACTCTTGGTCTCAGGGTCATGAGTTTGAGCCCCATGTTGGGCATACAGATTACTTAAAAAATAAAACTTAAAAAGAGACAGAGAGGGGAAGGGAGAGAGAGAAAAAGAGAGAATCCTTGCTGCTAAATACATCCTGAAGGAAAGGTTGTCATTTTTCCAATAGCATTTGCTCACTTTGAATCTCTGTGTTTGGGGTAATTCTCATATTTTATACTTTTTTATTATTATTGTATTTCATGCTGATCTGCAATCAGTGATTATGACTCACTGAAAGTTCAGATAGCAGCATTTTTAGAGCAATATGATATTTTAAAATTAAGGTATATACTTTTTTTTAGATGTAATGCTATGGTACACTTAATAGACTACCATATAGTGTAAACGACTTTTACATGCATGAGGAAACCAAAAAATTTAACTCCCTTTATTGCAATATTTGCTTTATTGCAGTGATCTGAAACCAAATCTGCGATATCTTCGAGGTAAGCCTGTACACAACTTAGCCTCGAAATGTATTATGATTTGTATCTGCAGTTGATTTGTTTTCCTAATGTTTTTACTCTAGGTTAATATTTGTTTCCCTCTGGGCACATCCTAACTAAGATGGGAGGAGGTAGCCGGCAGATGCATCTTGGTAGAAAGAGGAGTGTGCTTCAGATCTGAAATTTGCTACAGTTAATTTCATTTATAATGAAATCAAGTAGCCTTACAGAGCTTCAGTTTCCAGATTACTTACCCTTTGGGGTTTCTTTCCAGCTCGTTTAAAAGTGTGTGATCACAGTATTCAAAAACTAAATGCATTTTCCTTTTTCTCCTAAACACTTCAATGAGGTTCACAAGGTTTGGGTGTTTTAGTTGCTGCAAAGGAATTGAAATAAAAGTTCAGTGATTTGTTTTTCCTGATAGTTTTTCCCCAGATCCCTACAGTTTAAACAACAGAAGTCCTTGTTTATCATTCTCTGTGCATCTCTTGTGGATAATTTTATTATGGTTACTCACAAGAGAAACTACTCTTAGTAAGAATTATAGACACTTAAGGTTGAAAAAAAAAGGAGACATTTTTCTTCTCCTTCTAGTGTACCTGTAACAGATGGTAATTAAACTGCTTGAATCTCTCTGGAGATACCAAATAAAGTACACAACATAAAATATAGGCACTGATACCATAAATACTTTATGGATTTAGTGAAAATTCTAAATATCCAAGTCATAAAGGAACCTGGATAAAAAACTGAGAAGGAGTTATTGAGTAAAAGGCTATAAAAATTATCAATCCCCATTTAGCCTGCATATATTCACGGATTTAATATAAACGTCAAGAGGTTTAAACAGAGTCTGGATGTTAGTGTTGGCTCTCAGAAATACTAGATCCCAACTTCCAAATCTGATTAAATTGCCTATTGAGTCCCTACAGTGTGTTTTTAATTTGTTTATATTTTCAGCTCTGTTCTCTGATTCTATTGTTTTCTCTTATGCTTAGATTTCTTTTATGTGTTAAATTTTATTTCAAGATGAAACATTTTACATGCAGCCTCTGTTTAATGTTGTAAACCAGAGGAAAAATTCTAATTATGTAAGATAACCCACCATAGAGTAACTATATAATTTACCACCCTATTAGGGTACGGAGTATTAGATAAGACTGTCCCAGGCAAACAGGGATATGGTCACCCTGCCTAAGTCTAGGGTGACTATATAATTTAGCATACAAACCAGGAGGCTTTTGAAAGAGGGTGCTAATTAGACTGGACTCTGTGACAAAAGCTATTAACCAGAATATCTGATCACTCCCACTTATATATAACTCATCTTCCCTGTTTTTTCCCCGGTGTATTAGATACATCACTTTTCAAACCCTACACTGCTTACTCAAGGGGGATATCTATATAGAGGGAACACAGTATTTTGCATATAGTGAGAGCTGCATAAATATTTTGCAGGCCCAAGACCGACAGCATCCTCTACTTTAGTATCTGTAAACGTGGTGTGAGGGGGAAAAAAATCACCTTGTCACTATGTGCTCAACAGTTTGGGTAAAAGGACTCTATTACATATTAAAAATATGCCTAGAGCACAAAATCGATTTGCCGAGAGCAGAAACGCAAAATGGAGGAAACAGTTCACACAGGTAAGCCAGCGGCTTTGTGCTACACTGAAAGCCACATGACAGAAGTGAAACAGTGTCTTTTCCAGGAGAGCTTGGGATTCGTAGATGCTAACCTGGTCAAATCTGTCTTTGGGTAGATAAGCAATTTGTTTCCCCTTTGCAAATGAAATCAACTTAGCCCAGAGAAACAGTGACTTATATAAGTCAAACAGGTAACAAGGAGGACAGAAATCAAATCACATTTAAATAAATAATAGGAGGATGTGAGGAAGGTCAGGTAAATTTATCATGGAAGGAGTCTGCTCAGGACCTGCGGCATGTAACATATCAAAGCTGGCAAGAGGTATGTGAAGAGAACCATCACCAGGCACCAAGCTGAGGTGGAATCTGGCTACTTTTTACCTTAAAGTCCATTCTTACATTTGTACATTGTGACCCAGGAGGTACTACCTGAGCGTTAACCCTCCTTGCAGTTTTGAAGAGGAGGGAGGTGGTGGATAAAAAGCATTGCTAGTATTGGAAAACAACGCACAGGGGGTTCAGACACACCCTGTAGCTTAGCGCTGGGACAGGGTTGGCTGGCTAACCAGCGCCCTCTGCCGGCTGTGAGGTAACAGTGGACCGGTTTCTATGATGGATGTAATCTTGAAAACCCCGTGTATGTTATACTTTAAACTACTATTAGTTTGGGGTAACCTACTGCAAATAATACTTAGAAGGACAGATAATATGATCATTATTATCTTCCCCTAAAAACCGATTTCTGGGGTTTTCCTAAAAAAAGATGACCCATGTCGAAAGGAAATGTCAGCTGTGTGTTCTCGAGGAAATCACACTTTTGTTATTTAGAGTGTGGTCTACACTTTCTGTGCCATCGGGCAGTTTGCTGGAAATGCCATATCTCGGGCTGATCATGGACCTTTGACTCAGAATCTGCGTTTTAGCAAAGTCCCCTGGGGAATTCCCACATTAATTCTCCACATTAATGTTTGAGAAGTGCTGTCTGTTCCTCAGTTTCCTCTCTGATAAGGATGCTGGATGAGAAGCATCCCCAGTTCCTTTATTGGGTCTAAACAGAAGAGTTCTAGGATAGGAAAGCATTTACATTGAAGACTCACAAATGTTACATGTCAAATCCTTACAGAGTAAAAACAACTTTAGGGGTACCTACTGGGCTGACTCAGTCTGGAGAGACTGTGATTTGATCTCTGGGTCCTGAGGTCAAGCCCTACATTGGGCATAGAACTTACTTAAAACAAAACAACTAACAAAATCCTTGTGGAAAATGTGTATACATAGCTGGGGGAGATACTTAATATGCCTAAGAACCAGTGGAGAGCAGGAAGGACCACTCCATCTCGATGCCTCCAGGGGCACCGGTACAGTCCTGTGGGTTCTGGTGCCAGGAGATGTTCTTCTAGTTGCTGGTTTGTGGGGAGAAGGATTTGGGAGGGGGATGGGCAGAGAAAGGCCAAGGTAGGGGACGGGGAGGGCAAATACTGGGCTGAAGGACTTAGGACAGTGAATATTTACCAACCAGAATAGAGGTACTTCAATATCAGAACTGCCAAAGTCCAAAATAATAATCAATTTATTTTCCATAGTTGCTGATACCAAGAAATTTAAGTCCAATGAGGAAAAAAAATCACTTCAAAATTCATTGAAATTGTAATTTTGGCATACATAGGTCTTCCAGTACCATGATGTTATAGATATACAGAGAAAGTCAACCTACCTTCAACATCCGTATTTCTCTTAGTGCTATTTTCTTAACAACTGGATCATCCTCAGATTCCACAAACTTTTTAATAGCTACCACTTGTCCAGAGGTTTTGTTTCTGCACTTGAATACAACCCCATAGGACCCTTCTCCAATCTTGGCTAATTTTTCATACTTTTCCATTATAGTTGACAGGACTTAAATTACTGTATTGACTGACTTGCAGCACAATGTTACACCTGGAAAATAAGATGACTCAGCTTAGTCAAGTGATCAAGGACAATGTTCTCACAGTCTCGTCGTACATGAAACCGATTTACTCAGGATGCCAAAGGCTTATTTCCATCAATTACTTTTAAATATACTTAAAAATATGTGAACATTATTTTGGGAATTCAGTTGTCTTAATGTGGTTCTTCCAGCTACTGCAAAGATTTCGCATATTTCTTATAATAGGTCTGCATTTACCTCAGTTGAATTAAAGGATTTGTGGAAAGAAATCTTGTCTAGTCTATTTTCATTATCCTCAAGTAAATGATTAAAATATGGTGCTGTAAAATCCAGCTAAGGAACATCCCGTACTCTCATATTCAGTGTTTATCTTTTCCCTCCTCACCCTGGGATTTGGAGAACTAGAAAGAACTGAGAACAAGACACATACAAAGTACTATACTTCCCCCTGGTGGAGAGAAGAAAGAGTGAATGTAGACTGTGGAACAAAGCAGCCATTACAAAGAGTAACATCTTTTTAGCACATCATTTATTGCTCTTAACTTTTATATGTATGAAAGAACAGATCCTTAAATTTCCCAAAGAAAATACAAAGCACAAAAAAGAAGACAGGTTTCTCTAATTTTTCATGAATGCTTTCTTTCATCTAGATTTCCATGGAAATATTTAATTTTTCTGTCCTGCCTCACCCACTCATGAATTATGTGGCTATAGGATTACATATTAAATAACAAATAAGGCTAACATTATTAAATAAATGAGCCTAGGAACTAAAAATATTTAACTAACATTGTCCTATGAAAATTACATCTTATCTGTACAACTATTCTATGAAGCAAGTACTATTTTTTTTTTCATTTTTAAAAGTTTAATCGTTTAACTAGCACAATAGATATTTGGCAGCCTAATGCTCTTTGAGCATTACATCTGCAGGTGGTAAAGTCCAACCTCTTTTTTTTTTTTTTTTAAAGATTTTACTTATTTATTTGACAGAGAGAGAGATCACAAGTAGGCAGAGAGGCAGGCAGAGAGAGAGGAGGAAGCAGGCTCCCTGCAGAGCAGAGAGCCCAATGCGGGGCTCGATCCCAGGACCCTGAGATCATGACCCAAGCCGAAGGCAGCGGCTTAACACACTGAGCCACCCAGGTGCCCCAAAGTCCAACCTCTTAACATAACTCTTTCCCACTAAGGCAGTGAATGGTCATACTCTATAAAAATTAATAATGCCGTCTGCAAGGAGCTCATTGGTCTTGGAATTTATTTTAACTACATGCCTAATTGTCATTAACCACTGTTACATATCATTTGTTAGATGTTGTCTCTGGAAGTTCCCATTCATACCATACCACAGTCCTAAACACAATGTTTTCCCTCCCTACTTCCTTAACTTCAAGAAAAATGGCTTCTCTGAAAATGTCAATGAACACTTGTATTCTGAAATTCTCATTTAACTTAGTAGGCTCCTCAGCCATCTGTCCAAAGCATCTTATTTCAATTCCTATTTTAACATTAGATCTTTATTATATTATAACCATTGAAAAGGGTTTAGCAATCCATTTGTCTTCTATTTCTCCTCATTTCCATTACTAGCATTGTCCTTTAGGGATATCTCTGTTGGCAATACCATCGTGTTGCCTAGTGCTCCCACCTTCCCAAGTTGTAGTAGATAAGCTTATTTGGCAGAGACAACAAAGGGTTGAAAGAGTGGGGCTTCAGAGTTAGGGCTTTCTGAGTTTGAAACCTCTTGTGTTGAATAGGCACATGATCTTGGGCAAAGGTCAAATAATACCTGCGCCTTACTTTCCTGATTTGCAGAATAGATCTCAGGGCCAGGATTTTAGTGAGGTGAGTGAGGCATTCCCTTCAGGTGCAAAATTTAAGGGGGCATCAAAAACTCTGTAAGCAAGTACTATTTTTATTCAATTATGTGGATGAGAAAATCAAGGCAAAATGAAGCTAGTATGGAGTTCGAACCCAGGCAGTCAGATTCCAGAGATCCCAATTTGAATCATTATGCTATGCTGCCTCTCAGTTAATTCAAAAGAAGGCACAATCCAGGTCTTAGTAAAAATAGAATGTCGAGTGAAAGAGCTGACCACTTTTTAAATTTCTCATGTTTCAAATGAGTACCCTTTTTCTTTTCTTTTCCTTCGCTAACATCTTTTCCATCCATAGATTGTCTCAATGAGCAAGAAATCATCTACACTCACCTGCCACCACAGAAATACACAACTGAGAAAATGTTTGCCTGGGTAAATGACTATTACTAAACTATTCTACAATGCTATATATATATTTTTGTAGATTTTTTTCTCTCTCTTATGAAAGGGAGAAAGTGGAAGCATCCACACTTAAAAAACATGGAAAATTCATCACAGATTATGTTCTGAAAACTCTATTAGTTATACTGAATTGTTACATAGATATTATTCTCTTAAAAGTATTTAGATACAAACATGCACATATTTGTTCCCTTAGCCTAGTTTTAAGTGACAGGGAAGAAAACAGTAGAAACTAGGAATTTGCTTTAGAAAGTTATTGGTATAAACCTTTGTGGATTTATGAATTTAACCTGCTTGATAAGCCCTATGGTTACTGGAATAAACTATGAATATGCCAAAAAGCTTAATTATTATATTTAAGTCTGTATTATTTTATTTCCCTGTAGGTAGATGATTTGATCTATTGATCTATGATTTTCCTTTTTTTCCCCAAGTGGCTTATTAGTGATTGAGTTATCAGACTAATATTTAGATCTCTCACAGTCATATCAACCAAACTTCTGAATATGATGAAACAAAGCACCAGAAAATAGTACTTTATCTGATAACATCTAAATAATACTTGTTTTCTGAAGCCCTTATATATTCCTGGAAGATGAGTCTGAGCATGCAGGCAGGAATTAGACCAAGGCAGAAATTCCTCAAAAGGATTAATGGATCTAATTCCAGCTTAATAGGGACTCTACCAGAATAAGAAGCAGTAATTCCTAATATCTTACCTGAGGTACAGACCAACTATCTGTTTGATGACTATCTCTACACAAATAGAATCATCTCAAAATCTGTTTGTTTTAAATTGCCTTCTTTCTTATCCTCTACCCCTACCCAAAGTTCTCAAACCTGTTCCACATTATACCTAAATGGCTTGTGAAGATGTATATGGTGGAGAACTTTGAGATAGCTGAGGATAATGGCAGCTGTCTAAATCAAATCTTTTCACATAGCTTTCTCAAAGCTGTAGAAATCAACCAGAACAATAAAACAAGATAAATGCAATGCTTCCAAAATAACAGGAAGACAGAGGAATTTTAAAACTTAAGCAGAAAAGTAAACTCCAAATTCTGGAAGAGATATCTCTTAAGGTTCCACTATAAGCCTTTGCAAAGAGCAGATACAGGAATGGGGTGGGATCTGGAAAAACTGTAAAGAAGAGAGAAGAGGAAACGAAGGGCCCAAGATAGACTTAAAATCATCCCCCCCTACATCCCCTGAAGAGAAAATACATCACAAGTATAAAAATATTAAGTGTGTCCTGGTAGATCAGAGCATTTGCCACAGGGAAGGAATGTAAAAGTCATGGAAACTGAGGGAGTATCAGTTAGCGAGACACTAATCTTGAGCATGAGGGAAGAGAGAGGCTTACCCAATCTCTGTCAGGGACTGGATAGTGAAGGGAAAAAGAAGCAAGAGGGATAAATTTGCGCCACTGCAAGACAAAAGAGAGCCCCAAAACTGAAGGACATGCAAATCTCTTTACCACTAAGTTAAAAAAAAAAAAGAAAAAGAAAAAGAAAAAGAAAGAGTGTTACTCATTAAAGAAGCTGCACTTTGTTACAGTGACAGAAAGGACTTTCTTAAGCTAGGATTACTGTCAATTATTACAGGACAAAACCTGCCTAGGAAATTATAAAATAGAGAAAAGCAGTCTCCAAACAAATCTACTATTAGAAGAAAATAGAAATGAGAATTGGACATTTTCCTTGATAAAAATCATGCCAAAAAAACCTAACAATGAAGCAGAAGAAAACTAACACAATACTCCAAACTGATTTAAATATCTTCTAACATTCATTGGAGATATGAAAAGTCACTTTTTTTTTTAAGATTTTATTTTTTGAGAGAGATAGAGGGAGAGAAAACACAAGTTGCTGGGAAGCAGGGGGAGAGGAAGAAGCAGGTTCCGTGGTGCTCAGTCCCAGGACCCAGGGGTTATGGCCTGAGCTGAAAGCAGAGCTTACTTGACTGAGCCACACAGGTGCTCCATGAGAAGCCACTTTGAATCAGAAATTCAAATAAGACTAGAAGTAAACAAAACAAAACAAAACCGAGAGAGAGAGAGAGAGAGAGAGAGAGAGAAAAAAGGAAAAAAAGAAAAAGAAAAAAAAAAAGAGTTGATTGAACTTGGGAAAGAAAGAGAAGAAAAAGACAAAATAAGGGACAAAGTAAGAGACGAAAGATACAAAAGACAAAAGAGACAAAGACAAAGTAAGAGAGTTTAGAAAGAAGGTGGTTGAAATGGAAGACATGCAAAGAAGACCCGACATATGTATACAGAGCCTCTGAAGAAAACAAAACAGTGGAACAGAACCAATACTTGAAATATAAATGAAATTTTTCTGGCAACAAAATAAGATCAGATTATACATGCTGAAAAGGCCCATCAGTAGTTGGGAAAACGGAATCAGAACAATCAACTCAAAGATGTATTTGAATAAAACTATCAAAAAAAATACTCTCATAGCCTGTAGGCACAAAGACTAAACTGAAATGTAGGATAATGAGAGTGACATCAAACTTGTCAAGAGAATATACCATGCCACAGAAAAATATAGTAGCCTTTTGAAGAAATTCAAGAGAAGAAAGTGAAAGCCAGGATTTTACATTCAACCAAGCTGTCCTTCAAGTACCAAAGTTATAGATACAGTTTAAATATGCAGGACCTCCAGGAATACTGTATTCATGAACCTTCTCAAAGAATCTACAAGGTGATAACTTTCAACCAACAGCTGATTGGGAAAACTTCAGGAAGAGATTTACAGTAAGCGTTTAACATACTTTATTGAAGGCTATAGCAAAGGCGAGGACAAGGGTGGAAGAATAACATATAAATGTTAGAAATGTTTCTACATGTTAGAAATGTTATGTTTCTACACTGTTATACACTATTGCTGACAGTATAGAAAGTAATGCAATTAAAAATATGTTTAAGAAATGGAAGGGGAAAGAAGAAAGCAGAATAAACTCATTGATAACTGAATAGATGGAGGAGTAAAATATACCATTAAAACAGACAAACCAGAGAATAAAAGGTTAAATAAGAAAGCAGGGACTAGGGCACCTGGGAGGCCCGGGAGGTGAAGCCTCTGCCTTAGGCTCAGGTCATGATCTCAGGGTCCTGGGATCGAGTGCTGCATCAGGCTCTCTGCTTGGCAGGGAGCCTGCTTCCTCCTCCTCTCTCTCTCTGCCTGCCTCTCTGCCTACTTGTGATCTCTGTCTGTCAAATAAATAAATAAATAAATCTTAAAAAAAAAAAAAGGCAGGAACTAGAAGTGTTAAGAATATACCCAAAGAAGTGTAAGAAATAAAAATCAAACATAATACATAGAGAAAGAAACACAGATTAACACCGTACATATAAAAATTATAATATAAAACAATATGACAGAGTAAAGACTAGTATTAGTAATATCAATATATATGAGTGGGCTTAACTCATGTATTAAATGAAAAAGATTTTCAATTTGGCTCCCAAAGAAGATCTAAGTATAAGCTCTATGCAAGAGATACATCTAAAATGACTCAGAAACATTAAAAATAAAAAGACAAGCGAAGGTATTCAGGACAAATGGAAACATGAAGAAAGGAGATTTATGATCCTGCTACCTGATGAAGTAGAATTAAAACTACAAAGAGCATTAAATACAATGAAAGGGAGATATTTTTAATGCTAAAGTCACAGTTCACAATGAAGATACAAAAGCCCCCAAATAACATAGCAATTACTGTTACAAAGCAGAAACTTTAGGACATGCAAGAAGACATGTACAGAAACACACTAATAATGAAATTTAAACAGACCACTCTCAGGAAAAGGCAAGGCAAATGAACAAAAGATATGTAAGTATGTAGAAGACCTAAACAATATAACCAATAAGGTAGACCTTTAGGAGAGAGATACATTGAATTTTATACTGATTATTTAAAATACACCTTCTTCTCAAGCACATATGGAATATATGTAAGAAGTGACAATATATTAGGTCACCAAGAAAACATCAGAAAATTTCGTAAACTAGAAACACTATAAAAGCATTCCGATCACAAACTATCAAACTAGAAATCAGAATAATTTAAATATATATATTTAATGCATACATAATACACATATTACTTATACATTTTATATTTATGGTATATATATATATTTATATAGATAATAAAAAAAGACTTTCTACCTAGACACTAAAAAAACCCTTCAATTAAATACCTGCTGGGTGAAGGGGGGAAAACAGACTGAAATCATGTAATTAAAAATAATAAAAATGAAAATACTACATATTAAATCAATGAGATACATTTTAAAGTAGGGTTTCTCAACGGGGGGTGATTTTGGCCCCCAACAGAATTTTTCAATGTCTGGAGATATTTTAGATTGTTATTGAGTATGCTGAGGCTACAGATGCTGCTGAGTACAATACACAGGAAAGAACGCCATAATAAAGAATTTTCTATCTAAATGTTCATAATGCTGTGGTTGAGATACCCTGACATATAGAAACGAGAAGAAAAAAAGTCTAGAGATCAAACCAGTACAGAAGAAGAAAGAGTAAAAATAACAAATCAAATCAACACTCTAAAAAGAGAGCTACAAAATAAAGCAGAAGAAAGCACAAGCAACAATAAAATTAAAGCAGAAATGAATAGAGAATACAAAAATAATAGTTTTTTTTTAATTTTAAGATTTTATTTGTTTATTTGACAGAAAGAACACAAGCAGTGGGGAGTGGCAGCCAGAGAGAGAGGGAGAAGAAGGTTACCTGCAGAGCAGGGGAAGCACGATATGGGACTCGACCCCAGGACTCCGGGATCATGACCTGAGCTGAAGGCAGTGACCCAACCAACTGAGCCACCCAGGCACCTCAATAATAGGTCTTATTAATAAACTCAAATCCTAGTTCCTTAAAAAAATTAAAACAGACAAATCTATAACTAGCTTAATCAATAAAAAAGGGAGAAAGAATGAATATACAAAAAGAGAATACTTTTTTTTAAATCCTGAGGTTACTCTGCAGACATCTATAAAGATGAATCTGAGAACTTAGATGAAATGGGTACTTTTATTTTTTTTTAAGATTTTATTTATTTATTTGACAGAGAGAGGTCACAAGTAGGTAGAGAGGCAGAGAAAGAGGGGGAAGCAGGGCCCCTGCTGAGCCACCCAGGTGCCCCTGAAATGGATAATTTTCCAGAAAAACAGAGTTTACAAAAATTTACCTAATTAGAGATTGAGAATTTAGAATGGTTCCTGTATAAGAAATTTTTTTTTTTTTTTTTTAAGTCCCATGAAAAAGCACCAGGAGTCTGACTTTGACTACTGTGGGGTAAAGAGGTTGGTGAATCCTCTTCCTAAAACACAAGACTAGAGAAAATTTAAAAAAAAACAAAAAACAAAAAAAAACCCCTAAAACCCAAACCAAAGCTAACCCATAACAATTTGCGGGCTCTGGAAATCAACCAAAGGCAAAAAACAAATTGAGAAGTATTTATTCATGATAAACTAGAATTCCACTAAGTACAGTGGGAATCTGTGGCTTCTTAACAGGGTCTGCTGCCTTTCTTTCTCTACCCCATCCCTCAGCTCAGCAGGTGCAGTAGTTTTACCACTGTGAACTGTACAACTGGCCATGAACCAGAAGCCTTACTCTAAGAGAAAATAAGCTTGACATAGCTCAAACCTGTGACAGCCTGAAAACCTGCGACAATAATGTCAGTAAAATTCTTACAAATTCAGTAGGAAACAAATACGGAAAAAACCCACAGCTTTGCAAACCTAAGGATGTGGTTCCAGTAGGGGTGAACTATAGACTAGCCAAAAATTTATGGGAAGATCATGGAAATGAAAGAACCATAGAAGGGTTAGTTTGGCTTTGCATATCTCTCGTTAACTGGGAAACTATGAGGAATGCACAGGGAAGATAAAGGAAGGGCCTGAGGGAAGTTAAGGCTGAGGCCAATTTGAGGACTGACTGAACTATGAATGCATAATGAATGCAGTCTCCAACCCACACAATGATCCACTGGAAGAGGTGGAAAGACTATGGCTAGAGTTATTTAAGTACCACTGCTGCCCAAATTATTGGGCAGACAATGGTGAATCCTAGAGAGCCAGGCTAAAAAATTAAAAAACTGAACACAGACATCAACAGTCCCACACTTGGAAAGAGATAGATTCTGGAATACAGGCAAGTTGCAAAAACAAAAAACAAACCCACAAAAAAAAAGCCCTTGGGAGAAAATTGGAATCCAGCATAGATAAATTATCTAAAGTGTCCGGTTTTCAATTAAAAAAATAATGGGACATACTAAGAAAAATGAGTGTGCCTGATATTTAGGGGAAAAAAAAAAGACAATAAAGATGGATTCTGAAGGAAGCCTGCTATTTTATTTAGCTGACAAAGACTTTAAAGTGACAAATGAAGAAATTGAATAATAATAAAAAGTATGCCCACAAAGAAAAGGGTCAGATGGCTTCAAAAGTTAATTCTACCAAGTATTCAAAAGAAGAATTATTACCAATTCTTCACAAACTAGTCCCAAAAATAAAAGAGGAGGAAACATTTCCTAACTCAATCCATAAGGCCAATATTACCTTGATATGCAGTCAGACTAAGAAATTACTAGAAAACTACAGATTATTATTCTCATGAATATAGATACAAGAATCCCCAACAAAATAATTGGCAAACCAAATCCAGACATATATGAAAAGGATTATATGTTTGATTATGTAGAATTTATTTCAAGAATGCAAGGTTGGTTTAATATCTGAAAATCAGTTATGTGTGACACCATAATAACAGAATAAAAGACGAAACTACATGACCATCCCAATAGACCTGAAAAAAGAATTTGACAAAAGCCAACACTTTCAACAAATCAGGAATAGAAGGGAACTTCCTCAAAGACATTTGTGAAAAATGTACAGTTAACCTGCTTAAGGGTGAGAGACAATGCTTTCTCCCTAAGACTGGGAAAATGATTTTGCTTTTACCACTTCTATTTAACATTGTTTTGGAAGTTCTTGCCACTGCAACAAAGCAAGAAAAAGAAATTAAAAGTTGTACAGATTGGAAATGGAAACTAATGCTGTCATTATTTGGAAATGCCATGACACTGTAAGCAAACAATCTTAATGAATCTATGAAAAACAACTTGAACTAATGAACAAGTTTGCAATGTAGTAGGATAGATGATCAATACAATAACATTGTGTTACTATGTACTAGCAACAATTTGAAGATGAAATGAAAATAATTCTATTCATCATAACATCAAAAGAATAAAATATTTTGAAATGAATTTAACAAATGAAGTGTAAGACTGCTACACCAAAAATTAAAAATACTGCTCATGAAATGAAAGAAGAGATAAATAAAAGGAGAGAAATGTCAAGTTCATGGATTGGAAAACTCAATTAAGATGTCAGTTCTCAGTAAACTCACTGACAGATTAAATTCAATCCCTATAAAAACCCCAACAGACTTTTTTGGGGGTAGAAATTGACAAGTTGAACCTTAGATTGATATGTAAATGCACAGTAACCAGAACAGCCAAAGCAAACTGGAATTAAAAACAAACTGGGAAGACTTATAATACCTGACTTCAAATTTTACCATAAAGTTATAGTAAATCAAGAGAATATGGTAAAGACACATATATATCAGTGAACAGAGTAGAGCATCAAGAAATGACCGTTTTGGGGGCACCTGGGTGGCTCAGTGGGTTAAAGCCGCTGCCTTCAGCTCAGGTCATGATCTCAGGGTCCTGGGATCGAGTCCCGCATTGGGCTCTCTTGCTCAGCAGGGAGCCTGCTTCCCTCTTTCTCTCTCTCTGCCTGCCTCTCTGCCTACTTGTGATCGCTCTCTGTCAAATAAACAAAATCTAAAAAAAATAAATAAATAAAAGAAATGACCCTTTTTATTTACAGTTAATTGATTTCAATAAAGATGCCATGGCAATTCAATGAAGAGAGAATGTTTTCAAACAAATGATGCTAGGAAAACTGAGGTCCATATGTAACAAACAAACAAGCAAGCAAACAAAAACTTAGATACCTACGCAATATACCAAAATTAACTAAAAATGAATCACAGACCAAAATGTAAAAGCCACAACTACTACTGACTTCTAATAAAAACAAAGGAGAAAAATCTTTCTGATCTTAAATTAGGCAAAGATTTCTAAGATATGACACTAAAAGCATGATAAAAGAAAAAGTTGATAAAGTGGAATTCATCAAAATTACAATCTTTGCTCCCCCCAAAAATTGCATTATTAAGAATGAAAAAATAAGCCTCAGACTGAAGAAAATATTAAAGGATTTGTATACACAATACATAAAGCCCTCTTATAATTCAACAGGCATCCAGAAAACCGAAGTTAAAAATGGACAAAAGATTTTTTTCATGTGAACTCTACCCCCAACATGGGGCTCATACTCATAAACCCAAGATCAAGAGTTGTATGCTCTACCAACTGAGCCAGCCAGTCACCCCCAAAATGGACAAAAGATTAATAGAGATATTTTACCAAAGAAGATATACAAATGTTTAATAAGTGCATGAAAGGATGCTATTAGCCTTCAGGAAATATGAATTAAAACCAAAATAAGATACCACCACACATCCACCAGAACAGGTAGAATCCAAAAGACTGACAATATCAAGGATTGATAAAGATGTATAGAAACTGGAACTCTCACACATTCATGGTGGGAATGTTAAGTGGCACAGCCCCACTGGAAAACAGTTTGGTAATATCTTAAAAATTAAACATAAATTTAACATAAAAGTTAAACATAAACAGCAATTCCACTCTCTGGTATCTACTCAGGAAAAATAAAAATATATGCCTATACGAAGACATGCATACAAATGTTATAGTACCATTATGCATAAGAGCTTCAATTGAAAACAAACTAAATATCCATTAATCAGTGAATGAAAATCCACACAATGAAATACTCATTCAACATTAAAAGGAAAGTACTGATACATGCTATTACATTATAAGCATTAAAAAAAAAAAAGCTGAAGACATATGCTATGTGAAAGAAGTCGGACAACTCCCCCCAACACACATATTGTATGGTTCCATTTATATGAAATTGTAGAAAAGACAATGCACCACCGAGAAGGACCCAGCATCTCCTTAATGGTACTATTGCCTGAAATGCAAAACTTGAAACAAATCATGAGAAAAAAATAGACAAAACTGGGGCACCTGGGAGGCCTCAGTGGGTTAAAGCTTCTGCCTTCAGCTCAGGTCATGATCCCGGGGTCCTGGGATTGAGCCCTCCCCTATCCTCCCCGCCCCGCCATGGGCTCTCTGTTCAGGAGGGAGCCTGCTTCCCTTCCGTTCTGCCTGCCTCTCTGCCTACGTGTGATCTCTGTCTCTGTCAAATAAATAAATAAAAACTTAATAAAATAAAAAAAATTTTAAAAATAGACAAAACTTTGGCATCCTACTACATAACTGGCCTGTATTTTTTAGAAAATGGTAAGGTCATAAAAGATAAAGGTCAAGGTACTATTCCAGAAGGAAGGAGACTAAAAAATTATGAAAAGGAAATGCAATGTGTGATCCTAAAATGAATCTTAGAATGGGATAACTGTCAAGAGTAATAGTGGGATAACTGGTGAAATCTAACCATTGACTGTGGACTAAGTACTAAATTTCCTGATTCTGGCAATCTGTACTGTGGTTATGTAAGAAAATGTCCTGATTCTTAGGAAATAGACTGAACTACTTAAGGGTAAAGGCACATGGTGCCTGTAACACTAACAAAAGGTACAAAAAATTAATGTACATGTATTTATATATGACAGAAAGGAAATGATAAAACAAATGGAGCACAATTAATGAATGTAGATGTATGGGAGTTCATTGTACCTTTCTTGCAAGTTTGAAATTATTATGTTAAAATCAAACTATTTAAAAAATCTACATTTGGTGGGACTGAAGTGTCATAACTCACTTTTCTTCTGCATATCTACATTCAATACACCAAAAACATCTTTCTCAAATATCAAGATAATCAGATATCCTTCCTCAAAAGTGTCTTATGGCCTCTGATACCACAGAATGAAAAAAAGATTATAGTAGGATACTTAGAGTCTTTTATACTCTGGTCCCAATGTACCTTTCCCACATTGCTTCTGAGATTCTTTCCCAAACACTTTCAGATCTGTCTCTGCTTATGTCACGGCTGAGAAGGTCTGACCCCCAAATCCTCATCTTTTGCAGTTCAACTCAAATGTCCTTTGTTTTATCCTTCCCCAATCCCTAAAGGCAAGCTCTTTCTCTGTACACATCCTATGTTCACAACTTCTACCACTCCTTTTTTACACATTATTCATTACACCTGACTTGCATTCTCAGCCTAGCGGCTGGCACGCGCCAGGTGCTCACACTGTTGAAGTCCTGCCATAATTTTTTTCTCTAACCTTTCCGCTATATTCGAAAAATAATTTTCTATTTTCAGCAAAGGAAATAATCACATTTTGATGGTTAATACAGTATCTGGGCAGCAACTCAAGATCAAGCAGTGATAGAGTCATTGACAGGGAATACATGAAACTGGTTGAAAATATTTCTCATAGTCATTTGTGACCTTCAGCTGAGCTTATGTATCTCTGGGCTATGGGGCCTCCTGACTTCAAAATTTACCGAACGCTTGACTGTTAAATTAATCAAGTTCTGTGTACAAAGGCAAAAACAGATATAGACTTGGACCCACTGGTAAATACAGAAAGATATTCGAGTAGATAAGGTACTTGAGTGGATCATTAAATTCTTTGAGTTTCCTATTTAATTTCCTTAGTCAGAAGGAAACGATGCACACAGAAACAGAGGAAACACTGGGAGGCAGATTATTTTCCATGATTGTATCACAAAGCACGGCCTGAGGGCTCAAGCACGCCTATGGAACGCACTGGGGGAAGAAAAACAAAATTAAGAGAGGGAGAGTAATGGGGTGAAAAAAATATTCATCAATTTCCTAATCTTAAGTTTATAAGAAACTGGTGTAAACAGTGGTGTTAGGAGCGAGGGAAGCAAGGAGACATTTTCAAGACCGGGCAAGCCCAGTTAAATTCTGCAGGCTTAAAGTCACAATGTGTGATGTTGTTTTACTGTTGTTTCCAGTGCACCCAAACTTGGTAGTGTTCGTATTTAACAGAACTGATCAAGAAAATAGGCTGCAAACGCATTCCGCATCTGTCTTATGAGCATAACACTGAACTACAGAACTTCAAAAGTACACGCACCTGTTAATAAACGTCTTGGTGGTAGTACAATCAGAGTCATTAAAAGCATCCCCGGGAAAGCCAGAAGACCATATAATTCACATAACCCAAGAAACTCGTTTTGCTTAAAACATCGCATTTCATATGTACACGTATCTGGAAGCTTGGCACAGTCCACCTTACTTCCAGGCCTCTAAAGAGGTCTTGACCTTTTAAAGGCAGTCCGGCTTCTCGGCCACACACGGGTCTCCCAGCGCGCGGGTGCGCCCCCCGCTGTCCCCTCTGCCACCACCTCAGCACTCGCCTCCCCCAGGCCGCACCTCCCGCTCGCCCCTAGGGAGCCGCAGCAGGTGGGGTGTGCGGCCGGCGGGAGCACCCCGCCACCTCCGGCCCTCGCCTCCGCCCTGCCTGCCACCCCACTCTCCTGCCCTCAGGAACTTTCCCTCATCTGGGCTCGTGCCTGCAGACACCGGCCCTCTCTCCATCAGGCCCCGGCCCGCCGCCAGCATCCCCACTTACTGTGTGGCCGGGGGGCGCCCGCGACGCCGTCTCGCGCAACCCGGAGCGGTCGGGACCCGGGGAAGGTCGCCGCGCGCCGGCCGCCACCTGCCCAGCAACTGAGGAGCGAAGGGCAGGGCCGCGGCGTCTCCGGGGCAACCGGACGCTCCCGGCGCGTGGGCCAGGCGGCTTCCGGAGCGGTCCCTGGGCTCATGCCGCACGGAAAGCCGGGGCCGAGCCGCCTGGCCTCGGGAGGGGCAGCCTCCGGGCGGAGCCGTGACGTCCCGGGTGCCCACGCCGCGGCGGTTTCTGCTCCAGAGCCCTGAAGACGCCCTGGAAGGCGCTCGGGAAACAAACTACTTTTCCATGAACGCCGTGACTGTAGCAAGTCCGGTTCCTTTCCAAGTTCGCAGCAGCACTTCAGAGGAAGCCCGCGTCAACGGTGACAAGAGGCCGCTTCCCTGCCCGGGCGGAGACCTTCAGTTTGTCAGATCATACGTCCTAGTCTTGCTTTATGGTCCACACAGCCTGTCGACAAACCTGTGGAGGCTTTGCCGTGACCGGCAGCTGTGAGCTGTGGGACACACCGCTGCCGCGTTCGCTGTTCTGCGCGCGCGCGCGCGGGGCGGGTGTCTGAGAGGATTCAGAATGAGACAGATGGGCCAGCCAGGGGGCAGCAAGTCGAACTAATCATGTGATGAATGTCATATCGAAGTATACGTGTTAACGCTGGACGAGATCATTCTTGCCAAAGCTTACCCTCTCGTTCCCAAATGTGAACTTAAAAATACTGGATGTTAACGAGCAGATACATACTTGCTCAGCGTCAGTAACGCGCTCCCCACCGCGCGGTGTTTAGGGTGGGCATACTTCCCCCTCTCCCTTCAGGTGGCTGTACTCTTCATCTTCAGTTTTTCCATTTGCTTCAAGTGCTTTGAAAATAAAACCAGAAACCTTTGTCTCCGTTCTCTTTCAAGACCAAGCATCCTCCCAATAAACTCAAGTCTACATGAACTCACACCTCCTCGTTTCTGCCCTCATCATGCTATAGAAAACATTCTCAGGAAGGATACAAGGCATCACCTAGGCACAAACCCAGCGGCCTGTTTCCACGGGCGTGTGTCCGATCGCTGCAGTTCCGAAAACTCTTGACTGCGGAGCTTCTCGCTCCTTTTCTCGTGGGGAAGCTCTCCACAGTCAGGCGCCACCCAGTTTTCTAGCTTTGTGCCCGTTGCTGTGCTCCAGGCTCGCTAAACAGCTCAGCTGCGTCTATCCTTAAGGTCCTGGAACCCTGGTCTAGCCTACACCTTGCTACCCTTTTGTCCGGTGCTCGTTAAACTCTTCGTCTGTTAACAACCCGATTTATAGGTAACCTTCCAAACAAAGGCTTTCTTTTCCCCTCAAAGTATAATTATGTGCAGTCTTTTGTACCTTTTATTTTTTTTCATCCAAGTAGGCTTCTTGAATACTGGAAGTGATGCCTTTTCCATCTCTTTTCCAGTGCCAGTTAGGTGCCTGGGTACACTGCAACATGTAAGTTGGTTAAATAACTAGCCCACAAGGGGCACCTGGGTGGCTCAGTGGGTTAAAGCCTCTGCCTTTGGCTCAGGTCATGATCCCAGGGTCCAAAGATCAAGCCCCGCATCAGGCTCTCTGCTCTGCAGGGAGCCTGCTTCCTCCTCTCTCTCTGCCTGCCCCTCTGCCTACTTGTGATCTCTGTCTGTCAAATAAAGAAATAAAATCTTAAAAAAAAAAAAAATAACTAGCCCACAAAAGTAAAAAGTCTTTGCAATAAGTTTTGATTACACTTACTGAATAAACTTTAGCTGTAATTTTATGCAAACCCTTTTATTCTAATACAAAACACTTTGAATAAAGAAAATGCTTTTTGGTAAAGCCACAAAATTAAGATAGGAAGTTAATTTCTCTTGTTGCAAGAGACTGAAAAATCAGAATTTGAAATCCAACTCCTGGAGAAAATAAATCTAATTTCTGGGAGAAAAAGTGCTTCATGTATTTTAGAGGGCAGAGGATATACTGCTCGTGTTCTGTGTAATCCGTACTTTAGTATAGTACTTACAGGTATACAATTTGAACGAAGTGGCCTGGGTTCAAGTCATAGCTCTACCACTTACCAGTTATATTCTTTGGCAAGTTACTTAAGCTTTCTGTGCCTCAGTTTCTTTACTTGTAAAGTGGCATTAACAATACAATACCTACCCCACTGGGCTGTTCTGGGGCTTCTGTAAGACAATCTGTGTAAAGCATGTAGAATCATCACACCTAGCAGAGATATATGCACGGGGCACTTGCTATATTCCCTCGAGCAATACTTAGTGCTTACCCATTATTTTGTATAGCACACATTTTCATCTTTCTTCTAGTAATGGTAAAAACTGCTATCTATCCGTCCTTTCTTTCCCGATCTCTCCTAAAATCAGCATAACCTGAATGACAGCCAGCAGGTCCAGAAACAACTGATCTCATTCTTTTCAACACTACTAAGAAACTAGCTAATAAGATAGACAGCTTGAACTTCAAATTGAAGTGTATTGTCTCTAACATTTAGGTGAGTAGCTCTTTTCCTTTTGAGCGAATAAAGATCCTTAATCAAAAGTTACTAGGTGGAGCTATAAAATTTGTATTTTTAAGAGTCATCAAAGATTATTCTGAGGCATATGATCCTTGGACCACCCTCAGAAAACTGATTTAAATTCAGGTCCACCAATGTTTCCCATATAGGGACTGCACATCAGAATAATCTGCATGACTTTATAAAAATAACAGGTTAGTGGGCTTGGCCCCCAAAGATTGATTACAGGGGTCTATGTTTTTAAAAAGCCCATGAGTAACACATAAACCACTTGTATATTTTCTGGGAATAATTCCAAGTGTTTGACAGTAAAATTGTTAAATTTTTTGAGGTGTGACCCTTTATATAATTTACAGGACTTGGAAATTAGAAAAAACAGTGGCCGAGAAAAAGGACCAACAATCTGGTCAACAAATGCCAAGAACAGAATCTTGATGTCTTGATAATCTTTTCTACGAGTCTCTGTTTTTCAGTAAGTCGATGATAATGTTATATTGGCAAAATGTGTTTTTAAAACAGTTGTTACTCAGTCATTAATGCTAAGATCAGTGACAATGTGTTTATTGGGGAAAAGCCATACATATACACAACTGCTATGACAACACCTGATTTCGAAGTCATGTTTTTAGATTAGGAAACTGTTGCAGAGTCAATAAACTACGTAAGTCACAGAGAAGGGTAGTGCACTAGCAGAGGGAGAAACGGTGCCTCATGATCCACCACCCAGTTCTTCTCACCTAATTGTCCCTTTCTTCAGTCTCTAGAACTGCATTCCCCAACACTCTCTTGTTCTTTTCTGTGACCCAGGAGATGGCAAGCTTTTTCTATACAGGGTCAGATGGTAAATATTTAAGGCTCTATAAGCCATACGACTTTCTTGCAACCACTCACCTCTGTCACTATAGTGCAAACACAGCCACAGACAACACATAAATGAGTATGTGGTGTGGTGTTCCAATAAAACTTTATTTACAAAAACAGGCAGTGAGCAGGATTAGGCTGAAGTATGTTTGCCGACACCTGCTCCATTAAGACTATGAATGTTTCACTGATTTTCCTGATCAAAAAGCTGAAGAGTCTATAAAAGATACCCCTTTATGAAACTAAGATGACAGATCAAATAAAAATATGATCTGAGGGACCAGAATGGGTATGTTAAGATTCAATGCAGAATAATTAAAAAATTGTTTTTCTCCTTAATAAATTTTAGTTTTACTCTATACAGAGATTAAGTCAGATGACAAGCTACTGTACAACCGCATGTTAAAAAACATGTTTATTTTACACTATGTACAATCAGAAACATATTTAAAAGCATTATCAATTAAAATAAATGAAGACCATAAATCACAATTTAGTTTGTTTCTAGTGTATATACCCACATTAAAATATAAAGAACATATACCAAAAAAGAGCCAAAGTGTGCATTTTGCTAAAACTTGGTATATACATATTCCATTGGAAAAAAGCAATCAAAAATGACTTTAAACCAAAACTAAGTTCCTGCAATGTGTAGTAACCATTATATTGTTTATATGAGGTAGTAACTAAATTATTTTGGCCATGTGTTAATACTCTAACTCAAAAGAAATATGAAAATGATCATAAAATAAGGCCAACCAAAGTAAAAAATTTCACTATTTCAGAATTTGAACCACTCCCCTGTATGGAATGTTATAGTTCTTCAATGTGATTCTGTGAAATGTTTAGTGTGGGCTCTTTAATAACGCTCATTTATCCTTTGTGCAACTGTAATTCAGATAACTACAGTGTTACATCATGGTACCGCTATTCTGTGATTCAAAATTTTTTTGAAGGTATGTTTTTTAAGCACAGACAAACAATCTTACAGGATTCTGCTTAAATATAAAAAGACCAGTTACTACAACAGGTGGTTAATTGGGTTGTTTCACACATAAAATCACCCAAATACATTTAAAAAAGATGTTGTGGAGCCAAATGCATATTGACAGTGTCACAGCTTACTTTTGTGACTTAATACATCACATATCAATACTTTGTGCAAATATAAACACCAGTGTACTTGCATTAAAATTAAAAACAAGATTATAAAATGATTATAGCCTCCATTACAATTTTGAAAGTTACAAGATTTGTATTCATATTACTAAATTACATATAATAAAAATACAATAGTGTTAAATGTACGGTTTCATTGCCAGCATCCCATTTTATAATACAGCCACACCTAAGAATATACTAAGAAGTCTTAAAATATTAACCCCAATTGCATTTTCATCAACATTTACATCTGTACAGATAAGACACTTACTTGTACATCTCATAAAAGTACATTATCTACATAAATTCTTAGTGTATGTCTTCAGCAATATGAAGTTTCACAGAAAAATACTGCCTGTATGTACAAAGATTACATAACAATGAATTAAGCACTTGTGTGGTTCAATACGCTAAATCTATCCATACCACTTAAAATAAAACTTCTCCCCATCTTGTCTCAGGCCACAATAAATTACAAATGACTGAAGTCCGGTGACAGTGGCTTTGTACAGCCTCAAGCACTTGACGACAACGGTGCAGTCATGCTCGCTTTTTTCTGACAGTAGCTGTCGAGACACAGCCGTCCTCAGTAACTGTTCTCGTGGCCCGCCAGGATGTATAAGTTGCTGTTTGCTGTGGGATTATCAGTTGGCCTACTTTCCAAAACCACGACCCTAAAGGGGACAAACAAACAAAAGTTATTCTTGAAAACTAACATAAGCAGAAACATTTTCCATTGCTTCTTCATTTTATGCCTCTATAAATGCTGTTCAATTTGTGGGTAGAAAATGACTTGCAAATCACTATGACTAAAGAACCAGTTGCAGCTCCACGAAGTACTTTTGCTGCCCACCATCTCCCACGGCTCAGCCAGCGTTGTTCGAAGAGCCAGAGGTGCGGAAAACCTGTATTTGGAATAATTGGGGGGAACTTAATTCTCACAAAATATAGAACAACCTGTTGTTCGAGAATCAGAAAGTATATCAGAATAGAACCCAAAAATTCTATTTGGCACTAAAACCAAAAAGTTTTGTTGTTAGCATATGGTATTTCCTCTTTCTTGAGCTGTAAATCATACTTTAGATAGCACATTTAATGCAAAATAAGTACCGGCAGATCTATATATTCCTGTTACTTAAAAGATCAGGCACAGTCTCAAAGGCTTTATAACTTCCTGACTTGTGAATTCTTTAGTGTGAAAAATACAATGTTGAATATATTACTGTAGAAATTTCAATTCCCTTGAAAAAGAAATCAGTTGCATGCTGGATTTATAAAACGCATTTAGAACTATGTGTTTAATACAACCTCTTTCCATACCTGTCAGATCCAAGCAGTCTGAAAATTCTTGTGTTATCTGAAATTTCTTGTGTTACCTGTTCAATTAAAATATAAACTTAATTTCTGGAATTAAAGGCACAAAATTTTAGATGGGCATTTAATTTGTAACTCTACAGAAAAGAAACATAATTCCTAAGATGAAAATAGATCCCTGCATGACTGTTAGTCTGTTAAGTAAGCACACAGACATATCAGTTTGCTAGTCTAGAAAAAAGGTGCCTAATTTTGAATTAATCAAAAAGAGGAGAGTAGGAAAACTATTTACTTACTAAATTATAGACCTCAAGGGAAAAATGGAAAAGCAAGCACGCAGTCCATTTATTTATCAGAAACTGCTGTCGGTCCTGTTAATGCTGACAGCAAAGCCACTGCAGCAGCAAGCCACTTAGATCTGGTCCTTTTACTTCAAAGGCTGCACTGTAGTATGATGGGACAAACTCAAGACTGGAATTTGAATCCCGGTTCTCCCACTTAGTGGCTAGGACACTGGGCCAAGTAGTAATTTGCTGAAAATGGTTCTGTCTTCTGTGAAACAAGAGGGAAAAGCTCTGCCCTGCACTAGCGTTGTGCAGGGCTCTCAGAAGTAGCAGTGGGTACAATGCCTAGCGAAGGCAGAGCTCAACAGATGACTTTTCTTTCCCGTATCTCCCCCAGTCTCCTGAAATAGTATTTGTTGATGGCAGATATCCTTCAAGAAGTCCTCAGTGTGACCCATTACCAGTTGGGGAGTTAAAGATAAGTCTACAGGAGAAAGAAAAACCCACGATTTGTTGCTTACTGAGTGCAAAACATTCCAAATTATAATGGCAGTAACTTCTCCCCACAATTTTGTAGGCTGAAAAAACAATTTGCTTTCCAAACTAAAAGTATTCTATTAGTATGTCCACAATTAGTTATTCTGGAAGCACCAGCAATTCTCAACCTCTTTCGGAACCCAGCACACCTGAAGAATCCAACCTGCTCACTACAGTAACAGTGGGTCACCATGACTGATTTTCCATGTGTTTTGGGGTTTGCCTATTAGAAGGACACAACGCTTTTGGAGAAGCAGTGTTTAGTAAGGGCTGCCAGAACAGTTTGAAAAAGCCCCTCAGGGGACTCCTGGGTGGCTCAGGGAGGTAAGCATCTGCCTTCGGCTCAGGTCATGATCTCAGTGTCCTGGGATAGAGCCCCATATCGGGCTTTCTGCTCAGTGGGGAGCCTGCTTCCTCCTCTCTCTCTGCCCCTTCACCTGCTTGTGCTCTTTCTGTCTCCCTCAAATAAATACAATCTTTAAAAAAAAAAAAAGAAAAAGCCCCTCAGGTGCTTTTCTGGACTTCTTTTTCTTAAACTGCTCTCTGGTATCTTGCCTATGGTGTCTTTCTTTCTCTGCCTAGTGTTTATTAGTTGTTGACTGTTCTTATCTCCCTGCTCAATTCCCCCAGGTGATTTTAAAACATCTTCCTGAGAAGCCCTCTAGTGGGAATAAGTACTAGAAACCTATTAGCTATGAAGTTTCTTTTCTTTTCTTTAGAGAGTTTATTTTTAAGTAGTTTCTACAACCCAAATGGGGCTCAAACTTACAACCCTGTGGTCAAAGTCACATGCATGCTCTGCTGACTAGCCACCAAGGTGCCCCCCTTTTCCTGAATACCTACTGTAAGCCGGGCATTATGCCGAGCACATTATATGCTTCCTTTCAATTAATCTTAATAACCAATGAAGTAAGTACCATTTTGTTATCCTCAATTCACAAATGGGAAATATAGGCAAGAGAAGTTAAGTGATATGCCATGGCTACGGTTACAAAACAGCAGGGTGGAGACCCAAACCCAGTGTTTCAACTCTGGAACCCATGCTCATGGTCACTCTGCTGTAACGTCCATGTGCTTACAAGAAATACTCTGAGCTTAGAATGACAGTTTAGGACACAAATGAGCGACTTCCTTGCTTGGGACACCTAAGGTTCTCCTTTCCCTCTAATGCTCAAGTGAAAGTTATACTACTGAGGTTGGTTTTGGGAGTCCTGGGAGAATTTCTGATGATTTCACTTGCCTGTGATATTCCTGGGGGCAAGTACCACATCTTGCTCACATTTGTAAGCTCAGCGCTTTCTGGAGGAAATGCTGAGCGGAACTGAATATGTCCTAGGACTTGGGAGCTGGGAGTTAAACTTTTCTTGAAGTTAAATTAAGGTAGGAAGAAATGGGGCAGGGTGCCTGAGTGGCTCAGTCAGAGCCTGACTCTTGGTTTCAGCTCAGGTCATGATCTCAGGGTCATGAGGTCAAGCCCTGTGTTGGGTTCTGCACTCAACTCAGAGTCTGCTTGGGATTGTCTCTCCCTTTGTCCCTCTCCTTCTCATGCTTTCTTTTTCTAAAATTAAAAAAAAAAAAAAAAAAAAAAGAATAAATAAATAAATAAAGTCTTAAACCAATCAGGATATAAATTGGCATGCCTCTACCAAGGTATCTATTATTAAGGGGGGGGGGGTAAAGAATCTTACAAATGTCAAGTGAATCAGGTTAAGAGAGACAGGAGATATAGTGGCTGAAAAGTAATGTGCAATCCTTTACCTATAAGCCCACTCTGGTCATTACTTCTGAAATACAAAGTAGAAAGGTGCCTCAAGACAGAAAGAATCAGCATCTACACTGTTGTCCAAGTGATGTTTTTAATTTATTTATTTGAGAAAGAGACAGAGACCATGAGCAGCAGCAGTTGGATGGGCAGAGGGAGAAGCAGACTCCCTGCTGAGCAGGGAGCAGGAAGTGGGGCTCGATCCCAGAACCCCGAGATCAAGAC
Source organism: Meles meles (assembly GCF_922984935.1). NCBI lineage: Eukaryota > Metazoa > Chordata > Mammalia > Carnivora > Mustelidae > Meles > Meles meles. The sequence goes on from NC_060080.1 coordinate 31,748,000, forward strand.
CTGAGCCAAAGGCAGATGCTTAAACAACTAAGCCATCCAGGCAACCCTAATGTACACAATTTTTAAAAGATTACTTACCTCATTAGATCTAAAACTTCTACCTTGCATTCCATGTTTCCAGAAAGCTAGCACACTGTCTTGTAGGCAAACTAGCAGGCAAGAACAGCTCAGTTACTGTTAATAGTACAAAAGTTCAACCAATAAGCATCATTTTGTCCCTCTATCTTGGATAGTAATACTTCATTTAATAACTAATGTCAGCTATTCCATATTTACATGGCCTCTTTATTTTTGAAATTTAAAACATACATACACCAGATAGACTTTATTCACCTTTTAGGCAAGAAAAAAGAAAATTCTTCAAAAATAGTTTTGTTTATTAAAATTTTTGTTTTGATAAAATGGAAATATTTGAAATAAGATATTTTAAATATATAGAAAAATATGAAAATAGCACAGAAACCTACGTATCCACTACGTTAACTATCAAATCTTAACATTTTACCATATTTGCCTTTTGTTTTAAATAAAACCAAATACAGCTGGCATCCATTTACAACCCCCTGTAATCCCATTCCAGTCCTTCCTTCCTCCCTGACAGAACTATTATAAATTTGGTGCCTGCCATTCTCATGCCTGTTTTTATTATTACTACAGAATATCTAACTTTATACTGAATGTTTCCAACTTTCATACATGTGATCTGATGAACATTTAAGTAGTCTAGTTTTTTGTTATTACCATCTATAATAAACATTCTGTGCCTCTTTTTGAATACATGTGCAAAATTTTCTAATTCTAGAAAAAGAATTACTGGGACACAGGCATATATACTTAATAAAAATATTAGTTTTGCTTTTAATATTTACATATTTAAATACACATTTTTGTGTGTATCCAGTGAGGAAAACATCCAATTTTGTTTCCTGCAGATAACCAATTGTACCAGCATCATTTGCTGAACGTCTACCATTTTCCACTGACATATTATGCTGTGAATTTCCATTTACATGTAGGCGCATTTCTGAGCCTTCTCTTCTAGAGCCACTGTTCTATTTATTTATCCCTGTGTTGATCTCACACTGTCTTAATCACTATGGTTTTGTCTAAGTTTCAATACTGAGGAGGGCACGTATTTATTTATTTTACTATTTATTTTATTATTCTTGGCCTTTGGTTCTTCCATTAAATTTTCAGATAAGTTTATCAAGTGGCACAAAACATCTGTGTGGTTTAACTTATAAAGAACTGAAACCTTTCTTGTAGTCTGTCTATCCATGGACATGGTATGGTTCTTCATTTGTTCTTTTATGTTTTTAAACAATAATTTGAAATATCCTAGATAACGGTTTTAAACATGTTTGGATTACCTTTATTTCCACATATTTTATTGTCATTGTCAATGAGATCTTTTTTCCTATCAAAAATTTCATAATTTCTGGCACACTTGAAAAGCTATTCATTTGTGTTAGTCAGATCCAGCAACTCCAAATTCTCCTACTGGTTCAGTAGTTTACTTAGAGAGCTATATATTCTATACAGATAATTGTACTATTGGCAAAAAAGGATCTTTTACTTTTTTCTTTCTAATCCTCATACTTTCCTTTTCTTATCTTGTCTTTTCTTATAAGATGATGTTGAAATGTGAGGACAGCAGGTATTCTTATCTTGTTCTTGACTTTAATGGGAGAGTTTGACCACTGAAGCATGTATATTTTTTAATAACCTTTGCTAGATGAAGATTTCCTTGTATTTCTAATCTTCCAAGAAGCTGTTTTTTTCTTAAATCATGAATAACTTGGATTCTTTCTGTGTTGTGTATTTACTGAAAAATTATGTGACCTTTTACTTTGAAATGTAATGTGTTATATTACATAAAAAATTTTCTGATGCTGAATGAACCATCCTTGCTTTCCTGAGATAAAGTCTATTATTTGATGATGTGGAATTCTAATTGCTAGTACTTCGTTTAAATTTTTTCAAAATCTATTTTCATGAGACTGGATAATTTTGTTTTCTGTACTCATCTTGCTTGACTTTAAGTATCAGTGCTAAACACTAATTTGTTCAATAATCTGAAACAGTTCATACAGGATAGGGAACCTCTCTCTTTTTCAAGGGTGGATAAAAATCTCCTATAAAGCCATCAGGCTTTAGTGTGGAGAGTCTTGGTTACTAGGCACCTCAAGCAAGGAATCTGGTTCCCATATCCTATGGGATACTTTTAGTTTTCTTTATCACCAGGATCCCAGCATGTCTGTTGGCTTTAGGCCTGCATACTGCTTAGAGTTTCTGTTCTTTGTCTTGCTATTTGGCCCTGGTTATGTGTTTTTAAGCATGGATTCCTTTCTAACATCTTGAAGAGATTTCCCTCATTATTACCATCAGTATTTGCTTGCTGGCAGAGAGACATTCTAGTTGGAGGAGAGAGTAAAAACAGACCCAGGATTAAAATAAATGAAATATCTGCCCTTGGCCCTACCCTCGACCAACGTATATAGGTGCAAGTATCTTTCCCTGATAATGAAGACCAAAAAAATTGTGTCTAGTTAAATACTGAATTAGCTCTCATTCATTTTCTCAGCACGATCTCATATATGATCATTCTTACCTAATTCTTCTGGAATCTAATCATTTTAGAATACTGATTCTGTATGAAATCCTTTTTTATTTTTATTTATTTATTTATTTTTAAAAAAGATTTTGTTTATTTATTTGACAGAGGGAGAGATCACAAGTAGGCAGAGAGGCAGGCAGAGAGAGGAGGAAGCAGGCTCCCTGCTGAGCAGAGAGCCCGATACGGGGCTTGATCCCAGGACCCTGGGATCATGGTCCGAGTCGAAGGCAGAGACTTAACCCACTGAGCCACACCGGCGCCCCTGAAATCCTTTTTAAGAAAATACTTTAGTCAAACAAAATGTGAGAATGCCAGAGAGATTCCATGATCTCCTTATGGAGACGCCTAAAATGCTCTGATCAGCAGATACAATAGCAAAAATACAAGAGAATACCATAAATCCTAAATTTTAAAGTACTTATAGGGAAACTCTACAGGAGTTCGGAGGAAATGAGAATTCATAACTGTGTTATGAAAAATAAGATTTACTTATTTCTTTTTTGAAATGTCAGATCTCGGGGCACCTGGGTGTCTCAGTGGGTTAAAGCCTCTGTCTTTGGCTCAGGTCATGATCTCCCGGTTCTGAAATCAAGCCCTGCATCAGCCTCTCTGCTCAGCAGAGAGCCTACTTTCCTTCCTCGCTCTGCCTGCCTCTCTGCCTACTTGTGATCTCTGTCAAATAAATAAATAAAATCTTTAAAAAAAAAAGAGAGAAAGAAATGTCAGATCTCTAAGGAGGGTACCATTAACTACAGATTATATCAGTTATTAACCTATTTCACAGAATGTATAAAGTGAAGACCGCTACTAACCTCATATTCATTATATTCTGTATGTAAAAAAAAATGTGTCCTTAGTAATATCTTTCTATAATTTCAGATAATTATCAGGTAAATTATTTTAAGCAGCTCTTCCTGTAATCAAACAAGAAATACAAAACTTTCACCTACCTATTGATTCAATCTGGAAATCAAAGGTGAGTTCAGATGATAATTTTCTGCTAGATTTTAATCTTCCTTGAAGATTTACTATTTTTATACAACCTAAAGAAGGTGGGGGAAAAGTCACTCAGAAACCAAGATTTAAAAAAACACGTTAAAATAAGATGCTCATAAATAAAAACTTACAGTCCAAGCATACAAGAATGGTATCTCTCTCCAGCTGGGTAACATGAGTAACGCTTGTCTGTGGGCTATCTGTAACACAAACAAACTCAATGAACTTATACATAAAATAACACTGAAAGCACAGAGATGTAAAAACAAGAATTCTGAACATCACTGAATTGGAAATAGGTTTAAATTTTTAGTTATACGTGTGCAGTGGTTGAGCAAGGCTGCTTGGGTCTAAACTCCAATGTGGCGCTAAATGAAGTGGGCACTCGGTGGAGGGCTGACCGTTGTAACCGTTGTCCTTCCTACTGGTGATGTCATTATTTCCATTACTTTGTGAAATCAGGAGTCTAATCTTCCACATTATGGTTATGAACGATTTCTGCTTTTAAGCTCAGAAGGCCAGGAACTAGGATTTGTCCATCACTGTATCGAAGTGCCCAGCACTACATGCAATAAATACTTATTGAGTGAATGAATGAGAGTCAAACAAATTATTTCAAGTACAAATGAATTAAAACTGAAGTATTTTGAGAAGTGTGAAGTATTACCAAAATGCAAAGAGGCATTATTGTAATGATTTATCAAAGTTCTTACAAATTGAGAATACTTAAATGATTTGCCATAAAGTGAAAAGTAGGATATCCCAAACTTCGTATGAACATCAAAACTGAAATTGCTGAGCTATAGGCCTTTGTTTCTGGCCTTGTATTTCCTGCAGAATGAGTCTGATAATCTATAGTCTACTGTTTTCTACTTCCCATAGTGTTTAGTCTTAGGCCATCCCAGCAAGGACTGTCATATTTCAGATGTTCAAATGTGTTTTAGACCTGGTACTTCTGTAACCAACCAGGGCTGAAAGAACACGGAATAGGCCTCCTGCAAATCCGATCTTTGTAGCTCTTATACACATGGTGAAAATTAACAATATGAACATATATATACAATCTACTTCAGTTCAGGAAGCCAGTGTAGTATTACCAGAGAGAAAGTCAATAAAATGAGTTTTTACTAACTGCTTGTATCACTTAGTTACCAAACACTGGAATTATCTAGAGATCTTTAACAAATACTGATGCCTACTTGCCACCTCTAGATCTTCCTATTTAATTGGAGGTGTGTATGACTTGAGGCATCAGAAAGTTTTAAAAGCTTCCAAAGGTAGATTCTAACTGCAGCAGAGTTTAAGAAACAACTGGCTTAGAATTTCATATAATTCTAAAGTCTAACTATACTTTCTCTTTCACTCAATTTTTATCACATCATCTCAAAACAAGAGATGAGTTATACTTATCATTTTTAACCTCTAATAAAGGGATTTCCTTACATTAAGAGAATGAAATAAAAAGTTCCAAAGAAGGAAGGTACCCACAGCTGCATAAAATTCTTTTGCATAGAGATTAAGCCCTTCATTTAACAATTAGTAGAAAAGGATTTAAAATTAAAATGCTCAGGAGAAATGCATTAACTGAAACTCACTAACGCTTAAGTACCAGTCAGCCAACAATGCCTTCCTAATAAATAGGAAAGAGATCAGGAAAGCAGGAGTGCACCCGCTGTCTGAGAGGGAAGATGGGTGTCTAAGGGAGAATACAGTACAATTTGGGGGAGCTACAGAAGCCACATATGTTGCCAGAGGCCAACCATGTTTCCCTTCAACAATGTATCCTTAAAAGAAAGCTCTGTCAAGTGTCCTGGGCTTCAGTAAGTCATGTAATTGTTTCTAGGTTTTTGTAAATGTGTTTGTGATTTTTTTCACTGCCAAAAAATCCTCAACACTTAGTTTCTTTCCTTCTGTGAACATTCAGGTTTCAACAAACTCCTGAAAAATCAGTATTTATTGCCAAACTGGCTTCTTAATATTTCTCTAAGAACCCAAAGACTCTGACAAAGGGCCTCTGCAAAAGCTTTAAAAACTGCCTTTTAGGGGCACCTGGGTGGCTTGGTCAGTTAAGCGTGACTCTTGGTTTTGGCTCAGGCCATGATCTCAGGTCATGAGATTGAGCCCTATGTCGGGCTCTGCACTGCACACAGCGCCCAGTTAAAATTTTCCCTAACCTCCCCTGTCCCTCTTGACCCTTGCCCCTCCCCCCAATTCTCTAAATACATAAAAAGTGCCTTCTAAAACAGCCACTATTTATAGCAAAACATTGTACAATGTTATTCTTTTTTTTTGAGATTTTATTTATTTACTTGTCAGAGAGAGGGAGGGAGAGAGAGCGAGCGAGCACAGGCAGAGTGGCAGGCAGAGGCAGAGGGAGAAGCAGGCTCCCCGCTGAGCAAGGAACCCAATGTGGGACTCGATCCCAGGATGCTGGGATCATGACCTGAGCCGAAGGCAGCCGCCTAACCAACTGAGCCACCCAGGCGTCCCTGTACAATGTTATTTTTAAGGGAAATATATCAAAAAGAGCTCCATAATAAGCACAGTGCTTTAAACATTAAGAAAAAAGAAAAGATTGTTCAGGTCACTTTTTTTAAAGTGTAAAAGTTCAATCAGACTTATTTACCATGAAACACAAGTTTTATTAATGTACTGACTACAACAAAATTGAAGGTTTCAACTATCACCAAATTTCTGTAAAAAGCTCATTAATTGGAAATATTTCCTAAGATACTATGAAGGAAAGATCTACTATGCAACTGGACAACACAGGTCAAATTATTTTCAAGTACCCTCTAATATTTCAGAAATCGCTGTTTAGTTATAATTTATATCCTAGTTGTAAATCAATAAACATTTATTAAAGTTATTGCATAGTACCCGTGTATCAATTACAGAGGTAAAATGGAAAATAAATGATACTCAATGTAGTTTTTCCTTTTATTTCAATCAACTTTTCTAGGCCTGGACGTATGTGTATATGTGTAGTTCTCAAAGTGTGGCTGCTGTATCAACTCCATCAGTGCTACCTGGGAACACACAGAAATGAAAATTCATGGGTCCCACTCCAGAGCAGGTGAATGAAGGGCTCTGGCAGTGGGGGCCAACAAGCCTCTGGGTGATTCCGAAGCACACTCAGGTTGGGGGGACACATGATGTTTCAAATGCTTCAAACAAATTCGCTATTTTAAAGCAAGCCATCTTCTCTTTTTCCAGTTTAATAAGTTATTCTAGATTGGATTTTTATGCACTGTTTTTGCCTAATAAGAGATATGGTAAATTTATTACTTATAAAATCAAATATGTTGGCCTTAATAATTCAGTAAAAATCACAAACCTGATTCTGTAAACCACGAAGAGGTAGAGTTTGGATTGACTGTTTCAAATCGAACCACTTGGTTGAAGTCTCTCCCCCTACTGACACCAACACAGACTAAAGGGTACTCCTGCTCCGGGACTACCAGCATCTCAAACATTCTAAGTGGACACGGTATGGGAAAATCTATGTGCTGGAGAGAGAAACGAAAGTATCTTAAACAAAGGAAAATAAAAGCCAAATAATTTCATGAGAACACTATTAAGAATTTTTAGCTCTATGAAAATATAGAACATAACTCTCTACTACAAAGATTGCTTTTTGTCATAGAAACTTTGGATATGCAGAAAAACTAGCACCGTAAATCTTTTTTAAGTAAAAAAATCACATCATTTTAAGACATTAGGGCTGGAAGGAAACTTACAAATCACCTGTTCAACCCTCACTTTTCAGAGGTGGAAACAGAGACCCAGAAATTTGGTGACTGACCTAGCACTGCCCACCCCTTTGTGGCAGAGCCTTCTGCTGCCCAATTTGACGCGCTTGTTATTCTCCATCTTCTTATCCAACCAAGCAAACATGGGTCAGAGCGCTGAAATGCTAATTAGCAAGCAGCACTCCTCTTGGAAGTGGACAGAAAAAAACCACAAATGAGAGAAATTTAGCCTTATAGCTCAAGTGACTATTCACGAACTCAGTTACAAAGTAAACAATTTTAATTTCACACAACTTCAAAATTATTTTTATATTGCTACGAGGGGACTAAATAAGTTCATATTTTGTAAATTTAGAAAAATAGATGGAGACCATTAACATCATCAGTGATCAGGAAATTAAACGACGAGAGACTATATATATCCACCCGAATGACTAAAATGAAATGACTGACAATAACAAGTGTTACCAGGAGAGGAGCAGCCGAATGCTCACGAGGTGACTGGAGCATGACCTACACGGTGCAGCCACACAGGTTAACTACATTATCTGTTCCCATTGAAGATACGCATTCCTCTGGGCCCTGCAATAATGCTCTGGTTATACGTTCTAGACAGTATGAGTGTGCATGTGGATAGAAGGCATATGCAGAAATGTTCACAGCAGTACTGTTCAAATGACAAAAAAGTGGAAGTAACCCAAATGCCCATCAACAGTAGACAGATAAAATGACGGCATATTCAGCATATTCACACAATGGGAACTTAGAGCGATGAAAATGAATGACTACAGCTGTATCCCAACAACGACACAAACATGATGCCAGACACGAATGAATACATACTTTATGATTCCACTTACATGCTGTCGAAAAATCAAGTAAAATTAACTCTAATGTTTAGGGGTGCGTGCTTATACAGTAAAAATGGAAAGTAAGGGAGCTGACTTGGCGGGGGGGATCATGGGGTGTTCTGAGCTGCTAGCAATATTCTTCACAGTAAAAAGTTGTTTTTCCAAAAAATATCAAGTCTTATACATACTTTAATAAGCCCGCTGTTAATATATTTATATTTTGTTGTTCTTATAAATGGGCTGTATTTTCATTTTATTTCCCAAACGGTTAGCATTATTCGTATTTAATAAAGCTACTGAATTTATTCTCTAATCTAGCAACTTGTAAATTCTAAAGATAATGAAGTCTGGAACAAAGAAACAGGTGAATTGGGGCTACCATAACTACTATTCTCAGAGTGTTAGAAAATACAATGTGGTCCTCGCACCTAGAAGGTGAAGCTCTCTGTGCGCCTGCTGCTCCCATCCATATCCCCTCCTTCCCTGGGACTGCCAGACCACCTCCATCCCATGGCTATAGACACTTCTCATCAAACCCCCTCTCTAGAAGCTCTTCTATTACCTGGGGAATAGGCTTTGCCTAAAATCAGTCAGATTTTTAATAAGGCAAAATATTTAAAATAATTCTCTTTGAAATGTGATAAGAGCAGTAAAGCAGGAAACAATGCCTCTGTTTAACTTTTTTTGTCAGCAAATAAGAAAACCAAGAGATTGTGAATAATTCTATTTAGCTTCTAATACTGTATTGTTAAGTCATTAACAGAAGAGAACTCCTGTCTAAGAGCTCTAAATCCAATTACTAATGGTGTTGGTCCTTGAGGCCAATGACTATATTTTATTTTTGTCTCTGTAGTTAAAAAGCACTGTGCTTGGTTTGTAATAAATACATAATTGTTTGCTGGCAAGGTCTTTAATTTCCAACTTTTACTTTTGATGAAAATGTAGTCTAATGAAGCAAAAACTGTCAAAAATGTCATTAAGAGGAAGGAAGACTACAGAAAGGATAAAAATGTTTTTGAACATATCTTATAAGACTGTAGAATAGAAACATCATAAACACTAGTCACAATAAAGTCAAATACAGAAACAAAATACCCACAATATCTTGAAGAGAGAGACAGGGGAAGGAGAATTGGGTTAAGATTCGGGGTAAGAGCCTACAGAGAGCTCGGGGAGTTTAAGAAAAATGGGAAGGTGGGAAGTCTTGAGGGAGACTGTATTCTAAGTCAATTATAGTATCTTAGAACACTAGCAACAGGCCTCATTAAATTAGTCAGAGCCAGGCTACCCTGGACTACAGAAGTCGTGGAAAAGAGAAGATGTGGATGGGTAATTTTTATGCTCCCCATGTCTTCTAAGTATATATTTTCTCCTGCGTGTTCTTCATACCTAAAATTCCTTTAACAGAGAAAAGGGTCTTCCGTTATGTTAGGATAAGTGGTATAACATATCAGGTAACACAAAAAATTCATTCATCCTTAGGTTTAATCAGACTGTATCTCTGAACACTGATAGAGTGAAACTATTTTTCATTCCGACAGAGGTTAGGAATGAAAGGAATAGAGAGGATATATCTAAAATAGACTAAAGGGGTAAAGGTAGGAAGAAGACAGGGAACGGAAGGGTTGCAGAAAAATCAAACGGCGTGCCCTTGACCACTCCCATCTAGGAGAAGGTGTGCTTTTGTCAAAAAGGCAAGAACAAAGAGGAGCTAAGAACAAAACAGTTTTTTGCCATAAATGGGCTGTATCCAGAAGTTTTGCTTTAAACAGTTTATATGGTTACTTACTTTTCCCCTTCAGCTTTTGGTTTAAACAATTTTTGTTTCAGTGATTTGTGGCAATAGCACCTCAATGGTTCAAATCTCTTGAAGCTATTTTTCCATTTCTTTACCCTACTTAATGTTGAGGTTAATAAATAGTGGTATGAAATTAAAACCAGATTCCTTAGTCACTTGTAGAAATTTAAATAATAGGAATCCAATACTTTAAATACCTTAATGCTGTATTATAAAATTTAGGAAGAATCCACTCCAATTATATTCTGACCCCAAGTTCCAGGGAGATCTCAAATGCTCAGGAAATAAGACTATTTAATTTATATTAAACAGCAAAGAAATCAGCTTTAAAAAATTCGTTTGGTATTTCCCTGGTGTGAGTGAACCATTTTATTAGTTTTTCCTCCAATTTTAAGTTACAACTGAGTAATATTAACTATTTTAAAGAATATTCGTTAATTAAAAATTCTAGAGAAATTTACGTGTACACACACAAAAAAAACCCCAAAACAACCCACACATGGGAAGGCCTGGGCAAATAAACAGTTAAGCACAGAACTCAAATAAATAAGTTCCCTTTCTTTATGGTTATCCCTAGTCCTGTTAGGCCAAATGCCAACCTGTAGGTTGTTCCTCTGTGATGGAGTGGGTCAACCAGAGAATATATTTAAACAACACCACACTGCTTCTTCACACCTCCTGTTCTGGACACAAGACTGTCTGTGAAAGGCTATTTCTCACTCCTACTGCCATTTTCCTGAACTACTTCTCTAGTCTCTTTTAAAACTTCTATCTGGCCAACTGATTCCCTTACAATCAGGCAGCTTTTCACTACTCTGCCACACAAAACAAACTCATGAAATTAGCTTGAGAAGAAACGGGGAAAAAAGAAAAAAATGTTTTTTTGTTTTTTTGAAAGAACAGGAAAATTAACGAAGCTTTTATACTAAGAATGACTGAGGTTGCTTTTCATGCTTACCTTAATTAACATAAATTTCTGCATTGGTTCAACCCATTCTAATAAAACAATGCTAGTCTGAAGTGCCCCACATAGGTACTTATGGCCTGTGTAAGGATTTCGCACTGTCAAGGCAAAAAAGTATATGTAAGTTCTCTTATCATACAGAAAGTCCTAACAACAGCAGTCGCATGCTCTGAACACAAACGAACAACAGCTGGCTGGAGTTCAATTTCCTAATTAGATTGCAGGGTGAAAACATTTTCAGTAAGAGCTGGAACCTCCTCCACCACGAGCAGGACTTCTGTCTTATGCACACACGAAACGGGTGGTTATTATGGGGTCTGGCTGTGGGAAGAAAGATTTTAGGTCTCACGGCAGCAGGGAGGTTAGGTGCGGCAACAAGATCCCGAAGGAAGGCTCCGCAGTACATCTGGGGAGAAGCCGCCAAACTGAGACACTCCGGCACACCGAGGGACAGGTAACTGAGGTGGTAATGTTCAGAGGCAGTGATGCTTTGGTTCTAGTGACATGAAGACGTTACTGCTCAACTCCCGAAATACAGGTTTACAAGTAATAAAGCCTCAGAGGTTTTTAAAGCAAGGCAAGGAAACTCTTTTTTGCTTTTGCCACATGCAAATAAAACAACTGGTTGTGATGGGGGAGGAAGAAGACTTTAGGACTGTGGTGTTTGAACAGGGAGACTACAACTTTCACGTCACAGGCATAAGGTTTTACATATTAAAGGCATGAAAACATACGCTGAATGAATAAATGCAGTCTCTTAAGCCATTACTGAGCAGCATGTGAGCGGATAAGGAGCAGGACCCCTGGAGAACAGGGTATGATAAAGTGCTGTAATAAAAGTCATCCTACTTTCTCCATTTATCCAGTCAATAAATTATCTGCAAAACAACTGTTACGTGCAAGGTACTATATAAGGTTTAGTTTACATGGAGACTGAATGGCCAAGACATTTGTTTTACTTAAGGGGGAAAAATAAACTATAACTGGCAGAATGCCCTGGAGAAGTACTATTTTATACTAGATTTAAAAATGAGCCTCACACTGTTTTCTTATCTATTCTGCAAAGCAGGAGAGCTACATGTTATGGAACAGTTTACTTACCAACACAACATTTCTGACACCACTTGGTTTCAGGGATTTTTGCTGATACAGCAAATTTCCTAAATGTAAATGAAAATGAATATATAATACATGTAGGTGAAGTTAGTATATGATAATGGTATCATTACAGATCAGTGCAGAAAGGATGAGTTGTTAAATCTACTAGGTCATCTATTAAAATTAAGAATACATTTGATCTGTTTCTTATCCCTCCTCCAACCAATTCCAAGTAGATTAAGGATTTATTAAAGTATGGAAAAATAAGACTATAAAATATTTAGATTTAGAAGAAGAGAACTTGGGATTTCTTTAAAAAATGCAAAAAGGACAAATTATACAGGAAAATATTAATATACTTTGATACTTTTTCATGGATGGATCCCTACCACCACAAACTACAGGTGGCAATTTGTTTAATGAATTTGTTGAATATAAACTTTGGTTTACTAAATGATACCACTAAGAAAGTAAAAAGATAAGCCATAAACTGAGGAAATATATTTTTAGCACATATAATAAGCTGAAGCTATGTAAAATGTCTTACCACTAAAAGGATTTTTAAGAACTTTTTTTTAGACGTTTTTATTTCTCTACTCAGAAGAATGGGATATAGATTTTCTGGCAAAGGTCGGGGTTCTACAAATATCTGATTCAAACTTAAGTATGTAAAAATCCATTTAAAATTATTTTTTAAAACTAAAATTAAAAAAAATACATAAACTCAAATGTCTTTTATAATGAAAGTTAATAAAACAGACTGTTAGTACAAGGTTGTGCAAATGTCAAATTATACTTCCCCATTTCTGTACACATATTTAAACTTCTTTTACAATTGTAAATGTGCCACAGATTAGATGTCATTGCTCTGCATGTCTTTAAAACAAAACAAAACAGAGCTGTGCTTTGCTGGTAATAAAATAGTAAAGCATGCATGTGATGCTCACTACCATTCCAAACAAGCTCAGAATAATCTTGATGGGTGTTCCTGTCACCGTACAACTGGCAGCTGAGTAATAACCAAGCATATAATGCTGAGGTATTGTAACTTTAGCTTTTAATATGTTTTATATGCTAATGTTTATTTATAAAAATCTTTAATAACTATTGCTAACATTTACAAATAAGACCTTATTGTTTGCCATGAATTTCACATGTTCTGTGTCAGTCCCTCTGATAATGCCACGAGATAGGTCACAGCACAGAAATCTGAGGGTTAGATTTAATAATTTCCTCAAGGTCATACAGTTAGCAATTCTAGGAAGAAAGAATTCTAATCTAGTGTCTTAAGTCTAACTGTAGTGTTCATATTGATTCAACTTCGAAAAAAGAAATCTACTTTTCTTTTATAATTCTGGATCAGTTTCACTAAAAAGTATTCTGAGCTTGCAAGAGAAGCTGTTAAAATGTTACCACTTGTAAGTACATTATCTGTGTGAATTAGAATTTTGTTAATTATTATGGTACCTAAACAATGACAAATTCGTCAGATACTGAGGCACTAAATGACAATGATGATCTAGAATACCTTGATTTCAAATTTTGGGTTAAAGCACCTATTGTTCCCATCAACTACATTAATATTGGGAAGAGTTTTATGTTCCAATTCATGCATTACATTAATATTTATAAAAATACCCCCTTATAAACAGTGAAATTTCATATAGCTAAAACAAAACAAAAATTCCCCATACCTTTAAATTAAGTAAACTGCTTGAACCAAAGTGCTTTTTAGGGTTTTAAAAAAGTCTGAATCAAGGTCTTGATAAATTTCCACTGCAACAAACTTAATGCTCCCAGTCCACACTTACGAAATTGTCCCCTGGGTCCCAAGGTTACTTAAGGGGTTAAGTTATTGAATCTGTCAAAACCCAGGAGGATTAACTGACTGCAAGGTTCTGAAAGACTGTAAAGAATACTACGTAGTCAATACAAGATCAACTACTAAGTACAACTGAGGGTTAACAATAATGAAACTACTCAGAAGAGCTGCGAGCAGCACACCGAAATATTAAAAAAGTTTATAATTTTCTCCAGTGATCTATATAGACTTACCTTACTTTTAAGTCATGATTTTATAATAAGGCAGTAAAATTTATTTACCAGCACCCAGCTAACTAGAATCCAAAGTGAACCAACATTCTCAGTCTATTTATTGTAAGCTATTTTAGGTTACGTTACAGACATAGTTCAAATTACCATGCCTAACAATGACGACAACAGATCTGCTTAATAAGAGCCTACTAGGTGCTGGAAACCGTGGCAAATACTCTACATACATAATTTATCATTTTAAAAACAACTTTACAAGATAGGCATACTGGTTCCATTTTACAGATGTGAGGTTGTATAATTTATTCAAGGTCCCAAACCTACTAAGTGAACAAGGCAGGATTTATCAAGTCTAACTAGATCCCAAAGCCTACTCTTTACTAAAGCAGCTTTACAGTACCAAATGGTGAGTACTTAGATTTATAATGAGAACCACAGGACATTACAAGATGCTCAAAGGAAGTTTAATTTGTGCTCACTTTACAGTAGAAGAGCTGGTACTAATACACACACAAAATTTTATCATGCAAAAAAAGTTCTCAGATTTCCAGCCAGTAAATGAGAGAATTGAGAGTAGATTTTACAACTGACTTCTTGATAACACAACTGAAGAAAGTGAGAACACACTGCTGAGTGTTACTAACACTGAAGACTAACACAACATTATGTGACGTAACAGCCCAGATCTAAAGTACTCTTAGAGGTAGCATCATCTTCTACGGAAATTCCTTAAAGGAAGAGGTAATACATCATTCAATTCTGTCTCATGTGAATATTAGGAAACTTTCTGCACATCTGATATATTCAGTAAAATTTGAAAAATTGAACACAGCTACAAATAAGCTCAAATAAGCTCCAAATGTCTCACAAAGCTGACAAAATGATATAAAAATAAGTGAATACATTAAAATTTATGTGCTTTATACTCCTTGGAGGGCTCTTGTACCTTACATACATACATATATATATATATATATATATGTATTTTTTTTTTTTTTTAGAGATTTCATTTATTTGACAGAGAGAGAGCATGAGCAGGGGGAGTGGCAGAGGGAGAGGGAGAAGCAGGCTCCCCGATGAGCGGGGAGCTTGATGTAGGACTCAATCCCAGGACCCTGGGATGATGACCTGAGCTGAAGGCAGACACTTAACAACTGAGCCACCCATGGTCAGTTTCCATGGCCAGAGGAATTTAGGATTATCAAGTTAGACAACTAGATGGAGAAGTGCTATATAAGAGGACAGAAAATCAACAGCACCAAGTGGCAGCTGGGAGAAAAAGAGGGACAGACAAACACTATCTGAAGAAAGAAACGCCCTAACCCCATTCTTGGGGCTGATAATAGCTAACTCCAGTTGTAGATATTATAAGTATCATAAATCAAGTCCAGAGTTGCAACTCTTGAGTCATCATGAAAAGATCCAGTTAAACTCAATGTAATCTATTTTAAGAAGACAGAAAAGCAAGAGGTATAATTTTTTAATGATTTTTATCAAAAAGGTTAAGTTTAAAGTCTTTTGCACAATGGGGCAAATTTTAACTCTACTGTAAACTCAGCAATTGAGAACAACAGCTTTTCAAGGTACTTGAAAGCCAAGGGTGTAGATAAGTTGCTCTACAACTGAGGTGGTAAAGGAAGAATGGCTACAGTACAATGTTTTCTCAAAATACAGTTTATACTAGACTCCAAAGACCTTTTGGTCAACAAATGAGGCACAATATGATAATAACCAAAGAAAGAGAGAGCATAATGAAAAATTCCTGAAAGGAGAAAAGCAAAACCCCTCAATTCCTAAATAATTATCTTCTAATGTGTAAACCTTGATTTAATAAATCATTTTGATTTTCTAAGTTTAGAAACTGTACTTTGAAAAAAATTCACTTTATTCAAATTAACATGGTACGTCAAAAGCACTGATGGGATGGAAAATTACTAGCAAATATAGGAAAAAAATTAGTTTTAACCTTGTAAAAAACACTAATCAGTTTTAAAATTCTAGAGGTGCTTCCAGTTCTTGTGAAAATATATTACCTCTCACGGTTTTTTCATTACACATGATTTCTACTAACCCAAACTGAGTGCTTTTTTCAATTTCTGTAGTATAACTGTTATTTAGAATTAATTAACATACTACCCCTAAGGATAACACATAAGTAAATGTAAAGTTACCTCGGCAATATCCTGTCAGGGAGTTTGTGTGCTGGAATAGCCACAGGTAACTTCTGCATTTGTCTTGCATAATCAAAAAGCCCTGGTAAATTATGGGAATAAAGCTGAGAAGCTTTACCTGTAAAGAAAAATAACCATGATAATAAAAGCTAGTAACATAAATAAGAATAATTGTAAGATATGTAAAAACTAAGACTTACCAGATATTGATAGTAAGCAATTGTTCATTACGTATAACCATGTACACCTTCGGGGGAATAGCTGGTTTAAAAAAAAAAAAAAAGTGCAAAGTTTACAAAAGATAACAGATAAAATAGTAACATAAATATGTACATAATTAACTACGTAACCTATCTTATCAATGGGCTAGTCTTAAAAAAGAAATTTATTTTAATAGACATTCATTTTGGAAGACATTTAAAACAAGATGATATCTATATGGGAGAAAAATAAGTAAATCAGCAATATAATTTCATTACCTAAGTCTCAACATGATATGGTTAGTTTCAGTCCCCCTTATGGTTAAGAACTCTATAATCCCAAACTGCAAAGGGAGAAAGGACATTTTCAAATGTCTATTCCTTTATTTTGGTTCTGGGGTTAAATAATTAACTTTCCTGTGTACTTCTCTAGATACTTTTGTATCTAGGCACATGGACATGCCCAGCTTCTCTAGCAGAAGAGACACAAAAAAGAATCATGGTGCAGTGGAACACAGGGTATCAAAACACCAGGTATGGAGGAGAAAAGGTTGAGGGAAGATGAAAATGTACAAATAATTAAGAATACAGATACGGAATTCATTTCTGAAACACAGTCCATAAGAACTGATGGGCAGCTCTGGAAGTTTGAAAGTGATTAGTATTTAGGGCAAAAACAAGGGAATCCATGGAACACAGTCCATATTCTTTGAAGGAAAAATGTAACTGCTCTCATTAATACGTATTATTTATGAAGCCCAGTGGTTCTCAAAGTGGTCCCTCCATCCACATCAGCGTTACTAGCATCATGGGGGCATTTATTAGAAATGCAAATTCTTGGACCTAACCCCAGACTTACTGAAGCAGAAGTTCTGAAAGGAGGCCCAGCAATTTAGTATTAACCAGCCCTCCATGTGATTCTGAGGCATACTGAAGTCTGAGAGCCACGATGAATATAATGAAGCATTCTGATTTAATAAGCCCGAGCGCCAGGTTTGCTCTGGCAGCTCCTACTCAGTTACTCCAAAATAGATTGGGATGTGGGCAGGGAAGGGAGAGAATGAAGGGACAAATGAAACATACCAGGGCCTCTAAGGGCTTTACTTTATTAAAGCACAAAGTCACAATGATGCCCCTGGATAATTAAAGGAGAAAAGGTAATAATAAAAGGGAAAGAACAAAGTAAAAGCTACTTCATATAAAACCTACCTAATTGTTTCATTTATTTGCAAAATATACTCACATAAAGTATCTAATTTCTCCAAACAAATAAAAGATGGCAATATAGTTTTAAAAAGAATTATTATTGAAATATAGTTGACATACAACATTGTATTAATTTCAGGTGCACAAAATAGTGATTTGACAATTCTATACATTATCCAGTGCTCACCACAGTTAAATTGTAGTCACCATCTTTCTCCATACAATGTTATTACAATATTATTGACTATGTTCTCTATGCTATATTTTCGCCACAGTTTTTAATTTTGAAAAATGTGTCTATAGCTGTGTCTCAGACTGAAACGACAAATATTTCCTATTTTATGCTCATCATAAAAAATTCACAAAATTATTGGGAATTCACTGGCTACATTGAGAAAATTAGGCAGAATGAGGGGCAATGACTTATTACAAGCCATATAGCAGTATGTTATCAAAGTAGCAAAAACTGTTTTTGTTTTGTTTTAAAGATTTTTATTTATTTGACAGAGAGAGAGAGCACAAGTAGGCAGAGTGGCAGGTAGAGGCAGTGGGAAAAGCAGACTCCCCACCAAGCAGGGCGCCCGATGTGGGACTTGAACGCAGGACCCTGGGATCATGACCTGAACTGAAGGCAGCCACTTAACAAACTGAGCCATCCAGGAGCCCAGCAAAAAGTTGCTTCATATTTAATACTGTCTTGAACTGGGTTTATCTTCGTTAAAAAAAACCATCAAAAGTATTTCTCTAGTATTAAATCTATGGTCTATTGTGACATGATTTATTTATAAATGTAAGTTAGTTAGCTTGTTTAATACAAACATATACAAAGTACCAGGGCAAGACAAAAACTCCTTGCATAATAAATTGTCAACACAGGGACAATGAAAAAGTATTTATGCAAAGTTTTATTAAGTGGATTTTGCACTGGATTTTTGTTTTCAGCCACATTTAATAAAACCCTAAAGCTTTACTAGATTTCTAATGTTGAGCTCCTCTAGCAAAGTAGGCTCTGGGTGAAATAATCCATTTAATGAAGGTATACAGTAGTTAAGAAGTGTAGGTTCTACAGTTTGCACAGACTCAGATACCTGCTTTCTCAGTGACTGTGACTTTGGATAATGTGATCTCGGTGAGTCAGCGTTCTTATTTGTAAAATGGAGTGCCTATACCTAACGGAGTTGGCTCTGGTGATTAAACAAGAAAAGGGCGTGGGAGACTGGCATATGTGGAGCACTGAGTGAGTGCTAGCTATAAGTAATCAAAGCAGATAAAAAATTTAAAATCAGAACCCTATTTAGTGTCATCTCCTCTCCTTCCAGCATCTTCCCCTATCTAACAGACTCATGCCACCTGGTCTCTTTCCTCTAGGAAACAGAGAAAATCCACCTAATAATTTCATAGCAAGATGAAAAAACTCTGGATCGCACATATTCCCATTCCCTACTTTTCAAAGGCTTTCTCTGCAAGGGAGAAGGTTTCACTTTGTAGGGCATGTGTAGCTCAGACTATATTATTCACACAGTGTAGTTTCCGGTGCTGAAGCATCTCAGGAGGGGACTTCCTGAAGACTGGGACCAGATGGGGCTGGTGGGCACCTTCACTTAACAGTCCCTTGAATTAGGCGAATAAATGCTTACCCCACCTATGCATGAAGTTAGCCTTGTTCCTTACAATTAATACTGTTACCTATAAGGTGATTTTAAAATATCTTATTATATCCAAGAAAAATATCACTACCTTTGAGTTACTTACTAATTATTATAATTAGTAATTGTGAGTACAATTATACAAGTCCCTTTCCATTTTTCTCTAGTTCCTAATATTTTTCAGCTACCTCATTATATACCACTTCCATGCCGATTGAAAGATTTATAGTATATCATACAGTTCAGGATCTTGTCAGAAAATCTAAGTTAAAAATGCTGCAATGAGGGGCGCCTGGGTGGCTCAGTGGGTTAAAGCCTCTGCCTTTGGCTCAGGTCATGATCCCAGGGTCCTGGGATCGAGCCCCACATCAGGTTCTCTGCTCAGCAGGGAGCCTGCTTCCTCTTCTCTTTCTCTGCCTGCTTCTCTGCCTACTTGTGATCTCCGTCTGTCAAATAAATAAATAAAATCTTTAAAAAAAAATGCTGCAATGAGAAAAGATGGAAATGTTTGGTTATAAAGAAAATACCCTTACTTACAGATTTTTTTTCTCTCCATTGTATTTGTAATCAATTTATATTGATAATGGACAATGAGTTATACATCCCACAGGAACCTAAAACTCCATGTGACCAAACTTCATGCACTATCATGCCCTTCAAACTTACTTCCCCTTCTGCACACGATACCCTGACAGGTGGTACTTGTTGTTCACTAGCTGGAGACCTGGAGTCAACCTAGATTTTTCCTGAGCTTCCATGTTGAAGAGGTCATTTAATATGCCAGTTTCCACTCTTTAATCTTTCTCTAGGTCTGGTCTTTCTCCACAGGAGCCACACAGGTGGGGGAGGCACTGTGGTGCAGTAGTTAAGGACATGGCCTCTGGAGCCAGCTGGCCTGGGTTCATATCCCACCCAGTTCAGCTACTTAATAGTTGTGTGATCTCTGAAAGTTACTAATCCCTTCCATGCCTCAGATTTCTCAAAAGAAATGTGATCCATGATGGTATCTATCTGTGAGAGTTGTTGTGAAGATTAAGTTAGTTAATTATGTTAAAAACAGTATCTGGCAGGGGTGCCTGGGTGGCTCAGTTGGTTGAGCATCTGACTCTTGGTTTCAGCTCAGGTCATGATCTCATGGGTCATGGGATTGAGGCCCGCTAATCGGGGAGTCTGCTTGAGATTTTTCCTTCTGCCCCTCCTCTCTCTCTCCCTCTCTTTTTTCTCTCTGGAATAAAGAAATAAATCTTAAAAAAATATATATAAATACAGTATCTGGCCCCCAGTAAGTTTTATATAGGTATCGGCTACTAACATCATCGTTACCATTCTGCAGATTGTTTAGCTTTGCTGGCCCCTGGCTACTAAATGCCAAAAGCTTCCCCCAATCACTGGAACAATAATCAATGTCACCATACAATTCCAAACCCCTTTCTGTCCTCTCCACTTCTGCCCCGACTCAACACTTCTTCACCCTTTGACCAGAATCTCTTCTGCCATCTCTCATCACACTGCAGATAGTTCTAAAACACGGACCTGGTCATCAGCATGGTGTGCAAGCTCAGGGGTTTGGCAGCTGCCTTCCCCACCCACGTCCATCTACTGTTCCTATGCTGCAGTTATCCTATACTCCAGTCAGATTGTTCACGGCTCCCCATCCTTGCATGCTGAGTCACAATGCCATGCCTTTGTATTTACCCTCTATCTGTCTGGGAAGCTTCGGCTCATTGCCATCAATGGTCTCTTCTCACCTGCCCAGAGGAGGGGCTAGTGACTTGCACCTCTGTGGCCTCGACCTGTGCTCACTTCTAAGGTGACAGCAGAGTGTTGCACTGACTGCCACATCTCTTTCTCTATTACATCATGAGGTCCTGCAGGGCAAGGACTAGTCCTGCGAATGTGTCCTTGGGACCTGACAAATACAATATGCTTTGTGAATATGCTTTGTATCTTATGGATACAAGAAGCAGAAAATCCTAGAATTGAAACTTATTTCTTGCCTACTATCTATATGTAACTTTAAAAAAGGGACAATACAAAATAACACACCTGTTCCATTGATGTTTCATGAAGTTCATTAAGATTCAAAGTATAAATCCCTTCTTCTGCACCAAATATCAAGTACTGATCTGAAATGACAAGAGTAATTCACCTGTTTTGATATGTAAAATATTTTCAAAAAGGATTTATATAGAAGTTAAGTAAATATCTATTAACATGAAGAAAGAATTATGTGATTGATAAGCAGTAAATATAGTTTAATACAACTAAGTGGCTAAACACTCTACCTTAATGAGCTGAGCTATATGTAAATAACAGCCTCAAAACAGATGATAAAGAGGTTCTGAAGCCTGGAATGCTAGGGTTCCTCACATATCAGAGGGTGCTGAGGACTGGCAGAGAATCTGTAGCTTCTTTTCTACAATTCCTTTAAGAGAGGATCATGTACATTTGATGCACAGAATATAAACACAGAAGAACTGATACAAAGTATTTTTGCAGATGAGCTACCATTATAAGCAGTGTCATTCAGACACCAGGATCTAAAACCAAAACCAAAACCAAAACCCAAACCCCAACAAACCAGGATCTGGCTACTGCCTAGTCAAAAAGTTAACTAAAACTTGGCTACCTGCTAGGGTACTCAGTATCTGCTAGAACATGGTAGTTTAGCCATAGTCCTGTTTGAGCTGCTTTTGATAATAAAAAACAATAGGTCAAGAACTTCTCCACACTAAACTGAAGTAAGCTGAGAACAACTGAGAATGCCAAGAGCATTCCTATCCTGCCCAGTATTTAGGATCAGCGCGGGCAGATTAAAGGCATAAGCTTTGTAGTCCGACCATACAAATGAACAAGATTCCAAGTGCAGCTATACCCCAGACTGGTGACAAAACAATAAACCTCTCTTAATGTCATTCTCCTTACTTGGGAAATACAAGTTCCTCTACCTTGGATTTTTAAAAGATTTAGTAAGACGTGCAGGCATGTGTTCATGTAGATCTTACATACACAGATAATAAGATGTATAGTGAGAGAATGCTGGTAGTCTTTTGTTAGCGACTAACGACAACGATTCTTACTGTGACTCCCTTTAAGGTGGAGAGGCCCTCTAGAGTGTTCACCACACCCTGGACCCTTGGCAGTTAACTCCTTTAACAAACAGCTACACCTAAAGCACAAAGGTACTGAACGTGCAGCTACAGAAAAAAACTTTTCTGAGGAAATCAGGGTAGCATTGAGTGTACAGTTTCACTCTATTGATATGGGGACCACATAGTGAAATTTTAGTATTACAGGTTAGGGTTAGGGTTAATAACATGGAGAAACATATTTACCTTGAACAATTTTTAAAAAGTATAACAAAAAAATTTTCAGAAGGGTATTCTGAACATGAAGAAAACTGAATGCTTTCATGGCCTCAGGTTAAAAAACAGTAAGAAAGAGAACATAGAAACATATAGTACTACCTCTTGTGTCTGGGTTTATCCATGATGTTGCACAGTGAATTTTCAAGGGACATCCATTAAAAACCTTTGAAAAACATGCACCCATCTGGAAAAACAAAGAATAACCAAGTAATACAATATTCCCGGATAAGAAGGAAATCATAAATTCTACAAAGGTGAAAAGTTTCTTCTTTCATTTCATGACCTAAAATGTTCTTAATCATTAAATTTAACATTAAAACATGAAGAGGTATAGTTGATTTCAAGATTCATATTGTGTACTTCAAAACATGGGTCTGTACCCCTTTTTAAAAAAAAAACAAAAAACAATGTGCTTATTCTCCCTGGATAGTCAATAAAAAGCTTTATTTCTTTTTGTTAATATTTATCAAGCCCATTTACAAGTCTTTTATATAATAAGTACCTTATAAGGAAATATAGTATCATTCATTTGAACTTTTTTTGATCATTTAAATAAAATGTTAATTTTGAAACTGTTGTTCAGGTTAGAATAAATAAATACAAGAAAGCTTATTCATTTAATCACCTTTTCTACCAACGACTTGGGGGGGGAAGAATAGAAAAATATTTGATGAGAAGAGCACTGTGCATCATTTTATGGCTGGAATGTTTTCTTCACAAATATGGAGACAATACCCAGAGAAAGAACACATTACTATAGTTGATAAGGGATTAAAAACACTAACATGAAAAAATAAAATCATAAACTTTGAGATTTCCTTTTCCTCACAGAAACCTACCAACCAGTATTATTAAGATTTTAGTACCAAATAACAACAACCTGGCAATACCAGCAGGTGATAAAAGACCAATAAAAAATGTTTTTATGATGTAGGGCAGAAATTGTATCATTTAACTAGTTCATTATTCTTTAAGATAACTGCCAAAATTTCGTATGTAGAGGTGCTGCCTAATTGCTAAAAATCAAAGTGACAAAATGAGGTGCCAAACAATGAAACCAACCCCACCCATAAGCTAGTCTGGACAGCTGATAAGACCTGGCTTTCCAGTTACGAGCTCTTCCCTGTTAGCGGCACCTGACCTGACAGCTCCGCACTGTACCCAAACAGGCAATCACGCCCTGCTGTCTGAGTGTCTCTGCTGGATTTGGGAGCCCTTTACTCTCAAAACTTTTATTTTGTAAAATAAGGGACAAATATTTAGATCTTTATATAATTACAAAGTGGAGTAAGAAACTAAAAAGGCTGAAAAGGAGAGTCAAGAGGTTATAGACTAGAAAGGCAGCAGACACTTTCTAAATTAGTGTCTACTACATTTTAGGTTACAGGTTTGCAGTGGTGAAGATGCAGTTCTATTTATACTGATGCACAATTACACCAAGCTAATATAATTTAATTGAGCTAGTATAATTTTATAATATAATAACGTAATTTTAATACGAAGGCAGCAAAAAAACCAACCAGGACAGAGTGGAACATAGGAGTATACCTAGGTAAAGATCCTGCAAACATTCTGGGGTCTCAGTTTTACTCATGGTCAAAACAGAGTTTGGGCCAGATGGTCCTTTAATGTTTCCTCTAGTTTTAAACTTCTGTTTTTGACAACTGAAAAATGTGTCATGTCTACATTTTGTACTTCCTATTGTATCCATGTGCCTTTTCTACATTTCTTCAAAAATATCTACAAAGAAGATATTAACAAATTTTGGAATAAAGGAGTTCTAAAATGTGTAACTTACCATAATTTTATTTTGTAAAGCTATTTTTCAGATGTAATAATATTTAAGTTAGCAATCTTACAGATTTTTTTTTTAATTAATAAAGGAGATTTTTTCAAACAGGTAGAAAATCTAACCAAAGATACACAGCCAAGCAATTATCTTTCATTGTATTCAGCTTGAAAACAACCTATTTGATATTTATACTTACATGCACTTTAGGTGTTGGGGGTAGACCATTACTAATAGGCTTCTAGAAAAAGAATACATGCATGAATACACTTTTTGTTGCTGTCTGGTATAACAATACTGTATTTCAAACACATGCATCAAAATAAAATACATGAACCCTTTCTTTTTGTAAAACCAAACAATATAGGTAAGGCTGAAGTTCCCTATAACCCTTCTATAGTCCACTTACTCCTGGTACCCACCCCCCCAAAACCTGATTTAGTATGTACCCTCCCAAGCCTTTCTTCTAGATAACTATATGTACTCATGTATTTGTGTATGTTTTCATACCTCTTCCGTGTATGTATATATGTGTATATATATATACACGTGTGTGTGTGTGTGTGTATATGTATATATATATATGATTCCCTACAGAAAACACTTTTTGTTTTAGAACATAAATAGTTAAGCACTGTTTTATCAACCTCTTCTTTGCCTTAATGTTGGGTCTTGGACGGATCTTCGTATCAGTACACATAGATCTGGTTCATTTGTTTTAACTGTAGCACAGTATGAATATAACATTATCTAGCTATTCTCTAATCATTACTGGATATTTAAGTTATTTTCCCTTATTTACTATAACAAAAATGCAGAAATGGTCACCCTTGCATGTACCTTACTATGCAATTTTTGTGAATGATTTTTTTAGGGTACACTGTGAGAAGAGAAACTACTGGAACAAAAGGGCTGTACCTACATTCTGGCTGCCAAACTTTCTGAGTACTCATCTCATATCATACCTATCAGCAATGTAGGAGAGCACTGGTTCCTTATGATCTCACAGACACTTAATGCTATCAAACTGATCAATAAAAATGTTTTCTCCTTAATTTGCATGGCTTTGATTGTTAGGAAGACTGAGAATATTTGAAAAACAGTGAACTGGCTATTTGTATATTCTCTTCTGTGAATTGTCTTTTCCCATTTTTTTTACTGAGTTATGTTTTTATTATCTATTTGTTGGAGTTCTTTATGTAATCTAGATTTGAAACTTTTTTTCTAAAAAAAGACTTTACTTACTTTTCAGAGAGAGAGAGAGCGTGCGCACATGCGCACAAGCAGGGGGAGTGTTAGGCAGAGGGAGAAGCAGGCTCCCCGCTAAGCAAGTAGCCCAATGTGGGACTCAATCCCAAGACCCGGGGATCATGACCTGAGCTGAAGGCAGATACTTAACGGACTGAGCCAACCAGGCACTTTAGATGTGAATACTTCATCTATTAAATACATTACACATGTCTTATCCTAGTCTGTAGATTATCTTAACCTTGTTTACAACATCAACTGAAGTTTTACATTTTGATGAATTCAAATGTATCAATCACTGGTCAAAGTATACTGATAATTATAAGGCGAGTAAAAACAGCATAATCCTTCACCTATAACATGCTTAAGAATACCAGATATTTTTCCAAGGGGCTACATGCCTGAAGTATATGATTTGTTCCCTGGAGAATGAATCTCTTTGAGAGAGAGGATACTTTATTTAATTTTTAAAATGTACTCTTTCCTAATTCAAGATAAACTCGACCACTCTTTTTTTTTTTTTTTTTAAGATTTTACTCACTTATTTGTCAGAGAGAAGAAGAGAGAGAGAGTGAGAGAGAGAGAGGACAAGCAGGGGGAATGGCAGGGGCAGAGGGAAAGGCAGGCTCCCTCCCCACTGAGCGAAGTCGATTGGGTCCCAGGACCCTGGGATTATGATCTGAGCCAAAGGCAGACACTTAACTGAGCCACCCAGTCGTCCCACAATGATACTTTACACATATATTTTATGAAAGTTTAGACTTCTTTGGAGGTTAATCTTAATATTTTAAGGAATGACATCCTAATTTTTCTAATCTAAATCAAAATTACCTAAGTGATATGACAAAAATTAACTAAAAAGCTATTAATTGATTTTGTATACATAATACAAATGAAATATTCTATGTAGTACTACTTCTGTAACTACTAGACACTTCTGAAATTAAGACTATTTGAAATTTTATTTTGTGGATAGGTATATGAGAATGTACAGCCTCTCATGGCCACAAATTTCTGATAATGTTTTTCCATTTTGCAAATAATTTATGTACTTAGCTTTATATTGATATCCTTAAATTATGTTAGATCACCTACTCTGGCAAAACATTTTTAATTAGGGAGCTCTCAATGTTGTAACTGTAAAATTTACATTAAGTATTGACAGAACTGGCTATAAATAATTTCAAGCTGTAAAAACTAATCATGTTTTAATATATCATGGATACCGTTTATCCTATGATACAGTTGTGGACATATTTAAGAATTATTGAGACTGTTAGTTTCACTACTACAGAACAGTAGTTCCTTATCCTACTGAAATAGGTAATAGAGTGAATTAAAACGCATACATAAAACACATCTACATCTCTCAAAGGTTCTTACACCGCACTGCAGAGTCACTAGGTTGTAGATCTGTACTACTACATTAACAGGGCTGCTAAAATTTACAATGATGAAAACAAAAAGGCCCTGCTCAGCTGGACAGACTTCATAAAAACTTATTCCTGAAGGACATTTTATGCTTTTGTTAACAACGTCCTACCTAAATTTCATAAATTATGATGGATAATCCCAGTTAAGTGCTTTAACTGAAAATAAAAAATGGTATATCATATTATGTCATGAAATATTTACTTTTCTTTTTATTTTTAAAGATTTTATTTATTTATGTGACACAGAGAGAGAGAGAGATCACAAGTAGGCAGAGAGAGGGGAAGTAGGCTCCCCACTGAGCAGAGAGCCTGATGCGGGGTTTGATCCCAGGACCCTGAGATCATGACCTGAGCTGAAGGCAGAGGCTTAACCCACTGAGCCACCCAGGCACCCCTATGATGAAATATTTAAAAAAAAAAAGTTTATCAGATACAGTACAAAAGCCTCTAGCAGTGTACTACCTAAAATCATAGTTATATGCACATAAACATTTTAAATACACTATAAATATCTATAAAAAAATATTAGTATACATAAAAACTTTAAAAAAATACCATCTCATCTCATGATCTCATCTGCTGAATTGGGGATTTTAAGGATTTTTTGTTGCTTTAAGTTCTATGATGACAGACATCTGTCATCTGATGAAGAGATTCTTTACAAATGTTAAAATATTTTAATCCCCTGATAGGTAATACTTATTTATCTATAACAGGAGTAGCTGTTAAGGTTAATTTCATCTTCCCTGAAGTGATATTTTATATCTACTAGAAAATAATTTTTCCTCCTTGTTAGGTATTTTCTTTGAGTAAGAGTAGTAATACCATGAATTATGTAATCTACAGTTAAAAATCTGTCCTGAGTAAGCCCTAGCTTTCTTTATCTGTCCATGTCCTTCTTTCCATAACTTCTTGACACTGAAAAAGGAACTTTGTGAGAATCAATCTCATCACCATGAGAATAATAGTCATCTGTATGCAGAAGGTGACATTATAATACATGATTATAACCAACTGGCCATCATTCAAGTTTGCCGCAGTGAAGTTGCTTTAAGATTTAAGCAACCCATTATCATTACATTAAATACCATATAGTAAAATATGTAATTGCTACATTTTCATTAATTATAATAACAAAACTAACTTAACAATGAGAAAGAAAAAAACAAGTAGAGGTTATAAATATAAATACCTACTGGTACATCTTTCTTTTCTTTCCTTGAAGGATTTGTGCCTCTGTGTTCATTCTGTTGTTGATATAATGAACCATCTCGTTCACCATTTAACTGGAAGGAGCTCACTCCATTTCCTTCAGTGAGATGTTTAAATATATTTAAAAAGGATTAATTTTCATGAAAACTTTTATTCAGAAAATTATCAACTAGGAAAGAAAAATCTGATCTCTCAGATGGTTTCTGTCTTCACTTGGGATCGCCCAATCAGAAATATTTAGTACTCAAAGAAGTCTGATACACATGTTCTGCTGCTTGTATCTCTTTTTTTATACAAACGAATTTAAAATCAGGTTATGTCTAAGCACTTGTATTTGTGTAAAAGAAAGATATATATAACTTCTTTCAGGAAAGGGGCAATTTACACTATGTTATCCAGGAAACTTTAGTAGTTCTTTTTTTAATTCCTTCTTTTTTTTTTCGCTGCTTGTGCATAATGTGCAAGAATACAGTATTAAAACAGCATCTTCTAGTATTAATTTGGAGGCAAATACCTATCAAGAGTGATAATCATTTTTCTAAAAATGATTAAATGAAATAAAATGAAGAAGTTAGAGTACCCTCCTTTCTTTTCCTAAAACACAAGTAGCCTACAACCAAAACACACTTTCCTTGTTTGTTCACAGTTGTTTCTTCTGCTGCCACGCTAAGATAAATGATGAATTTAACATTCACAATTCTCCAAGAGGGAAGAGGTTAGAAAAGAAATGAGAAACAAGGACATTTGAATCCCAGAATGGGTCACAGGTAATGCTACCATATAAACACTTCAAACCATGTGGCAAAAAGCAGAATACATCTCTATGGTCATTGTCTTCCTTCTCCCCTCTCTCAAAGGAATGTCAAATACTCTCTTAAAAGAAAGATACCCTCCATTTTTTTCATGCAGTACTAAACCCTGGTAACGTGGTTATCTCACCCTCCCTACCCCCATTACCTAAAGCAACAGGCTTTTGTGGAGGTAATCTGGGTGGCGGTGGTCTAGGTGGAACTTGGGATGGTTTTGCTGGGCTCTCTGACGTGGGACATCTCTTGATAGTTCCTTGGTTATCATCCTCAGTAGAATGAGTTTCCTGTGGTATGAATATGGACTTAGGCTGAAATAATACAGAAAAGGAGACCAATGGTTAAACATGAAATTATTCACGTTTCATTCAAAAGGAAAAATATTAAACATTTTTTGAATTGTGTTTACTAGCTAAACTTCAAGGTTACTCAACTACCTGATTCAGATTATCCTACATATATCCTTAAAATATACAATAAGGTGTTTTCTCAGGGGGAAAAAAAAGGCCCTAATTCCTTCACAAGCCTTCCTACCTAGACTTGCTAAGTAAGAATACTGTTTTTTCTGACCTTCAATTTAAATGATTCTCTTTTTAAATATTCAGGCTAATCAGATTTCAGTTCTTTATAAGGCTAAGCCATCTCTTTTAGATGACTATGTATTTTATGTTAATGTTTAATCTCTCAGACTGGGGCAGGAGAAGATACCAATTAAAATTTTTATCATATTGGAGAATACTAACAAGCAATATGGAATGGCTAAGAAACTTTCTGTGCAGACAATGAAAAAAACCTCCAGTCTGCTGACAGTTTGGAGATTTTATAAGTTTTTATATATGTGTCCATTATTAGGAAGATTGCTCAGCACTTCTTGAAATTCTAATGTAAAACTAAATAAAAGCAAGTACTGTGTGAATTAAGATTTTTTCAAAAGTATAAAATGAAAGCAAAATAGAGTAATATATTAGTTGCCAAGACTGATCAGACTCCAACTTTCTTTTATAAACCCTGATTTCAAACTTTGGAACAGCTCATTTTATAAAGAGTTCAATTCTATAAATAAAATTTGCTCTGCATATAAACTCATGAATTTTTATTACCTATATCAACTCATTTTGTCTTTAAAAAAACCATCAGTTAGAGTAATTTTAATATTTTATGTTTTTTAATATTGTAACAAAAGGATTTTGTTGCTAAAAATTTTTTGAAAATTACTCTATTTTGTACTTTTAATGTAAAAGTACCTTCTGACAGTTACATATCTATGATGATAAATCATTATCCTTTACCCATTCTCAAGAAATCAGTTACTAGTAGATCACGGATTTTGAAGGAAAAAAATCTTACCAAAAAATGTGAGATTTCTAACCAGGTGAAATAATACTAACCCGTTAACTTAATCATTTTCATGTACAAATATCTAGAACTTATTATTTAGAATAAACAGTAAGTGACAAGTCGGATAATTAAAAAAATACAAAAATAATCACAGTCATCTGTATCATGGTTAGTAACTTGTTCATTTTTTTTGGTGGATCCCAAGAGAAAATAAGCTACAGAGGAAATATTAATCCAGTATTGAGGTGGCAGAACAATCACAACAAACACACACACATAATTCAAATTGAAAAACCTGCTTTACCTTTGGTGGCAAAGGAGGTGGAACTTTCGCTTTCATGGTTGAACTATAAAAACATGAGAGTTTAGAATCAGAATTGAATTAGTACTAAAATATAATTAATTTTTCAAAGATATGGAAGAATATTTGCATAAACAAGTTCTCTTTTCTGAGATTATGAGTGTTTTCCAAATATTCTGTGGAATGTTCAAGTTATACTGAATGAAGTTTTATTCGGAAGTAATTAAGGAGATATGCTTTCTTGGTTTCAAATTAAAAAACAGGAAAAGATAACTACAGTTCCAGTTTATATCAATTAGAAGGTAATTATTTAAAAACATAAGCAGCAATTAGCTTGGGAAAAAATAGCAAAATGATATGGTATAAAAATATATTACAATGTAAGCTTCATTTTTACTAGTTAGATATGAAATATCTCTGACGAAGCTCATCAAAAGCTACACATATTTGCTGGAAAATTTTAGGTAGAATTTATCTGACTGAAGCTAAAATTCATTGCAACTCAGGACTGGCATTTAGATGTACAAAAAAATTAAAAGATGATTGAGCATTAACTCTCAGATGAGGAAAGGGAGGCCCGGAGAGGCTAAGTGACTTGATTCAAGATCACAGAGTAGTGAGGTAGAAAGGAAAACCTATGCCTCCATGCCTCCCGCTGACAGTCAGGTGTTACTCTACCATGAAACTGCACCTTTCTTTAAGGGGGGAGGGAAATCTAAAAAAAACTAAGTATCAGTGCTTACATAAGTGAAAATATTCCCTCTTTAAAAATACACTTATATCATGGGGCACCTGGGTGGTTCAGTGGGTTAAAGCCTCTGCCTTCGGCTCAGGTCGTGATCCCAGAGTCCTGGGATCAAGCCCTGCATCAGGCTCTCTGCTTAGCGGGGAGCCTGCTTCCCCCTCACACCCCCCGCCTGCCTCTCTGCCTACTTGTGATCTCTGTCTGTCTGTCAAAGAAAGAAAGAAAGAAAGAAAGAAAGAAAGAAAGAAAGAAAGAAAGACCTTTAAAAAAATATACTTATATCCACTGTGTTTATTTAAAACATATCAGATGAAATTTAATCAACCAAGTACAAGCCTCTTTGTAGTTGTAGTAATAATTATAGTATCAACCAATTACTACATGACATTAAATTACAAGATATATTTACCACCTTTGTCAATTAGTTTCTTTCAAAGTTCTTTGTCATCAGCCAGTGCTATGAACTGAATTTTGTCCACCAAAATTCCTATGTTGAAGCCCTAACCTCCAATGTGATTGTATTTGGACATAGGGCTTCTAGAAGGTAATTAAGGTTAAAGGAGGTCCTAAGGGTGGGGTCCTGATCCAACAGGACCTTCTAAGAGGAAAGGAGATTATTCTTTCCTTCTCTTTTTTTGTGTACACACTGAGAAAAGACCATGTGAGGACACAGCAAGAAGGCAGCTGTCTACAACCCATGAATAGGGCCCCACCAGGAACTGAATGGGCAGTCACTTTATCTCAGACATCTGAGACCTCAGAGCATGACAAATTTCTGTTACTCACTCAATTCACTGTATTTTCTTATGGCAGACCAAGCTAAGACAGACTCGCTAGGTACCAAGAAGTGGGGTAATGCTATAACAAGTACCCAAATATGTGCAAGCAGCTTTGGAACTGAATAAACAGGTAGAGGCTGGAAGAGTCCTAAGGTACAGGCTATAAATGAGGACGCTAAGAGTGATTCTGGTGAGTAGCCAGAAAGGAGAGCTGGAGAGAGTTTCCATCTTCTTAGCTAATACATAAATAGTTACCAACAGAATATTGGTAGAATATGGACATTAAAGGCCATTCTGCTGAGGTCTTAGATGGAAATGATGCCCGTATTATTGGAAACAGGAGGAAAGGGGATCCTTGTTACAGAGAGGCAGACAACTTGCCTAAATTGTGCTTATATTCTAGGGTTTAGTGGAAGGTTAACCGAAGTCCTAAGAGTGAGGTCCTCATAGGAAAATGGGGAGAGACTTCTGTCTCTGCATGCATGGATTGAGGAAAGCCCAAGTAAGAACATGGAGAAAAGGCAGCCATCTGGCAGGCCTGAAAGAGACCTCTCACCAGGAACTAAACTGGCCTGCAGCTCGAGCCTCAGCCTCCCAGCCTCCAGAACTGTGAGACCAATTTTTAAACCACCAGGTTATGGTATTTTGTTAATGTTCCTTGAGCTAACACAACTAGAATAAGGAAAGAGAAAGAAACTGTGGTTTAACCCATAATACTATGTTACTAAAGATATTAAAATTCCTGGCAGTATAAGCTGTCAGATTTATGAAATCAAGTCAAATGACACCTTTTTTTTTTTTAATCAAAAACAGAAACAGAACTTACTGTTTAGATTCATCATCATCCCCTTCATCATCTTCTAAATGTGCCACATGCCCTCTAAGGACAAAGGATAATTCCACTGTCACTAAATGGACTTTACCAAAATGGCTTAAGAGTAAATTTTTAGAAAATGCAGGAAGGGCTACTGGAAGACAGAATTTTATTTCTGCAGCTTTGTAGAACTCAGAATTAGACAACAACAAAACAGCTTTGGGCTATATGACAGAGAAGGGGCAAACAGAATTTACTCATCTATAACATAAAGTATTTTAGGCTTAATTAAAAATCAAAATTACCGCTGATGTAATTCTTCTTCAACAGACTTCAGAAGACTCCTTAAAACAAAACAAAAAAAATACTGTCAATATATATAAGCAAAGGAATACCAAGTTATTTTCATCACTTTAACCTTATCCATAAATTTTAAAATTACTTTTTCCTATTTACTAACATCTGCTACAATGATCTCTATACCATAGAACACCAAGTTATATTTAACGATATGTCTGTATTTTCTGTTGCTAATGTCTTCATACATGTATTTGAAATGAACAAAAAAATCCCAATGTTTATTGGAAAATACCAATTCAAACAGAGGACAACCCACCATGAAATGTCACAATAGGACTGACAAAACCATAATTGCAGGGTCATAGTCAGGGGTTTCCAGGATTCAAATTTCCCTGGAACATTTTACCTGACACCTGAAATTATATTTTCTTTTTCTTAAAATAAGGAAGGTGACACACTTTAAAAAAACATGCTCTCAGGCAATCCTACAAAATGAAACTCAACATGTTGGATCTCTGCAAAAGCATGCATGCATGTGATGTGAATACATGAATGTAGTAGCACTTTGCTTCCACAGAAGACACTCACTTACCTGACAGATCTGTTCTCCAGTGGTGTACTGGCAAACACATTTACACTTTTGGGAGACTAAGCCTGTATCAGACCAGGTGCGAGGATTTTATCATTAGGAACAATTTATGAAACTTTGATATTCAGGAATGTAAGAGCGCACTCGTGGCATTCCTGAAGTTCCCTTACTTCTTTTCACTGCAAGTTCATGCAGCGTATCTCCTACGTTACACTCTGCAAGTGTAAACACTCTGCAGCTTTCGTAAAGCCAGTGGGATAGGGAGAAAAGTGGTTATTAACAGATTACTGAGGTAAAAGCGAGTCAACAGAAATTTACTCTCCTCAAAAGCTGCAAGGCAGTACCTTCTAATTATGTTCCCCTCTGATATATATTGGAAAAAACTGTGCTTAGAATTATCCAAACATAAAACCAGAGAAACTGAGAGGTATGGTTAGCTGGTCTAAGCAATTAATTGAATAGATTTTGGTCTTTAAATATTTTAATTAGGCCAGCTTACTAAAAACCTAATAACAAAGCTCTAATTCAAGTTTAAAGGACATGGGAAAGCCATAAAC
This sequence comes from Meles meles, assembly GCF_922984935.1. Lineage (NCBI taxonomy): Eukaryota > Metazoa > Chordata > Mammalia > Carnivora > Mustelidae > Meles > Meles meles. The sequence goes on from NC_060080.1 coordinate 31,782,630, forward strand.
TAATTGCAAATCTTATTTTGCAGGTTAAAAAAAAAACCCGAGGTATTTTAGTGAAATCTATCACCTAACTCCCAAAGCTCGTAAAGGGCTAGCTCTAGGAAGGCAGGAGCTTCTGACTAGAAGCAGGATAGCAAAATGATGCCAGGTTGTGAAGCAAAGACAGCCTGAATCTGAGTCCTGCCTCCATCCCTGTAAGCTATGTGGCCTTCAATAAGTTACTCTGCGGTGCTTCAGTTTCCTTATCTGTAACGCAGGAATTATAACGCACCTATATCCAAGTGTTTATCTCACGATACCCTGAATATGGGTAAAGTGCTTAGAATAGGAATTTAGAATATAGTAACTGCTCAATTAGCATTTTCTTTATTATGATTGAGCAACATTTCTTTAAACTAGCAATTCTCAAAGTGTGGTCTAGGGATCTCTGAGGTCCCTTGGTCTCCTGTAGGGCGTCTGCAAGAACAAAACTACTTTCATAATACATATAATACAAAAACGCATTTACCTTTTGCATTCCTGTTCTTTCATTGAGAATGAAATTCTGGAGTTTTCCAGAGATTAAAAAATGCATGATAACACAACAGATTAGTAGCAGATATGAGAATCTAGCTGTCTTCTATTAAGCCAGATATTAAAGAGATTCGCAAAAAAAATAAAAAACAATGCCACTTTTACTACTATTACTTTGTTTCAGGAAAATAGCTGTTTTTCATAAAAAATGTTATTAGTGGGCCTCAACAAAAAAGTCTTTTGAATTATACCAACATAAATAGAGTCTATTATCACAATTATTTGCTGCTTCTAAGTCTCATGAGAGAAATCAAGTGGTGCTATAAGAAAGGTTATCATAAAGAAGTGGCATTTAAATTGGTCCTTAATGATGAGTAACTTTTTTTAACACACACACACACACAAAATGTTACTTATGTTAACATGTAACGGGTATATTACTATTTTAAATAAGGAAATATTTTGAAAAGTTCTCAGTGTAAATTTCCAATACTATAAATATTGACAGTTATAAACCATATAAACAAAAGCTCACTGGAGTCCTCAATAATTTTTAAGACTGTAAAGGATCCTGAGACCAAAAATTGAAGAACCACTGCTTTAAACTATTTTACTAAGGTAAACGTAGTATGTCCGAAGTGTACAGTGGGCTTTTATATCATTTTAGAAGATACAAAAAACATTTCTTTTTTAAACACATGACAACAGTTTTGGGGGGCACCTCTTTATCCAGTAGATATTCAAATTTGAAAATAATTAAGAGGGAAATTAAAAATGTAGTTTATTTTCAATTACCATATTTAATTGGACTTACATGGTATTCCACTTTTTAAAAAAGGATCTTCCTAAGAGTGTTAGATTCTCCAAGAGTAATAGAGAAAGGTTAATAAGAACACAGAAAAGGAGCTAGCCTATGGCTAAGGACTCACATAAATTTTTTATTTATTTACTTGTAAATCTCCTATTACGTATTGCAGATGTTTTGTTAATAAAGTTACAGAATTCATGAAGTTTTAATGAAAAGAAAGATATACAATTTGCTTTTCAGGCTTTATAACAGAGAAAATGAAACATGGCTAAATTTGCTAAGAGGTTCATTTACAGTAAATATTGTATCTTGAGAGCCCTAGAGAAAAATGTGACACTGATACAATAAACAGTATCACTATTCACTAATCCACATGGATTCTTATGGAAATTTCAGAAAGTAACGAACAAAATAAAACAAAAATGATGCCCAGAGATACTGAATTACTAAGTCAATCTAACATAACTTAGAAATCTGGATGAAAAGTTAAAAATGCAACAATATGCTATCATAGATTAACTGGTGAAGTGAAGAAACTGATACAGGAAGTAAAAACCACAGCCAAAATATTTAGCATATTCAAATTAGCTAAGAAATTCATGCTGCTAAAATCTGAAATTGCCTAAATGGCTCAAAATAATCCTTAAGTATTGTCCTGATTATATTTGAAGATAAAACAAACTTCCTATTTCTTTAAACCCAAAGAGCAGTTTTATTCACTCATATTCATTTGTTCTTACAATCAACAATTACTGCGTAAGTACTACACGTAAGGGTAATTGGTAAATATTTATTAAACCCCGACTGTCCTAAATGCTTTGCAATGATTACTACATTTCACCCTTGGCACCTTACAAGGCAGGGACTATTATAATCCCCATTTTACTAGAGAAAACTGAGGTAAATTTCTCAAAGTCACATAGCTTACAGGAACAGAGCGTTCTGACCCCAGATCTAGCATTTATTACTACTACACTCAATTGTGCCAGGAACTGTGTAATTCAGTTACACTTTTCACCCATATTTAAGTCTTTAGAAGAGAATTCATCTTTAGAATTTTTATTCTACATTAAAAACAAAATCAGAAATAACTGTTTTTTTTAAAAATAGTATTTTGTTGGTTTTAAATGACCAGAAAAGTTGATCCCAATAATAACAGCATTCAAAAGAAAAGAAAACCCAGTAAGTCAAAATACATATCATTCTGTTAAAACAAACAAACAAACAAACAAACAAAAAACTATCTTAGTTCCTGTTTGGTCTGGAATAGGTAGAAACCCATAAATGGAAATCTGTCTGCCTGATCACCTATGGAGAAAGCAGGAAATCCTGTGAGTTTTAAAACACTGCCTGTCACAAGAATAAAGCAGACATCAGTACAGTAAGAGAAGTGCTACATCCATGCTCATGTCACATGTATGTATATACCTATACACGAAACACAGCCAAAGGTCAAATGTTTGGCTAACCTACCTTGCCAGTGATTCGTTATATAGAATACAGTTCCTTAAGCAGGGATCCAATTAATCAAAAAATGAAGGTTGGGCAAATTATTAACATTTTACCTAGCCAAAGTATCTATATACTATGAAAATGTCTCAACAATCAGAAATTAGACTAAGGAGTCTGGAAAAGATTTAGTGATGGGCCATATTTTTGTTTGCATTTCTGTAAGTATATAATTCAAAAAATATATTTAAAATGAACCAAAAAGGGATAAATGAAGTATTTCTCCAAATTATCCACTGTCTCTTAAATATACCAAAATTTGCTAATACCATGACCTTAAATTTAGACAAAAAAACCATAAAAAGCACTCGAGAATTTTTATTTGCTAACCACTGTAAGACAAACTTTCTTTGCTGTCCATCAACAAATCAGGACAGATTATAAATAGCATATAGTTAACCCTTTAGATAAAATTTCATTTTTCTACAAGGGAAATTTTATTTTATTTTTTATTTTTTACCATTTTAGGAAACCTAAATCAGGTTAATTAAAAAAAAACCCAACTTCATTGTATTTAACTGAAGTTCAGCTTAAATCAAAACTAGTATCATTTCTTTAGGTGGTCATTCAAAGTCTTTCTCTGTGTTGAGAAAAGAGAATGTATTTAAACATTTAGTCTATAAAAAAAGGAGAGAGACATGACTTTGCATTATCTTTCAATCTGAGCTACTCGTCTTTAGTCACCATTTCTCAAGGGCTTAAAATATGGGTGTATGTATACTTCTCAACTCTCTAAGTGAAATCATAGGTTGACATTTTAAGTTGTTGTGATTATTAATATCTACATTGCTGGGAGATTTTGGCAAATTAAATTAATTTTGTAGTTCCTTACAAATTAGATTTTAAAATGATAATCTCTTCATGAACTCCGGAAATGAGAACCTACTGGGAACAGCAAGGGTCCCGTCCCCTTACCGTGCTGACTCAGGACTGCGGGCAACTTAAACTGTTACACCTTGCAAGGTGCCTTTTCACCCCAGTGCTGTACCATCCTGACAGTGCCTGACATATAGGAGGCCTTTAATAATTGTTGGATTTACTTCTTGCATGAATTGGTAATGCTTAAGACCCTAGACACATTTTAACTACTATCTACTTTTTGAAAAGCTCTTAACAGCTAAAAGTCAGGATAGAGATTTCTGAACAGTGTGAATGTTCCCAGCTATTTTCAGAGCGAGCACACCTGGAATATGCACCAGTGCAAGTTTTATAAGGAATAACCAGGCCAACTTTAAAAATAAAAAATCCTGAAACATATATTATTTTAGTTGGAATGTACTTCATTTTTTCTAACAAGTAAGGTCTACAAAGTAGCTTGATATAAAAAATTTAAGATGACTGTCCCCATCAGGACAATTACCGACTAAATGATTAGCAAAGCAGCAATGAAGAAAAGTTAAAAGCATATTATAAAACATACCTACCAGACTTTACTTCTGGAAGTATTAAAATATATCACATATTAAGTATTATATATAATAAAATATACAATAAATATAAATACAAAATATAATAAATACATTAGAATATAAAGTAACTTAACTATTCTTGAATTTAAATTTAATTTAAAAAGAACTTTACTTACTTGTTTGCACCCAAAAAGTAACTACTTTGGTGTCCTTGTCCATATTCTAGCTGTAGATCCTAATAGTATAAAATAACATATTTAGCAAAAGAGTAGTATATTACAAATCATGATACACAAATATATGTATTTCAAGAGAAGACCCAGACTGCAAATAAATCTGTACTGCTATATGTTCTTTAACAAAAAAAGGCATAGTAGGACTTCCAACAATAAAAGATGTCAGAAGTCTGTAGTTGTGGTTTACATATTTATTTAAATTCAGTATTTTTCTGGGAATTTGTTTGAGTAATATATGCAAGATTCATTTATGGTTATTGCTTTTGTAATTAAAATTTATAAAAATCAGTTTTTAGAAAGAAAAATGCTCAAATAAGACATTTGACATCAAGCTATAATGAAGCAAAAATGATTACAGAAGAGAACAAGCAACAAAAATCTTGACCTTGTATGTAAGATCTGCAATGCTGTATATATATACACATTCACGTATTTCTATTATTGCTTCATGCAGATAATAATTTATTTTTATTTATTATTTATTTATTAGCAAGATGGAGAGAGACCACAATTAGGCAGAGCAGCAGGCAGAGAGGGAGAGGGAGAAGCAGGCTCCCTGCTGAGCAAGGAGCCCGACGCGGGGCTCGATCCCAGGACCCCAGGACCATGACCCGAGCCAAAGGCAGCTGCTCAACTGACTGAGCCACCCAGGTCCCCCGTAGATAATAATTTTTTAAAGATATAGAATAGGGTGCTCTTTTTAAGTAAATTATATAGATGAACATGCACAAGTTTGTAATTACACTTAAAGGGTTTTTAGTAATTCTTTAGAGAGTTAAGTAGCAAAACGAGTATCCTTAACTAAACATTTCCACTGAAAGCTACACGTTGTAGAGAGTTAAGAACTGAAATTTAAAGGGACTATAACAATATATCTCCCCAACTCAAATGCCTTCTTGAGGGAAAAAAAAAGTTTTCTAACAACAATGGAAAGTACAAAGTAAAGCTTCCTTTCTATTTCAAGCATGGTTTTAATAATGAAGGGGGAATATTTAACATTTCAAATTAATTTTATTTTCACTAGAATATAGTGTACTTAAAGTGTTTTCTAATTATACAAGATATTGCCAAATGCACAATTATACAAGATATTGCTAAATCCTGATACCTCCTTTGACTAGCCTTCCAACACTGTGCAGGAAAAGGTGCAACCTTTTCCATGTCTCCACATCATTTAATACACAGTTGTCTAGCACTTAGACTGCCTTTTAATTAATTCATTTACCAGTCTATAAAAATAGGAGCCAGGCTGTGAGCTCCTCAAACAAAGGGAAACTGTTAAATTCATCTTTCTTCCCTAACAGCCCAGGGTCTAGAATAGTACCCAGTACACACTAACTAGGCCCTTAAAATACATGCTTGTTTAAACACCGATAGTTTATTTTCCTGTAAAGAGACAACTAACACTTCAGCCTCATTAAGATATACAAATTCTAGGTCACAAAAATACGAAGCCCAGCAATATAAGGATTCTAAGCAATACATTGCATTTAAGTGAAAAGCACTTTAACATTTAAGTACCGCAGCACCTGTCAAAAAGATAACTGATGAAAAACGGAACCAAAACCATGGTTCAGACAAGACTCAAATTTTGTCTTCTTCAATATTTCTGTGTTTTCATGCATAGTAAATGTTCTTACATAATAAATGATAGAAAAGATAATACATCATAAATAAGATTTGTCAACTCTCACATGGGTATCACAAAAATTCCAATGAAAAAGGACACCTGTTCTAATTGATAATAATGTATCTTAATAGGATGATAGCACTGTTATCATAAGACTGCCACAGAATTATGCCGCACAATTTAAGTGGTCATGACTTTGTACAGGAACCTTTAAACTTTGGCACTCGGGAAAGAGAAGGACTAATCTCAATGAATGCACTTCTAAATTCAATTTGTTTTCTTCAGCTATAGGTAACTGTACCATCTCTACCATACCCAGAAATCTCTTTAGCCAACAGAATCTCTTAAGCCCTTATCAAATGATGGCTTCCAAAAGCATGCATTTGTGTAGAGTGCCCATGGTTTCTGTTACATGAACATAGATGTAGCTGTTGTAGGAATAGTCACCTTATAATACATGACAACTACCAGGTTGATGATAATGATTTTTAAGAAAAAAATCAATTGAGATTAGCAGACTACTTAGGAAGGTAAGAAAGGAGTCTAAAATAACTAGTGTAGCATTTTAACAGAAAAATTGAACATAGGTTCATATGCAGAACAACATTCAGGCTAGGAAGAAGCTGTAGATACATTTAAGTCAGATGATTAAGTGCATCATGTATCAAGCCCTACCAGGAAAGCAAAAATTAAAAGGGGCTGATTCTTTATTAATTCCTTCTCCATAAATCAAGTTATGTTTTGAGCAACCATGGAACAAAAACAATGTCCTAGGAATGTCATCAAGTAAAAGAATTATACTAAGTCCTTTTAATAAGCATTGAATCTCATTTAGCTCCACTATTATTTACTTAGAACCCTATTATATGCCAGAATTCAGACAGTAAATCATTCAAGGAAAATGAGAAGAAATAAAAAGGAAAGGAAGAAAAGTAAAATCTGGGTAAAGTTAGTATCTATTTATATATCTTCAAAACAGTCTAAGAAAGATTGATCTAAAATGCATGTCAAGAAGTACTTGGAAGCTATACTGTAACAGAAAAATGCTACCAAAACCATGGATGGAAAAGCACTCAAGATAACCCTACATGATGGTAAAACGCAGGAAACCTTTGTAAGCTAAATAAGAATACATTTGAACATGCCAAGAGAGATATAAAAAAATTAGCAGCACAAATGAGACAGCTTATTAATGAACAACAATGTTTACACGGTAAAGTCAAATAAGTAACAAGGACTGAAAACACACAACAGCCTCCTCGTATAGATTCAACCTGAATGCTCAAGCAAAAATTGAAGGTGGTTACTTTAGCACAATGAAAATCTTTTTAGGTCAGAAAAAGCCTAACTTCAGTTTTAATGAATGGGGAAGCAGAGAAAGCACTGAAAAAAAAAAAATAAATAAATAAAGGACAGAACATAGAACAGCAGAAAAGGAAAATACATGCTCAAGAAAATCTTATTACTGTTTTTTATAAACCCCTTAGGAGGCTGCAAAGTCTACACCTGATGAAAAAAACAGCAGAAGTTAATAGAACTGGTACAGCTGGCTACAGAAACATAAAAGAAAAAAATACTTAAGCAATTTATTTTAACCAACAAAAAAGAGAACAGCACAAGAGAATTTTTTCTCATCAAAAAATGAAAGAATTATAATATGAATAAAGTCATTTTAAGACACCTTTTAATATGGTAGATAATTTATAGAAGTAAAAAACAACTGAATCGTGGACAAATAAAAAAAAGACTTTATTTTTTAAAAAACAGAGAAGCCAGTGAGGTCATAACACTAACAGATGAGCACTAAGCAGTATTCATGACTTACATGTCAAACTTGGAAATAAAGATCAGCAGGATAGGTTTGCCATTCCAGAAAATGTCCTATCATTGTGCATCTATGAAATAAATTCTCCTTAGAAACTGCCTTTATTAAGTATCAAGTAAGAAAAGTAACCACACCACTGAAGCTTAACGATAAGTAACAGTTTAACAAACTTGAAATAAACAAAGTTAGTATTTACTGTACTTTTTCAGAATAAATTAAACTTTTTTAGACTTTTCAGTTTTGACTAAGTAAGGGGTAATTTTAAAGTACTTTTGTTATGTTTACTGATAATGATCAATTGGGTTGATCTTTCTGATGTTTTTAATTATAATTAAAATATTTTATTCTTACTTTTTTGGGCCTACCTTACGTTTCTTCAGAGCAAAGATTATATTACTATTTATGTTCCTCCACAGCAATTAATATAGTGTTTTGCATGTAGTTAACTTTAAGTATATTTTTCATTGGTATATGGGCTAAAATATCCAGTAAAATTAGGCAAACTAGAAAAAAATTGTCCATCAGTTAAACAGATGTGTAATCTTCTAATCTGAAGACAGGATTTTTTCACATCAGATAAATCCATTTTATGGTTATGGGCCAAACTCTTACTATTTTTTAAAATAATGTATTTTATTGAATCAGCATATCCAAAGTACTATCATTCCACCATATAATAAATATAAAAATGATTAAGGATGTTTCCTTTTCTTTCTTTTTAATTGAAGTAGAGTTGACACATATCACATTAATTTCAGGGGTACAACACGTGATTCAAAACCTTTATACATTACACGGTGCTCCCCACCACTGCAGCTGCCTTCTGTCACCACAAGTTACTACAACACCACCAACTATATTCCCTATGTTGCACCTTTATCCCTGTGACTAATTTATTCTCTAACTGGAAGCCTATACCTCCCACTCCCCTTCACCCATTCTGACCATCTCTCACCCCCTCTCTTATGGCAACCGCCAGCTTGTTCTCTGTATTTAGGGGTGTGTTTCTGCTCATTTTTTTTTTTTTCCTTTTTGGCTTGTCTGTTCACTGCTTTTTTAGATTCCACCTGTTAGTGAAATCATATGGTATTTGTCTCTGATTTATTTCACTTAGCACACCTTCTAGGTCCATTCACGGTTTTGCAAATGGAAAGGTCTCATCCTTTTTTAAATTGCTGAGTAATTAATAATCTGGGCTGTGTGTGTGTGTGTGTGTGTGTGTGTGTGTGTTTCTACCACATCTTCAGCCATTAATCTATCTATGAACACTTAAGTTTCAACATTTTGGCTACTATAAATAATGCTGCAATAAACAGAGGGGTCCATATATCTTCTAAAATGAGTGTTTTCATTTTCTTTTTGGTATCTCTGATTTTAATTTTTTTCAGGAACCTCTACACTGTTTTCCATGGTGGCTGCATTAATTTAATTTACATCCTCACTTAACAAAGTGCACAAGGGCTCCTTTGTTCCATATCCTTGCCAGCACTTCTTATATCTTGACTTTTTGATTCTAGCTACTCTGACAGGTCTTGAGGTGATATCCCATTGTGGTTTTGATTTGCATTTGCCTAATGATTAGTGTTGCTGAACATCTTTCCATGTATTTGTTGGCTATCTGCTGTCATGGGAAAATGTCTATTCAGGTCCTCTGCTCATTTTTTAATCAGATAGTCTTTTTTTGGTGTTGTGAATTTTTTTTAGATATTTTGGATATTAACTCTCTATTGGATGTATCATTTGCAAATATCTTTTCACATTCGATAGCTTACATTTTCATTTTGCCGATGGTTTCCTTGTCTGTGCAAAAGCTTCTTATTTTGCTGTAGTCCCAATAATTTATTTTTGCTTTTGTTTTCCTTGTCTCACATATCTAGAAAACTGTTGCTAAGGTAACAAAGGAGATTACTGCCTATGTTTTCTTCTAGAAGCAAAATTCTTATTATTTAATTATTGTATCATGGTGAGGCTTTTTAACTTTGGCATCTTCTCAAAATCTGCAGACCTTTTTTTACTAACAATTCTGGAAATCAAGCTTTGTTCTCCTGGTTTCATACATTATGATTATCTAATTAAAACAAATCTCTGTACTGTAATAATGAAAATTGAGATGTAATAGTCTCAATTCACTTACAAAATTATAAAATGAATACCCCTACTACTTAAAACAATAAGAAATCACTGATGGTATCAGACATTTAAGCAGCAAAGTCTTTAAAAAGGTAAATGTTTTGGGGTGCCTGGGTGGCTCAGCTGGTTAAGGGTCTGGACTCCTGGTTTCAGCTCAGGTCAAGATTTCAGGGTCATGAGCTTGAGGCCCCCATGGGCCACACTCAGCATAGAGTCGGCTTGAGATTCTCTCCCTCTCCCTCTGCCCCTTCCCTTGCACATGTGTGTGGACTCCCTCTAATAAATAAATAAATAAAATCTTTAAAAACAAACAAACAAAAAAAGGGGGGGTAAATGCTCCCTCTGGGTCCCAAAATATTTATAGTTGTCATTTTGGTGCCAAGTGCCTACTAAGATGGCAGCCAGACATTTTGGGTTCATCAGGTTTCTAGTGGCAACAAGTATTTCTAACAGCTGGAAATCTTGCTCACAGTGCTAAAGTTTTAGGACTGGTGAAATTAGGTTCACACCCATTAGGATAGCTGTCGTGACACAGACACATACACACACACATCCCCAAAATAACAAGTGTTGATGAGGATATGGAAGAATTGAAGCCTTTGTGCACTGCTGGTAGGAATCGTAAAATGACACAGCTGCTACGAAAGTGGCATGGTGTTTCCCTCAGAGATTAAATGTAGAATTATTACATGATGCAGCAGTTCTCCTTCTTGTTACATGCCCCAAAGAACTAAAAGTAGAATCTCGATAGATACTGCACACCCATGTTGACAGCAGCACAATTCACAACAGTCAAAAGGTGGAAGCAATCCAACTGTCCATGATAGATGAATGAACCAACAAAATGTGGTACAGATGAGTGGAGCACGCGCGCACACACGCACACACAGGAACACCATTCAGCCTTAAAAAGGCAGAAACTGACACATGAAACAACATGGATGAATCTTTAAAGATGTGACATGATACTAAGTGAAGGGAGCCAGTCACAAAAGGACAAGTATTGTATGATCCCACTTATATAAGGTATATCAAAGAGACAGAAAATAGAATGTGGTTGCCAGGAGCTGGAAGGAAGGGGGAATGGGAGCTCTTGTTTGATGGGTAAGGAGCTGCAGTGTGGGAAGATGAGAACGTTCTGGGGGTGGATAGTGGTGATAGCTGCACAATGAATGAACTTAATGCCACTGGACTGTGCATTTAAAAATGGCTACAGCAGTAAATTCGGTGATATGTATATTTTACCACAATAAAAAAATAACTATGGAACATATATATGTTCAGTAAAAAGAGAGATCATGAGTGTGAGCTCAGTATTCATGGAAAAAAACAACTTGATGCCATGAGGTAGCGGCAACATGGACACTGGTTTAGGTTTGAATTCCTGAGCCAGGCTGCTTCAGTCAAACCCCACCTTGGCCATTATTTAGCTCGGTGGTAAGATCAATTTCAACTCCTTTATACCTTAAATCCCTCCTCTGTAAAATAAGGATTTTAAGTTATTAAATTTGAAGTGATTAGAATGCCTTGTGTTTAAAAACTTGTAGATAAATGTTAGCTTTTATTATCATCAAAAGTGAACTTTTGAAGACTGATTTTATAAACTGTAGAATGTAACAAATATGTCGTTCATCACTCTTCTGCCAGGACTGTCTAACTAGTTGACTGTCCCTAAAGCCCTCTGTCGTAAGAAACTCCTGACGACTTGGGGGTAGGGGCAATTCCAGGGAACAGAACCAAGATAACTTATTCGGGTTACTAGGTTGGTTCCAGAAACATAGGGCACAGAAAGGAGTAACTGTAATTCTAAAGACTATGTTTCTGGGTTTGTTGTTATTTTTTCTAGACAATATTGATAAATAAGTCAATTTAAACTTCTGATTCTGTGGTTTGACAATGACAACGAATTCAATGACAACGAATTTCACTGTCATTCTAGCCTACATATATGTAATTCTGAAAAAATCTTTAATCTGAAAATTACTGACTGTTTTCTTCAGACATTTCATTTCTCTTGCCCCTTTGGACAGTTAATTCTCAATCCTTACAGTTTCTGGTCCTCTCTGGATCATCTGATGCATCCTTCTTTCTTTTTTGACAGTCCATGTACTGATTCTTCCAGCTTTTCAACTGCTTCCTCCCTCTCTCCCATGTTGGTTCTACCATTAAGCGCAAAACACAGGGATCACCCATCATGGTAACCTGTTTTCTGCACTCCATCCTCCTTCAGCCCTAACTAGTGAACATATGCAGTTTCATGGTTCCATCTACCATTTCTTCTTTGATGACTTCACTCTTCCTCTTTTGAGCTAATCCCATAATTCTAGTACTACTAGTACTACTAGTACTACTTTCAGCTCTTTATCTGCCATCTCTCAAAACTGTGGTCTGTGCTGATGATCGTTCCTGTATCAATTCCCATGAAACACTGGAGGCATCCGCCCATTCTCTTCCTGAAGAATCTATAATGCTTCCTACAGTGAAATCAGTCCTAGTAGCTTCCAGAAGCCAGATAAGCCACATTAACCCAAAAGCGTTTCTCTGATTTCCATAGCACATATTACGTATGTTAACCTCTTGTCATTAACAGTCACCACCTGTTGGCAATCCATTGCATATTTTGTTGCATGGCTGAAAGTTTGTATGCCCAAATATTTTTTGCCCATCAAGACAACTTTTTCCCAGAGAAATTATGTGTAAATAGTCTCCTCCACTTTCTACAAATATTACAGGGCATAGATTTAAGAATGTATATAATCATTTAAGCCAACCAGAATTGAAAGAAGTACGTTATTAAAGCAGAGAGAAAGGGAAGAGAAGGAAAATTCCAATGAAAAGGCAAAAAGTAAAATCTAGGAGTAAATATGGAGGCAACTTGGAGTCTTGGCTAGCTACAGAGAAAAAAAAACATTTAATAGCAACTATTAAACGTAGTATTTATTTAATATTTACCAGGGTTAATTTTCCTCTTTTCTTACCTAATGATAATACAGCCTTAATATTTATAACTTCAGGGAGGCTTTAAAAATCCCAATTTCAGCCTGAGAAAACTGGATATTACCTAATGCTACAAAGTTAAAATTTCATCTGAGACTCATTTCATTGTTAATTAGGGATGCTATTTTTGAAAATTATATGGATGCATTAATATATAACATATAAAAGTTGTTTAATATATATGAATGGATATGTATATATACACACACACATATATATGTGGATGGTTTCTAGTTCATTAAAATAAGTCACAGTATTAAAACTTAACATTTTTATATGAAGAAGTAATTTAAAAAATACATTTGAGAAAATTAAGTACTTTTTATTAAAAAAGGAGAAATTTTAAATTTTTTATTATAATATATTTGAGTAGATAAATCTGCATAACTTGACTTGGAAAAAAATAGCTATAAACAATATAAGGAACCTTGCTAAATGGCAGGAACTTAAAAAACAATGCTTAAACTGGTTCATTAAAATTGGACAAAATATTTGATCAAAAACCCAAAAACAATTAAGACTAAACAATGCTGACAAAGAAAATCAGAAGATAAGAAATACCAGATTAGATCTTGCAGTGTAGTATATTTCTTCTGAACTGTCCAAAAAACCATCACTGTCGGGCTGTTTAGCAGAGACCAAGAAACCCAAGTTATTTACACTTAGACTAAAAGCCACAAAGTCACAAAGGGAAACTGTCACAAGTGAGGTAAGTCCTGCTAACATAATTTTATTAAGGCAAATGCTAAGTCAAATCATATCAAGGAGCTTCTAAAATATCAATAATGCAACAACTTTGCTCTGTGATGCAGTTATTAAATTAGTACAGAATTTAAATACATGCAATGCCAACTTAAAAAGAGAAACAGAAAATTCCAACTGCCTTAACAAAATATTATTAGCATTTATAAACATCATGACTAGACTACTTTTTGTTCTTAACCTTCTTTCACCCTCTATATAAATGTTGGGCTTAAGTATTTTAATATAATCATTTAAAGAATTTTTACTTAACACTCCTTTCCTCCATGCTGGTATACTGAATCAGAATAACTCCATAATTTAAAGGCTAAAGATACACTTTGTACATATGCATTTAGTCAAGTGGGATAAAATAAGCATTAAATTTAAGAAGAAAGTTCCCATTTCAATCCTTAGTACTTATTCACAGTTACTTCCTTCTCATTACTGAATAGGAAAGAAAAAAATGAAACCTACAGTCTGGAGCTGCAGGAAACTATTTCATTAAGATTAATTTTGTTGTTAAAGTCTTACTTTTTATTCTTCCATAGAATATTATCATCTCAAATATTTGCAAAACATGTTGCTTCTAAGACTGCTTTTAAAAATATATTATCATATGCCTGGAAGGCATATATAAAACATTAAAAAGAATCATGAAAAGAACTTCATATAGTTAGCAAAGCCTTAAATGAATGACCGATTTGATCTAATGTGTATGCCTAGTCTCTCCTGAGTTTTAGTCCAGATTTGACTCTACCTTGATGTTTAGAAAACTGGCTTACACTCTTAAAAGACTGCCCATAAATTCAGTGAGATGTGCTTTTATTGGTCCAACATTCTAATTTGAAATAGTACCATTTATCCCAATAAATGCATACACAAAAAGCCCCTCAAAAGCTGAGAAACAAAAATGGAGGGGGAAAAAAAAAAAGAGGCCAGCATTAAAAACATGTAATCAGAGAATGGTAAAACCAGTTTCTCCTAATTTTGAGAATATTCAATCTCAGCAACACAGATTTATTTTTTATAAATTTCAGAATTACTTACCTTTTTATTTCCCCAAATGCTTTTGAAAATATCAATAACTAGATTTTTTTTGTCAGTACCAATATCACAAAAACTAATTAAAATATTTATTTTCAGTGTTAACATTCCAAGACTACACTACTTACAAGTTCATGATGTGGTTCTGTTTCCTTCCTTAAGGGTGGATCAAATTTCACCTGGCCAACTAAAAAAGAAAAGAAGTAAAGCCATGATCTGTATCTATGTTCTTAATGATGTAATACTTTTAAGTTACTCTATGGCAAAACATTTAATTTTATCATCTATCACATAGTGATTACAATCCAAAGATTTAAATGAAAAATCTGTTAGCTGAAAAAAGCCCAGTAAAGTCTAGGTAGGATATTAAAGCTTAATCTATTAATTCTAGACCTCTTCCATAGTAAAAAGAAAGAAAGAAAAAAAAAGATGATTAGCAAAATTACAGTTAGGATCTAACTTGCTACTTTACTGTGACCCAGCACTAGCTACAGGCAATCTAAACTCAGGATTTAGGTGGGGAGACAGCAAATGAGGCAGAGTACTTTTGGAAGCCAGCCTTCAAGATGGCCTCTAATGATTCCTGCCCTCCTGGTGTTTATAAATGTGTGTAGTGCCTTCCCACATGACCAGGGCTGGTCTGTGTGACCAAATGAATATGATAGTGACGGCCTATCACTTCCAAATGAGGCTTCTTCAATAGTGGGTTCTTCGTACCTGTCCATACACAGTCAAACATCAAGGACCATAAGGTAACTTTTAGTAAGGTATTAAAATTAATATATATATTTCACCTTGACAGAGGCCTAGTGAACAGCCTTCACCTACATTTGTCATCAATTAGGAAAATTAAATCTATAATAAAGTTGCATGAGGATAGTTAGTGGATCTACCTGCCTTGAGCTATTGTTACATGTGAACAGGTCTGCTTTCCCTGCATGTATTTCTTTTTGTTCTTTTTTAAATATTGTATTTATTTATTTGACAGAGAGAGAGAGAGAAATCACAAGTAGGCAGAGAGGCAGGCAGAGAGGGGGGGAAGCAGGCTCCCTATTGAGCAGAGAGCCCGATGCAGGGCTCGATCTCAGGACCCTGAGATCATGACCTGAGCCGAAAGCAGAGGCTTTACTGAGCCACCCAGGTGCCTTCCCCGCATGTATTTCTTAAAGCAAGATTTACTTATCATATTTTTTTTTAAGAGGTTTTTTTTAAAATTTTTTTTTTAAGATTTTATTTATTTATTTGACAGAGAGAGAGATCATAAGTAGGCAGAGAGGCAGGCAGAGAGAGAGGGGGAAGCAGGCTCCCTGCGGAGCAGAGAGCCCGACGCGGGGCTCGATATCAGGACCCTGAGATCATGACCTGAGCCGAAGGCAGCGGCTTAATCCACTGAGCCACCCAGGCGCCCCTTTACTTATCATATTTAACTGAAGGCAGAGAGGATTCCCAAAAGCGAAAGAATAACACCTTTTCTGCAAATGTGTCCATTTTCATATGAATGCTACCTAAACACCATTTAGTTTAATAAGGAGAAAACCTTGGTTGCATGGAGAGATATCAAGTAACTGTGAACATCAAAACATTATCAAAATAATTTTCCCAAAGCCTGTCTTTACGGTTAACAACATTATTAACTATTCTATCACATCTCACATAAAATCATAAAATATTCTAAGAAAGCAGATATTAGAATATGTATAAGATTTAAAAGCCTCAAATATCAAACTCATAAATTATTAAAAGTGGTGGTTGCTACCACAACACACTAGAGGGACATGACACCTTTCTTACTGGCAAATAGGGGAACAGGGAAGAGCTTTACCTGCTCCCACCAAAGGAAGGGCGTATCAGAATCTCAGAAAAACTGGAGTACTGGCATCTCGTTTCATATAGCCTATTCAGGCCTATGCAGTTAGAAGCTGAGAATTACTAATATAAATTTGTAAAGAATGATTCAGAAAGAACTGCCCTTTGGAATAAAGAGCCTGATAATATAATTTTTTTAAAGAACTGGATAATAAGATAAAAGTACTTTATATCAGATTTTCATTAGTACTAAAAATAAAAAGTTTTCTAAATCAACAACATAGATATCTCTGATCACCATCTGTATTATTAAAGAAATGATAAAGACATCTTGTAATTGCTTTTTGTATATTAGAAAATAGGAAATGCTTATATATATGGGTCATATAACTACATAATTTTGTGTGTGTGTGTGTTATATATACTAAGGTTGTCATTTTCAGAAAAATATGTTTGGAGGGAAATTAACAAATTTAAATCATCTGGCTTCAGATGGAGCTTTAAAAGGTTATCTTTTTTTTTTTTTAAGATTTTATTTTTTATTTGCCAGACAGAGATCACAAGTAGGTGGTGGGGGTGAGGGACAGGCTCTCCGCTGAGCAGAGAGCCCAATGTGGGGCTCGAGCCAGGACCCTGGGATCATGACCGGACCTGAAGGCAGAGGCTTTAATCCGCTCAGCCACTCAGGCTCCCTAAAAGGTAATCTTAAATATATTCACACAACCAACTGCTGGCAAACAAGTACTAAGTCCCAGTTCTGGGCTTTTTGTACAATGCATGGTATTTTCTTTCCTTTTTTTTTTTTTTTTTAAATTTTAAATTCTTTATTAACATAAAATGTACTGTTAGTCCCAGGGGTACAGGTCTGTGAATCGCCAGGTTTACACACTTCTCAGCACTCACCATAGCATATACCTTCCCCAGTGTCCATAAACCAACCACCCTCTCCTTACCCCCCTCCCCCCAGGAACCCTCAGTTAAGAGTTTCTTTCTTTTAAGAGCATTTTCAAGTAGCACCAGCACAAAGCTTTTCTAAGAACCTAATACACAAGTGTATGGTCCAGCCAAAGTTTCAAAGGAAAATCTGCAAAGGACCTGCAGTATAAAATCAACAAACCATGATGAGGTGGTTTCTGAAACACAGCAGTGTTAGTGAAAGACGACTGGGCTGGAAGTTCAGAGATCCCAGGCTTGCTGTTAACGTGGTGTATGACTTCATCCCACAGGCAAATCTCGGCATCTCTGCATTTTTTTTTTCTATTAAATGGTGATAGTGTCTGCCACTACTTATTTAGATTTTCAGGCAAAGAGATGGCTTCATCTTAAAGTATGAAACATACTATTATCATTACTAACCTAGGTAAAAATTGGGAAAAGTTTCTTTGCAGTAGTTATCTTAAGTTACCATACTGCCTAACTTCACTAGTCATTTTGGGATATCAGGTCTCTCAGGATAAATCTTTAACCCATGGAAAACTATTACCAGAAGTCTCATTGCACTAAATTAGCATTCCAAGTCACAGAGAATTAATGCTTCCAAGAAGAAAAAAGAAGTTTAGGCACTAGTACTCCACATTCCCACTGGCAGAGTTTTCACTGGTGGGTTGACAGTACAGATTCCATGTAAATGAATGGTCTCAGTGGGCCCGTAACACGGGTGTCCATAAGGAATACCTGGGGGGCTCTTTTAAAAGATTCCTGGGCTGACTCAGGACCCAGTGAATCAGGATCTATGGAAAAGTGGGGCTGGAAACCCACTTTTAAAGGTGCTCAGGTCATTCAGATGCTGAGCCAGTTTGCAGATCTCTACACCTCTCCTTGCTATTCAAAGTGTGGTCCTTGAACCATAAACACCTACAGAACTCGGGAGCTTGTGCGAAGTGAAGGACCTCAAGCCCAGCCGCAGATCCACGGAATGGGAAACTCTACTTCCACAAGCTCTCTAGGTGAGTCACACACCCACCAGTTTAAGAGGCACTGCCTCGATTATCCTGTCCTGCCTGGTCAAGAATTTTATTCCTCTTCCCAGACTGTAACAACATAAATACATCCCATCCCACGTCCCCTCTCTTGCCAAAATTCCCCAGAACAAGGTAAAGGAAATTCTTTCTGCCTTAATTAAACTCTACATTTAAAAAGATTTACTAAGAAAGACTATTTGGAAGAAAATGAAACAAAAATAACTGTAACTAAATTACAACTTGAAATCTTATTTTTCTTTGTTAAATTACGAAGTGTGTATAGTATATACTTACAGTTTATCTCCGAGCGTGTTTTTTCTTCTCTTACATTTCTGCTTGTTGAGTGTATTCTATGCGGTACAGCAACAAGAGGCTAGGAAAGACCAAAATCAATGACATGTGGCATTTGACAATCAAGTCACAGCCTGGTCCACAAAATTACTCAAACATGAAAGAGATACTCCATTTTATACAAAAATGGGACAAAATATAATGAATCTGTGATTTTTTTTTTTTTTCTCAAAAAGAGGCAACTATAAACTGGGAGCTTCTAAGATTATGGATATATTTTATCCACAGCAGTTTTCCAATAAATGTTCTCTGAGTTGAATATATATAAATACATAAAATTGAGTGTTTCAATAATTCAACGGCAGTTCAAAAGCTGCAGCTTTCCTTGTTGCACAACAGAATTGTTTTAATTAAAAAAATCTGTCTCAAGTTCTTTTACCAAAAATAATGAGATAAATAAAATGAAATGATGTTAAAGGTATTCGTGATCTGTGGTCTTTTTACTTAGTAAACATAATTTTTACCCCTTTATGTTTTTTTTTCCTTGTAGGAGTAGTGCTCTATTTTCTTTCCTTTCACTGTATTAAAATCTCTGTGTATCACCACACTCAGAGAGAAACATTTCGGGTGAGGGGAAGAGGTGGAGCAGTGATAAGTTCTCACTGCTTATCACAGACATTCCTCCAATCTTTTGAGGAGCACAAGGGGCCCTATCTGTAAAGCCTCTGAAGCTCCATCCCAAACACTTTGAGATCTCACCTTACGAGGTGATGCCAGCATCTATTTCATGTACCAAACAGGGGTTTTTTCTGCGTGTGAAACGCTTGCCTTGAAGTTATTACCTTTGAAGGAGATACACTCTTAGGCATATCTTCGTGGAAAATGTAATTCATAAACACTTGAGCTCAAATGATCAGATTCGAAAGGTAGATCAAGAACAGGACCCAAGTTATTCTCAGTATAGGCACATCTCAGGAAATAAAGCCACATGAATCTAAAAGACCCAAATACTGAAAATACTGACGTAGAAAAATAGTAGCAAAAGTCATTTCAAAATGGAAGTATGTAAACTTGACACATACAGTGATTCGTAGTTTACAAAGCGCTTTCATATACCTGAGCTTATTTTGTCCTCAAAATTACTTAGGAACCTAGTACTATTCTTCATTTTATAGATCAGAACACTGAGACTCAAAATTAGGGTGCTCAGCTAATTAGAAAGAGAGCTGGGGAAAAACCCCTATACTTCTGATCACAATATATAGTAGCAAAAATAGGTATCACATCCGGTTAGTCACACAGATTGCTATCATCAGTGAACATGAATAAAATCCACAACTGCCTATGAGAACAGTTTTACTTTCCCAGCTTAAATGGTTAACTGTAAAATTATTAAATCTTAGAATGCTATTCATAGTAAATGGATTAACATGTAGAAGAAAATTCTATCAAGTAAATAATCTATAGAAGTTTTTTTTTGCAAAAAAAAAAGAAACATTCGTTCTCACTGGTTCTAATATTTTAAGTAACAGTACACTAGGTACACATTAGTTTTACTATTTTTTTCACCTTCCTCATACATTTAAAACTGAGAGTAAGAGAATTTTTAATATTTTGACAAAAATTTTTTAAAGTCACAAAACAACTGTGGTTTTCCCTGCTGATTAGATTAGGATCGCTTTGCAGGGTGTCTCAGCTTACAGGGTCACTTCTACAGTCCTGTGTCACCATGCAAACTGAGAACTGCCTATATGTTGAATGATGGCAGATGAGTTTATAAAACCCAAGTTTGTTTGTTTTTTTTAAAGATTTTATTTATTTATTTGACAGAGAGAAATCACAAGAGAGGCAGGCAGAGAGAGAGGAAGGGAAGCAGGCTCTCCGCTGAGCAGAGAGCCCGATGTGGGACTCGATCCCAGGACCCTGAGATCATGACCTGAGCCGAAGGCAGCGGCTTAACCCACTGAGCCACCCAGGTGCCCAAAACCCAAGTTTTTAAGAAACAAAAGTAAGCAAAACAACAAAAATAATTTTTCCTTTTATAAGATCAGTAATTCTTCATGTTTCTTGGGTTTTGTTTTCAAACTCTTTTACAGACCTTGAACAAAAGGGGCAGATAGCTGATTTAATTATAGCTGTGTAGTGATGGCAAGCTAGAACAATGGTGAATTGATAGGTTCTCTCTGACTTAAGATGATGTGCAACTATCTTTCTGCCTACTGATAGCTATCATTCCCGCAGTACCATCAATGAAATTTATACCATTTTAAGTACCTTCCAAAAAACCTGTCAGGCAGGGTCAAGGCTATCCACATCAGTTATATACCCAATAATAAAATTCTGCCAGGTCACATTTACTAAGTTTATGTTAGGTGCCACAATTACTAGCTGAGCTAGGAATTTTAAATATGCCAACAGAAAAGAGAGGCTTCCTTTAATATCAATGCTTCTATCATTAGTTACTCTCTAACAACTATACTGGCTCATTTTTAAACATTTCTATAGTGGATAATTAGGGTTTTAGGCACTAACAAGAGTACACTTTCTACTAACTACTAATAATTCATCAGGTACTGTACAAGGGTATTTTTTAAAAGAGGAAAACCGAACCGAAATTTTGAGTATATTCTAACATCTGGTTTAAGTGCTTCCCATTTGTGTTCTCTCTTATAGTGGAAGATTTATTTGGTAACATATCTGAAATGACCACTTTGAAATAACTACAGTAATTTCACCAAGTGGATTAGATGTTCCTGTCTCTGCCATTTCAAAAAACAGTCACCCATAAGAAGCCAGTAAGAAAAACCCTGCACGTGACTTCCCTAAGAGATGCCGAGTCAAAGACTTTAATTATTTCCTTAGGAGATTTTCATTTGAACTAGACCCGGAACTTCAAAAAATTGATTGAGATGCACATACTTATATACATATGTGTTAAATATACTAGGTTGGTAAAGACAATTCCTACCTCAGGATCATCATCATCAAAATCATGGTAAGTGGAATGATCCGGATTATTCACTTTATCCAACAGTTCAATTGCCAAAGATCGTGTCAAAGGTTGTGTGACAAATGGGTGCTATAAAAGTAACATAATACAAAACACTCATTAGAAAACTAAGTGGACATTTTATTTTTTGAAAAAAGACGTATTTCAGGGCAAAAATGATACCTGTAGTAACTTTTCAGCAGTAGGTCTTTTTTTTGGATTTTTGGTAAGTGCCATTTTCACGAAATGATGAAAACTATTTGACCTAAGAAATTTTGGAAAATTACAGAATTTTAAGTTTTAGTTCTTTTTTTTAACTCATGATTATAAAGTAACTAACACAAAAATACTTACCACTTCATTTTATCCTTTAGTTTAGGAGGCTGAAAATTACTTTTTGTCATTAGAAATAATGCTCTGAAAAATCAACAACAAATTACACAGCATTTTAAGATTTCACATTTTAATATGTAATATAAATAATTCTATTACTATTAAATAATACTATTGCTACTAATAACGTAGAGCAAGACTAAGAACATTATTTGTTCATGATGTAACAAATACTGGGCAGGGGTAGGGAATTACCCTTAATCTGAGTACAGAGTTCTTCAATTATGACATACTGACCTCATTGGGTGTAAGTCAAACATAGGTGGCTGAAGCTCAGCGAGTTCTATGGCAGTGATTCCTACTGCCCAGAGATCGCAGAGCTGATTGTAACCCCCTTTCCTCTCAACAGCTGCAACTTCTGGTGCCATCCTGAAGGAAATATTCCAGGAGAGAAAAAAAAATGAAAACAAAAAACAACTTCTATTTATTGTATTTTCTTTCATATTCCCATCAGAGGCACTTGAAACTAAGCTGAGGCCTATTTAGGCCCTGATATCTGAAAAATATGTAGTATTTCAAAGATCTCTTCCAAGATCTTGACTTTGTAAGATTCTGCATCCCAAGACCCTACTGGTGACTCCTTGGTTACTTTGCTATACTAACTATAAATGTTTATAAAACTTTACCAATTATAATATAGCAACACATCCCATATTTGTCCACATCTCCATCACTTCCTCTGCAGAATTTTACAAAGAAATAACACCTTGCAATAAATGTTCTACAATTTTTAGCTCTACCTGCTTACACCAATAAACTGCAATCTGGCCTCTGTTTTCATGTGACCAAAACTATTTATTGGGGCATCAATAATCTTCATTTAGTTCTTAATTCATATTTACTATAAAGTTAATTGGCAGTTTTTCAGTTTTATTATAATGGTGGAAATTATAAAAATGAGTGTTTGCTTTTTAAAGCTGTATTTATTTAAAGGAAAGTGACCCAAACTTAGTTTTCTTTTTTTTTAACTTTCCTATATAGTCTTATTCTAATTATATTTCTATAAATTTGTATTTGACTGATCTAAATTATACTAATTCTCAAATATAAATATTTTAAATCCTAAACAACAGTTTTAAAAATAACCAACTCTTAATATCAAAAGAATGATTTAAATAAGTAGCAAATACACATCTGTCTTCCTAGTACAATTTCAGGCAAGTCAAGTAAGTCAGTGAAATTAAACACACACACACACACACACACACACACACACACACACACTCCAACCCTCTAGTTTTCAAGATGCTTGTTCTTAAAAATCTTTCTAATCCTAAAGTACTTCTTAAAAATATTTAAATTATTATAAGAAAAGTAATTTTAAAGTATATCAGTTATTACTTTATTGCTGGCTAGGTTCCAGCTTGCTGGGGGGAAATGCACTTGCAGAGAAGCAAAGTGCATAAAGCTGATATGCCTGGCTTGCCATGTTAGATGATGTTCTCCATTCCTCTATAAAATATGTGTGAAATTATCCAGCTGGTGCACTTCTACTTCTGCCAGTTAGACTGTCTGCCTACCACTGTCAACTGAGTTCATCTCTGAGTCTGTTTATTCATTATATTATGTGTATATATATATATGTTATGTAATACAATAAATAATATTATTTGTTATAAAAAACCGATTTGTTATGAAGTTGAAAAGAGTTATGAAAATTAAAGTGAATGCTTCCAAAACCCCTGTTAAAGGCAAGTTTCTAAAGACAAAACCAGAAGACCTGGCAAATTAGGTGAAGAATATGACAACTGCAAAAGACTAGGAAGGCTACAGACTGTATAATTCCATTCGTATGACATTAGGGGAAAAGGCAAAACTACAGAGACAGAAATCAGACTGGGTGTTGACAGGCTAGGGACGAGGGAACAGAATTTGCTAAGAGGGGACAAAAGAATACTTCCTTGGGTGCTGGAAACCTATCTTTTATATTGATTATGGTAGTATTTCTCACTACCATGGTATACAAGTTTCTCAACCTTGAGAGAACGGCATACGGAATAAGGCTGAATTTATTCCTCATACGTCAGACTTAAAAAAAAGTCACATGCTTTATACGTCCAAGTTCTCACTGCATTTTAGAGAAACACAACCCAAGAAATACAGCTAAGGCATTGTAGGTATAGTTTATATTATTAAGACAGAACTCTAATTAGTGAGCCATTCAAAGAAAAGGTCCCATGGCAAACAAAAAAAAGTGCACTCATATGCCTTAAATTAAAATAAAATGTTTGAGGTATATACGTATTGAATTTTGAGATGTGCCACTGAACATTTTTTATTAACTGAGTAACTGCCAACCTTAGTCACTCTGGACAAGAGATTCCATTTTGTTCTACATCCCTAGAGTTCATGTGGTAAAGACATGATACTAGAAAGAGAGATGAAGTGTGAGAATGTCCCAAAATTTACTTTGCCTAATTCACAATTTCACAAGCTCCCAAGATAGTTCTTACTTTCTTAGAAGAGAAATAACATTAGCTTTTAATCTCTGAAGCTGGAGTTGGAAATCAGTTATCAACAAACATTTACTAAGTATGTGTAAAAACCAGGCTGGACCCCAGAGAGTCAGTGAGAGTTCCTTTGTATCAAGATTCCCAAAAGCCACTATCTATCTTTTTAAAGCCTTTTGCTCTTAGTGAAAATAAACATGATAAAATATTCCTTGGCTGTGTAATCCATCTACATGTGTACAGGCCTAAATTGCTTAAGCTACTGATTATCTTCTTAATCTGTTTTAGTCCTAAAAATTTTGGCCAGTCTATTTTTTTTTTTCAATAGATGCTGTATTCAATAATGATAGAATAACAAAAAGTTAAAATGTCAATTAAAATACAATTACCAATATGGTGTACCAATGAAAGACTTCCGTTTGGCAATTGTAGCTGTAATCTGTGCAGATACTCCAAAATCAGCTATTAAAAAAAAAAGAAACATTTAGAAAAGAAAGCTGAGGGAAAGTAAAACTATTTACAGTAACATGAGAAATAACTTTTAATAATTCTTTTCGTTAAACTAATTTCACAGAAATGAAATATTCTTAAACATCACGTTAAAATTTTTAACTTTTCCGGGTTAGCATTAAAATATCACAAAGTAGTCAGTTTGTATACAGCCAAATACATTCCCATATATCCCTGCATGAATCAAATGACAGTAAGTCAAGATCAAATGATTTTGATGAGAAACAGACAGCTGAGAAAATTTAAGCTGCCGGATTTAATAATATAATTTCAAATTCCCAGGACCTAAAATTCAAGGAATATCACTGGAAGAGATGGTAAGTAGTAATATATTCCATTCACTTCCTGCCACATTCATGATGACTGACATCAAACAAACTAATAATCTACTGGCGAATCTACCCTAGCTTGAAAAGACATCCAAACAGAATATTCTACAAAATCTCACCTCAGCACTACATTCTAATACCAACACAAATCACTATCAGGAAATCTGTTTTTATGTAGGATTTGTTGCTATTCTTTAAGTATGCTGAGTTCTAAATATTTTCTAGTTTTTAACGGTCATTTCTAAGTCCTTATCAACCAAGATCTATATAGGATGTATGCCAGGAAGGCACATAATATTAACACAAAATATTAAACTGCTGACAGAAACTGTTCACTAAGCCATTAATAGTTAAGATAAATGCTTTTTTCATCTTTAGAAGAGGTTTGGTAAATTTTTATTATGTGTTAATTTTCAGCTATATACTTTTAAATCTGATTAGTTGTATTGTAGACTACAGTTCAAAACAGTTTTGTGTTTTTACAATTTTTTAAAATTTCTGATTTATCTTATAGTAATATGTAATTCAAAATAACTTTCTTATTTATTAAATACTTCATTTAACACCTAACAGCTATGATCTTATTTATAAAAACTACTATACTATACATGTTTGCAGTCTTAAACTTTCAAACTTATTTAGGGTTTAAACTCGATTTCAGTCAGAATCAAAAGTTACAAAACAAAAGGTACAGTTTGAAATAAAGCAACAACCAACACTGATATTACATTCTTATATAAGTAATACTGTATTTTATTTTAAAAGCTAATGCAAAGGATGTAGGATTGCTGGTACAATTGATTTTTTTGGCTTGGTTTGTTTACCTTGTTTTTTGGTCACAAGGTAATTCTGTACAGATTATTCTTACTAAAAGTCACATTCCTCAGGTTATAGGTAAAAGGATCTCTAAAGAATTATTATTTTATGGTATCTTTAAAACAAATCTCTCATACGTGAAGATCAGACTTTATCCCCATTTAAGGGAAAAGGAACCAGATATAGAGAGGTTACATATGCCCCGCAATGAGATTATCAACTAAAAATACAGAAAGGCTGAGGGGAAAAAACTAGTCCTAAAATACAAACTTATTATGTTCTTGAATAAATTGGAACAAATGACAAAATTTTAATTTACTTACCCAATTTTACATGACCATTATCCGTTAACAGAATGTTAGCTCCCTTCAAAGTGAGAACATTTTAAAGTAAGAAACATTTTTTCAGACAGCATATGTAATAGACCAAATTTCGTATTTAAAATAAACATAAGTAGTAGCCTTAGACCTAGAAATACTTAAAAGTTTAAAGTATCTCCAACTAAAGTGTTACACATCATTATATTCATAGGAAAACTTACCATCCACATTTTAGTCGATCTGACTATTCTTACAAAATTTCCATCTTGCAAAAGGCTGCTATTAATACAATATGAATGTTATTATAAAAATGATGTATTATTTTTCATCTAAATGTTATTTTCTTACTGAATAAACACTGTGACTGCACTAAAATGTGACCTTATATTGGTATTTTCACTTCCTTCTATTACATTTTAAACTATTTCTGTTCAAAAAAATCCACAAATTTCCCTTCATAGGAATTGATCGTCGATGAAATGGTGCTGGTCTATAAGACTGAACCTTGCTGCTTAGTACATGGGGCTGTCTATCTTAACATGTCTGCCCACCATTTAGGCCTGTTCAGAAGATAAATAACTAGCCACGGGCCCACCAAATTAAAATGTCCCCTGTCGGGGCGCCTGGGTGGCTCAGTGGATTAAGCCGCTGCCTTCGGCTCAGGTCATGATCTCAGGGTCCTGGGATCGAGCCCCACGTCGGGCTCTCTGCTCCGCAGGGAGCCTGCTTCCTCCTCTCTCTCTGCCTGCCTCTCTGCCTACTTGTGATCTCTCTCTCTCACTGTCAAATAAATAAAATAAAATCTTTAAAAAAAAAAAAATGTCCCCTGTCTACATGACTGTGAGATAACAGAAAATATAGATTGGTTTCTCCCCCCAGTTTCTGGCATGGCCCTCTGGAAACCATAGTTAAGTTCCGAATGACAAGAGCACTAGGAGCATCTTTTGTTCTAATATATGATCTCAGACCCTGGTTCATGACACAGTGCTCTTGAAACACTTATAATTTCGGGGGGTGACAGGAGTGTCTTCTTGTTCTAATGAAGCAACTATGAGTGGGCTCCTGGACAGCTCTTGGATAAGGGATGGTCACTGAAAAGACCAAGCCATGATCAGAAGCTTGGAATTTTCAGCCCTGCCCCACAATCTTCTGAGAAGGGTGAGGAGCTGAAAATGGAGTTAATGACTGATCATGCCTAAAGAGGAAGCCTCCATAAAATGGGGTTTAGAGAGCTTCCAGGTTGATGGAGGTCCTAGGAGAGGGTCATGTCTGGAGAAGGAATGGAATCTCCACACCCCTTCCCACATACCTTGCCCTATGCATCGCTCCCATCTGGATGTTCATTGGTATCTCTTACCAAATCCTTTAATAAACTGGTAAATGTATACAATTTCCGGAGTTCTGTGAGCCACTCTAACAAATTAATTGAACCCAGGAAGGGGGTCTTTGGAACCTCTGAGCTATCCAGCCAGCTGCTCAGAAGCACAGCTGATAACCTGGGCTTGCAACCTATTATTTGGAGGGTGTGTGTTTGTGTGTGTGTGTGATGGGAAAAGGGCCAGTCCTGTGGGACTGAGCCCGTATCTATGGGATCTGATGCTACCTCCAGGAAACGTGTCAGAATTGAGTTAAATGGTATGGACACCCAGTTGGTGTCACAGAGAACTTCTTGTTGTGGGGGAAACCGCCACACATTTGGTGACCAAAAGTGTCAGAAGTGAAGTGTTCTATGTGAGGAAGTAAAGTAGACTCAGGAAAGAAGGACACAGTAGGGAAGAACTGGGCTTTTCCCTTTACAGAGAGGAAAAAACTCAGTGTTTTCCCATTACAATGACTAGTCACATTTTAGCAACTCCTTCTTCCTGACCCCGACCCGAGTAACCACTTCAATAAGCTCAGAGCTTTTAAAAGAGGTAGAAATACTGTGTCCCAAGATGTACAGACTTTTTAAATTTTATTTTTTGCCTTTTCTATAACTTTTAAGTGAACAAACGAAAGCAAGCAGGCTCTTTAATCGAAGGTGCCATCAATCACATAATTATAGGCTTAAACAAAAAATACTAGGAAACCCCTTTCCATCCAAAAAAAGAGGAAACCATAATGTAGGACTGCAGCACCTGATATTACTGCAGCACTATGGAATAATGGGACAAACAAGAAAAAGGAGGGACAAAGGACTACAGGGGGGAGTTTTTTTAAGAGGGAGGAGGGGGCAGGGGCAGAGAGAGAGAATCTTAAGCAGGCTTCCGGCCCAGAGCGGAGCCTGGTATGGGGCTTACTCTCACAACCCTGAGAGCCAAAATCAGGAGTTGGGCACTTAACTGACAATACAGCACGGATTTTAACTTGATCTGGGCGCCAGCTATCTAGATGTCTGCCACAGTGCTCAGTTTGGTCTTTCCCCAGCGCCAGGTAAATTTTCCTGAATTATAGTTTATATCACACACATCCATCTATGGCCTTTGAAGCTCCTTTCCTTCCACCCTTCCTTTCCTCTCTCCCTGAGCAACCAACTGCTATTTTAAGCTCTAGGGCTATAGTAACAAATACAGTAAAAAATAAGAGTAAGTTCCAGCTCTCGTGAAGTTTACACTGAATAGGAGAGAAAGAAAATCTAAAGATGAATACACACACACATGAATGAATGGACACAAGAAATGATTCAAAGGCAGAAGAGATAAGTACTTTAAAGACAGTGGTATCTGAGCAGAGATCTGGATGAAGTGAGGGTGCAGAGATGCCAAAATCTGGGAGAAAAACATTCCAGGAAGAAGATACAGCAAACACAAAGCCTTGGTGCCAGAATGAGTTCTATGTATTCCAAAAACATCAAGTTTAGTGTGGCTGAAACAGAATGAGTGAAATGGAGAGGCGTGTGAGATGAGGTCAAAGAGAAAAGCAGGGGCCAGATCATGGATAACCTTACAGGGTTGTATAGTAAAAAAAAAAAATCTTGATTTTACACTGAGTATGGTAGGAAGCCAAGGTGGTTTATAAACAAAAGAGCGATGAGCCGTGATTTAAAAAAATCACTCTGGGGTGCCTGGGTGGTTCAGATGGTTAAGTGTCTCCCTTCAGCTTAGGTCATGATCCCGGGGTCCTGGGATCAGCCCCGCATCCAGCTCCCCTCTCAGTGCAGAGCCTGCTTCTCCCTCTCTCTGTGCCATTCCCTCTGCTTGTGCTCTCTGGCTCTTTCTCTCTCTATTATTCTCTCTCAATTTCTCTTTTTATCAAATAAATAAAATCTTTAAAAATAAATAAATACACAAATGAATAAATAAAAAGATCACTCTGGTTGCAAGCTGGAGAAGTGACTATAGAAACATTCAAGTAGAGCACCTGGAAGGCTGCTAGAAAAGTGCTGGTGAGAAAGAATAAATTGGTGGCTTAGACCAGGGTGGAAATAATGATGATGGGCTGAATCTCCCCAGTTAGGCACAAACTCTGAAGTTCGGCACACAACTCATCGTGTAATGGAGCCAAGCCCATCTCCTGTTACTCTCATACGTTATACGTTCTCTTCAATAAAACGGTAAGGCTTTTATGCTCCCCACAATGACCCCACACTTTCTGACATCGGTATCTTTGCTTCACTGTTCCCTCTGCTTGGAAGGCACTCCAACCTCCACTTCTGACAAGAATCTATCAGTCTTTCCAGATCATCTAGGTGCTGATAAATTCTTGATTTATTTATGTTATGATCTCTTCTCCCTTTGAACTCCAAAGCTCTTCGCTTATGTCTTTTAAGTGGCTTATAAAAAATACTTAAAGTAAAGGATCTCAGCAGCTGATATGACAGTCCACTGAAATTTCATGCAAAATATGAAGGCCGGGCATAAGGACATTTTCTGAGAAGCGGGTCCATGGCTTTCAGGGACTCAAAGAGCAACAGGATACCCACCCCTCAAAAGTGAATAATCTTTATGTCAAAGAAAACTTCAGAAAACAAAAGGGGGAAAGAAGTAGGAGAAAAGATGAACAAGGAAGAAGGTAAAAGAAAAATAAATGAAAGGAGAAAATACTAAATTGGGGAGATGGCAGAATGCTTAGAAATAACTTCAGGAGTCCTCCCAGAGCACCAAATTTACCACAGAGCTAACCCCAGCATATCCAGTGCACCTGCTCTCCTCTGCCAGTTAAATCAAAGACCATCAGAAAATGGTACAGTTGAATTTATCCATTTTGAGACATTACTAATGATAGTTCTTTAAGACCGCCAAAATTTACTATAATATTTGAAGCATGGTATGTTCTAAAAACCCCAACTTAATGGAAGCTGATGACCTAATCTGCTTTTTACAAAAAAGTAACTATAGATAAACTAATCCGGGTTATTATAACACTAATCCACAAATGTATACTTTAAAAGGGTAAATTTTATGGTATGTGAATTGTATCTCACTAAAGTTGCTATAGAAAAGTAATAAAACTCAGGACGCCTGGGTGGCTTGGTTGGTTGAGTGTCTGCCTTCAGCTCGGGTCATGATCCCAGGGTCCTGGGATTGAGTCCCATGGGTTGGTTGAGTGTCTGCCTTCAGCTCGGGTCATGATCCCAGGGTCCTGGGATTGAGTCCCGCATGGGGCTCTTTGCTCAGCGGGGAGACTGCTTCTCCCTCTACCTGCTCTGCCTATTCTGCTGGCAGCTCTTTGTGCTTCTGCTCTCTCTCTGACAAATAAATAAAATCTTTTAAAAAAAAGTAATAAAACTCTTAAAAGTATCATTCAATTTTATTACAGTGACATATTTCAGGTAAGAAATTCATCAAAGAGATTAAGACAATTGTTCAACAGTTTGAGCCGAGTATTTAAAAATGAGAGATACCATTAGGTTAAACATATGATGTATACCTTTATATCTCTGTGCATTTTTCCTTTACTGTGAAGATAGTATAATCCCTGGAGTTTCAAAAAACAAAACACAAAAATTAATAAGACTTTACTACAGAGCGTATTTCAGGATGTAAAGTGATTAATGGAATTAATGAAATTAAAAGCAGAAACTTTTTATTTACTCATTACAGAAAGTCTAGTGGTAATCATTATTTTACTGAAATAGCCTAAAAAGACAAAAGAATCAAGAAAATGAAAAAGGCAAAGCTCAGCAGGAACCATTAATTTTCTAAAGACAAATACTTTCCACTAAACTCTGCAAATAGTCTAGAAGAACATTTAAAAAGGATAAATGCAGTTAGTAATAGAAAGAGTTTCAATTCCTGTAAGAGTGCTTAATTTTCAAGCCTTTCTTTGGTATTAAGAGGAATATAAAAATATTAAATAACAAATCCACAGCACTTAAATTTTAGGAGGCCATATTATCACACCAAGGATTTACAGTGTTTATCTGCAAATATAATTTTAGTTTACTACCCAGTTAAAAATATGTTAAAATCCAAGAGTTTTTCGAACTAGAATGCTCAACCTTTACTTAACAGATATTGCTTAATAATTAAACACTGAATTCAATAAAGAATGGTACTTTTTAATTTGTACTGGACCTACCTGTAGTGTTTCTCTGCTAACATATGCAATTTGCAGTTCTGACAGAGGTCCTGTTACTATAAGAGAAGAAAATTAGTATCAGTAAATTTAGTCAAAGCATACTTTTCAGTAAATGATGAAGTTCTACAGGTTCCATTAAGCAATAGCCTTGATATACCTAAACAACTGCAGTAAAATGGAAACTCCATGAGGGCAGGATTTTTTAAATCTGATTTTTCTCATTGTTGTAGCCCCAGTGTTTAGAACAGTGCCTGGCATGGGAAAGTTGCTAAATAAATGTTTGTGGAATGAATAAAGGACTGAAGTAGTCTCTGAAATTAATTATATTATTATTTTTGCACCTCGCTGATCAATATTCCTTTTAAATGTTTTAAAAGAAATAAATCATGGAGATGAGGCTTAGCTAGCTAGTTTTTATTAAAGCTTTTCCAAAATTGATATGCAATGCATGTATTAAGGCTAGTTTTGTTTTGTTTTGTTTTAAAGAGGGGTGAACAGAGGGGGCCTGGGTGGCTCAGTCAGTTAAGCATCTGCCTTCGGCTCAGGTTATGATTCCAGGGTCCTGGGACTGAGCCCCATGTCAGGCTCTCTGCTCAACAGGGAGTCTGCTTCTCACTCCCCCTCTATGCTTTCTCTCACTCACTTTTTCTCTCAAATAAATAAATAATTGTTTTAAAAAGGAGGGGGCAGAGGGAGAGGGAGAGAGAGAATCTTAAGTAGGCTCCATACCCAGCACAGAGCCTGAAGCAGGGGTTGATCTCACAATCCTGGGATCATGACCTGTGCCAAAATCAAAAGTTGGATATTTAACCAACTGAGCCACCCAGGCATCCTGCATTACAGCTAGTTTTAAGTCAATATTTTTCCCTCTAAAGTTACTAGCTTTATAGCTATAAAATTAGTATGTTCACTATAAAAATCCAATCGACAGATAAGTTTGGAAAGTAAAGGTCTATTCCTTACCCAAACTATTACTCAATAATAGGCAATATCAATAATTTGGCCTATAGCCTACCAGATAATTTTATGTAGAGACATATTTTAAATAATGTATGTATAGATCTCCCAGAAGAATATGAATGGAATCATAGTACACATACAATTTTAAGACCTTTTTTCACTTACCCTGGACAACTTTCTATACCAATACATATAATTCAATCATAATATTTAAACAATATTTCTCTGCATCTATCCACTACTGAAGACATTTAAGTAGTTTTCTCTTTTTCCCTACTAAATCACTTTAGAATGAAGTCTCTCCACATTAGGTGGGAGAGACTATTCTAAAAATTGAATTAAACTCCAATGATGCAATCTTTTGCTAGATAGTAACCTCGTCGAAAAATGTTTATTTGGGGGGGGGTATTTGTTGTATTTTACAATTGTGTAAGAGAGAAATCTATTTCACTTAGATTTTCTTAAGGACAAGTCTGGGTTTTAATGTCTGAAGATAAGTCATATAACTAATTCTTGTGGTTTGCAAGCCCCTCTCATTCAGTAAGATGGGCCTCCTTTCTATTTCTGTTTCCACAATATGGCAAACACCCTGAAAACAATACCTAGAAATGACAGAAAAGAATATTTCAAATAAGCTTTTAAATGCTTAGCTATGTTAAAAAGTTAGAGACTTTCCCAGGAGCCAAAAACAAAAAGGGAAATGAAAATCAGAATGGTAAAAATGTGAAATATTCTAGCTATCTCTAAAGAAAAGGTCAATCTTGGTAAGCTGGAGCTTTAGTTTTATCCCCTACATGGGGAATAGAACAGAAGAAAAGGCCACTGATCTGTAGACGAACAGTTAAAACAAGTATGCCCATAAAACCAGAACATTCAAAGGGCTACATCTTCACCTTAAAAGAGTAGACAAGGAAAAGAAGACAAAGGATTTTATATCATGGACAGGATCTGGATAGGGGAAAATATCTTCCAGATTCTGTCACCACAGGCCTCTTCACTCAGGTTTAGGGTTCAAATATACTGGATACACTGGGGTCTTGGGATCACAGAAAGAAAAACCACCATAACCACCACTGTGGAAGAACCCACTCTCAAAAGCCATATGGTATTCCTGCTGAAAATGATCTGAGAATTCAAAATTATTAAATAAGTGGGAAGAAATTCACCACAAATGACATAACAGAATGTGTAAAACTGTTAAAAGAACAATATTAAACAGAGGGAAAATGTTCAATGGAAAATAGAGAAAAAAATGCATTATACTGGAACAATGAAAGGTTCCAATGTTAGTTCTTCAAAGAAAAAGTAAACAAAAGGAGAGAAGAAACTCATGTATAAATATAAATTCAAAATGTATCCCCTCCACACATCTGTGGTAATTTAAAACATGTTCATGAATGCTTTGATAATTTCCACCTCATTAGAACTTAATTCCATTTCTGAGTATGCGCTGGACAGAAATGACTTGCTTCTAAAGAACAAAATATGGCTGAAGGGATCGTATACAACTTCTGCGACTACATCATAAAAGGGTTTATGGCTTCTTCTTTGCTCTCGGAGACTGCATGCCCGGGGAGGCCAGCTGCCGTGAAGACACTCAAGCTGTCCTATGGCCAGATCCACACAGTAAAAAATTGATACCTGCCAAAAGCCATGTAAAGTGAATCAAGGTGCAAGTGAATTCCTGAGCCCTACCCAAGCCCGCAGAGGGCTGGAGTCCCAGTTAATAGTGAAGCCTGCAAGTTTATGAGAGAATTTGAGCTAGACTTGCCCAACTAAATCATTCTTGAATTCTTGACCCTCAGAAACTGGGACATAGTATTTGCTGTTTTAAGCTCCTAAATTTTGGGATCATTTGTTATATAGCAATAGACAACTAATACAGTTCCCTCTTGTAAGAAGATTTAAATTTTTAAAAAATCCTATGGAGTGATGATATAAGAGCAGTAAAACAAATTATAAAAATTGGTTTAGTGATATTTCAGAAAGCAGAAGTTAAAAAAAAGAAAGCAGAAATAACAGGGAAAAAAGCAGGCTTTGCAATTTTTCCATGACAGATCAAGATATGCTTTGTATTACACAAATAAAAAAGCAAAATCCCACAAGCATTAGGGTTATTAGAAAAGAAGAATTTCTCTGTCACTAGGTGAGGTAACCCAAGTTAGTACACTACTCACACAGAATGACAGTGTGATAAAGAGAGAAGAGAAAGAAAAACACAGAAAGAAATGGAGGTATCTGTCTTATGCAGCTGTGCAAGTAGAGAGCACTACAGACCTGCCAAAGAGGAGTATACACATTGCCACAAGAAGGTCATTTGGTGGCAATCAGGATGAAGTCAAGAGTGAATAGGGGCTGAGGTTTGTATAAGCATGTAATCCCTTGTATATATATGTGAGAATATCCAGGGTGTTGTAAAATTATCTTTTCTTCCATTGACCCAGCTGCTGATCAGTATAAATAAATCAAGAATCATAAACTCATATTATTTTGCTATTTCCAACATTTGGTTGAAATGGAATGACAACAATCATGACAAAAATATTTCTGTAACAAAAAACAGGTCTTCTTTCTTCTTCATGAAGAAAGCAGAACCAGAAACCTAAAAGCAAGCATATATATCAGATGGAATTACTTAACAATCTGAGAAACACTGAAGAAAGGTATGCTTAAAAAACTAAAGATGTATAAGAAGTAATGAAAAATTACAAGAGAATAAGACAAATATAAAATGAAGGGAGACTTAAAATAGAACCAAATACTTTCTAGAAATGAGAAATACAGTCACCAAAAATTAAAACCTAATGGATGTACTAAACACAGCTGTAAAATCAGTGAACTCTAAGATGGTTATGTGAATCCTCAGTGCTCTACTGAGGGATTAAAAAGTGCAAAATATACAGTTGAGTTTAAGAGACACAGAGAAGATCTAACGTATATCTGACAT
Source organism: Meles meles (assembly GCF_922984935.1). Classification (NCBI taxonomy): domain Eukaryota; kingdom Metazoa; phylum Chordata; class Mammalia; order Carnivora; family Mustelidae; genus Meles; species Meles meles. The sequence continues at coordinate 31,818,743 of NC_060080.1, forward strand.
TCTAAAAGGAGAGATCAAAAATACTGGGGTAGAAAAGATTTTAAGAGATAATAATTGATAACTGTCCAGGCTTGAAGAATAAATTAAATCCTTTCTGATAAGCACTTTAAGTCCTAAACAAGAAAAGTAAATGTAAATCCATGTTTAGATACTAAACACACCTGAAATTTAAGAGGAAAAAAAAAATCTTAAAACCGATTAGAAAGGAAGATTACCTGAAAAGGACTAATACGTAGAGTGATAAAAGATACCAACAACTGTAGAAGCTAGAGGACACAAGTCTAATATATCTTCAAAATGCTGACAGAAAAATATCGGTCTATGCCCCACTTAACCTATGACTGAAGAATGAGGGTCAAAGACTGAGAGTGCACCCCTAGAAGACCCAACTGAAAAAAACTTCAGGACAAAGGAAATTAAATGAATAAGTATGAGAAAAAATAGTAGATAAATTTAGTCCAAACTAAAACAAAAAAGGGAAACAGCTTTTTGAATAGCTTCCATAAATACTGTTTATGTCCTAAAATGCAAAATAATGCCAAGTATTTCTCAATTTTCACTGAAACTTCAAAATCAAAATGTAATTAATAAAAAAAATTCTCAAATATAAAGAACAGCCGTACTTAAAAATATATTCTCAGAAAAGAAGTAACTTTTTATAAAGCAGAAATGTTCCCATGCTCTCCCACCTGGCTTTCACGGCTCTCTGTATCTGACCCTATTCCCCAAATACACGGCACTGTACTGTTGTTTCATCTCCTGGGACACACTTCTACCTCTTCTTTCTACCCAGAGTTTACGCATCTTTTTTTTTTTTTTTCCATTTTATTTATTTTTTCAGCGTAACAGTATTCATTCTTTTTGCACAACACCCAGTGCTCCATGCAAAACGTGCCCTCCCCATTACCCACCACCTGTTCCCCCCACCTCCCACCCTTGACCCTTCAAAACCCTCAGGTTGCCCCAACCTCCCACCCCTGACCCTTCAAAACCCTCAGGTTGTTTTTCAGAGTCCATAGTCTCTTATGGTTCGCCTCCCCTCCCCAATGTCCATAGCCCGCTCCCCCTCTCCCAATCCCACCTCCCCCCAGCAACCCCCAGTTTGTTTTGTGAGATTAAGAGTCATTTATGGTTTGTCTCCCTCCCAATCCCATCTTGTTTCATTTATTCTTCTCCTATCTCCCTACGCATCTTTTTAAAGACCAGTTAAAAGCCCATTTTCTTCATTAAGCTTTTGAGAACAAGTCCAGAAAATCTATCATTTCCTTTTTCTCATTCCAGCTCTACTTAGTAGTACTTAATTTGACTATTATGTCAATCTTTATGGTAAATAAAATCTATACCAAGAAGATACATACAGTAAAATAAAGTGAAACAAAGACAGTAAATTCCTATCCAAATAGTCTTTTAACAACTGCTTTATTACCATCAGTCCCCAAAATTACTTAAGAGGCCCTAACGGGAAAATGTGAGCCCAAATCCCATATCAAGAAAAATGAAAAAATTTTCCAAAATATTTTCTGGTAAAATTGACATATGACTTATTAAAATAGTATTTTATTTTACATTAATCAAAAAGCACAGCTCCAGTAAAAGAATATACCTACTCTGCAGTCTGTGACAATAACTCATTCATACCACCAGAATAGGACAGAGAGAGAAAGGAAAGACTATAAACACTGTTACTGTACTTCACAAATCTTTCTTACATACTCCAATGAAATCTCAATAAAAAAGGCTTTAATAATTTTAATTCCCCAGAATCTAGTATTTAAAAAGGTCAACAATTTAATTGATGTTTCTTGAATACACGAGAGCAAAATCAATTATCTTTGTATTAATACAACTCATGTATTAACTGGATATTCTTTTGGCTTAACCATCAAGGCCTTTACATGTTTCTTACAAATCTGAGTTTGGAATTTTGAACTAACCATATATAATGTCTTCTTCAGAATTAGCTAGTAGTTCAACTGCACATAATTTTGCAACTTATAATGCAAATGTTCCTTTCATCCATATAGATCTTAAATTCTTTTATGTATCTAAATAACAATAATAAAACAAACTTTCCTCCATATAGCATTAATGCTTTAATATAGTAAATAACTATATTTTAAGAAATTCTACTTAATGTGTATAAAATATAACTTTTGTCTTACCATGATAAATATCCTGTAAAGAACCACCTCCACAAAACTCCATGCAAATCCAAAGTTTATCTCGCCTATAAGGAGAAAATAATCATGTATCACATTGTCATGATTAAAATTAGGTGAGATAACAAGTATTTTAAGGTACCCTATAACCTTGAAAAACCACATAAGTGCAAAGTGCTAAGTAAGAAAAAAGCTAGTTAATCTCTATGAGTAAAAGAATTACTTAGTATGTTACAACTCAACCCAAGGTTTTAATCCTTAAAAATACACATTTGCAGGATATAAATAATGTCATCAGGCACATCCAAAAATAGGAAATTTCCATTAAACTTCCATTTAGTTAAAAGCTTCCCCTCCCCTATAGTTCACCCATCTACCCCAAGATAGTATTATAAAAGTTAAATGTTAATTAAAACGTTCATACCAAAAATTATGTAGAAAATTCATTACAGAATACACCTCAAAGCTTATCACTTTTAATAGTGCTGTCATCAACAAAACAGACAAAATGTATACTTTACCCTCACATCTAGATTCAACAAAGGTCTTTCCAAAACAATTAAAATTTATCACTCTGAGGGGCTCCTGGGTGGCTCAGTGGGTTAAAGCCTCTGCCTTCAGCTCAGATCATGGTCCCAGGGTCCTGGGATCAAGCCCTGCATCGGGCTCTCTGCTTAGTGGAAAGCCTGCTTCCTCCTCTCTCTCGGACTGCCTCTCTGCCTACTTGTGATCTCTCTTTCTGTCAAATAAATAAATAAAATCTTAAAAAAAAATTATCACTGTGTTAAGGTAGCTTTTCTCTCTCACACTCAAGATAACATAATCACAGACACAGGAGAAATGATTAGCTTAAGATTTAATAGCTTATTCCTTGTTCAATCTTCAATCTTCACCACTTCATCTCAAAATGACCAAGAAATATACTATTCTTCAGGGACAGAGATGGAATAGAAAGTCTTGGGACACCTGGGTGGCTGTCGGTTAGGCGGCTGCCTTCGGCTCAGGCCATGATCCCAGGGTTCTGGGATCGAGTCATGCATCAGGCTCCTTGCTCAGCAGGGAGCCTGCTTCTCTCTCTACCTCTGCCTGCCACTCGGCCTGCTTGTGCTCTCTCTCTCTCTGACAAATAAATAAATGAAATCTTAAAAAAAAAAAAAGTCTTTGAACTCAACAAGTTCAACCGAATGCAGAAGATTCTGCCTTAGTATGTCTTTCTCATACTGCACTCACAGTACCTAAAAGAAGAGCCAGTAAATGAATATTTCATAAATGAATGAATGCAAAAGTGACTGAAAGAATAAACATATGGATTAGATGAAGAGTCAGCAAATCACAGCCAGTGGGCCAAATCTAGCCTGCTGCCTGACTTGTACTGACCAGGAACAAGGAATGGTTTTATATTTTGAAATGGTTGGGGGGCAAAAACCAAAAGAAAAATATTTCTTGACACATGACAATTACCTGAAATTTAAATTTTAGTGTCCATATAAAGTTTTATTGAAACACAGTCTCACTCATTTATGGCTACTTTAGTACCAAAGCAGCACAGTTGAGTAACTGTGACAGAGAGAAAAAGACAAAGACTAAAATATTTACCATATAGTCTTATACAGAAAAGAACCCTGGATTAGATTATAATTTGATTAAATACACAATCCAGGCATGCATAAAGCTCTATGAGAATCCAGAGGTAAGAAGACCTAGGAAAGTCAAGGGAAATCACTAGGGAGGAAATATTTGAGTTGGGTCTTGAAGTTTAAATAGGAATTCATCACAGAGACAGGAAGTGGTCTGAGCAGAGAATAAAAATTTGAAAACTGTGGGTAGTTTACTGAGTGGAACCCAGACTAGTTGAAGAGACAATGGCAGGAAAGGGAGTGAGAACAGGTTGGGTCACACTGTAAAACAATGCTTGGTTTGCACACTCAGTTTAGTTACCTTCATCTTGATGGTCTATATTGTGTCAATGTCTTTCAAAACATGGCATCCAGAATCAAGTACTATTCCAAGAGTTGCATAAACATAAACAGTGCTGCTGTTATCGGGAGCAAATCACACTTGGTGGCGGTGATGAGATTAACCAGACCTAAGAGGCCAGCCTGGGTGAGTGGGATGGGACCATGCAGCATGTAACAAGGGAACACAAGGATCCAAGCATGAAGGTCAGCAAACTATGAAAAGGGAAAAAAACACTCTAACTCTAGAGGCAAAGCTGAATATCATGAAGACCAGAAGAAATCTGAAGTCATTTTAGTAACTAAAATTCCCAGGTGGTCCACATACTAATGAAACCAAGGCATGGCGGTATAGTCACAGTAAGAGCTGCCCAGTGGCCTGGTTGTAATAACTCTTGGAATGGATGCCGGGTGCTGGCAGATGTGTGGTCTTATCCAAAAGGATGAGGGCATTTATGACTGGTGACCGCTATACAGGGAGAAGTCTAACTACCCCAGAAAAATCTAAAGATTATCTCCTTTATTAGAACACTTATATTTCTATTCACTGGCTAAAGGCTATCTTCAGGTTCTTAGCTACTGCTCTAAAAACAGCTGGTTTGCAAGGCTGAAGTTAACTAAAACCTCTGGATCTTTTGTGTGTAGAAAGTAGTCAGATGATTTTCTCCAGCTCCACATTTTTTTTTAAAGATTTTATTTATTTATTTGACAGAGAGAGATCACAAGTAGACGGAGAGGCAGGCAGAGAGAGAGGAGGAAGCAGGCTCCCTGCTGAGCAGAGATGCGGGACTCGATCCCAGGACCCTGAGATCATGACCTGAGCCAAAGGCAGCAGCTTAACCCACTGAGCCACCCAGGCGCCCTCCAGCTCCACATTTACCTGGTTCATTAAAAATATGCAGAGAACTTCATCCTTATTTTTTAAATTTCATTCCTTAAAAAAAAAAAGAGTCTTGATTCACACACTTTGTTTCTGACATACGTCTTATTAGCTCTCCAATTGTTTTACTTAAAATACTTAAGCACAGACAGTGTGACACGAATTTCTAATTGGAAACACCCCTCTGTGCTGCTGCCCACACGCTCCAGAAGCGGTTGATTGGAAACCCCCTAAGCAGGAGTCTACCTTCCAGAGACAGCTACTAGAAGGGCTTTGCTTTTAAGCTATTTTGATCTGTTGAGTGATTGTACTAATGAGTTTAATGAATGTTAGAAATATTTTTTTCTCTGATGATATACTTGCTACTCTGTATAGACTGCTTACAGTTACCACTTGGCACCTGTCCACCTTTCCTTAAACTGAGGTATAAGACTGGCAAGTCCACCAACCAATTAACTTCAGAATGGTGCTTCAGCTCTAAAGTGGTATGTGTAGATGCAAGATACCACAGCCTGTTCTCTCTCGGTTAGCTGAATTCTTCCTCTAAGAACAGTGATTCTCAAACTGTGGTCTGGGGCCCCTGAGGGGAGAGAGCCTTTCAGGGGACCAGCAAGGTAAAATCATTTTCATAATAACACTAAAAAGTTATTTTCCCTTTGTATTCTCATGAAAATCCAGAGGAATTTTCTGGAAGCTAGACAAAGTGATGATGATGTCATCCCTCTGACAGCTACTGCAATCTGTGTTTATGTATTCCTGCTCCAAAATTTTCTGAAGTTTTAATTTCTAATACAGTGAGTATCAATAGATATAACCCACTTAAACAAAAGTTCTTTGTGGTACTCAATTTTTAAGAGTGTAAAATAAAAGGGATTCTAATACCAAAATGTTTGGGAACCACTGCTCTAACATATCTTCACGTCTGCCCCAAATGAATTGTTCATGTAAAATACTTGTCCCCGGTGCTTAGGGAACCAGTACTGAGGACTTCTTACGCATCTTACAAAAACTGGGGAGATGACTGTTTTGGGATCTGCTCAGGATAAAAATGAAATAACATGTAAATTGCTTACTGAAGGACCCAGAATATAAACCCAATAAACGTATGCTGTTTTCTACTCCTTTTGTTATAATTCCTCTTATAGTATATTTATGGAAGTCACCTACGTTGTTCCTGGAACTGAATGAAGGTATAAATAAACTGGCATTTTCTTCTTTAAGGAAAAACAAAACAAGAGAGATTGGACTGACTGACATGACTTCTTACTACTAAAGTCATGCTAATCACCACTTCTTTCTTCTAAGTGCCCACTAATTATCTGATTAATAATTTATCCTAGTGGGAGCTGATGACAGACATCAAGTTTAACAGTCTACTTTGTAGAAATCACCTTTTCTTTTCATTTGCAAATTGGTCACTGCTGATCACTAATATTTTGGCACCTCTCCTATTCGTCACTGATAGTGGGTACCAATCCCATCTGCTAACTTTTCAGTATAGTAAGATGTAATTTATATAAATCTAAAAGCTTAGATTCATTTAAAGTGTCTAGCTGTTCTATAATTATCTCCTCACCTATCTCATGCTTCAATCTCTTCTTAACGCTTTTCTCACCCTTTCCAATTTGAAAACAATTCTCCTCAGTGGAAAAAAATGGACATAAGAAACGAGTTCTCTGCTTTCTTACATATTTCAATATTACATCATCCTCCACTTGATGCTGTTCTATCCCCTTTTACCATCCTGCTTTAAAACATAATTTTCTGGGTGCCTGGGTGTCTCCGTCGTTAAGCCTTCAGCTCAGGTCATGATTCCAGGGTCCTGGGATGGAGCCCCACACTGGGCTCCCTACTCAGTCTGCTTCTTCTTCTCCCACTCCCCCTGCTTGTGTTTCTTCTCACTGTATCTCCCTCTCTCTCTCTGTCAACTAAGTAAATAAATACATACATAAATAAAATCTAAAAGAAAAAAAAAGTTTAAAAAAAACCCACAAAAAAACATAACTTTCTAGTCATTACAAAGGAAGAAAAAATGAGGATTTGAAAAAATATATACTATATATACACTTTACTTTTTAAGATGCCTAAAATACTTTCAATTTATAATATTCTATTTAGTTAAGTCTGGTATTATGAAAAAAGGTTGAATATTTAGAGTCTATCAGAAAAAGAACTTCCATCTGTTCTATGAATGTCCCTCTTGTGATGACAAATCTGCATCTGCTTTTGGTCATTCACCAAGCCATCTGCCTAATAGGAAAAGGACTCAAGTCAATCGGCCCATTTTATGCAGGCCAATACACTCTAAAATCTTTGTCCCAGGATATCTGAATTTAAACAATCACTGAGGTAAATATTTGAGGTATCAGTATAGGTATCAAATTTCCTTAGAATTCTTTTCTCTTATTCTGTAAAGTTGTCTATCTTATAAGGAATAGAAAAATAAAGAAAGGAGGGGGAAGTTCACGATTTTAATCTTCTAATTCAATGTTTACTAGAGCATATAGGACTAACATTCTAATATTAACTAACATTCTAATACTAATTCTATTTCACTGAACTGACAATCTTATAATTTCTAAAACATACTTTTTAATTTTCCCACACTTTGTAGCATATCACAGACTTAAAACTGATTAAGTATAGATTTACATAATATTTACATATTTTGCCCCAATATAACGTAATTTAAAAAGTAAAATAAAATGGGAGCAAGATCACCAAGAATCCATACTCCAGAATGTCTGCTAGAAACTGACCTACCAAATCACTCTCCCTGAGATGGGACGGCTAGCCATGGCCCCACACTGCAGTCCCCTGGATCCCTGTACTTAACTGTGGGTTATCTTACTGAACAAAAGCATTTGATAGTAGCTACCCTACCATGTTCAACAAAATAATTCGACTCCTCACCAGAACTATCAATGCACATGAGCCAGGGGGAAAGCAATAGAGAATCTCAAACAGACTCCCCGTTGAGTGTGGAGCCCAACAGAGGACTCAGTCTCAAGACCCCTCTGAGATCATGACCTGAGCCAAAATCAAGAGTCAGATGCTCAACTGACCCACCCAGGTGCCCCTGGTGTATTTTTAAAGAGACATGCAAAAACTACTGCATTCCAAAGGTATAGGTAAATTCATCTATCTGCTTCCCCTTTAACAATGAGGGATAGTTCTGTATTCTGGGATATAATGTGACCGATTTACCTACAATTAGACCTAATAACCCCCCAGTTCAACCTAGTAATTTCCAAAGAATGGGTAATTGGATAGCAAACCTATGTGAAGTATACTTCCGATTAAAAAAAAAAAAAATCAATGTACAGTTAAACCAGTTTTAGAAATGTCACATACTATAGTCTTCTCTTGGAAATTAACAACGCCACTGATAGGTTAAAGGCTCTAAGAAATCCTGCAGTGAGGCAGGAGGACCTGAGAGAAGGAAAGGAGAAAAAGGTGGGGAGAGGAGATTGAAGAGAAGAAACAAAGGAAGAATGGGGATGGAGAAAGTTGGAAAGTGGAGAAAGGGGAGGAGGAAGAAATAAAACTAATTTTGTCTAGTTTACTACAAAAAGGAGAAGAAGAAGAAGCTTCTTTAATTTTGTTTAGTTTACTACTTCCCCAAATTATTTATTCCATAGACCTATTTGTTTCAAACCACATATTAGCATTCCTCAGAACAAATGTTCTGTAGGAAACACCCTAGCAATACTGGTATAAGAAGGTATTTTCATAAGAGAGTTCCACCAAAGTTTTTTGCTTAAAGCAGTGGTTCTCCACTGGGGGTGATTTTGGTGATGTAGAAGACATTCTGGGTTGTCACGACCATGGAGGTGCTACTGGTATCCAGGAGAGGCCAGGGACATTGCTAACTGTCACATACAGGGGGTTAGAAGTTGCTGTTACTCCTCCTCCTACTGTACTTGAAGGAAACAAAAGATGCTTGTGGCCGTATAACCAAAACCCTAAAAACAAAATATGAACACCGGTGGAAAACTGGTGAAATCAGTATGAAGTATCTTAGTTTGGCTAATAGTATTGTACCAAAGTTGATTTCTGAGTTTTGACAAATAGACCATGATTACATTAGATGTCAGCATTAGGGAACACTGAGAAGAACTCTCTGTACGATCTTTACAACTTTTTTTTTTTTTTTAAAGATTTATTCATTTATTTGACAGAGAGAGATCACGAGTAAGCAGAGAGGCAGGCAGAGAGAGGAGGAAGCAGGCTCCCCGCTGAGCAGAGAGTCCGAAGCGGGGCTCGATCCCAGGACCCTGAGATCATGACCTGAGCTGAAGGCAGAGGCTTAACCCACTGAGCCACCCAGGTGCCTCACGATCTTTACAACTTTAATGTAAATCTAATACATTCCAAAATTCAAAGCTTCCTTTTTTAAAAAAAAAAAAAAAAGACAGTAGCTGGTTATAAATTAAAGTGAACTTAATTATAATCTGTATTTCCATAGTGTGAGCATTCAAAAAAGCATTTCCATTTATTAAGATCCTGTGGTTTCTTTCTCTCTCTAGCCTCACCTCTAGCTCTAGAAAAGATTTTCTCCCAGTTTCTACGTAACTCAAGAGATAGCCGTCTCTTTCCTGGATTATTGTACTGTATTGTACTGTAATAAAATGAACAATGAGCCTACTCTCTGTCTCAATCCCTTCCACACCAGGTCCATCCTCCACAGAACATATACTCCGTGTTAAAACCTTCACCAAGTATCCTCAATACCTACATGTCCTAATTAAGGGATAAAAAGTGTCTTTTTGGCCACATCTCCATGGCCTTACCTACCGCAACTACTCCCTTTCCCTTTCAGCTCTAATATGAAACTATCAGTCGTCTCCTAAGTAACTCATGACTTTTTCACACATGTATTTCCTTTAGAAATTACAACTTTCTACACACATACACATGCTACAGTAAACACCTAATAATACTTTAACACCAATATTTAGGAATCACATTATTCATAGAGCTTTCTCTGATTCCCTCACTTTGACAAAAGTAATTATTTGCTCATGTGTATTTCTTCTATTAGATTATGAACTCCTTAAAGGCAAGGGCTGTGTTTTATCTGTCTTTACACATCTCCAAAAACCAGTACAGCCCTTTATATATCCTGAGAAATGTAAAAACACTTTGTGAATAATGGTGGTGATTTACAAATGTTATGAGCTACATCACGCTCATCCAAACTAGTGCTCTTGATTTCAAAGGTTTAAAATACCAGATCCAGGGGCGCCTGCGTGGCTCAAGTCATGATCTCAGGGTCCTGGGATGGAGCGAGCCCCACATTGGGCTTCCAGCTCAGCAGGGAGCCTGATTCTCCCTCTCCTTCTGTCTCTCCCCCTGCTTATATGCTCTCTCTCAAATGAATAAATCTTCAAAAAAAAAAAAACAAACAAACAAACAATAAAATATCTGATCCAAATGAAACTTTTTATTGTACGGTTCTGATCTATTGGCTTATCTTTTGAGGAGCATTTGTTGTTTTTCAACTGCAACTTTAAGAGTTCAAACTGGAGAGAACTGTCTCAATTTTCTTAATATGCTTTGAAAGGATATGTTGGGCTAGGAATGCTAAGCAGAAACCTGAAGTTAAGAGTCATCATTCACTTAAAAGAAACAATAGTTAAACTCTACTAGGAATAAAGAATAGGTATATGATGATTTTAATCTATTGTTTTATAAATACACACAAATCTACAGAAAAAATTCACACCAAACCAGGATTATTTACTTTTGTAAACTACAGAGAGAAGTTTTATCTATCCAGTCCTTGTTGTACAGTAATAGGTACTTAACGCTTTTAATGATACTGAGATGAGCAGTGAATGCCCTATTAAGAATAACACTACTGGGGAAAAAAAAAAAAAGAATAACACTAGTGGGGACACCTGGGTGGCTCAGGTGGTTAAGTGTCAGAGTCCTGGGATTAAGTCCCACGTACGGCTCCTTCCTCAGTGGGGTGTCTGCTGCTCCTTCTGCCTGCTGCTCCCCCTGCTTGTGAGTGCTCACTCTCTCTCCCTCTCTCTGACAAATAAAATCTTTAAAAAAAAAAAAAAAAGAGTAACACTGGGTATTTTGTGTTTCAGGAGCTCAGTTTCAGTATTTCTTCAGGAAATGAGCATAGCTACCCTATTATAAAAGAGGCTTCTGAACTGAATTATATGCTGGCCATCTATTCAGTAAATTCAAAGGATAAGTTTGATTTTCTGAAGGGGAAATTAATTAATGGTAAAACCACAGTAGCTCAATTTCCTTAATTTTTTGCTCTAAATTTGTTATAACAGGCTATAATGGCAACAAGAAGGAAGAAGGTTGCTAAGAACACTATATATTTTAGGGGGTTTGTATCAAGTTTGAAGAAACAAGCTCACTGTCTTTTGTAAAATCATTTGGTAATGAGTAGGAATCCAAGAAACCATGTTCCCTTTGAGATGAAATCTGGCCTTCCCAGGCTGAGTAGTATGGTATACCAAACCAGGGATCTGCACAGCTTGGTTTAAATCCTAGTTTAAAACTAGAGCTGGGTTTAGATCCATTCATTTCTGGATGACCTTTAAAGGCGTCACTGACCCAGCACCCCATTTTCTCATCAGTAAAAAGAGTGGGCCTAGTGATAAAACCCTTAGTTCCTTCCAGCTCTAACACCTTGCAAGTCTAATCATTAGTATTCCACACTCTAAATTTGGCTGAGTCTGAACTTTAATTAGGGAAGAATGGAAGAATCACTAGAGAAAAAAAGAGCTAAAGAAAGAGGATTAATTGCTGTTCTGTGTCATACTATTATTTGCTTTCCTATCACTTTCATCAGCTATGCCAGTTACAGAATAAAATTTATTTAAACCAGCATTTCCTATGTTAAATCATACAACTCCAAACTAACACAGATAGCTCTACCAAAAAAATGATTTTAACTTTGTCATTTTACTTTGGTTTCTGGGCAATTTGCTCTGCATATGCTTATATTTGGATTAAAAGTACCCTTTAAAAAAATCCATCTAGCTATACACAAAACATAAATTTGTGCATTTTCTGTATGTACATTATGCTCCAATAAAAAGTTTACCTTAAAAAGGATATTCAGAATATAGTCAGGATACACAATTCCTGAATCTAAAAGTAAATACGATTTTTGTTAAGCATAACCTAACTGGCTCTCTTGACGCATGTCTAGAAGTAAAAGTAATGAATGTGTAAAGAGCTGCACAATTTGTCCCAAGCCAAAACCAAGATTTATTAACAAAAATAGATACAAACTCAGGAGGAATTCACATTTTGGTGGGTAACAAGAAAAAATCTTTTGCTGTCTAACTTGTGTAGGAAGACTTAATGCCTAAGTAACCCAGACAGTCAAATGTCCAGTTTTAGTTTAGTGTTAGGGTTTTTTGTGGGTTTTTTTTTTGGTGGGGGAGGGTGGGGCGGGGAATTGGCAGTTTATTTCCAGCTCTTTGGCAAGGAAGAGAAAGACTAAGTCAAAAGTCATGCCATTCATGAGAATAGTATTACAGAAAGAACCAGAACTATGTCAAAAAGCTAAAATTAGATTGTAAACTAAATACTTGATATTAAACTCTCTCAAGCATCTTATTTATAAAATGGAAGTAGTATCTACCAGAGTAGTATTATAACAGCGTTGTTAAAAAGATCAAATGAGACACTAACATGATAACACTTAAAAACGGTTAAGAAAGAGTAATAGTAATGGTAGCAAAAGTAGTAGTAATAGGGGTTAGTATTTATGGAGCATTATATTTTAACCACTGTTCTTAACACTTTACATGTATTTACCCATCATCCTCATAGTTATCATGTCATGTACCTATTATCCTCATTTTATAGATGAGAAAATGGAGGCTCAGGGTGGTTATGTAATTTGCTATACGTCATTAGGTTAATAAACGATGAAGTCATGACTCAATCAACCCAAACAATCTGACTTCAGTACTCAAAAGCTCTTACCTATTGAATACACTATTGTCTCAATGGCAAAAAGACCAAGGTTGCCATATAAACAGATGGGGCTAGCCTGAAATAATACATTAAGCTTTGAATGGTCCCATAGTTCCAGCAGATTTAGACCATGTTTGAGAAATACTCTTAGATCAAAGACCATTTGCTCTTAGGGGAGAAAAACATTTTGTTAAGCTTCTCAACTGAGGATAAGTAGGTCATTTTGTCAGGCCCAGTAACAGCAAAATTGCTTTGAAGTGATGATTTTAACATATTGGCACAATCGATTGTTTTTATCACAAACTTAACTGATTTTAAAAGACTGTTTCTGGGATGCCTGAGTGGGTGACTCAGTCAGTGGAGCACCCAACTGGTTTAGGCTCAGGTCATGATTTTGTGGTCAGGGGATCAAGCCCCGAGTTGGGATCGCTCAGCACAGTCTGCTTCGGATTCTCTCTCCCTGTCTCTCCCATTCACTCTCTGTCTCTCAAATACATAAATTCTTTATAAATAAACAGAGAGAGAGAGAGTTTCTTTGACCTGAGATAGTAATTGCCTGTGCTGGGTCTGTCCATAAAATAAAAACTGATGCAGAAATTGTGTTAGGTTACTGTTTGAACCACTCACCATTAAAGTGGTTTTAAATTGGCTGTTACAGAACCCACTCAAAATGTATTAACAGTCACTGACCTGGGAGTAGTACCTGTCCCTATGTTAACTGAAGTCTCCATTAAACCCACTCTTCAATCTTGATGAAGGTGGGGCAATCAAAGCTGTTCAAGAGTGGTTAGAATCAAGAAGAGCTGGTCTGGTTGGCTTTTTACAAGCTGGAAAGAAGGCAGGGCAGAAATGCCCTGTCTTTTCCATATGCTGTGCCTGCACCCCAAGAGAGAAGTGGGTTTTTTTGGCACCTGGACCACAGGACAAGGGAAGCTGCAATAAGCTACTTCTTTCTATCTTTTACAGTATATCAGAATAAAATGTTAACAGTTTTTTTTAATACATAAGAAAACACTTGGGGCACCTGGATGGCTCAGTTGGTTAAGCAACAGCTCAGGTCATGATCCTGGAGTCCTGGGGTCAAGTCCTGCATCAGGCTCCTTGCTCAGTGGGGAGTCTGCTTCTCCCTCTGACGCTCCCCCCCTCTCATGTTCTCTCTCTCTCTCCAATGAATAAATAAAATCATTAAAAAAAAAAAAAAAAAAGACGAAGAAAACATTCCCCAATCCTCCTTTTGGGAGGAACCTTAAAAACAACTGGGTCATAGCATTCAGCTCATAACTACACACAGAAGCGAATGGAAAAACAGGATTTAACCTTGGGCTCAGACCAAGACCTGGGGAACCTGGCGTGGTCCTGCCAAACCAAAGAGGGCACCAATTCATGGTCTAAGTTAACTTTACGACCTGGGAAAGTAAGAAGTCAGTGAAATAATTAGAGTTCCTAGTCCTTTTGACAAAATGAAGAGAAGGGATGATACAGTACCCTGAGGCTAGAAGCACAAAAGAAGGAAAAAGTGTTTACTAAAATCCTAGCAGTTAGAGGTGCTCCTGACTTTCTAAATCCACCCAAGTCCAGAAATAAGGGGCCATGGAATGGCATGTTTAGATCTCTAGTCTACCACAGGAAGACTAACCATAAAAGTCAATTTTTACTCACCAGCTCCCTCACTGAAACCACAACCAGAATTCCCAAGAGTACAAGAGACAAATCACAGACTCCAATATTGGTCACAGAATTAACATAAATAGGTCAGAAATAAAAACTTCATTCACATGAAAATGTCCTGTATCTTCAAAGCATGAAGAAAATTACAAAACATGCAGTTAGAGCTGATTTTATTCTGTTAAATGAATAAGGTGATGCGAAACAAACAATGTACCTGAGATAGCTTCCAAAATAAGCAACAATATTTGGGTGTTTACAGTCTTTCATCATAATAATTTCTTGCTGTACAACTGCAAAGTCTTCTCCTAGAATAAAAAACAAGCATGTTGAATATTTAGTAGGTAAGTTTCAAAATGTCAACTTGTTTCAAAACATAATAATGTTACTGATGTTATATTTAATTACAGTTTCAGTCTTGACAGAAGTTATAGTGATTAAAAGCATAACTCTGGTCCCAGACTATCTAGATTTAAATACAAACTCTGTCCCTGACTAAGCTGTGGGACCTTAAGCAACTTACTTGACCTTTCTGTGCCAATTTCTTCCTCCACAAAAGGGGGATAAAAAGAACTTGTCTCACAGAGCTCTTGGAGAAGTTACATGAGCTAACACATGTAAAATGTTAGAACAGTGCCTGATACACAGTAAGGGCTACAAAAGCATTTGCTATTATTAATATTATGCCTTGGACATAATCATCATATAATTCGCCAGAAAACAAAGGCTTTTTACCTTTATTAGCAAATAAAGGAAATTTTATACAATTTAAGCACAAGGAGGTGACTCTCCTTTAAGTCAGGGCAGGAACCCTTATCCACCAGGAGTGTTGACTACACCTCCAGAGGCTCCTGAGCTGAGAGGCCTACACTCCAGCAGTACTGGATTACCAGATGGCCCACGTACACAGGCTTCTCCTGGATTCAAGGGCCTTGCTCCAACTGTACTGGGATGCAGAATGGGATTCTATTTAGCCTTGTTGGACTACTAGTAAATAATCTCTCTCCTTCTATTCCCTTCATGCCCAACTTCTTCAAAATAAGATCTGGCAATCCTATAGCAGTGTCACATGCTCTGGCTCCTGAAAGAACATTGTGACAGAGAGAAAGAGAACTGCAGTGAATGCAAATGCGGTGAACCAGAGACTGTGCAGAAAGAACAAATGCAAGTACTTACATTCAAATAGAAGTAGTTGTGCATTACTAATTCAGTTTTTGAAGCATTATATACTATGAAGAGCCTAACCAAATGTATATTGGTGGCAAAGTAAGAAACAGGTTTCCTAAGTCACAGCTCAAATCGAATCAGGTCATTACGTCATCAAGCCCTGACATTTCTCACCTTGACATTTTCCTACTATAAATGTAAGTGGCCTAGCCATGAACTATATGAACCCAGTGTTAAAACCCACCCTACTGCCCCAGTTACAAGGGAAGAAGTAACAGAGAAAAGACAGTACGTCAGGTTCTTAATTTCTGCAATGAAATGAATACAATGTCAAAGATGTCCAAAGGAAGAAAAACAGGAAATGTAATTTTTATGCTTCCAAAATTTCAGAAGAAAATCACTGAACTAGGATCCTCTTCTGAGTTTACTTTGCACCATTAAGAATTCCTGATTTTCATTATATTAACAAAAATCCAATTAGAAATAATTTTAAAAATCTGATTAGAAATAATAAAACCAAGTAAGACTAATACCAGTTTTCAGGGATAAACTAAATACTTGGAAAGTTCTAAAATTTTTCTTTTTCACCTCCCTACCCACTGTACTTTCCCCAAACCAGTGAAGGGGTTACAGAAGATCAAAGTTGATCTAGTCAGAATGAACCCCAGGACTTTAGTTTGATGGTCAGAAGACAGCAGCTCTCTTTCTGGGGATGGTCACCACACAACTTCAAAGAGAGCCAGCTTTAGAATAAAGCTGATCTATAGAAAGCACTGAGGAGAAACAGGAAAAAGAGGGAAGGAAGAAGGCTTACTTGAGCCTTTGTAACAAGACTCATCTGTCTCCGTAAGCTTCAGATATACCAACACATGATCAATAAATTCCCTGAATTGTTTAAATTACCTTGAGTTGTGGTTTCTGTTACAACTATAAGCATCACATCTTTGTACATATCCCCCTTAGAATACTGTGTCAATGTCTGAATGTCTATGTCCTCACTAGAATATTATATCCCCTAGGACAGGATTATGCCCTAATCATCTTTGTATCCCTAGCAACTAATATGCGATCCATAAAACTGTTGCCTGAATGAATCTATGATATGACATAATTCCTCTATATGCTGATTCTTTTTTTTTTTAAGATTTTATTTATTCATTTGACAGACAGAGATCACAAGTAGGCAGAGAGGCAGGCAAAGAGAGAAGAAGGGAAGCAGGCTCCCTGCTGAGCAGAGAGCACGATGCGGGGCTCGAACACAGGACCCTGAGATCATGATCTGAGCTGAAGGCAGAGGCTTTAACCCACTGAGCCACCCAGGTGCCCTATATGCTGATTCTAAATCAAGAATGTCTGTTTTTGGTTTAATTTCAACGAGTTATTACCATATTTTATATAATTAATTACTTATTTGCTACTCCTTTGTTTTACAAAACCTGTGAATGGCTTTAAGTCTTCAACTACATCTTTCCTGGAAAATGGTGTTGATCCAAACAAAGTGCCTCCTTTTGCCTATGAAGTCATTTTCTATGTGATTATGAGAATGGCCAAGTTAAATTCAACATTTTTGTGGGAAAAAAGGATGCAAAGAAAAAAAAATCCACAATTCAATTTTAAATTGAAAAGGCCAGAAACTCAGGAAAGAGTTTCTATACACCAATAATCCAAAAGAGCTCAACAGATTTAAAGTACTTTCTCCAAAGCACCAGAGAAATACACACCAAAGAATGAACAGGTACCTCCATCCCAAATCCTGGACCAGGATGGTTAGACTAGATAATCTCTAGATAATTTCCAATTCTTAGAGTCTAGGATTTTTGTTAAAATTTTTAGACATTAAAGTGAAGAATACGTCTTCCAAAAAATGGCAGGCAGGAGGAAGGAGGGATGGGAAGAAGGAGGGATGGAAGGAAGGAGGATATAAGAAAGGAAGAAAGAAAGAAACCCTAACTGAGAAAAACAGGCAAGCCTACAAGCAGAGCAGATCAGGAATAAACCAGGTAAACAGACAAATGAAAAGACTTGAGAAGTTCTCAGATTAAACATAACACATATTAAATGTCCAATATAGGGGCACCTGGGTGGCTCAGTGGGTTAAGCCGCTGCCTTCGGCTCAGGTCATGATCTCAGGGTCCTGGGATTGAGTCCCGCATCGGGCTCTCTGCTCAGCAGAGAGCCTGCTTCCCTCTCTCTCTCTCTCTGCCTGCCTCTCTACCAACTTGTGATCTCTCTCTGCCAAATAAATAAAGAAAATCTTTAAAAAAAAAATAAATGTCCAATATATGTTAACTCTTTGCAGCAGGCTGAATAATGGCCCCAAAGGTAGAACGGTCTTAATCCCTAAAACCTGTGATACTACTTCATAACGGCAAAAAGGTTTTTGCAAATGTGATGAAATTAGGGGATGGGAAAGTATTCTGAATTATCTAAATGTAATCACAAGTGTCCTTGTAAGAGGGAATCAGAGGGAGACTTGAGTTTAAGGTAAGAAGCAAGACGCTATTCTTTGAAGATGGGAGGAAGAAGCCAAGAATTAAGGAGTGCAGGGAGTGGAGCTCTAAATGCTGGAAAAGACAAGGAAACACATTCCCCTTTAGAGTCACCAGAGAGAATGCAGCCCTATATACACTTGGATCTTGACCCAGTGAAACTCACTTTGGACTTCAGAATTCCAAAACTATTAAGAGAATAAATTTGTGCTTTTCAAGCCAGCAAGTTAGTGGTAATCTGTTACAGTAGCTACAGGAAACTAATACAGTATTACTATCAACATTATTATTATTGTGACAGAGCTGGCTAGCCATTCACAAGTAATCTGTGTTCTCCCCTACATTGTGTAGAAGTTATTGGTGGGAGGCAATCATTTAGTCAAAGACAACATTTCCCTCAGGGTGAACACTAAGGTGTCCAAGAAACTAGTTCTTGCCAATGCAAAGTAAGCAAAAATATTGTGTCCTTGTTCCACTGTTTATTTCTCTATTAGCAAACTACATGACACCGTGAGGCCCCAGGAAATGCAAGAAGTTTGGGTCCCTGAGTCACTAAAAGGAAGAAAGTCATCCAACACAATGAGCATCTGCACTGAATTATTACATAAACTTGAAATAAAATTCATTATGTTAAGCCATTCATATGTTCTAGTTTAGTTATTACAGTATTATTCTATGCCGATATAATAATTACCATCCATTTGTTTAAAAAGGTTGTCCAAACTGTAATAGGTGCTTTACAAATGTTTTTGTAGATTAACAAACAAGAGATTAGTCCCTCTATTTAATAGAGAACAGAACCAGATTATAGGCATTTCTATTTGGTATATAATGCCTTCCTGTAAATGTCTATATTTAGTCATATGTGTGAGAAAAAAAGAGGAGACTTGAATGTCATGGAGGTGGGTCTTTCCCTGAAAATTATAATAAAACATAGAATCCCTAATACCTCCTTGCCTTTTAGACATAAATGGACAATCACTCTATTTCCAACATTTCATAAAATTCTTGAGTTTTTCTTCAACAAAATAACATATAATCTTAAGTTGAATGCATATCTAACTGACTGCAATTTTGGTATGCCTAATTATTTTCACTGGTGTAAACTGGGGCATTTATAAAGGCTACTCTTCTTACATTAACATAAGCATTTTGAAAATAAACTATCCACTCACTTTTTTATAAAATTAGAACTAAACATTCAATAAAATAATTACACAATCAATGTGATAGAACAAATCAATAAGAGAAAAGAGAAGAACCACATGGTCCTCTCAATGGATGCAGAAAAAACATATGACAAGATACAGCATCCGTTCCTGATTAAAACGCTTCAAAGTATAGGGATAGAGGGAACATTCCTCAACTTCATAAAATCTATCTATGAAAAACCCACAGCGAATATCATTCTCAATGGGGAAAAGCTGACAGCCTTCCCCTTGAGATCAGGAACATGACAAGGATGTCCACTCTCACCATTCTTGTTCAACATAGCACTAGAAGTCCTAGCAATAGCAATCAGACAACAAAGAGAAATAAAAGGTATTCAAATTGACAATGAAGAAGTCAAACTGTCTCTCTTCACAGATGACTTGATACTTTATATGGAAGACCCAAAAGACTCCACCCTCAAACTACTAGAACTCACACAGCAATTCAGTAATGTGGCAGGATACAAAATCAATATACAGAAATCAGTGGCTTTCTAATACACTAACAATGAAAATATAGAAAGGGAAATTAGAGAATCGATTCCATTTACTATAGCACCAAGAGCTGTAAGGTACCTGGGAATAAACCTAACCAAAGAGGTCAAGGATCTGTACTTGAGGAACTACAGAACACTCATGAAAGAAACTGAAGAAGACACAAAAAGATGGAAAAACATTCCATGCTCATGGATTGGAAGAATAAACATTGTTAAAAAATTTATAATGCCTAGAATAACCTATACTTTCCATACCATCCCAATCAAAATTCCACCAGCATTTTTCAAAATGCTGGAATAAACAATCCCAAAATTTGTATGGAACCAGAAGAGACCTTGCATTGCTAAGGAAATGTTGAAAAAGAAAAACAAAACTGGGGGCATCATGTTGACTGATTTCAAGCTTTACTACAAAGCTGTGATCACCAAGACAGCATGGTACTGTCACAAAAACAGACACATAGACCAGTGGAACAGAGTAGAGAGCCCAGATATGGACCCACAATTATTACAGTCAAATAAGCAGGAAGAAATATACAGTGGAAAAAAGACATGTCTCCAAAGGCAAAGGAAACAAAAGTGAAAATGAACTTTGGGGACTTCATCAAGATCAAAACTTCTGCACAGCAAAGGAAACAGCCAACAAAACAAAGAGGCAACCCACGGAATGGGAGAAGGTATTCACAAATGACACTACAAAGGGCTAATATCCAAGATCTATAAAGAGCTCCTCAAACTCAACACACAGAAAACAGATAATCACGTCAAAAAATAGGCAGAAGACATGAACAGACACTTCTCCAAAGAAGACACACAAATGGCTAACAGACACATGAAAAAATATTCATCATCATTAGCCATCAGGGATATTCCAATCAAAACCACACTGATATACCACCTTACACCAGTTAGAATGGACAAAATCAACAAGACAGTCAACAACAAGTGTTGGAGAGGATGTGGAGAAAGGGGAACCTTCTTACACTGTTGGTGAGAATGCAAGTTGGTGCAGTCACTTTGGAAAACAGTGTGGAGATACCTTAAGAAATTAAAAACAGAGCTACCCTATGACCACACAATTGCACTACTGAGTACTTGCTCCAAAGATACAGATGTAGTGAAAAGAAGGGCCATCTGTACCACAATGTTCATAGCAGCAATGGCCACAGGCGCCAAACTGTGGAAAGAACCAAGATGCCCTTCAACAGAGCAATGGATAGGGCGCCTGGGTGGCTCAGTGGGTTGAGCCTCTGCCTTTGGCTCAGGTCATGATCTCAGGGTCCTGGGATCGAGTCCCGCATCGGGCTCTCTGCTCAGCAGGGAGCCTGCTTCCTCCTCTCTCTGCCTGCCTCTCTGCCTACTTGTGATCTCTCTGTGTCAAATAAATAAATAAATAAATAAAAATCTTTAAAAAAAAAAAAAAAAAACAAAAAAAAAAAAACAGAGCAATGGATAAAGAAGGTATGGTCCATATATACAATGGAGTATATGTCTCCATCAGAGAGGATAAATACCCAACCTTTGTATCAACATGGACGGGACTGGAGGAGATTATGCTGAGTGAAATAAGTCAAGCAGAGAGAGTCTATTATCATATGGCTTCACTTACTTGTGGAGCATAAGGAATAACATGGAGGACATTGGGAGAAGGAGAGGAGAAGTGAGTTGGGGGAAATTGGAGAGGGAGAACAAACCGTGAGAGACTGGACTCTGAGACACAAACTGAGGGTTTTGGAGGGGAGGGGGTTGTGGGCATTGCATGAGCCTGGTGGTGGGTATTAAGGAGGGCACATACTGCATGGAGCACTGGGTGTGGTGCATAAACAGTGAATCTTGGAACACTGAAAAAAAATAAAATTATATTAAAAAATAATTACACAAGTACTATTGTTTGGATAAATATGGTCAAGCTGTCAAAACAGAACTAATGGTTGCAAGGCAGAACTGTCATTTTGCTCTGTGTAGCAGCTTATGAATCTAATTCCAGGTCATTGTATGAAGGCAGCTGACATGTCTCTTCACACTAAAGAAGTAGAGGTTATTTGAAAACCCAACCGGGAAAATTTTAAGGATTATCTGTATTGGGAGTTGAGCCAACAGGACAACATTCAGGGAACCAAGTCTTAGTCTATTTGTAAACCGCATATCCTATTTTCTTTCTGTCCCCTGTAAACACAAATTTACAAGTCATCCTCAATTTCCTTTTGTCTTCTTACTTTGTTTCCTATTTCCTATTTTGTTTCTTTGCTTTCTTATTTTCCTTTTGTCATCTTTATGTCTCTCTTCTAAGTGTTAACATCTTCATAACCCTAATAAGCTGACGTGGTTTGACAAATGTCATATAACGAAAAAATTTTTTGCATTATCAACAGTAATTTAGCACAGTAACTAAATGGTGCCTGGGTGGCTCAGTGGGTTAAGCCTCTGCCTTAGGCTCAGGTCATGATCTCAGGGTCCTGGGATGGAGCCCTCCATCGGGCTCTCTGCTCAGCAGGGAGTCTGCTTCCCCGCCCTCCCCGCCTGCCTCTCTGCCTACTTGTGATCTCTCTCTGTGTCAAATAAATAAAATCTTTTAAAAAATGCTTTTAATTATTTCTTAAGATTTTAAAAGCAAGTTTTCTCAACTTGTTTTACCTTCCATCTTATAACTCTGTGAAGAGATATGTGAGTATATGTTTGTGTATATATGTTATTTATGAAAACATTTAAATGCTTTAATTTGGATAAAGGTGAATAGTTTGCTCTTTGTATAATCTCTCTAGAGAATATATTCAACATCCACCGTACACTAAGCAGCCAATATGATATGTAAGAGAATGTGCTAGAGACTGGAGGTAGAGTTTCAGAAATGAACAAGACTTTCCTTAGGAACTTGGAGGGGACATAAAATTTGTACTATAATAACTGTAAAGGCAAAGTCAAGCCTTCAGTAATTCCCTTATTTCTAGAACATCAAATCCATACTTGGCTACTGGACTCACCATATCTTAGCAACTCCCCATATCTAGCACAGTGTCATGATTAAGGATATGTACTTTGGAATCAAAATACTGATCTATGAAACCTGCTTTCACAACTTTCTAGTTGTATGATCTTGGGCAAATTCATTCATATTCTCTCTCTGAATTCAGGTTGCTCATAAAAAGGAGAAAACAGTGTCTCCCCCTCTTAAGGTTATTTTAAGGATTCGATGAAAGAATAGTTAAATACTTAGAACAAGTCTTCGCACATGTTCATTACTATTATCTGCTATTATTACTATGCAGTAGGATTGTTATTTGTAATTCTACCTCTTTCTCCTACTTTTCTCCCTCTTCACTCTACTTCAGCCACATAGTCCTCCTTCCTTTTCCTTGAATACCATAAAGGAGCTCCTGTCTCTCAGCCTTTACACTTTCTATTTAGACTACTAAAGCACTCTTTTCCCCCCAGATGGCTTGCTTCCTCACTTCTGTCAGGGCTCTACCCAACTGCTGCCTTCACAGTGAGAATGTCTCTGATATCCCCATGTAAAATAGCAACCTGCAATCACAACTCCACAAATACCCTTACTGTTCTGTTTTTCTCTATAACACTTACCATACCCAACATACTGTATGTGTACTTATTCACTGTCTCCTAACACATAATAGAACAGTGAATATTAATGTGTCAGTGAATTATTCTGTAAGTACTAAGCAGCTGAAATCCACAAGAGAAAAAAAATAAGGTGGATAAATAGTAAAAATACAAAATTCTCATTATTTGTAGTATATATGATTATGTTCCTGGAAAGCAAGCAAACCAAAATCAATTGAAAAAAACAACCAAAAACAATTTTTTAAAATCCTTACATTAACAAATTAGAATATATCAAATTAAATTTTATATCCAAGGATAAGCTTTAAAATTTGTAGGCCATAAATAAAGTATTTTGGGAGTAAGAAGATAAGAAATGGAAAGACACTTCACTTTTTTTTTTAAAGAGAGAGACAGAGTGCACATGTGAAGGGGGTGGGAAGAGGGAGAGAATCTCAAGTGCAGGACTCAATCTCATGACCTTGAGATCATGATCTGAGCTGAAATCAAGAGTTAGACGCTTAACCAACTGAACCACCTCCGCACGCAGACACTTCATTTTTTTTTAAATGTTTTATTTATTTATTTGATAGAGAGAGATGTCACAAGTAGGCAGAGAGGCAGGCAGAAAGAGAGAGGAGGAAGCAGGCTCCCTGCTGAGCAGAGAGCCCAATGCGGGGCTCGATCCCAGGACCCTGAGATCATGACCTGAACCGAAGGCAGAGGCTTTAACCTACTGAGCTACCCATGCACCCTGACACTTCACTTTTGAATAGAAGAATTTACTACGATAAAGATTGCAAATGTCATAAATTAATCCCTGACTTAATGTAATACCAATCAAAATACCAATTGAATCTTTTTCTGCACACTTAAAAATTAAAGTTATAGTCATCAAAAAAAAAAAAACACCAAAAAAAAAAAACAAAACAAAACCAAAAAACCATGGGAGTGTTTCCCCTGCTCCCTCTGCCTACTTGTGATCTCTGTCTGTCACAAAAAATAAAATCTTTTAAAAAAGGGGGGTGGCGCCTGGGTGGCTCAGTGGGTTAAGGCCTCTGCCTTCAGCTCAGGTCATGATCTCAGGGTCCTGGGATCAAGCCATGCATCAGGCTCTCTGCTCAGCAGGGAGCCTGCTTCCCCCACCCCCATCTCTGCCTGCATCTCTGCCTACTTGTGATCCCTCTATGTCAAATAAATAAAATCTTTTTTTAAAAAATAAATAAACATGGGCAAACCATGTTGTAATTGGCATTACTTTAAAATAAGTAGCTCTCTCGGGGCGCCTGGGTGGCTCAGTGGATTAAAGCCTCTGCCTTCGGCTCAGGTCATGATCCCAGGGTCCTGGGATCAAGCCCCGCATTGGGCTCTCTGCTCCGCGGGGAGCCTGCTTCCTCCTCTCTCTCTCTGCTTGCCTCTCTGCCTATTTGTGATATCTGTCAAATAAATAAATAACATCTTTAAAAAAAAAAAAAGTAGCTCTCATTTAAGAATTGATATACCCAGAAGAATACATCTTTTTTGATTCTTTATCTACCCTGGATCACATTAAATGTCCTCTGTCACAGAGATAAGGAAAAGAAATAAAAAGCATCCAAACTAGAAATGAGTAAGTAAAATTATCTGTTTGCAGTTGACATGATCTTATAAGTAAATAAAAACCCTAACGATTCCATAAGACAACTGTATGCACTAACAAATGAATTCAGGGGGCGCCTGGGTGGCTCAGTGGGTTAAGCCTCTGCCTTTGGCTCAGGTCTTGATCTCAGGGTCCTGGGATCAAGCCCCACATAGGGTTCTCTGCTCGGCAGGGAGTATGCTTCCCTCTCTCTCTGCCTGCCTACTGTGATCTCTCCCTCTGTCAAATAAATAAATAAAATCTTTTTTAAAAATTGTTAAAAAAATGAATTCGGTAAAGTTGCAGGATATAAAAACAACATACAAAAATTAGTTGTGTTTACATACCTGAGCAATAAATAATCCAAGAAGGAAATTCTGCAAAAATCTCAATTATAATCTCATTAAAAAGAATAAACTACTTAGAAATAAACTTAACCAAGGAAGTGAAAGACTTGTACACTAATACCAACTAAATATTACTGAAAGAAATTTAAAAAGACATAAATAAATAGAAAGATATCCATATTCATAGACTGGAAGGCTTTATATTGTTAGTGTCCTTACCACCCAAGGTGATCTACAGATTCAGTGCAATCATAATAGAAACCCCAGGGGCATTTTTGCAGAAATAGAAAAACAACACTAAAAGTCCTATCAAACAACCACAAAGGATCCTGAATATCCAAAACAATCTTGAGAAAAAAGAACCAAGCTGGAGACTTCATATTGCTTAAAAAATACTATAAAGTTACAGTACTTACAACAGAATGGTACAAGCATAAACACAAACACACAGACCAATGGAACAGAATGGAGAGCCCAGAAATAAATCCACACATATATGGTCAACTGATTTTGAACAAGGGCAGCAAGACTTAGAATAGTATCTCCAATAAATGGTGCTGAAAAACTGGATATCCACATGCTGAAAAAGGAAACTGGACCCTCATCTTACACCATACAGAAAAATCAACTCAAAATGGATTAAGGACTTAAACTCAAAACCTGAAAATTTAAAACTTCTAAAAGAAAACACAGAGGGAAAACTTCCTAACATTGGTCTTGGCAATGATTTCTTGGATATGATAAACAAAGAACAAGTAACAAAGGCAAAAATAGACAAGTGGGACTACTTCAAACTAAAACATCAACAGTGAAAAGGCAAGCATGGGAGAAGATATTTGTAAACTTTGTATCTGATAAGGGGTTAATATCCACAATATATAAGAAAACTCCTACTTCTCAAAAGCAAACATCTCAAAACAGAACACTCTGATTAAAAAATGGGCAAAGAGGGGCACCTGGGTGGCTCAGTCAGTTAAGCGTCTGCCTTCAGCTCATGTCTTGATCCCAGGGACCTGGGATTGAGCCCCCACATCAGGCTCTCTGCTTAGCAGGGTCCCTACTTCTCCCTCTGCCTGCCACTCCTCCTACTTGTGTTCTCATTGTCTCTGTCCAATAAATAAATAAAATCTTTACAAAAGGGGTGTGTGGGTGGCTCAGTGGATTAAGCCTCTGCCTTTGGCTCAGGTCATGGTCTCAGGGTCCTGAGATCGAGCCCCGCATCTCGTTCTCTGCTCAGCAGGGAGCCTGCTTCTTCCTCTCTCTGCCTGCCTCTCTGCCCACTTGTGATCTTTCTGTCAAATAAAGGAATAAAATCTTTTAAAAAAAACTTTTAAAAAATGGGCAAAGGAATTGAATAGACATTTCTCCAAAGAATACATACAAATAGCCCACAGACACATGAAAAATGTTCAACATCACTAATCATCAGGTAAATGCATATCAAAACCAAAATGTAGTATCAACTTACACCTGTTAGAATAGCAAAAGAAGGAAGGAAGGAAGAAAGAAAGGAAGGAAAGAAGGAGGGAGGGAGGGAAAAAATGAAAAAATATTGTTGGTGAAAATGTAGAGAAATTTGAATACTTGTAAACTGCTGCTAGGAATGTAAAATGATAAAGCTGCTATGGGAAATAGAATAGAGGTTCTTCAAAAAAAAAAAAAAATAGAGCTATCGTATTATCTGGCAATACAACTTCTGGATATGTGCCCAAAGGATTTGAAATCAGGATCTCACAGAGGTATGTGAACTCCCGTGTTCACTTCAGCATTATTCACAATAGCCAAGAGGTAGAAACAACCTAAAAGTCCACTGATGAACAAACAGATAAAGAAAATGTGGGGATATATACAGTGGAATATTGTTCAACTATTAAAGAGAAGAAAATCACATCATGCAACAACATGGATGCCCCTTGAGGACGTTATGCTAAGTGAAATAAGCCAGTCACAGGACGAATACAGCAAGAAGCCACTTATGTGAGGTATGGGAAGTAGTCTACAATCACAGAAACAAAAAGCAGAATGGTGGCTGCCAGGAGCTGAGATAGCAATGAAGAGTTATTGTTCAACAGGTATAGAGTTTTAATCATACTATATGAAAAAGTTCTAGACCCGCCACACAACATTGTGTTTATAGTTAACAATACTGTACTGTACACTTAAAAATTTGTTAAGAAGGGGAAATCTGCATTTTTTACTACACACATACATGCATGTGCACACACAATGTCCTATGGCCAGAGAGAAAAATTTAAACTTAGACTGTGGGAAACGAATGAGATTCCCCATGCCCATCTTATGGGTACTTCATTCACAAAACCTCCTGCTTCCATTCTACTTTATTTTATTATTATTTTTTAAGATTTTATTTATTTATTTGACAGAGAGAGAGCACAAGAAGGCAGAGAGGCAGGCAGAGAGAGAGAGAGAAGCAGGCTCCCCGCTGAGCAGAGAGCCCGATGTGGGACTCGATCCCAAGACCCTGAGATCATGACCTAAGCCGAAGGCAGCGGCTTAACCCACTGAGCCACCCAGGCACCCTCCATTCTTTAAACACAAAAAATGTCCATCTGTGCTATATGTAAAAGTATTTCATAGCTAATTATAATTTATTTTTGTTATCTGGTACCTTTCCAAATACACAATTTATAAAACTGCATTTCATATTATAGAAACAATAAATGGAATTAACAGTATGTCAGTAATCCATGGCTCATTTCCCAGAGCTGTTATTCTTTTAAAAAAGCTTTCAACTACTGTCTCAAACTACCAGAGTACCAAGAAGTACCGAAATCCAATTACTATCTTAAACTACCAGAGGACCATGAAATCCAATAGCTGATTTTAAAAAGATAAGAAATTGACTTTAAGCATTTATAATATAGCACTGTAAAATAGTTTTTTGTAAAACCACAGAACTAGTAACCAATTTTTAGTTTTGGAAGGAAAACTCAAATCACAATTAGTACCACACAGAAATATAAAGTAAGTATTTAATAGTCCTATGGTCTTCTAGATATTCCAATATAAATGAAAAAAAAATTATAAAGCAGTATTAGTATTCTGACTCTTTAAATATGTCATCAAATGAAAATACCTAATCTAATGAAAATAAATACAGTCTGTCTATTTGTCTGGCCATCTTTTCCTAAGTGTTCATGATTAATAATGTTTAAGGTAAGTATTACTTACATTTGCATAAATTGCTACAAATCAATTTTGACCTTGGGTTCAGCAGGATCAAAAAGAAATTTCCTTGCTCCAACTAAACAGTAAGAGATCAAAAATATCCTGATTGGCATACTAAAAGAGTTTCCAACAGATTATTAGGTTTAGTTTTTGGTTTAAAGAAAACAGGACTTCCACTCTTTAAAAAAACAAAATACAACAAACTCCTACAACACAGTGTTTTTCAATCTTGTTTTCCTCATGGCCTCTCCCAATGAAATTTTAATGCCACATGTGTTGGGTATGTATCTGTGCTACATATAGAAAAAGAGTAAGATTTTTTTTTTCACACCCAAAGAACCAAATTCTACCCACTTTTCATTTTAAACAAATATTCCCCAATAGGAACAGACAGTCTCCAGACAATGAGGTGAGAGTGGCTTAACCGGAAATTCCTGACTAACCTGCTAGGTCTCTTTTTCTCTTACCTGGACCCAGCTCTTCTTTGAGAGCCTGGTTTACCAATGTAGCTCTGATGGAAGATTCAAAATAAAGCAGGCACCCATAACTCAGAAGTGAATTCTCAGTACCAGTCCTCTGGGTTATATCCCTCCTAGTTTATAAAAATTACAGCAGCATACCTAGAGTTTCTTTATGTAAAGTAGGTCTGTAGTAGGCTCGAAAAACCTTCTAGAGTAAGAACAGAAAACGGAAACATGAATCATGGTATAGTTTTTAAACCAAGTGAAGAATATAATGGGCAATAATTTCTCTACCTTTATCATGCTTACTAATAATAAGAACCACAATCCTATTGTTAGGGATAGTTGTAAAACATCCAGATGCTTTAAGATCTCTGACAGTCTGTTTTTCTCTCACAAGGCTTGATTTAAAAATACAAATTTTCTAGTGGCTCCTGGTCCTGAGGCTATGTAGGCATAAATCACAGCTGAATAAAACTTAAGAAAAGAGCATTCCCTAAAAACAAAATGGTACAGCAAAACTATTCTCCCCATAACCTCAATTTAGGTGTACACCGTTCCTCTCCCTTTCCCCTGGTAAGCTACCTGTCATGTTTCAGTCCTATTCTTCCACCCTAAAATCTCATGTGCTCAGCCCTGCCTTCCATGCCACTCAACTGTGGATGCATAATAGGTCTTACCCCCAGGGTCTCTCTTCTCAATCTGTACACTGACCGTGCTACCAACCTGTTTAAAACAAACAAACAAACAAATCCCCCAGTCCACAGGTTAAAGTCTGAATCTTTGGGCTACTACGTACAGTTCTCCATAAACTATCATCAATCTGCTTTTCACATCTTATTTCCCACTATACCCGGACAGAGCATATCACTCTAGTCTTATTTCCCAAACAGGTCTAGTAGGCTAACACCACCTTTGCTTTCGCACCATCCTCATATGAAATACCCTCCATTCTCCTATAGGTAGCAAAGTCCCAGCCAGCCTTGGAGGCTCAGCTGAACTGTTCCTTTCTTAATTATACCAGTGAAATGAACCTCGCCACCTCTATGGAACCCACTAAATGAATCAAGATATATGAGCTACTCTG
The DNA here is from genome assembly GCF_922984935.1 of Meles meles. Taxonomy (NCBI): domain Eukaryota; kingdom Metazoa; phylum Chordata; class Mammalia; order Carnivora; family Mustelidae; genus Meles; species Meles meles. The sequence goes on from NC_060080.1 coordinate 31,848,988, forward strand.
TTCTACTAATGTCCTCTCACAGAGCATCTTGTTAGATACTCTGAGATACTCCCTATCTAGAGCATTTCACAGAGCAAAGAGTCAAAGCCAGCTATTCATTGACCTGGGAACTAATTAGATTTTTCTAGTCACAGCTACCCCCATTCCTTCCTGCCAACAGAATTCATAAATAGACACTCCTGGCTCAGAGTGGATCCCTGTAGTCTGGCTGCTACATAAACACTCCAGTTAATTTTCACGTAGTGTAACAAGCTCCTTGAAGGCAGGAAGGATCCCTGTCTATCTTCTATTCTAACTAAATTGAGTACTAAATAAATATTCATGCAGTTAAACCCACTGAACAGACACTCAGGACTGGAAATGAGGAAGAAATGGCAGATATATTAAATAAAAAGTCCTCTGCTGTTTTTTTTATTTTTGAGCATTATTACCCTTCAACGTGTAAATACCTAAACTGTCCAGTATAGTCAGCCTCAAGCCCACAACATGCCTTGAATATATTAAAGAGCGGCTAAACACTCCATGATTAATCTCTGAGAAGTAACTATCCTAAATGATGTAACAATCACTCTCCATGATGGCAACAAACAGTGCGGCTCAGAGTAAACAACTGGTGGTAAGGGACTTCTACAGCGCTCGAGGGAGACAGGAAAAGGAGCCGGATCAGTAATTCCCCTGGTGTCTTCCACTCTATGATGAAAATAAAAGGGAGAAAGCACCTCTCCTACCTCTTAGGAAAGAAAAAAACTAATGACAAAAGGAGACAGGAAAATATGGACACTGGGGAGGGTATGTGCTATGGTGAGTGCTGTGAAGTGTGTACGCCTGACGATTCACAGACCTGCACCCCTGGGGCAAATAATACATTTTATGTTAACAAAAAAATTAGGAAAAAAAAGGAGACAGGAAAAAAAATTGTAAGATGTAACTTCATAGAGCTGTGAAAAACTAGTGGAGTGAGGGTCTTCCCAGTGCCGTTCACACTTTCAAAATTTTGTTCTACCATTTAATGTTGCTCTCATGGAAACAAAACAGAAATCCTACTCTTCTTATACGAATTTCCCTGCTCATCAATCTCTATACTTTCCATTGTGTTGGAAAAGAAATGAGTTTCCCCATTTGGAAGAAATTAGTTTTTCCCGAGTTCCTACCTAATTAATCAGTGTTATCTGCATTTACATTGTACTTTAAAAAGGAGCACATTCTACTTTTAACTAGCAAGCAATAGCACAAACGAATCATTAGAAGTGTAATTAAATCCCATTTTTTTAGTGTGGAAAAACTAAACAATGGGCCAAGAATCAGAGGAATCAGATCCACAAATACGACGTGTGAGTTTGGGCACATTACAAACGTGGTGCCTCCTTCCACACAGTAGGAAATGAGAGCCAGGCTTAAGAGACTATCAAATAGTACTTCTCAATCACCACATCTTTTCTCTGAGAAAAGTTTTCAAAGTTGTGAAACATCTGACAACCAATGAGAAAGAAAATCTAAAAAGATCCTTATGGCTCTAAAATTGACTTTAAAACACACACAAAGGAAAAAAAAAAGACACTCAAGAGACCCACAATGCAGGTAGTTGTTCTACTACCAAGCTCTGCCGAGCTCTGATCCTGATTCATTTTTAGTTTTCTTTTATAAAATAAGTCTCTGACAGTTGGCAGAATGGTAGCCCAACTGGCTTAAGGACCACAGGAATAAATCTCTAGTCTGATATTCAGATTTACTGATGCACTGCAATGAAGAAAACTGCACACCAGAGGAATCTTGAACCATCTCACAAAACAAAGTAAAAGATAACAGTTATTTTAAGACTTGGGGAGGAACGGAGTATTGGTGAAATTCACATGCAGTAGTGCTGTGAACAGGCTCAGAGCAAAGCAGAGCTATACGTAAACGGGTCCCTACTTCAGGACTGGACTGCAAAGTGAACTCAACATCCTCTTTCCTTAGCAAGTACCAAGTTAAGATACATGCTGGTGTTGCATCCAGATACCCCTTATCTGAAGCTGTGCATCTCGGCTGTAAAACGATTGCTTCTCTATGTCAAAAAGACTTAAGATTCTCCAGACAAGAGTGCAATGTTTTACTCTTGCTGATATAATTACACACAGCCATGTTTCTGCTGGTCCACAATCTTCAAGAATAAAGTCTCTCAAGATATAAGCAAGCCTTGTCACTCATAGACAGGGTTTGTTACAACACTTTCCAACAGCACCATTCTTGGGAGAAATATTGTTTTAGGCTTTATCTGTGTCTGTTACTCCAGCCTGATAAATAGGCAGGCAAATTTTACTTTCTTCATTAATTACCTGAGATTCCCATCTCCATTTTATGTGAGTGTGAAGAACAACTTGCTAATTAAACTGTCTACTTGATGTTTTTAGAAAGAGGAGTTTATTTGCTGGTTTATCTTTTGGTTTATTATGCATTAATTTCTCCACAGAAGATGTTCAATTCAGGCAGATATACAGGTTTTGAAGAAGCACTTATATCTTACCCAGTGAAGTGCATGTACTCATTTAACATGCACAGAAATCACTTAGCTTGTTAAGTGGAGGCTCCACCACGTAAGGTTTTCATTTACCAGCTCTAGGTTAAGTAAACATGGAAACTGAACTTGAGAGCAGTTTCCATACCGCTGTCAACTCCTGAGAGCAGGGGAAAAGCAGGCTCTAGAGCTTTACCGCCAAGGTGCAAATTCAAGATCTACACTACTAGGGCAAGCTATTTAAACGTTCAGTGCTTCTATTTCCTTATCTATTAAAAAAGGAACACAATATAATGATTAAATGAGTCAACAAACAGCACTTCATTCAGAGCCTGACACAAAGTTGGAATCATTAGCTATATATTAGCAAAAAAAACAAAGAGTCCTGGTTTAAACCAATGCATCTCTAAGAAATCTCTAAGGTATCCTCTGTCAAGTCTCTATATATTCCTCATTATTTTGATTTATCCAATAAATATTTACTGAGCGTTTACTAGGTGTCAGGCAATTTATCAAGCACTGAGAATCTCATGGTAAAGAAAATAAGTTTGCCCTTACAGTCTTGTGAAGACTTCACAACCAACACATTCTTACCAATAATTATTTCAATTGTTTTCTACTAAAAACATATCCTTGTTGCTGAGGAAAAGATGTCATCTCCTCAAAGAACTGTTGTTATTAGATAGTGAGTTTCTTTAGGACAAGGATCACATCTTGTTGCTGATAACTCCAGTGCCTAACTATCAAGGTCTTAACAACAGAAGAGTCAACAAATACTTTTGTAGCGTTTCCCTAATTCTTGGTTCTACAGTTCATTTTTTTTTCCAAATCGAATTTTACCACTGATAAATACATTTAATGTGTATTTCTCCCTCGTCCCTGTGTATTTCACACACAGCAAAAAAGCTATTAGAAATCACCAGCAGATCTTACAATGAGGGTGACCAACATTCTCTGTCCAGGACTGAAAAGACTTCTGGAACATGGCATTTTCAGTACTAAAAGTAGACAAAATCCCATGCAGAATGAGAAAAACTGGTCATCAACTCAGAGCTGATGGTTTTGGAAAAGTACAGCAAATACAACTACATGTTAAAGATAAAATAAAAAACAAAGGCTAACCAAAATTTCACAGTTTCTCAAGTTCCGACTCTAAAAACTAAACAAGAACATCCTGTATTGTAGGTACCTGCCCAACAGCAACTATTCCTACTGAGATCCATCCTGAGTGTCTCTGCTTGGTCCCCTTCCTCCCGCTTCACTCCAGGTTGTTGGTTATGGAGTTTAGGCTACCTTAACCTCCAGAGCTTTCCAAAGGACAGCATTGTTAATTACTTTTCTTCCCTACTCTTCTGTATTTTTGCTCCCAACTCATACCATGCTCTTTTCACAGATAGTTTATCATTAGCAACTCCATAAGGAGACTTCTTTCTCAATTCCAAACATCATACCCTTTTCCTATTCCTGCATTTTTTTCAACCCTTTCCTAGTTACCACCTTTTCTCCATCTTTTTGCAAAGTGAAAAAATCGGCTATCCCAGCAGTCCTCTAGTATAATTAGTTACATACCTATAATTGATAAGAGTCCAGGTCTCTATTTTTAGCTGCTTCTAAGTATTAATATAGCAATAAGCATTACTTTCCAGTATTAACACTGCAATGGATATTGTTTTTTAGCAGCTTTATTGAGACATAATTCACCCAAATGAAGTGTACAATTCATTGGATTGTACAACCATCACTGCAATCTTAGAAATTTTTCAAATCTCATTAGCAGTCACTCCCCACTCATTCCTCCCATCATTCTTCCCTCACTCCTCCCTCAACCCTAGGAAACCATTAATCTACTTTCTCTCCATACAAATTTGCCTCTGATGGACATTTCATTTAAATAGAATTAGACCATTTGTGGTCCTTTGTGACTAATTTATTTTGCATGAACTTTTCAACATTCATCCATACTGTACATATATCAATACTTCATTCTCTTTTTTTGGTAAATAATATTCCACTATGGATATATATTTTACTTACCCATTCACAGTTGATGGATATTTAGTTTTTCCTACTTTTTGGCCATTAGGAATAATACTGCTCTGAATATTCATGTACAGGTTTCTGTGTAAATGCAGATTTTCACTTATCTTCTATACATGCCTAGAAGTGGAAAAGCTAAATCATATGCAACTCACTAACACTTTGGAGAGTTACCAAACTATTTTCCAAAGTGGCTGCACCATTCTACCTTACCACCAGCAATGTGTGAGGGTTTCAATCACTTCATGATCCTATCAACACTTGTTATTGTTTTCTTTTATTACAGCCATCCTAATGTAGGATGTAATCATCCTACATTACATCCTCATGTAATAAAGCCATCTTTATTACACTTCATCCTCATGAAGTGGTATCTCAATGTTGCTCTTTCCTAATAAGTGCTGCTGCTGAGCATCTTTTGAGCATGTACCTACTGGCCATCTGCATTCCTTCTTGAGGAAGTGTCTGTTCAAATCCTCTGTCTTTCAATTGGATTGCCTCTTTTGCGGGGGGGGGGGGTGTCTCTTTTTTTAATCGAGTTGAAAGAGTTCTTATATTCTAGATAGAGTCCCTTATCAGAAATATAATTTACGAACGTTTTCTCTCATTCTGTACACGATCTTTTCACTACTATCAGTCATTTTCCAGGACAAAAGTTCTTAATTTTGATATAATCTAACTTACCTGTTTTTTTTTTTTTGTCATACTTTTGGTGTCATAGCTAAGAAAGCACTGCCTAACCCAAGATTGTTAACATTTATTCCTATGTTTTCATTTAAAAGTTTTATACTTTTAGCTTTACATTTAGATCTATGATCCATTTTGCATTAATCTCTGTGTATGGTGTGAGGCAGGAGTCCAACTTCATCTTCAGCATCACTTACTTAAAAAAAAAAACCAAACACATTCTTTTTCCCATTGACTTGTCTTGGAGACATTCTTAAAAATCATGATCATAAATGCAAGGATTAAATTCTGAATGCTCGATTCTATTCCACTGATCTACAGGTCTATCCTTATGTCAGTTAAGACCACACTGCCTTGAGGCGCCTGGGTGGCTCACTCATTAAGCGTCTGCCTTCGGCTCAGGTCATGATCCCATGGCCCTGGGATGGAGCCCCATGTCAGGCTCCCTGCTCAGCAGGAGTCTGCTTCTTCCTCTGCCTGCTGCTCCCCCTATTTGTGGTCTCTCTCTCTGACAAATGAATAAATAAAAAAAAAAAAAAAAAAGAAAAGAAAAAAAAAAGACCGCACTGTCTTGATTACTGCAGCTTTGTAATACTTCTAAAATGGAGCATTATAAGTAAGCCCTTCAACTTTGTTCTTTTTCTCTTTTCAGCAATTCTGGGTCTCTTCCATTTCTATATGAATTTTAGGGTCAGCCTGTCAACTTCTGCTTAAAAAAAAAACAAGTTGGGATTTTGATAGAAATTGTGTTGAATCTATGTATCAATTTTAGGAGTACCGCCATCTTAAGAATACTAAGTCTTCTATCTATAACTCTGGAATGTCTTTCCATTTAGATCTCCTTTACCAGTGTTTTATAGTTTTCAGTGAACAAATCTTGTGTTTTTCTTGTTGGATTTTAAGTATTTTATTTTTTAAAGATTTTATTTACTTATCTGACAGACAAAGATCACGAGTAGGCAGAGAGGCAGGCAGAGAGAGAGGGGAAGCAGGCTCCCCGCTGAGCAGAAAGCCGGGGCGCAGGGGCGCAGGGGCGCAGGGGCGCAGGGGCGCAGGGGCGCAGGGGCGCAGGGGCGCAGGGGCGCAGGGGCGCAGGGGCGCAGGGGCGCAGGGGCGCAGGGGCGCAGGGGCGCAGGGGCGCAGGGGCGCAGGGGCGCAGGGGCGCAGGGGCGCAGGGGCGCAGGGGCGCAGGGGCGCAGGGGCGCAGGGGCGCAGGGGCGCAGGGGCGCAGGGGCGCAGGGGCGCAGGGGCGCAGGGGCGCAGGGGCGCAGGGGCGCAGGGGCGCAGGGGCGCAGGGGCGCAGGGGCGCAGGGGCGCAGGGGCGCAGGGGCGCAGGGGCGCAGGGGCGCAGGGGCGCAGGGGCGCAGGGGCGCAGGGGCGCAGGGGCGCAGGGCTCGATGCCAGGACCCTGGAATCATGACCTGAGCCGAAGGCAGAGGCTTTAATCCACTGAACCACCCAGGCACCCAAATTTTAAGTATTTTAATCTTAGTTTTTAGGCATGTAATCTTAATTTGATGCTATTGTAATTAGAATTACAATTTCATGTTCAGAATGTCATTGTGTATAGAAATAAAACTGATTTTTGTATATTGATCTTTTCTCATGTAACCCTACTGAATCTGTTACCAGTTTTAGTAATACTTCAGGGGATTCCTTAGGAGTTTCTAGATACAAGATTGTATCACTTGCAAATACAGATAATTTTACATTTTCCTTTCAATCTCAATGCCTCTTATTTCTTTTTCTTGCCTAACTGTCCTAGGAAGATACACACTGATGAAAAGATATGGTGAAAATATACTTCCTTGTCTCATCCCTGATATTGGAGGAAAGCCATCTTTGTCTTTCATCATTAAGTGTGGGTGTTTTTTATGCACTTTATCAGGTTGAGGAAGTTCCTTTCAATTTCTAGTCTGTCTGTTTCATTTTTTTTAACCATGAAAGAACTTTGGATTTTGTCAACTGCCTTTTGGGCATTGTTGAAATGATTTCTGTTCTTATTCTATTAAAATGGTGTATTATAGCAACTGATTTTCAGATGTTAAACCAATACTGCATTCCTGGGATAAATCCCACTTGGTCATGGTGTACAATATTTTTTATACATTGCTAGCTAGATGTGATCTGCTATGATTTTGTTGCGGTTTATAGTTTTCTTGTGAAGTCTTTGTTTGGTTTGCTATCAGGGCAATATTGACCTCATCGAATGAGTAAGGAAATATTCCTTCCCTTTTTTGGGATGGAAGGGAGTTGTGAAGGACTGATATTCTCATTTAAACATTTGGTAGAATTCACCAGTGAAGTCACATGTTTCTGGGTTTTTCTGTGAAAAGTTTTCTGATTATTAATATAATTTCAATTAGTTATGTGTCTATTCAAATTTTCTATTTCCTCTTGAATCTGTTTTGATGATGTGTCTTTTTAGAAATTTGTCTATTTCACCTATTATCTAACTTGTTGGCATTCAGGTATCCATAATATTTTCCTAATTCTTTTTATTTCTATAAGATAAGCAGTAATGTCCCCTCTTTCATTCCTGATTTTAGTAATTTTAGTATTCTTTTTTTTTTAGTTGGACTAACTAAAGAATTGTCAACTTTGTTGGTCTTTTCAAAGAACCAACTTTCAGCTACACTGATTTTCTCTACTGTTCTATACTTTATTTATCCCGAATCTTATGTTTATCATTTCTTCCCTTATGTTTGTCTTTGGTATAATTGGCATTTTTTAATTTCTTTCTTTTTTTGCTTTACATTTCTTAGGGTGGAAATTAGCTTATTAATTTGAAACCTTTTTTTTTTTTTGAAATTTTCTTTTTTAATACAGGCCATACAGTGCCCTCTAGGCACTGCTTTGGCTACATACCACAAGTTTTTATATATTGTACTTTTATTTTTATTCCTCGTGAAGTACTAATTTCCCCTATGATTTCTTCTGAGTCATTAGTTAACTAAAACAGTATGTTTAGTTTCCATATATTTGTGAATTTCCCAAATTTTCTTGTGTCACTAATTTCTAACCTCAATACTACTCTTGAGGAATATACTTTATATGATTTTAATTCTTTTAAAATCACTGAGATATGTTTTATGACCTATCTTATGGTTTATTCTTGAAAATACCCTATAATGCTTGAGAAGACGATGTGTTCTGTACTACTGGGTAGAGTGCTCTGTAGATGTCTATGAGGTTTAATTGCTTTATAGTATTTCTATTTCCTTGTAGATCTGCTTAGTTGTATTATTAATTACTAAAAGTGGGGTAGTTTCCAATTTTTATTGTTTCATTGTCTATTTCTCCCTCCAATTGTTGGTTTTGTTTCATATATTCTGGGGCTTTGTTGTTAAGTGCAACTATTATTTTCTAGTGTTTTTCTTAACAATATACAGAATTTGCATTGTGAGCTAATGTTGTTTCCTTTTTATAATACCCTTTTTTCAACCTCTTCCTATTTTCCCACCCTTTTTCCCCAGATTCTACATGTAAGTGATACTTCTACTCTGTTTCTAAGAGTATGACTTTTTGTTGGTTTGTTTTTTCAGATTCTACATATAAGTGATACCATGCAGTATTTGTGTTTTTCTAACTTATTTCACTTAATATAATACCATCAAAGACCATCCATGTTGCTGCAAATGATTGCCTTTCCTTCTTTCTGGTGAGAGAATAACATTCCATTGTGTATGCATAGCCTACATCTTCTTTGTCCATTCATCATCAACAGACATGCAGACTGCTTCCAAATCTTAGGTATGGTAAAATAATGCTATAATAAACATGAGAGTGTGGGTATCTCTTCAATATCCTGTTTTCATATCCTTGGGATATATACCAGAAACTGGATTGCAAGACAGTATAGAATTCCTAGTCTTAATTTAAAAAAAAAAATCTTTTTAAGGATTTTATTTATTAGAGAGAGAGAGAGAGAGAGAGAGCGCGAGTGCACAAACTGGGGGGAGGGGCAGAGGGAGAGGGAGAAGCAGACTTCTCCACTGAGCAGGGAGCCCAATATAGGGCTCCATCCCAGGATCCTGGGATCGTGACCTGAGAGGAAGGCAGATGCCCAACCGACTGAGCCACCCAAGTGCCCCTCTATTCTTAACTTTTTGAGGACCTCTAAACTGTTTTCCATAGTAACTGCACCAGTTTATATTCCCACCAACAATGCACAAGGGTACCCTTTTCTCCACATCTTCACTAACATTTATCTCTTGTCTTCTTATGATAAAAAACTAAATGTTCTGTACAACAAAGAAAACAATCAACAAAAAGTATTCTTTGGAATGGGAGAAAGTATGTGCAAATCATATAACCAATAAGGTGTTCACATCAAAAAGAACTCACAGAAGTTAACAGGAAAAAAAAGTCTGAAAAAAGAAGCAGAAAAACTGAATAGACATTTTTTCCAAAGAAGACACAGAAGTAGTCAACAGGTACATGAAAAGGTACTTGTTGGCTACTTAATCATCAGGGAATGGGAGAAAGTATGTGCAAATCATATAACCAATCAAAAAGAACTCACAGAAGTTAACAGGAAAAAAAAGTCTGAAAAAAGAAGCAGAAAAACTGAATAGACATTTTTTCCAAAGAAGACACAGAAGTAGTCAACAGGTACATGAAAAGGTACCTGTTGGCTACTTAATCATCAGGGAAATGCAAATCAAAACCACAAGATATCACCTCAGATCTGCTGGAATGACTATCACCAAAAAGACAAGAGATAACAAGTGTGGGCCAATATTTTATTGTGAAGACCTCTGGGACTACAATTTCCATTTATCACACATCAAGGAAACGTATGCTTTGTTAGAAGCAATAGTCTTAAAAGGAAACTGGACTTTCTTCTATACAGGTATATGAGACTGCAATAAATATTAAATTTGTGTTAGCATTTCATGTTAAACATCAAGAGTTACTGGTTTGCATGACACATTTGGAATCAAGAAGACTATGCAAATGGAGGAGATTATGGGGTGACATTTCTCTTTTCTCTAAAAGTACTTCTACCTCTCATTAAACATTTGTTTTAGTATTACTGAGATTTTTTTTTTACCCACTTTATGAGTAAGGCTGAAAATAAATTATGAATATATGCTTGTTATCCTCTGAGACGCTGGAGAACAGGTAGCACGGATGCATAATTAACATGACAGGGACAGGAATTTCACTAATGAGCAGTTCTTAAAAGAGACAAGTTTACCTACCTGGGAGCAGTACCTTGTCTAGTTCCCTTAACACTAATTTCCCCTTAAGCCTAATACCTAGAGAAGATAGAAACTGTTAATAGCTGAAAATTGATGACCTTATGTTTTCAGATAATGTTCTAATCATAGTTCTTGAACAGTAACATAACTATGTTAATGGAAACAATAAAAAATGGTTTATTTCTAACTTCAGTCAGGTATATAACACTCTACAACAGCCCTATTGCTGGTAACTAGTCAGTTTCTTCTTCTGTTTCCTACAGTGGATCCTAAAACAACAATAAATAAAAAGTCATTTCCATTATTCTTCAGATATCCTACCCACCTGCCTCTACTTCACTCTCAGTTAAGGACCAAGTTTGCTCCATCTGAGAAAATGGAGACCCACTGTAGAGATCTTTTACTACCCTCTCCTTGACCTTTTTTTTTTTTTTAATTTTTAAAAAAAATTTATTTATTTGACAGACAGAGATCTCAAGCAGTTGGAGAGGCAGGCAGAGAGAGAGGAGGAAGCAGGCTTCCCGCTGAACAGAGAGCCCGATGCAGGGCTTGATCCCAGGACCCTGGGACCATGACCCGAGCCGAAGGCAGAGGCTTAACCCACTGAGCCGCCCAGGTGCACCCCCTCTCCTCAACCTTAAAGCTAATTTATATCTGTGCCCGCTCCAGGCCCTTTACAAAGATGTTATCCCAAAAGAGCTACTCTCTTCCTTTGCAAAAGAGGCACCTCCAGATCCTTCTCTTCCGGGCCTTCTCAGAACCGTGCTTCATCATTTATATTTTCTTTGATACCTTCATCTCTACCACCACTACCTTCCCTTTAGTCTACACATATGCTCCAACTTTACTTCAATGTAAAAACTTTCCCTTAACCTTCTCCCCTATTAAACCTGTCTCCCTAGTGCTTTTCCCAGCCAAAGTTCTTCGAAGAGTAGTCTCAGCTTGGTTTCCTTTTCATGACTTGCATCCATTCCTCAACCCACTACAATCTATTTTTTACCCCAAGACTCTGCTGAAATTACTCTTGCAAAAGGTCCATGTCATTCTTAGGCCCTAATCCAAGGCCTCTTATCAGTTCTTTTTTTCTTATCAGTTCTAAAGTTGCATTTAAACTACCAACCCCTTCCTTCTTTTTGGTAACTCTCCAACTACAACTACTACCTGAACAATGATTTTCAAATCCATGCCTCCAGCCAGGTCTTGGAGCCAGGTCGGCTCTCTTCTGAGCTCCAGATCTCTAGATCAAATTGACAACTGTACGTATCAACACAATCTCTACACACCTCATAATCAACATGTCTCAAATGAATAGAAATATATACTCTCTTTTCATCCTACGTCCTAAATATCTCTTAATTCTCACCCCACTATAACTACCTTGGTGCAAATCCTCATAACACTCAAACTGCCTCTTCCGGTAGGCTGCTATTTTTGCCTCCAATAGTCATTCTTTCCTTCTTGGACATGTAGCTGTTGGGCTACATGTCCCACCCTCTCATGAATTTGTGTGACCATGAAAGCAAGTTCCCAGCAATGGAAAATGAGCAGAACTGGTGGGTGACTTCCAACTTCACTTGTTAAAAGAAAAGTTGCTTGCCTTAAAATGACTCTTCCCGCCAGCTAAAGATGGATACACCAATGACCTAGCTTAACAACAGCAGATGAATGTGTGCACTGCTGGATAATGACATAAAATGGAAGGAGCATGCATCCCTGAATAAGTTCATGGAACAGCACTGAGGTACCAACCTGTGCTCACCTCACAACTGTTACATGGAGAGAAATAAATGTCTATCTTACTTAGGTCACTTTATTTTGGATTTTCTTTCTAGAGCAGTTAACCCGAACCCTAACACCCTTCCCCATATAACTCTTAACTGGTCTCCCTATTTCCAGTATTAACTTATATTTCAGTACATTTGCCACATTGTTGTCAGTTATCTTTAAAACACAGGATAAATATTAGTCTTCTCCCTAATAATCTTCTATGACTCACAGCTCCAGACATTTTGGCATAGCACAGAAGATGGTAGACAATCTGGCCTTAATATCTTTCTAGCTTCCACCCATTATGACCCACTTCCATCCCTGACCACACCCCATTTCCCCACACGGATACTTATAAGCTCCAGCATCATAAGACTTCAGCTTTCTCCCGTGTTAGAGAAAAACAAAACATAATCGAAACTTCTACAAAATGCGAGAAAAGGTAAGTAAAATTACTTTAAAGTCTGATGAAGCAACCAAAAGACACACACTGTCATTAAAATAATAAACCTCAGGGTTTCTTCTTTGAGGGAAGCATTTGAAGATTCACTGTCCATTCCATGGGCTAAAATGTCAAAGCACCAATATCCTATTTTAATTATATGGATAATACAAATTTTTGAGGTAAAATCCATATAACAAATTGTACAATTCAGTGGCATTTAGTACATTCACCATGCTGTGCCCCCATCACCTCTAATTCTAGAACATTTTTATCAGCCCTGAAGGAGACCCTATACCCTTAAGCAGTTACTTCCTATTCCCTCCCTTCCCAACCACAAATCTGCTTTCTGTCTCTATGGTTTTACTTAGTCTGTATATTTCATATAAATGGAATCATATAACATGAGACCTATTATGTGTGGCTTCTTACATCATAGCATGTTTCTGAGGTGCCTCCTTGTAGCATTTATCAATACGGAGGACATAAATTTTACAAGCAGCATTATTTGTAAATGCAACATACTGGAACCAACCTAAATGCTCCCCCATAGGACAGGGACTGAATTAACTATGGTATGCATACATGATGGAGCACTACGCAGAATGAGAAAGATCTCTAGCAACTAGTGTGGAGTGATTTCTCAGACATGCTATTAAGTGAAAAGAACAAAATTCAAAGAGGTACCTATAGTATGCTACCTTTCATGAAAGAAAAAAAGAAACGTTACAACAAGAAAACATGGAAAGGAAAACCTGAGACCAAAGACAGTGGTTAGAATAGGGTAAAAAAGACACAAGTAGACTACTTCCCTAATACACCTTTTTGTGTAGTTCTGCCTTTTAGAATCATGTCTAAGTTTCACATACTTTAAAAACACTCTAAACGAAAATAAAATCAAAGATGAGGGAGGCATCCCCAAAATGAATTTAGACACAAATGAACTTGCCATATGTCATGGGTTGAACTGTGTCCCCCCAAAAGATATGATGAAGTCTTAACCTCCAGTACTTGTGAATGTGACCCTACTTGGAAATAGGGTCTTTGTAGTAATCAAGTCAAAATGAGGCCTTTTGAAGGGTCAGGGGTAGGAGGTTGGGGGAACAGGTGGTAGGTAATAGGGAGGGCACGTTTTGCATGGAGCACTGGGTGTTGTGCAAAAACAATGAATACTGTTACGCTGAAAAAAATAAATAAATTAAAAAGCAAAAAAAAAAAAAAAAAGATGAGACCTTTAGGTGTCCTTACATAAGGGGGAACTTTGGGCACAGGAAGCACACTGTGTGATGATGAAGGCAGAGATTGGAGCCTTCTACAAACCAAGGAATGCCAAGCACTGCAGGCCATCCCCAGAAGCTGGAGAAGCAGCATGGAACATATCCTCCCTCAAGCTCTCAGAAAGAACAAACTCTACCGACATCTTGATTTCCAACTTCCAACCTCCCAGAACTGTGAAAGAATATCTATTGCTTTAAGCCACCCAGTCTGTGGTATTTTGTTATGGTTGCCCTAGAAAACTAATACAACATAGAGATAGCAAATGAATAACATAAACACTTTTGAGAGGGTAAGGGAGGTGGGGAACCAGACATTAGAACAGTGTATGTTCTAAAGATAAACAGAACTCTAAACAATGATCTCTAGTTAGTAGCTGATTTCTCACAGAGGCATGGATTAACAATTCTGAAATTACTTTTGTATTCAAGATAAAGCAAAGAAAGAAATAGCCAGTATATTGTGGCTAATGGAAACTAAGCTCTTCCCTATTAGAGAAGAGAGTTACAAATATGCAAAAGAGAGAATGAACCCTGTGTTGTTAGACTAGTATTGGTTTTAGACAGTGAGATGGGTAGAGGCGCAGGGGAGGTGTGGGTAAATGTGTATTTACGTGTGCACATACGTGGTATGTCCATCCCTTAAGGCAGCCTAATAACAAGGACGCTTCAGCAGCAAGAACTACACCTAGAAACCAAAACAAAGGCTCAAGAACTCATTCAGATGATTAAAGGAAACTCAAGAGACCTGGCAACTGAATGCAACACATGATCTTGGATTTTCTTTTGCCTTTAAAGGGTATTATTGGGGCAACTGACAAAATCTGAGTAAGGTCTGTGGGTTAAATAATAACATTGCCATCAGCATTAATTTCCTGACTTTGACATTAGTACTGTTATGTAAGACAATGACATTTTACTGTTAAAGGAAATACACACTAAAGTATTCAGGGGAAGATGGTATCTTTTAGTGTAGGAAAGAATAAAGTAAACATAATAAATCAAGTACTGAGAAATCTGGGTGAAATACTGAAATTCTCTGTACTATTCTTTTAACTTTTCTCTAAAGTCTACAATTACCTTAAAAATGCAAAAACTTAAATTTAATTAAAAATTAAAAATAAATGAATATGGGTTCTACAGTAGAGAGGCAAACTTTCAAAGAGCATTGCTGGAGAACCAGGAATTATTCTAAACATCCCATGAAGCTTCTGTAAGTCAATACACATAACAGCATAGGCTCTAGAAAAAACATAAACCTGGATTTGAATTTGCCCCACTGTTACATAGCCCTAAACCCTAAATTATTTAATCTTTCCGTGCCTCTGTTCTACATCTGTGGGATGGGGATGATAATACCTTACCTACTGCAAGGTGTTATTGTGAGGACTGAGACGATGCATATGAAGAATATGGAGTCTGACATGCAGCCCTAAGCAAATGTTCAAAATGTGGCTTCTGTGACTTTTATCACCATTATTGTTATTGTTACGTGGATATGTGAATTTCAGGGGAAAAAATTCCACCATCTGAAAAAAACACTAATAAGAAAGTAAATTCCTGTTAAATCAAGTTCTGCACATCATCGTTTCCTAAATTTCTGGGCCCGCTTGAATTATGCTGTCAAATTCTCCCTGTACCTCCTCTGACACAGAAAAGAGAAAACAAACCCAGTATGACAGTTGTGTTTTCCCTGCCAGCATTTCAGAGCCTATCCATGCTACTTAGATGATAGACTTAATTCTAAGACTATGTACATACTGAAGATCTAGATCAAACACAGAAAAAGACAGATCTGAAACAATCAAAGAAAAAAAGAGACAAACCAAAAAGCACTCTCACCTATAGAAAACAAACTGATGGCTACAAGTGGCAGTGGGTGGAAGATGGATAAAATAGGTTAAGGGGATTAAGAGAAGAATACGCTTGGGGCTCCTGGGTGGCTCAGTGGGTTAAAGCCTCTGCTTTCGGCTCGGGTCATGATCCCGGGGTCCTGGGATCGAGTCCCACGTCGGGCTCTCTGCTCAGCGGGGAGCCTGCTTCCTCCTCTCTCTCTGCCTGCCTCTCTGCCTTCTTGTGATCTCTGTCAAATGGATAAATAAAATCTTTAAAAAAAAAAAAAAAAGAGAAGAATACGCTTATCATGATAAGCACTGGGTAATGTACAGAATTTCTGAATCAGTATATTGTATACCGGAAATTAATATAACTCTGTATGTTATAATATACTGAAATTAAAACTTTAAAAAAGGACCAACTGGTTTGTCATGAGATTGTTTTGATTTTATCTTACAAATAATCAAAGCTTTTCCCCATTTTCTCCAGAAACTAGAATGGGCAGCCTACAAGAGACTAGAACACTACCTTGTTCCACAAAGTATAAGACTTCTAGCGATTGAACTTGTAAGTGTTTTTCTTTTACCTAAAAACCAGGTTTTGTGGCTGACAAATTACTCAGTGCACCAACCCTGAGTTTGGACCACCTCTGTGAGGACCTGGGGATACCCTTGGAGCCCTGCCCACTCAAGCACATCCTTATTTATTCTTTGCAATGCTTGTTCCCTGGCTCAGTGATAGGCAAGCTAATTAAGCTGATCTCAGTAGCATATATCCTTGCCAATCTCTGAACTCCAACCAGCCCTTTACGGTCTACATAATTGTGTGTATCCCCATATGTATATGTACATATGGATGAATGTATATAAACATACAAGAAAATCTGGAGAAAAATCACCAGAAGTTGACAGTGTTCATATAGCTGGTAGAATGATGACGTTTAGTTTCCTTTTTGTTTAACTGTGTTTTTCTTACTTTTATTATAATGACCAAACATAATCTTTGCTATTTAAGTTTAAAAATGTTATAAACTAGTATTATACTATATGTTAACTAACTGGAATTCAAATGAAAACTTAAAAAATTAGAGTCTGTTGCTTAATTAAAGGATGACTGGGAAAACCAAATATAAATTAAAACTACATGGGGGTACCTGCCTGGCTCAGTCAGTGGAACATGCAACTCTTGACCTCAGGGTGGTGAGTCTGAGCCCCAGGCTGGGTGTAGAGATTATTTAAAATAAAATAAAATCTTAAAAAAAAAAATAAAGCCACATGAGTAAGACTGGAAGTTCCAGTGACATATGCAGACTAAATTCACATTTAAACAAAGAATCTCTCCTCACATTTGAGTAAGTTTTAATTTAGCTTTAGGTTCAAATTAGGTATCAGTTGTTAAAAAAAAAAAAAAGAAAAAGGAACAAAATAACAAACTTTAGATGCAAATTCTTCATTACATCACACTTAAAGTATTTCAGATTTGGTTTTTGTTTTTCAAAAAGTTGTAGACTGGCCATCACATCAATCCTCTGAGGCTAACTACCAATTCAGAGAAGAACATAGTAAATAATACCACAAGGAGGCAATTAGCTCCAAACCAATAGAATAATTCTACACAACAAATAACCAAGGTTCCTCAACAAAAAACTTCAAGGAAAAAGAAGAGATATAAAAAACAAACAAACAAAAAAAAGAGAGGATAAAAAGAAGGAACCTACAAACATAAAAAAAATTTGAGACACATCGACTAACTGCAGTATGTGGAACTTACTTGTTACTAGGAAGCTATATTAAGACTGTTGAGAGAGAACAATGGAATGTGGTATGTATTTTTATCATTTGTTACGGCATATTTTAAAATCACATAATTCATCCAGATTGAGTGTACAATTCAACGGTTTTTTTTTTTTTAGCAATTTACCAAGTTGCGCCGCCATCACTGTAAACCAGTTATAGAATATTACCCCAATAAGATCCCACATGTCCATTAACTGTTAATCACTACATTCTCCCACACCAGTCCACTAATCCACGTTCTGACTCTACAGATTTGCGTCTTCTGAACATTTCACATAAATACAATCACACAGTATGCAGTCTCTCGTGTCTGGCTCCTCTCCCATAGCACATTTTTAGGTTCTTTATGTCACTGCATCCATCAGCAATTTGTTTCTTTTCACTGCTGAATAAAATATTCCACTGTGTGAACATATTTTGTCTTTTCATTTACCAGTTGACAGGCAGTTGTTTCCAATGCCAGACTATCATGAATAATGCTACCACGAACTTGTGTGTGAAAGCCGTGTGTGCAAATGCACAAGAGTGGAACTGCTGGGTCACTACGGCAAATTAGTGTTTAACTTTTTAAGAGAAGGCCAAACTGTCTTTCCAAAGTATATGTACCATTTTATGCTCTTGTAAGAGTTCCTGCTCGTGTTTATACTTTGCGTTGTTATTTTTAAGCCATACATGTTGGAAGATTAAGGGCTGAAATGATAGGATATTTGGGATCGGATTCAAAGTTACAAGTGGAGGGGGGCGCCTGGGTGGCTCAGTGGGTTAAAGCCTCTGCCTTCAGCTCCGGTCATGATCCCGGGGTCCTGGGATCGGGCCCCGCATCGGGCTCTCTGCTCAGCAGGGAGCCTGCTTCCTCCTCTCTCTCTCTCTCTCTCTCTCTGCCTGCCTCTCTGCCTACTTGTGATGTGATCTCTGTCAAATAAATAAATAAAATCTTTAAAAAAAAAAATTACAAGTGGGGGAAGAAGGGTAGTAGATATAGATTAAACAAGGTTGGTCATAGTTTGAAAACTATAATACTGTTAGTAGTAAGTTACTTACTATAGTACTTTGTTCCAGGCACTATTTTAAGGGCTTTAGCTATATTAGCTCATTTAATCCCTATGATAACCTTTAAGAGGAAGCTACTATTATTACTTCCACTTGAGAGAACCAGAAAGCTTAAACGATGTGGTCAACCCAGACTATAGTCAAAGTATCAGAGCTTCAGATTCATGCTCTTTACCACCAGGTTGTATACTCCAAGTTTACCAACAAGTGATATGTGACATTAAAACAAAGAAATTAAATGCTAAAATTCAGATGGCTTCAATGAAGAGTTAAGCAGGGAATCCAATGTTAACTAAATTTAAGGATCTATCTCATAGCATATATTGAATAGTACCCTTGTTATCTCTGATGGTAGAATATGGTTTTCCTTCTTTTTTAAATTGTATTTTCTACTTTCATAACAATAATTAATAAATGCATGAGAGTTTCAAGATTAACATCATAACAACACAAACACTGCATTAATTAGAAAACAAATGACTTGATGAACAGTAAGATTTTTCAAGTTCCTAATTTTTTAAAGGAAACATTAAGAGGTGATGAGTACTATATACCAGAACAAAGTTCAGTGCTATGGACACAAACTTGGTGAAAGCCTAGAAACAAAGGCAATTCTAGAATGATAATACAGCTGCGGTGCATGCTACAAGGGAGCTGTTCCTGCAGAGGAGTCCTCTTACTCAGACCAGGGGCAGGGAAGACCTGAAGGAGAAGGCACCAAACTGACTTGAAGGAATGGTGTATGTATAAACTACTTCTAGTTAGAGACAATTTCATCAAATAACATAGCCACTTCTTAAAGATTACAAATGAAGGCCCTACTTCAAATGCCAAATCATATTTCTTTTTTTTTTTTTTTTAACCTCAGATTTCACCAACTTCACATACAACTGGCCAACAGACACATGAAAACATGCTCAACATCACTCAGCATCAGGGAAATACAAATCAAAACCACAGGGAGACAGAATGGCTAAAATGAACAAGTCAGTAATAAATGCTGGCAAGGATATGGAGAAAGGGGAACACTCCTACACTGTTGGTGGGAATGCAAGCTGGTGCAGCCACTCTGGAAAACAGCATGAAGGTTCCTTGCGCTACTAGGGATTTACCCCAAAGATGCAAATGTAGTCATCAAAAGGGCACGTGCACCTAAATGTTTATAGCAGTGATGTCCACAATAGCCAAACTATGGAAAGAGCCCAGATGTCCATCAACAGATGAATGGATAAAGATGTGGCAGAGATATACAACGGAATACCATGCAGCCATCAAAAAAAATGAAATCTTGCCATTTGCGACAATGTGGACAGAACTAGAGGGTGTTATGCTAAGCAAAATAAGTCAATTGGAGAAAGACAATTGTATGATCTCACTCATATAGAATTTAAGAAACAAAACAGGATCATGGGGGAAGAGAGGAGAAAAAACAAGATGAAATCAGAGAGTGAGACAAACCATAAGAGACTCTTAATCACAGGAAACAAACTGAGGGTTGCTGGTTGGCAGGGGGTGGTAACTGGGTGCTGGACATTAAAGGAGAGCATGAGATATAATCAGCACTGGGTATTATATAAGACTGATAAATCACTGATCTCTACCTCTGAAACTAATAATACATTATATGTTAATTAACTAAATTTAAATAAAACCCTTAAATCTTCCCTTTTTTTTTTTAACCTCAGATTTCACCAACTTCAAATATCCCCTAAAACAGGAGATTCAAAGAAAAACCTGTCTTATAAGTTGAAGTGTTAATTGTACTATACAAAATCTGTAAATATGTATAACTGAGGAAGTATTTTTTTTTATTCATTATATCTGAGTGTGATCTGATCATAGTCTGTCAACAAATCCTTAAATTTCATCTTAATGGCACTTCTAAAAAGTCTACTGATGATCTAAACCAGGGGCAGGCAAACACAGCTGCAGGTGGCCTGGTTTGCTAAGAATGGTTTTTCAGCTAAGAATTTTTTTTTTTTTTTTTAATTTTAGAGAGAAAAAGGAGAGAGATGGGGAGGGAAAAGGGAAAATTGTATGCAGAGACCACATGTGGTCCACAAAGCCTAAAATATTTTATTGTCTGGACTTTTCAGAAAAAATTGCCCACCTTTAAAAACAAACACAAAAACAAACTATGCAATGGGTTTCTGCTCACACCAAGGATAAAACCTGTTTTACCAAATCCGTGTATCATCAGTTTGGAGTGGAGGAAGCCATCAGAAAGGCACTACCACCACTGTGGAACTCAGTCTAGGCACTAGCACAACAACTTGCTTATGGCAGAAAAGAGAGAAAGAGAGAAAGGACTTTTAAGAGAGAGTAAACAAGACTATGGTGGTTACTCAGAAAGACATGAGTTTTGCAAGGGGTGGGGGAGTCCAGAGAGAAAATAAAGGTCATGGGGCGCCTGGGTGGCTCAGTCAGTTAAGCATCTGTCTTTGGCTCAGGTCATGATCCCAGGGTGCTGGGATTGAGCCCCATGTCGGACTCCCTACTCAGCGGGAAGCCTGCTTCTCTCTCTCTCCCACTCCCCCGCTTGTGTTCTCTCTCTCGCTGTGTGTCTCTCTCTGTCAAATAAATAAATAAAATCCTTAAAAAAAAAAAAAAAGAAAGAAAATATAGGTGAATCAAGGGAAAAAAGAGTCATCCTACAAGCTCTACAATAAGCTGCTTAAGTTGGAAGGTAACTACAATACCGTATTAATGAACCATAAAATGTGAAGGCTAGGTCCACTGAGAAAACTGAGGCTCAGAGAAGTTACGCCCAGGTTCACAGAGCAAGAATGTGGGACACACAAAGCACTGGGCTCCAAGCACCCCAATCTCAGTTCAACTCTCTCCCCTGCATCACACTGCCCTCACCACAGGACAGGGTTAATCTGGAAAAACAACCCTAGTGACTGGTGACAAGTTAGTGCAATTGAGTTCAGAAGGAATAAAGACTTTTCACAAGGTCGCCTCCCTCCCCCAGTTAAGAGTTATTTCTCAAGGAAGAACTGGGCCATGTGTCTATAGGTCTTGAAGAGGAGGAGGAAAGAGTAAACCCCAGTCTATTTTCCAGAAGATGTTAAGAACAATCAGAGAATGCTGACCAATTATTTAAAGTTATCCAGTGCTTATGGCAATAAGAAACACTAAATTTCAATTTACCTGGTTCCAATTTTATTACTTTAATTGCTGCCAATTCACCAGTGTTAACATTCCGTGCCTAAAAGAGAAGAAAAGATAACTGTGAAAAAGAGCTTTCATAAAAAACTTCATGAAATGTAACTTTAGTTTATTGTTTATTTTCAGTTATACAGAAACATTTCTTTAAAGCAAGAATTGCAGATGGGTTTTCTATTACAAAACAGACAGTATATTCTTCACAATGAATGTCAACATTAATTCAACTGTAAATTTTAATAATGGTAATAATAAATTAACACAGAGACTTCTGTACGTGCCAGGCACTGTTCTAAATGTTTTACAGTAATTCATTTCTCCCCACAACAATCTTATGAGGTAGGTATAAATATTATATCCATGTTGCAGGTGAGGAAACTGAAGCACAGAGAAGTTACAAAACTTGCCAAGGCCATAATGCTAGTAAGTGATAGCAACAAGATAGACAGCAACAAGCCGACTTCAGAGTCTGAGCTTTTAAGCATTATACTCTACTGTCATGCATTCAAAGGTGAGGTAAAATTTTGAATTGATTAACTGGTCTTAAACTTTTAAATCTAAAAATCTTAGAATGTGGGGGTGCTTGGGTGTCTCAGTAGGTTAAGTATCTGCCCTCAGTTCAGGTCATGATCCCAGGGTCCTGAGATTGAGACCCGCATCAGGCTCCCTGCTCAGCGGGAGTCTGCTTCCCCCTCTCTCTCCGCCCCTCCCCACTCTCCTGCGTGTGTATGCTCTCTCTCTAACAGATAAATAAAATCTTTAAAAAAAAATCAATTCACAACATTTGATTGCTGGTATTTACAACTGTAATTATATATAAGTAAGCAGAAGCCATCTTTTCAATTTATATGAATATGACAGTAATTGTCAACTTAAAATGTTTTACAGTTGGATCAGAACTTCCCAAATGCTTCAAACCGTTACACCTGTTACATAATATTTAAACTGCCAATTGAAACTTGATTTTCATACCAAGCAATGAAGATCAGTATGTACAATTCCTTAATCCAAAGAAAGATACAGTCCTGTGGGCAGAATTACTCTTAGTCACAATTTTTTTTTTTTAAGTCATCCCTACACCCAACATGGGGCTTGAACTCAAAACCCCAAGATCAAGAGTTGCACACTCCACTGATTGGGCCAGCCAGGTACCCCACAATACTCTTATTAAAGGATTGGTGAAGATCAGTGAATCACCCACAAGAACGGTAACAGCATTAACAGTAGAATCCTTCTAAGAATACCGGAGCATTAAAAACATCAGATAACAATCTAGGAAGGTAGATATGGGACAGAGCCACTGCTGCAATATAAAATTTAACTTTTTAACTCAAAGAAGAAAAAAGGTATTTTTTAAAAAGATTTTATTTATTTATTTGACAGAAAGCAAGAGAGGGAAACACAAGCCAGGGGAGAGGGAGAGGGAGAAGCAGGCTTCCTACTGATCAGGGAACCAAATGCAGGGCTTGATCCCAGGATCCTGGATCATGACCTGAGCGGAAGGCAGAAGCTTAGCAGCTGAGGCTGAGCCAACCAGGCGCCCCCAAGAATAAAGGTATTAAAAGTTCTCCACCATATCAAGTTGCCTGGCTGGCTCTGTCAGAAGGACATGTGACTCTTAAATCTTGGGGTTGTGAGTTCCAGCCCCACAGTGGGTATAGAGATTACTTAAATATTGTTTTAAAAAAGATCTCCCCATACAAATTAAGAAAAAAATGTAAATTAAATTGGCAGGGAAAATTCATTCCTTCTGAAAGAAATTCCCATAACCAATAAATGCTTATCATGGCCAACTTATTACTGGCAATACAAAACAAATTTGAAGAGTTATTTCAAATAAACTTAATTTCCATTAAATGAGATACATATTTCAAGGGCACTTGGGTGGCTCAGTCCTTTAAGTGTCTGCCTTCAGCTGAGGTCAGTGATCCTGGTGTCCTGGGATCGAGCCCTGCATCAGGCTCCCTGCTCAGTGGAGAGCCTGCTTCTCCCTCTGCCTACCCCTCTGCCTACCCCCTGCTTATGCTCCCTCTCTCTTTCACTTGATGTCAAATAAATAAAATCTTTAAACATAAATAAATAAATAAGACGTATTTCAAATATAGTGCCAGATAAGTGTCCATTCCCTTCCCTACGATGAGAAGACACACACACACACACACACACACACACACACACACACACGCACACACACACAATGAAAGAGAAATAAAATCAGAACATCATTCTGGGAGCATTTTGTGAAAAGGGGGACAGAGTGTACCTGTAAAATATTCAGGCATATCACATAAACATGATTCACAAATCTCCCCAAACACTATCACAACTGCTTGCCTCTCCTCACACTTCATACATGAACTTTAAGGTCTAGATGCTCTGTCTTCGAACCCTCATCTTTTTCAGTACTTCTCCAAATAAAATAAGATGCTACTCTCCCCAACTCTTAACTCTCCACTTAAAAATCTTGCCATGGTTTTGTTTTCTGTTTACTGAAAAGAAGTTCAGAGTATGGCTGATTCCACTATAGAAGAGCGGAGGTAATATGAACTCCAAGAAAGCCAGGATGATTTTTTTCTAGCTGAAATTTGGCTCCTAATTGACCACAAGAGGGCACTGCGGACAACACAAGTTACACAAAGTGTCCAAAATGGCTACTATACACAATGTACTATTCTTCTAAAAATAGATTTACTAATAGTTATTAGTACTATTAGTAAATTTATTTTTAGTACTAATTTACTATTAGTACTACACCAGCACATATTTAACAGAAAAACTGTGACAGTAAGAAACTTATTAGTAGCACTTATCAGACTAATGTCATATTTACTACTACAGGCTTGACTTATAATTTTTCAAAATTTAAATCAGTCCAGAATTTTTTTTAGTCCAGAATATTCTTGAAGATAACAAGTTTTTAAACTTACAATTTTGTAGAATGAACAAAAAACCAAAACAACCAAAATAACTACTAATCTTTTTTACCTAGTGAAATATTTTCCATATGTAACTTATTCGACAGAATTAAGGTAATTCATAAAAAGGGAAGAAAAACAATAAAAACCCCAAGCAAGTTGAATTTCTGAGCTTTCCTGCATCAAAATCCTTATGTTTGCTAATGAAGTCTTTTTTTTTTTTTTTTAAGATTTTTATTTATTTATTTGACAGACAGAGATCACAAGTAGGCAGAGAGGCAGGCAGAGAGAGAGGAGGAAGCAGGCTCCTTGCTGAGCAGAGAGCCCGATGCCGGGCTGGATCCCAGGACCCTGAGATCCTGAGACGAAGACAGAGGCTTAACCGACCTGATCCACCCTGCAACTACTATTCTACTATTCTCTTAGCCATCACCTAGAGCAATTTATTAGTAAGAAAATGAGATAAAGATAATGTAAAATATTGCCATGTATAAAATTAAAAAAATTTTTTTAAGATGAGAGTGAGCATGCACAGGTAGCGTAGAAAGCACACAGGGAGAAAAAGTCTTAAGTAGACTCTGCTAGCACACATCCCAACACGGTACTTAATCTCACAACCCTAAGATCAGAACCTCAGCTAAAACCATGAGTGAGACGCTTAACTGACTGTGTCACCAGGT
Source organism: Meles meles (assembly GCF_922984935.1). Classification (NCBI taxonomy): domain Eukaryota; kingdom Metazoa; phylum Chordata; class Mammalia; order Carnivora; family Mustelidae; genus Meles; species Meles meles. Next base: position 31,874,341 of record NC_060080.1, read on the forward strand.
GCCTCTAAAGTTAAAAAATTTTAATTCAGTATCAATAACATAAAATTCTCAGACTTGCTCAGGGCAGAAAACTAAGGATAAACATTCTAAGCATCTAGACCTCTGAGCCTTCTGCCACCTCACTGGTTTGACCATTGTTCTTGACTTGCTCTGAAAATGACACTCGGATCGTGTCATTCTTAAGCTGAAAACTCTTCAGGAATATAAATCATTGCTTTAAAGACAAAATTCAAATTCCTTGTAAGACAATTTAAATTTTTCACTAAATATACAGCACTTTTCATAATAGCTTTTATTGAGATATATAATTCACATACCATAAAATTCACCCTTTCAATGCATACAATTCAGTGGTTTTCGTATATTCACAGTTACGTAACCATCACTACTAACTAACTTTGGGACATTTCATCACCCCAAAAGAAAGCCCAGATCACTCAGCAGTCGCTCCCTATTCCACCCCCTCCCAGTCCCTGAGAACTATTGGTCTGCTTTCTACTTCTATGGATATGACTATTATGGATATTTCATATAAAGAGGATCAAACAAAATGTGGTCCTCTGTGACTGGCTTCTTTCACCCAGCATAACATTTTCAGGTTCATACAGACTGATACACATATATCAGTACTCGACTCCTTTTGTTTCTGAATAATAATCAATTGTATGGAAATACCATATTCTCTTTATCCATTTAACAGCTGAAGGATATTTAGTTTTTTTCCACTTTTTAGCTATTATGAATAATGCATCTATGAACATTGGTGTACACATTTGTTTAAAAAGATTTTATTTGAGGGCGCCTGGGTGGCTCAGTGGGTTAAGCCGCTGCCTTCGGCTCAGGTCATGGTCTCAGGGTCCTGGGATCGAGTCCTGCATCCGGGTCTCTGCTCCGCAGGGAGCCTGCTTCCCCCTCTCTCTCTGTCTGCTGCTCTACTTGTGATCTCTCTCTCTGTGTCAAATAAATAAATTAAATTAAATTAAAGATTTTATTTGAGAGAGAGTGCAAGCATGAGTGGGGTGGGTTGGGGGGGTAGGGGCAGGAAGAGGGAGAAGTGGGCAGCCCGATGCACCATTGTGGGGCTTGATCTCAGGGTCCTGGGATCATGATCTGAGCCAAAGGCAGACACTTCACTGACTGAGCCACCCAGGAGCCCTTAGTGTACACATTTTTATTTTCAATTCTCTTGGGTACAGACAGACCTAAGAGTAGAAACACGAAATCACATGGTAACTCTACGTTTGGCTTTTGAAGAACTGTCAAATTTTTCTCCAAAGTGGCTGCACCGTTTTATATTATCACCACCAATATAGGAGGGTTCCAATTTCTCTGCATCCTTGCCCATGTTTGCTGTTACGGTTTTTATTTTAGCTGCACTAGTGGATGTGAAGTGGTATCTCTCACTGTGGTCTGACCTGCACTTCACTAATGACTAATGATGTTGGGCATCTTTTCATCTGCTCATTGGCCATCTGAATAGTTTCTTTGGAAAAATGTCATATTCACCTCTTTGCTCATTTTTGTGTTATCAATGACTTAGAAGAATTCTTTATAGATCCTGACATGTCTCTTATCAGTTACATGATTTGCAAATATTTAATACCATCCTACGGACTGCCCTCATTTCCTTGATGGTATTCTTTGAAGCACAAAAGTTTTTATTTTAATCAAGTCCAATTGGTCTATTTTGTGTCACTTTGCTCATTGTACTACAGCTAAGAAACCAATGCCTAACCTAAGGTCACAAAGATTTTTGTCCTGTTTTCTTCTAAGCATTCTATAATTTTAGCTCTTTCATTTAGGTCTATGATCCATTTTGAATGAATTTTTATATAGTGTCCAGAGACTCCAATTTCATTCTTTTACATGTGGCTGTCTAGTTGAAAAATATAGCATTTCAACAATAAAACTTTTCACTATCTTGCCCCAGTATGTCTTTCCAGTCACTTCTTAATTTGTACTTTATGCTGCAGCCAAACTAAACAAGTTGCCATTTCCCAAAACTATCCACATGTTTGCTCTTTGGAACATACTGCCCAGACAAACATACCAACTCCTTCCTGGGCCTAACTCCCAGATAATCCTTTAAAGCACAACTCAGATTATCATCACTTCCACAAGCCTTTTCCTCATTGCTACTCTGGTTTAGGCATTGCACATCCACACACTCCCATAGACCCTGGGTAACCTTTCCCAAATGGGAGTGGGCCTGGGTGAGAAAGTCCTGCATATCTAGAACTGGTCTCAGTTTAGAGGGGCTCTTGCAAACCATTATGACTCAAAGCTGTCTAAGAAGTCAGTTTGGTTCAGTCAGCCCTTCAGAAGTCATTCATATTAGAACTCATTTGGGAAAGAATTTTTCCAAGATGATTTCATGCTGACTACTGCATTATCTCGAACTATCAGAAAAGTATTTCTTGAGTGTGAAAGTGGGAGTAAATAACATCATCAAGAAGCAATTATTAAAAGGCAAAAATTGTGCTACCATACAATTTAAAGTGAGTTAGAGACAGTTACCACCAATAAAATAATCTATCAATTATGTACCAAACACACTCATGTACTCAAAGCTTACTACTTAGAAGGGTCTGTGCAACATTAATATGAAGAAAGGTTCAGAAATGAAAGTGAAGATACACAAAGTTTAGTCCCAGCTCTGCCAGTAACTAGCAGTAGGAGCTCAGCAAGTAAGTTCCCTTCTGTCTTCTTCCCAACTCCTTCCTCCCAACTTAAAAACAAGAAAGTGAAAAAAGACTATTTCTAATGTTCCTAATTCTGAAAGTCAGTGTTTATATCAAATCATGTAAGTCTAAATTAACAGATTCCAAATACTAAACCAGCTGGTTAGTTATATAAGAATCATATTAGGAGTTAAAAAACAAAAGAGTAACAAAAAAACACCACCACTCATTTTCAACCAACAGATTTAAGACAGGAACCATATATCTGTATTTAAAGCTAATGATGTGTTTCTGATGTTCCGTCAGGTTTGGGGACCTGGTGTAAGGCACTATGCCATTTGAGGTTTATAAAATATAAACACCAACTTCTAAGTCTGAAAAGAGTGTTACAGGGATGCCTTTATGAAGGAGATTACCATTTAAGCAAATGTTTGCAAGATGGACTGGATTACAACAAGAGCAATGGGAAAGAGAGCAAAGAAAGAAAAGCATGAGCAAAGGCACAGGGACAGAAAACACAGGCTATTTTGAGTGTATGTGATGGGCCAAGCCTCAGGGTGCCTCCCATATAAATACTCCCTTTCAGAGGGAAATGGCTAACCCACAGCCCCTGCTGAAGGAATAGTCTGGATCGCTTTTCCACAGTTACTTGAACTGGGTGTGAGCCTACCACAAGGGCAACTAAACATACAGGAAGACTGATCCAATGACCTCCGTCCCTCATTTGCTCAGGACACTCCTACTTTATGCCTACTGTCCTGTGTGGAATTCTTAACAGTGCCTACTCATTCTCATTCCCAAAATTAAATTTTTATTTAATTTTGATGATAAAGCAGAAAGTCACTCTACCCGTAAACCCTGAGCTGACACGAAAAAGATATAGGCCAGATTCTCTAAAAAAGGGGTCAGCAAACATGTCCATTTTCTTAAATTCCAGTATAGTTAATACACAGTGTTACATCAGTTTCAGGTGTACAACACAGTGACCCGACACTTCTATATATCATTCAGTGCTTTTCACTGATAAGTATACTCTTAATTCCCTTCACCCATCCCCGCCCCACACCTCCCCTCTGGTAATCATCCCTTTGTTTTCTATAGTTAAGAGTCTGGTTTTTTAATTTGAGATAGATGTTTTTTATAAAGTTTTGCTGGAACACAGCCATGTTCATTTGTTTAAGTACAGTTTATGGCTGCTTTCACAATACAATGGCTGAGTAGCTGAGATGGAGACCATATGCAGTACCTGTATTTAGTATGTGGTTCTTTAGAGAAAAAAACTGGCTGACCCCCCACTCTAAAACAGCATTGTCCAAGAGAACTTTCTGCACTGATGGACCTGTTTTATACCTGCACTGTACAACAAAGTAGCCCCGTGCCACATGTAGCTATCTATTAACTGAAATATGGCTAGTACAGCTGAAGAACGGAAGTTTGTATATGCAATAAAATATTTAAATTGGGGAGTTTTCATTTTTTTGAGATATAACTATGCTTAAAATTTATTAGTTTTAGGTGTACAACATAATTTGATATATGTATATACTGCAAAATGATGACCACAATAAGTTTAGGTAACATCTATGACCACACATGCTTAAAAATTCTTTTTCCTTGTGATAAGACCTTTTAAGATCTATTCTCTCAGCATCTTTCAAATATACAATATAGTGTTGTTATAGTTGGAATCACCATGCTGTACATTACAACCCCAGGATTTATTTGCCTATAACTGGAAAAAAATCAACCTTAGGGGCGCCTGGGTGGCTCAGTGGGTTAATGCCTGCCTCTGCCTTCGGCTCAGGTCATGATCCAGGGGTCCTGGGATCGGCCAAGTCAGGCTCTCTGCTCAGCAGGGAGCCTGCTTCCCTTCCTCTCTCTCTGCCTGCCTCTCTGCCTACTTGTGATCTCTGTCTGTCAAATAAATAAATAAAAATATTTTTTAAAAAATCAACTTTAAAAAAATACAGTTCTGGTAGTTTTAACACATGTATAGATTTGGGTAACCACCATCACCAGCCAGAAGCAGAAAAGTTTCATTACTGCAAAAACTCCCTTGGAAGTTACATCCTTGCCTTACCTTAACCCCTGGCAACCACTGACTAGATCTTTGCCACTATAGTTTTGTCTTTTCAAGAAGTTCATATAAATTAAATCATTCATTATATAACTTTTTGAGACTATCTTCTCTCACCAAGTGGCTGCATTTACCACGTTTATTCCTTCTCATGGTTGAATAGTATTCCATTGTATGGATATACCACCATTTATCCACTACCAATAGAAGGACATACTAGCTGCTTTTAATTATTGGCAAATATGAATCAAGTTGCTATGAACATCTGAGTCCAGGTTACAAAAATACCCAGGAGTGAAACTGGGTCTTATGACAGACATATATTTAACTTTGTAAAAAACTATCATTCTTTCTATAGTAGCTGTACCACTGCTCATGTCCAGCAGCAATGTATGACAGTACCAGCTGTTCTGCATCTTTGCCAGTAATTGGTATTGTACTTTCCATTTTGGCCATTCTAACACGTGTATAATAGTATCTCGTAGCATTTTGCATTTCCCTAATGACTAATGATGTCAAACATCTATTCATATGCTCATTTGCTATTGTTTGGTAAAATAGAATAGAAACATAGAAACATTTTTAGAAATATAGAAAAATAGAAAATAGAAAAATAGAAACATTTTTCTATGTTTTAATTGAGATATTTATTTTCTTACTGTTGAGTTTTGAGAGTTCTTTATATATTCCAGATCCAAGTTCTTTATCAATTTGTAATTTGCAAATATACTTTTTCTCCAGCCTATACCTTGTCTTTTCATTCTCTTAATAGTGTCATTCCCAGAGTGTTACGGGCTGAATTGTGTGCACTCATTCATAAAATTCATTTAATGTCCCCAGTACCTTAGAATGTAACTGTATTTGGAGACAGGCCTTTTAAAGAGGTAATTAAGGTTAAATGAAACCAAAAGGGGGGGGGGGGGGCGGCGGCTTCTAATCTAGTAGGGCTAGTGTTCTTATAAGAAAAGGAAGGGATCCACAGATGTGCACACACAGAGAAAAGGCCATGTGAGAACACGGCAAGACAGGAGCCACCTGCAATCCATGGAGAGAGCTTCAGGAGTAACCAACTCTACCAACACCTTGATCTTGAACTTCCAGCCTCCAAAACTGTGAGAAAACAAAATTTCAATTGTTTAGACCAGCCAGTCTGTGGTATTTTGTTATGGCAGTCCTAGCAAACTACTATATAGAGCACAAGTTTATACTTTTGATAAAGTCCAATTTATCAACTGTTTTCGCTTATGTCCAAAACCTTTTTGCTTAATCTCAAGTAAAGATTTTTCTTCTATACTTTCTTCTAAAAAAACAAGTTTTACATTTAGATTTTGATTTAATTTTTGTTTAAGGTAGAGCATTTAGGTTGAGATTTTTGTTTTTTGTTTTTGCCTGAATATGTCCAACTCTTCTAAAACTGTTTTTTTTCCTGCAGTATTTTTTTTCATTTTTATTAACATATAATGTATTATTTGCCCCAGGGGTACATGTCTGTGAATCATCAGGCTTACACATTTCACAGCACTCACCATAGCACATACCCTCCCCAATGCCCATAACCCAACCACCTTTTCCCTACTCCCCTGCCACTTCAGCAACCCTCAGTTTGTTTTGTGAGCTTAATAGTCTCTTATGGTTTGTCTCCCACCCAATCCTATCTTGTTTCATTTTTTCTTCCCTATCCCCCCAAACACTGCCCTGCCTCTCAAATTCCTCACATCAGAGAGATCATATAATTGTCTTTCTCTGATTGACTTATTTCACTCAGCATAATACTCTCTAGTTCCATCCACATTGTTGCAAATGGAAAGATTTCATTTCTTTTGATGACTGCATAGTATTCCATTGTATATCTATACCACATCTTCTTTATTTATTCATCTGTTGATGGACATCTAGGTTCATTCCATAGTTTAGCTATTGTGGACATTGCTGCTATAAACATTTGGGTACATGTGCCCCTTTGGATCCCTCCACTACCCAGTAGTGCGATTGCTGGGTTGTAGGGTAGCTGTATTTTCAACTTTTTGCATGTGTCTGTTGGCCATCTGGATGTATTCTTTGCAGAAATGTCTGTTCATGTCTTCTGCCCATTTCTTGATTAGATTATTTGTTCTTTGGGTGTTGAGTTTGAACTTATAGTTCTTATAGATTTTGGATACTAGCTCTTTATCTGGTATGTCATTTGTGAATATCTTCTCCCATTCTGTCAGTTGTCTTTTGGTTTTGTTGACTGTTTCCTTTGCTGCGCAAAAGATTTTGATCATGATGAAGTCCCAATAGTTCATTTTTGCCCTTGCTTCCCTTGCCCTAAGTGATGTTTCTGGGAAGAAGTTGCTGTGGCTGAGGTTGAAGAGGTTACTGCCTGTGTTCTCCTCAAGGATTTGGATGGATTCCTGTCTCACATTGAGGTCTTTCATCCCCTTTGAATCTATTTTTGTGTATGGTGTAAGGAAATGGTCCAGTTTCATTTTTCTGCATGTGGCTGTCCAATTTCCCCAACACCATTTGTTGAAGAGACTGTCTTTTTTCCAGTGGACATTCTTTCCTGCTTTGTTGAAGATTCGCTGGCCATAGAGTTGAGGGTCTTTTTCTGGGCTCTCTACTCTGTTCCATTGATCTCTGTGTCTGTTTTTGTGCCAGTACCATACTGTCTTGATGATGACAGCTTTGTAATAGAGCTTGAAGTCTGGAAGTGTGATGCCACCAATGTTGGCTTTCTTTTTCAACATTTCTCTGGCTATTCGGGTCTTTTCTGGTTCCTTATAAATTTTAGGATTATTTGTTCCATTTCTTTGAAAAAAAAAATGGATGGTATTGCATTAAGTGTATAGATTGCTTTAGGTAGCATAGACATTTTCACAATATTTGTTCTTCCAATCCATGAGCATGGAATGTTTTTCCATTTCTTTGTGTCTTCCTCAACTTCTTTCATGAGTACTTTACAGTTTTCTGAGTATAGATTCTTTGCCTGTTTGGTTAGGTTTAATCCTAGGTATCTTACGGTTTTGGGAGTGATTCTAAATGGGATCGACTCTTTAATTTCTCTTTCTTCTGTCTTGCTGTTGGTGTACAGAAATGCAACTGATTTCTGTGCATTGATTTTATATCCTGACTCTTTACTGAATTCTTGTATGAGTTCTAGCAGTTTTGGAGTGGAGTCTTTTCGGTTTGCCACATAAAGTATCATATCATCTGCAAAGAGCAAGAGTTTGACTACTTCTTTGCCAATTCGAAGGCCTTTTGTTTCTTTGTGTTGTCTGACTGCTGAGGCTAGGACTTCTAGTACTGTGTTGAACAGCAGTGTGATAATGGACATCCCTGCCATGTGCCTGACCTTAGGTGAAAAGCTCTCATTTTTTTCCCCATTGAGAATGATATTCGCTGTGGGTTTTTCTTAGATGGCTTTGATGATATTGAGGTATGTACCCTCTATCCCTACACTTTGAAGAGTTTTGATCAAGAAAGGATGCTGTACTTTGTCAAATGCTTTTTCAGCATCTGTTGAGAGTATATGGTTCTTGTTCTTTCTTTTATTAGTGTATTGTATCACACTGATTGATTTGCAGATGTTGAACCAACCTTGCAGCCCAGGAATAAATCCCACTTGGTCGTGGTGAATAATCCTTTTAATGTACTGTTGGATTCTATTGGCTAGTATTTTGGTGAGAATTTTTGCACCCCTGTTCATCAAGGACATTGGTCTGTAATTCTCCTTTTTGGTGGGGTCTTTGTCTTGTTTTGGGATCAAGGTAATGCTGGCCTCATAAAATGAGTTTGGAAGTTCTCCTTCCATTTCTATGTTTCTCCTATGTTTCAGGAGAATAGGAATTAATTCTTCTTTAAATGTTTGGTAGAATTATCCTAGGAAGCCGTCTGGCCCTGGGCTCTTGTTTGTTGGGAGATTTTTGCTGACTGCTTCAATCTCCTTACTGGTTATGGGTCTGTTCAGGTTTTCTATTTCTTCCTAGTTCAGTTTTGGTAGTTTATACGTCTCTAGGAATGCATCCGTTTCTTCCAGATTGTCAAATTTGCTGGCATATAGCTGCTCATAATATGTTCTTGTAATTGTTTATATTTCTTTGGTGTTGGCTGTGATCTCTCCTCTTTCATTCATGATTTTTATTAATTTGGGTCCCTTATCTTTTCTTTTTGATAAGTCTGGCCAGGGTTTTATCAATTAATACCATTTCTTGAAAAGACTATCCTTCCTGCATTGAACTGCCTTTCACATCTGTCAACATCAGCTGGCTCTACCTCCGTGGTTCTACTTCTGGATGCTATATGGATCCACTAATCTTATGCCTACCCCTTACTATTGCTATAAACAGTCTCAATTACTACAGCTTTAGAGAGAGTATTAAGAACCAATTACTGAGATTCCTCCAACTTTTTCAAAGTTGCTTTAGCTAGGTCTTTAGCCTTTCCCTGTAAATTTAGAATCAACTTGTCTATATATTTTTTAAAATCCTGCTGGGATTCTGTTTGGAATTACATTAAATCTATTTATCAATTTGGGAAAAACTAACATCTTTACTATGTAGAGTGTTCCAATCCATGAACACTAATCTCTGTTTAGGTTTTCTCTATGCGTCTTTCACCAGCGCTTTATAGTTAACAGCATACAGGTCCAACACATTATTTTAATAGTCATGTGTAGCTAGTGACAACTGTATTAGTTATCGTAGCTTTAAAAAGTTTGAACTTGGGCGCCGGGGTGGCTCAGTGCGTTAAGCCTCTGCCTTCGGCTCAGGTCATGATCTCAGGGTCCTGGGATCGAGCCCCACATCAGCAGGGAGCCTGCTTCCTCCTCTCTCTCTCTCTCTGCCTGCCTATCTGCCTACTTGTGATCTCTCTCTGTCAAATAAATAAATAAAATCTTTAAATTAAAAAAAAAAGTGTGAACTTGGAAATACTGAGAAACAGTACCACCATGCAATTTAACCCAGTGTGAAAACTAGGCCATAAAATTGTGCCTGTGTCTTAGCAATCAAGACCTTTGAAAAAGTGAAGATTAGAAGAAGTAGGAAAGATACAATGAGGAGACGGTCAAAGAGCAGAGAACAGAACAAATGCACAGAAAAAATTGTAAGAGCTCATGAGAAAGGAACAGATCTCCAAAGCTGCCTTGAGTTCCAGACAACATTCCAGTTCCGTATCAGATATATCTTTACAATAGCCTCTTTTTTCTTTAATTACCTAAATGGCTCTTTGTTTCTTGAAACCAGAGGACTAAAGATCTAAACTTCTAGGACTATATGGTACTCATTTCTTCTTAAGATTTTATTTATTTGAGAGAAAAAGAGAACAAGAGCAGAGGGGCAGAGAGAGAGGGAGAACCAGACCCCCCCGCTGAGTACAGAGCCCAATGTATGTCTTGATCCCAGGACCCTGAAATCATGATCTAAGCAGAAGTATGACGCTCAACTGACTGAGCAAACCAGGTGCCCCATACGATGCTTATTTCAAAAAGGAAAAAGACAGATTGAGACTATCATGCTTTTTTCTTAATGCACTTAGCTAATGACTGAATATAGCAGAAAACAGTCTGTGAATGATAAAAGACAATGTATCAATAAATTATATTTCAAGGTTTAATTTACAGTTCAAATTGGGCTTGTTCAGGGGTGCCTGCCTGGTTCAGTCGGTTAAGTGTCTGCCTTCAGCTCAGGTCATGATCCCAGGGTCCTTGGAAAGAGCCCTGCACTGGGCTCCCTGTCCAGTGGTGAGCCTGCTTCTTCCTCTCCCTCTGTCTGCCACTCTGCCTACTTGTGCTCTGTCAAATAAATAAATAAAATCTTTTTTAAAAGATTATTTATTTATTTGACAAGCCAAAGGCAGCCACCTAACGGAGTGAGCCACCCAGGCACCCCATAAACTCTTCTTTTTTTTCCCTCAAATGGGCTTGTTCTAGATCATTAACACTTTTATATGACAGACTACAAATGTCAATTTAATAACATAGTTAATACTTAACAGTGGCACTGAGTTTGGGAAAACATAAAGGTTCAGGTAACCAAATTCCAATTTCCCACTGCAGAAGCAACAGCAGCAGTATCTCTAGCCCAGTGGTGCTCAAACTCCAGTGCATATAAAAATTACCTGAGGTTTTATTTTTGAAAATATGTTAGATGAAATATGAGAATTCCTCCCATTACAAATACCTAGATACGGCAGATAAGATACAGTAAATCTTCTTTTAAATGCACTGCTGAACTCAGAAGAAACCCACAGGCAGCAAAAACAGAGAAAACAGTAATTAATCAAAACTATCCGTTGAATGAGCTTATTTAATGAAATCAGAGTGGTAAGCAAGAACTAAAGCCATGATCTTAGCTTAAATTTGGAATCTAGAGACTTGAATTTTGATTTTTATTAGATGTGATAAAAGGTGGACTTGAGACCAATGCATAACCAGCAATGCCCTTGAAAGGTTATACCCCTCAGTGAAAGAGTAGGCCTATATGGGGGGATGTCTGCCTGTTGACAAAGGCAGCAAATTAAAAACAAAAAATAAAAAAATAAATAAAACTGTATGAATCAGGCCTTCATTGGAATGGAGACCACTGAAAATTATTGCAAGCCTGTTCTTAGTTAAGTAGAAATAGGCACTTCTTCCAAGGATGAGGAGCCTCAAGCCAATAAATGAATTTAAGCTGTTTCTGGGTTGGTGGTAATGAAAGGCTCTTGTCAGAGAGAGAAGCAAATTCTGTCTGAAGTCAAACACACCTTCGATCCATGTGATTCCCAGAAGACAGCTAAATATCACTATTAGCCAAATATGAGATTAAAACAAAATTATCAAAACAAATGGAAACAAACTACAATGGCAGCAAAAGCTATTAAAAACAAAACAAAAAAAAAACAGATTAAATCTGCAAGAAGTTCAAATTCTGGAATTAACAGATACATAATACATAAAATTACAATTAAGATTGCTAAAAAGATTTACAGAAATAAAAGAAAATATTAAATATATAGGCCAGAAACAAGAGATTAAAGAAAATGACTTGGGAGACAGGAAAAAAAGACAGTTCCCCCAAAATAGAATTTCTGGGAAAAAAAATACATAATCCTTGGAATTAAAAACCTAATTGGAGAAGATACAGAGAAAGAATTAGTAAACCAAATGACAGACCTGAATCAATAAAGAAAAAGAAAAGAAAAAAGATTAAGAGACATTTTAAAATCATTTCAAATCACCTCATCTCATACATCTAATTACAATTTCAGAAGGAAAGACTAGGGGAAAAAATGGAGAAACAGCAATATTTCAAAAGACACTGACTAAAAAATTTCCAGAACGAATAGAAGACCTTGTATTCAGGAGACATTAAAAGTCACAAGAAGGATAAATAAAAAAGAAATATACATCCAGATACATCATATGAAATTGCGAAACACCAAAGGCAAAGAGGTGATCTTTAAAACCAGACAGAGGAGAGGAATCAGACAACCTACAAAGGAATAAACAATTAGACTTTTCAGAGAAGTAATAAAGGTCAGAATAATACTGTGCTGAGAAATTAAGTCACTTTAGAATTGCACCCCTAGGTAAAAACATCATTCAAAAAATAGGTAGGGGCGCCTGGGTGGCTCAGTGGGTTGAAGCCTCTGCTTTCAGCTCAGGTCATGATTCCAGGGTCCTGGGATGGAGTCCCACATCACATGGGCTCTCTGCTCAGCAGGGAACCTGCCTTCTCCTCTCTTTCTGCCTGCCTCTCTGCCTACTTGTGATCTTTGTCTGTCAAATAAATAAATAAGATCTTAAGAAAAAAAAAACACCTAAAAAATAGGTAAACAAAAACAAAAAAAAAAACCCATATTCTTTTACAAACAAAAACAGAGTTTAACAACCAAAAGACATGGAATATATTCTTCTAAAGGTACAGTTCAAGATTAAAAAAAAAAAGACTCAGAAGGAAAATCTAAATGCAAAAAGGAGGAAAAATAAAGTAATTTGGCAATCTTGGATCAATCTAAACACATACTAAGACTGTAAAGAGCAATAAGAATGACAATGTCTAATTTATGAAATTTTTTAGTTAGTAATTAAATTTTTAGTTAGAATTCAAATACCGAACAAATGGCATGTAAATGGGAAGGTGTGACTGACATTGTGCTCTAAGGGGAACACCTGCGTGGCTCAGTCGGTTAAGCATCTGACCATTGGTCCCAGCTCAGATCTTGATTCAGGGTCCTGAGTTTAAGCTCCATACTAGGCTCCCTGTCTAGTTTATTTTATTTTATTTTTTTATCTAATTTATCTTCCCAATCAAAGAGAAAATCATTTTGAAATAAGATACTATTTTGGAGCAAACAAAGGACAACCAGGGAGACAAGATACAGAGAGTATCATTGCAGGAATCCCAGCCATACACCAGGATAAACTAACCATTTTCTGGGGCATTATGAGGTGGGAGGGCGAAGAACTGAAGAAAAGAAAGTCTACCATTAGCTGGGCTGAGAACGGTTGTCTTCTTTTTGCAATTCCTTATTTAGCTGACTGACTCCTTGAGGCCAGGCTCTCCTTGTCCCCATCAATACACATAAAACCCTCCCTTTTACAATCTAGAGAGAAAGATGTTCTCTTCCCTAGGGAAGCCAGTTGCTATGCCATTCTGCTGGTCCCAGGGTCTCATTCCACAGTCCTCCTGAGGAGCAACAGAACTTGAGAGACCCAAGTTTAATGCATATCACCTTGGCTGGATCAAGGACCTGGTTTCCCTGGCCCCAGGACTCAATGATGAATGAGACTCTTGCTAAGGCCCACCCATTTAAACTTTTCTGAAAAGGTTTTGGAAATTATGAGCATGGAGCCTAGCTTAAAAAAAGTGCTCTAAGGAACTTTTATTGTTTAGGAAGAGTGTAGAGTCAGTGAGTAATGTGAGGGCTTAGATTAGATATATATATTAAATTATTAAGTGTAACTTCTAGAGTAACATAAGTAGGATATAGCAATGATGTTCTGCTTGCGCTAATAACTGGGGATGATAATGGCATCTGGTAGGTAGGATTCAAGGATTTTAAATATCCTACTGTGCCCAAAATGTGCCACACAGTGACGGTTCTGGCCAAAATGCCAACAGTCCTACAACAGTATCAAATAATATATACACCTACCCAAAAATGGAATTTAAATAATTCAACATGGAAATATAAATGTGCTTTAAGGCAGAAGTTCATGGGCTGCACAAATAACAGACTTTGAATCAAGAGGTCTGAGGTGAGACCCAGGAACTTAGAGTTTTAATACCTACCCAAGCAACTGTGATGCAGCAGTCCATCAACCACACTCTGAGAAACATTACAGCCTAATGAGGGTAAAGTGGCAGATGAAGGAGGTTTTAGAGACTCCCATTATAGGGAAAGGCTCTGGAGCAAGAGCTGCCTGCTGCTGAGGAGAAATCTAGCCACAGAGAGAAGGTGGTGGCAGAAGTTCACAAGCACATACCATTAGGAGTCCACAAATTAGGGACTGCAGATCAAAAAACAAACAAACAAAAAAAGATTTTTCTAAAATTAATAACAATGTAACTAGAACAGTGCTCTCTCATTACAGAAAATGCTTTTTCCTTTAATTACTAGAAATGAAGTTATAACAGAATGGATCAGGATACCACCAATACAACAATTCAATCCACAACCTACAAATAAACCACGTATAAAACAGATGGTGGGAAGGTCTGTCTCAGAATTCCCAGCCGTATTCTGACCTACACTCTTTGAGTAAATGCCCTTTAGTCACCAACTCCTAACATCTGGGATGTGACTGACTCAGAGCACAGAATAGTATTTCTGAAAGATATAATACTTGCTATGTTCTCTTCCTAGAGATTAACAATGCATAACAGTAGATTAAAAGATTCTTAGATTCTACAGTAAGGAAATCCATTTGCTTTTGACTCCAAATTTCCCATCATGATTTGATTAAAAGGAACTCCCAATTCTTCTTCATTTTCATTAGAAAATTTAAGATTTAGAAAATGATGTTCACTTAAATAAATGCTTTTTATTCCCTGATGTATCTTTGGCACCTAGGACAGTGTCTCAAACACAACAGGCTCTCAAAAAAATGTTTGCTGAGTGAGTAATTAAAATCAGCTGCATGCTGGTAAATGTTTAAAAATCAGCTTGGGGGAAAAGGGAAGAGCAAGCCTTGATTGGTGGTATTTCAGCACTGTAAACACTCCCACCATGGCTACCAACTTGAAATCTCTGAACAGGGAGTTGGAAAGAGATGCTCATAATCTCACAGGACAAAAAGGCTCCAGGACATCAATGATTAAAATCCTAAATGTAGGTTATTTTATTTAACACCTCACAACCCACTACCCCTGAGGAATGAAGACTGAGTTTTCCAGATAATGGGATAAATGTTAAATAAAAAGTGTACATTTTTCCCGATCAAAGAAATACTGTACATTTATTAAATGTGCGGCACAAAATTTAGCATTTTCTGTTAACTCAATATTGTCAAGTACCTATAAACTGTCATAAAGTGTTGTTCTTAAAGGTTACAGAAGTATGTAAAGCTAATTGTTCTTTACTAAACCTGGGATTTAGCCCAAGGATGGGCTTTAAGGAACCCAAGAATCCCTGCCACTGAACACAAAATGATAACATGTTCATGTCTCTTTTTGGGAAAAAATTACATAGCTTCCACCAGGCACCTCAAAAAAGTGTCCATAACCCAAAGGTTAAGAGCCACTTCCCCAAGAAAGGCACTGAGAAGAACTACAAAACAACCATTAAGCAAGTAACAAAATGGCATGAGGAACTACCTGTCAATAATTACTTTGAATGTAAACAGACTAAATGCTCCATTCGAAAGACATAGGGTGATGGAATGAACAAAAATGCAAGACCCATCTATATGCTTCCTACAAGAGACTCATTTCAGACCTGAAGACACATACACAACGAAAATGAAGGGATGGAAAAGCATTTATCATGCAAACATTAGTGACAAGAAAGGGTAGCAATACTCGCATCAGACAAAACAGACTTTTTAAAACAGAGTAAAACTGTAACAAGAGACAAAAGACACTATATACTCATAAAGGGAACAATCCAACAGGAAGATATAACTGTAAATATTTATGAACCCAACATGGGAATATCCAAATACATAAAGCAGTTAACAACAAACATAAAAGAAGTAATCAATAGTAATGCAATAGTCGTAGGGGACTTTAACACCCCCCTCACATCAATGAATAAACCATCCAAACACAAAACCAATAAAGAAACAGTGGCTTTGAATGATATATAGGACCAGATGGAGCTAACAGATATATTCAGAACATTCCATCCTAAAACAGCAGGATACATTCTTTTCAAGTGCACATGGAACATTCTCCAGAAGAGAACACATATTATAGCCTACAAAACAAGTCTCAATAAATTAAAAAAGACTGAAGTCATACCATGCACTGTTTCTGACCACAACACTATGAAACTAGAAAACAACCGCCAAAAAAAAAAAAAAATCTGGAAAGAACACAAATACATAAAGTTTAAATAACATGCTACTGAACAATGAATGAGTCAACCAGAAATCAAAGAGGAAATTTAAAAATACATGGAGTCAAATAAAAATGAAAACAATGGTCTGAAATATTTGGGATGCAGCAAAAGCTATACTAAGAGGGAAGTTTTTAGCAATATAGGCTTACCTCAAGAAGCAAGAAAAATCTCAAATAAACCACCTAACCTTATACCTAAAGAAACTAGAAAAAGAAAACAAAATCTAAAACCAAGGAGGGAAAAAAGGAAATAATAAAGATTAGAGCAAAAATAAATGAAATAGAAAATAAAAAACAGCAACAACAATAATAGAACAGATCAATGAAATCAGGATCTGGTTCCTTGAAAAGAGCTACAAAATTGGTAAACCCAGACTCATAAAAAAGAAGAAAGAGAACTCAACAAAACTCAACAAAATCAGAAAAGAAAAAGGAAAAACGGGGTGCTTGGGTGGGTCAGTCAGTTAAGCATCTGACTTTGGTTCAGGTCATGATCCCAGGGTCCCGGGATCCAGCCCTGCATCAGGGCTCTCTGCTCAGCAGGGAGTCTGCTTCTTCATCTCCCTCTGTCTACCGCTCTGCCTACCTGTGCTCTCTCTCTCAAATAAGTAAATAAAATCTTAAAAAAAAAAAAGCAAAAAGGAAAAATATCAACACCATAGAGATACAAAGACTTAAAGAGAATACTATGAAAAATTATATGCCAACAAATGAGACAACCTAGAAGAAATGTATAAATTTCTAGAAACATAGCCTGCCAAAACTGAATCAGAAAGAAAAAGGAAATTTGAACAGATCACCTCAATGAAACTGAATAGTAATCAAAAACTTCTCAACAAACAAAAGCCCAAGATGAGATAACTAAACAGGTGAATTCCACCAAACATTTAAGGAGGAGTTAATGCCTATTCTTCTCAAAACTATTCCAAAAATATAGGAGAGGAAGGAAAGCTTCCAAATCCATTCTATGGAGCCAGCATTATCCTGATACCAAATCAGATAAAGGCATGACAAAAAAACAAAACAAAACAAACAAACAAAAAAAAAACAAACCACAGGCCAGTATTTCTGATGAATACAGATACAAATATCCTCAACAAAATACTAGCAAACTGAATCCAACAATATTTTTAAAATATCATTCACCAAGATCAAATGGGATTTATTCCTGGGATGCAAAGATGGTCCAATAGTCACAAATCAACCAACATGATACGTAAGATCAACAAAAGAATCATACGATCATTTCAAGAGATGAAGAAAAAGCATTTGATAAAGTATGACATCCAGCCACGATAAAAACCCTCAACAAAGGTTTGGAGGGAACATACCTCAACATAACAAAGCCTATATATGAAAAACCCACAGTTAATTTCATACTCAGTGGTCAAAATCTGAGAGCTGATCACCTAAGATCAGGAACAAGAAAAGGATGTCCACTCTCTTCACTTTTATTCAACATAGTACTGGAAGTTACAGCCACAGTAATCAGACAAGAAAAAGAAATAAAAAGCATCTAGATTGGTAAGGAAGAAGTAAAACTTTCATCATTTGTGGATGACATTATAAATATAGAAAACCCTAAGGACTCTACCAAAAAACTACTAGAACTGACAAGTGAAGTAAGGCCAAAGATACACAATGTACAGAAATCCACTGCATTTCTATAGTAGCAGAAAGAGAAATTAAGAAAACAATCCTATTTACAATTACACCCAAAATATTAAAATACCTAAGAATAAACTTAACCAAGGAGGTAAATGAGCTGTACTCTGAAAACTATAAAACACTGATGAAAGAAATTAAAGATGAACAAAAACAAATGGAAAGATGGTCCATGCTCATGGACTGGAAGAATAAATACTGCTAAAATGTCCATACTACCCAAAGCCATCTACCAATTTAATGTGATCTCTATCAAAATACCAAAAGCATTTTTCACAGAACGAGAACAAAAAAATCCCAAAATTTGTATGGAACCACAAAAGACTCTGAAGCAAAAGCAATCCTGAAAAAGAACAACAAGGCTGGAGGTATCACAATCCCAGATTTCCAAATATGCTATGAAGTAATCAAAACAGTATGACACTGGCAACAAAAAGAGACACATAGATCAATGACACAGAACAGAGAACTCAGAAGTAAACCCACAATTATATGGCCAATTAATCTTTGACAAAAGAGGCAAAAATATGTAATGGGAAAAAGACAGGCTCTTCAACAAATGGTGTTAGGAAAACCGAACAGCTTACACCACACACAAAAATAAACTCAAAATAGATTAAAGACCTAAAAGTAAGACCTGAAGAGAGCACAGGCAGTAATTCCTCTAACATTGGCTGTAGCAATGTTTTTACAGATATGTCTCTCAAGGCAAGGGAAACAAAAGCAAAAGTAAACTATTGGGATTGTATCAAAATTAAAATTACTTCTGCACAGAGAAGTAAACAATCAACAAAACTAAAAGATAACTTACTGAAAGGAAAAAAATATTTGCAAATGACACATCCAATAAAGGGTTAGTATCCAAAATATGTAAAAAAACATACATCAGTGATATGAGAGAGACATACATATGCTTTATGATACAGAATTCCAAACTTAAATATATTTATAAGACAAAGAAACTCACTTAGCTTTGTCAAATCAATCAATGTTATTTTCATACAGCACTCCTAGCGATATTAGAGACATATTATACAACATGAAATTTTTTTTCCATTATTCCTCCTTTCACTAAAAATTTACCTGTTATTACAGAAGAATCCCCAGTATGAATACCACATTTTTCACATTTCTCCTAATGTTCCTAAAACTCTTCAAATGCATCTCACTTGCTTCTGTTACCGCACGGCTTTTACTTCAGTTACATTACCGCCATCTCAGAGGATGATGGAGGAGCCCCTGGAAGGTGGGACAAACTAAGACTATACAGCACTAGAGAAGGCCTAAAATGATGATCACTGAAACTGAAGTAATTTAATGGGAATGGACAAAAATGACTGAAATTCTACCTCATCTCACATTTTCCAGTTTGTGGCGTCCAGAGCCAACATTGACAAGAGCCACATTCTATTTGCTTATGCAATTACTTTCAGGAATAAGCATCTATGTTTTCTACTGCACTTTCAATCCAGAGTTGTCTAGAACAGTCTTCAAATGAGGGGCCACAATGGAGCTGGGCCATTCTTCTCCAATGAAGCTAGACCTGAGTTCAGTCCTCAAGTTAGTTATGAAACAGCTTGGCCAGATGGACAGAAAAAAAGAAATATAAGAGCAGATTATGGAAAATAGAAGACCAGTTCACAGAGTAAGACGGGGGAAAATATGGTCATGAGGCCAAAGAGAAAAGACTAACCAGACAGGCACGGCAGTAGCAAGATACGCAGATCACAAACAATAACTGTAACTGATCTCCCTGGTGCCACTGGATATGATCTTCAGGTACCACATTTTCATAGGATAGTTTGTGGCTTCCCACGATAATCTTACACAGGTCTTTAAGGGCTGAAGCAAAGAAACTGGACAATGAGTTCTTACTGCCTTTGGTCACTGTTATATCCTCCTCTCAAAGTCAGTCTTGCCTGGAAAGGGAACTTCTGTGAGTCAGATGGAATGTGAATCCATTAAAACTGCTGAGTAATCTCTCTCTAATTATTCTCCCAGAATAGGAAACTCACAGTGTAGAACAAATATCTATGAATTCACAACTCTAGTCTTTTTAACAATCTATTGTTTTAAATTAGAAAAGTGAACATTTCACAAGGATCCCCCTTTTATTTATGTTTGTTTGTCCCTTAACCCCAGGGACAACCTAGAATAATCTCTCTAGAAACCCTTATTCCATTAAGATTAACAGGTAAGCAGGCAACATGATGCACGTATGCATGCAAACATGAATATATACAAAGGCAATAAAGATAGTGGTTATGCATATATTCTAGAAGTTTGAGTCCTATCTCCACCATTTATTATGAATAACACATAATACATTTGTTAGCCTGTATGACATAAACAAGTTCTTTGACCTCCATGTGCCAGTTTCACCTGTAAATGGAGATAATAAATGAGGTAAACTAAATAATGAGATAGTTGTGAGACTCAGTACTTATAAAGTGCTTAGAACAGAATAGTCAAACACTAAGTATCTACTACCAACTATTCTTCTATTATTAATCACACCTACATATAAATGCATAAAATTTTGTTTTAAATTTGCAGCAGGGCAGATAATGTTTATTCTCTTTGTTACAATGTTCTGTTTCCTAAATATGATCAGACAGACAAATATTTTTATAACCAGAAAAAAATCTTATTTAAAAATTTAAACAATTTTTAATACGTATCTAAGATTAAAGACATGGTATAGGATTCTTGTACCTTTCCACTGTCTTAACTCAGTGAAGTGATTTCTCAAAATTTGGATAAACCAAGAAAATACTGAGAAATCTACATGAATCTGCTTAAAATGAACGATACTAGTTATATTCAGACAAAATAGTTTTTCCAGCTTCTGTAAAAAAAGGAATTTAAAATCAAGCAGGAGGTTCAGAGTTAAGTGTTTATAGGAAGACTGACATTTATGCAAACCAAATAATCACTATATAAAGTAAAAAATCATCTTTTACAATTATCTGTTTTAGAAATGCAAATTTACATGAAGCTGTTATCCAACATTAGAGACTGCTTTAGTTAATCAAACCAGTTAATCCAAACTTGGTCTGATTATGTTGACATGGTATATCCTACTACAACATTGTGGGACTTATCCAAAAGGCTAGAGCAAGGGTAGTAAAGCAACTAAGTATGTTATCTCAAACTGTGCATGACACAAACATACCATCATAATAATTATACGATAGTATCTCAAGTATAAGAACAGACTTCTTGTAAATCTGAACAAATGAAACAGCTCCAAAAGCATGATTTTTTTTAAAAAGGTGTATTCGGCATTTCACTCTAAGCAGCCAGCAACAATGAAAGTGCTGAGAATGAAGAAACCTAAAGTCATAACCTGATGTACTACAATCGTTTCCATTCTCACTGGCTAGTGTGAGCGAAAAAAGATTAGATGCTCTACACCAATACTTAGGAGCAGAGGCAAAGAAGGCAATAAAGTGGCCTCTCACATTGGTAAGCAGCTGAGAGAGAGCAGAGTAGCAAAGAGAAAAGGTAAGAGGCAGTGACAGTGACAATAATCACAGGAAATAAGTCAGAGGGCACTATGGCCAAAGCTTTGCTGTATAAGCACAGAGTATCAGAGTCTAAAAAGTCCTATGTTCACAACCTAAAAGAGCAAAGGGCATGCCATCCCATAGTACAAATTGTGAATTTTGTCTAGAAAATATGCAAAGAGCATTCTAAAATACATTTGGAAGTGAAAATGTGTGATAAACCAAAGAAAATTTTTCAAAGATTAATGAAAAGGATAAACTGCTACATCAAGTACCAAATAATACGAAAAAGTCACAATAATTAGAAAAGCATGTTTTTGGCACATGAACAGAAAATACCAATGGAATAAAAAGAGTCCAAATTTAGAATATGATAAAGATAAAAATTCAAAATCAGTACTAAAAAGACCATTCTAGAAGTATCTATTCAGATGGGGCAAAAACACTGGATTCCTCTTGCTATACACAAAAATTAAATAGAGGTGTTTTAAGACTTAAATATAAAAATGTGCAATTACTGAAGTACTAGAAAAAAGATAATGCATTTTGATAATCATGGAGTGAGACTCTCAAAACTAACATGAACCTGGAAATCACAGAAAAAGTAGCAACATATCTGACCACTTACAAAATACGCATTTTACATGGCAAAATAAGTAGAAAATGGGCAAAGGATGATTAAAAAATAGCAATTTGTAGAAGAAATATAAATAATAAATATTACCAAAAAATTATCAAGCTCAGTAAAAATCAAAGAATGTTAAGTTAAAATAACAAAATATGTTTTGGGCATATCAGTTTGGCAAAATTCAAATAAATTAATGACTTGAATAAATGACATGAATGAAAGGAAATAACAAGAGTAAAGTGGATATCCCCACATGTTCATAAGAAATGTACTGGAAGAATAATTTTTTTAAATATTTTATTTATTTGACAGAGAGAGAGAGAGAGAGAGAGAGCACAAGCCGGGGAAGCAGCAGGGAGAGGGAGCAGGAGAAGCAGGCTCCCTGCAGAGCAGGGAGCCAGATGCGGGGCTCAATCCAGGATCCTGGAATTATGACCTGAGCTGAAGGCAGACATTTAGTATTCGGAGCCACTTAGGTGCGCCGGGAAGAATAATTTTTACAGGAACGGTTTTTACTATCACCATTTAAAAGCACATATCCTTTGATCTAATAGAACTAATAATTTCACTTCTAACAATCTATGCCACAAATATTCTAAAAAGTGTACAAAATATGTGTATATAAATATTTGTTGCAGCAATATTTATAAAATTAAAAACAACCTAAAAACTCATTACTAGGAAAATGATCAAATAAAATTATGGTAAATCCATACTATGAAATGCTATAGGAGCTAGAACCTTAGATTTCTATAACAGAGTACTGAATTAGAAGAACAAGGTGCATAATGATATAAACTTTAAAACAACCTATATGAGTATGTAGCATACACACATATACAGAATTCTACACATACAATTAACATGTTTAGACAAGCTCTAGAAACAAGGACCCAATGGTTAGATATAAGTAACAGGAAGGGGGAGATGGAAGGGACTCTCACTACGTTAGTGTTTGATTTTTTTTTTTTAAAGTAGGCGCCACACCCAGTGTGAAACCCAACGCAGGGCTTGAACTCACGACCCTGAGATCAAGACGAAAGCCGAGATCAAGAGTTGGACATTAAACCAACTGAGCCACCTAGGCACCCCTCTCTGTTTTTGCTTTTGTTTTTTTTTTTTTAAAGATTTTATTTATTTATGTATTTGTCAGAGAGAGAGAGAGAGACGCGGGTGCGCACGCACAAGCAGGCAGAGTGGCAGGCAGAGGCAAAGAGAGAAGCAGGCTCCCCAGTGAGCAAGGAGCCCAATGTGAGATTCGATCCCAGGATCCTGGGATCATGACCTGAGCTGAAGGCAGTGGTTTAACCAACTGAGCCACCAAGGCATTCCTGTTTTTATTTTTTAAAAAGGCACACATTGTTAGAAACAAAAAAGAAAAGCGAAACTGTGGCTCAGTGGGTTAAGCCGCTGCCTTCGGCTCGGGTCGTGGTCTCGGGGTCCTGGGATCGAGTCCCGCATCGGGCTCTCTGCTCGGCGGAGAGCCTGCTTCCCTTCCTCTCTCTCTGCCTGCCTCTCTGTGATTTCTCTGTCAAATAAATAAAATCTTTAAAAAAAAAAAAAAAAAAAAAAAAAGTTGTAGCTTTTTAAAGCACTACAATAATCCATATACAACATTAAAAAACTATACAAAAAAACTGAGGATGTGATTCATCTATGATCTAAGCTAAAAAAAATTCAAAGTGTTGGTTGAATCTCAATCTCTGAAGGCTTTAAGCAGTGTTACCATATCATGCACAGAGTCAAAAAAAGGAAAGATTTCGGTTTAATGGTTTCCCATGTAAACAAGAGAATGTCCCTAAGACTTCTCATTGAAAGGCATAGATTTATATGAAGAATGCAACTTTGCTAAACCATATGCATTTCCTAGGTAGGAATCCTGGCATTTCAAAGTAAGCATACTTAAAGATTAAATATTGGGGCACCGGGGTGGCTCAGTCAGTTAAGCCTCTGCCTTGGGCTTAAGTCTTGATCCTGGGATCCCTGCTCAGTGGAGAGCCTCTTCTCCTGCTCCCTCCCCCTTTCCTAACTCCTGTTTGCTCTCTTGTTCCCTTGCTCTCTCTCAAACAAATAAAATTTTTTATAAACTTTATAAATCTTTTTAAAAAATATTTTATTTGTTTATTTGACAGACAGAGATCACAAGTAGGCAGAGAGGCAGGCAGAGAGAGAGGGGGAAGCAGGCTCCCTGCTGAGCAGAGTCCAATGCAGGGCTCCATCCTAGGATCCTGGGATCATGACCTGAGCTGAAGGCAGAGGCTTTACCCACTGAGCCACCCAGGGGCCCCAAATCTTTATTTTTCTTAAAGATTTTATTTATTTGAGAGGAAGAGCCAGTGAGTGAGACAGAACACAGGCAGTGGGGAGGGGCAGAGGCCAAGGGAGAAGCAGGTTCCCCCCGAGCAGAGAGCCGGATGAGGGGCTTGATCCCAGGACCCTGAGATCATGACCTGAGCTGAAGGCAGACACTTTGACTGAGCCACCCAGGCGCCCCTCAAATAAATAAATAAAACCTTTAAAAATAAATAAATATTAAATACTATAAGGTAAACAATAATTCATAAGATTGACAGCATTACGTTACTTTGTTAGAGCCCTCATTTCGGATCATGATCTACCTCTTCAACAGTTTTGCAACACCAACCCCAGGCTCTTTCAGTCATCCCTGCCAACTTCCACTCTAGCAGCAATCCCTAGTGTGAAGCAGATGAAAACCAGCAATCTCTTTTATGTATGTTAATATCATAAGGGCTCAAAAAGTATAATCAATCTTTGATGATTATGAATATCCTATAACCTTCAAAAAAGTATATTTACTAATTACTAGAATAAGCTAGGTTATCTTCAATAAAATATTAACTCATAATCAACAGTATATTTTTAGCACCCTAATGCAGCAAAACATTAATTTTATGTAATCTTACAGCTTTCCTACCTGGAATTGTTGTGTTCCTGATTCAACATACGAGCCAACATACTTGCTGAGAAAATGATAATGTTGATGATACCACACAAGCAATAAACACAAAAGAACTGCCTCTTACCAAGCACTTACTATGTGCCAGGGATTGTGCCAGAAGCTTTATGTGTACAGCTTATTTACTCCACAACGACCCTATAAGGTAGGCCATTATTATTACACCTATTTTATAGAATACCTAACTGGCACTCCAAGAAATTAACAAATTTAAACCCAGACTGTCTTTATTCTAGAAAGCTATGCTCTTAATCAAAAAAGTTACATAATCAGGAATGTTATTCAAAAACAATTCTTTGAAAATGAATATTCATTATGTAGATACCACATACACTTTCAATTGCCATGTATAAAATTAAATATTTAATTGTGAATTTCACTTGTGCCCAGATTTCATTTTCGAGGAAAACAGTAGAGAATGCTTATAAAGTCACCAATAGCTTCATTTAACAAATACTAAGTGCCAGGAGCTGTGCAAGACGTTCTTTAAAAGGAGCTCTTGGGGGAAGATGGTCTAATGTAGAAGAAAAACAAATACAGGGTTGGAAACTTAATACTGGGCTGTACGAAAAACTATGAGAAGATCTTTAGGTAAAAGGAAGTCGGGGAAGGATTCTCTGATGACCCAACTGTGATCTGATATTACATGTAGGATATATGCTTTTTGGCCAAGATTTTGTGTCTGTGAAGTACAAACACATACAAATACAAAAGATTTTTATTTCTTAATTCTTAATAATCTGAAGCAAAAATAAAACAAAGGAATGATTCTATTGTGATAGCAATTAGAATCTATCAGTTGAGTTAGCAGTAAGAGCAAATACTAGTAGTTCAGACACTCATGAAAGTAAACAACTTTCTACCATTCTAATATCCGGTCCAAAAAAAAAAAAAAAAAAGATCAATGCCATTGTTTCCTTTCAAGAAACACCACCAACTCATAACAAAGCACTAATATAATGGGCAATAAACTTGTCTCATCCGCAAGGGTCTTGATGTGTGAAAAATTCCACAGAGATTAAGAGTAGAAACTTGATAGCCTAATGTTGACAAATCTAAAACAAGTATATACCAAACAATACATGCTCACACATATTTTTAACTCATAGTGGTTTTATTAAGGCAAGTAAATTTTTCCATACCTGACAATACTGGCTTTTGTTCACTTTGTCAATCAATACATACAGTCAACCATCAGATTTTCATAACTATATTACATCTAAAAAAGGAAAATGTAATGGCTCTGAAACTATTCTCTTATACAAAAAAGAAATTATATAATTCAACTTGGCTAGACTACACAATTGGCTTCTTTTCTCACTATTAAGAGCCATCAGATTTTACTGTGATTTAAGACTCTTTTTACTAACATCTACCATGGCATTCTATACTTACTCCAATTTTCAATTTTCTTTATTTTTCTCATACCCATCAAAGAATCAGAAACCCAAGAACACTATTATAAAGTAAAACACTTGATCAAATAATTCCTTCCCCTTTTATCTTAAAAAAGAGAACAAGGGGAAAAAAGGACTGAAAGCTCAATTACTCTTCAAAATATTTCCTAATATGTTTTATTTAAAACGTGAGAAGTTTAGTATCCATAAGACTAGAGCCTTTTAAAAAGTTCAGGATGACAGATACTGTGTTTACTACATAGAATGTATGTATACTTAAATATTAAAATGTCAGAAAAGCAAGGAAGGGAAATACAAGTATTTTTATATTGAAAGCCCCCCTGGGTAAAATAAAAGACAATTCAGTTTATGTTTCTGAACTCTGGGAATATTTTTTCACTCAAAACAACATGCTTTAGCTTCAAGCCCCAAATTTTTCAAAAATCAGGGTAAAGCACTTTTCATAAAATAATTTCAGCAAAAATACTATCCCTCTCTACACTTCTTATAAACCTGCCAAGAAACAAACTAGTGAAGTCTTATCAATTCCTCATACTTAATATTTGTATAAAGAAAAAAAATAAGAACTTGATTATATCCAATTAAGCTTCTATGAGATATATTATGAAAATATATTATAAAAATATTACTAAATTATTCAAAAACACATGTACCAACTCAGTTATTTGACGTAACTAAATTACATCACATACCAGTAAATGTTTGGGCTTCATATCACCCTTAACACATTCACCAAACAAAAAACCTTCACATTTCAAATCAAAGAAATTATTCTTTTTCAACTTGCTAGGGTTCATCATACTATGTAACTATACCAGGAAAAATGTATAGTGTAATAAATAAGGTCTCTTGACGAAGACTTGAGCATCTCCACCCCCCGCAAAAAAAGCAAGCTATGTAACACCTACCAACTCTTTTAAATGTGCTTTAAAACAGTATTTAAAATTCTGAACACAAATCTAAGAGAATCAGTTAAGATGGTAGGCTATAAAATGAATGTACAGAAATCAACAGCCAATACATATATATGTAAACAACAGATGATTTAAAGGAGGAAAAGTCTCATTTCCAATAGCACCAAAACAATAAAATATTTGTATACTTTTACTTACATGCGAGCTTATGAAGAAAACATTAAAAACCTTTAAAAATGAAAGTAGAGGGGCACCTGAGTGGCTCGGTCAGTTAAACATCTGCCTTCAGCTCAGTTCATGATCTCAGAGTCCTGGGATCAAGCCCACATCGGGCTCCCTGCTCAATGAGGAACCTGCTTCTCCCTCTCCTTTTGCTCCTTCCACTGCTTGTGCTCTCTCACACTCTCTCAAATAAATAAATAAAATCTTAAATAATAAAATAAAAAGAATCATTCTTTAAAAAAATGAAAGTGGAATTGAATGAAGAAAAATTCTTGGAGATGGAGTAAACATCACAAATGTGTCAACTCTTAAGGTAATCTATGATTTACACAAATCCAATAAAAATGCCAACTTGTTTCTCTTCCAGGAACTAGACAGGCTGATTCTAAAGATCTTCTTGAAAAATAAACAGCAATTACCATGAAAACTGTGAACAAGAACAATGAGAAAACAGCTCTAACAGATATAAAAGTTTCTCATAAAGCCTCAATGGTAAAACAAGTGGCAAATAGAGAAATCAATGGGACAAATAGAAAGTCCAGAAATAGACCCATGTAAAGAATTTCTA
This sequence comes from Meles meles, assembly GCF_922984935.1. Classification (NCBI taxonomy): domain Eukaryota; kingdom Metazoa; phylum Chordata; class Mammalia; order Carnivora; family Mustelidae; genus Meles; species Meles meles. Next base: position 31,902,525 of record NC_060080.1, read on the forward strand.
GAAACAGAGAAGACAATCTGATAGAAAAGTAGACAGACTACATGAAAAAAGAAATACAAATGGTCTTTAAATATACAGATAAGATGTTTAACCTAACTCATGAAAACATAAACGCAAACCAAAAAAACCACTGAGATAGTGTTTCTTATCCAATGGGCAAAAATCTGATGGAAATCAACTACTCTCTAGTCAAGCTGTAGGGAAATGGATACTCCAAGGACCCTCAGACATTGCTGGTGGAAAAATGTACAACCTTTTTATAAAGAGAATATAAAAATACCTTCCAAATTATAGATGCATTTACTCTTTCACTTAGCCAACCCATTTTCTAGGAACCTAATATACAAGACACCACAACAAAAAATAACACATAAACGAGGTTTTTGACTATGAAATTGTAATAGCAAAAGATTGAACACATTCAAATAACTGGCAACAGGGAATGGGTTGAATAAACTATGGCATCTACACACAACCTTTAAAAAAAAAAAAAAAAAAGGTTTATCTTTATGTACGGATTTGGAGAGAGGGCTCCAAGGTATAAACCTGAAAAAGAAAACAAGGTGAGGAACAGCAGTATGCTATCTTTTGACTAAAAGGAGGAGGAAATAAAAATATATATTTGAAATAGCTATTTGCACAAAATTTGGAAGAATAAACAGAAATTAGTAAAAATAAGGACATGTACTGGGCTAGAGAGGAGGAACAGATGAGGATAGGCAGAACCAAGACTCCTCAGAGAATACTTTTTAAAAATAGCATTTTGATTTTTGAACCATGTAAATACATACATCCCCTATTCAAAAAAATAAGTTAAAAACAATTAAATTTGAATAGAAAGTTGAAAAGAAGGTGACCTTGCTGATATTTGGTCAAAAAAATTTACTGGACCGTAGTTTAAGTCTTTTCCTTGAGTGACATCTAAAAGAATAATTGAAATTATAACAAAATAATCACTGTGTGAAACATCAATATCACAAATAAAATCACACTTGTCTGTGTGTTCACAAATTTTAAACCAATCTATTAAAACTAAAGAACAGCCTTAACTTTGAAAACTCATGTCATACTGTGTAGCAAAAAAGCATACTGTTCACCTTGTTCAAGTTTACAGTTGAACTCTATAGGTCAACAGAAGTCAGCAAGAGGGCTAAACACTTGTGACAGGCAGTAAATACTTCTGACAATGTAAAGGTTTTAATAACAGCCAGCTCAGTACAGGTCAGGCTGGGATTACGCTAAAACTGGTAAACAGCAGCCTTAGATCCTGCCAAGGAACGAAAGCATACAAGCGAAGCCCACTTCCAGTACCTGACACATTCTCTTCTAATACAACAGAAAAGGACATGGGAATCACCTTGCTTCCGTTTTTGGGTGGCTGAAAGTTTTGCTTAGGGCCAGAAGGAGGAAATAGAAGTTAACATTTTGCACCTCACGGACATAAGTCAAAGTGGATCATTTAAAAACCGTTTTAGGAACTTCATTAGTTAAGTGAAAGCTAAGACAAAAGAGCTATATTCTGGTAGAGGCTGCTCCAGCTCCCTACAAGCAGATCAGATAAGCCTGGCAGTGACTTCCAGAGAATCAGAATCTAAGTTGCAGCCACATCACTTAGAGAAATCTGAGTACTTACAGAGAAACTGTGCCAAGAAGTTAAGGGCTCCTGTCACAAGCATACGTTTTAGTGTTTATTACAAGAGACTACTCTCTAAGTAGGCTCTTTGTTCTCATATCTAAGATCGAGCTGGGTAAATAATATTTATATGGGGGAGGGTTTAATCTGATTTTGAAAAAAAGGTATTTTATATTTCTGGGACACTTAAAGGCATGCTCATAAAAACAAGCACGTGAATTTAAAAACAAGAACCCCATCCCCAGGGTGCCTAGGTGGCCCAGTCGGTTAAGCGTCCGCCTTCAGCTCAGGTCAGGATCCCAGGGTCCTGGGATAAAGCCCACATCAGGCTCCTTGCTTGACGGAAAGCCTGCTTCTCCCTCTCCCTCTGCTACTCCTCCTTTTTGTGCTCTCTTCCTCTCTCCCTCTCTCAAATAAATAAATCAAATCATAAAAAAAAAAAAACCCCAGTCTTGTGGCAAAATAAGCAGACCCCTTACACAGACTTCTCTTATAAGCTCAAGACCCACAATCAGACAGTCCCACTTGCCCCACAATATACCTCAACCTAACGCTTTAACCCTTCCCTACCTCTCCCCCCCCCATTCACAGAATTATAAATGTCCTTTTATTTCTGTTTCACTCCTCACACCATGGAGTTCTGGCCACTATCATCTCTTCTCTGCACACTAACAGTCTCCAGCCTAGACCCTGTCTTGACTTTATAATCCCTGCATTTAAGACTTCACTTTTATTAGCATAAACTGTTCATAACATTCCCTTATGAATGTTAAAATATTAGCAGATATTTTAAAATATTTCCTATATTGGTAGGTATGCCCTCTCTCGTTCCTAATAATTAATAAAAACTATTTACGCCTTCTTTTTTATGTCTTATGTGATTTTGTTAGAAACTCATCTTTCTTATGTATCTTTTCAAATATACAGCTTCAGGTTTTATTAATCAGCTTTTTAAATGTTTTCTTGGGGCGCCTGGGTGGCTCAGTAGGTGAAGCATCTGTCTTCGGATCAGGTCATGATCCCAGGGTCCTGGGATTGAGCCCCGCATCACACTCCCTGCTCAGTGGGAAGCCTGCTTCTCCCTCTCACACTCCCCTTGCTTGTGTTCCCTCTCTCACGCTCTCTCTCTCTGTCAAATAAATAAATAAACCTTTAAAAAAATAAAATTAAAAAAAAAGTTTTCTTCCTATTTAATACCTGCCCCTCCTTTTTATTTACATTTCTTCCAATGCCTATGAGTTTACTCTGCCCTTTTTTTGATTCTTTGGGATGAATGCCTAATCTTTTTATTTTTTGTTCTTTCTTGTTTTTAAGAAACACAACTGTGTAAATATGTATTAATACAGTCTTTCTTATTAATACTATCTGTATTAATAAGCCTTGGGTAATTTTCAGGATTTGTAAACTAAAAACTGGAAAAACTGAAAGTATATTTTAAAACTAAACTAAAACTAAAAGTATACTAAAAGTATGTTTTGGGAAGAAATCATAAGAGATAACCTTAGTGATCTTGAGTTTGGCAAGTTATTTCTTAAATACAACAAATATAGCATGAATAAGAGTCATGAGTGAATAAACAAATTGCGTTATACCCCTACAAAGGAATAATACTCTGCAATAAAAAATAAAAAATTACCGGTACATGCAACAAGGACGAATCTCACAATTAAGTAAAAGCCAAACAGAAAAGCACATATCTTATGATTCCATGCATCTAAAATTCTAGAAAATGCACACTAATCTAAACTGACAAAAAGCAAATGAGTGTTTCCTGGAGACTAGTTAGGGACAAAGAGAATATCGGGGGCATGAAGAAACTTCTGAGGATTATGCATGTATTTGTTATTCTGAGGTGATGGCTTCACAGGTATATACATATGTAACATTTTAAATCACACAATTTAACATGTGCAGTTTACTATATGTCAATTATACTTTCACAGAGTATTTTTTAAAAAGGAAAAAGGAAACTTTAAGGTCAGTTCCCCCCCAACATTGTTACTTTTCTTGGCATCCTCAGGCAGAATCTGTATTCATACCATATCACAGAACTTAGAACACACTTCTAAAATGAAACCACAGTTGTGGGACACCTGGGTGGCTCAGTGGGTTAAAGCCTCTGCCTTCAGCTCAGGTCATGATCCCAGAGTCCTGGGATCGAGCCCCAAATCGGGCTCTCTGCTCAGCAGGGAGCCTGCTTCCTCCTCTCTCTCTGCCTGCTTCTCTGCCTCCTTGTGATCTCTGTCTGTCAAATAAATAAAATCTTTAAAACCACAGTTGTTATGCTTATTTGTATGTCTGCCTTCCCTATTAAGACAGTGAGCTCCCAGAATGTCTTATTCATATCTTTATACCCAAGACATAATAGAGTAGTGCTTATGCATAGTAAGTATTCCATACATGTACATGAATTTATGCTTAATTTTTAAAAACCAAATGCAGAGTCTTGAGTAAATGAAATTTGGCTTGAAAATAGGTACTGGATGGAAATATGAAAGGGAGTCAAAGATGAGCAATACTGCTAAGCCTCAATAAAGAGTCACTTGAAACTGGATTCAATGTTTCAGTATACACACTAAGCCAGTCTGTGAATTTATCCAGAAAAATTTAGTGGGAAGAGCAGAAATCAGATGAAAAAGTAGATACTGAGATAAACTCAAAGGTAAAACACTAAAGAAGACAGAGCAATTTAACACTATGGACAGACAGATTATCCAGAGAGGTGGTTATGTTAGTCTACATAAATGCCTACTTATCCTGTACTATAATAAATGTGAAGACAAACCTCTAATTCACAGGCACTAAGATAAAGACAGTGTGGTTAAGGGAAGGAATAGCTTTAAGAGGGTCGATAGTGCATAAGCAGATAGTTTCCAAGTGCTAGTTCCAACGATGCATTGAAATTAGCAGAGAGGCATTTCTATTTCTAAAGGTACTGTGAAAACCTCTCCATGTAGCTGAGACACAAAATGCTACATAGGTTAATGCCCAACATTCTTTGGGTTTTTCTGATTATATTAGAGAGAACTTTGGCTAATCTCTTTGGTTTCAGTTACACCTAGGTCTGGGAGGGAGGACAGTAACTTAGAATAATGGAAGAAGGCCTACTAATCTGTCTTTTAACAAGAAGGCTGATTTCTAATTCAGGAATAGGCCAGTTGCATTATTTAAATAAAAGAGCTAGAAGAATCCTAGATGGATGGGCATGATACACCACAAACAGCCAGAATCAAGAATTCTATTCATGCAACAACCTGCGCCCAATTTTAATAATTTGAGTAATATAATCACAACAAAGCAACCGGTAATATTGAAAAATCTTAGAAATTTTTTTAAAGCTGTGTATCTACATAAAGTTTGTTTCTGTGTCATACATTATAATAACAAACTCTACCGAAACCATTATATTCATTAAACTGTAACAGCCAAGAATCTTACTACATGATTTTAGAACAAACACACAAGTATATGAAGAAAAATAGATTTTGTCTTCAAGACACAAGCATTAATTTACTTATAATGAAAATGACATTTTTCTTTTTCTTAAGTAGGCTCCACACCCAACATGAAACCCAATGCAGGGCTTGAACTCACCACCCTGAGATTAAGACCTGAGCTGAGGGGTACCTGGGTAGTTCAGTGAGTTAAATGTCTGCCTTAGACTAAGGTCATGACCACAGGGTTCCTGGATCAAGCCCTGCATCAAGCTCCCCCACTCAGCAAGGAGTCTGTTTCTCCCTTTCCCTCTGCCTCTCCTCCTGGAGACTTTAAGATAAAGTCTTAAAAAAAAAAAAAAAAAAAAAAAAGACTAAGACGAGATCAAGGGTGAGACCCTTCACAGACTAAGCCACCCAGGTGCCCCTAAAAATTTAGTATTTAAAGGATTATCTATTAAAAGGTCTTTGGTTGAGGGTGCCTGGGTGGCTCAGTAGGTTAAGCATCTGCCTTCAGTTCAGGTCATGATCCCAGGGTCCTGGGACCCATCCCTGCATGGAATAGCATTGAGTTCCCTGTCAGCAGGGAGTCTGTTTCTCCCTCTCCTTCTGTGCCCCTCTCCTTCTGCGCCCCCCTCATGCTCTCTCCCTCCCTATTTCTCAAATGAATAAAGTCTTTTTAAAAAATTAAAAAAGAAAAAAAAAGGTCTTTGGTTAAAGATTATAACTTAGTACTTTTAATAATAGGAAATAAAAAAAAATTTTCAAACCTGAAAAGCTTTCTAACTTCTCACAAGTGAAACTTTCTTACCTAGCAATTAAATGAAAATATACAAAACAGTCATTTCAAATACATAAAGGCGGCAGCACCTGGGTGACTCAGACATTTGAGCATCCGACTCTTGATTTCCACTCAGGTTGTGATTTAAGGGTCATAAAATTGAGCCTCCTGCCAGGCTCTGTGCTCAGTGGGGAGTCTGCTTCTTTGCCTCTCTCTCCCTTTGTCTCCCCACCTTGTGCCGCACATGCAAGCACTGTCCCCCTCTCTCTCTCAAGTAAATAAATCTTAAAAAAAAAAAAAAAGGAATGCATAAAAGCTATGTGGTATAATGACATTACACAAACATATATATCATATTTATTAATACTAATGTTGTAGCATTGCTCTTTTACATTATTTTGCATTGAAATGAAATATATCCATACCATATAACATATATAGGCATTAAATAAATCTTCTAGAAAATGATTAAATGTGCTTAAAAGTACCAAAAATTTTGATGTTATTATACCATTTTAAAGTTGTACATAAATGAACAAAGCCCAATGTCATCTTAAATACAAGACAATAATTAAAAATTAATTTTTAAAAGTAAAGTATACTCTATATAATTTTATGCCTTAGATTGAGAGGGAATTTCCTGAGAGTACTAGAAAATGGACATCTACATCCAAAAAGCAAGTCTTCATGACCTCTATTTTTAGTAAAAGCTGTTATTTGAGATCTAAGTTAAAAGCAGAGCCAGAGAAATGGCCAGTAGATTTGACTCCCTTACTGCTGGCATAAATGCAGATGTTCTACCTGCATTTTTCCTATTTTAAAATGATACCACACAGTTACAGTGCACAATCCAAACTGAATATACCAAATTACATTCCCTCTCTTAACGGTGACTCCATTTCACTATGTAAAAGAGAATGGCACATGATTTCAGTGTCTTTTTCAGTTATTAAATACTTACTGGGAGCCAATTACATGCCAGGTGTGGTACTAGGTGTCGGAACACAAAGCTATTATTAGCTTACAATTTATGTCTTTGTTATACGGTAAAACTACAATGTTAGAATTCTGGAAGTCTATTCCTCTGGAAGAACAGGTGAGACTGGTGAGAAAGTGGACTGAACGAGGGAACTCTGATCTAGCAAGGGGTTCATCATTCATCCAGTTTGGGGTATACCAAGTATCTCTGTTCTACATACAAGTACAGAAGTCTTCCAGAGTTCAAAAAGTAATTCTATGGGTAAGAAGAAGTGGGATTAATAGCACTGAAAAAATGTGAGGTCTGCAAAAAGGGAAATGGAACGCCTTCAGATTCCAAGGATATCTGCTACTCCATTTACATGGTGGCTAAAAGGAGTAGGTTTAAATGCCTGACAAGTAATGGCTTACGGCATTCTAGAGAGTTCTCAAAGTACTCTCACACTATTTCACTTTAATTTAAATTTTCCTGAAATTATAATTTTACATGGAAAGGAACTAGTGAGGGTAAACCAGACTTCTAGCAGTAGGTTAGCCCTGCTTTTCCCAAACTGCATTCTGTGGAACTGGGATATTATAGTCATTAGGTAAAAGGATAAATAAATTTGTTAGGTTCATGATCAACTAATTTAGGAAAATAAAGTTAAAAGTACATCCCAAACTCATTTGATCAGAGAATCCTTTAATCTTTTAACTAAGTATCATTTTAAGCATCTAATGTTCCAGAAAACAAACACTTGGAAACTGCACTAATGTACCAAACAAAAGAAGAAGAATCAAATTAGAGAAGAAATATTTCCAGGGGCAAAATACACTGATAGCCAGAAGGTTAGAGACCTCAAAAAAAGACCACAGAATAGTTCCTGAGAAGGCCAAAATATCCACCAAACCTGGCTGCAAAGTCAATGCCACCCTCCCTTGGATGTATACATTGAACTAAATGCAGCACTTAATGGCTTACTCCAAAATATTTACTGAGTGACTACATTGTTCCAGACACTATGCTAGAAGCTAGATATGTAACAAGGAATAGTATGGAGAAGGTCCAGTGATGCTACAAAGCTTACATATCAGTTATGGGATACAAAAACAAGAAAACATTAGATCGATTAGTGCTGTGCAGCAGGGAAAACAAAAATGTGGATGATGTGGTAGAGAAAATATAATTGAGTCGGGCTGACAGTACAAAAAACCCATAAATGACTACAGGCTCGATCTTAGGTTACAATAAAGAACAGGAACAAATAGAAGCACCTGTCTGGCTCAGCCAATAGGGAATGCAACTCTTGGTATCAGGGTTGTGAGTTCAAGCCTCACACTGGGCGCAGAGCTTACATAAAGGAATAAACAAAAACAGGAACAAATACTATCACAGTAACATTTAACACTTATGAAGTATTTAGTATGTGCTGAGTACTATAGTAAGATTTAAATGCTTTATTATTTAAACCTCATGATAACCTTCTGAAGTAAGTAGTATTAATCATTCCCCTATTACAAACAAAACTGAGGTATAGAGAAGTTAAATTAAGTTCTCAAAGTCACAAAGCTAAAAACCAGTAGAGCTGAAATTCAAATGCAGCAATCTAGGTCAAGACTATAAATTCCTATTTGGCTGTCTGACCAAGCAGTATCTACTTGGCAGATACCAAACTGCCACTGCAATAATTTTAAAGATTTTTTCCACCTTCTCAATGTCTACTATGTATAACTAATTTCTGTCTACCTGCCTGAAGTCACCAGCAAAGAGACGCAGCAATTGATTATACATGTTTTCTTCCCTTCAGGAAAAGCAGAAACTGCATCCTGACATCCAGATTTACCTCGCCTATAAAGAAATTCATCAAAGAGGACACTGTGGCAGTAAAAGACCCAGGCTAAATTCCTTGGATGAGAAGAAGAAAACTATAGCCCTGAGTGGTTAAGTAACTAAACTACAGTCATTTACCTAAGTAACAAGAGAGCCAGGAGCAGAACCAACCTTAATTTCTCTCCATCATTATCCTCATGCCTTGACCATGGGGACCAGATCATCACAGAGGATGGACTGAACTGGGTACAGGATCAGTGGTGAGACTATTTTATATTGGTATTGGTAAGAATAGCAACGCAAAAACAACATATCTAATACCATTATTATGTAGGTGGTAATTTTTTAATGGTAATTTATTTATCCAAAATTAAGACCCAAATTCATAAAGAATCATGACTACTGTTGCCAACAATTTTTGGAAGAACTAAGAAATTCAAGAGGCTATGCACAACCCCAAAAGCCAAGTGCATTGGCCTCTAACTTGGGTATGGTGCACAACCAGATTTTCTTTTCTGTCAAATGACAGCCTGTACTTAGTAAAGTCCAAACTCCTCCAGGAAGTGAGGTGCTTTTTTAGAGTTATGGTTCTCAAACAGTTCCAAATGTATCGCCATCATTTAAGAATCATGTGGTCCAACTGAAGATACATCAAAATTAATGATTAAAATTACACTTTCTACACTAAGTGATCTGACTTTGCTTAGGCAACAGCAGAAATTTAACATGTTCCACACTAAAGAAATGGGACTTATTGGAACACACAAAAAAGATCTTTTCCCTTTGCACTTACTGGTAGACAAGCAATCAATACAATCTAGTTTCGACTCAATTATGGCTTAGTTGAAACAGGGTTTATGAGACTAAATGCCCTTAAAGCCGAATGGGAGAAAAAGAGACGGTAAAGAAGAGAAGGGAAAACGGAATTATGGTGAAACAAGGCAATTGTGTGCATTATTTCAATGAGAATTAAACCACATTCTGATAGTTTCTAAGGGTTTTAATGTCTCTCCAATCTTTACAAGTTAATAATGTCAGGCAGAAACAGTAACCTTTGGTTTCTAGTAATAGCAGTTAAGATAAAAACAGAATTATAAATCAACATTTGGAAGAATAAATTCCATCTATCACTATCTTGTCTCTGATTTTAAGACTCACATTTAAATCAGACTGGTTGTACAACTTATTGAATTGTATACTTTAAACGGGTGAATTGTATGGTATGTGAATTCTCTCTTAACAAAGCTGTTACAATTTAAGTCAGATGCTGGGGAGATAGGGACAGCAGTGTCTGAAAACAAGGCTCCAGAATAACTAAGCTTTTCTATATAAACTGACCAATGAAACCAACTGCTAAACAGGCTCTGGTGAAACAGAAGAGATTAGATGTTTCTGGCATGTTAATAAAGAAATCCCTTCAGCTGATTTGGTTCTTGATCAGCAGCCAGCTAAACGCCTTTGCTAACTGCAATCCTGACCCACTCCTCTCCCCTCTGTACAAGAGACATATGTGAAGAGGGTGAGAACCACATGCTTCTACCAGAAGGAAAAAATAATCTTCTGGCAATTGTGGTGGGGTGGTTTAGCGGGGAAAAAAGCTGTTAATTCCAGAACATTTTCAAAAGCATCAACTACTCTCCTCACAAGCACAATCTCATCAAAAACCAGAAGAAAACAAACTACCTTCTCTCTTTAGTATAAGATCCATTTCTCCATAATGGCCTTTTTAAGCAAATTTACTCTTTTCTAGCCACTGTACCCTTTCTTGTTCAGGGGAAGACTCTGGGGATTTTTCTGATTATCGCTGAATCACTTCCAACCCTCCTTGGCAAAAAATAGCACTTTTTGAAAGATCAGAAACCAACATGACAGAGGTATAGCTCCATTTCACTCACCTACTTCTGGCAGTGCAGCCAAACGCATGGACTCTGCAGGCAGACCGCCCGGGTTCTGCTGCTGTCTGCCATTTACAAGCTGGGGACTCATGGACTACAGCTCTTTGTGCCCCTCTCTTCTCATTTGTAAAGAAGGGACAATTACAGTACCTACATTGTACCACAGATTAATTTACTACCAATTTTGGTCTTACCAACACTTCACACGTGGTATATAATTACTATTATTATTTAGAAGAGTGAACTAGCAACTTAAAAAGTATGAGAACAGTTTGGTTTGAAAACTTACAGAGTTGTGACAATTCCTTAAAAGCTATACAGATGTTCTGAGGCTGAACAAATATGTAAATGGATGGCGAATGGTGGGAGCGAGGCTTCTCACTCATGGAGGAGGCAGCTACAGATAAGCAGTGAGGGCAGGCTAGAATGAACCCTGTGGCTATAGATTAGATTTGGAGACAGCAGTATAAACTCACCTGGCTTAAAATAGATACTGTTAGATACAGAGATAACTATATATATGTATGCATACAGGGGTTATTTACATATATATATTTATATTTAGTTAGGTTGGTATTACAGTAATTTAGTAATTTCCTGGCTCTATCCACTGAGAGGGCCTAGAAGTAACAACACACCAGTAACAATAAATACATCCAGAGCCTGTATCATGTTCTTATTCTATTTCCACTAAAAAGAACCAGGGAACCTTAGAGAAATGTCTGGTTATAAGGCTGGGGCAGGGAACATACAAGATGAGCCTGAACACCTATATTGCCAGAAAGTCAGGAAGTATTAAAAACAAAACCATGTCCGTCAACAAAGGGACACAAGAGACAACGAAAAGAACTCCCAATGGCTAAGCTGAAATAATGTGAACAACCTGACTAGTGGATTATAACCCAAAGTATAAAATAAATATCCATAAATCTATTGGATATGAAATAACTAAAGGGCAGAAATACCAATCTCCATACAGTGGAATTCCAAGTAATTTATGCAGTTACTTCCTCCCTCAAAAAGATCAAGCTTAACTCCCAAAGAGTGAGGCTGAGTTTGGTGATTTGCTTTCAGAGAGCACAACGTAGAAAGGTCACTTTTATATAAAGTGTAGAAACCTAAAAAATATTACCACCATCAGATAACAAAGGTTAACATCACTAGCGATGTTATGTTAATAGCGTGGATACTTGATCCTCCCCAAAATTCATAACCCAGTCTAACCATGAGAAAAACACCAGACAAATCCCAAATTGAGAAACACGTACACAATACCTGATCAGCGCTCCTCAAAACTGCTAAGGTCATCAAAAACAAAGAAAACATCTGTGAAACTGTCAGAGACCAGAAAATTCTGCTTAAAAAGATGATGACTAAATGCAATGTGCTATCCTGCAGGGATCCTGGGACAGAAAAGGGACATTAGGGAAAAACTGCTGAAATCCAAATAAGCTGTGGAGTCTGGCTGACAGTGACATGCTAACTGGTTCTTTAGTTGTGACACATGTACCACAGTCATGTAAGAGGTTAACAAAAGGGGAAAACTGGGTGAGTAGTACACAGAAACTCTCTAGTATCTTCGTTTTTTTATAAATCTAAAATTATTCTAAAATAAAGTTTATTTTTAAAAAGTCTTAACTAAAGAGGGGCAATTGAGTGGCTCAGTCAGTTAAGTGTCTGCCTTCGGCTCAGGTCATGAACTCAGGGTCCAATGGGGAGTCTGCTTCTCCCTCTCCCTCTGCCCCTCCCTGCTGTGTGAGTGTGTGAGTGTGTGCTCTCTCTCAGGTAAATAAGTATAATCTTTAAAAAATAAACAAATGATCTAAACTAAAGAATTAAACAATTTAAATGTTTTTTTTAATGTTAGGAGTTTAAAAAGGTGACTTTAAATCTTGGCTGATAAATAAAAAGGTATTTGTCTCCCAAAACAACTGATTATATCTGGTAAATAAATAATTCCTGCAAACACTGTTGCTAAAAAAAAATTATATCCCATAAGCTTAGTTTCCAGACTTTCCTAAGAACCACCGAAATAAGTTAAATTATATTTTTAAAATACTTCATCTAAACTCTTGTAAAACATAGTCTAATTAAATTTCATGTTTTATGTGATCACTTCCTATATAAGTTGTTATAGAAATATTCTTTAAATTTTAGTTCAAGTATTGCAAGATAACATGTAGAAACAGCTAAAGAAATCTCAACACAAACAATTTAAACCTAACATAAAAATAGCAACTCTGCCCAGTAATTAACAGAAACCTTCAATTTTGGTTTTTGAAGAAAAAAAAGTTTGCAGAACCTCATGTAACCACAGTTTAGTAAAGGGAAAAAAAAAAATCTCAACATTCTAAACGAAAACTTCTTGCTCTGGTAGTGTTAGAGAATCGGCATCACACCACTAACCAGAAACAGGAGACCCCAAGAGAAAAATGTCAACACAATGACTGAAATAAAAATGACAATGACTGACATTACTGTTCAAGCTGAATAATATTCCAAAAACTTAACTGTGTATGTGGCAGGTTTCTGCACAAGGCTTTATAATCTCTACTTCATGCTCTTCGAAGGTTTGGGGTTTAAGTTTTTATTGAAGGGAGGAAGGATGGTGGAGCATGCAACAGAGAAGGGAAAGATGAACAGGTTTTAATAATGACACAGTCTATCCAGTTTATCACTCAGCACTTTCAATGCTTTCTTATTTCTGTCAACTTTGTCACCTCGTAAGATTGACATGGAGGGAGAGGGCTGTATAGGGATAGTGAGAGATCATAAGTCATCTATCTATTCCTGAGGCACTGTAAGGACAACAGGAATCCAAAAATGGATTTTAAGGATGTATACACATTGAAAGAAAACTCTGATAGCAACAGTGGGTAATATTTACCTGTATTTACTCCATTATTCTTACCTGTTTCAACTAAAAAATATTCAGTAACTTGTAATACCAAACTTTTTCCTGAAGACTGTAACTTCCACAAACATGTATACTTACATTACAGGTCTTTTGTATCGTATTTCATTCATTCACTTAAATACGCCTCAAAAGACAGCTTGAAACCACAAATTTTTAATTCCTTGGACATTTAAAGTGAAAAGAAAGTTAGTAAAGAGGTTTTCTTCCTTTGAAAATTAAGGACAAAAGCTGTCCCTTATCTATGCTCCCATCACTGAATAGCTCCAGTTTTCAAGTGTGCTCTTTCATTATATGCCCCTTCCAGTCCCTTCAAATCAGCTAGTCTACCACTTCAAGGGTAGAGGATGGGACAACACCTTTCTGCTTAAATGTATTATATCTCAATCAACTCGTCCAAAATCTAACTCCACATCTCTCTTCACTCAACTTCTAAGCCATCTATGTCCAAAACTTCCCTGGTTGTTAACTGAAGTCACGTCATTACCATTCACTCTTGGATGGGTACAAGACATTCCAGATAATCTGAAATATCAAACTGAAGATTAAATGTCCACACTATATCACACCCACCTATCCACCTAGGGATTAAGTGGTCCCTACCATGAAGTAGCTCCTTATCCACACTTTGATTCAAACATCTTCAGCGGTTCCCTTATTTTTATCATATTTAATTTGTACCCTGGAGACAGTTTCTCAATACATATTTTGGTCCTAATTACTTCTCTCTACCTGAATTCAAATCCCAGTTTTACCACTTACTAGATGGATGACTATGGGCCTATTCTTGACTTCTTTTTGTGCCTCGGTATCCACATCTATAAACTGGCAATAACAACAATGCCTACCTCATGCTTCTGAATCACCTGCAATCAGGATTCTTTGCCAGCCATTCCAACCTCTCAAGAAAATGACTCTACAGACAGCAAGTATATTCTCCTAACTAGACTCACTAGTCTCCCAGTACTTACCACCCCTAGCTCTCTGATGTATGTGACTCTACTTTCTATTAATCACAAACTACTTGTGTTTGAATATGAACAGTTAGAGGAAAGACCATGGAAAAAGGTCAAGAAAAAATAGTCATTTATAAGCAAAGAAGGGAATCCTCATAAGGAACTAACCCTGCTGACACCTGGATCTCAAACTGCTAGCCTCCAGACTTTGAGAAAGTAAACTTTCATTGGTTAGGCCAGCCAGTCAGTGATTCTTTGTTAGAAAGCTCTAACAATGCTGGGGGGAGGTGGGATTGGGAGAGGGGGAGCGGGCTATGGACATTGGGGAGGCGAGGCGAACCATAAGAGACTATGGACTCTGAAAAACAACCTGAGGGTTTTGAAGGGTCAGGGGTGGGAGGCTGGGGCAACCTGAGGGTTTTGAAGGGTCAGGGGTGGGAGGTTGGGGGAACAGGTGGTGGGTAATGGGGAGGGCACGTTTTGCATGGAGCACTGGGTGTTGTGCAAAAAGAATGAATACTGTTACGCTGAAAAAATAAATAAAATGGAAAAAAAAAAAAAAAAGAAAGCTCTAACAAGGGGCTCCTGGGTGGCTCAGTGGGTTAAAGCCTCTGCCTTCGGCTCAGGTCATGATCCCAGGGTCCTGGGACCGAGCCCTGCATCAGGCTCTCTGCTCACTGGGGAGCCTGCTTCTCTCTCTCTCTCTCTCTCTCTGCCTGCCCCTCTGACTACGTGCGGTCTCTGTCAAATAAATAAATAAATAAATCTTAAAAAAAAAAAAAAGGAAGCTCTAACAAAGTAATACAAGAACCCAGAAACAGATTCATACAAATACAGTCAAGTAATCTCTCACAAAGGAGCAAGGGCAATAATGGAAAAAGGATGGTCTTTTCAACAAATGGTACTGAATCAACTGGACACCTGGACACATGTGGGGACAGCCACATAAGGAAAGAGAAAGGAAGGATCAACCTAGAGAAAAAAAGAATCTAGATATAGACCTTATTCTTCTCCCAAAATTAACCAAAAGGACCAAGACCTACATGTAAAATGCAAAACTATGAAAGTTCTAGAAGACATCTGAAAATTTAGGTGACCTTGGTTTGGATTTGGAAGTGAGTTTTTAGATGTAACAAGATATAATCAACAACAGCAACAAAAAAATCTGATAAGGTGGACTTCACTAAATTAAAAAACTTCTGCTCTGCTAAAGACACTATAAAGAGAATGAAAAGACAAGCCACAGAGTGGGAGAAAATATTTGCAAAACACATAGCTGATAAGGGATATATATCCGAAAATATACAAATTTTAAGATTTTATTTACTTGTCAAAGAGAGAAAGGGTATGCACAAGCAGGGGGAGCGGCCAGAAGCAGCAGCAGGCTCCCCCTTCAGCAAGAAGCCTGATGCAAGACTTAATCCCAGGACACTGGGATCATGACTGGAGCTGAAGGCAGGTGCTTAATGGACTGAGCCACCCAGGCATCTCTAAAATATACAAAGAACGCTTGAAACTCAACAATAAGACAACCAATCCAATTTTTAAAAGGACAAAAGACTTAAAGGGACGCTTCATTTAAAAAGATACACAGATGGAAAATAAACAAATGAAAAGATGCTCAACGTCACAGGTCACTAGGGAACTGCAAATTAAAACAACAATGATACCACTACACACCCATCCGAATGGCCAAAATCCAAAACACTGACAATATCAAATACCAGCAAGGATGTGGAACAACAGGAACAGGATTTGCTAGATGCTGGGAATGCAAAATGGTGCAGGCACTCTGGAAGATAGCTGCGCAGTTTCTTACAAAGCTAAACAGTCTTACCACATGATCCAGCAATTGCACTCCTTGGTATTTACCCAAATGAGTTGAAAACTTATGTCCACACAAAAACCTGCACACAGATGTTTATAGCAGCTTTATTCATAACTGCTAAAATTTGGAAGCAACTAAGATATTAATCAATAGGTAAATGGATATGTAAACTATTGTACAATCACACACTGGGATATTATTCCGTAATAAAAAAAACACATGAGCTGCATCAAGCTACAAAAAGATTTGAAGGAACCTTAAATGTATATTGCTAGGTGAAAGAAGGCCATGTGAAAAGTCTACATAGTGGGGCACCTGGGTGACTCTGGGGGTTAAGCACCTGCCTTTGGCTCAGGTCATGATCTTGGGGCCCTACTCTATCTCTTGATAGATCTATCTCTATCTCTATCTAGATCTTGGGGCCCTATCACTCTATCTCACTCTCCCTCAAATAAATGAATAAATTCTTAAAAAAAAAAAAAAAAAGAGTCTACATACCTATGATCCTAATCATACGACATTCTGGGAAAGGCAAAACTATAGAGACAGTAAAAAGATCAGTGGTTGCAGGGGTGGGGTGGGGGTGGGGGTAGAGGCAGAGGCTGACTCAGATAATTTTCAAAGCAGTGAAAATACTCTATAAAATACCATGATGGATACATGTCTAAAACATCTGTCCAAGCCCATAGCATATACAATACCAAGAGTGAGCCCTAATGTAAACTTTACTGAAGTCCATTAATGTAATGACTTTAGTTAGTAACAGTGGATCAATACTGTTTCGCTAATTTTAAAAAATGTATTACACTAATGCAAGATATTACTGGAGTATATAGGAACTCTGTACTTTTTTTTAGAGAGGGAGGAGGGGGAAAGGGATAGAAAATACCAAGCAGGCTCCATGCCCAGGGTGGAGCCCAATGTAGGGCCCAATCTCACAACCCTCCAGTCATGACCTGAGCCAAAACTAAGAGCTGGATACTTAACTGACTGAGCCACCCGGGCACCCAGGCGCCCAGGAGCCCCAGGAACTCGGCACTTTTCGTTCAATTTTTCTGTAAACCTAAGAACAGATGAGCCCACAAAAAACAGAAGTAAAACCCTGGGTACCATAAATGAAGGGAAATGGAAAAGCAGGGTTGAGGCTTCCACCAACAACGGCACAAAGATAAAAACAGAAGGGACGGGGAAGAGGAGAAATTAGCCTCTGCAAACTAAACATCTAAGGTTTTAAAATTACTTGAGGACAGGTGCACAGATCTTGGTATAACTCAAAACAATGTACTGGAACAAGAACCCTAGACAAAACTAGGGGCCTGGAAAGGACTATGCCTTCAGTAAAGTAAAAACAAAAACAAACCAAAAAAGCAACTCACAAGCACAGGAGGAGGATAACAAAAATCTGTTTCTGCTTGGGCTTTGGATAGGAATAAAGAACAAAGTCCCTTAAGAATTCAAAACCAAGAGCCCAGCTGCTCACTTGGGTTTCGGGTTCAAATGTGCACTATCCATAAGGTGTGGGGAACTGCAAACAGAGAAATTAACATAAAGATCAGTCTCAGACCAAAGAGACTCATGAGGTTCCTGGAAGAAGCAAAAGCAAAACTGTTTTGGAAAGACACCCCCACAATTTGAGCCACAAAAAATTCTTACAGAAAAAAAAACCTGATGAATTCAGAATTAAAATAAAAATCTACCATAAGTGAGTCAGCAAACACAACAACAAACAGCAAGATTAAAAATCCTCAAAATCTGAGAAGACAGAATGGTAATTTCAAAGAGAATGTTAAATATGTTAAAATAATCAAAATTAGAAATAAGGAATCAAAACTCTAAGAACAAGAAACCATGTTTAAAAAAAATACACAGACTTGAAATATAATAAAACAGGGCTTCCAGAAATAGAACTATTAAAATTTAAAAAACAAAAGGGGCACCTGGGGGACTCAGTTGATTAAGCATCCAACACCTGATCTCAGCGCAGGTTTTGATCTCAAGCTTGTGAGTTCAGGCCCCACACTGGGCTCTAAAACAAAACAAAAAAACTGAAGTGTGCTCCATCCCATACCCACCAAATTGTATGCCTAAGTCCTAACCATGAAAGTGATGTTTGGACACGGGGCTTCAGCATACAGTTAGGTTTAGATGAGGCCATGAGGATGGGGACCCTCATGCTGAGGTTAGTGCCCAGAGAGCTTCTGTCATTCTCTGCCATGTCACTCTAGTGAGAAGGTGGCTGCCTGTAAATTAGGAATTTATCACCAGAAATCAACAGTGCTTGTAATCCTTGTCTTAGACTGCTAGTCTCCAGAACTGTGAGAAAATTAATTTTCTTGCTTAAGCCACCCAGTCTATGACATTTTGTTTTGGCAGCCTGAACTAAGACTCCAAATGACCAAATCTGAAATAGCTTGAACATCAAAATAAATGGCAGTGATGAATAAGAACCTAACGAAAAAAATAAAAATCTGTAAGTCCAAAAATAAAGTAAAAGTTTTTCATCACAATTGACTGTCAACTAATAAATGCAGAAAAAATTAATGGAATTAGAAAAGCACATTTCACACCATGACAGTAATAACTCAAGTATGACTCATCAATGGACATTAAAACTAATGGTGCAAGTTAGATGAGGAAGGGGATACTTAAAATATCTTATCTCCCCACAAATTATTTATTAACTACAAAAGGAAAAAATAATAACTTTATACTGAGGAAACCTGGCAGATTTACGTTAACCAAGTGATCAAAACTAGTATTAATAATGGAAAAAGTGAGCATCACATGCCTCCTGATATTGAGAAGACACTTCACTTACATACATTTCTGCCAAAAATCCGCAACCTGAATTTGAAAAGAAACACCAGATATACCAAAATGAAGGACATTCAACAAAATAAATGATGTGTACTCCTATAAAGTGTCAGTGTCTAGAAAGACAAAGAAGGCTGAAAAACTATTCCACATGAAAAGACTAAAAAGTCTTGGAAACTAAAAGTGACGTATGATCCTGGATTGCTTTCTGGACTAGAAAGAGAATGCTGTTGTGGACATCATTAGGACCACTGGTAGAAATCTGAATAAAATCTATAAATCAGATAACAGTACTGTCTTAATATTAAAATGTTCTGATTTTGATAACTGCACTGTGGTTTTATTTAAGTGACTATATTTATTTTGAGGAAATATACATTGAATATTTATGGGTAAAGGAGCATGATGTCTCCAACCTACTCCCAAACGGTTCAGGTTAGAAAAATATTATGTACATAGAAAGAAAATGTGATTAAGTAAATGTGGCAAAGTGTTAACCACTGGTGAATGTGGATAAGGGTGTAAAAGAGTTCTTTGCATTATTCTTACAATTTTCCTATGAGTTCAAATTATTTCTCCCCAAAAAAGGATTTTTTAAAGGCAACAAGAGATTATACACAGACACAAAGATACTAAATTTATGAACCATAATACAAGACACAGAATAAAGAGTTGGAAAAATCATGACATTACAGGACATGATGAAATAGAAGAAATATCCTCTCTCTTATTGTAAAGTCAATCAGAGAGAAAAAACAGATTAGCTATGAGAAACAACTAATAACAGACTTTTTTTTATCATTGTATATTATGACAATAGACCTCTTAGCAACAGCAACGGATAACCAGAAGACAACAGAATAGTTTCAAAGGTCTGAGAGAAGGTAACTGTCAACTTAAGAGTTTTATAACATGCTAAATTATGATTTGAAAGTAAAGACACAATAATGATACTTTTGAGAGGAAATAAAAAAGACTGAGTTCACCTTACACCATCCCTTACTTGAAAGAGAAAGAAGATAAAAAAAAAAAGAAAGAAAGAAAGAAAGAAAGAAAGAGAACACTTCCAGATAATGCTCAGCAGGAGGAACACTGAACCCAGAACACAAGAATACAATGCCAAGACACAATGGTTAGCAATAAAATAAAAAACACATATGGGTAAACGTAAAAGAGAACTGTCCGTATAAATAGTTAATAAATACTAATCATGGAGATATAAAACAAAGTAGAACCAAAATAAGAAACAACACAAAAAGGAAGGAGGTAACTGAATTAGGCATTCTAAAGTCCATGTACTTACCAGAAAAAAAACAAAACAGAATTTTTTTACATTATTATTTTTTAAACTACTTTATTTATTTGTCAGAGAGAGAGAGAGAGAGAGAGAGCATGTGTGCACACAAGCAGGGGGAATGGCAGACAGAGGGAGAAGCAGACTCCCTGCTAAACAGGGAGTCCAATATGGGGCTCAATGCCAGGACTCTGGGAACATGATCTGAGCTGAAGGCACATGCTTAACCAACTGAGTTATCCAGGCATCCCAAAAACAGAAATATTGATTAACTTCACTACACATGTTGAAATTTTAAGGAAACCACCAAAGGTGTAAAAATAAAATGTGTAACTTTCAACTCAGTAGAGGAAAAAGAGGGGGAAATATAAGAAAATGCACTGAATACCATCCAAATAGTGACTTAAGCAGGTTAGAAAGACAAGATTGGCCCTAATGAATTTGGAAAATTTTATATTATAAATCAAATGAGTTCATATTCTTCAGTTGGCATTCATATGTGTGTATCTTAGGTATCTGAAACATTATCACATTTCCTAATATGGATCCTTACTTTGTCAGAATGGCTATCTGTAACCTCTGCCCACTTTGGTCCCACAGCAGTATTTTTTTTTGTGTGTGTGAGATTTATTTGTTTGTTTATTTGAGAGAGAGACAGGAGTGTGAGTACATGCAGGGGGAAGGACAGGGGGAAAGAGAATCTTAAGCAGACTCCCACTGAGTGTGGAGCCTGACACACATCTCAGTCCTACAACCCTGAGACTATGACCCAAGCTGAAATCAACCAGCTGAGCTACCCAGGCGCCACCCCCACCCCCAGCAGTATTTTTACCCATATTTACTCTCTTTTGGAATTGTTTTTCCCTCAGTTCTCTACAAATGCAAACCCAATATTTCGTTAAGTCCTAGGTCAAGATACGCTCTTCCAGGAAGTCTTTACCAGACTAATTCCAGCTCATCTTAGCCTTAAACTGAATTTCTACAGATTTTGTAATATGTCATTGCTTTTTTAATTGTTAAAATCCTGCCTTAGAAATGTTCCTTAAACATTCCATTTAGGCATATTTTGTTTCCTCAATTTGAACATAAACTCCTCAAAATCAGAAAGAATTTTTTTTGGAACTCCTAAACAATCTGGCACAGTGTTGATTATTCACTTAAGGATGAAGCAAAATTTAAGTTACTTTTCTTCAGTAAGTTCAAAAAACATGAAATCTGCAAAATATGCACTCAAAAACACATATCTCATATATAAAAATATCTTGGGTTTTTAAAGATTTGTCTTAATCTTTAGATAAGAAAGCTAAAGTGAACAGATTTTAATAGTCATTTCCCATTTTCTTTTTTTTTTTCCACTTTTGCCAATTTTAAAAGGAGTCCACATGCTCAGAGCTAAAATATACAAGGTCAAGTAAAAGGAAGTCAGACATCACTACTACAGCAAAGATTTTAATAAAACTGAGTATGTGCCCCCTACTCTGATTAGTGCACCATCCTGAAGAAGTATTACATAATAGCTATTTTTTACTGTAATATTAGAAGAAAAAGCTAGGGATAAAATTTAGAAGTTAAAAGAAAAACAAAACATTGGTAAGATAAAGAAGATCTAACTAAATGGAGAGAAATAACATATTCACACATCAGAAGGCTCAATGCTATTACGATCTCAAATTTCCACAAACTGACTGCAAATCCTAAATAATTCCAATAAAATCCCAGCAGACTATCCACATGATAAAATGTCACAAAATTATGCACAAAGACATGAAAAGAAAATGAGAGGATGCAAAAAGTGGTGAAATCTAAGGTCTAGTAAACTGCACAGTGGCAATCAAACTCCTGGTTTTGATAATGCACTACAGTCATATAAAAAGATGTCACTACTGGAGGAGGCGGATGTTCGCTATATACGAGACCTCTCTGCACTCTTTTTGCAACTTCCTATGAGTTTATAATTACTTCAAAATAAAAAGTTAAAACAAAATCCCGGCAGACATTTTTATATAATTTAAAAAGTGATTCTAAAATTCATATGGAAAGAACAAAGGGCTTAAAATAAATGGAACAATTTTGAGAAAATAGAACCAAGCTGGAGGACTCACTACCTGAATCCAAGACTATCCATTAAGCAATGGTAAGCAAGACAGCGATGCACTGGTAGAAGTACAGCCATACAGCTCAGCAGAACAAAACAGAGTCCAGAATATTCCCATGCATGCATCCTCAAAGGTGCAAAGACAATTCCTCTGTAATTCATTTACATGAAGTTCTAAAAGAGCTTTTACAGTAATGAATCAGAACAGTGATTGCTACAGGGAAGAGGGATGTGAGACTGGGAAGGGGTGCGAGGAAACTCTCTGAGGTTAAGGAAATGTTCTGTCTTAATAAGGATGTGGGCTACACAGTTTTATGAATGTCAAAACTCTTCTAACTGAAACAAGATCTATACATTTCACCGTAAGTAAACTATAATTTTATTTTACAAATATATAACAGCATACAAGCTTTATAAGATATTTGTCTATAAAAAGACAGAAGAAAATACATCGAAATATTGTTCAGCTCTTGAGAGTTAAATCATTATTTCTTAATTATTATTATTATTTAAAAAGATATATGTACACTTAATACATATGTCATAATAAGAATAAAACAAGAAAATCTTTAAAATGTATGCCATGATAGGGGTGCCTGGGTGGGTGGTGCATTCAGTTTAGTGTTCGACTCTCGGTTTCAGCTCAGGTCATGATCTCAGGGTGATGAGATCAAGGCCGTGCTGGGCTCTGCACTCACTGCAGAGTCTGCTTGAGACACTCTCTTCCTCTGCCCCTCTCCACCTCACGGTGCTCTCTCTAAAAAATAAATAAATCTTTAAAAAAAAATGTATGGCACAGTAAAAATATCTAGCCCATATTCTGTCCCACTCACTAATTCCTACATCAGTTACCCTCCAAATCTGTAGCACCGTTTGACAGGAAGACATCTTTGCAGGTCTTCCTGGTAATCCATCAGTAAGAGCTAAGAGAACGGTACTGACCCTTTTCAATTCCCATTAGTCCTAAAGACACTGCTAAAGAATTGTTACAGTCCACAGAAAAAGGAGAAGTTACATTAGTGTTTCCTTAAAGAAATTACTGCAAGAAAATAATGAAACAAAATCTCACAGATACCTCTTTATTTTCTAATATTGTCTTTGTAGCTAACATCATTCTCCCACTACTGATTTATTTGAACAAATTATTTTACGTGCTCCTCTGTTGGGCTTAAAATTTTGAAGTTCTCTTCAAATCAACTTCCTCCATCATATTTCTTCACAAATCCCCATCAAATGTTTCTCCAAGATGATTCTCATCAATCCCTTCCTTTCCATTCTTTACTGCTTTTCACTTTGTTTGCTCCATCATCACTTGCCACACCCTTTGCTTACTCCATATAAGCTAGCACAATTCTGTGAATCCCTGAGAGCCCTTAGGATACTTTCCTGAAGGTCTGAAAGGTCAAAATGATTTTCATGACAATATGAAAATGTTATTTGCCCCCATTTTACCATATTGATACTTGCACAATAGAGCGAAAGCAATGGCGATAAAACTGCTGGTGCCTTGGCATCAATCAAAGCAGTGGCCCCAAAATGCGCTATCAACCACCGTATTCTTCACTGCCATGCACTCAAAAGGGAAAAAAAAAAAAAAAAAAGCCAGTTTCACTGAAGAAACTGAAGAATGTCCTTATTGAAGCATAAACATTATTAATCTTATTAACTCCTAACCCTTAATACAAGACCTTTGTTATTCTATTTGATGAAAATACATAAAACACTTCCACTGCATACCAAAGTACAATGGTCGGCTCAAAGAACAGCGTGTGTGATTTTGAGTTGCAAACTGAACTAGCCACTTTTTCCATACAACACCATTTTTATTTGAAAGAACTGACGAATTGGTTATTCATGCTTAGATATCTGACATTTCATTGAAAATGAACTAATGATGGGGCATCAGGGTGGCTTAGTCAGTTAAAGCATCTGCCTTCAGCTCAGGTCATGATCCCAGGGTCCTGGGATTGAATCCTACATCGGGCTCCTTGCCAGCAGGGACCCTGCTTCTCCCTCTGCCTGGTGCTCCCCCTGCTTGTGCATATACCAGCATGCATGCACCCTCTCTCTCTCTCCCCGACAAATAAATAAATAAAATCTTAAAAAAAAAAAAAAAGTAGAATTAAGAATCTGTCTTCTATTTAACCAAGTACTAAACTTCTCAGGTGTAAGTGCTAATAGAGTCAATAGCAACAGATATAACTAGTATACATAATCTTGGGGTTCTCAACAGTGTAAAGGGGCTCTGAAACCAAAAAGTTTGAGATCGGCACGTTCAGGGTGGTACAGCCGTAGACCAAAAAGTTTGAGAATAGCAGATTCTATTTAGCAGATATTTCTATCCTTCCTCTCTGATCCATTCTCATCATGATTGTCAGAACAACCCTGGGCCCTTCCAACATCACTCCTTCTACAGAAACCTTTAAAGCTCTCAACATCCTACCACTTCGTATCTAAATGACTTTATCTAGTTTCCAAGTTTATAAAGTGGCCCTATCTTATCTAGTACATCTTACTTCTCCATGCTCCCCAACACAAGCCTTCTGTGTTAGTCCCCAAGACTTTATCCGCCTCTGTAGTTACACACACCTGGGAATACCAACGTCCCCATTCCCTTTTCTGCCTACTTTCTCCCTCTCTCCCTGACCCCTCCTAGCCACCTAAACTTAACTCACTCTTAGAGGCCAGGGGCAAAAAGGACAGGGCCTTGAATGTTAGGCTTACAAGACTGTACTTTAGTCTACAGGCAATGTAGGAAGATTCTTTGACCAGGAGAGGATGGATGACCATCTCAAACTTCTAAGACAACTGTAATCAAACAAAATAAATATCTTATTTGAACATAATGAAAATTCATAGTCAAATCTAAAATTCTTCCACAGAGTTTAAGGATGAAAGTAAAAAATACATTGTCACACTAGGAATCCAAACCTATAATCTCAGGTCAAGGCAGCCTGGAACTCGGAAACGTGGCATCTTCCAGAACAAAGAAGGCTAAAAAACAGAGCTAAAGCAAAAAACAAACATGTTCTCATCTCTTGAATATAGGGCCTTTTGGTACTGAACAAAATCTTTCCTAAAAGCCCAATTCTATTAGAAACAAACAAAAAAACCAATCAACAAACAAAAAACCAAAATAAAACAAATATGTAACAGCTACAAATATCCACTAGTCACTAAAGGTCTTTAGTTTAAAGTGACAGAGTTATCTTCATATGCACAAAACAGGAATGACATCACTTAATATGCAAAAGCTACATTAAGCCTGCTGATTTAGTTTAGGCCTAATAATAATCCACAGTGCTTAAATCGTTCTGTACCTACCACTGCCAGAACTCTAGTTAAGCCCATACCATCTTTTCTGCAAAACCTGCCATGATTCCTCCCAACCAGAAACAATGATCTCCCTTCTCTAAACTCATGTTGCATATGGTTTGTCCCCCTTCAAGTCAGTTCATTCATTCATTCCACAAATATGTACTGAGAGTCTAATATGTGCCAGGTACTCTTCCAGGGTCTACGACACAGCAGTGAACAAAACAAAACCACCAGCTTCCTGGATTTGACTCTAGTGGGAAGAAAAAGGTAATATACAACTAAGTAGAAGGTGACAGATGTCATAATAAAAATGAAAATTAGGTAAAGAGTAGAGGTAAACTGTCTATAAAGCTAACAGATCTCCAAGTTCAGCCTCCCTCACTCACATGAGCCTCTGTGAGTGCTGAGAATTACTGAGACATGCAGAATGCCATAGAAGGTGACCAGCAGCAGCCAGGATGCTAACTGGGAACATTTTATGAGAGCATTTCTGAGTAAATGCCTAAAGAAATTTTAGACGAAAAGGACCTGACTCTAAGGTTACAGCACCTTGTTGGGACATTTTTCATTCTAAGTAAATATTCACTTTCATACCAAACTTTTTATTCTCATTTACTTGTTTATTTAATGAGAGCCCCCCAAATTACACAAATTTCAAGCCCTACAAAATCTGGATCTATCCCTGCTAAAGACAGAAAATGAGAGTAGGGTTCGGTTTCCTGCAGGGTGATAAGGAACAAACACATTAAAGGTGACACCTGAGCTGAGACCCAAGGGAAATGAAGAAGCAAACCATACAGCTATTGGAGGAGGGCAGAATTCAGGCCCAGAACACCAAGTACAAAAACCCTGAGGCAGGAGCATGAGAAGCAAGGACAGTAGCAGGAGAAATATATAATAATAAGTGATACCACAGCAATCAATGATTACAGAGTATTATGTGTCAGGCATAGTCCTAAACAACATTCTAAGCATCTCCTCTTTACAGTTGAATAAACTGAGGCACAAAGGAAAGGATTAAAGTAATCTAATGGTGGTGAAGTTAAGTAAGTAAAGTAAGCTAATGGTGGTGAAACCAGGCAGTCTGACTCCAGAGCCCAGCTCTTAAACCACTCTGCTAAGCTACAGAGAGGTCGGTTATCCAAATTATGGAGTGTCTAGACAATCTCTCAGCCAGTAAGTGTTAACATGCTACAAAAGAAGAAATCAACAAGGTTTTGATCTCAAACTATGATAGCTAAAAGTAGGTACACATTTTTATGTCCTTATGAATACCAAGTGCCAAGTCTTGTCATTTTTGCTCCTCCTCTCAGTCTTTAACACATTTCCTTCCATTTTATAGCTATTCAGTGTAGGATGGTTGTTCAATGTACTCTTTTTTTTTTTTTAAGATTTTTTTTTTATTTTTATTTATTTATTTGACAGCGAGAGACAGGAGATCACAAGTAGGCAGAGAGGCAGGCAGAGAGAGAGAGAGGGAAGCAGGCTCCCCGCCGAGTAGAGAGCCCGATGTGGGACTCGATCCCAGGACCCTGAGATCATGACCTGAGCCGAAGGCAGCGGCTTAACCCACTGAGCCACCCAGGCGCCCCTGTTCAATGTACTCTTAAGAGAGAACCAGCAACTATTCACTCTCCATGCAAAACAACATATTAGATGTTCTTTCACAGGTAAATACATATACATACCAAATCCTGGAGGTGAGCACTTCCTTTAAGGGATCAGATCCATGTTAAAGTCAGATAATCTGTTCTTCTGTGTTTTTTTTTTTTAAGTTCTCAGGAGAAATGATCCCACAATCTGTTTCACTGTCACTTTCCATCCCAAATAAATACTGAGGCTGGAAAACTCTACCTTAATTTACCTTAAGTACTCAAACAAGCTTTCTGAAGTTTAGGACCCTTTCCTCAGGTCCCTCTAGACTTTGTCTTCCTTGAAAGCAAAAAAATAAGCATAATCCCAGACAATCATGCTTTACCTTCAGCCATTCTTTTCTAAATGCTTAAGATACTCATTTTCCTTAACAGAAGTTAGGTTTCAGAACTGAATTTTCCTGTCTTATAAACACAGACTACAGTGAAAGAATTAGTCTTTGATGATACTAATCAGAACACCTTGAAAGATACAGAACTACAAATAAGCCAACACAATTCACTAAATGCTTGAACAAATTAATTTCCTCATTTCACTGCCCAATCTTCCATTTCCCTCGGGTCAGCCTTCATAGAGCTTGTTTACATAGACTACCATGTGAATGGCTTTGGAGCTTAGCAACATTGCAGCCTCTGCTTCCACGGGAATGGTTTCCAAACACATACAGATAAAATCAGTATCAACATTTCCAAAGCATGTTCTCTACAAGACACTAATTCTAAGGACAAGCAATATGTATTACAAATAAAAAGAATCCCACAGTCAAGTAAGTTTGGAGTTAGCTGGATTAAGCAACATTAAACAGGTTTCTTTACCATATGACTTCTCCATCTTCAGTATACTCATAGCAATTTTGAAATGCCTACCAAGTCCTGTCCAGAATAAAAAATGATTCCAAGGCCCCAAATCTTAGCAAACTGTCCAAAACTGGAGCTTTTGACAAAAGTGGGATACAAGGAAAGGCCCATATGGAGGCAGATGTAGTCTGCAAAGATGTCAGGTAGAGACAATGGGCTCAGGAGCTGAGGACGAAGCACAAGCTGGAGGCATGGGGGTCATTCACAGGGATCCAGCTTAAGTCATGAGACTAGACAAGATACTTTCTTAGAAACACAGTAGTAAGAACTGGTCTTTCAAACATCCTTGCCTTACCCCATCTCCGGTTTTAGTATCTTCAGCTTATCTCTAGCAATAAGTCTAGAAAAACATCAAGACCTGCGGTAGGAATAAGGCAAATCCAACTGAAAAATGAGTGTGAAAATCCTACTAATGCTGATAGATGTTGATCATGTGATCTTGTATAGAACCACCAAATTTCTCCAAGAGAACTCTTTGAAATGACAAACCTAGAGATGATTCATTCTTTTCCTTTTGGTAAATGTAATGAACGCTATAAAACTATCTCTACAAGCGCGCACACACACACACACACACACACACACACACACACAGAATACTAAACCCATTAATTTCAGAGGGCTTCACAGGCCTCCTGAGGCCCAACCACTGAGCTCTCTAGTCTTTTCCTGGGTCCCTAGGTAACCCTGGCTACAAGCACTTCATCTCACAGATGAAAGCCATACAGTTACAAGACATTTAAAAGTATGACTTTTTTAAAACTGTATTTCCCATGTACTTTAAGATACTGCAGAGAAAATGTATACTTATATTTTTTGGCCTTGAAAACTTACTGGATGATTAAAACTCAAATCATTTATCTAACACCATAA
The DNA here is from genome assembly GCF_922984935.1 of Meles meles. NCBI lineage: Eukaryota > Metazoa > Chordata > Mammalia > Carnivora > Mustelidae > Meles > Meles meles. Next base: position 31,931,658 of record NC_060080.1, read on the forward strand.
ACAGAAGGGCATATGATGATAACAACACCTTCACAACAAAACAGCTGAGAGGCTAAATGATTTTACGAGGCCACAGAGCTAATAAATTCCAGATCTTCCATATTCTACTTCAGTGCTTTTTAACTAAGCCATGACACCTTGGATAAGCATATTACTACACTGGGTAGGACACAGTTTTTAAAATAAAAATCCCTTGAAATACCCACCTTCTAAGAGTGACTATAAATAATTAGGTCTCTTAACTTATTTACTTAATCTGATTGTTCCATTTTTAGCACCTAAACACAAATTAAGGAGCAAATTATACATACTGGCTTTTGAAAACAAACCCTCTAATGCACTCCTCTCTAATAAACACAATTTGTATAAATAAGAAAAATCTAAAACAGTAAAACAAATACAAAAAAATCCATTATCTTTACACGTGGACATGATTACAGACAAAAGTACAAACAGCTTAAGCCTTGGGTTAGTTATTTAGCAAGCAGGGGGTATAATGCCAAAACCACATGGAGTTTTTCTGCTTTGAGTCCCTGGTATGGGCAGAGTCTGGCAGGCGGGGATCAAGCATCTATTATCTGATGTCCACTTGGCAGACTCTACAAAAACAATGAGGCCTGGCTGCACAGCAGGAGTTAGGTATTCCAATTACTACTTAAAGATCCACTCTAATACAGAGTATGGCTACAACTTACATACTGAACTAAAGGTGTGCCTCAATTTCTCCAATGGAGAAATTTATGTTATATGCCCATATCCTATCTTTACAGAGTCAGCAGTGCTACTGTTAAGAATGCAATCTCCCGGCTCCTGGGTGGCTCAGTCAGTTAAGCGTCTGACTTCGGCATCAGGTCATGATCTCAGAGTCCTAGGATCAAGTCCATGTGGGGCTCCCCACTCAGCGGGGAGTCTACTTGTCCCTCTCCTTCTCCACCTCCCCCTGCTCATGGTCTCTCTCAAAGTAAAATAAAATAAAAAATGCAGTCTCTAAACTGTAAGGTTCAAACTGTGGCTTTGCCACTTATGAACTTGGGCAAGTTACTACAAATCCCTTGTGCTTCAATTTCCTCAAATGCAAAATGGAGTTAATAACAGCACCTATTTCACAGGGTTGCTATAAGGAGTAAGTAAATACATGAAAAAATCTTAAGAGCAGTGCCTAGCAAATAATAAGCACTCCATATGTTAGTTCTCATTATCATTACTTTAAACGGATGACAAGAGTAATCAACTTATACCTGTATTGCACTTAGATGTCATTAGGAAATTACAGGCCCTAATTTTTTTTACTTTTTAATCATGTGGCTTAACTACCACCTGTTTTTTTCTAAATATAGTAAATACACAACCAATTATTTTTGTAAAGAACTCAAAAAGAACTTACTGTACACACTGCCACCTAAGACTTAGCCACTAGTAAAGTTTTAGTTAAATTTTCAACTGAATATAACTAGACTCCCCTAACACTTCTGATCTACTTGGATCCATTCACTTCAACTTTCATAATCACCAGCAATTCCAAAACACAGCAGTCATTATTCTTACCTGGACTACTGCAATGGCTGCTGCCTAACTATTCTTTCTCCTTCAATCTACACTACAGTACAGGTAGATCTTTTAAATTCAATTTTACTCTTCTACATAATACTCTACAATGGCTCCCCATTGTCCTAAAGAAAAAACTGTCCACCTTAAAGACCTAAAGGGCCTGTAAAATCTAAGGCCATTCTCTTTCTCTGGCTGCTCAAGCCACTGAGGCCTTTCAAATCCTTACCCCGTTCCTTGGGCCTCACAGCCTTCACAGATTATGCTCCCTCTTTCTGGCATAATCTTCTCTCCCCATTGCCTCTGACTCCCAAAAGGAGATCAGCTCCTCCTGTTACATGCTCTCCTAACCCTAATCTTAATCCTCTTTTCTCCTGGGCAGCACAAAATAAACGGCAATAAAATAATCTAAGTGGTTGCCCCCCCCCCCCCCTTTAAACTCCAGGTAAGACTTAGGAATATGTCTACCTTTTCCTACCTGCTACAACCCAAGTACTTCAAAGTCCAGTACTTTATACATAATAGGTGTACACAAAACACCTGTGTTATCTTATAAGCAAAACTGATGAGACAAATGATGACAGGCAGCAAAATCATCCACAAAACAAGACTAATGCAGAATCCTGGCTGCACTGTGAGTCACCATACATCTTGCACTAAGTAAAAGCAAAAACCCTACTGCTTAAACATGAGCAGAAAGTTTAGTTACAACTAAACTTTCCAAAGTAAAATTTTCTCTGTGCATCCTCAGATGTTATGTGAAACAGGACGAGTTCCACTTCAGTCACCAGTAAGAAGATACACAACTAAATCAAGACTGCTGCCACATTTGGCACTATTCGCTTCTTGGCAGTCTCTGCGAGGCCAAGAGTTGAACTGGCCAGGGAACAGTGATTTATCTCCCACATTTAGAAGGGGTCCGTCTACAACAGGAATGCTGCGCTGCTAATGGACTTTGAATTCTAACTTATTCAAACCTAGTCAAATACTTTCCTGAGTATTCAATTCACTTAAAAAAGGGGGGGGGGCTTAATTTTATGTGTCATCGACAAAAGCAAGTTTAATGAGGCATCATAGTCCAATTAGATTAGGAAGAAACAAAGTTGCTTCTTCCTCCAAACCGGGGGTGGGGGGGATCATACTAACTAGATATCTTTTACAAACGAAAGTCAATACTCGGAAAATCAAAAGAAGATAGTACGCGGATGCTAAGAGGTGAAAGGTTGGGGGGCTGTGGGTGGAGGCTGCCCCGTGTAGTAACTGCCGTCCCGCCCGGTGGTCTGCAGTGCCAGACCTACAGCGGACCGTCCCAGGTCCATCTGACGAATACAGGTCTGACATACGCCAAATCCCCGCGGTCTGGTTCGTCGCACTGATCCTGCCAATGCAACAAACGGCCAGACCCTCTCGGCGCTGTGCTGAGCAGAGCGGCCCGCTCGCGTCCAGCCCTTCCCCCGCACCGCGCGTCCAAGGGGAGCACTCAGGTAAGGGCTCCGAGGTCTCGGGGTTACCCGTTTGGCCCTTTGTTCGTTCCCAGGCAGCGAAGCCTCGGTCGCCCGCTCCTCCCCACCCCCCCCCACCCCCCCAGCTCCCCGGCGCCCGCGTCTCCTGCAGAGGGGAAGCGCAGACGCGGGCGCCCAGACGGCGGCGGCGCCCCCCGCCCTCCCCGCGGCGGGTCCCGACCCGGCGGCCTCGCCGGCGCGCGGCCCCTCGCCCTTACCTTGTAGACGTCGCCGTAGGTGCCGCTGCCGATGCGCTGAATCAGTTCGAAGTCCTCCTGCGGATTCCGGCGGGACAGATCGAAGCCGGGGTTCATGGCGGGCCCCGGGTGCCCCCCGCCTCCCTCCCGGGCAGGGGAGGGGGGGCGCTCAGGGGGCCACACGGAGAGTGGGAGCCGCGGCCGGCCCCCTGCTCCCCCGGTGGTCACAATCGCCCGGCTCCACGCTGCGGCCGCCGCCCCCGCTCCTCTCACGCCGCCGCCGCCGCCGCCGCCGCCGCCCGGGCTAACCGTCCCCGCCCCCGCAGCCCGCAGCCGAGCCGAACCCGGGTCACACCCACAAGGAGAGGAGAACACTCGCAGCCCCTCGCTCAGGGTGCAACTCCAACATGGCTTCCGCTTTCGCCGCTCCTCCCCCTCCCCTTACTCCGGCTCCTCCACCCTCCTCCCCCTTTTCCCGGCTCCCGCCCGACTGCGCAGCCGCGATCCCGGAGGGAGCACTCTTCGGCCCCGCGCGCGTGCGGCTCCGTGCGCGCTCCGGCTCCGCGCGCCTCCCGGGCGTGGGAGGGCGGCCCTGCAGCACCGGACCCTGAACTCGCGCGGTGTTCCCGGGCCACCGACCCGCACTGGACAGCGGCCAAGTCTTGCTGGGCAGGCGTGACTGCCCCGGGGTCCGCGGTGGGTTGGGGGTGGGGGAAGGTGGGGGGGGGGGGGGTGAAGGGTGAAAGTAGCTCGTATTCCCTTCTGATTCCCCGAACGGCAAAGTTGGACGTTGCTGTATCACGTCCCGACCTTATGCAGGTAGTGTAGTTTTAATTTGCAAGGCAGCCAGTGTCCCCAGCTTATTTTCAGAAGCACCTACACACAGGACACAGCCGATTACCAGGCACTTTCTGGGACTGCGGAGAAGGGGTAGCCCTGAGGAAGGTGCTTGCTTTGATACCGGTCAGGCGGCCTTGGAGCTGGCCTGCCGGGGTGCAAAAGAGGGCAGGCCTGGAGAGCAGCCAGGAGGCGTGTGGGGTGGATAGGGCATGGGAAACTCGGGGGGGTGGGGGAAACACGCTGAGCGGCCGCCCACCAGCCCGAGTGGAGGGCGTGGGAAGCAAGCATAGAGTTTAGAACTGAAGCAGTGATTGACCTTCTGTGGAGACGCTGGATTATCAAAGACCCGGGCGGGGATAGTGCAAGCCGTGGAGCAACCTTACAAAGGAGAGGTGGTGGAGGGTGGAGCGTGAGCAAGATTCATCCTGCACCTGAAATGTAAACACATGATGAGGCGGAAGCTCTTTAGTTTACCCCCCTAGAGCCCCACCCGGCGTGAGACCCGGATTGTGAGCATTCCATCCGATCTATGTGGACACCAGCTCAACTGTTAATACTTGTCCAAGAAGTGGAGGGTTAATTTTCTGTTCTCAAGAAACTGCCCATTGCCCGCTAGGCATTTCCAAAAGCTTTAATCAAATAGGTGATGGCCGCTTGGATGATACCATCTTGAGTTTTGCTTCAGAAATACCTTCCTAATATTCACAGGCACCACACATTCTGACCACTAGTGTTCCCAATTGCCTGGTGGCTCCTGAGAAACTAGGCCTTATCAAACTTAAGAATAAAATAAGTATAATCAAATAATAGTCAAGCCACTATACTTAGAGTTAACCGTCTCATACATTTTTGTTTTCAGTCCTTTTGCCTACAGTAAGATTGCATATGAAGTTCTCAAATTGTTTATCTGAGTGGGTATTGACTAGAAGATGTTGGAAAATGACCATCTCTTCACCTATACAAGTAGCCTTCCAATTGTCTAATTTTTTTTTAAGATTTTATTTATTTATTTGACAGAGATGACAAATAGGGAGAGAGGCAGGCAGAGAGAGAAAGGGGGGAAGCAGGCTCCCTGCTGAGCAGAGAGCCGGATAGGCTGCTCAATCTCAGGACCCCAGGATCATAACCTGAGCCGAAGACAGAGGCTTCAACCCACTGAGCCACCCAGGCGCCCCCAGTTGTCTAATTTTTAATTAAAGCATCAGTAATATGTGCTCATGACTTAAGTTACTACCACGTGAGTGCTTATCATTGGATTTCTTCTAGCTAGATCTCACCTTAAGGCTCAGGTATCTTGAGAATTAAACTCCTGAATATAAATGTTATTCCATTTCTGCTTTTCTCTGTTTACGGCACTTGCTGGGGACCCGGACTGCAGGTCTTTCTTCAGCTTGTCCACATTTGGAGAATTGTTTGGCCTCTTTAAGCCAAACATGAGAATAATTAGTCCAGGATTCAGATAAGCAGACCTAATAAACTATCCCAAATAGGAATCAGTTCTGCTCTCTTTCTCTGCCTTTTTAATGCTGGAAAGCCAAATTCTCAGCATGAGAACCTGGTAATGGTTTCACTGTTTTGTTTGCTAGGATTATCATCTGTGCAGATAACTTGGCATTTGCATCACTAATAGATTTCTTTCAAGGGGAAAAGACATTTCAGTAGGGCTCAAACGAGTCTTTAAGGTTTTGTTTGTTCCAATTTTGGCAGGACCAAGCTATTCCTTTTGAAAAAGGATTGATTTTCATGTAAGGGCCGGATTTGCCATGTGGGTTACAGCATAAATAAAAGGGCTTTTGCAATTAACTGCTCACGAAGAATAAAATATTTTGTTCTTTGTAATATATACATGCAGATGCCAAATCTGATGTCTTTGTTTTTCCTCTTCCCAATGCTCAACTTTGCTAGAAGTAACACTAATGATCACACTTTCTTTGAATCCGAGAAATAGCTTCCCTCTTCTATGATTAGAAGCATCCTTAGAAGTCATCTAATCTTTTCAATTCAAGAACTGCTTCTACAGCATCTCGCCTGAATTTACTGCTACGTGAATACCTTCAGGAAAAGGAAACGCACTGCTTCCAAAAGCCACACACTGTGTTTGAGATTGTGCTAGTGAGCGATCATAACAATAATAAAAACAATAGTGATAGCTAACATTACCAGGTGCTTACAAGGTGCCAGGAACTGAGCCAAGTACTTCCCATGTGTTATCTCATTTAATTCTCACAACAACTTGATGACATAGGTTTTATTATCATAATTTTTTGAGGTACAGGCAGATTAAGCTGTCTCAATGTAACAAAAATCTGAAATTTGAACAGAGGTAAGACATGAAGGCCAGAAACTTTTTTTTTTAAGATTTATTTATTTATTTGAGGGCAAACAAGCACAAGGCGGGGAGGGGCAGAGAGCGATGCAGATTCCCTGCTTAGCAGGGCCCCCCAGAAGGCCAGAATCTATACTAACCACTAATATATACTCTAATCTATACTTAACCACTAATCTATACTTTAAATAGTATACTTTTAAAAATTTCTCTTATGCTGGGGCACCTGGATGGTTCAGTCGGGTAAGCATCTGCCTCCAGCTCAGGTCATGATCCCAGGGTCCTGGGATACTGATTCACATTGGGCTCCCTGTTCAGTGGGGAGTCTTCTTCTCCCTCTCTGTCTGCCCCTCCCCCCATCTCAAATAAATAAAATCTTTAAAAAAATAAAATAAAAGTTATCTTATGCTTAGCTAAAATCTGCCTCCTTGTCATGCATTTAGAGTCAACAATTATTAAATTTAATATTTAATATTTATTATATATTATATTATTAATATATTAATAATATTAATAACATATATTATTATATATTATATATTGTTCTATTTAATAATTCTATATTAAATATTAAATATTATTAAATAGAATTTACAGAGAAGAAAACCACAGTGCCTGCCATTGGGGAGTTTGCAGTCTCACAAAACTGTGAGAAGCACGGAAAAGGGGCAGGAAAGCAGACAGGAAAATACAGGGAGGTTCCTAAAGAAAAATCTTAAAGAATGTGTTGCAGTTAGCCTGAGAAATGAAGGGGAAGTCATACACTTCAGGCTGGCCACGTAGCCCTAGCCCCTTAAAGCTCCCACCCATGTAAGCATCACATTGTAGGGAACAGGTAAAGGCTAAAATAGACAGTGTATCCAGATCACCCTTCTCTTGGTCCATCCTTTATGGGTCTGTGGCTTAGGGATTCTTTAGTCTCTGTACCAACTCTGTGTTTTAGCCTCAAGACTTCTTGTCTAACCACCCATCAGATCCACTTCTTTGGTTTACTGACCTCATAATCACCACTCACATTTCAGTTTGCCAACAGCTCTGGGAAAGGAATACCGAGCAAGCCTTAGCTCAAAAAAGACCCTAAAGAGGAGGAGAATCAGACCCAGACATATGTGAAGCAGTGACAGAAAGTTCCAGGATGTTATACAACCTGGCCTAGCACAGCACTAAGTCAGGCTACTGGGATTCCTAACTTTTCTCCTTGTCCCCTTCTGAATGACCTTGGGAAGTTATTTCAAAATGGGGCTGTTATGGAGTCAAAACTAAAATACATGTTAAGGGGTGCCTGGGTGGCTCAGTTGGTTAAGCATCCAACTCTTGGTTTCAGCTCAGGTCGTGATCTCCTGGGTTGTGGGATCAAGCCCAGTGTCAGGCTCCATCCTCAGCAGGAAGCTGGCTTGAGATTGTCTCCTTCTGCCCCCCCCCCCCATGTTCGTTTACCCTCTCCCTCTCAAATAAATAAATTTTTAAGAATAAATAAAATACATGTTAAAGTCAGCAGCTCCTAGACCACAACAAGCCCACAAAGTATTAATTACTATTATTTGTAGTGTGTTTTAGAACTTTTTTTTTTTTACCTTTTTTGGTGTAACTATTTTTTTTAGTGTTATATTGGTTTCAGGTGTACAATATAGTGATTCAACCATTCCATTCATCCCTTGATGCTCATCACAACAAGTATATTCCTTAGCCCCATCACGTATTTAACCCAGTCTCCCAGCCCCTATTTTAGAATATTTTGAAGGGTGGCAGTCATGGGGTTGGGAATAGAGGTATTAGGAAACAAATGTGATAACATATATAAGAAAACCTGATTTAAGGCCAGGGATGCTGAGGACAGAGAGAAGATCATTAGAAGGTGGAATTGAAGAAGGTTTGGTGGTGTGAGGAAGCAGGCAAACAATGGGTGACATATAGACTTTCCAATGGGAAGGTCTCAAGAGGATGATAGCATTTGCCATAGTAGGAGGTATTAGGGTTATCTGGGGGAAGATTTTAGGGTTGGGTCAAAGTAAATAATTCCGTTTCCTATCTGTTAAGGTTGAAACGCTCAACTAGAAATATAAAATTAGTGACAAAAAATAGAGTTGAAACTTAGAAAAGATGTCAAGGCTAATTTTTAAATATCAAAGTTTAGGAATATTTATTATCTATTAGGTGCCAAACACTATATTAGTGCAACAGAGCATGGTCCCTGAATTCAAGTCGGGCTGCAGACAAATTCTCAGATAATTCCGTTACAAGGAGATGAGTACTGAGGTGCAGGGATACAGAGCCAGAAGGAGATATTAGGTGCTGCTTAGGTTAATAATTTGGCTCTTTTTCAGGCCATGATATATTTTTTAATTTCATATATATATATATATATTTTTTTTTAAAGTCGTGTATTCAACATTTATTTACAGGTCAAGTGGAGTTCTGTATGGGGAGCTGGTGGAGATGGACATCCTCAGTGTCAGCTTTCAGGTTCCACCCTGATATTCTGAGCAATTCAATTCTGCTCCCAGATTTGCATATGTCCCAGCGCTGTGTTTCTCAATGGAGGTTTTATTAGCATTTTGGGTAGGACAATTCTTCCTTGTGTGGGACTGTCCTCTGCTTCAGCACTGCTCCCAGCTGCACTGACATCAATCACAAAAATAGCCACACATATTTCCCAATGTCTAGAGTTGGGCTGAGGTGGGGGTGTGGGAGTGACTGGATTGAGAATGTCTGTCTATTGTGTCCTTGAGAGAACTGTCACCCACACCAAACTGTTTATCCTAGTATTCCTTTCCATCTCATATAGAATATTGCCTGAGACAATTTCTGACATGTAGAATATTGTCCCTCTTACTTCCAGTGCTTGGAGAGGGTTTCACCGTTCTCTGTACATGCACAGCCAAGAGACCACCTGCTCTTTATCACATAGATCCTGGGGTCACATAGAAGGGGACCAAATCTAGTCTTTGCAGGTTGTGGAGGTCTTCACAGAGGAAGGATCCTCTAGGCTGAGACTTAAAAGACAAGTAGTTAGTCAAGCAAGAAGGTATACTCCATACCAACGGTATAGTGGTTACATTCAAAGAAACGAAGGTGTTCTGTTTCAGGAGAATAACAGATGAGGCCACTGGGGTAAGCAGGGACCAGTCCATGAAGGAGCATGGAAATTATATTAAATAATTTGCATTTCTTCTTGAGAACAAAAGGGTGCTGTTGGTGGATTTTCAGCACAGGAGTAGCATGATCTCATTTGCTCCTTAGAGATACTCCACCAGCTGCAGGTGGAGAATGAATTGGACTCAGGTGGCAGGACTGGAGATGAGTTAGGAAAATAGTTCAGAGGCCAGTCCAGGTAGGAGAAAATGATGGTCTGAGTTAACATATGGCCTTGGCATCAACATTCAGTCATGTATTTGAATTGTGGGTTGAGATGAATTTTCAGAGGGGAAATAAATGGATTGGGCAGAAAATGGGTTCTTAGAAACCCCCAACATTTAGACTGTGAGCAGAGGCAGAGAATCTAGCAAAGGAGACTAGGAAGGTGGGCTCATATATGATATGTGGAAATGGTATGATATGGGAGCCATAGGAGTTCGCCACTTAGGACTCCCTTCAAGGAAGCACGTGCTGTAAGGAGTGAGAACCACAGACAGCCTCTAGCTTCCATGCTTTGGGATCCATCGTAGCCTTCATGGAGAGGTCTCAGTCTCCCCCAGAGGCTCCCAACCAAGGACTGAACACAACCAGCCATTCCTGCCCAATGCAATTTCCTCTAATGGGCAATCTTTGCTCTGGGGCACCCCACTGGCATCACTGAGTTAGTCTTAGAACTTCCCTACAGACAGAGGCTCTTTCTACCCAGTCCTTCTTCCTTCTTTCTCTCCTTTCACAAGTATGAAGGCATGCACTGCAGTCTGAGAGTCTTCCTTCCTACTCTGGCTCCCTTTCCTCTTTATCCTTCACAGGTGCATTTTTGCATTTTGAGTTCAATTTTACCATCTGCTGAACTAGTACAATTGATATCAATGCAGCAAAGGAGGGACTTTTAAGAGAGTGATCAAGCTGTGTTAAATGCCAGAAAGAGACTAAGTAGGAGGGAGACAGAAAAGTTTCATCAGATCTGTCATTATGGAGGTCAGTGCTAATCTAACCATTGAAACTCATAGTTCCTCTTCTGCAATTGTTTCTCCTCTTAGTTATATTCTCCCAAATCCTCTTCAACTTTTTGTTATACATTGTCATCTTCATACGTCTCATCCAGACTCCCTCATTATGAAGTCACTGAATTTGTTAATAATTTTTTAAACTCCGGCACGAGGAAGTGAGTTCAGTATGCCAGATACAGTCTGGTCAACGTTGACTATGGGGAGATTATAACTACCTGTAATCTGAACACTCTATTATAGTCTACACTTTGATTCTGTTTTTTTATAGCCACAAAAAACCCAGGGCCACGGCACTGTTCAACATCAGGGGATGCCATTCAGTTTATATAATCCTCAAGTTCAACCTGGCCCCTGGGTCCTGATTTTTAAATCTCCAAAATCCATATTTGCTCCCTTCTGAATCAGATCATGAGAGGTGCTCTTGAACCCTCCTTGTCCTAAAACTCCGGGTGAGGAAACTGGTCTTGTGCATCCTACTATAACATTCCTGCCTTGCCAGCAGTTGATCAAACCAGATACCATCTTCTTATCACCAGGCCATATATATATAACAACACCATGAACAAAACAGGGCACAGAGTATCTCTACCCAATATTGCTTCCAGGCGACATCTTGCAAACACAAATCAGACCAAAGATAGACAAGAACTTCCAGTCTTCTTGAGAAGCCCAGGATTCTGAGGGGGTGCTTTTGCTAGCACTGTAGGTAACTGATGCCTTTTTAGACTTAAAGGCATGTGGAGGGGTGCAGACTGTGTAAAAAATAGGCAACAATGTATCAAAGGATTACAAGGAAGTACAGGTCAAATAAAGACAGCAAGAGACTAAGAGCTGCTGAGATAATTTTATTGATGAAACTCCTGATTTTATTAATCTTTTATCATGATCGATTAGAGCATAGTGTTTGCCTGGTTCCCTTTTACATAATATCTAGCCTACAGTTCCCCTTATATTCTCCCAGTTAAAGGGTGTTGTCCTGTACCTTTGTCCCCAAATACAGAGTGAGGCCACTGTTGGACCAGATCAAGTTGGTCCAGAATAAATGTGGTTACATAACCCTGTTTCCCAAGTAGATTACTGCCCAGAGTGTTATCCTGCTGGCCTCTTTTTTTTTTTTTTTAAGAAGTTTTATTTTATTCTATTTACTCTTACTGCCTTAGGAGGACTCCAACCCCTACTCCCAACAAAACCTGTAGTAAATCAATCTGCTTATAGATCTAGAAAGTTCATCACTTTGGGAAAAAAAAAATTCTCTAATTTGGTTTAAACCTGGACCGAAGCTTTGTTTTCTTGATCAAAACAGACAAAAAATAGAAGTAAAAGCTCTTAAATAATCCAAATAACATGCCAAGAGTTTTCCATTTTTCCTTACTCCCTACTCATAGTTCAAGGTGATGTAAAGATAACCCAAATCTCAGACTGACTCAGATCACTGCCCCAGGGATGGATCCATTTGCTGGGTCTGAGCCCATAGCAAAGCCCATTTGGATCAAGGTATGCCTCTTCTCAGTATTAGAGTCAAAACTTCTGTCTGGAATGTGATCATCTGGGTTGCTTAAAGATACTTAAAAAAAAAAAAAATATATATATATATACATACACACACACACACACATATATATATGTATGTGTATATATATATATACACACTACCAGATGAGTCCTGATTTAAATATATATACATATATGTATGTGTGTATATATACATATATATAGCATATATGCTATACACATATACACACATACATATATGTATATATATTTAAATCAGGACTCATCTGGTAGTATGAACATTCCCAGCTAAACATCTGATACCATCAGAATAGTTTAAACATGTGTTGATGGTATCATAAAGGGAAGGAAACTCCTGAACATTTCCCTGCTGCTTTGTATTTTATTAATAAATTGCTAAGCCACTATATGAAATTTGTGAATAGCCTTTTTCAAGCATAAATGTGGTGCTGCATACAGGCAGTCTTTCTCTGTGTCAACCTCAAAACTGTTAACTGGGAGCCAATATCTGAAAATGTTTATATGAACTTTTTTTTAATTTAAATTCAGTTAATTAACATATAGTATGGTATTAGTTTCAGAGGTAGAGCTTGGTGATTTGTCAGTCTTATGTAACACCCAGTGCTCATTACATCTCGTGCCCTCCTTAATGCCCATCACCCAGTTACCCCATCTCCCCAGTCCCCATATGAAAGTTAATGCCAGAATGTGTAACACTTTTAGGTTGCTGATGCCAATATTTAGGGTTACCTCTCACTTAAGAAGAGCACTCACCAGTCATTCCAAATAAATCCAAAACACCATGTCTGCAAATCTGAATGCAGTCTGTTTTCTGCTACGTGTTTGCAAGTCTCTTAATTAGTCTCTCTGGCCCCATTCTCTTCCTCTTCTGATGATACTACACCTGGACAATAAACATGTCTCTTAAAATGCCAACAATGGAAATGTGGAAGTCCTGAGGGAAGCTAAATTTGGAATAAATATGAGTTCACTTTGAAGCATATTGAGTCCGAGGAGATGAAAGCTCATTAAGGAGGGGACATCACAAGGACAGTCATAGATTGAGGAAGTGCAAAAGGTGATTACATCATGATGTATAAATGCAAGTCATAGAAATAAAGATGGTAGAATCATGGGATCTCCAAGTGAAAAGTCTGAGTACAGAGCAGTGATGAGCAAACTCTTTTGTTTCCTCCTCCTCCCCCTCTCCCTCTCTCCTGCTCCTCCTCCTCCTCCTCCTCCTCCTCCCCCTCTTCTTCTTCTTCTTCTTCTTCTTCTTTAAAGGACCATTTGGGGTGCCTGAGTGTCTCAGTGGGTTAAGCATCAGACTGTTGATTTTGGCTTTGGTCATGAGATCATAGGGTCATGAGATCAAGCCCTGCGACAGGATTGCTTGAGAGTCTCTCTCTCTTCCTCTGCACACCCCTTCTGAAGAAAAAAAAATAAATAAAAGAACAACTTACAAGGAGGAGAAAATGTTTATGAATCTTATTTTTAAAACATTCAAAAGTGAAAATAGTGTTACTAACTGCTGTAACAAGAACTTACATTCCAGGATGATTATTAAGATAAGAATATCTATTCTCTCTCAGGCAGGGTTTTCTAGCTTGTCTTAGTTTGATACATTTACAATATGGAATTTAAGGTAAGCGGATTGTAGACATGAGTGGAGAAGTGAGAAGAGAAGGGGGTAAGTTAGCCAGAAAGGAGTTAAGTCAGCCTTTAATGTGTTGGAAGAAGGGGAGAAGGGAGATGACCCAAAGCCTAATAAACTGGGTTCTAAAGAAAGAGTTTGAAGGTTTTATGTGAGACTAGAGGAAATAGAATGGAACTCAAGGGGAGCTCTGTAACCAAGAATGAATTCCTCTAATGTTCTTTGAGAGCAGTAAAGGTAAATAAAGATTGGAATAGGTTTTTAAAATTACTGTGATCCTGAGAAGAGTCTAAGGTATGTGGGACCCCAGGACTTGCTAGGGTCACAAGAAAAACGCCAATGGGAAATTTGGTAATGCTTCTGAACTGCTAAAATGTATCTGGTCATACTAAAGAGTCATGACACAAAAACAGCTTTCAAATCTTTTATAACTTAATTTACATTGCTTTTTAGAGCTTCTACATGTTTTCACATTTCTGTCTTATGTTACCTTTAGAATGGTTCCTTATATTATTATCATCCATAATTTACAGATGGGGAAATTGAAACTTAGAGAAGTGAAAGCCAGAAACAGATCAGGATTAATGATTAGTTCCAGTCAATTGAACATCTGCTCAGCCTTGCTGACTGAAAATCAGGTTGTGGTCTATATCAGAGATGTAAAAATGATAAAAATGTGCATGCCATCCTCAGCCATTCTTTCCTTACTCTTTCCCAGTTCTCTCTGAAAGGACTCGTATCTCCTATAAGCCTGGGCTTGGTTCATAATGAGATCTAACTCAGCATCATCGACACAAACAGTAAGTTTCCAGAAAGAATCGATTCCAGAGTCCTCTGGCCATGCCATGCCTGTGACGTGGTCATCAGAATTGCAGGATAAGGAAGAGATGGGAATTCTTACACGTTACTGAGCAGAGACGAAATTGATGCAATTAAATCGGAAGGCAATTTGACAATATCTATTAAAACGAAAGATGCCCTTATCTTACAATCTAACAATTCCACTTCGCTATATATACCCAAGAAACTCCCTTAAATGCGTAAATGCATATTCAGTGAAGTATTGTGTATAACAGGAAAATAATTGGAAACAAACTAAATGTTCATCAGCCTGAGAGTGTTTAAGTAAATTGTTGTATGATCACACAGAGGAATACTATCTGGTAGTTAAAATACATGAACTAGAACTGGAACTATAATATGCATCAATCTAAAAAAATAAAATATCTAGTGAAAACAATAAAGTGGCAGGAGATTCATAAAGCGTGCTACCATTTGCATTAACTTTAGACCCATGAAACAATAGTAAATATTTCTATGTGTGATGAACATTTAAAAAACATTCACAGTAATAATAAGTCCAAATTCAGGATAGTTGTTACCTCTGGGGAAGAAGAAGGATAATGACAGCATAGGCAGAAGCCTTTAGCCAAATTTGTATTTTCCCCCCTGAAAAAGTGGAGCAGAAAAAAATAATGCAAAAAGTAAACATTTGACAAAATTTGGTGGGAAAGGTGAGTTCATAGTATTATTTTATATCCCCAGTATGCTTGAAATATTTCACTTAGAAGTATATAGGGGTCTTCAACCCTTGAATTCTGGATTTTTTTTTCCTTTGTGCAGAAATTTCTTTTTTTTCCTTTTCTCATGTTGAAATTCCATCCATTCTATGATATTTAACTCAAGTCTCACTACCTTATTGAGAATTTCTGTGATAGTTTTGTCAGTCCATACTATGCTCTATAAAGTTCTGTAGGTCTGTAAGTTTTTCTTATATTCTATGATGAATTTATCAAAATGACTTTCATTCTTCTGAGTATGCTGAAGCTACCTACTAGGTACTGAGAAAGAGCAGAAAAAAAATGAAGTTCTCTCATACACTATGTATGGCCAGAATCCTTTCATGTTATTGTTTAAATATATACTGCCTTGCATTAATATTTGGCTGTATTGTACACAAACCTTGTCTCTCCAATTATATTGTAAGAGCCTTAGGAGTAGGGACAATGTCTTGAACTTTTAAAATTCTTCCCCAGTGCCCAGTGGAGCCTAACTAAATGCTTGGTAATGAAAAGTGGTGCATAAACCAATAATTATTATCCTCCCTACAAAACCTTTATATAGAAAGTTGAAAATACTAGTTGGAGCTACATTTGCTTTTATTTTCCCAGAGAGAGGATAGTAATGAGCTGTGAAATGACCAAAACTCGGACAGCAGAAGGGAAAAAAAAAAAAAAAAAGAATGGGTTTGTATTTTACACATTCTAGATAATCAGCTCTTGAGTGATTAAGTGTGGAAAATCCCTTATGAGTAACAGCAGATTTAAAAAATTTGTTTTATGGGGACGCCTGGGTGGCTCAGTTGGTTAAGCAGCTGCCTTCAGTTCAGGCCATGATCCCCCAGCGTCCTGGGATCGAGTCCCACATCGGGCTCCTAGCTCAGCAGGGAGCCTGCTTCTCCCTCTGCCTCTGCCTGTGCTCACTCTCCCTGACAAATAAATAAATAAATAAATCTTTAAAAAAAAATTTGTTTTATGACTATGGACATGTGTTGTAGATCATTTCCAGTTTTCAGATGATCCCAGGCCAAACTTATGAATTATTTTGGAAAAGCATTTCCTCTTATGATATACTACATAGCCACGTAAAATATACCTTGTTATCATTCTGCCTTCATTCCAATATTTATTGGGCTACACATGGGAACGGTGGCCCAGGGAAACTAAAACACAAAGGGTGTTCCGTCTGTGGGATCAGGAAAGGGTTCTGGAGAAAAACAAATTACTTTGAGTCTAATTTACCCTTAGCCCCTCTTGTAAAAGGTGTTTGGTCCTTGAGTCAACCAGGATACTCGAAACCTCTGAGAAAAATGTTCGTCTCTATGAGCCCAGGATTAAAGCTAAACAGCATAGGGAGTGGTAAGAGGTCTGGACTACATTGTCTCTCCTCAGAACCAAAAGCTGGGTATTGAGGAATGAGATAAATGTAAAAATCAGTACAGTTACTTTTAGTAAAAGCAGCAACTGTTTGGTCAAAACTGCTACTACATAGTGTCTGAAGAGTTTCCTATGAAACTTTGTAATATTTTATTCACCCAGGCTACTGTCTTGTGGTTCTTTGGCCTAAGTACTGTAACACTAAAAATACAATTCTTTAAAATAAAACTTACCTACATATGTGTATGTGACTGCATTTTTAACTCCACAGTATACCTCAGGGAATTATATCTATTTTTTTTAAATATTTTATTTATTTGACAGAGAGAAATCACAACTAGGCAGAGAGGCAGGCAGAGAGAGAGGAGGAAGCAGGCTCCCTGCGGAAAAGAGCCTGATGTGGGGCTCGATCCCAGTCCTGGGATCATGACCTGAGCCGAAGGCAGAGGCTTTAACCCACTGAGCCACCCAGGCGCCCCGGGAATTATATCTATTATTACCCTCCTCTATCTCTATGTCATTTGTATCCTAGTGAAGAAAATTAAAGTCACAAAAATATCTTGCAGTTTGGTAAGAGATCATATATTCCCTCAATTTCACTCATTTGTAAATGTTAATGTTGAAGCAAAACCTTGAAACAAAGTGACCAGAGTATTCCTATAGTAATGGTCTCTGCAATTTTTCCTTTCCCTAAATAAAATGAAGTAAGCAAAATGCTTTTATACAGATAATATATATAATTAATAGACTGGATTTTCAAAGTTCCCTATAGGATAAGTGTTTGTAACAACTTGGAATTAATTTCCCATGGAAATACTGTGATTATGATTAGATTTAAAACCTTATATAAGTAGGTGTGAGAGGATAGTTGATTAAGAAATTGTATCTCATTTTCTTGTCTATAAGGTTATCATAGAAAAATGAGAAATATTTTTCCCTTCTCCAGCTTAGAAGGAGAGTTGAGATGGTGATTTTCTAAAGCTTCAGAGAGATAGAAAACACAACTATCTGGCAGAGGAAGGTTTCCAAAAGAAAAAAGGGAAATGGCTTGGCTTCAGGAGAATTTGAATCTGTTGAACCCAGAAGGAGAGAGAACCGGACAAGAGTCAGTTTCCATAAATGGTAAAAATCTATGTCTACTCCCAGATAACAGATCAGAATGGTATACACCTCCAATGAGGATGCCAGCAAGGATATCTTGTCTCAGAAGTAGTAAAAATATAACACTAAGCTGAAACAAGTCAAGGGTACATATTATAAACTCTAGGGTTACTATTAAGAGAATAATAAAATTATGTATAAATAATATAATGCATAAATAGAAGATAGTATAATAATTTTTAAAAAATAGTTAATGAAACCAAAAGAAGGCAAGAAAGAAAATAAAAAAGGACCAAGTAACCAGTAGGGTAAATAGAAAACAGAATTGAATCCAAATGTATCATTACTTACCATAAATATAAAGGCATAATATTTCATTAAAAGCCAAAGATTTCCACAGTGCATTTAAATATATGGAGTGCCTGGGTGGCTAAGTCAGTTAAGCATCCGACTCTTGATTTTGGCTCAGGTCATGATCTCAGGGTTGTGAGATGAGGCTCTCTGCTCAGCAGGTAGTCTGCTTCAGATTCTGTCCCTGTCCTTTTGCTGCCTCACTCCTGCTCATGCACGCACATGTGTATATGTGCATGCTCGCTCTATCTCTAAAATAAATAAATCTTTAAAAAATAAATATATATATTTAATAATGTAATAAATATATATGTTCTTTTTCAAAAGATATAAAAGTTTCAATCTAAAATAATACCACAGAAGTACCCAAGACCCTTCAGACCAGCCCCTTCAGACCAGCTGCTTCCATCAGATTTCCATGGTCAGAGTCCCAATTTGGAGCTGTAGTGCCTCTGGATGGGGGTGGTGATGGGCTCTGGCCTTTAAACAGAGAGAGGTCAGGACAGGGTCAGTATTGTGGGCATGTGTATTTCTTCCCAAGTTCCCTTACAGTCCCTAATGGGACTCCCTGACTTATTCTGGTTGGTTCCCACTGCTACCTCTTTTATAAAACAGACGTCATAGAATTGATTGGTCACCTTGTTTATTTAATGTGAGTTTGTGCCTTTTTGTCTCAATCTTCCAAAACAGGTACATTGGGGGAAATAATAAAATCCTAGACAGAGGAATGAATGCATGAATGAATGAATAAATAAATAAATAAAGATAATACCACAGAAAAGTTAAAGGTAAAAGAAAGAAAGACGTTTTATACAAACACTAACCCAGAGTAAGATGGTATAGCTACACCCTGAAGTAGACTTTGAGTAGACTTTAAGGAAAGAAGCATTATTAAAAATAAAGTGTGATATTTCACAACAATAAAAATATTAACCTATCAGGGAGCTATAACAATTCTAATTTTGTACACAACTAACAATAAACTCCAAAATATGTAAAGCAAAGGAATTGCAGAAACAGCAAGGAATAATGGATAAATCTACAATCACAGCAAGAGACTTTAATATATTGTGAGTGTCTGAAAAAATAAGGAGATGAAAATTAGTAAAGGTACACAACATACAATAGATCTTTGTGTTCTGATGATTTCACCAGTGTATCCTTCCCAATACTTAAGGAAGAAGTAACACCAGTTGTATATAAACTCTTTCAGAGAACAGAAAAAGGAAATGTCAGCATATTTTATGAGGTCAATAAAATGTTGATCCCCAAACCTGAGAAGGTCATTACAAGAAAGGAAAATTACAGACCAGTCTATCTGTTATCAAAGATGAAAAAACTTCTGGGGACACTTGGGTAGACCAGTTGGCTAAGCATCCAACTCTTGATTTTGGCTCAGGTCATGATGTCAGGGTCATGAGATTGAGCCCCGTGTTAGGTTCCATACTCAGCAGGGCATCTGCTTGAGATTCTCTCTCCCTCTTCCTCTGTCCCTCCCTCCACTCTCTCTGTAAAATAAGCAAATCTTAAAAAAAAAAAAAGATGAAAGAACTTCTAAATTAAATATCAGCAAAACAAACCCAGTAATATATTAAACATAAAATTGTGTTTACTTCAAGCATTAGAGGTTGGTTTAACACTAAAATCTCTTTATACATGCAATTAATAGTATAAAAGAAAATACATACATTCATCCTTGTAGATACAGAAAAGAATTAGATAAAATTCAACATTCATTCACGATTTAAAACTCTTAACAAACCAGGAATTTCCTCTCTTTTTGGTAGTCTTTTATTTTGAAATAATTTTAGACTTCTAGAGAAGTTGCAAAAAAGAGAAAGAATTCCTGTATCACCTTCAAAAAGATTTGTAATTATTTACATTTTATCACATTTGTTTTATTAATGCCACTCTATCTATATTACTTTCCTGAACCATTAAAGAGTAAGACATGATATCTCTTTATCACTAAAATACTTCAGTGTGTATTTTTAAAGGACAAGCCACTTACATGACATAGTAAAATTACCAAAACTGGGATATATTATCTAATCTAATGTATAGACCTTACTAAATCTCACCAATTTTCCTAATACTATTTTTTGTAACAACAACAAAAAAAGTTTTTTCTGGCCCATGACCCAATCCAGGAAAACACAGTACGTTAGTTATCATGTCACTCTCGTCTTTTGAAATCCCAAATAGTTCATTACCTTGACTTTTTATTTTATGACCCTGACATTTTGAAGAGTACAAGCTTGCTACTAAGTAGAATGTAACTATACTGGGTTCAGTTAATGTTTCCTCATGAATAGATTCAGACAATGCATTTTTGGCAGGAATACCAAAGAAGTGGTTTTTTTTTTTTTTTTTAAGATTTTTTTTTTTTTTATTTACTTATTTGACAGAGAGAGATCACAAGTAGGCAGAGAGAGTGAGAGGGAAGCAGGCTCCCTGCAGAGCAGAGAGCCCGACGCGGGACTCGATCCCAGGACCCCGAGATCATGACCTGAGCCGAAGGCAGCAGCCTAAACCACTGAGCCACCCAGGCGCCCCCATTTTCCTCTTTGTAACTAAAAGTATTTTAAGTGGAGATATTTTGAGACTATATACACATCTTGTTTTTCGTTAAATTGCACTCACTAATTTTTAACATCTTTTGATGATTCTTTCCTGAGTTAATAATTACTGTGATAACAAAATAAGGATTTTCCAATCTAATCATTCCTTATATATTTATTGGTTAGAATTCTAAAAATGGGTCAGAGACTTGAACAGGTACTCCAAAAAAGAGAATATCCAAGTGGCCAATAAACATAGCATAAGTACAAGTTAAAATCAGGAGATGTGACATAATTGGAACTCTCTTCAATGCTGCTGGTGAGGATGTAAATTGGTATACTACTTTGGAAAACTGGCAGTTCCTAAGAAAACTGAATATGTGCATAACCTAGAAGCCAGCAGTTTCTGTTTGGAAACAGTGAAAATGTCCACCCATAGTAGAATAATTACATAAGTTATATATATCTGTGCAATCCAATGATACACAGAATGAGAATGGATGAACTGCTGTTACCCATGGAGGAGATTTATAAACATATTGAGTGAAAGAAACAGTACACAACATGGTGCATTTGTTTAAGGTTCAAACACAGTGTGGAGATTCCTTAAGAAATTAGAAATAGAGCTTCCCTATGACCCTGCAATTGCACTGCTGGGTATTTACCCCAAAGATACAGATGCAGTGAAAAGAAGGGCCATCTGTACCCCAATGTTCATAGCAGCAATGGCCACAGGCACCAAACTGTGGAAAGAGTCAAGATGCCCTTCAACAGATGAATGGATAAAGAAGATATGGTCCATATACACAATGGAGTATTATGCCTCCATCAGAAAGGATGAATACCCAACTTTTATATCAACATGGACGGGACTAGAGGAGATTATGCTGAGTGAAATATGTCAGAGAGAGTCTATTATCATATGGTTTCACTTACTTATGGAGCATAAGGAATAACATGGAGGACATTGGGAGAAGGAGAGGAGAAGTGAGTTGGGGGAAATCGGAGGGGGAGAACAAACCATGAGAGACTGTGGATTCTGAGACACAAACTGAGGGTTTTGGGGGGGTGTTGGGGGTATCACGTGAGCCTGGTGGTGGGTATTAAGGAGGACACATACTGCATGGAGCACTGGGTGTGGTGCATAAACAATGAATTTTGGAACACTGAAAAAATAAAATTAGATTTAAAAAATAAAATAAAAAGCACAAATCCAAAAAACAAAACAAAACAAAAACCAACAAACCAGAAGAGATTAGGTTACTGTGTTAGAAGTCAGGACTCTGGTTATCTGACAGGAAGTTGTAATTGATTGGAGATTGGAAGCGTAAGGGGGTTCTAGAGAGTTAGTAGTCCTCCTTGATCTTTATGTCAGTCACATGGGTGTTTTTACTTTGTGAAAATTCACTGAGATCCTACCCTTATGATTTGAACCATTTTATTTATTTATGGTATTTTCAATAAGAGGTTTATTTAAAAAGTTATACTCACATGAATACTTGTATAACAGTCATAACACAGAGCACGATTTATAACCTAGTAAATTCTATTTGTTTGAATTCGCCCAATCTAAGACTATCTTATAAATGGAAATCCAAACATAAAAAACAGAAAAGTACTTGTAGCACAAAAGCACCTTTCACTTTACAAAGCAAAACATCAAATGCATGAAAGGAATAAGGATAACACCCAGAGCAGATCCATTTTTCAATTTTGTAAATTTATCCTAAGGAAAGAAAGAACTCAACACACAAAGCTTGTTGTGAAAATGTTCATTTTAAACATGATGTCTGCCAGCAAAACACTAAAATAAGCTCAAATATCCAACCACTGGATCGAGAGTTAATAAACTATGATATGCCAGTACAAGAAAATAACATACATTAAAGATGATGTATAGAAGACTTCATAGAGATACTAAAATTTTTTGCAGGTATAATGTTAGGTAGCAAAATTCAAATGTAAGATAATATGTATACCCTGATACTAACTTCATAGAGCTGAAACATTAAGTAAGATGAAAATATAAAAACCTTGTGCTGGAGTCATAGATTTATGGATTTTTTTTTGAGGGGGTAAACTTCCCTCCATTCCCTATAAATATTCTCTTTCTCTCTTTTTGAAGACCTAACTGGCTTTATTAAACAATTCACGAATGGGACAACATCTCATCTAACAAGTAGAAGGGTACTCTCCTCCATGCATAGTCTTAATTATTATTTGGTCAGTTAGAGTTTTTTTGTTGCAAGCAATAGAAACTAACTTAAATTTTAAAAAAGAGAGAGATTTATGGAGCTGTAGAGGAGCAACTTACAGAATCAAAGGAATAACTAAATGCCCAAGAAGAAAGAAGAGCCAGGAAGTTTGTAGAGATCTTAGAATCTAAATTCTGTAACCTGTTCTCCAGTATTCTGCCTCCTCACGACTGTTTTAAATGCCTTCTGTGCCTGTGTGCCTCTATTCAAGATTCAAATTACTGGGAGACAAAATCTGATTGTCCTAGCCTGAGTCAAGTATCCACCTTGTCCTTTGATTGGCGACCGTCTCAGAACACCCTGGAGTTGGGGAAAGGCACTTTTCTAAGGGGGGTATAGGGGTAGTGTTGTTACCAGGTGAGCAGGGAGCCAAAAGATGCTGGGTGGAGAAAGCAACCGGTCCATGAAATCTTTTTTTTTTTTTTAAAGATTTTATTTATTTATTTGACAGACAGAGATCACCAGTAGGCAGAGAGGCAGGCAGAGAGAGAGAGGAGGAAGCTCCTCTCGATCCCAGGGCTCGATCCCAGGACTCTGGGATCATGACCGGAGCCGAAGGCAGAGGCTTTAACCCACTGAGCCACCCAGGCGCCCCGGTCCATGAAATCTTAATCAGCTTTTCCATAAATCAGAATATTACTACCTTCTTCTTAGAGTAAATAAAAACATGCCTAGTGTGGAAAATTTGCATGATTTAGAAAATATATAGTAAAAGAGTAATGAAAAGGCAGGCATCCTTTATCCCACTCTCCATACCCTTGTGTTTATTATCCATTGCTGCCTAACAAATTACGCTCAAAACTAGAGTGCCTAGAGACAAAGTAGATTAGTGGTTGCCTAGGGCTGGGAGGATTGGGGATGGTAGCTGAAGAGGACAGGATTTCTTTTCTTTTCTTTCTTTCTTTCTTTCTTTTTCCCCCCAGGATTTTTTTTATCATGTTCTAAAATTGGATTGTGGTAATGGTTGCACAACTCTGAATATACTAAAACCACTGAACTTTCAATGGGCAAATGCTAAGGTATGTGAATTATATCTTAATAAAGCTGTATTTAAAAGATAGTAGGGTAACCAACATCCCAGTTTGTCCAGACTTCTCTGGTTTTAGAACTGACAATCCCATATCCCAAGGAAATGCTTCAGTCCTGGCAAAAGCTAGAAAACAAATCATCCTATACAAAATGGAGCAGCTTAAGTCAATAAACACCGGTTATCTCATAGTTTCTCTGGATCAAGATTCCAGGAGGAGTTTTAACTGGGAGACTCAGGGTCTCTTAGAAGGTTGTGGTCAAGATGTCAGTAGGGCTGTAGTCATCTGAAAGCTCAACTTGGGCTTCTGCACTTATTTGTGTGGTTTTTGCCAAGAGGCCTCAATGTCTTGCCATGTGGGTCTCTCCCCAGAGTGTCCTCATGACGTAACGAGCGGCTTTCCCCAAGAGCATATGATCTGAGAGAAAGAGACAGAGATGAGCATGGATGCTCTAGAGTCTTTTATAACCTAATCTGGAAAGTTGTGTGTCATCCCTTCTGTCAGCTTTGATTAGTCACTCCGAGCGACTCTGAACAGTGAGAGGAAACTACACAGGGGCGTGACTTACCAGGAAGCAACAATCACTGGGCTGTCCGGGAGGTTGACAAGCTATAATACCCACTCTAACCCTACCAGTATTTTACTAACATTTTGCTGATTTTTAAAATTAAAACAGACCCATTATGGAACATACGGGCATATAAGAGTACAACAGGAAAACATGTTATGATGAATACTTTATGTATAAATTTTACTTCTATCTCTGAGTCGATGAAATAGATCTCTAGATGTGCAATTATTAATTAGAGCACACGGTTTAAGCATCTTAAGACTTGTTATACATTGCCAAAATGCTTTCCAGATGCTTGCATTGTATCAAAGTACCCATTTTGCCATTCCCTTGCTAGTCTTAAGTATTATTGTCAGTAACTGCCAATTTCTAGGTGAAAAATTCTATCTCCTTGTTTCAGAGTGCCTTTGTAACGGTAAGGTTAAACATTTTTCCGTGTTCACTGGCCATTGCGAGTAAGTAAGCATGCAACAGGCCGTAAATCCTTTCCAAATACATTTGTGCCTTCATTTAATCTTTGTTGAGTACCTGCTGTAAGAACACGGAAGTGTCCCAGCTCCCAAGAGGCTCCCATTCATGTGAGGGAGATTGGAGAAGGAAGCAGTTCAATACATTCTAATCTGAGGAAATATTTTAAAAGCTACAGAGTCAAGAAACCACTGGCTTTTCTCCTGTTGGAACATCAAGTACAGAGGTGGAGGGTAAGGGAGCGAGAAGAGAATCAGACCAGACTAGGGAGCTTAAATCAAATCTTGTTGGCTTTCTCAGCCCTATTAAGGTTAGAGCTATCCCTGAGGATAAGGGGAAAGCAGGACAGAGTTTTTTTGTTGTTGTTGTTTTGTTTTGTTTTGTTTTGTTTTGGTCTTTTAAGTAATCTCTATGCCCAATACGGGGCTCAAACACATGACCCCTAGATCAAGTGTCACATGCTCTAATGACTAAGGCAGGCAGGTGTCCCAGGAAAGAGTTGTAAACGTGGGAGTGAGATAATCAGATCTGTGATTTTGGAATCGCCCTTTGGGTAAGGTGTGGAGAAAAAAAAGCAGAGAGGGGTAATAATGGAAGTAGGATGGATGGCCAGATAGGGGACAGTTATAGTCCAGGGAAGAGATGAAGATGGTCTGATCCTGGAGAGCAGTGGGAAGGACACCGAGAAATAGCTGAGGTTTAAGTAGCATCCCTTGTCCCAATCTAGGTTTCTGAGAAAATTAAATAATAAACAATTGGCAGTTGGACTCCAAAACATGCCATTTGTGGCTGAAAAAACTATGGTGGGGGTTTTAGCTGAGTGTGAAAGCCAAATGAGATGCTAAGTAAACCCTTGGATCAGGGCAGGCCTGTCTGAGGTAAATGTGGTATGCCACCTGGACGTCTCCTCAGAAGTAAAGGATGTATTCCCCCGGCTGCTGGGAGTGCTGTGAGAACCCTCAGCTAGCAGCCCTCTTTGGGGATGGCCTTGTCTATAGAGGGCCACTAGCCCAAAGTCATGTTCCCCTCTTGGGGTGGCTGGCAGCCAATGACAGGTCAAAGTGGGGAATATAAAGTCTTGGTCCTCTAGCCCCAATTTGAGACAACTTTGAAAGGTCATCTCAGCTTTGGAGCCACCCTCCTCAAGGTCATCTGAAGGCTTGATTAATAGTGAATCTCAGCTCAACTTCTCCCTTTGTTCAGTCTTGTCTCCCTCCCCTTCCCTCCCCTTCCCCTCCCTTTCTTTCCCTTCCCTTCCTTTCTCCGTTCTTCTTCTCATCCTAACCTTTTCATGCCCTTTCTCTTCTTTTTCTTCCCTTCACTTCCCTCCACAGATATTGGTCCTGAGAATCCTGCCTCATAAACCTCCTATACTCTAGTATCTATCTCAGCATCCGCTTCCCAGGGAGCTCAACTTGTGACATCCTCTGGGGAATGTTGCACTGGACGATTATTAGAATGTGTATCTCTGTAGGGGTGCCTGTCAGGCTCAGTTGGAGAAACTTGCAACTCTTAATCTTGGGGTTGTGAGTTTGAGCCCCACATTGTGTATAGAGATTACTAAAAAAAAAAAAAAATTAAAAATAAACTTAAAAAAGGAATGTGTTTCCCTGTAGCTAGCAACCAAGAGAATAAAGGGTGTCTCAGAACACGCTCAATTTGTCCTTTCCAAATATACAAATTAGGGCTCACTCTACCTTCCCTGAGATGGATCCGTTCAATGCATAGGGAGATGCTATCCATTATACCACCTATGTTTTTTTGACAAAGTAGGAAGCATTAGAACAATATTGAGTGACATTAAAGAGAGAATCCTCAGGAATTCATGTAGTAGATACAGGTGAGAAAAAATAGGGCTAGCTAAGAGTTACTTCTAGGTTTTTTATTTGGGCAACTGATGAGATGGTACTGCCATTTACTGAGATAAAAGAAAAAAAAACAACTCTGAAGGAAAATAGGAGTTCAATTTGAGGTGTCTTTAGAATGTCCAAGTAGAGTCATTCATTAGGCAATTAAAGATATAAACCCGGAGTTCAGGAGCGTGACCTAGAGCAGCAGTATAAATGTGTGTGCTCAGCAGCAAACGCCTAATGATGAAGAGCCCACAGAGAAATAATTTGGGGAGCAGAAATTAAAAACAAAAAACCTCTAATTAGTATTTTCAGAGATTTGAGAAGCTATTACCTGCCTAAAACAAGAGCAAGGATGCTATAATAGGAATGTTCAGAAATAGGAGGAAATCCTGGGGATGAAAAGTATGATTGGCGAAATAAAAAATTCACCGGAAAGATCAGATAATTGATAAAATTTCTCAGGAAGTAGAACATGTATAGAAGGTGAGAGACATAAAGTGTGATTCCAAAAGATCCGAGAGTACTTTTATGTCGCCCTTATCCTGGTTCCTTTTATTTATTATCCGTCCTTGGATGTTTCTGGACCAGCTTTTATCAGGAAATTCATATGAGGAAAGGCCAGGGTCTTGTGTTGGACGGAAGGAAAGGATCCAGCAGAGGCTAAATAGTGGGGTGCGGGGGGAGGGGATAACTGATGGGGTGCTCTCTCTGAGAAGAGGAAAGGGGATAGCGACAAAGATGTGGTGCAGGGGCTCACTTTAATTGAGAGGACACCCTTTCTTTGTGCAAGATGGAGAAAATGTCTGCAGGGGCAGATTGTTCGAACAGAATACCGTAGACTGCATGGCTGATAAACAACAGAAATTTATTTCTTGCAGATCTGGAAGCTGGGAAATCCAAGATCAAGGCATGGTACATTCAGTGTCTCCTGACAGCCTGTTTCCTGGCTGTTTTCTCGCTGTGTCCTGATTGGGGTGAGGGGAGCTCTTCGGGGCGTCTGCTGTGAGGGCGATGATCCCAGCCATGATGGCTGTATCCTCAGGACCTAATCACCTCCCCCAGACCTCCCCCTCTAAATACCATCATCTTTGGGATTAGGTTTCAGCATATGAATTTTGGGGGGCGGGGACACAAATAATCAGTCTGTGCAGGTGAGGTGGTCAAAAGGAAACGAGTCCTTTTCGGATTTTTTTTTTTTAACATTTTATTTATTTGACAGAAATCACAACTAGGCAGAGAGGCAGGCAGAGAGAGAGGAGGAAGCAGGCTCCGTGCGGAGCAGAGAGCCCGATGTGGAGCTTGATCCCAGGACCCTGGGATCATGACCTGAGCCGAAGGCAGAGGCTTTAAACCACTGAGCCACCCAGGCACCCAGAGACAAACTATTCTTATAACGAAAAGGCTCCTAGGTCCTTCCGAGAGGAGAGTTGTCAGAATGAAAAATAGAAAAACATCCTCCTCTGAGTCATGGGCCTCATTTTCATCAGCTGCCCGGTCCTGCTTGTTTTCCTTTGATGTTTACAAAGGGCCACGTGATTATAAAGGGGAAAGGTAAAGGGTATAATAAACCAAGGATGCCGGGGAGGAAGGTACTGGAGAGCCGAAAGGAGGGAAGGAACAGCATGCCCCAGCTGAGAGGAAGCAGCCAGGGAGAGAGGGTTTCCTCCAGACCTCTCCACGGAGCAGCCCCGTGCACAGCCAATGCCCTGAAGGGAGCAGACCCTTGGTTGTCTTCACTGCTCTGCCCTCGGCATCTAGAACACAGCCAGGCACCCCACAGGTGCGAAGTAGACGTTAGGTGAATGAACGAAGTCCACAGTGCAGTTGCTGGCTTTTTCAATGGCTGAGCACACAGAGGTCCCCCCCCCCCCCCACCTTCCCTCCTTTACAAAAAGTTTTCAGACAGCCTGTGGCCTGCTGGGCCTTTTCAAAAGGCAAAGAGTCCTACCACTGCTCCAAAGGACTGGCCGCCCACCTTCCATTCAGAACTGCTTCTCTCTGTTCTTGCTGGAAGGGGAGGCACAGCTTGCTTTGCAAGATACTTGCATAGGAAATGGTGCAATCTGGGCTGTTTTTCAGCCTTTTCAACCTCATTTCCTAAATTAAAGAAAGAAATGTAAGGAATCTTAGGAATATGAAACTTCTCTGGAATAATCTTTATTGAGCTGTGCTTGGAGCCAGCTGAAATCCTGAAGGGCTATCAAGGCAGCCAAAAGAAAAGAAAATGAGAAATAACTTGAACAGTCTTAGCCAAACTCTGAAAAAGATATCTAGAGCAGCTGCTATTTTTTCCTTCCCAGAATGGTTTGCCTTTCCCCCAGTTTGATGATTGTTTTTAGATTATTTTGGGGTATAAGAGGAGAAAGGAGGAGGGAACCCAGCGTCTTGGAAGTAGCAAGATAAGGTTGGTCGTACCCTGTAAGCTTTAGAATTTACACAACTGTTTTATACATGCCGGCTTCCTCTCCTTTTCCAATGTCCCTGACTGGTCTGCAAGGAATTTATTTATGGCGTTCTCTTTAGGAGGCTGTTCACAACACTCGGATTCCCCCAACCAGTTCAGCCTATCTTTGTGGTCTATGGCTCATCTCTCCAGAGCTTCCGTCACCGGTGAAGGGTCCTACAATTATCCAAAAAGAGAGCAAGAAAATCTGTAGAGTCGGCCAGATGGGCAGAGAACACTTGACTGCACCGAAAAATATCCAGCAGTGGGATCCCCAGCTTGCCCTTTTGCTGTGAGTCAGTGCCCAAAGTCCACAAGCATTTTCCCGGAGATCTCCCCCTCCCTGCTGCCAGGCAGGTTTGGCTGGTTCCCAGACGCCCTGAGAAGGCCGGAGGAGGCAGCTTTCAGAGTGGGGATTCGCTCGACCCTCCTTCTCACCCCATTCTGTGATATCTGTTCCCAAAATGAGCTGGAGGCGAAAAAGGAACTGAAACCGATTTGCCCACGGTGGGTCCTTGTGAATGTTGACATGGGAGCGAAGCACAGAATTGCTGTACCCGGGTCTGGCCCCGGGGCGCCCTGGGCTGACTCACAGCTTCACCAGGAATGTGGCTAGTCTGGAATGCAGTGCATGGCCCGCAATGGCTGGCGTGGAGCAGGACTTTAGGAAGGGGAAGGCCTTTTCCTAAACAGACCGAAGACCTACATTCACAAAACTATAAGGACTTAAAAAAAAAAAAAATCACACACTATAGATAAATAAAACATTTTTCTTCCTACCCTTCCTCCCATCTCCCACCATTTCAGGTTCCTGCACTGGGCAAACACTGAGCTCAATTTGAAATGTATCTTTTCAGATATTTATATATCTGCATTATTTACCAGTATATTATGTATTTGTATACATCTGTGTGTGTTGGTATACACAGTATACACAAACACACAGAGATTTAGAGAGAGGGAGAGAGAATTTTGCATATCCTACAGTGTAGATTGTTCCTCAATTTCTTTTCTTTCTTTTTTTTTTAATTTAGCCATGTCTCTTGGAGATGTTTCTGTGTCTGTGTGTTCTAATTCTTTTTAACCACCGCATATGCTTATGTAACTAGATGCCTTGTTATTTATTTAACTGTCCCTTTTCTGATGGTCATTTAGGTTGCTGTAGGTTTTAAATACCTTAGTGAACAACCTTGTCCCTGCTTTCTTTTTGCCCATTGGCAAGTATTACTTTTGAAAAGTGGATACCAAAGTATGAGATTGCTGAGTCAAGGACGGATGCCTCTAAAGTTGGAAGGCCACTGCCCAAATTGTTCTCCCAAAGAGCTTGACCAGAAGAGAGCACGTCTTTCCCAGAATGCTTGCCCACACTGGCTATCGATCTGTCTTGTTTATTGCCAGTCAGATGTGTGAAGCAATGGTATCTCCCGGTTTTTATTTGTATTCCCTACCTCCTCCACCCCAAACTGATGAAACTGAGCATCTTTTCAAATGTTTGTCATGTATGTTTCCTCTTTTGTGAATTGCCTATCATATTTTGTCTATATTTCTGTTCTGTGTATTTTTTTTTAAGATTTTATTTATTTGACAGAGAGAGAGATCACCAGTAGGCTGAGAGGCAGGCAGAGAGAGAGGGGATGCAGGCTCCCCGCTGAGCAGAGAGCCCCATGTGGGGCTCCATCCCAGGACCCTGACATCATGACCTGAGCCAAAGGCAGAGGCTTAACCCACTGAGCCACCCAAGTTTCCCTCTGTGTATCTTTTTCTTGAGGACATAGAAGAGCAAGTCCTTTGCTATATTTGTTACAATGTGCTCACTCAGTCTACAACTGGAATTTTGATTTAATTTACAGTTTCTCTTGTTGAGCAGATTTAAAGTGTTAGTAAAGTAAAACTTATTTAGTTTTCAATCCTTTTTTTATGGCTTTTGCATTTTGCATATTGTTTTAGGAGATTTTTCCTACCCCCAAGGTCATAAACATGGTCTTCTATATATTTCTTTTAACCGTTTGATAATATTTTTGTTTTCCAACCTAAATCCGCCTAGAATTTATTTTAATAAATCACATGATGTAAACAAGTAACTTAATTTTTTTCTAATAGCCAAATGTTTCAACATCATTTGTTGAAGAGTTCATTCTTTTCCTCATTATTTTGAAATACTACCCCTATAACATACTAAATTCTCATATACTTGAGCTTGTCTTTGGGATCTCTACTCTGTTCCAATGAGCTATTGATCAATTCTTGTTCTATTGGAAACTCATTGGATTTATGAATAATCTGGAGATAATTCTTATCTTGACAACATTAAGTCCTCCTATTCAGGTCTTTGTCTAAGTTTTGTATCTTTTTCTTGCAGTTCTTTTTTTTTTTTTAAATAATAAGTTTCTCTTTTGTTGTTGTTGTTGTTAATACTTTATTTATTTATTTTTGAGAGAGAGAGAGAGAGAGAGAGATATCACAAGCAAGCAGAGGGAGAGGGAGAAGTAGGCTGTCTGCTGAGCATGGAGCCCAATGTGGGGCTCGATCCCAGGACCCTGGGATCATGACCTGAACTGAAGGCAGACATTAACTGACTGAGCCGCCCAGGTCCCCCTTTTTCTTGTAGTTCTTGCACATATCTGCAAGATATGGTGCTATTTGTGACTACTTTCTAATTTTGTTGCTATTGTAATGGAATCTGTTTTTTTCTTCATATCACACTTTCTATTTTTAAAATGATCAGTTTGTTGACTTTTTTTTTTGATCTTGCATCATTAGTTTTTGAAAGTTTTTCAGTTGATTTTCTCTTATTTTTTTCTAAGTAGCTGCTCATGTTATCTGCTAATAGAAATAGCTATGCCTCTTGGTTTTTATTTTGTCAGGAATCTTTCAGGTAAGAAAAATAGAAACATAATTTAAACCAACTTAATCAAAAAAGGAAACTCATGGGCTCACTCAACTGATAAGAAACCAATATGACTGGATCCAGGATATCAAACACTGTCATTAGATATTGGTCTTGCTTTCTCTATCTCTCTAAGATACTGCTCTCTCTCTTGGCTCCATATCTAGGCGGGATCTCCCTGTGTGGTGACAAAAAGTCTGCCAGAACCTCCAGGCTTACATCCTAGTCTCTCAGCAATACCCAGAGGAAACCTGCTTCTTTTTTGGTGTTGTTACCCACAAAAATTTAAGGGTTGGTCTAATTCATTGATTTGCTCACATGCTCATCTCTGAGCCAATCATCTTAGTTGGGGGTTAGACTATGCATGTAGGCAGGGAGTGAGTCTGGTTCTCCAAGGAAAATTGGAGTGTTGACATTAGGAAAAAGGGAAACTGATGCTGGAGAGACACAAAGCAAGAGCTGTCCTCTCCACCATATTTAAGCCTCTTTCAATATTTCAATATATAAACCTCCAATTTCTTTTCTTTGTCTTATAACCTGA
Organism: Meles meles; assembly: GCF_922984935.1. Taxonomy (NCBI): domain Eukaryota; kingdom Metazoa; phylum Chordata; class Mammalia; order Carnivora; family Mustelidae; genus Meles; species Meles meles. The sequence continues at coordinate 31,964,374 of NC_060080.1, forward strand.
CCCTCCATTTTTTTGTCTGGAGCAAACTCTTCTCAGTGTTGTTGCTTCTATTTTGGGCACTCTTTCTAAGCACTGATTTCCTCCCTCCCGCCTTCCTTCCCTGCCTGCCTGCCTGCCTTCCTTCCTTCCTTCCTCCCTTCCTTCCTTCCTCTGTCCCTCTGAACTCATCTTTCCCTATTTAGCAGTTCTGTGGTTATTTCCATCTTGTTTCTGGGACTCTCAGGCCAGACCTTGGTCTTATCGTATAGTATTGTACATCCAATCTCTTCTCCAGCATCGGATTTTGGCCGTGAGGCTATGTCTGATTCCTCCCTCCCGCCCCCCAGGTATCTCCGTTTGTACAAGCCTATAGCCCTAGGCAGCTCCTTACTTTTGATCCCAGCCCTTGATTTCAGATGGGTCTTCTGCCTCACCTGGAGGAGATGGTTAGCCTCTGAAGCCCTCAATGAGTCCTGCTCCTGAATGCCTCTGTTTGCTTTTGGCAGAATCCAGCCACTCACCATATTGTTTCTATTCCATTTCTGGGCTGCAGAGGTGTTTTTAAGTGTGAACATGCCTAACATTTCTCCCATTTTATATTCCATCTGTTATCACTATCATTTTGGATTGGAGTGGTCCTCCAAACACCATCGTGGCTCTAAGTCCACTCCCATTTGTTCTTGGCTGTCTGTGGTTTAGCTTCCTCTCCTCCTTTTCTTTTGAAAGCTGTGCTCTCTGAAGTCACTGCTGTCATGTCCCAGTCACCAAATTGAATGGCTTTTTTCTCTGGTCCTCATTTTCCTTCACTCCTTGGCAGCATCCAACAATGTTGACTGCTCTTCCTTTTTTTTTTTTTTTTTTCTTCTTTTTTTTAAGGTTTTATTTACTTGAGAGAGAGAGAGAGAGAGCACAAGCAGGCAGAGGGGCAGAGGAAGAGGGAGGAACAGACTCCCCATGAAGCAGGGAGCCCAATGCAGGGCTCAATCCCAGGACCCTGAGATCATGACCTGAGCTGAAGTCAGAGGCTTAACCAATTGAGCCACCCAGGCACCCCATGACCTCTCTTCTTCTTTCCCTCTCTCCCTTTGGCTGATAGGATACTGTACTGTCCTGGTGCACACCCCCTTCTGACTCTTCCTTTCTTTTTTTTTTTTAAGACTTTTTTTCTTTATGTAACAGAGAGAGAGAGATCACAACTAGGCAGAGAGGCAGGCAGAGAGAGAGGGGGAAGCAGGCTCCCCGATGTGCAGAGAGCCCGATGTGGGGCTCGATCCCAGGACCCTGAGATCATGACCTGAGCTGAAGGCAGAGGCTTAACCCACCGAGCCACCCAGGTGCCTCCTCCCCCTTTTTTTTTAAACTACCTTCACTTCCTTCCCTCATTTTGTGATTGTAGGTGTCCCACAAGATCACGGCCTTTGAACTCTGGTTTTACCCTCTCTTTTCAAATTATTCTCATGTCCTTGGTAGTCTCTAAAATGATTCCCTATCTTTACCCTAGAATGTTTCCCCCCCTGAGTTCTATAGCTATAAATTTGCTGTGGTACATCTGCTTGATGTCCTGCTGTGCCATCAAATTTCCTTCCCTTTTTGGATTAAGAGGCACAAACTTCCAGTTATGGAATAAATAAGTCACCCAGATGAAAGGTATAGCATGGGAAATATAGTCAATACCGTAGTACTAACATTGTATGGTGACCGATGGTGACTACTCTTAACATGGTGAGTACTGAGTAATGCGTAGAGTTGTGGAATCACTATGTTGTACACCTGAACCTAATATAACATTCTGTGTTAATTACACTTCAATAAACAAATTCTAAAAAAGAAATTTCTTCCCCTTTTGAACCTTCCAGTTTCCATCACAGATATTATCTTTCTCTTAGTTTCTAAGACTCAAACTCATATGCACTCTTAATTCTTATTTTCTCCAGAACCAGTTAATTATACCTTCTATTGATCTTTTTTCCTTGAATTTTCTCTTTTTGCCATTGCCCTGTTCATGTGTCTGCTGTGATCCTTTATCATTCCTCTTTTAGGCAACTTCAGCGTTGTCCCAACGAAGCAGGATAGATTAGTGTGGCAATAATTTGATGAGTTTGTGTCAAAATTTGTTATTTTAGCCATCCCACCAAAAAACAACAACAACAACTTAAATATTCATACCTTTATTCCCTCTCCAATTCCAAAGGAGGAAGAATCCTCCGTTGAATGGACAACACATCAGGATTGATGTGTTGTGCTGATCTGAGTAATGGGTTTAGTTTAGAAAGGCTACAAGGTTATATTAGAAAGAACAAGACTTTATCAAAAGAAAATTCATGCCAGCTGGGACTTGAAGGCTGAGTAGGAAGTATTTAGGCAACCCAGGGAAGAGAGGCTTGTATTCCACACAGGGAGGGAAGCACAAACACAACAGAAAGGTGAAACAATATGAGGCATGTGTATGTGTGTGTGTGTGTGTGTATGTGTGTGTACATGTGTGTTTGTCTATGTCTGTGTGTGTCTGTATAGCAGAGTCTACAAAGAGTCACTGTGAGCGAGGGACAGGGGAGATTAAAGCTGGATGGGAAAGCTTTTCATCCCAAGTCAAGGACTCTCACTTGGGGTGTCAGGGAAGCATTGGAAAGTGGGGCTGAGGTCACATGCATGGCCAGGTTGCTGGATTGGATGGCGTCTTTCATCAGGCAGGACTTGAGAGAGACGGGGAATGGATATCTGTTGGGGGTCCTGATGAGCTTGTGAGTGCTAATCTGCACTGTTTCTTTTGGGCTGCTTGTGAAGGGCACAACTGCTGAACAGGGGAGTCTCTCTGGGAGAAGGAGTGCAAGGCAGCCCGCAGAAAAGGGGCTCCTGGGAGTGTCAGAATGTGTTTGCCCAGTGGGGAGGCAGCACCAAGGTTTGGACCAAAGGAGCTGGCACCATGGCGTGAAGATGACTGTGTGGTTATTATACCTCAAAGGGGTTTCATAAATGAAAAAGAAAGCAGGAGTCAAGTTGACGCCTCAGCCCCTCGTTTCCTTGCCCCCCTACTTGTGATACTCCTCAGTTGGCAGTTTAGGACTCATCTGGAACATTAGTTTCTGCCTGAAGCTTTTCCTCCAGCCACCTCTGGCAGTTACCTCTTTTTAGGACCTCTCTAACTTGTGGTTTACAAGTATTTTATCACTTTGGATTTTCCCTGATGGGTAAAATCTCTCAAGACTGGCTTGCTTAATCTTTGCACTTCCTCTATCTCCCAGACTCTGCTCTGTAGACTCTCTGTACTGAAGAAATCTTCACTTCCCCAGAAAAGTGCATCCTATAGGGTTTAATAAATAGGAATCTTATATATATAAATTATATAAATATAATATATATAAATCTTATATATATAAATTATATATATATAATTATATATATAAATTATATACATATAATTTATATATATAATTATATATATAATATATAATATATATTATATATATAATTATATATATAAATTATATGTATATAATTTATATATATAAATCTCAAGGAATTTGAATATTTCAAAGCTCCATCCATACAAAGTCCAAATAATTCATGTAAATAGTTGAAGGAAAGAACAAAAACTTATCTAATAATTCAAGACACTGTATTTTTTCCCCAGACATAGAGAACATTTTCTTTTCTTACTTTTGAAAGTGTGATAAGATTTTCCAGCATTAAGATTCATTTTCAAGTATGATGATCAAGAAATAACAAGACACTTAAATTATACAGTTTCAGAATTTTCTGTTGCTTCCTACACCATTGAAAATTTCACAGCACAATATTTTCAGGCAGCTTCATTGTTACTTTCTTCATTTTCTGTTACTTTAGGCAACAATGGCTCCATCTTTGGTCATAGACTTCCAGGGAAAGGACCTAGCACCAAGTGTCCCAAATTCAGTGGTCTGTGCCTACATTAGTAACAGACCCACTGCTAGCAGATTGGCAGCTATTTGGTCATTTGCCATATCTACTATTGCTATTTTGGTCTTGAAAATGTTCTCCCTTTCTTCATCTACCTTAATTTCATATCCAATTTTAAATAATTCAAGAACTTTGGGGATGTCACAAGCCATGGAATTCCAAGTAAGACTTGGAAATCTTTTTTTTTTTTTTTTTTTTTTTTTTTTTTCATTTCCTTCTCTAATGGATTAAGCTTGGGCGTTATTTCTGGAACAGCTACATAAAAGTCTGATTGAATTTCATCATTCCAAATCTTCTGAATCAGATTAGTTCCTCCTCAAACAGCAGCTCCATTTCCTTCTGCTATTTTAATCTCTGATGCATTCCCTGTAAATACAGCAACTATTGATTTCTGAAAAACAGGAGTATGGAGAACTAAGAACACTGGCCAATGGCTCCCCATTTTTCTTCTTCCCCAGGGTCATGTCTAGTGTCAAATCAGGGTAAACACTTTACTTTGGGTTAGTAAAGTCCGGAATTTGAAATGTTTTAAGTAAGCAATTAACTGTCTCTACCTTATATGGTTGCCTTGGATATAAGTGGTTTTTATTGTTGTTGTTGTTTTATTTTTTTAAAAAGATTTTATTTATTTAAGTAGGCAGAGAGGCAGGCAGAGAGAGAGGGGGAAGCAGGCTCCCTGCCGAGCAGAGAGCCCAGTGTGGGGCTCGATCCCAGGATCCTGAGACCATGACCTGAGGTGAAGGCAGAGGCTTTAACCCACTGAGCCACCCAGGCGCCCCATTATTGTTGTTGTTTTAAAGATTTTATTTATTTGAGAGTGAATGAGAGAGAACAGGAGCAGGGTGAGTTGCAGGCAGAAGGAGAGGGAGAAGCAGACTCCCCCGCTGAGCAGAAATCCCAATGAAGGGCTCCATCCCAAGACCCTGGGATCATGATCTGAGCCAAAGGCAGATGCTTAATGGACTGGGCCATCCAGGTGTCCCTGGATGCAAGCATTTTAAGTAGAAATTGTCCTCAGGCTCACCTTCCATAAAGGTTCATCTTTTTTCTCATCTGTTGGTTTTCCTCAAAAAACATTTTCTTTTTACTTTGCAGGATTTGTATAGCAACAAAATGTCTGTTGGGCACTTGAACACGGACAAGGATAAACAGATGTCTGATAAGCCGTCTTGGAAAGACTATGCTTTTGATGACATATGGTGGCTCTATCATCTTATGGCTACCACCATGTTGACTGTTCTGGATTGTGTTCAATATACTGTTCTTTGTTCTGGTCCATAAAGAGAGATCTCATGCTTCGTGGAAAGCTCAGCTCAAGAAGCTTTGAAATGCAGATTAGATTAATTACACTAGAATTATATTTGAAAATAGAAAGGAAGCCTTTTCTTTTTCTTTTCTTTTCTTCTTAAGGATTTTATTTATCCACTTGAGAGAGAGACAGCACAGAGGGAGAGTGAGAGGGAAAAGCAGACTCCCTGCTCAGCCCCGTGTGGGCTGATCCCAGGACCTTGGGATCACAACCTGAGCCCAAGGCAGATGCTTAACTGACTTAGCCACCCAGGCACCCGAAAAGAAGCATTTTCTAAAAGGCAAATTCCAAATATATGCCTTTTCAAAGAAAGTGTCATTTGGAAAGAAACTGAATCACACCATGAAATCTGTGACATTTCTTTTGGGTTCTACTCTCCTATACTAGTGGTAGGCTCTTGTGATATGTAGAAATGTGGTTAATCAAATTTAGCTTGACTTCTCAAGTTCAGAAAATGTATATGCAGTATTTCTGAGATAAGAAGAGGCACATTCTTTTTTTTAGCACACATACTTCCTATACTGCTGTTTTTGCCTTATTCCCTTATTTGAAAATTTGGCTTTGCTTATAAAATCTACAAATTTCTATCTGTTTAGAACAGGGCTAGAATAGCCTGGGATCCTGTGGAACTGAATGGTATTTTAGACTGCTGATTCTCATTTTCTCTTCAATAAAGATCGCAACACATTACTTACATGTATTTTATAGCACACACACTGGGGATTACCCACCTGGGAAAGGGACCTGGATTCTGGTGCAAGCCTTCTGTTTGCAGAGCTATGTGTTGTTGAGCAAGTCAGAGGTAATCAGAGGTAAAATGAGGGATTGTTGTCTAAAACTCCATGATTCTGTAGTTTAAGTATAATCAACTGGAGAGTTTGATGATTTTTTTGAAAATCAAAAAAAAAAAATTCTAGTAACCATAAATGCATACTGCTGAGCCCTGAATTTATTTTTGAAATGATGGAAGACAGGGAGAAAGGTTTGGGAGGTCCCTTCCTTTATATAAATTTTATGAAGGGATATCTTTGTCTAAGGTATCACCTGCCAAGAGTTAGGGGTCTATAGATGCTACCAGAATTTGAGATGTAGAGATAAGGATAATTAATTTATTTTAATTTGAAAAAAATGTAAAACAGAAACGGGTATCTAATTTTATTGCCAATAATTGTAGGACTGAAAGTGATTACACTGTCATACCCTTCTACATTGAATAAACACCATGCAAAAGGATCAGTTACAATGCAGTAATTTACCAGGATTAAAAAGAGTCTCATTTTTAAAAGCTCATTTTAAGGGTTGTTGATTTTTAAATCAATCTGCTTATCATCTCGTAGTTTATTTTTTGCTTTGAGAAGCTTTCAGGAAAAGAAATTTTATGCAGGAAATATATGTGATCATCTTTGTAATGTGTTAAAATTGAGAGAAAATTAAACTTTAGTAAGAAAAACCATACTAGATGCAGAAATAGACAAAGAACCACATATTAGATACAGATTAGATATACTGTATAAAGATGATTTTTTATAATGGCTTTTAAAATTCAACCTTAAGATACAGATTTTTTTTTTAACTGAGAAAAGGAGAGCAATGTATTTGTGTTGGAATTTAATCATACGTGTTTATTCATATGGGTATATCTACATATGTATGCCTTTGTGTATATAATTACATGCTATGTATTATGCACATAGTACACACACGTATGTCTGTTGGCATTCTTGTCTATTCTGTAGAAAAAAAAATGCTGCTATATTAAAAAATGTCTAGCATTCAGTTAATTCTGAAAAAATCACATTGTTTCTTTGACTTTTTTTGTTACTTCCTTTTGGCCTAGGGGCAATGACTCATTGTAATATAATGGAATACACACGGTTTCCAGTATCACATGATGAATATAAATGAATATATAAGAAATCTGGAACACTGTTCTTGTTTAAAAAATGTAAACATTGAACAGAAGCTTATTCATCAGAGAATTTGATGTCACTAAATAGTAAGAGCTTTGATTTCAGTAATTCTAAGACTCAGATGGAACTGATCTTCAGTGAAGAAAAGAGACGGAATTTTACTCTTTAATAGTTATTTTATAGCTTATATGTAAAAACAAACAAAGCTTTTAAACCAGTTCATTGTCTCCTTCTGCAAATAGGTCACTTTTATCATAGGTGCTAAAATAAATTTTCCTAATATTAAGCTTAGGGGTGCCTGGGTGGCTCAGTGGGTTAAAGCCTCTGCCTTTGGTTCAGGTCATGATCCCAGGGTCCTGCGATCCATCCCCGCATCGGGCTCTCTGCTCAGTGGGGAGCCTGCTTTCCCCCCACCTCTCTCTGCCTGCCTCTCTGCCTACTTGTGATCTATCTCTGTCAAATAAATAAATAAAATCTTAAAAAAAAATTAAGCTTATGTGATACATGTACTCATTTCAAAGTTGGAAAAACAAAGTCCCCAGTGATTAACTTGAGAGGGGAGAAGAGTAAACAGAAATACAAACACAAAAGAACAAATATTTCTGAGTTAATAATCCCCTAAGGAGAACGGCAGAATTAGATGAACAAACATTTCAATTGAAAAGCATCTTAAAGTTTAATCTACTAATTTAATGGTAACTAATGGCAATTAGTGGAATTCAGGAGTGAAGAAATTTCTACAATTATAGCTTGAAAGAATGGATAGAATATTGTTGGAGAAGCTAATATTGTTTTTGAAATGAAGAGTTAACAATCAAGCAGTAAATTAGGAAACTAACAATTACATGGTAAAGAGAATCCAATATATGTAAATTACTCTCACTGTAGGTAGAAAAGTTGTTTGATTTTATTTCCCGAAGCCACCTCAAGAACCACCTACCAATAAAGTAAGTTTCGTCTTTGGCCTCAATTTTCATCACCTGGATAATATTCCTGAGGCAGGTAATCATCTCCGTTTGGGAATGGAAACATTTGCATTAGAAATCGATGTACTTCTAAATGATGTATTTGATTTCACGTGATCTTCATCTTGTTCAGTTGAATTGTCATTTTTTCAACAACAAGCGGATGTTCCAATAATATTAGAGATCTAAAAAAATACAATTCTGGAGTTCTGACTGGACTTGGCCAAGTTTCAGAATTGTAAATGGTAAACCACAAAGGGCCTATGTTCATGGTTCTCCTCCCCCAAATGGTTAAGGGGCTCTGAGGTTTCTAAATAGATTTACTTCACAAGTATTCCAGAAATTCTCTTGCTTTTGCTTGGCTCATTTCCTTCTTGATAAGATTCTATTTCCTTTCTCGTTCTCTTCACTCCGTTACTTAGCATAGTTTCAAAATATGGCGTAGCCCTCCTGAACCACTGCTTTCAGCAAATGACTCATCATGAGATAACTGAAGATTTGGGGACATATGTGTTACTTTTGTTCCTGCTAATTCTTTGCTTTCCATCCCACTATGGATATAATAAACTTCCATATTTGGCACCAGATTTTTTTTTTTTTTTTTTTTTTGCTACTGTTCTGACATTGAAACATCAGCTGGTCTCACTTTCTTTGAACCGAGATTAAGCCACCAAGCAGTCTTAGAACAATAAGCAAAGGATTTACTTATTGTTCTTGACCCTTGATTTAGTAATGAGGAGTCTTGGGAGAAAATGGACCTCTTTTACTCGTTCAAGAATGGTACAATGAACTGAATGTTCGTGTCCGCCAGATTCATATGCTGAAACTTAATTCTCGCTGTGATAGTGTTTGGAGGGTAGGGCCTTTGGGAGGTATTTAGGTCATGACGGTAGAGCGCTCCTGACTGGAATTAGTGCTCTTATAAAAGGGACCCCAGAGACCTGCTCCTGCCCCTTCTCCCATGTAAGGACACAGCCGAAAATTGCCATCTGTGAACCAGGAAGTGGGCTCTCACCAAACACCAGATTTTCTAGTATCTTGATCTTGAATTTCTCAACCTCCAGAGCTGTAAGAAATAAATTTCCGTTGTTGATAATCACCTAGTCTATGGTATTCTGTTATAGCAGCTCGAATGGACTGAGACATAGGGAGATCTTGTCTGCTGAAAAGAAGGGGATCAGGGCAATATGGATCCCTTGTTTTCCGTACTACCCATTGCATCGCCTCACTTGGCAGAGAGGGGCCTTCGCTGCCTGGATACCCTGCACAAATGGGGACTTGTACCAGTTGGTTCCAAATCTTGTTCCCTCATCTCAACCCCTTTATTATTCTCTAAAGCTAGCATTTGCTCTGTCCCCGAAAAGTTCTGTGTATTTCCATCTATATTAAAGTGCTGGTTAGGAGTTTGTAACCAGGAGGGGTGGCTTGACTGTGGATCTTGATGGATTAAGAATCTTTTCCTAATGTTAGTCAGACCTCACTGACCACCTTCATTTTCTTCATTTTTCAGGTACGAGAGACAAGTAGGGAAGTCTGGGACACTGCCAATGTGAAACCAGGGATTTCTCTGCCAGGAAATAGGACAGAAATGAATTTCTTCCCAGTCATGTCTTTAATGCTCAGTCCCGTAATTCTTATTTGCTGTAATAACTCCTGTCTTCTACCTTCATTTCCGATGAGGAAATTGAGGCCCTACTAAATGTTAGGTGACTTAAGGGCAGGACTCACATAGCAAATTAGAGGCACAGGGATTTTAATCCTTATCTGTTTACACTTTTTCCTGATAATTCCCATTGCTGCCTTCTGTGTAAGTACCTGGTTAACACAGGAAGCAGAGGATTGTGGCAGATTCTGGTCCTTAAATGCCATAGATTTACTTCATATGAATGCTCTTCATCATCTGATTATTGTCAAATTAATTTACATCCAGTGAGATGAGCATCTCCTGAAATCCAGTTCATTTATTGAGCATCTCCTGCATGCAACACAGTGTTTTAGGTTCTGTTTGAGGAAATTGAAAGAAAAAGATAACAACCTCTGACATATTGTGTCTTATATGCTAGTTAGGAACACAAATGCACTGAAAATTATTTTAAAAACTGTATATAACAACATATTTCCTTCATCTCATCAGCGAGATGAAACTGTTTTCCTTTCCACAGCATTCCCATCACAGCCAAAGATTCCCTTACTATGGCCCCTCAAAATAAGATGGTGTCCCAGAGGAGTCAAACCGGAAACCATTTCTCCCACATTTCCTTGGCACATCTCTGCAGTCTGTTTAGCAACTTCTTTGTGTCCTCTTACATGTGACAATTCTCCATGAGGCAGAAACTAGGTTTTTATTGGGGATCTTATGGGCCATTTATGTTTGACTGGATTCCCATGGGGGTGTCTCATGGCTGGGGCTCAAACACACTCTTTCTCCTGATGCTTCAATGTGAAGCCCTCCATGCAGCCTGCAGCCTGAGTTTGGTTTTTCTTTTTGTTTCTTTTTTTTTTTTAAGTAATCTCTACACCGAACGTCAGGCTCAAACTCATAACCCTGAGATAAAGAGTCACAAGTTCTACCAACTAAACCAGCCAGGCAGGAGCTAGAGAGAAAAGAGGAGTCAGTATAGCTCCTGCCTGGCAGAAGGCCTGGCCCAGTCCCCACCCCATCCCAACCTCAGCCCTCTGCTGACCTACTTCTGACTCTTGGGCTTTGCTCTCTGGTGGGTGAAGAAAGACAGCCCCATTGGCTGCATCGGTCTGGGGCTTCTTTTGCGTGATGATCTAGGGCAGTGGCCTGGATGGTGCTGCAGTTGGTAGGGGACACAGACTTCAAGCTGTTTTGCTTCTCTCTGGCTGGTCTCTCCTTCTTCTTCTCCTTCTTTTTCTTCTTCTTCTTCTTCTTCTTCTCCTCTTCCTCCTCTTCCTTCTTCTTCCCCTTCTCCTCCTCCTTCCCCCACCTTCTTCTTTTTAAATACATTATTAAAGGAAATTTTTAAAAAAGAGAGAAAGAGAATGAGAGTTGGAGGGAAAAGAAAAAAAGCCTGAGAGATAGGGGAATGGGAGAGGAGGAGAAAAGAATGAAAAAAATCTATTTTTGTTCTATGGGATTGGCATCTTACTGACTCTATCTCTCCCCCCTCCCAACTTGGTTCCTGTTGTGCCCCCTCAGATTCAGTAGGCCAAGCTGGGGCCTGAGATTCTACATTTCCAAGAAGCTCCCAGGTGAAGCCAAGGCTGTAGATCTTCAGACCCCACTCTCAGTAGCCAGGGTCTTGAGGAATAATGTATCAAATACCATATCAGTTTCTTCCTCATGCTTCATATACCATCAGACAGTGACATATTGAAACTTATTATGTGCCTGATAGTATTTTAACTGCTTTGCACATGACAACTCATTTGATCCTCATAATGCTCTATGAGATGGGTGCTATTATTAGCTCCATTTCACAGCTGGGGAAATCAAGGCACAAAGTTAATTAATTTGTAAGTATCACATAGTAAGTAGAGGAGCCGGGGTTCAATGTTAAGCTTCATTCCTATTTCTTTTTTTTTTTTAATTTTTTAAAAAAGATTTTATTTATTTATTTGACAGACAGAGATCACAAGTAGGCAGAGAGGCCGGCAGAGAGGAAGGGAAGCAGACTCCCCGCTGAGCAGAGAGCCTGATAGGGGGCTCGATCCCAGGACCCTGAGATCATGACCTGAGTCGAAGGCAGAGGCTTAACCCACTGAGCACCCAGGCACCCCTCCATTCCTATTTCAACAGTTTACAAACTCATCATCTTTGTCTGGGCATACTTTAAGTTTTCAATATTTCCCCCTTCAAGTGTGGAACCCAGCTTGAAAATAGTGTTCCAATGATGTGATTGACCAAAGCTGTGATTTTCCAGATCATCAAGACACTAATTCACCATTATATTAGCCACACTGCCAACTTTGTGCCTGATGTAAATTTGGTGATTAGAGCCAATACTCAAGGATTGGCTGAAGGATCCCAAGGCAGCTGTGGTTTGGGCTGTTTTCTGTTGCTCGTTTTTATTTATTTATTTTCTTGTCATGGAGAGGCAGCAAGAATCAGCTGAGGTTAATAGCTCTAGCTGATCACTGAGGCAGCGAGAGCAATGGCTCCGAGACAAACACATTGTTCATTGTGTTACCTGAGGGGAGATCTCTGGCTGGAAGAGCTGAGCCAGGGGAGGGGAAGAGTGAAATAGGATACTGTTTGGGTGAAAAGGTTGGTGGCTGGTCGGGGCCCAAAGCAAAGTGGAGAGGCTGAGGAAGCGAACTGGAGTCCTATATGAACCAACTTTGGATCAAGGCAGACAGATTCATTCATTCATTCATTCATGCATGCATGCATGCATGCATTCATTCAATATTAATTGACAACCTACTACGTTCCAGACACCATGCTACCTGCTGGTGATACAGTGATGAATAAGACAAACCTGGTCCCCTGCCCTCAGGGGATTCTAATTCTTGTGGGGAGACTGATAAGACAAAACCAAACCAAAGCAGTCAAGAAAGCAGACAAATCAGTGCCGGTTGTAACGAATGTCCTGAAGATAGAAAACAAGGGTCAGAGATGGTGAAACCAAGGGGCATCCTAGCTTTAGGTTAGGTGGCCAGAGAAAGCCTTCAGCTGGGGCCTAAAATCAGAGAGGTTAAGCATGGCGAGAGAGCATTCTAGGGAAGAACCAGCTGTGCAAAGACCCCAAGGGTGGGAATGGAAGAGAGGACGGCAGGATCTTGGGAACCCATAGCCATCCATTGGGAATGGGTACAAATGGATGTAGGGATTAATGCCGAGAATAATCGATATGAAACAAAATTAATTGGCTTCGACAGCCTGGTTAGGTTCTCATTTGACATATCAGAGTGTCAGACTCAGGAGTGATTGGCTGCCATAGCCTCTGAAATTGGGAAAAATTGCAGGTCCCAGCATCTTTTATTTGGCCTTTTTTTTTTTTTTTTTTAAAGGCCCATGTCTGTATTGTGAGGGCCTCACTGAGGTCCTAACAATCCTTACAGAGAAATCTTTATCTAGTTTATTGTGATAAAGAGTAAGGGCAGAAACAAAGCACAGGGTGGGGTTAATGTGGAGAGGTCACGCACTGATCATCAAACTCTTCTCGGATCTCTCAATCTGGCTTGCAAAGGAGAAAAGGTTGGTCTGGATGCCTTTGGGCGAACTGCTAGTAGTTCCTAGTGATCAATGCATTTCCTAAGGCTCCTCAATGGCCTTTTGGGTGATTTTTGGAGAGTTTTCAAGAGAGGAAAATGTAGTTCACCAATCTATAGTTTCCAGAATCTGTCCTTTTCTACCCTTTTGAGAATCAGAGCATTTGCCCATCCCCCAGGCCCTTCTCGTTGTCACCTAAATTACTGTATTGGTGTCTTACAAGTAGTCCCCCTGACTTTTCTCTCACATCTACAATCTGTTATCCCCAGAGCTTTCAGAAAGATTCAACTGAAATTCGCATTGTATCTTGTCTCTGTCCTTGGCTTAAAGTGGTTCCTCATTACCATTAACAAAAATCTAAACTCCTTTTGTTGACATTCAATGCCTTTTGTGATCCAACCTTTGCCTATATTGCCACTCTTATCTCCTGCCATATATCTCTACTCTGAATTATGGCCATACCGTGCTACTTGATCTTTACTGAAATAACCGTGTTTTCATATCTCATCTCTGCTTTCTCATGTGAGGTTCGTACTTGTGACTTCCTCACCTAATTCCTATTTATCTATTTAAACTATTGAGTTTAAAGCTGACCTCCTTTAGGAAGGCTTCCTTGATTTCCCTAGTGAGGATGATGTGCTTTATCTGAGTTTGTAACATATCGTACATGCCTCTGTTAACAATACTTAGTGTCTGTTTTTCTATCTTTCCTACAAAAACCTTGAGGTTTTTGAGGGCTAGGGACTGCATCCTTTAGTGCTTAACTGTGCCTTACACACAACAGCTTCAGAAAAGCAGTATGGAGTGGCTGCATTCACACTTGCCACTTTCTGGCTCTGTTGTAGTTTTCCATGATTTCTCACAGATTACAAAGACCTCAAGTTAATTTCTACATCACATATATTCTCCAACTCTACCTCCTCTTTTGGGGAGTAGGGGGATATGATTTGCTTAAGCTTGGGTCTAGAGACCTATTTCTACCTCATTTATCAGTCTTGCAGAAATCTCTAATGTGAATTTTTTTTTATTACCCATGGTTTAAACCAAGGGCTCATATCTTGCTGTGATTTAGGGTACCAAATTATAGACTTTGAGACCTAAAAAGGATCTTAGCATGATCAAATCCAGTATTTCACTTTACAGACAAGGACATGAAGGTTCAGGGAGAGGTACAGTGACCGCTCTAAAGTCACCCTATGGTGTAGTTGGTGACAGAGTTAATCCCGGGGCTAAGTCTCCATCCTCCCAGCCCTGGCTCCTTTTTCCTGCATATAGTCACTCAAATCGTTATCCTCTTTTGGTGTCAGAGACCCACTACAAATTTGACCTTGATTTATTCACCAAGCTGAGGTTTTAATTTTGCCTCTGGAACTAGTCATTTGGTTATCAGCAAATGAATTCATATTATGCTTTTTCATTTGGAGGCCTGCTAAACTCTGAACCTCTTACTTAAAAATCCTCAGGGGAACCTAAGATAAAAAGAAACATAAATAAGTGTTGGACAGATTGTTAGTCTTTTGCTGGTCTCTTAGGAGCCCTTCATTCTATCACAGATAGGTTGGCAGCAAAGAAGCTAATAAGCACCAGGACCTCCTTTATAACGCCAAGACGTTCACGTCTCTTTTGAGAATGTTCTAGAAGAGAAACGGCAAAGTTACGTAAAAATATTATCTCCCACAGAAGCTAATAAGTTCCTTTACTAGCATTTAAAAATTATATGTGCAGTTTGCTCATTTTTTACTTAAAAATTTTTTGACTGTTTATTAGATTTGGTCAGTAACATTGTGGACTACTATTATAGAGATTTACCAGTCCTTCACTTTAATATAGATTCTTCCTTTCTTTTAAAGATTTATTTATTTATTTTAGAGAGAGAAAGAGAGAGAGTGTGCATGTGTGCACACGCAGGAAAGGCGCAGAGGGAAAGAGAGTCTTAAGCGGACTCCAGGCTGGGTGTGAAGCCTGTCTTGAGGCTCAATCCCATGACCCTGAGATCATACCCCTGAGATCTGACCTGAGCTGAAACCAAGAGCAGACGCTTAACCGACTGTGTCACCCAGGCACCCCAAGAATATTTCAAACATACAGAAAAGTACAGAGAATAATGTAGCAAAAAAAAAAAAAAAAAAAAAAATCATTGATCTCCTACCCAGCTCAGTCATATAATAAAATGTTGCCTATTTGCTCCCGATCTCTCTTTTCCTTATTTTCTCCTGCCCTCCCTGTTTCTTTTCCTCTCCTTCTCCCCTCCAAATTGAAACCTTACACATATAGTTAAAGTCCCTATAACCAACCTGCCCCGTTCTCCTGCTCTTGATGGAGTTAACACCTAGCCTGAATTTTGAGTTGTTTTTTTTTTTAAGAGTTTTTTTTTTTATCTTAGAGAGATACAGACAGAGTGTGCGAGCAGGGGAGGGGCAGAGGGAGAGGGAGAGAGAGAATCTCAAGCAGACTCTTTGCTGAGCAGGGAACTTGATGAGGGACTTGATCCCGGGAATCTGAGATCATTGACTGAGCTGAAATCAAGAGCCAGATGCTTAACCGATGGAGCCACCCAGGCATCCTTTGCAGTTTTGTTTTGTTTTTAGTTTAGTTTAGTTTAGTTTTGTTTTTGAGTAGACTCCATGACCAATGTGGGACTTGAACTCATGACCCTGAAATCATGAGTCACATGCTGTACTGACTGAGCCAGCCACATGCCCCTGACTTTTTTGAGTTTTAATTTTCGTGGGTTTTTTTTATGCTTATACTATAAATGTATCCATAAACAACAATGGTTTTTGCCCATTTTCCATCTTTATAAAACGATATATTCTACACTTCTCAAGTTTTTACTCAACATGTATTAATACATGTCTTCAGTTCATTTAAATGGTTACATGGTATTTCATTGTGTCAAAAAGCTACGGTTTACCCATTCTCTTACTGATGCATCTTTAAATGGTTTCCATATTTTCCTCTTATAAACAAAAATAAAAATTTCCAAATTTTTCTCTTATTTGTCTCTTATAAACATGGGAATAAACATGCTTGTACCTGTCTCCTATACGTACGTGTGATGTCACTAGGTTGTGTCATAAGTGCTGAGATGAATTTTCATTTGATAGGAAAATGACCTGATTAGTTACTTAAAAGAAAAAAATGAAGTCCTGGGAGAAACAGAATGTCAGGAATAGGAAATAAAATAGTATGGAATGGTAGGTGACTGAGATAGAAGTCCATGTTGTTGTTTTTTTTTTAAGTAATTCATCTTTTGACAAAAAAGTAGATTGAACACATAAGTACCTGGAACAACTACCAAAAGCCACTGATTTTCCTCTACATTTAGTACGTCTTTTTGTTTATTTATTTGAGAGACAGAGAGTGTAGGAGAGCACGAGCAGTGGGGAGAGGAGCAGAGGGAAAGCAGAATCCCCGCTGAGCAGGGAGCTCATGTGGGTCTGGATCCCAGGACCCTGGGACCATGACCTGAGCCGAAGACAGACGCTTAACTGACTGAGCCACTCAGGTGTCCCACATTGTCTTTTTTTAAAGGTAATTTTTACACCCGGTGTGGGGCTCGAACCACAACCTGGAGATCAAGCATTGCATGCTCACTGACTGAGCCAGCCAGGTGCCCCCCAAACTACCTTTTCTGTCATGAAAGTTTCTTAGAATTTTCCTTTTCTTCTGTGAAAATTGACTACTTCCTCCTTTGGGCCTCCATTCTATCTACCCCTATTATATGATGTACTGTGTTTTATATTTGCTATGGTTCATTTACATGCCTCTCTTAATAGGCTGGGTATTATTTGAGGGTGGAGTTCTTGTCTTATTTGTGTCCCCAAGGTGTGGTGCACAGAAGGTAGTTAACACAGCCCAAGAAATGAAAGAAAAGTCCAAATCATGGAAGATCTTTTAGACTTAGCATTCGTTTCTGTTGACAGTGTACTTCAGTGAAAACTTACAATAGGGAAAAGTTTTTAACATTTTGGTTACATTTGGAACTTTAACCGGAAGTTTCATATAAGCTTTAATTAAAATGACTAATAAAGCAGAGAAATCACTTAAAATTTGACTGTAGACACTTGCAGTGCATGATTCATAAGCATCAGTATACACTTAATTTTAGGAAAACTTCAGTTTTACTAGGATTTTGTTTTATTAGGATTACTGGTTAAAAGAAGTAGTTCTGGGGTGCCTGGGTGTCTCAGTGGGTTAAAGCCTCTGCCTTTGGCTCAGGTCATGATCCCAGGATCCTGGGATTGAGCCCTGCATCAGGCTCTCCGCTCCACAGGGAGCCTGCTTCCCTTCCTCTCTCTCTGCCTGCCTCTCTGCCTAGTCAATAAAGTCATTGAAATGCCAAAAAAAAAAAAAAAAAAAAAAAAATCTTAAAGAAAAAAAGAACTAGTTCTTCCAAAGTGCTTAGGTCAGTATTGGCAAATAGTAAGTAACTGAGTAAGTATCAGCTTTACTATTATTGCCTGGTTTCATACCTAGGTCCTCTCATTTGTGCTTCTTGGTATGTATTTGTTTGTCCATCCATATGTTTGGTAGTACCTTGATTAGTAAAGCTGCCATCTCAGAAAAAGGAAGGCATCTCAAAATTCAAACCTTAAAATTAAGCACACAGCAGGAAATTCTTGAATATTCTGTGAATCAGGTATGAAAAATGTAAGGGTATTAAATATTATAAATATATTTTTTCAAAATGTAGGAAAGTCATTGGAATATTATAAGAAGGCTTACTCCTATCATAGGAATTCCTTATTATGAATAATAGATCTCATGTTTGAAAGAAGGCGTTAGCTAGTTTCATTTCCCCAAAGACACCTTTTCAATGGTAAATTTGAGGCATCTGTGGCTTGCCAAAGTCTAAACCAGTGAAGTCCACCATAACTAGTATGTGTTTACATTTTGACTCATGGAGACTGTCGGGCTTTAATCACAGGGAACAAGTAATCTTACTCAGACTTCATTGTTTAATCTTCTATTCACTTGTTTTCCAAGTTTGTTTCAGTCTGTGGGCAAGGTTCCTCTTTGATTACAACACGTAGTCCTGATTTCTGCAATTTATCTTCATTTACCATTTTGAGGTGGCTATGAAAATCCTATGATAAGCTCCTTACTTCTCCAATCTATGCATATAAGCATCATTGAGCTGGATTCATCTTAAAGACATTTTGAAATCACATCAGCAATTTCAGATCAGCAAGTTACTTCTTAATCAATTACCGTCTTCCTACGAGATGCTGTTTTAATACATGAAAGAGAACAGTTTCCAAATGTGAGCAACTATTTTCAGGGAAGAGTATACTGGAGCCTTTAATTAAATGAAAGTCCCACATTTTTATTTTTCTGTCATGGGATATTTGAATAACTAGCTGTAAATGAGTTATATTTGTACAAAAGGAATTTTCTAAATCCAATTGTCCCTATTTCAAAATATAGTTCTGGGGTGCCTGGCTGGCTCAGTCGGTAGAGCATTCTGTATGCGACTCATGATCTTGGGGAAGTGAGTTTAAAAAATAACTTAGTAAATAATTTTAAAATAATTTAAGAAATTAAAAAATAAATAAAAATAAAAATAATATATAAATAAATATATAAATAATATATAACATATATATTTATATATTTTTATATATATATATCCATTAATAAATATATGGAATCGGTGTGTCTCCATTGCCAAAAAAAAAAAACCAAAAAAGCTTACAGCAATAAACTGAACCAATAGACAGAAAAAGACAACATTTGAGTCCCCTTCTCTATTTTTTCTTTCCTGAACTGATCAGATAATTTATTCAACTAAGTTTGTCTAGTCATTAGAAAGTTAATTCCTCACTCTAGAATTTCTTCTGCTCAAGTAAACAATTTGATGTATATCCTATGGGTTAAAAAATCCCTCTAATAAAGATCTAGTTATATGCCTTGAATAAGCTCCCTCATTTGGGTCACAGAAACTTATTCAAAGAAAAACCAGAGATAATAACATTAATTACCATTTATTGAGCATCTCTTGTGTGACAAAAATTTTACATACTTTAGACCGTACAGCAAATTTGTTGGGGGAATTTTAGATATGAGGACATTTCTGCTCAGATTGGTTAAGTAACTTACCCAAGTTTGCACATTTGGTAAGTATGAAGGCTGATATTAAAATCCTAGCCCATCTGGTAGCAGTCCTCAAGAACATTTGTTCTTTTCCTCTATAAAACCGTTGATGCAAAGTGAAATTACTTTACGGTCACTTTGATAGTTGACTTCTCAGAAAAACTGTAAGACATGGATTCAATGATGATAAAAATATGTCCAGTTAAAATACAATTGCAGGGACGCCTGGGTGGCTCAGTTGGTTAAGCAGCTGCCTTCGGCTCAGGTCATGATCCCAGCGTCCTGGGATTGAGTCCCACATGGGGCTCCTTGCTCAGCAGGGAGCCTGCTTCTCCCTCTGACTCTGCCTGCCACTCTGTCTGCCTGTGATCCCTCTCTCCCTCTCTCTCTGACAAATAAAAAATAAAATCTTTAAAAAAAAAATACAATTGCATTGTCCTTAATAGTTCCTTTATATGCCACATGATTTTCTCTTTCCCCACTTGAGATATTTGCAGAATGATACTGTGAACTAACCTACTAACTTCACTTCTGTCCTCACGCCCCTCCAGCTCCCACACACCATTAACAGAAAGGAATTTCCTTTCCAATGATATAACCAAATTTATAACTCACATAGATGATTATCACATGGAAACATTTATTAACCTAAATGATGGCCACATTTTTGCCAAGATTCACCAGTTCTGAAGTTACTTGCCAGGAAATCAGATTTCTCAATAGTTTGGTGAGATTAAGTGCGAAATTACCCAGAGGATGAATAACAATTAC
Source organism: Meles meles (assembly GCF_922984935.1). Lineage (NCBI taxonomy): Eukaryota > Metazoa > Chordata > Mammalia > Carnivora > Mustelidae > Meles > Meles meles. The sequence goes on from NC_060080.1 coordinate 31,984,519, forward strand.
TGCTGGTCCTGTTGGCCGATCTGTTGAGCTGTTCTGAAATTTCCAGTGTCTTGAGAGAATTCAACCAGGAGGGCCCCCAAAATCTGCACTGTGACTTTATCTACTGATAAGTCAGAGTACGAAGGGCTGTGAACAGCTCCAACAGAGATTCAAGTGGCCACCCAAGAACAAGTTCACAAAGTCTTAGATGAACCATAGCTACACCAGCTACCATGGACAGACCAGTTTCCAAGAGCCAGACACTGTGCTAGGAGCTGTATGTATGTTATCTCATTTCTTCTTCTTAGACCAGGTTGTATAATAGTTCACTCCATGGACCCAGAACCAGACCAATATGGCTGTGGGTCCTTGGGCAAGCAATGGAAACTGTGTTTCAGTTTCTATGTCTTGTAAAATCCTTCACAGGGTTAAAGGGAGAAATGAACTCAGTTACACAAAGCCTTTAGAACAGTCCATGGTAAGGAGACAGCACTCAGCATCCTCAGTGTATGTTGGCCTGGTCCTGCCTGTCAGGACAAGATACATAGAACATGCGGAAGAACCTGCGGTGTCAGCCTCAAGACCTCCTGCTGCCGTGTGATGCCTGGCCCTCAGGTGACTTGTGGGGCGGTGGTAAAGCATTCCAGGGCTTTCTTCTTCCAGATGGGAACGGGAACCATGCAAACCACCTCAGTGAAGACTTAACCACAGCCAGGCAACTCCAACAGTGGTGAGGAAAGTGTGCTCATGGAGAATGGGAGGCAGGAGCCTTCGCACGCCTCCAACACTTCCTGTCTCCCGGCACAGTCATATCCCCTGGCACAGATCAGCTAGAGAAATCCATATCCACTCACTCCAACCTCAAAGACAATCACACGGCAAACTCTTCGGCCTGTTGGATGATAATTAGAATTGAGCTTCTAGTATAAATCTTTTAAAAAATCTTATGCCTGGTATAATTATCCCATTTAGGAAATGAAGAAAATAAGGCCCAGAGGAATTAGGTGAATTGCCCAAGGTTATTACACAGTTTCTAAGTGGACAACCGGGATTCCAACATCGTTTTATATCTTAATCCGAACACCATGCCATGTTCCTCTCACTATTCAGGGATTAGTGTTCCTTTGGCTTGGGGATATTACAAACTCATTGCTTCTCCTAATCTTTTTGTTGCTATTGCTTGACCATCTCATTTTTTGTCACTGATTTTATCCAAGAGCAAGAACATGCTATGGAATTCATGGAGTAGCTGTTGAAATAAAATGTTCTAATTTAAGAGATTGCATTACAGGTTATCTGTGGATTGCTTTTCTCCATACTGTCCCTTTCTTCCTCCTACTACCTCATACGTTTGACGTCTGATTATTAGACTCTTTTCAGGGGTTCTTGAACATGCTCATTTGTGGGAAAGTGCTAGTTAAAATTGTTACAGGCAGACATTTGTGTTCTCACAGCCTTTCAACAGATGGAAGAAAGTGACTTTTGGGTTCACGAAAGTATACACCACAAATGTTTTCTTTAAATTCTCCACAGGGTATAGATAGTCAATTGTAAATAGTCAAATAATTAGTCAATACGGTAGCAAAATCAGGAATGATTATTGGTTTTGCGATTTTGAGTTCACAGCAAGTTATTCATCCTGACAGTTCAAAGTCTCTGGGGCTGCCAGAGGACTTGAATAGCCTTCCCTGTCACTCCTCAGTGCTGCTGACAGGACCGAAGCTTCATAAACTTAGACCTTCACCCTTCTAGCTCTGACTCTCCCCTTCCTCTAGGTCATGAACATGTTGCCTGCAGTAGGCATTTGCCCAGCCTTTTCACACCATCTCCACACTGTGACGATCAACAAATGCATCCTGAAAATCTTTCGCACGCACAACTTGCAGTCCAACATCAGAGGGTCTGTGGCGCAGAGACCGACCCTTGTACGCATGGGACCATAAAGGGCATGCGCCACCACCATAAGAGGTAACCTCATCCCTTAATGTTGAAATGCTTTTACTTTCCTCTACTAGCAAGCACAGCAAATACCTATCTGGCTTTTATTTCCTTAAGGCATATATATATTTGCCATATCTAGCACATTTTGAAATTTGAAAGCATCGATTCCCATAACTAGTCTAATTCAGGAAGAAATCTTACAACCACCAATCTCTGCCAACCCTCTTTGCAGTGGCCACTCCCCCCCCCCAATTTCACGTAAATAGCAAATACTCCATAATATTTTATCTACAGGAGACACTGTTGACTTGCAGGAGTAGTATCCATATTTGCTTATTTTTTTTTTCATTCAAGAAGCTTAAAAATGCTTCTGTGCTCTACAAACAAGAAGAAAAAAATCTGGAAGAACTCCCTCTGTCATAACGTCATCCGTAACGAGTGATTCTGAGATGAAGACATCTTCGTGAGAAATGAAACCTGCTGGATTTAGCATTCAGCTCTCACTCCCATTAAACAGTTGTCATTTTAGACCCAAGCTTTCCCTAGAGACAGTGATTCCACAAGGGGAAGCAATATGTGAAGTTATTGCAAGAAAGTTTTTGTGTGAAATTGTGACTCTTGCCAGAGATGTCATATGTTTTAGTTAACTTCCTTCCCAAGAGCTAGGAAAATTTCCCAAATCCCAGATACATACAACCGGAACGCTATTCAGAAGTCAGTAGCATGGGGCTGACGAGAAAGACGGAAAAATTATACACTCCATTTGTTTCTGGAGATAAAGCCTCTATTCTATTTTCTTCAAGGTGAAAGTCCAATTCACTTTGAAAATTATAAAGCCTTATTCCTTTGGAAGGAAATGATTATGATTTCTGTCGCTGTTATTACTATTTATACCGTAATAAATTTACCTAAGGAAGGTGATAGCCTCTACTGGATTCCTTCCAGAGCTGCTTAAGGAGTAAAACCATACCGCTGATAACCTACAAGACATTGTGTTGCATCTTTCCCTTCTCAGCGCCTCAGTGTTGCAAGCTAGCTACCACAATGCTGTTGATTAGCAATTCTGCACAGACACAGTTCGAGAGTAATTAATGTTCCCCATGTTGACTCTCAGGAACTACAATGCCATGAAGTACTCTCCAGGATTATCAAGGTGAAATTAAATTATGCTCAATACAGTTTGAGAGCAATTTTACTCATGGTTTAGAGTACCACCACGGGGATGTTCTGAAGTTGGTTCCTATGAGCTTGTGAGAACCGAATGTTAGATACAAAGGAATTGTGCAAGCCAGATGGTGAACCTTTGCGACCGGGTCATGGTGAGACTATTTCTATCACAGGAATTAGCTTCCACGCTTCCCTTTCCACTTCCTCAGGGCAATAGCAATATGGATAATGGAGAGTACCTTTTTCTCCTGTGGAAAAGGTTCTCTGACCTTGCCAGCTCCCTGCCCACTCCCTCCTGCCGAGCCCAGGAACTCCACCTCAGTGAGAGTAACCCACACTCAAAACAACCTTTGCTTTGTTTGCATGCTTATCTCTGTACCTCAGGACCTTTAGCTGGAGAGCAAAGACGTTATCTTATTTTTAAATCTTTACTAACTAGCATGATTCCTGGAACCTGGAAGGGGCACCAAACATTCTCAATGAATGGGGTTTGAATAAAGTTTTGACTTTTTGAAATGGGAACAAAGAAGAGTAGATTGAGTATTTATTCTAATCTAATCTTCTTTGATGGAAAAGGAGATCGATGCCATTGCTCTGTTTTTAACATTCCTTCCTAAACCTGTTTACTTTGGCTGTGGTTTGGCTCTTGGGACAGAGAGAGGCAACGTTCAACTTTGAGACTTTAGATCCTCTCTGAGTACTAATTACTGACATACTGGATTTTGACTCCGTTTCATCATTTTGTGACTCAGACTAAGGGAATTTGGGGTTAATATAGTGGGTAGTGACTTCAGCCTACTACTAACCGTACAGCTATTTGAGGGCACTGAGCTAAGTCTGTGTGTGCACAGTCTTACTCGATCCTTTTCACACCCCTATGGAGTAGGTATTATTTTGCTTATTTCACAGATAAAGAAACTGAGGCAGAAGGAGTGACTAGACTGGTGTCGCTGTAAGGCTAAGATTGAGGCTGAGTCTACAAGACTTTAGAGTCTGGCTTTTGAATATCATGCTACTTGCCCAGAGACTGGACTGTTTGCTTAAGCTCCATGAGAGGGATGGTTCTGAGGCAGAGAAGGTGATTCAGCCTTTCAGGACATGCTGGGTGGGCACTGTCTTAGCTCTGGCTTCCGGAGCAAAACATCATCACGGGGTGGCTTGAACAACGGGCATCTCTTTCTCAGTTCTGGAGGCTGGCAAGTCCAAGGTCAAGGCACCTGCAGATTCGGTTCCTGGAGAGGTCCACTTCCTGGCCTCTGTGTGCTCACGTGACCTTTCCTAGGTGAATACAGGGGGAGAGAGAGCTCTCATTCTGCCTTCCTCTTCTTATAAGGGCACTAATTATATCATAAGAGCATCACCCTCCTGTTGTCATCCAAACTAATTATCTCCCAAAGGCTCCACCTCTAAATATCATCACATGGCCGGGGGGAGGGGCGGTGGTAAGGGCTTCAGTAGATGAATTCTCTGGAATGTGTTAGACAGAACTCTGAAAAAGAAAACAGCACAGCAAGGTCTGGACTAAGGCGAGGGAAGCAAGGGACCTAGGGCTCCGTGTGCAAGGAGGTAGCCATCCTCAGGTGCCCTCCCTGAACTTGAACTACTCCACGGCTTCAAGAACCCATGAGCCTTGCTTGCCTCATCCCAGCCCTGCAGCAACGACCATCCTGTGCTCTTGGGGAGCTCAGTGTCTCGGAAGGGCCTGGTGTCGGTATAGGTCAGAACAGGAGGGAGAAAAGCCCGCCATCATTTGAACAGGAGAAGTTTAATATAAAAAAAATTAAATAGCAGTTTATTATTTAGAAACCCTTGAGGACACAGAGGAAGAGACTAGGACAAGAGAAGCCAAAGAAGTTTTGACCTTCAGGATAAGAGAAAGGACTTTGTTTTTCCCTTCAGTCTATGCCTGAGTGAGCAGGGCTTGCCCTATTTCTTAGGCAACATGACTCTCTTTGGCGTTTCCTTTCAGATCACCCCAGGCATTTAGGCTATTTAAAAAATCTAAATAACATCTCAGTCAAACTCACATTCCAAGGGCGAAATGTTTTAATCTGTCTTTTCCCAGAATGGCCCTTGAGTCCGGGAGGAAACACAAACAGCCTGGGTGATGGTCGATATATTTGGATATTTATGGGAAACTAGAGGTTTTGGCAAAAGTACATATACATCCTTTTTTTTTTTTTTTTTTTAAGATTTTACTCATTTACTTGATAGAGAGAGAGAGAGTGAGCACCAGCAAGGAGGAGGGGCAGGCAGAAGCAGAGGGAGAAGCAGACAGCCCCACAGAGCAAGGAACCCAATGCAGGGGCTTGATCCCAGGACCCCGGGATCACAACCTGAGCCAAAGGCAGACGCTTAACCGGCTGAGCCACCCAGCCCCCCCCCCCCAAAGTATATAGACATCTTAAAAAAGATTTAAATAGAAAAAATATATATACATATATATAATTTGATATCCCATAAACCACACAGTAGAACTTGAGTGCAGGTCAACCCCAACAGCTGTTTGTGATCTCTCCTAAGATATAATAACGAAACTGCTTTAAAAAATTCCCTTCCTTTCTCCAACTTTCAAAGTATTTAACATTTGTATAATGATTAATCTATGGCTCCAGAGGAAATTCCCAAAGGGAGAGGCAGCCCAGCGGCATTTTGAACCACAACCGAGCGGAGGGAGCATGTCAAGTCTCCAGCTTTGGAGCCTGCTCTTGGGGGAATTCTCCACCTGTTGACCATGACACTGGGATGTGGATGGCTGAGGGAACACAACCCCAGACATTGGGACATTGAGTACTAACTTGGCCAAAAGTACAGCTCCAATTAAGGCATGATAACACATCTCCTATTTACAGAAGGTGGACCTGGACTATTTCAAGAAAGGTTTATTCTGTCCTTGGGAAGGTCCAAATCCTTCTTCTCAGAACCCTGGAACACGCCCACATCAGCCAAACCAAGAAAAGCCTGAGCAACATCGTTTCCACAGAAGGTCTTCATGCCGGCTGTGTATTTGCAGTGATGTCAGGGTCTCCGGGAAGCTTTTTTGGCTGGAGCAAGGGCAGCAGGCTTGAAGGACATTTCTTGGCCTCAATACTTGACCTATAAAATGAAGACAGCCAGCTAGATGAATGGCTTCCAACCTGGCTGCATTTTAGAAATCTGCAGAATCTGGGGAACTTTCAGTAAGACTCAGCACCTGCAGGCCACTTCAGGAGAATTAAATCAGGATGCTTGACAGGTGGGCCCAGAAGGTTAGTATTTTAAGAAACCCTCTCAGTGAGGCCAATATGCAGTCAGGTTTGAGAGGCACTTGTAGCTCTAACAATACTATTGACACTCCACGATGCTCACCCTGTGGGTGAACCTTTGTGCAAATCGAAAACGTTGTTTCTGTTATGACAAACTCTCGTGGACTGTTAGCTGTTTGTGAACAGTGTGTGCATTTGGACGGAGTCCACATGAGAAGACACAAAAATGAAAACAGCTGTCTTAGATACAAAGATAAAGGGCATTTTTCTTTAAGATTTAAAAAATACTGTATTGTCTTCATAACAACAACAACAAATAACAACCCTAATTACCAAACACTCCCTCCCCACTCCCTCTTTTTGGGATTTTGGGTCTGGGCTGTTTCCAGAGGTTTGTTGAAGCCCGACCTCTGATCATAATAAAAGCATCTGTGTTCTTTGGTCAGAGCTGGGTTTCTCAAAGGACTTTTTGTCTCTCTGCCCTGAAGTAGTATTTCATGAAAGAAGTTGAAACTTCTACGGGGTACGGACATTCTCATTGTGGAGGGTCTAATGTAAGTGGTCATTCCATGTGTATTCAGTTATGACTGCACATATCTCGGGACTCCGTTCTGAAATCCAGTACTAAATGCACAGTTCATGAATCATATTCACTAACCAAGGCCATCATAAATATTCATCTAATGTCTGTCTTCATTAGGTGGTTATTAACATGTCAAAGATATTTATAGAGAAAAATGCAAGTGATCCATTCTATCTATATTTACTCTTATTTGAAAGCCTAATTTATTTTTAGAGTACTTTTTGATAAAAGGCTTTTTATAAAGGGAAGTTTTCGTTAGAAATAGTCTTCTGTTTTCAAACTAATAACCTTACACAAAAGTTTATTGATGTTTTGCTTGTGGAATGACATTAGTCAAGTGATGGGCTATGTAAATAGTCCAGTTCAGAGAAGGACACCATAAAGCACTACCCCAAAAAGTTAAAATTGATGCCCCCTTCTCTAATAATAGTCTTCTGGTGTTGCTTTTCTAATGACAAGAAGCAGCAGTGGTTCATTTCCAACCTTACATGGTCTCCTTGGTAATCAATAATTCATCAAAAGATTGTTGCATGGGGCTGGGATACAGTCCTAATAGAATGGAGCAGGGATTGGCAAACTTTTACTTTAAAGGTCCAAATAGTAAATATTTTCAGCTTTACTATCCAACTTGGGCTGTAGCACCAAAGCAACTAGAGATAATATGTAAATGAGTGTATGCGGTAATGTGCCAAAAAAAAAAAAAAAAATCCCTTCGGGGGGAGAAAAAAAACAGGTGGTGGGCTGGATTCGGCTTGCAGGCTATAGTTTGCCCACCAGTGAATAGAGCAAACCCAACAGGGTGTCAGACCGCTCTCAGGTGGTCGTGGGAAGGTGTAAGCCAGGACTGGGAATTTCAACTCAACCCAAAGGAGCCAGGCTGTGCTGGGCTTCCATATGAACAAGCAGGTCCACCGTGATAGGAAAAGTCATGCGAATACACTAACAATTAAAGAGTGATAACAGCAATGGTTGGTGTTTGCGGAGGACTTGCTTTGTAACTTGTGTCAGACACTTTCCATGTAATCTTTATAATAATCTGGAGGTAGATGTTATTGTATTCCCATTTTATAGATGAGGAAATTGAGGCACAGAGGGGCTAATTAAGTTTCCCACTGACATACAGCTAGTAAGTGGCATGGCTGAGATGTGAACCCGGACAGTCTAACTTCAGAGATGTCTGTCGTCTGCCTTCCTTCCTCCCTTCCTTCCTCCCTTCTCCCTCCCTCCTTTCCTTTTTCTTTCTTTTTTCTTTCTCTTTCTTTTTTCTCTTTCTTTCTTTCTTTCTTTTAGAGAGAGAGTGTGTGTGCAGGTGCGCAAGCACGGGGGTGGAGTGGGGTAAGAGCTAGGATGCGGGGGAGGGACAGAGGGAAAGGAGAGAGAAAAATCTCAAGCAGACTCCATGTAGTGCTCAATCTCACCCTCCTGAGATCACGACCTGAGCCAAAATCAAGAGTCCCATGGTTAACTGAGTGAGCCACCCAGGGGCCCCTAGAGACTATTCTTCTAACCACTGTGCATTATTTCCTCCTGCCAAGGGACACAGCCAAGTCCCAAGTTGACATAGCTGGGAGGGAAGAGCTTTTGTATCAGTACTCCAGTCTTGGATCAGGTTCTAGGGGTTCACCATGCTGAAGGTAGACCGAAAATAGTGTTCTGGGTGTACACTATTCTCCATGGGTCTCTCATGTTTCTGCATGTCTTTAAGCAAAGACATTGGCAGCCTTTTGTTGGGGACTATGTTTTCATACTGAACACCTTGGAAGATAGAGATAGTGTTTCCCTCTGGAGCAGAGGGAAGGTTAGTTTGCTGTGTTATTATCCCAAAGATCATGCTTCCTTCTGGGGCAAAGTTGGGCAAGGTTGTTTGCAGCCCATTCATTATAAACGGTTGGGGTTCTTCAGTGCTCTTATAAAAGAGGCCTCAAAATGCCACTGAAATGTTTGCTTTAAAAAGTTTATGTTATGTGAATTTCACCTCAATTGAAAAAAATCAAGTCAAAAATGAAAGGAAACAAAACTTAGTGAAAAGACAACCATATAAGAAGCAGACTCTCACTAGACAGTGAATATGCTCCTGCCTTGATCTTGGACTTCCCAGCCTCTAAAACGGAGAGAAACAGATTTCCATTGTTTGTAAGTCACCAAGTCTATGGGATTTAGGTTACGGTAGCCTAAACAGACTAAGGCCAGAAGACCTGTGTTGAAGCCAGAGAGAGGCAAGCCTTTGTGAGAACCTGTAGCTCTTGATTGCATAACTAGCAGAGTGTTATGGTCCTCTGAGAAGTTCTAGAACTGACTAGAAAGCGTTAAAGATGTACAGCTGATTCATTGGAGTGATTTTTCAATGAACCATAAGTGTCACATCCTGGCGATTTCACGTATGGCTCCTGCACCTAGCGGCTCATCAGAATCACAATAATAAAACAACAAATTCCTGAGCTCCAGCTCATACATAATGAATCAGAACATCTGGAGGTGGGGCTCAGAGATCAATATTTTACAAAGTTTCCCCAGATTATTCGGCACTGACTTCCTGCAATATTCTATGGATAAAGATTGATGGGGCGCCTGGGTGGCTCAGTCGGCTGGGCTTCTGCCTTTGGCTCGGGTCGTGATCCCAGGGTCCTGGGATGGAGTCCCTCATTGGGCTCCTTGCTCAGTCTCCCTCCACCCCTCCTCCTGCTTATGTTCTCTCATGCACACTCTCTCTCCCTCTCAGATAAATAAAATCTTAAAAAAGGAAAGATTGAATTCCATCCTAGACAAGTCCTTCTGCTTCTCTGTACCTAGCTTTCTTCAATTGTAATTCAAATAGGTAAACTCTAGAATTGTGTTGTCCAGGGGCAATTAGCCACATGTGGCTATTTAAAATGAAATTGATCAAAATTCTGTAAAATTTAAAAATCAATTCCTCAGTTGTATTAACTACATTTAAGGTATTTATTGCTACATGTGGCTGGTAGTTAACAGCATCATATAGTGCAGACACAGAACATTTCAGTCATCACAGAAAGTTCTACTGGATGGAGTGGCTCTAGAATAGCTTATACCAGAAAAGAAGGAAGCTATCAAAGACTACTGGGGTTATGCCAAAAAGACTCAGGAGCCAACACAAATAAGTCAATATCCTATTGACCGAAGATGGGATAATTTGAGCACCACTTAGATTAATAACAGCAGTGGGTTGAAGTATATTAAATATATTTAAATCCATGACTCACATTTATAGTAAAATAAAATTTATTGGGGTCTTTTAGAAGATCCTAGAGAACCAAGTCATCACTTGAAAACTGGAAAATAAAGGGTTATCAAACATTTAATCGATACTTTCTGAAGGAAAGCCTGGATAAATGGAGATAGTACTGAGATGCATCATCACAAGGTCCATTAGTGGGTCCCATGGGACTGAGCACCTGTTGCCCTTCACCATGTGTTAATTCAATAACACATCCATGTGCTAGTTTTTCTTCCTTCTTTTACTTCCCATATTTTGCATGCTTGTTCTCCGAGATTCTGAAATAAATTACTACATGCAAACTTCTAGCTCTGACTCTGTTCTGGGGGGGATCCCAGACTGGGACAGCGTTCTAGTACAAATTCTTTTTTTTTTTTTTTTAAGATTTATTTATTTATGTGAAGGAGAGACAGAAAGTGCTAGTAAGTGGCCGGAGGAACAGAGGGAAAAAGAATCCTGAAGAAGATTCCCCGCTGAACGTGGAGCCCCACTCGTGGCTCCATCCCAGGACTCTGAGATCATGACCTGAGCTGAAATCAAGAGTTGGCTGCTAAACCAGCTGAGCCACCCAAGTGCCCCTCTAGTACAGATTTTTGAAAGAGAATTTAACCATACTGGCTTATAGATTTGGTTGTTTGGTTATGCTACCACTCCTGGTCCAATCTCCTGGGAGGGGCTGTCGCTTCTAGAGGCATTCATGGGATTTCTTCAAGTAGAAGAGGTAGAAGGGAGAGAGAACTGTGGGAGGCAGAATGAAGGATCAGTTCAGAATAGAGCCTCGCTAACGCTATGATCTGTGGACCGGTAGCTTCCGTATCACCTGAGCTTGTTAGAAGTGGGGACTCTTGGAGCTCCAGCCACACCTACTGAACTCAAATCTGCATTTAACAAGATTCCCCACGTGACTTGCATGTACATCAAAGTTAAAGAATTCTTCTCTAGAGGGAGTAATAATTACCCAGCTCAGAGAGATTTTTACAAGACTTAAGATGTTGAATCCAAAGGTCAATGGGAAGCACATATAGGAGCAGGGGACACACACTATTGTGAGTGTGTGTTTTGTGGAGGGGCAGGGGTTGGAAGAGGAAAAGTGGGATTGAATCTATGAGAAACACTTTCATTCTAGGAAAATGTTCTATAGGAAAAACATTCTACACCTACATTATTGTATTTTGCACCACAAACCTCAAAAAATGTTCAAGTGGGAAGAGAACCCCCCCCCCCATCAACAGAAGACAATGTGTGGTTGTAAACACAGAGCAGGTTCTCACCGAACAACTGTTAAATATTGAATTGAAGGCTTGTGTTTGGGGTGGGGTTGTGTATCTGGGAGGGAGGGAAAACCAATCTTGGCCACCTGCCACTTCTTCCTAACCCCTCTGGGCTTCGCCTTCCCTGACTCTCCCCTGTCCCCAAACTCCTACCCTCAGTTCACTGCCCCTTCTCTCCTGGACAAACTTCAGTGACAGGCATGGTGCACCAGTAAATGTTTCACATCTGGCTCTCCAGAAATAAATATAAAGCTCTAATTTGTAGAGTTTGCCGATCTCCCTAGCACGAGGAGTGCCATCATGGCGGCTGTAAGCCACCATGACGGTAACCGAACACAGAGTCGGAAGAGGGTACAACAGGCTCCATCCAGCACAGCACTGGAAATAACTGGGAGAAAGGACAAGAAGGAACTAAAGGGTGGAAAGGACACTGTAGAGTGGTCTCTCGCCTTCTCAGAAGTGAGGGAAGAAAAAACTCGGTTGATGGCGTAGAGTGCTCCCTCTGACTTCAGTTGCTGATTCACAAACATAGCTGTCTACTTCGAGTCAAAGGGCTTGCACGGTATCCTGGGCTCTCCACGACAGATCTGGCGTCTCCCCCCATCGACGGCTACCTCTTGGCTTTGCCTTTATTGAGAGCTTCCTTAGGTGGAGCTTTAAAGGAGTCAGAAACTCAGCTGCAGAAATGGCTTGAGGACAGCCAGAGTGACTTGTATTCTGTGTTGACTGAAGCTTCTTCCATAAACATTACCTGGGCTCTGGAATGCTCATACCTACCCTTCCTGGAGGCACCACACCCCAATTTCCCCAGCCTGAGTGTAGGCTTAATGACTCCTGCCCAGCTTCCTCAGGTCTTACACACCCCGCTTCCCTGGCCAGAGTTCAAGCCCTCACCTAGTTTCTTTGGACATCATCCAAGAGCTGCATACCTGTCCCTCCCGGGAGCTCTCTAGCTGGTACCCAACTCCTTTCCCTCAGGGATATTAGCAGATAACGCATCTCAACCTTGCTGTAGGCACGGAAGCAGGTAGCTTCCCCCAGTCCTTCTGCCCACAAGCACTGTTTAGGGAGCTCGATGTTGGCTCTCCAAAGAGCTGATCCAGGGGCTCCCTCCCTTCTGGGCATCCCTCTAGCTGCACAGTCATGGATCTGTTTTGTGGCTCTGGGCCATGGGAGCACCCTCTCCTCACCTGTATTGACAAAACAGCACCCGAATTTCCCATAACTGCTCGGGTCTCTCCTCTTTCACTTTTTCCTGGAAAGCCTCCAGGGCTGGAAATCCAGCTCTCTAGAGACGGCCGAATAATTGCTTCTTAAGTCTGCATGAAATAGAATTTTTTGTCACCTTCTCTTTGGTGTTTAATCAATGGTGACTCTCAGGAAAGACGCACTTCTACTAGCAGATTAAAGGCTTTTTTTTTTTTTTTTTTTTTGCGGCGCTAATATCTGTTTGGAACGCGACACCTTTTTTCCTCCTCTCCCCACATGAACGCACCTACGGTTTTAGACTTACGATTTGGCTTTTATTTCTCCGAAAACAGAAACAGAAGTAGTGAAAGTCCTCTTATCTCTGTCAGCGCTGGGACCTCTGCTCAGGATTTCGTCGTTCTGGCCCCACCATTCATGTTCATTCCTTCTAATCCTCATTCTCTCTTCATGTTTTCTTGTCTGAGCACACAAACACATCGCTACCCTTCCTTACAAAGTCAAGGCCAGCTCACACGGTGCGGGAAAGCTTACACTGACAGAAGCACTCCAGGTGGCTCAGCTAAGTCACCATGGGATTGGTGTCTCCCAGGCCGGGGAAGACGCTCCGTGTGTCCTTCCTGCCAGCGGAGAACCCTGCTCTGCCCTTGGAGTGTCCCATTCAGAATGAGGCCAGAGGTCTCCAGACCAAAGAATGCCTTTCATCAAGCCCGAGTTAGGCAGGAAGGAATCCCAACAGCTTCTGCGGTTGGCATGTGACACTGACCAAGCTGGGGCATCCTTGACCCCTGTCTTCTTTCTCCCAGATGTCCAGGGAACTTGTGTTGTTTGCCCTCCGGCCCTCCACAGCATGGCCTTCTGCGAGGCCTCTGGTGAGTCTGAAAGGCTGCCAATCTCGACCCCAAAATGGAAGTGCCTGAAGGAGAGAGTCTTCCAAAGTTCTTGGTGGTCGGAGAGATGAACATCATCCAATGACTGAAAAGATGAAAGCAATCGATACCGCCAGTGGTTGTGAGATTAGACTGTCCAAGGGACGAGGCTCAAGAGGAGGCAGAAACCGTGGCCATGAAAATCCTGCACGGGCATTGCCAGCATTAGAAACTATAAGTTTTCCGGGAACTTGTCAGAGAAGGTCAACTTGAGAATGGGCCCTGATGAGGTGATGGCTTGATCCAGGAGGTCAGACCAGAGCAACCAAAGTTGCAGGGAGGTGGGGTGCTCTGTATAATTGTAACGACACGCATTGGGCCCCAGGACGAGACTGGTGAACCCCTTCCCAGTGAAATGATCAGGGATCAAGCTAAAATATGGATGGTGAATATACTCAGAATTCTTAGTGCACGGACTCAAATATGTTAGCTTTCTGTCTTTCATTAAGGCCCTTTCTTGGATAAAGAACTAAAGTAGGTGTAGGCAGATCTTAAAAATGCACAAGGCTGATTCTTATGATCAGCCTGCCTGAGTTTGTATATTGTACGTATTCAGCAAATGGCTTGTTGATTACAATGTAATAGGGCTCATGCCCTGTTGTGGGGCGCTATGGCCCTGGTCTTTAAAGAGTTAAGCGATGGTGACAAATGTTTGGAATGTGCCCAAACAGACAGGCTATTCCTCTGCTGGGACAGGGCTATCCCTCTGCTGGGACAGGGCTTCATCTGCTTATTCCAAAACAGGTACATGCTGGGTGTTCTCTTGACTTTAGAAGGGGGTAAGAGCACAGGGAATTAACGTACGTCTGAAATCTCAGGGGGTCAGGTGTGGTCATTAGCATTCATCTTGAAACCAGGAAGCTAGCCTTTCCCTAACCTCCTCATTTCCAAAAATATCTTTCCAAGATATTCTCTATTGTTTTGCCCAGTGCAGTTGGGTCTTAATCGGTTTGCCTTATAAGGGATTTCAGGGTTTCAAGAGCTCTCCCAATAGGAAGTTTTCCCTGCTGTTCTGCCTGAGTCGCCTTCTGCTTAATTTTAGTTCATTATGTCTGTAAAGACAGGGAGGGCTTTATGGGGCAAAAGGCCCAATCATCGTGGGAAGAATGAGTCATTCCAAGAACAGTGAGAAAGGGCTGGAAGGCGAAGGTGGCTGAGGGGCAGGAAGCTGGGGGTGGATGGATGACTGAGAACAGCATCAACACTGGCAGCCTTCTCTCTTCATTCCTCCCACTAGGGGGTGCCCAGCATCCCGGAATGATCTCTATTATTAGGATGTTGACGTTTCATGGGGGTACCATTTATTTCGTGGCAGGGCACTGGCTGACCCAGGTTTTTGCATCTCTGCCCTGGGTTGAGAAGAGATGGGGTGGGGGATGGGTGGGGGGAGGGCTCTTGCGTCAGTAAGTACACACATGCCTCCTAAGCATTGGAGGATCCTCTGTCCATGGAAACTTCTGGCCATATCATGGTTTCTCTAGGACCCACTGGTCTTCAAATCAGTAACTGGAGTAATTGTGGATCCAAAAATCCTCCTTGGCCCAGGGGAAAAATGTGATATTTTACTCCAGGGGTAAAGACGTTGTGGGAATAACCAATGAGCAAGGCTGAGGGATTGTTTGGAGGTCAGGAATGGAATAAAGATCAAAGATAAAGTGAAAAAAAAAAAGAAAAAAAAAGATAAAGTGAGATTCTCGGGATGCCTGGATGGCTTAGTTAGTGAAGCGTCTGCCTTCAGCTCAGGTCATGATCCCAGGGTCCTGGGATGGAGTCCATCATTGCACTGGTTTCCTTGCTCAGCAGGAGTCGGTTTCTCCATCTCCCTCTGCGTCTCCCTCCCCCTTGCTTGTGTGTGTGCGCGCGCGCGCTCTCTCTCTCTCTCTCTCTCTCTGTCAGATAAATAGATAAAATCTTGAATACTCAAGCACTCAATAGCCACATGATCTTTGGAATTTAGGAAAGTTAGTCAACCTCTGTAGTCTGTAATTCTCTCATCTTCAGAATGGAACTATTAATACTAAGTTTCGGGAATTAAAAGGTAATGGATATTCTTTGAAGGTGAAGGAGGGTCAGTCTGACGAGGCACTTTCAGACCAAGAACCGAAGCAAACGACTCCATACCATTTACAGAGAGTTTTAGTCAGTGGAGTTTACTGACAGGGGAGATGAGGCAGGTGGGAGGACAGACAGACAACCCAGGGCAGGACACACATGGCTGTTCTCTGCTCATCTGGACCCTAATCCCCAGCTTCTATGGAGTAAGGGGCACGGTGGTGAGGTCACAGGGAAGTTAACTGAAGTGAGACCTGGGGTGTGCTGCTCATCTCCCCTTGTTACTTGACGTGGGGCCTGCACTACTCTAGGAAAGATAAGAATGAACATTCCTGCATTCCGGTTGGGGCATCCGTTAGCTTCCACGGGGCCTCGAACATGCAGCCTGGACAGAGGTCATTGTGTGGGCGTGAACAGGAGCGAGGGCTAAAGATGGAGTCAGCATTGTGGGCTCTCCCACACAGACAAAGCATGGAATGAATTTAATCTTCTCCCTTTCGTTTTTCCCTATTTGGAAAAGGCAGGGAGCAAAGAAAGAAGTATTGGTGGGTTCTGGCACCCTGAGACTTCAGGCACTAGGACTGCAGCCCTGGGGGCAAGAGGGTCTTCCTTGGTCTCTGGGGCTTTCTGCACCCCAGAGCTTCACTGAGTATTTAGAACATGCTGGAGGAGGCTTGGCGGCCATGACCCTTTGGACCAGCCCTTATGCTTCTTCGCAGACTTGTGGGCCATCATTAAGAAACCCGTCCCCAACTTGATTTTTAGAGATCACCAACTGGTCCGGAGGCCTTCGGTCTTGGAGGATTAATTTGTCTTGCCCATGGCCACACAGAGGCCAAAGCCTGGCCTGCAATCCACAAGCAACACTTTCCTGTATTACCAGTTAATCCATTCTAATGTGACAATGACGCACACTTCTTTTCAGCAGGTGTTCCAAAGTGTGGGCCACAGGCCCCCTGTACCAGCGTCAGAAGGTGGGCTTGATAAAAACACAGATTCCTGGCTCCATGCCAGACCTGTGCACTCAGATCCTCTAAAATTGAAAGGCAAAGGCTTACAAAGTTCCCAGTCCCAGGCACACTTTAACGCAGAAATACAATGCCTGAATCCGCCAAGTGCTCTTTCATAGGGTGAGGTTGGGGCCCTTGGGCGGAAGTCTTGTTGGTTTGAAAATCATACCCTACAGGTATTTCTGACCCTGCATTATTTACAGAGCAACTTTGTCCCTAGCTACTTCCTTCCTTCCCCTGGAACACTTCCTAAATGTTGGAAACATTTCTGTGAAGGTCACGGGAGACCGTTTCTGTGGACACCCGATGAGACAGCATGCTTTGGAAAGGTCAGCTGGATTCTCTCCTGAGCCATGGTAATCACCTGGCCTCCTGCCAAGGCAGAAGGGGAGGGGAGGGAGATTTGGATTTTGTTTCTGGGGACTGGGGGCACCAGGATACAGGGATTGCCAGCTGCCACTTCCTTGGCATTGACCGACCGCTTACTGCGAGGATGGCTGTGTCTAGAAGGAGGTGTGGGGTCAAAATTACCCTTGTTTTGAAGGCTGTGAACTCGGACCTCTTAGTCTAGAGGGAGATGGGCTCTGGACACATGAACAGACTTCAGGAGCTTCCTCCTGACAGCAAGGTTTGCATGAGCTGGCTTTGCAGAAGGAACTTGTGACCATGGGTCACTCTGCAGAGAGACAAGCCTTTCCAGACTCAGAGGAACAGCAGTGGCTGCAGTCTCTGCTTTTTAAAGTTTGTAGTCCCCAGAATAAGAGGCTTCCCTTTGGCCTCCGCCAAAGGGTCTCCGCCCTGAATGACAGAGGTCTTCAGGGTGTCCTGGGGGCTGCAGAGAGATTTTGCAATAAGGATTTCACATCAGCTTCAAAATGCCCAAAATGAGCACAAAAATGTTGCTAGGAAGGCAGCTGTTGCTATCTTTGATCTTTTTTGGCACAAGGTGGGAAATGAATTCTAATAAAATAAAACAAAGCAGGTCATCACTCGTGCTGCAAATGTCCCTGTCTGCAGTATCCATCTGGCTCCCTGGCTGCCTCCAGGAGGTTGGGGTGTGGCCGTGTGGAGGAGGTTTCTGCCTCCTTCCTTCAGGGGGGCTGCATCCCTGTGTGGAGTCACGGTAATAGAGAGGTCCCCTCAGGAAGGCATCATCCCTCCTTCCCAATCCTTATGGTTTTCGAGGAACAAGAGGATTCATCTGACTCAACTGGAGATGGCTCCCTTCCCTAATTAATTCTATTCCCGAAGCTTCGCTACTCCCAGGCTCCCCGTGAGCTGGCAGGAGCCTGGGAAGAAGCAGCCCCTGCAGAGAAACAAGTTCATGGACAGACCAGACGTGGAGCTGCCCTTTGCTGGGTCCAAGGCAAAGAAAAGCCCTAACCTCTTTCTTGTCTTTCAGCAGGTTTTGTTGAACCTGGAGAGGAAATAAATTGCAAAGGCAGGAAATGACCCAGAGCCTGTAATAATATGTGAAAAGCCAAACCGGTGCTTCCGTCACTTTGTTTCAAACTATTTTCATCTCTGTACCAGGAAGCCTAACCCATTACCAGATGGAGATTTGTTTTCCGACGCCTCTTGGCATCTGCCACTCCCGGCTGGTGACATTTGCACGTTTCAAGAAGGCAAACCTGTGCTGACATCTTCTAAGTTCCGGAGAGGGGCAGCCCTCAGGAAAGTCCTTGGGTCTCTTGCCGGTGGCACCGACCATCTGATGTGCTTCGAGCTGCTGGCCTCGAGCCTAGAACGCTAGCACACTGAGTCTGTTCTCGAAGATTTGCAGAATCTGAAATCAAAATGCCCCACGCTGCCAGAAAAGCCTGGCTCCCTTGCCTGCTTCCTAATCCCTTCTCTGGAGGCTTTCCCCGAAGAAATCTGATGAGTCAGGAAGGAAGAAAATGTGGCGGAGGGCGATCTGGGGCTGGGCTGGTCTCTCTCATCGCTTCAGAATGCTCCCTCCTGTTCCACAATGCGGGTCATGGTTAGGGATGCGGCTGGACTTTTTCTCTGTTTCCGCCTCCATAAGCTCTCACTGTGAGAGACCCTTCTTCTTCTTCTTCTTTTTTTTTTAAGATTTTATTTATTTATTTGACAGACAGAGTTCACAAGTAGGCAGAGAGAAGGCGAGATAGGTTCCCTGCCTAGCGGAGAGCCCAATGTAGGGCTCGATCCCAGGACCCTGGGATCATGACCTGAGCCGAAGGCAGAGACTTTAACTCACTGAACCACCCAGGAGCCCCTGTGAGCAACCCTTCATTTACCACTCAAGTAATGAGCTCTGCCAGAGCAAGAAGGCCCTTTCATGATAATGAGTCACTGTTACCGAGAAGTTTGAACTTCACATTTATCCCCACGAGCAGGGCAAGAAAATGCTCCCACCTCTGCCCCCAGAAGGAACAGTCATTCAGCTGCTTTGTTCTGGCTCGGGGGCCTGTACTCTTCCGAGGCTTTTAATTTTGGCTGAACACCATTCATCAGCCTTCCCACGAGAGGCTGTGTGCCAGCTGGATTCCAAACACGGCGAGGTGGCTTCTGCGAACCTTGCTCCAAACAGGTAGCCCGCTAATCCCCCCGAGGTCATCGGAAAGGAGTTAGAGTTGAAGGAATAATGCGCCCAGCTCTGTCAACCCTTTCAAAATGGGACACGGATTAAAGTATAAAGAATCCAATATATGTGTCGACACCTGGTTTATAAAATAGCTCCAGCAAGAAAGCAGGGGGACGTTCAACGTCAGGCTGGGGAAACAGGAGTGGCAGCGGGGGACACTGCTCTCTTGTGTTCTGGCAGGAAATGCCTGTCCTGGAGAGCGAAACCCCTCTGTGCCACTACCCAAAATTGCGTGCTGCTTATTATGAAAGAGGTTTTATTTATTTTTTTTTAATTTTATTATTATTTTTAAAGATTTTATTTATTCATTTGACAGAGAGAGAGAGAGAGACAGTGAGAGAGGGAACACAAGCAGTGGGAGTGGGAGAGAGAGAAGCAGGCTTCCTGCTGAGCAGGGAGACCGATGTGGGACTTGATCCCAGGATCCTGGGATCATGACTTGAGCCTAAGGCAGACGCTTAACAACTAAGCCACCCAGGTGCCCATGAAAGAGGTTTTAAATAGTGTGTTCTGGTAAGCTTGGCTTTGTCCCTATCAAGGGAATATAGTAGTCTCCATTACAAGAGAGTAGCTTCATACCAGAGATAGGTTGTACCAACTGCATGTAGCCGGTATTAAACAGGAGAGAAAAGAACCTAGAAGGTCTTCATAAACAGAGAGAGGGAGAGACAATCCTTCAGCAACAAGGGAAGATAAGAGATATATGGATCCTTCTCCCTTTGCCTCTGCCTGTGAGCAATGAGCCAGGCAAACACT
Source organism: Meles meles (assembly GCF_922984935.1). NCBI lineage: Eukaryota > Metazoa > Chordata > Mammalia > Carnivora > Mustelidae > Meles > Meles meles. The sequence goes on from NC_060080.1 coordinate 32,004,501, forward strand.
AGAAATTGGAGACGAGGGTGGGAGGGTGCACCATTCCAACTCTTGACACCAGCCACACAGGATAAATAGTTTATATTATGGTGATGACAATGACCTTAATGATGAAGGGATAGTGTTGACCCAGATTTTGGGGGGGGGGGGGAAGGCATTTTGATTTCAAGCTACACTTAAACCCGAAGACACTATTAGAACCACTTTTATGATCCAAGGGACTTTTCACTAGAGTTAGAGGGATTTGGGGGTGAGTGAAATAAACATAATCGAATAGAAAAATCAGGATTAGATAAAGATGGGATTGAGAACGGCTAAAAATTAGTGAGAAAGGTATCAAATGTATACCTGTTTTTGTTCTGCTTTCAATTTTGATCTAATTGTTAAAAATAGAGTTCAAAAATATTCTTATGTTCATATGTAGCAGAGCAAAAGATTTTGCGGTGCTCTCTGAGGTTCCTCTTTGGGGTGCCTATCCGTTGGAGGCCTTCCCTCTATAGCCCTCATCACAGACAAAAGACAGAGGGAGGAATGCACGACTCCTTGAGGGCAGCAGTGGGAGGTCAGAGCCATAGTACAGAGGTCAAAGTTAGTGGATGCTTAACCCCAGGTTTAATAGAGGTGGTTGTTAGGCACTTAAAGTAGATGCTTATGTTTTGCAAGTGAGAGAACAGATTCAAAAAGGGAGAAAGAATAGAGCCATGAATCCCAAACTACATGCCAGGTGCCCCAGACACCACAGCAAAGTCACAAGGGCATTTCGGCAGACACTAAGTGTGGAGGAAAACATGGGGATGTGGACCCCTGTGGGACACCGTGGGAATGACGAGGTCAAGGTCATTCATGGGCTCAACAGTAGACTGTGCTCCCTTCCTCTCCAAGACATCTTGTCTCTGAGAAGTTGGGTTTCTAGCAGTTGTTATGAAATGCAAGTACCAAGTGAAAGTCAGTGTGGAGGAAGAGAGGCAGGTGGTCGTGCCTGGACAGGGTCCAAGGTTAAGAAGACTTGCAAGGTCCACTTGGCATATACTTCCTTTTGAAAGTATCTGTGGTTGAGAATAGAATTAAAAAATATATATATAAATTTTTTGAATTTATGTGTCTTATTATTTTTCAAACAGCTGAATTGTTGGGACCTAACTACTGGATAAATAATGTTTCTGTTGTATTTCTTTTGAGCTAGGGGCTCTGTAAAAAAAACAACTGAGCTGCTAAGATGCTATGAATTGAGAAGGTTGGGGAACCTCTGGATGAGAGTAATACAAACTGTATCAAGGGGCAAGCTGCAATTTAGTGGTTTAGGTTCGTTGATGAAAGTAAAAAAGTGGTTCTATTCTCCTCCACATCTCAGCTAGGGCAATTCTCCCAGTATTTTCCCCTGTTCCTACATGAAATGGATTCTTAGTCTGAATATTTTTTGTTAGTGCAACTATTTGGTAGACTTTAAAAAGAGTTTTTTTTTTTTTTAAGATTTTATTTATTTATTTGAGAGCGAGCACAAGCAGGGAAGGAGGTGCAGAGGGAGAAGCAAACTCCCCCAGAACAGGGAGCCCGACTTGGCGCTTGATCCCAGGACCCTGAGGATATGGCCTGAGCCGAAGGCAGACACTTACCTGACTGAACCACCCAGGTGCCCCAACTATTAAAGTTATTTTATACCATGCTTCTCAAGCTATCTTCAGTGAAGGGCTTTTCTTTTCTTTCTTTCTTCTTCTTTTTTTTAACTTCCTATTTCCAATGGAGTTATGTGATGGTTAATTTTTTTGGGGTGTATTAACTTGGCTGGGCCATGGTGCCCAGATATTTGGTCAAATATTATTCTGGATATTCCTGTGAAGGTGTTTTTTGGGATGACATTAACATGAAAATCAGCAGACTTTGAGTAAAGCAGATTACCTCTATAACATGGGTGGGCCTCACCCAAGTAAATGAAGGTCTTACCAGAATAAAGACAAAGCTTCCATGAGCAAGGAGAAATTCTTAGACTGCCTTTGGACTACAACTCTTCCCTGAAATAGATCTCTCTCTGTGTATATACACACATACACACAACACTCACACACTCGTACCCCTCTTGGTTCTATTTCTCTGGGGAATGCTAACTAATGTAGATTAATACTTTAAAAATGCAATAAAAATAAACTTCTAAGAAAATGATCATATGCTTAAATATTGTGAAAATGTTAAATTGTTATAAAAGTTTCTAAATACCTGCTTTCAGTTTCCATATTTAGTTTATCTGATTGACAATTAAATGTTTTTAGAAGACAGATCTAAGAAGACTTAGATCTGATCTCATAAAAATGTAAATACATTTTTACATATTTACATATTTACACATATGTACACATACACATACATACATATTTATACACATGCATTTACTTATTTTTTATTTTGAGCTAATTCTAAATTTGTCAGAAAGTTGCTAAATGAATGCAGAGATTTCCTATATATTCCCTCACCCAAGGTCCCCAATTTTAACATCTTTATAAACATAGTACATTCTTCAAAATGAAGATACTGACGTTGGTAGAAAACTATTAACTAAACTACAGAGCTGATTCAAATTTCACCATGTATATTTTAAATGGTGAAGTCACAACTCTAGAATGTGTGACTTTAGTAGCTACTGGGCCAGAAAATATTTCCAGAATGGGTTGAGATCATTGCTTTCTCATGTTGGGAGATGAGCCAGCTGAGGACTAGAAGTCTGACAGTAATTGTGGATTGTTCTGCAGAAGAATACAGAGACCAAAAACCTTAATTAAAAACATCTCGCACATTTTGACTAAGTGAATGCCACAGCTCCTAAGCGTGTCTATCATTACTGCCAGAAATAACAAATTCTTTTGTTTCTAGAAAGATTAGTCACTTAATGACAGGATGTATAGAACAGAATGCAATGACAGAATGCATTGAGCTTGGATGAGAACCTGAAATGTGATGCATTTTTGGCCAAGCCATCCCTCTTCATCTCTTCTGTGAAGTCTTTTCTGACCTTCCATGGTTAGAAAACCATGGACTACATAATGACTACAGATTTCTGTCATGGCGCCCGTAACACTTAATTGCTATAATTTGTGTAGGTGCCTGCTGGACTGTGAGCATCTCACCAGCAGGGCTGTATCTTATTCACCCTGGTGTCTCGGTACCCGGCATCACTGGTACTGCTCACTGGAGGAATAGATGAGTCAATGAACTGAACCCACAATAAATTTACATCAACGTTTTTCTTCCTCTCTCATCGTGTTGGAGAAAAGAGCCCCTAACTTGAACTCACTCCGGTGAATAAGACAACGCCACAATATATTCAAAAGGAAAAGCTTTCCAGGGCCTTGTGTTTGAGAAACAGATAGGCTTTGAATGCCAGGTGTGACTTAAAAGCTGAATAAAGAATATCACTTTTACAAATAGCACACGTGTGTAGGTGCTGACTCACTCTAATCAGTAGATGCATTGTGCTCCTCAGGTAATTTTATCCACGTTAGTGAAATCTGCTTTCCTCCCAGGCTGATGAGTTATTATTAGTCACCTCTATCATTCAGCATTTCTACAGTATGTGTTTTCAAAGTGTTATGTTCCTCATTCTTAATGAAAGACACAGAATACAGGTAATGAAAGGACGTTGAATCTAGTCTCCCGTGTAGCTGATATTCAATAAATTTTTGTTGACTGATTCATCACTGAATTCAGTTGGGGACCAGCCTGTGCTGAAGAAAGTCTCCTTGATCTTCCGTGGAGGAGTGTGGGGGAGGACAGGGCAGGGGGACAAAGGTTGGAGAGGCAAGGAAGTAGCAATTCCTCTTCTGCCTTCTGAATCTCGGACCCACTTCAGCAATCCTCAGGGCGCTCAGGGGGTGGGCGGGGGGCGGTTATGGACACTTTGTGTTTACTTGCCCTGTGCAGTGTAGGTCCTCTGGGTTTGGAGCTGCTGATTTCTTAGGAGCAAATTGTTTAGGGACTGCTTTTATGAGTCAAGGGATCAATTTTCGGCATTCTACTTAGGCTTTTGCTATCACCTGACTATGAAGCTGGGAAAAAAAGACACCAGGAAAAATTGATAGAAAGCCAGAACATCAAAGCTGAATAATGAGATATTCTCACAGGAGGTATTGCATTATGATAGCGGGACAAGTGACAAGGAAACTTAATCCTAAGTGTCCTTCGTGGCAAAAACATACAGAATATACAGCTGAGAAACGGAGCAGGGAGGAGATTTACCTCCTATTTCTTGGAAACCTTACCTCCTCCTGGAAGCCCTTCTTAGGGGTCTGCTCCCTTTCTGTCTCCCGAGAGATGAAAAGGGCTTTGGCAGTGGGTGTTGGGATTGAGGTTGTTGGCTTAAAAAGGAATAATGTATCAGGTCCCTGGTAAGTAGGCAGAAAATCCTCCCTGCCTTTTTTTTTTTTTTTTTTTTTTTTTTTCTCCTCAGCCCATGACATTTGTGTCCTTCTGTTTTATTGGGCAATGACCACAAATATTTTTCTGGAACACAACTTGGAAAAAAGGAAAGTTGAGAAGATAAAAATACAAAGCTTTCCCAGCAGTCGGGTTGGCTGGGAGAGGTATGGAACTGCCCAGGGAAATGCAATGCCGTCCACTCCGACACCTACCTCATCCCGGGCCTGGTGGGCCCCATTAGCCTGGGGTCATATGTGAAGGCCACCAGGGAGCTCAGAGGAACCAGCCTGGAGCTCGCAGCAAAGCAGATATCTTTCATCTCGGGTAGAAACTCAGATCCACATGTTGTAGAGTATTGTAGGGATTAAATTATACAATGGTCCACGAAGGCCAAGGACGCAGAGCCTGGCACCCAGCAGATACTCAAGATTTCCTTCCCAAGTGTGTTTCCTTCCCAGCTGCAACTTTGTGACACCTGGGGTTGGGACATCGTCTCAGATGATGGCTTCATACCATGAAGATATTCTGCACTTTAGAAACACTGGGGGGAAAAAAACAACAAAAAAACCTCTGTCCTTCTCCCTCTCTCAAATAAATAAAGTCTTTAAAAGCAAAACAAAACAAAACACTGGAAAGTCGAATGCAGGCACACTCCAAATTCTTCTCTTCTGGTTGAGATGAGCCATAGTAGGGTCGGAGCTCAGTTCCCTTATTTGTCAAACACTGTGGTTTCGGGAAATAATTTTGGGCCTTGAGTGAGGACACATACCTGGTGTCATTTCCTCAGAAAATGACTGGTCTGGATTTCAACTCAGGAGAGATTGCTGAGAACGCTCACCCCTAGGGGCTGCTACTGTTTCAATTTTGGGTGAGGACCCAGTCTCTGAGATAGATGAGAAAGATTTTCTCTGGTAGTCTCTCACCAACTTCTCATAAATACTGTGCTTGGAATCCTAAACCAGGGAGTAACATGGAGCTTTGATACCAGGGGTTTCACTCTTGGCCAGCACGCTCGTACCATTGACAGAGTTTTTAACCACCTGGCCACCAGGCACTTCTCCCTGCCTCATTTCCCTGACCCAAAGGCAAGTCCCCTGGCTATCTATTCTTTTCAGTCTCTTATCCCTCATATGTTTTCATTTTCAGTCTCTTCTTGTCGACTGGATTCTTCTCGTCAGCTTGAAAGCATACTTAAGCCTCCCTTTGGGAGTGGGGTAGGTTGAGTGGAGACAACACTATCCCAACCTTATGTTCTCCTCAGACTATTGCATCTTCTTTTCCTCTTTCCAGAGACTTAAAGAAAGAATGTCTGTACTTATGGGTTTTGTTTACTCACTTCTCATTCAATCCTCAGGTCATTCTTAGGTTGGCTCCTTCCCCATCAACCCAACCAAACAGTTTGTTTGTGCTTGCTTGTGCTAACTAAGGTCATTCACCTTCCTTGACCTCTCAGAAGCAGTCTGCACTGTTGACCACCCCCTACCCTTGAAACAGTCTTTTGTTGGCTTCCCTGACACAAGTTCCTTTTCATTTCCTCTATCTTCTCTGACAGCCCATTTACTATCTCCTTTGCAGCTTTATCTATTCTTCCCAGGTCAAGAAATATTAAAATACTCAAGTTTCAATCCTAGACATGTTTTTTTTTTTTTCTTACTCCATATTTTATTCATGTCAGAATGTTTCCCCAGCCTAGACTTCTCTTCTGAGCTCTGGATTCACATGTCCAACTTCCTACTTAACATCTTGGAAATTTCCCAGGCATCCAAAATGTAACTCATCCAAAACCAAAAGCTTAAACTTTCCTTCCAATCCTGTCAGTGGCTCCTGTCTCACTGAATGGTAAAGCAGACGAGAACTTGAGTCACCATGACCCTTCCCTCTGCCTTAGCCTTCACATTTAATTTTGCCTTCTAAACCTCTCGTGAGCCCATACTCCTCTCCCTACTTCCATTCCCATTCTTCTGGTCCAAGCCGCCGTCATCTCTTAACTGGATTACTGTGAACACCACCTTATGTGTCTGTCTGCAGTCAGTTTGATCTTCACCTCCTACAATGTATCCAGAAGGATATCTTCGTCTGAACTTCACGTCTTGCTGTCACCTCACCTAAAAATGTTTACTGGAATAGTTTCCCATTGTTTGGGGATACAGTATTCCTTAACATGACCCCAAGGCTTGCACCCATCCAGCTTTATTTCGAACCATGCTCTGCTAGGCTTTTTGCCCTCCAGCCACTCTCCGTTCCGTTTACTCAGCGTGCTGCCTCTCACTAATTACTCTTTGCCCAGAGAGCCCTTCCCCTTCTTCACTCTGTAACTTCCATCCATTCTTCAAATCTCGGCTCAGGTATGGCTTCCTCAGGGCTATCTTCCCTGACCTCTATGACCAGGGCAAATTTCTACCATGTAGCCCTGGGTATTCCTCCTTCATACACTGATCACAGCTGTAATTTTTTATTTATTGATGTGACTATTTGGTTAAAATACATTTCTTGCTGAGTGGAGACTCCATCAAGGTAAGGACTGTGCCTGGTTTTCTGTGTTTAGAGCCAGCAGCGTGCCTAGTAACACATAGTAGGTGCTTGGCAAATTCATTTGTTGAATGAATGAGTGAATGAATGAATGAATGAATACAGACATTTGTCTTCTCTAATTTCTTTGGATCTCTCTTCTTCTGGCTGTTTCATCCATGTCCTGTCCTTTGTTGCATCTTTAAGGCTTCAGTTCATGGAGTTGGTCTATACATCCAGGGCAGCTGGACCTACTTCCTATTATTGGTAATGAAACCTATGAGATTCTGTATAGCCTTTGAGCACATCCTCCTTCGTCGTATCTGTAGCTCTCCTAGAATGATTTTGTTATTATTAGGATTCTGTTCGCTTCAGGCTTAGATAATGAGAGTACCACCTGAGGAAAGGTGTTCTGCTACCTAGAACAATCAGGTCATGAAGTTGGAGGGAATACTTACTAATTGTGTAGTGTAATTTCTTAAGCAAAGCAGAAATCCTTTCCATATGACTCATGACAGATAATAGTGGCTAATGTTTATTGAGAACAGGTCAGTTACTGTCTTAAGAACATTTATATGGATGAATGCATTTAGTCCTTAACAACTGTATGGGAAAGTACGATTTAAATATTGTCACCATCATGCATCTTATATAAATGGAGAGAGAGCAGAATGCCTAGCTCCAGTCATTTGAGTGGTAAATGGCACAGTCAAGATTTAAACCCATGCAGTTTGGCAGAGTCAGAGTTTTTAACCATTGTGCTATGTTGTGCTGCTTTTTTTTTTTCTTTTTAGGATTTTATTCATTTATTTGACAGACAGAGATCACAAGTAGGCAGAGAGACTGGCAGAGAGAGAAAGGGAGAAGCAGGCTCCCTGCTGAGCAGAAAGCCCGATGCGGAGCTCGATCCCAGGACCCTGAGATCATGACCTGAGCTGAAGGCAGAGGCTTTAACCCACTGAGCTAGCCAGGTGCCCCGCTATGCTACTTTTGTAGTTAGCTGACATTTACCCGGACATTTTCAGGGATAGGCACTCACTCCACTGTAAGCTGGATACTTGGGCTAAAGTCGTCTTCTGTAACGTCAAGTCATTTTTCCTAGTTTTACCCTCTGAAACTATACAGAATGGTCTGCTCCAACTTCCATAGACAGCCATTTGGATATTTTCAAATACTAAGAGTAGTTCTTTCTATTCATAAAAGTAACAGATGCTCACTGTAGAAAATTTGGAAAATCCAAATAGTATAAAGAAAATAAGGATCCTTGATAATCAAGGAGAAAATAAATGTTATCTGCCAAGAATCTATCTGCTTTTTGTTGTTATTAATACCCATGATTCCTTAAAGGCCCATATAAAACCTGTGACCAGTTGCAACACCTGGTTGTCCAACATACGTCCTTCTGTGAAGCCAGATCTTGTCTTTCATCTTATATAGAATCCTCAGTGTAGAAGTTTACATTCATCTTTTATTAACTATATTTTGTTGGTTTTGATTTTTCTTCCGCCTTACTTAAACTCTTTGAATCCAGATTTTGCCATCTAATACATTAGCCTTCCAGTTTTGTATACTATGTGATTTTGGTGACAAGGCTTTTCAAATCTTTATTCCAGACATTTATAAAACGCAGAGCAGGAGAGAGCCCTGGGATACACCATTAGGGTCCTCCCCACAGGTTCACAAGGGTCTATTCATCAACCACTGAGTACAGTTGCTCAAGAAAATTCAAATCCACATAATTGCATTTTCATTGAACCCACACTTTTTTTTTCACTACGTCCCTGACAATTTCATGACTTAATCGAATACATTGCTGAAATTCGAGTTTCATCTATAGCACTCCTCAGCTTTACTGATACAGTTAAGTAGCTCCAAAAGAAAAAGAGGTCATTTATCTTTTTTTTTTTTTTTTAGTAAACTCAGGCTGACTCTGAGTGATCACTTCTTAATTTCCAAGGGCTCACCAATCAGCATATAAATTCTCCATTCTAGAACTTGCCTGGAAATCACTGTAAGCCAATCTGTTACTTCGGACTTTTCCCTGCAGAGGAAACAGCTGTGTGTAGACAAACTGGGCCTGGGTAATATTTAATGGGGCTGGAGAAATGATCCTGCGGGTATATATTGCCTTATTCTTTCTAAGGAGACCAGCTTCCTGTCAACACACAGGAGACTGGAAAGCTGCGGTCTAATAATATGGCCACTGATGGGAAGACGGTTTAGATTGCTCGTCCAGATTTCTCAATTGAATAATGCTGGAGAAGAATGACTGGTTCTTATTTTATTTATGATTTTGGATCAAGTACAAGGCTACGTGATTTTATGCAGCAGTTCTGCTGCTTCAATGTTGCATAGAAATTCTTTTTTTGCAAGTCAGATTCTACCTAAATTGTACTGCTACTGGAGTTTACTTTTTAAGGCCATCTTGTGGTGAGACATTTTATAAAGTCAAGAATTCTTCAGTGATCTATCTGTTGGTATTGAAAAACCCAGGGTTGCTTAAAGCACGGCTTATTTACTTCTAGAAAAGTAGCCAACATTATTTTTTTATAACTGTCGCCCTGAGCAAATAGGATCTGGAAAATCTTGGGGATGTCAGATAGGGAGCTAAGGCATTAAACTAGAGCCTCTCCCCTTAGCCACATTTTCGGGGAGCACCTCTCCTGACAGAAGACTGCTTCTTTTGATTTCCCTGATTGATGTTTTTCTCATTTTTCAACTCAATGTCTCAATCAATAATGCAAAGAGAATTCTATTGACTCATCTTCTCTGCGTCCTCTTGTCACTCAGCTGGTAGGGGGTGGGGTTGGTGGCTCAATGGTGAGACTTTAGTCATACCTCTGTGTTCATCACTCACTTGGCCTGGAACGATTTGGAGGCCGGAACCTTAACTTGGTCACCTCTGTATCTCCATAAAACTAGCCATTGTCTCCTGGAAATGGGTGTTCACCACACAGTCACTGATTCGATGGTGACAACCAAACTTACGGAACCCCACAGCAGGTGATACAATTGGGTGCACCTCATTGCTACCCGGGGGACCATGATGGCTTGGACTGGTTTCCTGCTTCCTGTGAGTCCCCTCCCCTGAACTCCTACAACATTCTGTGACTCTGAGGCTCATTGGCCCTTAACCGAGACTTCCTCCTTCTGCTCTTCTGTGTGAGTGTGGGTACGTGTGTATGCATTATTTATATACACGAATAGTCTGTCTAGATTCTAGTGTTCAGATCAGGTACTCTGCCTTAACCCTAATCCCCACCCTTAACTGTAATCCTAACCCCTAACTTTAATCCTGACTTGGATCCTAATCTGAAATCTGAAATCCTGGAGTCTACCAAAGATCCCCACTCAAAGTCAGTTTTTGGCAAATGTTTTTTATTACGAATGTTACTATAATCCTGACCAGAAACCAAAACAACCACACATTTTCTACGTCGTATTTCTCAATGAGAATTATGGTTTAGAATGAGCATTCCTTGGCAGTGAGAGAGCCAGAGGATTCAAATACTTTCAGTATGGATTTCAGGGGTTAGCATGTAACTCAGTATCTTATGACCAATTAGTCGACATGGAGGAACAGAGCTAACTTTATCAGTTCATTGGAGCCGCTGATTGATTAAGACCACATCATTTGCCAATATGGCATATTTATCGTCAAAAGTGTGCTTTTTCTAGTTTTTATCCTCTCCTCACTGATTTCATAGGATCCTTTTACAGATAACTTAAAGCCAAATAAGGGAAATGAAACAATTAATTTAACCAGGGCCACTAAGACCCCACCTTCACTTTCAGGAGCGGTGGCAACATTTGTGGGGCCCAGGGCAAAATGAAAATGTTGTGAAATCAGCAATTTCAAGATGGTGAGAGCAGAGCCTTAATGCACGGGCACGCCTGTGAAGTCAGTCCTTCTTTCCAGATGGGAGAACCAAGCTCTAGAAGGCACAGCAAGACGCAGCCAGGTCATAGCTGATGAGTGCTGGCCACGTGGCTGGAACTCCGTCTCTGGACATTTGGTGACGGCTCTCTCTGCTGGGCTTCTCCCACTACCCAGCATGACCACAATGTGGCAGCGGTGGGGGGACATCCCCGGGGCTGTGAATGGCAAGTTCTGCTTTTGCCGCTTTTCTTTAGTTGTCTGACCCTTAGCCTGATTTCTTTCCTACCTCCGCACCTCAGCTTTTTTGCATACAGTTATTCTCTTTGTCAGCACAACCTCTTCCACTGGTTTTCTTAAAAACTCTGGGGAGAAGGTTTGCAAGGTGCGGGCGGAGTGAAAGCTAAGAAGGGACATTTTGCAGCATGGATTGCTCTCCCTGGCACCGTGCCAGAAAGGATGTGTTTCTTCCCACTGAGTTCTCCTCCCTCCCCGAATCCCAACATAGACGACGTTCTAAGGGCAAGCCTGAATGTCTTTGCTAAAGCAGCCTCAGGAGAGGCTCCTGAGGGGGCTGGATGCTAGTAAAGAGAGGATGAAAAATTCCGTTTAGAGAATTTTTCAAAATATCCTTATTTCCATCCCTAGGAAACCAGTTCCCAACCTCCTGCCCTACTTCACTTCATTCCCACCCTGAATGAAACATGGCTGTGATTTGCCAGAATTTCATGGACTCGAGAATTTGATAAAGAATTCTATTTCCTTCTTTCTCTCCAGAGGGACTTTAGCCATGGTCAGTGGCTAAAGGAATTCAGACCTCTTTATTGTGCCAAATTTCCCCAAGCCCTAGTCATCGCATTAACTTGAGAATGTGGCCAAGCCAGTCTTTTGGAGAAGGAGGCATGACTGTGCTGAGCTCCACATCGGCACTGACCCAGCCTTGCATCGAGCCCACTGGCCGGTTTTTTGAGTTTATTCGTGAAATTCAGGCAAGCCTGAAGAAACCTTGATTCACTGAAAACAAGAAGAGCCAGTGTTTTTTTGTTTGTTTGTTTGTTTTTGTTTTTAAGGGTGAGAGGGGAGGGGAATTTCACATTATCCTTACAGAACAGATAAAGAAACAGGTTTAGGGGCACTTGGATGGTTCAGTCCCTTGAGCGGAGGACTCTTAATTTCGGCTGAGGTCATGATCTTGTGGTTGTGAGATTTAGCTCAGCGTGGAGTCTGCTTGTCCCTCACCCTCTGCTCCTCCCCCTGCCCGTGTGCGTGCTCTTGTGCTCTCTAAAATAAATAAATAAAATCTTAAAAACAAAAACACCCCAAAACAACAGGGTTGAAGAGACTTAAAAGAATCTAATTAAAATTATTTATTTAATCACATGTTTTCCCTCCAAAACTTTTAGAAGGGACTCAAAGCCCAAGACCAAGCCATACATTTGATACTGGCTCTACAAAGTCCACAGGCAATGTCCTTGAGTCTTCTTTGCAAACACTGAGCACCCTGGGGAAATATCCAGAAAAATGGAAGACACAGTGGGCTACTTAAAGAACTTCTCCAGGGTGCCTGGGTGGCTCAGCTAGTTAAGCGTCTGTCGGGGGCTCGGGTCATGATCCCAGAATCCTGAGATGGAGCCCTATATAGAGCTCCTGGCTCAGTTGGGAGCCTGCTTCTCCCTCTGCCTCTGTCCCGCCCCTGCTCCTGCACACGCATGCGCACTTTCTCTCGCAAATAAATAAAAAATAAAATCTTAAAAAACAAAAAAAAGAACTTCTCCAGAAGCAGGTAGATAAAATAAAGACATACAGGCAGGCAGAGGAACACTTTAATAATGACATAAAACAAGCTGAAAAGGGCCAAATGTGAAATACAGACATGCTTCTTGTAGCAATGAAATGAATGAGTAGAATGAAAGGATACAGTCGGTTAGCCAGGAAGGGCTTTCTGTAGGAGGCATCCTTCAAAGCAGAGTAGTGAAGGCGGTCTGGGGCAAGGGATATGCCGAGGGAAACGGAGGGAGGGCAGTCCCTCTGGGAACTGAGATGATGATTTGGATCATCTAGTCAAACCTGCTTTTCCCCTTATTGTATTTTATCCTTCACATTGGGGGGGGGGGGGGCTATAGTTTAAATGATTCAGACCTCTCTGCCTGCATACATCTGATCTCCAAGGTATCCTCGATTGGTTTTGCAGGTAATTTATTATTACACTATAAAGTGTCTTAAAAAAAAAAGGAAAGAAAGAAAAGAGTGCGACTGTATAATGTGAAACCTTAACTCTGGATAAACATGCCAAGATGTGAACTCCACTGCCTCCTTTTAGTAATTACTCATTTCTGGCAAAAAAGCAGATGGCTTAATTTACCCCAAGGACAACTTAAAAACACTATTGCCAGCTAATTTGCTCCCAACGCTGCCCCTCAAATAGTTCTTCTCCCCTTTCTCATTTGAGTCCTCATTTTTAAAATTATCAATCTTTTGTGATTCATAGTGTGTAGGCATTTAGTTCAAGTTAATCTGGATAAAGTTAACACTTCCCTCTAAAGGCACATCTACTTTGTTCTCTCTGGGAATGTCATACACAGAGAAGGCCTCTAGATTACTCTTCATTAAGAGGGCAAATTACATATGCATTCCATGTATATCTTGATCAAAAAACTTTATCTGTTGACACATGCATCAGCTAAAGCAGGAATTTAGATACCCGTTCACGGGATTAGAAGTCATTAAGCTTCACGGATCTGATCCACAAAAGGGGGTGGGGGAGACCTCCTCTTGCTTTAAAGAATCTGATTGCTCCCATTCCCTATCATCTTTCTAAGAGGATTTAAAAGTTGGTTTCAAACAGCTGTCAGAATGATTCCCCCACTTTCTTAAGGCACTCATTAGAAAATAAAACCAGATATAATTAACAAACAAACAAACCTATCTGCCTGCTGTTCTGACTTGTTATAATAAGTGTTATTTCTACTTACAAACAGTTTCCTGTCAGCATCCTGCTGTTTCTTTAATAAGACTTCTGCACTGGAGAAGAAAAAAGCTCTGCATTAAAATTAAGCATTGACTTGTCGTCACTTCTCTTCCTGTTCATCTCCCTTCAGATTCAATTTGCTTTGAGGTTGAAAGGAATGAAAATGTCAAAATCATCACTAAGAGAGAAAAGGAAGCTCTCTGTTCCTAGGGTTGGCTGAGGATGGGGTTGCCATTAGACTCATGATAAACACCCCATTTCTTTACTCTGGGACTCGGTGGCCCCCGTGGCTCCCGGGGTGCAGGAAAACCTTTTCAGCTTCCTGGGGTTGGTTTCGCAGCTGGAGGATGATGTTCCTGCATCCTTGAGCTAGTTCCAGAAGCCCATGTGAGTGGACGCATCCAGAGGGGACTTTGACTCTGAAGCTGGCCTGTGGGTTTGGTGAGGATAGGAGGCTGAATGGAAATTAACTTGAAAGTGGTTGAGGTGGCCAGTACAGCAGCAGAGATAATGCTGTGTGATCAAAATGACCAAAATCTAAAAGGATTATGGATTTTCCAAATGAATATTTTTATATTAATTAGAATATATAATGAATTTTATAATTTTATAAAGAATTTTATATTTAATTGGAATTAATATTTTTAATCCTAGAGAACTGCAGACGTAGCCAAAGAAGGTAAGGTAGAGTAATGAATTATATATACCCATCACCCATTTTCAACATTTATTCATGCTTGTTTAACTGATATCCCCACCAACTCTCTCTTCCTGTATTATTTTTGAAGCAAATCCGAGACATTATATTATCTCATCTATAAATATTTTAGTTTGTCTCTCCGAAAATAAAGACTCCTTAAAAAAATATGTATATGTAACCATAATACTATTCGCATACCTACAAGTAATTAACAGTTTCTTCATATAATCAAATATCCAGTGCTTAAATTTCTAGTTGTCTCATGAACGGATTTTTTAAATAGTTTGGTCCAGATTCAAATAAATCTTGTTTGATACGTTTATTACGTTTCTCTTTCTCTCCTTTTTAAAATAAATTGTTTATTTTGGAATAATTGCAGATTTACAGAAAAGTTGCAAACAGAGTACTGAGAGTTTCCGTGTACCCTTCACCCAGTTTCTCACATAATTACAGTGGATTTGTTCAAACTAAGAGAATAATGCTGGTCCATTACTGCTAACTAACCTACAGGCTTTATTCAGATTTCCCTAGTTTTCCTCCTAAGGCCCTTTCCTATTGCAGGATTGAATCCAGGACACCACAATGCGTTTAGTCATTATGAGTCCTCAAACTCCTCCAATACATGATAGCTTCTGGGTCTTGTTTTTCATGACTTTGATATTGATCAGGTAGTTTGTAGTAATTCCCTCAGCTGGGATGTATTTGATGTTTTTTCATTATCTAGACTGAAGTTATGGGTTTGGGGAAAGGATACTACAGAAGTAAAATGTCCTTCTCATGGACATTATATACCAATATGACTTCAATTCTCTTTTTGGGGTGCCTGGCTGGCTCAGTTGTTTAAGCGTCCAACTCTTGCTTTTGGCTCAGGTCATGATCACAGGGTTGTGATATTGAGCCCCAGGTCAGGCTCCCCACTCAGCAGGGAATCTGCTTGGATTCTCTCTCTCTCTGCCTCCCCTGTCCCCTGCCTCTCTCAAATAAGCAAATCTTTTTAAAAAAAAATAGGACTTCAAGTCTCTTTTTAAATCTCTTTTTTCATCTCTCTCTCTCTCTTTTTTCCACTGCAAATTAGTTGCTGAGAATCTGTAGGTTTTTGGTTTTGTAGTTGCTGCTGTTTGTTTGTTTGTTGTTTGGTTTTGTTTACATGCAGAGGTCATGGCCACATTTTAGGCTGAGTAATGGAGGCCTCTGTTCTAAGCCCAGGCTGCTTCCCAGCCAAACAGTTGTCATCTCAGCAATTCCTGTGCATTTCCATCCCTAACATCACAAGACAGGGTTAAAGAAAAGCCTGCCTGCACAGCAGCCTTTAATTTTAGGTGGATGTTGGAGAGAAGGTCTGAGAAAAAAAGACGTCCTTAGCAGGAAATACATTAAAAAAAATTTCCTTGAAAATGGATTCCTGTGTCATTGAAAGGTTTAGATAAGGACACAAGTGTTCTGGTGCGCGCACACACACACACACACACACACACACACACACACGCTATGAAGACGTTGACAAATATATTATTGGTATTAAAAAGAGAAGAAATACACCATATGACGATGCTTAGAATGGACGGCTTTTAGAATATGCTGGGGATGATTAAAATCTGGCTGACATTGACACGGGCGACCAGAGTCCTCAAGTTTTCATAAGGCACGATGCTAGCACAAGTGAACAAAGACATAGTAACTGTCTCCCTCTTGTACACAGAGCTGCCCATTTCACCGCGTGTTTTCACTCGTGTTACGTAACGTCATTTCGAAGCACTTGTGGGTCAAACGGGAAGCACTGCCTTTCCCCAGATAAGGAAGTCCCACAGCCGAGAGAGGCCTTGTGACTTGGTCACAAGGCTAGCTACAGATGGAAATGAGATTAGAAAGCAGGTGTCCTTCTTTGCATGCTATTACCAGGTAGATTCAGGTTAATGTCATCCAGGATCGACCTTTGAGGACTTTCTGCTTTGGTAACAAACATCTCAGTATGAATCCTTAAAATTAGAATTTAAAATTAGAGCCCCCGGTTTCTCATCGTGAACAGTCCAAATGTTGATTTAGAGCACCAGATTTGTGCTCTAAATCGGGTGTCGTGTTGCTATATTGCTAGATATCTTACTAGTAAGCCTGGGTGGGCCGGGAACACGCCCCATTTTGCCCTGACTCGTGAGGTTCAGGCAGCAGCTCTGACGCGTTCAGTGCATGTTCATGGTCAGGAAGACCAACTGCTGACAATGGTTATAGGAGGTACTCCTAGGTTCAGAGCCCAGTGCAGGGTCACACCTGGAGCCCACTTAGCTTGGCTTCCTGGGAACAGAAGGATCCTTCTGAATCCAACCCTTGGTGGTCCCTAGTGGGCTCCCATCACAAATATGGGAGGAAAAATTGTAAAGCATAGAAGGCAAGGGAGTGGTGAGGAAGAGGAGTACTTTACCCAATGCCCTCCCGGGGAAGAAAAGCCAGCACTTCAATATATCTTAACATCTTAGATATAATTTCTGCCTCTGGTAATAATGAGGCTGACACCAATGTGCTATGGGAATGGGGGCCCCATGTTAATAGAGGGGTGACCATAATGGGGGTGCCCTTGAGTATACCCGTCGTTTCACAAGTAGGGTTCTGGTTTTTGTTTTTGTTTTTTTTTTATCTTGCTTGGTCCATGGGCAGTGCAGTTTAATGATGCGTCCCACTGAGTGTGCCTCAACCATGGTAAGGTATTTCAAGAAGATTCTAGTTGGGCTTCTGGATTCTTGGCCCATTAATATTTTTAATGGTGACAATAAAAGCTGGAGGAACTTCAGTCTCAGCACGGGTTTTGGAGAGGCTGTGTACTAATGAGGCATGCAGAACCCTGGGTGGTAGGGCCTCCAGGCTCTTGCTCTCCTCCTGGCGGGTTCTGTGTCCTTGATCTTGCCACTTAACCTCCCTTTCTGCATTCCAGCGGAATATGCTGATAAAACTTTCCTTGACCTGCCTAATAGGTAAGTCTTCAAAAACAGCTGATGGGGAGCACCAAAGGTGGGGGAAGCTTGAAAGAAAGAAAAAAGGGGGAAAAATTACATTTTGGAAACAAATCACTTAATAACAAGCAGTGACAGAATGCCTGCACATTGGAGTTTTCTAGTAAGAGTGAAGATTTATTTGGCATTTTGAATTTGTTTTCTCAGTGAGCAGAGGCTATTTGGGGGAGTTGAGAGAAAGGAGAAAAGAGAAAGAAATTTAAAATGCCAAGAATAATCTATGTAGAGGTCTCTACCAAGAATTCTACTGATGCACACATCCTCCTACTTATAGAAGAAAGGATATTTCTATTAAGATTATTCGCACCAGGTCTGCTTTCCACATTGTCTTACAGTTTGAGCTGCTTCTCCCACCCCATTCCCCCAGCAATTGTTGAAAGCTCAAAAAGAAAACCATTTAGACTGTTGGCCCTCTGGGGCCTTAGAACCATGGATGACCTAATTTTTTCCATAAGTCCTATTACTGAGCCTGGATGTTACAGCTTTTTGACCTTCTAAACACTGGCTTATCTTGGGGACCTTATGAAACACTGTGCCTAAGAATAACCTGGTGGTTTAAAAACAAATAGACTAAGTCTCATGTAAGCCTCCCATGAAGGGCATTTCTAATTCCCCCCTGGAAACTTGATCTTGGATCAGAGTCCGTAGTCGTATTTCGGGGTCACTTGCTGAGTTTAGTTTTTCCTCTGCCCCCTTGTGTCAGAATTGTGCTTCCTCTGACCTTACTCCCAGTTCCAGAGGACATGGGTCATGGCAAAATGTGGACACTGTGGGGAATCTGGCCAGAGAATGTTGATCTCCCATTGGCTCCAGGTGCTGAAGGGTCTTGGCTGGATGAAGGCATTCACCTTCATTTAGCGTTAACCTCATGAGAACCAGAGGCACCACAATTGCTCCTTCCTCTCACAGGCGAAGCCCAGATCTTGCTGGGCTCAGCAGTTAATATATCCGCACTGTCTTTTTTTTTTTTTTAATTTTATTTATTTATTTGACAGAAATCACAAGTAGGCAGAGAGGCAGGCACAGAGAGAAGCCTGCCGAGCAGAGAGCCCGATGTGGGGCTCGATCCCAGGACCCTGGGATCATGACCTGAGCCGAAGGCAGAGGCTTTAACCCACTGAGCCACCCAGGCGCCCCAACCGCACTGTCTTAACAACAGCCCTCTCTCAGTGTTCCTTGTTCTACTGCTCTTGAGGACGCCGTCTCTGACTAGCCCTTGTCCCATTGGAGGTGGAGAGGGCAATGTGAGCATTGGAGAATCTTTGTCGTAACTCTGCCACCAGACAAAGCCTGTGATGGGCCCAGCGAAGACTTTAATTCTTTGTTCCTAGTCCTTGACTTCTGCCACTTCTTTTGCCCACTGAGAGGACACCTTGCATTGGTGGTTCAGCTTTCTAGCAGATTCAGTGGTGACATCTTCTGACATCTTGAACCGGTCTGAGCCATTGCCTCTTGGTTATACACTTGCTAAGGCGGTGACATGGAGTGAGAGGAGTACTGGGCGAGGAGATGGGGGTTTAGGAAATACCCTTCAAGTTCTGAGGGCATTATTTTCCTTGTTTATAAACCGAGGGGATTAGACTAATATGATCTCTAAAGGTCTATGCCATAATAAATAGAAAATTGATGTGGTAAAAAAAGCTAACACCTGTAGCGTTCTGGAAGTATGCTATATACTCACGTTTCTATGTGTAAATATATACGTCTGAGAAATAAGACATTGATAAAAGAAACTTCTTTCTTCTGCCACTCTTACCTCTATTTTTTTTTTTTAAAGATTTTATTTACTTATTTGACAGAGAGAGATCACAAGTAGGCAGAGAGGCAGGCAGAGAGAGTGAGAGGGAAGCAGGCTCCCTGCCAATCAGAGAGCCCGATGCGGGACTCGATCCCAGGACCCTTAGATCATGACCTGAGCCGAAGGCAGCAGCTTAAACCACTGAGCCACCCAGATGCCCCTTACCTCTGTTTTTTTTTTTTTTTTTTTTTTTTTAAGATTTTATTTATTTATTTGACAGAGAGATCACAAGTAGGCAGAGAGGCAGGCAGAGAGAGAGGAGGAAGCAGGCTCCCCGCAGAGCAGAGAGCCCGATGCGGGGCTCGATCCCAGGACCCTGAGATCATGACCTGAGCCGAAGGCAGCGGCTTAATCCCCTGAGCCACCCAGGCGCCCCCTTACCTCTGTTTTTAAAAAGAGTTTATTTAGGGGCACCTGGGTGGCTCAGTTGGTTAAGCAACTGCCTTTGGCTCAGGTCATGATCCTAGAGTTCCGGGATCGAGTCCTGCATCAGGCTCCCTGCTCCATGGGGAGTCTGCTTCTTCCTCTGACCTTCTCCCCTCTCATGCTTTCTCACTCTCTCTCTTTCAAATAAATAAAATGTTAAAAAAAAAAGATTTTATTTATTTATTCGAGAGAGTGAGAGAGAGAGATTGGGTGCGCATGCGTGCGTACAAGTTGGGGGCCGGGCAGAGGGAGGAGAAGCAGACTCTTCGCTGAGCAGGGAGTCTGATGCGAGCTTGATCCTGGGACCCTGAGATCATGACCTGAGCTGTAGGCAGACACTTAACGGACTGAGCCACCCAGGTATCCCACCTCTATATATTTTTTTAAAGATTTTATCTATTTGAGAGAAAAAGAGAGAACGTAAGCGGGGGGGGGGGGGGGGGGGGGAGGGGAGGGCAGGGAGCCTGATGCTGGGCTCCATGTGGGACTCAGTCTTGGGACTCTGGGATCATGACCTGAGCTGAAGGCAGATGCTTAACCCACTGAACCCCCAGGCGCCCCGTTGTTACCTTTATTAAAGCATGGAAATCAGTTATTGTTCACAGAGTTTTGCCTATATAGTATAATACAAGGAAGGAAAACTCTTCCTGTGTGGACCTGTTGGGTTTAGGTTTCTCAAGCCCACCGGTGGCTATTTTGTCCCTTTTAAGAGACATCAGTGTTGACGACCGAGTCCTCCAACCATGGTGATTGTAAGGGGTCAGCTATTATTAAACATTAGCGGCAATTTACGAAAATCCTTTCTTTCTGAAAAGAAGTCATCCAAAACTGTTATTTATTTATGAGTTTAAGATAGAAGAAGAGATGAAAGTACTGCTCTAAACCAGACGGAGTGTGGGCAGATGCTGGCCAAGATTCCCTTCCATCCACAGCCCCTTGCCGGCTTCGCACCCAGCCTCTGGGGCAAAGGCAGGCAATTGTGCTAAATCATGCAAAATAGAGTGGCAGTTCAGTGAGGCACGCAAAATGAATTGAAAGCAGAAAACTACTTATTTGTCAGTAGCAATCCATCCCAGACACAAAGCCTGCAATGATAAAGAATAAGGATTAATTCTTAGGACATACTCTCCTGCTTCAAAAAACTTTTTGCAAGAAGCATAACACACATATTTCAGCTTTTTACAATTTTCTAATTAGCATTAACTCATTAGCACAGCATGAGTGAGTTGGGAATTTTCAGCCCAACAAAAATGCAGTTGCAGGAGGATCTTTATAAGTCTCCTGTAATCTCCCCAAAATGTCCAAGATTATTCTTTTCTTCACTTTAATTAGAAAACCGGGTTGCAAATCAAAACAGGGGTAGAAAATTGACTTTGTCTCTCTTCCTCATTTTGTCACCTGGAACAAGTCAGTTAATCTGTTTGGATCTCAGTTTTGGTAGCGTCACTATTACACGTTCACATCTGTAAAAATGTCTGCACTACATCCTTAGGTGGGAAAAGCAGCTATAAATGATTTATTTATGCATTAGGCAGCTTTGTTACAGAAACGATGGCCCCTGAATCTCAGTGGCTTAAAATAATAATTTATTCCTCTTTCATATATATGTTAATGACTATAGTAAGCTGCATTTCAGCTCCTGTCTCTTCTTATTCTGGGACCCAGAACAAGACTGGGTCTGACTTGTTTTGAATCTCCTACTCGTGGCAGAGGGAAAGAGAAAGTTCACAGAGATGAACAATGGCCCTAAAACTTCTGCTTGGTTGGGGTGTATGTTATATCCACTCACAGGCCATTGGCCAAGGCAAGAAAATGTTGGGCATGATGAGGAGGTAGTGATAGTTAGGTTGCAAGTCATTTGGCAGCCATCTGATTGCCTATAGGAATCATTTCTCCTACAGTAAAGGGGAATAAATAGGAACAATAATACAATATAAAACCATATGTTTATCTATAAATATGGATATGCATAGATAAAATTCTGAAACATTATTCATTAAAATATTCTTAGGCCAGAAGAATTGAAAACATACGTTCACACAAGATCTTGTACATTTGTGTCCATAGTGGCATTATTTATAATACCCCAAAGTGGAAACAATCCAAATATTCATCAAAAATGACAAAAGGGGTGAAAAAATGTAGTATATCCAGACAGTGGAATGCTGTTCAGGCATGAAAAAGAATGAAATACGGATACATGCTACAACGTGGGTGAACCTTGAAAATGTTACGTTAAATGAAAGGCTTTAGTCACTAAAGACCGCATGTTGTATGATTCCATTAAAAAGAGATCTCTAGAGTGTAGAGAAATCCATAGACAGAAAGTAGGTTAGTGGTTGCAGGGGCTGGGGGGACAGAGGATGGGAAGTGACTGCTGATAGGTAGTGGGGTTTCTTTGGCATATTGAGAAAGTTCTGGAACTAGATAATACTGACGACTGCATAGCCTTGTGAATATACTAAAAACCTCTTAATAGTTCATTTTAAAAGGCTGAATATTATGGTGCGTGAACTATATCTCAGTTTAAGAAAAGTCACAGAAATTGTTAGATGGTGAGATTGTAGAGAATTTTCACTTCTTCGTGCATTCATTCCTATATGGCCTGAATTTTTTATAATGTGAAAATATTATTTTTATATTCAGAGAAAAAGAATGAAGATATTCTAATTGAGGAAAACACAAAAATAGTTACACAAAATAAAGTTCTCTTGCATGCAATTCGTGTTTCCTAATCTCAAGTACTTGCAAGTTTAAAATTTGAACCATCCTTGAGCTAAGCACTTAAATTCATCGTCTTTCTCTATAATTAACCTGGAGAGGTGTGATAGCAATGATGGAAATGTCTAAAATCAGGAAAAAGTGAAAATTGGATTAATAAGGGTTATTTGTGCCAATCTACCTCATAGAGACAAATGGTTTTCTAAAGGGTCAGAGTGGGGTCAAGAACACAGTGATCTCCATATTCTTGCTTCTCTGCTGGAGGAAAAAAAAAAATCAAAACCACGGCTTCATCTTTTGGTCCTACCAAATTTGGAAAAATTACACGTTTAATGAAGACTTTGGCCAGTGATCCTATTTTACTCTTGAGTAGACATGAGAATGAATATCCTAGACAGGAAACAATTTTTTTTTTTTTTTCAGGACAGAGATCTGATGGTGAGGGATTTCCAGACAACTGAAGTGGGGACTCAGCTCAAAACGTCCAAGCAGACCTCCAAGTGTGGGATGTCTTCCAGCAGGTGAGGGTGAGAGAATGAGCCATGTCCAGTGCCCAGAGATTGAGATCAAGGTGAAGGCTGCAGAGGGGATGCAAGCATCTTGCCAACCCCCAACAGGAAGTCCTCCCCAGGCCCAGAAAATGCTACTGACCCCCGTGCATCCTTGGTTGCCTGGAGAATCAGTGGCTAAGGTCCCTCCTGGAGTCTGTCTTTCTCAGTATTAAAGGAAGTCAGTGAACAATCATCAAAAAGCCACAAGAAGTCCAACAGCGCAGCAGGCATGAAATATATCCTCTTGAACAGGCAAGGCCTCTGCTCGCAAGAGATTTATAGTACAATACGGCAGACGAGAGAGGCCAACATGTAATCAGCAGAAAACTAGTACTCAGACGAGTTGTACTTATTGTACAACTGTTGTAGTGTGTTGTAGTGTGTAAGCACCTATTTCTAGAAAGCCCATGGCTTCGGTTCTTTACAAATAGCACACGGCAAATGTAATTTGCACAAACGTTGCTGTTAGTCACAGCTTCGATCTGAAAGGTCAAAGGGAACTGACAAAACAAAACAAAACCGACAAACCCTGTGATTTAACAGAATTTTGTTAAATGTTCTTTGGCCAGGAGCAATCATAAACGAGGGGGTGATGTAGCCTATTACTCAAGATTTATAATTTGAAAAAGGAAAGGACAAAGAAGTTGTTCGCCCTTAAAACTCTGGCCAGAAAATACAAGGTCTTGCTATGCCCTTCCTAAAGCAATTTCCTGAAGAACAAAACCAAAGCTGCAAACAACGCCGCAGCTCAGGCCATTTTTACTAGCATTACCCATAATATTATGCTAATTCTGATCTGCAACGCAGATTACATTAGCAAGGTGTAACAAGAAGCAATCAATGTTTGTAAAGTATGTTTTCTCCTTAGCTCTGCATGACACTGAGTTTGCCTAAAGCTCTGGGTCTAACTTTACAGATGGCAGCCAGAGACTTAATATGTGGCCTGATTGTCAAAGCTCTGCTAATAAGCCCTGACACTAGTCTGCACAGAACCTGTATCTTCTATTGTGTCCAAGGTACCGGTCTTTGGATTTTGACACTAACCTGGGAAAGGGTATCTATCATCCACAGCTGGGAGAGGACATGCTGATTTTATTCAAGCACCTCGAACTGTGCCCAGCATATAGTAGGTTCTCAATAAATATGTGTTTTTAAATGAATGAATGAATGAAATACTACTAGGGCACATTATATTAGAGGTCTCCAGAGAGACAGAACCAATAGAATGTGTACACGTGTTGGGTATGTATATATGTATATGTATGTATGTATATATATACACGTGTATATATATATATATATACACGTGTGTATATATATATATATATACATACAAATATATAAATATATTTATATTTAGGTATATACCATATATTTATATATATATAAATATATGTACACGTGTTGGGCATATATAAAATATCTAAATATATTTAGATTATAAATATATTTATATATTATAATATATAAATATATATTTATTTATATTTATAAATAGTGTCTATTTAAATACATTTCGATATAGTATACACACACAGACACACATACCTATGTATACAAACACACGCAGCATATATATACGTATATATACATACCTCTAAAGAATTGGCTTACACAATTGTGAAGGCTGAGAGAAGGCCAGACCGGGAGAGCTGAGGTCGAGTTCCAATCCCAGTCTGAAGGCCTTGAGAAACAGGAGAGCTGACGGTGTAAGTTCCATTCCAAGTCTGAGTCTGAAGGCAGAAGATCGATGCCTCAGCTCAGAGATGGTCAGGCAGAGAGAGAAAATTTGTTCTTCCTCAGGATTTTATTCTATTTAGGCCTTCAGTGGACTGCATGAGGCCCACCCACACGGAAGAAGGCCATCTGCTTTACCTCAGTCTACCCCTTCACATGTGAATCTCATCTGGAAACATTCTCATAGAAACACTAAAAAATAATTAAACACATATTTGGGCACTCTGCGGATCAGCTGACACCTAAAATTAACCATCACACCCATATTCTCCGAATGCCCTGCCCACACCACCCCCATAGTGGGAAAGGTTGTGTGAACCAATCACCATTCTCCTGACTTGTTTGTAATGAATGACATGCATCTGTGAGGCTTAAAGGAAGCCTCACAGATGCATGGCTTATGGCCACAGATCAGAATTTCCTGGGCATGAAGCTATTTGGCACAAAAGGAGTGACTTGGTGATTCTGAGAACATTCAGCGTCTGCTGGAGTCACTTGATCAGTTGCTGCTCTGTTCCCTTCATCATCAGCCGCCCTTTAATATATGGAAAATCAGAACAACATCAGAGTGTGGGATGCTGGGACTCACGCAGAGGACAGGCAAGGGCTGGCGTCTGAGCAGGCAGGCTACATGAGAGAGCAGAGAGGCAGGGTGACCAGAAGGCCAGGGTCAACAGGCAGCATCTCAGCTAAGAGTTTTCAATTAGAATCACCTGAGAAACTTCAGAAACTACCAATGCCTGAGGCTCTTTCCTAACCAATTAAATTAGAATCTCTTGGGAGGTGGGAAATGTTGGAGCCAAATTACAAGTTTTCTTTTTTTTTAAAGATTTATTTATTTGACAGATAGAGATCACAAGTAGGCAGAGAGGCAGGCAGAGAGAGAGGGGAGGAAACATGCTCCCCACTGAGCCTAGAGCCTGACATGGGACTCTATCCCAAGACCCTGGGATCATGACCTGAGCTGAAGGCAGAGGCTTTAACTCGCTGAGCCATCTTTTTTTTTTTTTTTTTTAAAGATTCTATTTATTCATTTGAGAGAGAGAGAGAGGGCATGAGAGCAGGAGGTGGGGGGGGGGTGTGTGGAAGCAGCCCCGTTGCGGGGCTCAATCCCAAGACCTGGAGGTCATGACCTGAACCGAAGGCAGACATTTAACCATCTGAGTCATCCAAGCACCCCCAATGCACAAGTATTCTTAAATGTTCTTCACATGATTCTAAAGTGAAGCCTGGATTGAGAAACTCTGTTCTGGGCTGTCTAATCACTTCATTATTAGAATGAACTGTGATGGATTCTACTTGTGAATACCTATTCAGTGGAGAAGAGAGATTCTCAAGCACGTCTGCAGGTTGGAATCACCTGGGGAGCTTTAAAACCCACCTATGCTTGGGTTCTGCCATCACAGGTTGTATTTGAATGGGTATGGGGTATACCCTAGGCTTTGGGATTTTAAAAAGATCCCTCAGAAATGCATAATCTCTAGCCCCACTCCCGATCTACAGAATCAGAATTTGTATCAAAAATAATATAATTATGGTAAATTATAAATAGCATAAAATTCACCATCTTAACCTTTTTTAAAAAAAAAAAAAATTTATTTATTTGAGAGAGAGTGAGTGCGGGTGCACAGCGGGAGATGGAGAGAGAATCCCAAGTAGACCCCGCTGAGTATGGCACCAGACTCAGGGCTCTATCTCACAACCCTGAGATGGTGACTTAAGGTGAAATCAAGAGTCAGATGCTCAATCAACCAAGACACCCAGGCACCCCCATCTTACCATTTTTAAAAAATTAATTAATTATTTTAATTAACATATGATGTATTATTAGCCCCAGGGGTATACGTCTGTGAATAGTCAGGCTTACATACTTCACAGCACTCACCATAGCACACACCTACCCCAATGTCCATAACACAGCCAGCCTCTCCCTACTCCCTTCCCCGAGCAACCCTCAGTTTGTTTTGTGAGATTAAGAGTCTCTTATGGTTTGTCTCCCTCCTGATCCCATCTTATTTCATTTTTTCCTTCCCTACACCCTAAACCCCCCACTTTGCCTCTCAAATTCCTCTTATCAGAGAGATCATATAATAATTGTCTTTCTCTGATTGACTTATTTTGCTCAGCACAATACCCTCTAGTTACATCCACATTGTTGCAAATGGCAAGATTTCATTACTTTTGTTGGCTGCATAGTATTCCATAGTGTGTGTGTGTGTGTGTGTGTGTGTGTGTGTGTGTGTGTGTCACATGCATTGATTTTATATCCTGACACTTTACTGAATTCCTGTATGAATTCTAACAGTTTTGGAATGTGTAGTCTTTTGCGATTTCCAGATTAAGTATCATATCATCTGCAAAGAGTGATAGTTTGACTTCTTCTTTGCTGATTTGGATGCCTTTAATTTCTTTTTGTTGTCTTTATCCATTCATCCATTGATGGACATCTAGGTTTTTTTCCACAGTCTGGCTATTGTGGACATTGCTGCTATAAACATTTGGGTGCACGTGCCCCTTTGGATCACTGCATTTGTATCCTTAGGGTAAATACCAGTAGTGCGATTGCTGGGTCATAGGGTAGCTCTATTTTCAACTTTTTGAGGAACCTCCATGCTGTTTTACAGAGTGGTTGCACCAGCTTGCGTTTCCACCAATAGTGTAGGAGGGTTCCCCTTTCTCCACATCCTCGCCAACATCTGTCACTTCCTGACTTGTTCATTTTATCCATTCTGACTGGTGTGAGGTGGTATCTCACTGTGGTTTTGATTTGTATTTCCCTGATGCCGAGTGATGTGGAGCACTTTTTCATGTGTCTATTGGCCATCTGGATGTCTTCTTTGCAGAAATGTCTGTTCATGTCCTCTGCCCATTTCTTGATTGGATTATTTGTTCTTTTGGGTGTTGAGTTTGATAAGCTCTTTAAAGATTTTGGATACTAGCCCTTTATCTGATATGTCGTTTGCAAATATCTTCTCCCATTCTGTCAGTTGTCTTTTGGTTTTGTTGACTGTTTCCTTTGCTGTGCAAAAGATTTTGATCTTGATGAAGTCCCAATAGTTCATTTTTGCCCTTGCTTCCCTTGCCTTGGGCGATGTTTCTAGGAAGAAGTTGCTGTGGCTGAGGTAAAAGAGGCTGCTGCCTGTGTTCTCCCCAAGGATTTGGATGGATTCCTGTCTCACATTGAGGTCTTTCATCCCCTTTGAGTCTGTTTTTGCATGTGGTGTAAGGAAATGGTCCAGTTTCATTATTCTGCATATGGCTGTCCAATTTTCCCAACACCGTTTGTTGAAGAGACTGTGTTTTTTCCATTGGACATTCTTTCCTGCTTTGTCGAAGATTAGTTGGCCATAGAGTTGAGAGTCTATTTCTGGGCTCTCTATTCTGTTCCATTGATCTCTGTGTCTGTTTTTGTGCCAGTACCATACTGTCTTGATGATGACAGCTTTGTAATAGAGTTTGAAGTCTGGAATTGTGATGCTACCTATGTTGGCTTTCTTTTTCAACATTGCTTTGGCTATTTGGGGTCTTTTCTAGTTCCGTATAAATTTTAGGATTATTTCTTTGCAAAAAATGGATGGTATTTTGATAGGGATTGAATTAAACGTATAGATTGCTTTAAGTAGCATAGACATTTTCACGATATTTGTTCTTCTAATCCATGAGCATGGAACGTTTTTCCATTTCTTTGTGTCTTCCTCAATTTATTTCATGAATACTTTATAGTTTTCTGAGTACAGATTCTTTGCCTCTTTGGTTAGGTTTATTCCTAGGTATCTTATGCTTTTGGGTGCAACTGTAAATGGGATCGACTCCTTAATTTCTCTTTCCTCTGTCTTGTTGTTGATGCATAGAAATGCAACTGATTTCTGTGCATTGACTTTATATCCTGACACTTTACTGAATTCCTGTATGAGTTCTAACAGTTTTGGAATGTGTAGTCTTTTGGGATTTCCGCATAAAGTATCATATCATCTGCAAAGAGTGATAGTTTGACTTCTTCTTTGCTGATTTGGATGCCTTTAATTTCTTTTTGTTGTCTGATTGCTGAGGCTAGGAATTCTAGTACCATGTTGAATAGCAGTGGTGATAATGGACATCCCTGCCATGTTCCTGATCTTAGTGGAAAAGCTCTCAGTGTTTCTCCATTGTGAATGATATTCGTTATGGGTTTCTATAGATGGCTTTGATGATATTGAGATATGTACCCTCTATCCCTACATTTTGAAGAGTTTTGATCAAGAAAGGATGCTGTACTTTGTCAAATGCTCTTTCAGCATCTATTGAGAGTATCACATGGTTCTTGTTCTTTCTTTTATTAGTGTATTGTATCACATTGATTTGCGAATGTTGAACCAAACTTGCAGCCCTGGAATAAGTCCCACTTGGTTGTGGTGAATAATCCTCTTAATGTACTATTGGATCCTATTGGCTAATATTTCAGTGAGAATTTTTGCACCCCTGTTCATCAAGGATATTGGTCTGTAATTCTCCTTTTTGGTGGGGTCTTTGTCTTGTTTTGGGATCAAGGTAATGCTGGCCTCATAAAATGAGTTTGGAAGTTCTCCTTCCATTTCTATGTTTCTCCTATGTTTCAGGAGAATAGGAATTAATTCTTCTTTAAATGTTTGGTAGAATTATCCTAGGAAGTCGTCTGGCCCTGGGCTCTTGTTTGTTGGGAGATTTTTGCTGACTGCTTCAATCTCCTTACTGGTTATGGGTCTGTTCAGGTTTTCTATTTCTTCTTGGTTCAGTTTCGGTTGTTTATACGTCTCTAGGAATGCATCCGTTTCTTCCAGATTGTCAAATTTGCTGGCATATAGCTGCTCATAATATGTTCTTATAATTGTTTGCATTTCTTTGGTGGTTCGTTGTGATCTCTCTTCTATCATTCATGATTTTATTTTTTTGGGTCCTTTCTCTTTTCTTTTTGATAAGTCTGGCCAGGGGCTTATCAATTTTATTAATTCTTTCAAAGAACTAGCTCCTAGTTTCATTGATTTGTTCTATTGGTTTTGTTGTTGTTGTTCCTATTTCATTGATTTCTGCTCTGATCTTTATTATTTCTCGTCTCCTGCTGGGTTTAGGCTTTCTTTGTTGCTCTTTCTCCAGCTCCTTTAGGTGTAGGGTTAGGTTGTATATTTGAGAACTTTCTTGTTTCTTGAGAAAGGATTGTGTCACTATATATTTTCCTTTGCTGTGTTCCACAGATTTTGAGCAGGTATGTTTTCATTTTCATTTGTTTCTATGAATTTTTTCCAATTCTTCCTTAATTTCCTGGTTGACCCATTCATTCTTTTTTTTTTTTTTTTTAAATATTTTTATTTATTTATTTGACAGAGAGATCACAAGTAGGCAGAGAGGCAGGCAGGGAGAAAGGAGATGCAGGCTCCCTGCTGAACAGAGAGCCCAATGTGGGGTTCGATCCCAGGACCCTAAGATCATGACCTGAGCCGGAGGCAGAGGCTTTAACCCACTGAGCCACCCAGGTGCCCCCACCCTTTCATTCTTTGGTAGGATGCTCTTCACCCTCCATGTATTTGGGCTCTTTCCAACTTTCCTCTGTGACTGAGTTCTAGCTTCAGAGCATTGTGGTCTGAAAATATGTGGGGAATGATCCCAGTCTTTTGGTACTGGATGAGACCTGATTTGTGACCCAGGATGTGATCTATTCTAGAGAATGTTCCATGTGCACTAGAGAAGAATGTGTATTCTGTTACTTTGAGATGGAATGTTCTGAATATATCTGTGATGTCCGTCTGGTGCAATGTGTCATTTAAGGCCTTTATTTCCTGTTGATCTTTTGCTTGGATGATCTGTCCATTTCAGTGAGGGGGTTGTTAAAGTTCCCTACTATTATTGTATTATTGTTGATGCGTTTCTTTGATTTTGTTATTAGTTGGTTTATATAGTTGGCTGCTCCCATGTTAGGGGCATAGATATTTAAAATTGTTAGATCTTCTTGTTGGACAGACCCTTTGAGTATGATATAGTGTCCTTCCTCATCTCTTATTACAGTCTTTGGCTTAAATTCTAATTTATTTTCTTTTGATGTCCGTTAGCATGGTAAATTATTTTCCACCCCTTCACTTTAAATCTGGAGTTGTCTTTGGGTCTAAAATGAGTTTCTTGTAGACAGCATATTGATGGTTTTTTTTTTGTTTTGTTTTGTTTTGTTTTTTATCCATTCTGATACCCTGTGTCTTTTGATTGGGGCATTTAGCCCATTTTCATTCAGGATACCTATGAAAAGATATGAATTTAGTGCCATTGTATTGCCTGTAAGGTGACTGTTACTGTATATTGTTTCTATTCCTTTCTGGTCTACTACTTTTAGCCTCTCTCTTTGCTTAGAGATCCCCTTTCAATATAGGACTGTAGGGCTGGTTTGGTGTTTACAAATTCTTTTCGTTTTTGTTTGTCTTTGGAAGCTTTTTATCTCTCCTTCTATTTTCAATGATAGCCTAGCTGGATATAGTATTCTTGGCTGCATGCTTTTCTCATTTAGTGCTCTGACTATATCATGCCAGTTCTTTCTGGTCTGCCGGGTCTCTGTAGATAAGTCTGCTACCAATCTAATATTTTTACCATTGTATGTTACAGACTTCTTGTCCTGGGCTGCTTCCAGGATTTTCTCTTTGTCACTACAACTTGTAGGTTTTACTATTAGATGATGGGATGTGGACCTATTCTTGTTGATTTTGAGGGGGGGTTCTCTGTGTCTCCTGGATTTTGATGTTTGTTCCCTTTGCCATATTAGGAAAATTCTCTACAATAATTTGCTCCAATATACCTTCTGTCCCCCTCTCTCTTTCTTCTTCTTCTGGAATCCCAATTATTCTAATATTGTTTCATCTTATGGTATCACTTATCTCTTGAATTCTCCCCTCATGGTCCAGTAGTTGTTTGTCTCTCTTTTGCTCGGCTTCTTTATTCTCCATCATTTAGTCTTCTATATCACTAATTCTCTCTTCTGCCTCATTTATCCTAGCGGTAAGAGCCTCCATTTTTTATTGCGCCTCATTAATAGCTTTTTTGATTTCAGCTTCGTTAGATTTTAGTTCTTTTATTTCTCCAGAAAGGGCTTTTATTTCTCCAGACAGGGTTTCTCTAATATCTTCCATGCCTTTTTCGAGCCCAGCTAACACCTTGAGAATTGTCATTCTGAGCTCTAGATCTGACATGTTACCAATGTCCATATCGATTAGGTCCCTAGCCTTCGGTATTGCCTCTTGTTCTTTTTTTTTGTGGTGCATTTTTCCACCTTGTCATTTTATCCAGGTAAGAATATGTGAATGAGAATATAATATTCTAAAAGGGTGGCAAAGACCCCAGAAGAATGTATGCTAATCAAATCAGAAGAGACTGCAAATCAGGGGGAGAAGAAAGGGGGTAAAAAGAAGTTTGTTTTTTTTTTTTAAAGATTTTATTTATTTATTTGACAGAGAGAGATCACAAGTAGGCAGAGAGGCAGGCAGAGAGAGAGAGAGAGAGAGGGAAGCAGGTTCCCTGCTGAGCAGAGAGCCCAATGCGGTACTTGATCCCAGGACCCTGAGATCATGACCTGAGCCGAAGGCAGTGGCTTAACCCACTGAGCTACCCAGGTGCCCTGGGGGTAAAAAGAAGTTTAAAAAAATATATATAACATATATGTATATACATTATATATGTATAATATGTTATACATATATAACATATATATTGTGTGTGTGTGTGTATATATATATATATATAAAACAGACTGGTGAATAGAACAGAGCCACCCACTTCCCACTTGATTTTGGGAGTATTTTGGTCTCAGAAGAAACTACCCCCCAAAATTTTAAAGAACGAAATACACACACACACACACACACACATATATATATACATACACAAAGTAAGGGTAAACATGATGAAGAGATGAAATATGACTGTAAAGGTGAAAAATTTAAAAATTCAATTAAAAATTGATAAGTTAGTTGGAAAAAGAAAGAAAAAGAAAGTGGAGAGAATTTGCTCAGGCTGGAGACTAAAACAAAGCTCAGTGCTAGATTTAGGGAATATTTTGTTCCATTAGAAGAAATTGTATCCCAAATTTTTTTAGAAGAAAAAACCCTATATGTATACAAAAAATAACGTTAGATACAATGAAGGATAAAGTATGACTATAATAATGAAGGTTTAAAATAATTTTTTTGGAATGTTATTGTTAAGATAAACTAGTTAAAAATCATTAAAAGAGGAAAGGGGAAAAGTTAAAAAATTAAAATAAGAAAAAATAAAATAAAGAAATTAATTAACTTTGCAAGATTGAAGAATCATGGGGAGAAAGCCATGAATTCCATGCTTTGCTTTCCCCTCTTGTGGGATTCCACTGTTCTTGATCAGTGAGCTTGGTCTTGGCTGGATTTCTTGCTGATCCCCTGGGAGAGGGGTCTGTTGTAGTGATTCTCAAATGTCTTTGCCCAAGGCGGAATTGCGCATCTCAGGTTCGCTCTCAGGAGCTTTTGTTCCCTGAACACTTTCCATAGAGCTCTGGAGGACGGGAATGAAAATGGTGGCCTCCCAGTCTCTGGCCCG
Organism: Meles meles; assembly: GCF_922984935.1. Classification (NCBI taxonomy): domain Eukaryota; kingdom Metazoa; phylum Chordata; class Mammalia; order Carnivora; family Mustelidae; genus Meles; species Meles meles. Next base: position 32,037,743 of record NC_060080.1, read on the forward strand.
GAGGAGCCATGAGCTCAGGGCCCCACTCCTCAGTGGGCCCTCGGAGAAAAGCACTCAGTCACCCCCATCTCCCTGGTCTCTGGCCACACTCCGAGCTCACCAGGCCTGTGACTGAGCATTTCTGTCCCTGGCACACAGCCCTGTTTGGAGTCTCCAAACCCAGCAGCTGCTCTGCTTTTCTGGCAGATGAAGGTGAATCTCCCCAGATTTGCCACTTGTGGGGTCCCTGCTCAAAGAGAGTGGCCCCACTGTTCCGTGGATCACGGTTTAAGGTAACCCCAAGCTGAGAGCTCACTCCTCAGCTCTGTCTCTGTAGCTGGCTTCTCCGCTCTAATACCTGCAAGCTCTGCTACACTCAAACACCCCCGATCCTTCTGTGATCTCGTGGGATCTGAGCTCACACCGTCGCCATGAGGACTCCACCCCTGCTTATCCTCTGGAGCGATGTCCTCCAGTGGAGCAGGCTTCTAAGTGTTCTGATTTTGTGCTCTCCTGCTCCGCTGCTTGCCAGGAGTCGGCCCCTCCCACTGCAGTCTATCTTCCCATCGCTTCGGATTCACTTGTCCACATGTCCTACCTTTCAGAAAGTGGTCGATTTTCTGATTCTAGAATTGCTGCTCTTCTCTTTGATCTCTTATTGGGTTTGTAGGTGTTCAGAGTGGTTTCATAACTATCTAGCTGAACTCCTGCTTCCTGATGTCATCTCAACCTGCTATTCCTCCGCCATCTTGACTCCCTCCATCTTACCATTTTTAAGTGCACTGTTCCGTCACATTAAGTACACTCACAATGTTGTGCAACCAATTTCCAGATCTCCTTTTATTTTAGCAAAACTGAACACTATATCCATTAAAAGACCACTTCCCATTTCCTTACCCACTCCACTTCCCCATGCCCTGGTAGCCACTAATCTACTTTTCCTCTCCATGAATTCCAGGTACCTTTTATAAGTGGAATCATACAGTATTTATGTTTCTGTAACTGGCTGATTTCACTTAGCACAATGTCCTCAAGTTTCATTCATGTTGCAGCATGTGTCAGAATTTCCTTTCTTTTTAAGGCTAAACAATATTCCATTGTATGGATAGATCACAGCTTGTTTATCCATTCTTCTATGGGTGGGCATCTGGGTTGCTTCCACCTCCTGGTTATTGTGAATAGTACTGATAAGAACATAGGTATACAAATATCTCATTGAGACCCAGCTTTCATTTCTATTTGGTATATTCAGAAGTGCAATGACCTGCCATATTGTTTTCCATAGTAACTGCATCATTTTACATTCCTACTAACAGTGCACAAGGGTTCCACCTCCTATCTTTGCCAACTCTCTCTCTCTTTCCTTCCTTCTTTCTTTCTTCTTTCTTTCTCTTCTTCCCTCCCTTCCTTCCTTTTCTCTTTCTTTTGTTCTTTCATTTAGCTACCCTAAATGGTATGACGAGTAGAATCTGCATTTTTAAAAAAGATTTATTTATTTGAGAGGAAAGAAACAGACTGAAGCAGACTCCCTGCTGAGCATCCAAAATGGTGCCTCGATCTCATGAGTTAGACGCTTAACCAACTGGGCCATCCAGATGTCCCCAGAATCCATATCTGGAGGTGATTGTGTTTGGTTACAGTTTGAGAAGGTGCTCTACTGCCCAGACTTGTTCCCTGGTTGGCCTCTCTCACTATGCATTTGCTTATTTTTTTGTAGCATTGACTATGGTCTTGTTTTCTCAATGTTTACTTGGCTTTCCAGTTTTCTACAAATAATCATTATGGCTTAAGCCTGTTCAACCTCTATTGTTCATTGGCAACTTTGGTGAGAAGTACCCTCTGGGCTCAGATTATAGAGGGTTTAAATCCAGGAAGAATTTGAGTTCTGATCCTGAGGTCCCACGTGGTCCAATCTCTATAAGGACACAGAATATGAAGAAAGAGCCCAAGTAGCCCAAAGCAATGAAAAGGAAGCCGTATCTTACCTTACAGTCACCAAACAATACAAAAAGGAATCAAGACCAGAACACCCAAAAGCATTTCTTAAGACCCTTTATCTTTCCTCTCCAATTCAGCCCAGATTCAAAGTGCTCATTCTCCTCCACCTCCTCCTCCATCTCTCTCCTCCTTTCCAGTCCTCTATTTACTGGTACATCTGCCCAGTCTCTTTTATAAGCAGATCCCTCCTTAGGCCTTTAACTTTTCATTTTCCAAGACAGCATCCCCAAGTCTTGGAACTGTCTGGGAAAGCTGTCTACTTTTCCAAGGGCCAGGGAGGACCCACTGGGCAGAGAAAGACAGCATTTTCTATGTAGGAGGGAGGATGGGTGAAGCCTGAAAACTCTCATATGTTAATGGATAGCTTGCATGTTTTTCTTCTCTACTGGATTGTGCATTCATTGAGGACTTCATGTTTTACCCCATGTGTATCTTCCATTATAGTCAAGTTTCTGATTTGTGGTTAACTGTTCAGATGTACATGATAGCTGTCTTCCTGGTGGCCTAATTCAAGCATGGGGGAGGAAATTTTCTTTCTCTCTACTGACCTAGATTCTCTGGCTGGAGCTTTGTAAATTAGACTGACAAAAGAAAGATTAACAACAGAAAACCAATCAGAAGTGCATATAAATGGGCGCACTCTGAGGTGAATAACTCAAAGAGGTGGTTAGAACTTGGGCTTATAAGTATCTTTTTTTTTCTAAGGAAACTTTTTTTTTTTTAAGAGAGAGAGTGTGCACGTGTGTGAGCAGGGGGGAGGGGCAGAGGGAGAGGGAGAGGGAAAGAAAGAGAGAGAGAGAGAGAGAGAGAATCTTAAGCTTGTTTTACCCTCAGTGCATAGCCTGATGTGGAGCTCAATCTCATGACCCTGAGATCATGACCTGAGCCAAAATCAAGAGTTGGACGTTTCATGGACTGAGCCACCCAGGCGCTTATATAGTATATTATATAGTATCTTATATAGTGTCTTAACAAAAGGACAATACGTTTTTAGAAAAGTGACAAGACAAAGGAAAGGGACTTTCAGTTTCTAGGGGGGCAAATTGTGGGAAGGTAAATATACAGGGGAACTAATGGAAAATAAGAGCTAGTTAGGAAAGTTTGTTACATGGATTCTTCTCTAGGCTGAGAAGGGTCTAGAGTGGGCTCCAATGATTGACTTCTGTCTTTTTGATGAGAGGGAAGGGGACATCTTTAAAAATTTATGTCCTACTTTTAGACAAATAGGGGAAGGATAGAGAACTTTTCTTATATCTACTTATCAATTGCCTTTGGTTCAAAATAATCAATTTGTCAAATGGCATATTTTGGGATGGCATATCCGACTCTTCATGGATAACCTGCAGTCCGGGTGTTCATTATGCTGCCAGCACTGAAAGAGTCCCATGACATTCAGGTTTACAGTGTCACCTAGGATTCACTCCCTTCTTCCCTGATGCCACAGAAATAGAACTTCTCAAGGGCCTTAGTTGCTCTTGTAGCCTCCAGCCTATACCTGACATTCTCAACAAGACTCTTTGATGGAGATGATATTTTGAAAATCCAGAAGTCAGCAGGTCCCTTTGGAAGTGATATTTCACTGCTGCTTTCTCATCTATAAAATCAATGCTTGTTTCTGACCCAGAGCTGGGTACAGATCTTCTTTCTTATGCATAAACAGTATGTTCTCTAAATTGATTCATCACTCTATACCCTGGCTTTTAATGTCAGATGGCAGTTTTTCCTTGTCTTTCTTGCTTTTGAACATGGACATTAATCTGCAGACTGAACATTATGGAAAGTGCATGGACTCTCTCCACAGCACATGTGTGACCTTCTCCTGTGGTCTTCAGGAAGGTAGAGCTAGGAAAGAACTTTAGTATTCACCACCAGAGTAAGCTGTAAATATCACACTATTTTACCTGTTGTAACATTAATCTTTTTGTGGCTTTGGGCATAAAATAATAAGGAAAATACCACAATTTACTACAACCAGTCAATGGGCTGATAAGATGGATGTTGTTGTGTTTCGAAATTGTGTCAAGTTTATGTTGATAAAGCGACTTTTTTCTGGCAATCTGAAAAACAGTGCCTATGGTTCTAATCCTGTGTGACTCTGACTTTGTCTTAGATTTACAAAAATAGGAAATTGGCCCAATATGGTTTCATTCATCTTCATAACTCCGAAATTTATGGGGAGTGTAGTATTATTATTCTTTCACTACTAAGGTCTATAGAGCTTAAGCTTTCAGTCAAACCAGTTAATTGTATTCCCAGAAGAAAAGGAATAGGTTTGTGGCTATATCTACATAAAAACAACAACAACAAAAACAAACTTAAAAAAAATTGCTAGTGCATGGCAGAAAGGAGGCTATTTTGTTTATCGAAGGCACTTGATTTTCACAGACTGAATCTATTCGGGGCTGTTGATTAGAATTGACTTGTTAGTCTCATGGAACAACTGGTCAATTCAGCCCAATCACCACTTCGATGGATTTTTTTTTTTTTTAACTTAGAATGTTTGATTCATCTACTAACTTGACTGCATGTGGACCACCAGTAGGTGGATTATTATAATTAAGAGAGTCTTTTTAATAGCCTTTGAGAAAGATAATCAAATTCTAAATTCTGATTCTTGGGCATTAAATAGGAAAGGCTCAAATATCCTTCAGTCCTTCTTTCCACATTCACTGACTATGGTATGTATTTTGACATGGTCTGGATTTCTGCTGGGAATTTTGTTTAGCCAGTAGTTCAGGAGACCTGAAATAACAACACTACACAGCTAGAAGTTCATTTTTCTCACATGTAAAAGACACACAGAGGATTGATGTAGCTCAGAGACAGGACATGGGGTGCTGTACCTGTCAGGTGAAAGCAAATTGCTTCTGGTATTTTAGGCTTATTAGGATAGAGAAATAAAGCATTTTTAAAAAAAGATTTTATTTATTTATTTGACAAAGAGGGACAGCAAGTGAGGGATCACAGCAGGGGGAGTGGGAGAGGGAGAAGCAGGTTTCCTGCTTAGCAGGGAGCCTGATGCGGAGCTCGATTCTAAAACCCTGGGATCATGATCTAAGCCAAAGGCAGGTGCTTAATGACTGGGTCACTCAGGTGCCCCAGAAATAAAGCATTTGTAGACATAATCAGTGCCTTTTAGATGGTTAAAATGGTGTCAATTGACTCCAGGACAGACAAACTAGAGGAAGAGGAGCAGCAACAGAAGTTACTAATTCAAATTTTGATAATTCATTATCACGTTCTGATATCCATCTGTTCACTGCACATGTTAAGCAGGTGAGTTAAATGGGGATGTAATAGAAATCACCACACTTAATTTTCTTTGATGATGACACTAAGAGTCCCAGAATTCTTGAAAACATAGCATTGCTTTTGGTTTACTTTTTTTTTTTTTTTTGGAGGCGACAATCCCAATAGTGCTTACCTTAGGTCAGGAAGCCAATTTGAGGATTCTGCTTTTACTGAATTTATTATTCATTCATACTGTAATTCGGGAACTAGGGCAGATTACCAGGGGTTGGATTGATAGAAACTTTGTGCCCACCATGAAGTGGATTTGGACTCAAACTTCTTTTATTACCGGATCCCCCAGATGAGGCTCTGCTCGCTCTCTCTCTCTCTCTCTCTCTCTCTCTCTGTGTATAGAGAAACAGTGATGTTCTGGGTCACTAGGGTTTAGCACAAATTCAAAGTCATGTCCAATAATTTGTGAAAGACAGAGATATTTCACTTTCTCTAGTATACATTTATGTTGGTAAATGTATGCAGGTACTTTTGGTGAAGGGGTAGAGGAAGATTTTCAGGTAGGTTCTTATGATGTCCTTCCTCCAAGTTTCTCCCTTTCATTTTCATTTATGTTGAAAGATAGGCCATGACTCTCTAGTGATGATTTAAGTTGGATATGATTACTTAAGTGTAGGTTTCTTTTCAGTTATACAGGTCGAGTACATTCTTCATAGGCTGCCCATCTAGTTCACTTTAAGAAACATCATGATCAATTAGCCATTACCAAAATATCCCTGCAAGTAAAATTATTCTGTTTTTTTTTTTTTTTAAGTAAACTCTGTACCTAACACTTGAACTCAGGACCCCAAGATCAAGAGTCCCATGCTCCACCAACTAAGCCAGCCAGGTGCCTCTCATTCTGCTATTATAATAACCACATCCCCTCTGTTTCTGGCAGTTAAACCCTACTATGTCATGTCTGCACTTCTGGATGTCCACCAACCCTACTGAAATCAGGAACTATTTTATTTTATTTTAAAAAATTCATTAATTTTGGGGGCACCTGGGTGGGTCAGCGGGTTAAAGCCTCTGCCTTCGGCTCAGGTCATGATCCCAGGGTCCTGGGATCGAGCCCCGCGTTGGGCTCTCTGCTTAGCTGGGAGCCTGCTTCCTCCCCCCTCTCTCTCTCTGCCTGCCTCTCTGCCTACTTGTAATCTCTATCTGTCAAATAAATAAATCAAAAAAAATTCATTAATTTTAAAGATTTATTTGTTTGAGACAGAGAGTGTGTGAGAGAGGGAGCATGAGCAGTGGAGACAGGGAGAGGGAGAAGCAGACTCTCCACTGAGCAGGGAGCCTGATGTGGGGATAGATCCCAGGACCCTGAGATCAAGACCTGAGCTGAAGGCTGACACTTGACTGACTGAGCCACCAGGCATCCCGGAGAACTATTTTAAATAGCAGTATCTCCTACCTTCATCTCTGGATTACAGAAGAAATTCAGTGAAGTACTCTTCAAGATCCTGGTTTTCTCTTCATTAATGTTTTCCTCAATGCTTTAGAAAAGGGAGTGTTCTCCAGGCTTAGTTTGGGTATATGTTAGATGTTGTGTGTGAGAAAACCATTCCAGCATTCTTATCTCTCTGAACCTCTAGAGTCTTACATTTCAGCTTCCTTCAGCAATAGGCCATAGTACGATCCAGGTTTCAGTCAACTAACCAAGTTAGTGATTGCCTCAAGCTAAGAAAAATGAATCCAGAATCTCTGGTTTAGTGTATCCAGGCCAATAATCTGGTCCATAAAATTATGTTTCTGGTGGAATACCCAGTATAGTCTCCAGATTTTTGTCAGTATTAGTTTTAGCAAAATCTTGTAATTCTTTTGGCATGTGAGTCTTTCCCTTCCATGTTTGATTTTAAATTGGGCCCCAGGGACATGCTTGATCTGGAACTAGTTTTAATTTAAGTCAGGTGGAAATGAAAGGTCACAGGTGTAGGGCAGGAGGAGAGCCAGAAGTCCTGTATGACACAGCTGCCTCAGATGAGGTCAGTATAAAGTCTTCAAGCAGGGGCCAGACCAGCATCTTCTACTATAGAAGGTGAACTGCTTTTTTCAGTAAGGAAGATGCAATGGGGCTTGAGGGTACTCAGAATCATCTAGATCTTCCCAAATTTTTTCCAATTCTTGTGGCTCCCTCTTTCCCACATAATCTCCTGACTTTCATATGAGCTATGTAGTGAGGGTATGGTTCAGCCTACAGTGAAATTCAATCGCTGGCTCAATCTGGTTCTGCATTTGCTTTTTGGCCATGCCAGTCCTGTGACTATGAGATAAAAAATTATTTTAGGGGCACCTGGGTGGCTCAGTGGGTTAAGCCTCTGCCTTCAGCTCAGGTCATGATCTCAGGGTCCTGGGATCGAGTCCCACATCGGGCTCTCTGCTCAGCAGGGAGCCTTGGTTCCTCCTCTCTCTCTGCCTGCCTCTCTGCCTACTTCTGATCTCTCTCTGTCAAATAAATTAAAAAAAATTATTTTAGAGGACTCCTAGAGACTTTAACAATGTCTTGGTTTGAGAATTTAAATTCTTTAAAGCCTGTCTTTCCTTTTAGAAGCTCACCGATGGCAACAGAGGCAGCTATCTCAGCCCAAGCCTCTTTTATTCCTTAGCACCACATAATGATGTCTATAGGGAAGCAATCAAAAGGGAAAGCAAGTTTGGCTTCGGTAGATACTTTATTCCAAATGACAAAATGTAATCATTTAAGTTGCTGTTTTCCTACCTTACGTATCACGGGTTACTAGTGTCCCATCATTTAATAATACCCCAAAACTTCAAACCTGACTAGGTCAGAGAGCCAATCTAAACTCCATGTCCTTGAAGTCTGCTGTTTGCAATCACTTACAGTTCAGTTTTTGTATTAGCCAGAGTTCCTTAGACGTGGTCAATGAATTTACTCTGGTTAGTTTAAGCAGAAAGGAATTTGCTAAGGGACAAAGAGCTTAAAGAATGGTTACAAAGGTTAAAGAAGCAGATTCTAGGTAATCTTCCAGGAACAACCCCAGTGTGTACTTCCACATTCCAAAATAACCTTCCAAGGGAGCTATAGCATCTGCTATGATCAGGAAGCCACTGAAGTGCTGGTTCCAGTTCATGCTAAAAATATGAATAGAAATATGCCCTGGCTCTTTCCTGTATAAACTTTAGTTCCCCTTCCTACACTGTTGGTGGAAATGCAAGCTGGTGCAGCCACTCTGGAAAACTATATGGAGATTCCTCAAAAAGTTGAAAATAGAGCTACCCTACGACCCAGCAATTACACTACTGTGTATTTATCCCAAAGATACAAATACAGTGATCCAAAGGGGTACATGCACCCCAATGTTTATAGAAGCAATGTCCACAATAGCCAAACTATGGAAAGAGCCCAGATGGCCATCAACAGATAAATGGATAAAGATGTGGTATATACATATATAGTGAAATACTAGTCAGCCATAAAAAAATGTTATCTTTCCATTGGCAAAGATGCAGATGGACCTACAGGGTTTTATGCTGAGCGAAATAAGTCAATTAGAGAAAGATAGTTATCATACGATCTCACTGATATAAGGAATTTGAGAAACAAGACAGAGGATCCTAAGGGAAGGGAGGGAAAAATAAACAAGGTGAAACCAGAGAGGAAAATAAACTAAGAGACTCTTAATCTCAGGAAAAACTCTGAAGGTTGCTGGAGAGGAGGGGAGTGGGAAGGATGGGGTGGCTGGGTGAAGGACATTGGGGAGGGTATGTGCTATGGTGAGTGCTGTGAATTGTGTAAGACTGATGAATCACAGACCTGTACCCCTGAAACAAATAATACATTATATATTAATTTAAAAAAACCCAAACTTTAGTTCTCCATCAGTCCAACATGGGTGCATCTGATTGGCAGAGTCTCAAGCCCCCTAGGTACCCTAGCACAAGGAGGACTGGGAGGACAAGCTTTTATTTATTTCCTTTTACTTTATTGTTGAGAAGGCAGGATCTAGGGCGGGAAACTATCAAAACGTTAAAAAGTGTTCAAGAGGGGCACCTGGGTGGCTCAGTGGGTTAAAGCCTCTGCCTTCAGCTCAGGTCATGATCTCAGGGTCCTGGGATCGAGCCCTGCTGAGCAGAGAGCCCGCTTCCTCCTCTCTTTCTGCCTGCCTCTCTGCCTACTTGTGATCTTTGTCTGTCAAATAAATAAAATCTTAAAAAAAAAGTGTTCAAGATATTTCTGGACATCTGGTAAGGAGGCTGGAGAATGGGAAAAGGGAGAGCAATAACCATCTACTTCTTGGGTTGGAGGGTAGGTCCATGAGTATCCATTGTTTTCTAGTACTATAATGAATGCATGCATGTATTAGTTTGGTTTCTCCAGAGAAATCTAAGGAATTGGTTCATGGGACTATGTAGAGTGAGAGGTCCCAAGATCTGTAGTTGGGAAGTGAGAGACCCAGGAGAGTCAACGATATATTTCCAGTATGAGTTTGAAGGCAGAAGACTGATGCCCCAGCTCAAAGAAAAGCAGGCAGAGAGTAAGAATTCTTTCTTAGAAACCTTTTACTCCACTCAGGACTTCAAGTGGCCCACCGGTAAGGGGGAGGGCCATTTGCTTTCCTCAGTCTACCTATTCAAATCCTAATCTCACCCAGGAGCACCCTCACACCCTCAGAAATTACTGTTTAACCACGTGCCCCGGTCAACTTGACACATCAAACTAACCACCACAACATATGTTACCTGCTTTTCATGTAATATATCAAATACTATGTTTTCGGCGTAAGATACAAAAAACGAGTTTTTGGTCAAGTACTACTGATATCCACCACAAAATGCAACCCTTTTAGTTGAGATTTCGACTGAGTTCAAGTGCAAATGACTGTGGAAGGAGTAGTTCTTTAAGCAGCTGTCTTTTGGATCTTGGTTTGAAGGAGAATGAGTAGGTTGTTGAATGGAGTTTGGAGAGAGAGAAATTAATTCAGCTGTTTGAGAAGGGGCGGGATTGAGAACACTTTAGAAATAAAGGAGGATGGGCACCTAGGGTCACATGGGTGGCTCAGCTGGTTAAGCGCCTACCTTGGGCTTGGGTCATGATCCGAGGCTCCTGGGATTAAGCTCCACATGGTCTACTTCCCTGCCCAGAGGGGACACTTCTTCCCCCACTCTCTCCGCCTCTCCACCTACTTGTGCTTGTTCCTGCTCTCTCTGTCAAGTAAATAAGTAAAAATCTTAACAAAAAAAAAAAAGTTGGGGGGCACTTGGGTGGCTCTGTCGGTAAGCTGCTGCCTTCTGCTCAGGTCATAATTTCAAGGTCTTGCTCCCTGGTCAGCAGGGGGTCTGCTTATTCCTCTCCCTTTGCCTTTCGCTCCCCTCTGCTTGTGTGCTCTCTCTCTCTCTGTCAAATAAACCAATAAAATCCTTTAAAAAAAAAAGGAAGGAATGGAGGTTTACATCTCTAGGACAGATTTCTGCTACTTTCCATTTTGGTTGGAACTGTTCTGACTCCTAGCACTTGCCTGAGACCTTTTTCTTTTTCATTTATTCACCTTAAGGGATATTGGAATTTTCAGGTGCCCAAGATTATTGCTAATTTGTTGTGTATCTATGCCTATGCCCTGTTATCATTTTTTAGTACACGTGGCAGGACTCGGAATTAAAACTCGCCCTTCCAGCCTCTCTTCCCAGTTTCCCGGGGTGTTAGTTCACACAGTGTGAAAGCATAGGTTGGGTTGTATCCTCCGTTACCTGCTGCTATTTATATCAGTCCTGGACTGGAGGAACCAAGGAGGAGAAATTGCATGCAGGAACTTTCTTCAAACCTACAGTTTATGAATAATGCATAATTCTCTGTGACTCATCAAAAGCAGTGGTAAACAAAACCCAAACAGTTGGCCACCTCCTCAGCAATCTACAGACAGTGGTCCCACCCCTTACAAACTGTGAACGGCAGTATCTGAAGGTAGCAATGGGAATCAGCCGTGCTAGCTTATCTTTAGTATCACCCATCTGTTTATTGGCGCAGTTAAGGCAGAAAGGAACAGAGCACAACAAAGACAAAAAGGCGTCCCGACTCTGAAGGTAGCTGGAGTCGCAGGATGTTACCAGGACCGTTCCCTACCACACCCCACCTATGTACTTTTCCCTTGATCTTTTTCCAATAAATTGCAAGCAACACCAGCTTTGCGGTCAGACAGTCTTGGGTTCAAATTCTGCCTCTGCTACGTATATGTCCTTGGGCAGGTTTCTTAGCTTCTTTCATCTCAGGTTCTCCTCCTCCTTCCTCTTTGGTCTCTGCTAAGTAGGGACGGCAGTAATCCTTAACTCTAGACACTCGGGGCTCCCGATTATAAGCACCAGCAGCTGACTCTAGCTGATTGAGCAGGAAGGATATCGCGTGGCTCACAGGGCAGTTGAGAGGGAGGGAAGAAGGCTTGAAGCTAAGCTTCTGGGGTCAAGGCCTGAAAGGGCTGCAGGGGTGACCCAATAAGGAAGTTGCTGAGCCTCCTTTCCCTCAGAGCACAGGTCAGCTGCCAGGAGCTCAGCTCTGCTGGAACTCTGCCAGCACTCATATTTCTGGGCCAGGAATCCACCCGGAACCCCAGAAAACTGGATGCCTCGGCCGCCACCCTTATCAGCAAATGGGTCCCAGGCATCACCTCCTTCCTCTGGTTCAGCATTTCCTATTAGACTGTTGCTTGGGCACATGTTAATGGCAGATCCTAGGCTCTATGCCTGTGTTCTAGCTGCCAAGGTCTTCAGGGAGCAAATTTTCCGACTTGACTTTAGGGAGGCAGAACTCATAAGGCAGGGAACTGTCCAAACATAGCAAAATGCATGAAAGTGAGGCAACTGGAAAAGATGACTTACATTATCTCTCAAGGAGTTGTGAAAATTGAGTATGTTAAATGTCTGGTCTGTCTTGGGAGTTTAGTGATTTTTTTTTTTTTCCCTTGGTTTCCTGTTCTTTCTTTATCGGAAATACCCATTGGCTCACAGGCTTAACTCCCAGGTTGGGTTCTACTAAGGCAGGATTTGTAAGTAAAGTGCAATGGAGCCTTTGACTTGGGGTGGGGTCTCTACTTCCTAGTGCTCCTCCCTGGATGGCCCTGACCTCCGGAATTCTAACCCTTATCTGTCCTGACCCATGGGAGCTGCTCACTCCTTCCTGTTACATTTGACCTTTTGATTCTATTTTTTGCTCATGACCACAGCAACCCACTGACACTCTCCACCCCACCTCCCATTTTGTGCTAATCTCTTGGCCTCTTGGCTCATAGATTTTTAGTTGGTAACAAATCCTGCTACCAACCGGATTCTTCCCTTGCCCTGACTTCTGGACCGTTTGCATAGCATTCTCATATTTTGTATAATCATTGAAGGAGGCTTTCTACAAAATACTTGTATCTATCTTTTGAAGTTTCTTTTAGATTTATATGAAATAATTTTCCTATCTCTAATGAACAAGAAGTGAAGGAAGTCTGAAGCGGGGATGGAAATAGACAAAAGGAACAGTTACAGAATGGTTTCCCTGTCACTCACCCCAGTCTCATACTCCTCCTTAGAAGTAATTCATTAGTACTTTGTATACAGAGGGGGAAAGAAAACCAAAACAACTTGTTCCAAGACATAAGCTAGTGTCTTTCTTACTGATAAATGTCCCCAAACCCTCTTAAGTCAGACTCTGCTTTCTCTTTCATACCACAGCACTTGCAAATTTTCCAAACTTCTTTCCAACTGAAACAAAGGGCAGCATTCTCAACAGTATCAGCCTGGCATCAGGCTGCTGGGACCCTGTGGGCTAAGAGAATGCCTTGAGGGAGCTGGGGAGAGAGCACTGTGATCCTGTTCTGCCATCGTGGCTTAGGGAGCCAGAAATTATTTGTCCACAATTATTTATTCAAATTGTCCTGGTATCTTACAACTTCATTTGATGGTCTGGGAAATGTTCTTCTCAATTAGCTGGAAATGTCCTCAGAAGTCCTTAGGCTTATTGACTCCTGGGATATGATCTAGAGAATTATGCTCAAGCAGATATGAAAGATGATTATTATTCAGTGTTGTTATAGTACAGTGACTGACCCTCCAGATGAAAGCAATGGGAGCCAGGCAGTATTTTACATCATAGATCTCCTATGGAGAGCCAAGAATTCCATCAGAGAATGCCGTGAAGACTTATGAGATTTTTCTTGCTTGATGGCATACCTCAAAATAAGTTATTATTAGAGACAGACTGAGGACTTCAGATCAAAAAGCTAGCATATCTTTAAGAAAAGTATCTCTGAGTGAGGCCCCATCCATTCACAATGGTGGGAGAACTGGACCTAGATTCAGACCACCTGGAATCTCAGCCCTGCTCCTTTTAGAAGAGCATTTTAGATGAGACATTGTTTCCACTATTATAGAACTGCTTCCTCCTACCAAGGTGAAGGACAGACCTGGATGGCTCAGTCAGTTGGGTGTCTGACTCTTGGTTTTGGCTCAGGTCATGATGTCGGGGTTGTGGGATTGGTCCTGGGTCAGGTTCCAGCTCTTTGGGGAGTCTGCCTCTCTCCCTTTCACTCTCCCTCTGCCCCTCCCCCCACATGAGTGTTTTGTTTTCTCTCTAAGTGGATGGATAGATCTTAAAAAAATGAAGGACATAAAGTGCAAAAGTACAAGAATCCCTTTCTAGCTCCTAAATTAACTAAGATTCATTAACGTGTTGGCAGTAAAGGCCCTGAAAAAATAGAGAGAGAGATATGAAACTCCAAAGAAAGGTTCCAGAAAGGTCTAGAGAATAATAGCATGGAAGAGGCAGTTATAGCTGGGGTGCCCATGTTGTGGTAGCCTGTTGACCATGGAGCAGAAAGAGGTAACTGGCAGAGCCAAAACCATGTCAGGGTGTTCAAGAAGAAATGAAAGGTGTCTTTCAGGAAGATTCCATCTACTATTAAATTTTGTCTACTACACATTGCCCTGCTTAGCACACGTAATTAGGCAGTAGGAAGAATACTAGTGGCAGATATGGAAAAGTATGCTATTGATGGGGGTGGGAATGAACAACAGGTGTATTTATAGCGAGTTGATATTATGCTGAAGGTATCTATGGCACAGCCCTGTTGAGGAAGGAGATCCCAGACTTGCTGCCAAGTTTCATCTTGGGCATATGGACCTTATGCTTTCAGGTTCGGTGATCTTGGTTCAGCTGCAGGAATAACTTATGCATGAATTAGCAACAGAAACCAGTAAAGCTATTGGCTGAGGACCAGCTGGATGGTAACCTCTCTCCCCCTTGATACATGTCTGGTGTTTGTAGGTTGGTCTGGTTAATTTAGGCAAGTCTGTCTCTGGACTCCTAAACTTCCACTTTCAGAGTCTTAAGGCACCTGTTCCAGTCACCTTGCTCTGGGTCTATTTCTCATGACCAGTTCTAAGTACAGTCTAAGACTGCTCAGAACCTTAAAGCTGTGTTGGGAGTATAGGCAATATATCTATGTTACTATGTTGTCATAGCATAGAATGGAAGAACAGAAATGAGCTTTTAAACTCACCAAGTCCAAGAGAAGGGTTGGCTCCAGAGAGGGGCTGTGATTTACCCAAGATCACCTGAAAGAGTGTCTGGCAGAAGTGGGAACTTTCCAAAAAGGAATTAGAAATGAACAGTGGGCATGTTTATTGCCTTTTACCATCAGGTGGAGTTTGTGCACTAAATTATTATTACTAAAAAGGGAAAAAATTTCTTCCATATGTTTCAAGGTTTAACTCACTGAGCAAAGACCATATTGCCAATATGCAATTTTAAGGAAGTTGGGGCAGAAAGGCACTTATTTTACTAGTTTAATGCAGCACAAGATTTCAGGAATTACCATCCTGTTTTGGAGGGACAGTGATGGATGTTTATGCATAGTGAAGTCTTGGGCCCTCAAATATGGCTTTGTGGTTCCTGACTGTCCTTCCGGGTTGCCTGTGACGCACAGTATAAGAATCCTTCAGTTATTCTGAAAGTAGCTGGCTAGTGGCTGTAGTTTTTCTTCTGTCCTTCCATTTCTCTCTCTCACAGGGTGTTACCTCTCCATGTCGGAAACGTTCTTTTCCATTAGGGTCCCCCATTCCATGCAGCCCTTAGAGGTGTAGACCCAGGTCCTGTTTCTTTGCCCCGGAATAGGAGCACGCCTGAGAGGGAGCTCCAGCCTCACTCCAAGTCCTCAGCTAGGATGGGGACATGAGGGAAAATGGACCAGGGCTAGCCTGTACCTGTTTGTGGCTTTTATTAGCTAACCTTTGGCTTTCTTCCTTTAGATAAAAGAAAAAAAAAAAAGATGTGGTTCATTTTTACTTTGATTTTTCTTTTCTCACTAAAGATCCATTTTGAGACACCATCCTTTTCACCAAGAAGATATAATTCTCTGGCAAACCAGACTTCCCATTGTTGACAAAGGGGCCAGACTCTTCCTTTCTCCCTTCCTCATGTCTTCCTCTCCTAGGCCAGTCACCTTCACATGGAGAACTCGGTTCTCAGGAGACATTCTTTCTCCTGGGCGAGTCGAGTGTCCTTGCCCACAGTGCTGAGTGACCGTGGTGCCCTGAGTTTGGTCACTGATGAGGTTCCTCATCAAAGGCAGTGTGGCTGGGGGGGCCATCTACCTGGTATATGACCAGGAGTTGCTGGGACCAAGTGACAAGAGCCAGGCTGTCCTTCAGAAGGCTGAGGAGGTAGTCCCTCCAGCCGTGTACTACCAGTTTAGCCAGTATATGTATGAGCAGACTGGTCCAATGATACCTTAGCTCCCAGCCCCTCCGAAGTTTAACTCCCATCTGTGACACCTGGAATTCAGGCATTATTTCAGTGATATCGGTTCCGTTGGTGGCTCCCTCTAAGGGCTGCAAAACCTCCAAGGAGGGCTGGGAACACGGGAGGGAGCGAACTGAGTAGCCTATCAGAGAAGGCCTCCCGCCCCAGTCAGGAACAGGGGTAGGGGTGCCAGAGACCGGGAGACTCCAAACTCGGACTGGGACCCCACTCCAAGGGCATTTCCCAGCCTTGCCAGACCAATAAAGGACTTTGGAGGTGCAAAAAAAAAGGGGGGGGAGAAGAAAAAAAGAAAAAAAATAATACTTTCTGAGGGTCTGCCTTAAGTAAGCTGAAAAACTGTCCAGTTTACCTGGGACTGTCTAGGTTTTAGAACTTAAAGTCCTATGATTCAGGAAACCCTCCATTTTGGAAAAACTCAGACAGCTGGTCACCCTAACCCAAGGTGGAGCATGGTCTGGGAGCTCTGTAAACTGGCCATCAGCTTCTCAGGTGCTCGGCAAAGCTGAGAGGTTTCAGATCCTTACAGAGGAAAGCATGACATGGTGGAAAAGCATTTAATTAGAACTGCGGACCTCGGGTCCTGGTCCCAGTTTGACTGCAAAAGAGGTAGAGCTCTAGGACAGATCACTGAACATCAGTCTCCTCCTTTGACGAGCAGAAGCATTGGATTTGATGTTCTTTGATGTTTTGCAACCCAGATTCTGCAATTCTATTTCTAAAGGAGTGTGATGAACCAATTCCCATGAATTCATATTCCCAGATAGGAGACAATAGGTAAGAAGTTTTTGTTGACACTTGCTGATGAAGCTAACATTTACGAAGGCCTTATTCAGTGCCAGACACAGCCATTATTTTACTTCATCCTCACAACTTTTTAAAAAAAAGATTTTATTTGTTTATTTTAGAGAGAGAGAGAACGAGCAGGAAGAGGGGCAGAGGGAGAGGGAGAGAGAGAATCTCGAACAGACTCGGCACTGAGCTTGGAACCCGACATGGGGCTTGATGTAGGGCTCAATCTCATGACCCTGAGATCATGACCTGAGCCAAAACCAAGAGTCAGAGGCTTAGCTGCCTGAGCCACCCAGGTGCCCCAAGGTAGATGCTTTTTTTACTTTCATTTACAGATGAGAGGCTCAGGCCTAGAGAGAGTACGTCACATGCCCCAAATCACACAGAAAGCTGTGGGTCAAAGATCGGAACCTGGGAGGTGCTGTTCCCAAGCCCAGACTTGAGCTGTTGCTCTCACTGGCTAGGGATGAGTCAAGGGTTGAAATGAACAGGCTAATTATTTCCCCTCAAAGGACTGGAAAAAGGAAACAGTGGCTGTTTGGAATGAGATCTTCCCTTTCTGGGCTGCTAAAGGTTATGGTCCCCCAAAACAGAGCCTGGTATTTGAGAAATTAGTGTTCTTAGCTTCTAGCCAGGCCCCTCCCTGCTCTTTAAGACTAAACAGAGGGTGGTAAAACCAATTGAGAATTAGAGCATTCCCCCACCCCCACTCCTCCTTTGCTGAGGCTTTAGGATCATTCTACTCCCTACAGGCTCTGTGAAGCATTTTGAGGGCTGTTAGAAAGACTCAGAGGGTCACTGTCAGCTGCTCGCGCTGTTTCTTACTGTTGGTCTGGAAAATGATTCCATTTAGATTAGGCTTGCCTAAAACTGTGTGTATTGGGCGGGGGTTGGCGGGGGAGGTGGGGCGCTAGGGACGGTGAGGAATGTAGGAAGATTCTTACTAGGCACGCTTCTTCCCTTTCTCTAGAAAGGATGATTTGAAATACAAACAAAATAAGTCTGTGGGGTCACATTCACAGGCGCTGGCTGAGTTGCTCTTAATTAAACTACTATGATTGCTTTATTCATACATTTCACTTGCCCCATGCCCTTCCTGTGGGACTCCTTGTGAAGGCAATGCTGTTTCACTGGTGGGGGTGGGGTGGGGATTAAATTCTGTTAGTCTTTAAGACCAACACTAATTAACAACATTTATTTTGCTGTGATTATCTACGTGAAAGTATGCAGAAGTAAATTTATATTCTCAGAATGTGACTGCTTTGGACTGAAAAAAATGCTACATTAAAGGGAATTAACAATTCCTCGGAACTCACCATCATCTGTTCTAAATTCCCCAGTGAGCAGTGAAGCCCCAGGGCTGAGGGCAGGAAAGGAAAACAAGGGCCAGAAGCTATGGCCAACTAAGCTGCCAGCCACCAGCACGAGCATCCGAAAATCCAGCTCTGGCCCACTTTCTCTCCTGCTGCAAAACCCGGGGCAGGTCTCCTGCCTGCTGGGTCAAGGTGAACTCCAATCTGGCTCCATCTCTCTCCAGCCCATCCTCCTGCACTTACCACTGCATGCCCAGGCTCCAGTCCTAGTCGCCTCCATCATTCTTACCACAGTTAGGACTTTTTTTTTTCAATAAATGATTCCCTTTTCCTTTAATGACTTCCAGACCTTGCTCCAGGTGAATTCTTCTCATGCTTTTAGTTGAAGACCAAGGCTCACCTCTTCTGTGGAGCCTGTCTGGACCACCCCCCCCCCCCTGCCCAGAGTAAGTCTCTCCCTTTCTTGTGCACCCATTTTATCTTGTACATTTTGATCTGAGCATTTACCAGATATAATCTTTATTGGCATGGCTGTCTCCTCCGTCAGACTGGGTCTTATTTATCCGTGTTACCTCCTTCCAGTTGCAGAGTCTGGCATAACATTGCACATAGGAAGTACTTAATAGATGCTTGTTGAATGAGTATGTTATGACTGTTAGGATTCTGTTGGTCATGTGGAGGCTGAGAAAAATTAAGGCCATCCCAACTCAGGTTTAGCCTTAGCATAAGTACAGCCATCTTAGCTTCGGCAGCCATCTCAGGCCCCTGTGACCAAGGGCTGAACTTTCCTCCACCTTACTTTAGTTCCAGAGACCCCACTCTGCTTTAGTAACAGGAATACTAACCCTGTAAATACTTCCAGGAAAAACCGCTATACCTAACCCTGTCAACACTTCCAAGAAAGTACCTAACCCTGTAACCAGTCGGGCAACAGCTAATCAGCCTACTGCAGAAAAGTCTGAAACTTCTCCTCCTACCCCCCACCCCCCAAGCCTCTTAAAACCCCTGCCTTAACTAGCCTCGGGGTCCAAGTCCCTACTCCGCTGTGTCGGGTATACTTGGGCCCAAGCTTAAGCTTGTCAAATAAAACTTGCTGTGTGACTTGCATTACTGAGAGTGTTCTCTGTCTAATTGAGGGGTGGTTGACTCTGTACCCTGACAGTTGATATTTATTTTGTGTTCACTATGGGCAAAGCGTCATGTAGGTGCTGTATATGCATGCGTTTTGAGAGAGCAAAAGATAAAAATCTGAATGATGGGGTCATGTCCTTCAAGAAACATAATATCACATGTGAGATGAGGAGTTAAAAGCAAAGCAGAAGAGCTACTGCAGAGAGGGGCATGGTTCTGACATCACAAAGGAGTAACAATTGGTTTGGGGCTGGGGTGGGAAGGAGGCACCACAGACCAAGGGGTGTATGGAAGAACACTGACAAAGAAAGAGTGGGAGAATGGGGGCATCCAGGCTGAGGGAACAGAATGAGCAAAGGCATGAAGAGAAGGTCATAGTGATTTCCTGTGAACAAAGGTCCTGAGAGCTCAGCTTTCAGTCCTATGGGAACTGCACCCTTTAAAAAGAAATCTGAAATAAATCCCATTAATATCAATAAACGTATTTTCCCTAGTTGCCTAGATTTGCATTCTTTAAGCAGGAGTGGTGATTAATCATTTCCAAATTGCCCAAGGATATGAAGCAGGGTGCTCAAAAGTCTTTAGCAGCAGGAAATGCTTGTTGCAAATAAACTGTTTACAATTTACTTTGTGAACATCATTTCTGTTGGGCCCATGCATCACATAACAGTAGCAGTAGGTGTGAACCCAGTCCTAACAGAGGCCCAAAGAAAATATTCACAGCCATTTCCTGCTGCTGCAAAGTTTTTTTTTTTTTTAAGGTTTTATTTATTTATTTGACAGACAGAGATCACAAGTAGTCAGAGAGGCAGGCAGAGAGAGAGGGGGAAGCAAGCCCCCTGCTGAGCAGGGAGCCTGATGCGGGGCTCAATGCGGGGCTGCGGGGCTCAATGCGGGGCTCAATCCCAGGACCCCGAGATTATGACCCGAGCCAAAGGCAGAGGCTTTAACCCACTGAGCCACCCAGGCGCCCCTGCTGCAAAGTTTTTAACGGGCTTGGCTATGGTTCTAGGGAGTTTCACCATAGAGTCAGGAAACACAAAATTGGTTAATACTTTACAGTTGTATTCTTTTTTTTTTTTAAAGATTTATTTATTTATTTGACAAAGATCACAAGCAGGCAGAGAGGCAGGCAGAGAGAGAGGAGGAAGCAGGCTCCGTGCGGAGCAGAGAGCCCGATGCGGAGCTTGATCCCAGGACCCTGGGATCATGACCTGAGCGAAGGCAGAGGCTTTAACCCACTGAGCCACCCAGGCGCCCCATTTTACAGTTGTATTCTTAAAAAGAAACACACTGAAAATTTGTCCTTTACCATTCCTTGATGAAAAGAGACATTTAAAATTCAGTTGCAGGCGTGCCTGCGTGGCTCTGTGGGTTAAAGCCTCTGCCTTTGGCTTGGGTCTTGATCTCAGGGTTCTAAAATCCAGGCCTGCATCGGGCTCTCTGCTCAGCAGGGAGCCTGTCCCACCCCCCCCACCCCCCTCCCCGCCTCTCTGCCTACTTGTGATCTCAGTCTGTAAAAAAAAAAAAAATAATAATAATAATCTTAAAACAAAAAAAATAAAATTCAGATGCAAATACTATAAACCTGTCAGAAAATGTGCTTGGTCAGTTTCTTGTTTTAGGATGGAAGGCTTTTCATTTGTTAAGTGCATGTAGTATGGGACAGCCATGACCAGTTTACTGATAGATGCTAGGGTTTATATTGAAGAGCTTTAAACTGGATTCAGGGACCCACTATTATCAACAATATGTATGAAGTGCCTAGTTATAAAAATATGCTGTTTGCAATATGAGGCCTGTTTACGCGATCTTCGGTAGATGGACTTCCTGCATTCTAGACATTACTGTGTTAGACTCTGTTGGGTTCATGCATTCGAGGACACGCAGATGGCAGAAAATAGATGACCTGCCAACAACGATCTCTTACATTTCATCTTCACCCTTTAGAAGTCAACATACCTTCACATTTGTGTTTTCAATTTTCCACAACCTGGTGAAGTGAATAGAACATGAAAGACGATCCTCACTTTATAGTTGCAGAAACCAAGAGGCAGAGATGATAGAAAAAACTCTCCCCCACACAACTGGTTATTGCCATGGGAAGAGCCGAAACTCTGGCCTTCTGACTTCTTGTACATTGCTACACTATGGTTCTCGTGAATAAAGGGACCTCATGTAGAGGTTGTGTTGATGGGGAGCAGGGGTAAATATCTTACTGCTGTGGCGATCGATGTAAAAAGGATGACAATTCCATGGTGGATAACAACGACCTGGAGGAAGCTTCTAGCTCACCCTTAAGGAGAGAGGCACACTGTGACCAACAGACCTGATGCTCATGTCATAGACATATTCTCACTAAATTTGGATTTAAAAATCTTGAAGTCTTTCATAGGAAGCCCAACAGCATCACATACCCAAGGTGGTAGATAATAACAGCAATAATTATAATGAACATCTGCAGAGTGCTTGATCTATGGCAGGGACTGTGTAAGAGCTTTATACCCACCGTCCTTTGTAACGAGCCTGTGAAGAAAGGGCTCTTCCGTTCCTGTGTTACAGATGAGGGAATCGAAGCTGACGTCATTTGTCAAGGTTTCACGACTCATAAACCACACAGCTGAGAACTGAACCCAAGTGGCCTGCCCTCAAAGCCCACATGTTTCCATGACATTATTCCAACACCTCCGTGTCGGCTATAATGTCAGTGCAGTGAGAGAATGAAAACATGGCAGGAACAGGGGTTGAATCTGACCCTGAAGATTGAGTTCAGGGGTCGGATAACCTCTGAGAAGGCAGAGGGCATGGGGAAGCCCTCAGTCACAGGAACCCAGAACCAACCAAGGTTCTCTCACTTGGCTTCTCATCCTAACACCGTGTCTCAGTGAACCAATCTCTTACCAGGCAAGTAAAGGGCATCGGAGTGTCAAGGACCAAACTGGTGTGAATATTCTACCCCCTCTGTTTCCCTCTTGTTCTTCAGAGGTTTATTTCTGCTTTTTCGGTTCTGTTTTCGGGGGTAATTTTCTAGATCTTGATTTGACCACCAGTAGAATTAGGTTTCCATCCTCTTAAATCTTCAACATGTTTTCGTTAACTCTTACGGACTCACTCCCTTTCAGGAGGCCAGGAGCATATTCCTTAAACATGAGTGCGATGGACCGAATATGTGTGTCCCTCCAAAATGTTTATGTTGAAACCCCAATCCCAGTGTGATGGTATCTGAAGGTAAAGCCTTCGGGAGATGATTCTGTCTTGAGGATGGACCCTCAGGAATGGGATTCGTGGTCTTTTAAGAAGAGCCCCGAGAGCTAGCTAGCTTTCTTCTCTGCTGCGGGATGAGGCAATAAGAAGAGAGCCGTCAGAGGGCTGGAGGAGCACGCCTCCCAGGACATCGCCGTGTTGGCACACTGACCTCAGACTTCCAGTCTCCAGAGCTATGAGCACTACATTTCTGTTGTTGATAAGCCACATTGTCTATAGTATTTTGTTACAACCGCCTGGACCGACTAGGCAGTAGGGTATGCAGAGCCTTCTCTCTCAGAGGAGAATGCATTCTGTTCAGCTCCACATCCTGCCTCTGTTCCCAAAGCTTAGGTGAGCAGCACCGCAGGGCTGCGTTCTGGGAACCCATCATTTACTCTCTAGGGACTTGACCTGTTCCTAGTGAATCTCAAAAGAAATGCTATGCAGCAGCCCTTTGAAATGAAATGCTTTTCTATTGAACCAGAAAATAATCACATCCTCCCATTTACTCTTTAGGGTACAAATTGATCTGACTCGATTTGTCAGGGAGCCAGAACTGCAGGCAAATAGACGTCGGAGAAATCAACCAATCTTTTAAGCCAGCAGTAATTGTTCCTCCTGTCGGCTGGCTAAATGACTTGTGTCTGGAGGAGATGCTCAGAATGAATCCGAATGCCCGAGGTGACAGAGACACTGAGCATTCCACAGTGGGCTGTATCGAGTAAGTGTTGTTTCTTTGTGTCTTACAAGCGCTTGGCTTTTGTGTTTCGAACCTCTCTCCCTCTTATCCTGTCTCCTGGGGCAAATGTCACTGGGGAGCAACCAAAGGCAAAGCATGTAAATAAGAGTAAGGAAAAATGGTATGAGAATGAGAAGAGATGAGGAGTTGCGTGTAAACCAAGGATGCCTTTTCTTGTACCTGGATCATTAACAAACCCAGAAAGTTCCTTTAGTATCAAAGAGAGGGAATGAAGACTCTTTGCTGGTAATTTGTCCATTATCTTTAAAATTTAAAAAAAAGGAAAGAGTTTAAATAGACAAGGAAACTGAAAAAGAATGTAACTGATATTCAGGTACTAACTACAGAGATTTGCCATTTTGCCATATTAATTTTGGTTTTGTACCTTCTCTCCTTTCTTCGTCCTATCTCTCTCCTTTCCTTCTTTAGAAATAAAATGTAGCTGTGTAGCCAAATCTCTGTATTTCCACTCCAGTGTGTTATTCTTTTTCTTTCCAGAGAGAACTGTTATCACAACACCAGATTTTATCTTTCTTGTTCATTAAAATTACTTTCACTATGTAGAATATATACAGAAAGAATATGTAGTGCTCTTTGGAGATGAGCTTTTAATATTAACTTTTGTAGTTTTCCTATAAGTATCCTCTTGAATTTTTTAGATTTGACATCATATTGCAATTTATCCATCCTGATATCGGTAGGTCTAGATCAAGTATTTTAACTGTGGCATTGTATTGCCTTCCAAATTTATTTCATTCTCCCCTGTTGATAAACATACTCTTCCCTACCACAGACAATGCTATGATGCATATTCCTGTTGAGGTGTCCTCAGACCTAAGTATGAGATTTTCTCTTTAGGGTATGTAACATAAGATATAACCTCAGAGTGGAATTGTGGGGTAACAGGGGAAGCTTTTTTTCAATATCATTAGCTATTACCAAATTGTTGAACTGGGCACTGAAAAACAGTTTGTATGGGGACACCTGGGGTGACTCAGTCGGTGAAGCGTCTGCCTTCGGCTCAGGTCATGATCCCAGGGTCTGGAGATCGAGTTCTACATTGGGCTCCTTCCTCCTCCTGGGGAGTCTGTTTCTCCTTCTGCTTGCCATTCCCCCTGCTTGGATCTCTCTCTCTCTCTCTCTGACAAATAAATAAATAAATATATAAATAATCTTAAAAAAAGACAAAACCCAACCAGTTTGTATGGCATTCTCCTAATGACTAAAAGGAATAAGCTGTAGGAAATCAATATAGCAAGACGTAACAAAAACTAATTGAATCGGGCCAATTGGTTTATTCTCTGTAACCTGGTCCATTATATACATGATTTCTCCTCTTGAAATAAGAATATAATACAATCTGTATCCTGCTTGAGATAAAATAGTGCCTGGGTTACCATTTATATCTATATTCTGTCTGTATATGATATCTCTCTATATTCCATAAATAACAATAGGCAAGTAGCTGGATAAGAAGTCCTAAGTTACCCCTCTGAGCTCCAAACTTTCATTCCATAACTTCATTTTCAAACTTAGTTGAAATATCAACCCAGCTGGGGATATTAGCTTCAGTTTGTACATAACCTGAAACACCTGTAGGAGAGCAGCTCTTCAGAAAGGGAGGATGCATGAAGCACCTGGATGAGATCAGAGCATCTGGTGCAGGTCCTGGGAATCTCTGACGATCAGGAAGAGGAACTGAAAAAGATCTTAATTTCGCCGTGTAACCAGCCTGGGAGTCCATGCGTGGACACATTCACGGATGCCACAGACGGAGCCTCACACCCTAGACCCCCTCTCCCTCTCCCCAGAGGCTCTCCTCTTTATCTCAAGGAGGTCCCCAGAGAGTTGGCATCTCTTGGCCGCTCATTTTGTGCATTGACTCCTTTGTTAGGGGCCCTTATCCTTGCGTGGGTTGGCTGATGGGACCGTAGTCCGTCCATCCGTAGTCTTCTCTTCTGAGGAAGCCAAAGCTGCTGGGTCTGCACGTGAGAGATGGGGCAGGGTGAGGAAGGGAGACATCCTGTCCCCAGCTCTGTCTCCTGGGCTCTGAGGCAGAGTGTGTGTGCCTAGATTTCCTCAAGTTCTTCCTTTAGCTTCTGGCAACTTTCCTTTTTTTTTTTTTTTTTTTTTTTAAATGAGATTCAAAATTAGTCCTTTGCAATGGATTTGAAGTCAGGGTACAGAGAACACTACCCCATCCTTGCCATAGTCACCTCACTTTCCCAGCTCTTCTCTGAGGCACCCCATGGCAGCGCTCTAAATCTCAAGCCCGCAGGCATAACACTTTGTGGCGGTGGGGAGATGGGACCTTGGTGGGGAGATGGGACCTTCTCCTTTCTTGGAGCCTATCTAAATCCTTGGGGCAGTTCAAGCAGGACATCCTGTTTTATTAGTATCACTAAAGATCTGAAGACGCCTTTTGGTGGGGGAGGACATTCATTGTTTCTCTCACTGGGTAGGTTGGCAACAAAAGCCTGTGCAGAAACCAGACTTGTGAATGGAGAACAGAGCTGTAGAGACACAGAAGAACAAGCTTCACTGGAGCTTAATCTACTCCCTCCCCTCCTCCCCCTGCCCACATTACTTAAAATACTGAATCACATTTGAAGAGTCTTCAGATGGTCTATGCCAGCATCCACCTGTTTCAGTTATCTACTATTGTATAACAAACCATCTCAAAATGTAGCTTTTTTTTTTTAAAGATTTTATTTATTTATTTGACAGACAGAGATCACAGGCAGAGAGGCAGAGAGAGAGAGAGGAAGGGAAGCAGACTCCCCGCTGAGCGGAGAGCCCGATGCAGGGCTCGATCCCAGGACCCTGAGATCATGACCTGAGCCGAAGGCAGCAGCTTAACCCACTGAGCCACCCAGGCACCCTGTAGTGACTTCAATTTGATCACACTCAACCGCTATTCACTATGAAAAAGATCCTGCTAATTAAAAATAGAAATGAAGTTTTTAATCTAATAAAAGCTACCTATGAAAAGAATGTAGTGACTTACAACGACAGTGATGTATTTTTTTTTCCCACCATTCTCGGCTGGCTGTGTGGTTCCTCTGCTGTTTTCCCCCAGGGCTCACTTAAGTTGCTGTACTGAACTGGGGAACCAAAGTGGCCTCACCCATGTTCTGGAAGATGGTCCTGGCTGTGGCCTGCAGTGCCTCATTTTTCTCCATCCAGCCTCCCCTCCTAGTGGGCTAGACTGGGTTCATTACATGGTGTTCAGCATTTCAGAGGGAGGAAGCCCTAACGCTTCTTGAGGGCTGGGCTCTGAAACTCTCCTGCCACATTCGATTGATGAAAACCAGATGCAGCCCAGGCTCAAGGCAGAGAAGCAGACTCTACCCCATGAGGAGAGTTGTTGCACAATATTGTGGCCATATTTTTCAGTGGACTACATCATTCAATTCTTGCTATGGCATCTCTGCTATTGTTCACCTTGAATAAGATTAGTGAAGGGGTCCTGATTTTTTCCTGGGCAACCTATTTCATATAGACCACCCAGAGCCTTCTCCCTTCAGATGAATACCCTCTTAGTTCAAACTAAGCATCAGGGTCCCATGCTTCTTTAGCTAGTATTGGGGAAACAAAACATTTATTGGGATGAGTAAAAGGAAATTCACATTTAGGATACATAGATGGAACAACTTACTTTGTCTGAGTTCTGTTTGAGTTACGAATGCCATTTGTGGGAAACAACCTCATTCTGAAGGGCTAAATTGGGCCAGTGTGGGGCTGAGGGGAAATAAAACTAATGAGCTGACTGGGGCTGTGCCTGACTTAATCTTGAAAGGAAAAGGATAAAGGGGGCCCTTGAGGGTTCCAAGTTGTTCAGCTTAGTTCACTAGAGCAAGGCAACAGATAAATTAGTTGGGGAGAAAGTCCTAGTCAGGAATAAAGTGTACCCAGGGCTATATATATCTCAGGAAATTAAATATTGTCATAAGTAGTTACACGGCACAAAGATGCAGGAGAGGCGAGAGGATGCTGACATGGTTTTGGTCTAGTGCCTTGTTACTCCTAGTGTGTGTGCTGGGCCACCAGGGGAATCTTGGGCCCATCCCCCAACTACTGAATCATAATCTGCATTTTAACAAGATCCCCAACTAACACATATGCTCATTAAACTTTGAGAAGCTTTGGCAGCCTTCTTGATTCCATTAACTCATATCCCATGTGAGGCCCCACGTAAAGCTGGCCTTACTTCCAAAAAGGAACCCTGCTTGGTCCTACCTAAGGCTTTCTGGAAACAGAGAGGGTCCAGGCTCACTATGGGCACTCCCAGTCTATGGCCCATTTCTCTAACCCACTGAAACTCTACTGAAAGCCATGAACCCTATCCCCAGAATGGACATGCACAACCATAGACATGTAGAATTTCATCACATGTCATGATTCCTCTGAAGCCTTGGTCTGGGGAGCAAAGGTCAAGAGCTCGTCCTCTGTAGCCAGTCAGGACGGGTAGTTATTGCAAGCAGGTCCTGCTCTGGTTTGAGTACCATGGGCAGAAGGGATGGAACCATGCAGGGTTAGGTCACGCGGGGGTTCTCACCAAGATGGAAAGTGACGAACACGAAAAGCAAAAGACAGGCACCAAGTGTTTACAGAGCTCAAGAAACTGTGTTTATAACACATAGTTTGCCAAGGAGGTGATAGTGAACAGATGTGTCATTTGCAATTATTCCTAAAGATGTTAATTATGTAAATGGAGTCTGATTAGGGTTCTAAAAAAAGAACCCCATATATTATGGAGCGTTAGATGTGCACAATCAAGCATGCTCGCTGACTCTTCCTCCAGGTAATCACTGTTGGTGCCAGACTCATCACCAGGGGCGCCTGGTTTAAATGTACCACCCTGAGAGCCAGAGAGGGCTTCTGGAAGCCCTTTCCACCTGCAGAAGGTGAAAACTGGAAGTGAGCTTTGTGATCATGGAGTACAGCTCTGTCCTTGTAAAGAGGCAGAACCTGAGGCCCAGAGAAATTATGTGACTTGTCACTAGGAGAGGTAGGATAAGAGCTCCTGTCTTTTATGTCATCAATTTGCTTTTCCTTGCCTTATCGTGTCAACAAGGGCATACGTCAATTATCTATTTTCTAGTTGGAGTCTACTTTGTGAAGAGAGGGCTGAGGGAATGATGTGAACTGAATATCTCCCTAACCCACTCAGGGTAGGCATGGATGTATGCATGCAGGGAAGAGGAAAGTGAGTAGTTAGAATAACAGAGGGGTTCATAGGTAAGTCGTGCTGTTCAATAGAGGAGCCACGAGTCATCTGTGTCTATTGACGTTAGAAATAAATAAAATTAAAATAACATTTGAAATTTAGATGCTGTAGTTCCATTTCAAACACTCTGTAGCTGCTTGTGGCTACTGCTTCCCATTGATGACATGGAACATTTTCATTACTGCAGAAAGTTCTCTTTTGGGCAGGGCTTTCTAGAGTCTCGTATCAGATTTTCTGAGTCTGAATCCCAGTTCTGCCATTTAGAGGAAAATCTTCTGTGTGTTGTTTAACGGTTCCCAACCTCAGTTTCCTCATCTGTAAAATGGGCACAAGCCTCAGCCTCAGTGACTTGCTGTGAAGATTACGAATATAAAGGAGACAACGTGTGTCAAATGCTTAGCAAAAAGAAGCTTGTACTTATTAAGCACTAAATAAATGCTATTACTAGCCTCACAAAGCATGTCAGCATCCTGCTTAAGCCTGTGTTCCATGTTCCTTGGGAACAAGGAGAGGACAGTGTGGTGTGATTTGTGAGAAGTGCGGCGGGTGGGGAAGATCACCTTGGGGAAGATCAAGTTGTCAGTGTCCTGCCCCACAAAGCTGGGTGTGGCAGAGACTTCAGCCCTGCTGTACCGCTGGTGGTGGTCTCCTCCCCTCCTCACAGCCTTTGTGCTAACTCTGTGCCTGCTTGTCCACAAGAGGGAGGCAAGGGAAAGGAGAGATAGAAATCCTCAAAGTCCAGCTGGTTCTTTGCTGGCAGCTCTGGCCAGAGGTTTGCTGTGGAGGAAGATGAAGCTCCTGATGCAAGTAAGACTGCCTTTCCCGACACCTAGAAGGTCGCAGCTGCGTTTTTCTTGAAGCCTTACCCCCACAGAGAGGATGTGCCCCCCAAGACTGTTGGTTACCCAGAGGGTGGTACTTCATGGCCTCTCCAGAGGGCTTAGACCATTTTCACGCCTGGCTGGAGGCTGGGCCAGCTTCCCAGCAGCCCTCAGGCGGCTGCACCGCACAAGGGGTGGGCGGTGGCGGGGGAGAGGTGGCAGCCGTCCAGGTACCTTAGCCACGTGGCCCGCCACTCCACGCTATCGAGGACACTGCAGGGTTCATAAAGCATCGTGCTAGGCATTGCGAGAAGGCACGACAAAATAATTGTTTGCCCTGAGAGAACATTCAGCTAATCCAGGAGATGGTGAGCCAAGGGACAAAGGGGACTTAGGGTGACCAAAGAGAAAGAACCCGGTGGCGGGATCTGCGGATGTATCTTGCTGCCTGGTCTGCCCTCCGTGAGCAGCAGGACTGGGGGCTGGTTCTCGCAGTTCTCTTGGCCTCCTCGCTCTCATCACAAGCAAATGTCAGCTGATGGACTGAGTGATGGTAAAGTTCTCCATGACCAGAGCCCTGGGCTTCCAATGCAGATGTGGGGTTGTGAGTATCTCTGCCATCAAGGAAGAATGTTCCACTGGGGATGAGACTTATCAGATGGAAGTGCAGAGTGTCCAATTCCACGCGGACAACACATTTCTTAGTGCATGTCCCATGCGATATTTGGGACGTTCTTTTTTTTTTTAATTAAAGATTTTATTTATTTATTTGTCAGAGAATGAGAGCGAGAGAGTGAGCGCACATGCAAGGGGGAGCTGCAGGCAGAGGGAGAAGCACGCTTTCTGCTGAGCAGGGAGCCTGATGTGGGATCCCATCACCATCCTGGAATCATGACCTGAGCCAAAGGCAGATGCTTAACCAACTGAGCCAACCCAGGTCCCTACTTAGGATTCTTATGCTGCAAGGTTATTTGTTGTTTGTCCTAATACAAATTTAACTGGGCATTCTGAATTTTATTTTTTAAAAATCACTTTAAAAATTTTTTAAAATTTTATTTATTTGAGAGGAACAGCGTATGTGAGAGAGAGCGCACAAGCAGGGGAGCTGCAGAGGGAGAGGGAGAAGCAGGCTCCCTGCTGAGCCTGATGCGGGGCTTGATCCCAGGACCCTGAGATCATGACCTGAGCCAAAGCAGATGCTTAACCACCTGAGCCGCCCAGGCACCCTGCATTTTGTGTTTTATTTGGCAAACTGTCTCTCACCAAATATTTCTGTCTGTCTCACTGTGCAGGGGTTGTTTCTGCCTTGCCACATCCTCTTACTGGGACCTCCTTGGCCACCGAGTGACAAGGATGGTTGTGACTAAGGCAAGACCTCTGGCTTCTCCTTAGGCTTTCACTGGCTAGACACAAGAGCTAAGGGCTCTCTTCCCCTCTCTCTCTCTGGAGCAGGGGAAGCCGTAGGAAACTCTCCCTTTTCCTGCTGCCTACTGCAGACCTCAGCCCTTCTGATGGTTGAGAGAGTGAACTTGCTGTCAGCTCTGAGGGCTCATTCATCACGGGCATGCTGAGAGCTCAGGCCCCCATGTTTGCATTTGGGATGGGAGCAGAGACCCCATTTGTCCTAAACTTTAGCCTTTTTTTCCTCCATTACCTTTTACCAGTGAACTCTACATTTGGGGTATTATTGGGTGCTTGGTGGCTTAATAATAAGCTAACACTTTCTTTCCAACTGGGTCAATGCATTTCTCTGTTTTCCTATTTGGCCTAAAAGGGAGGAGATTGAGACTGAGGTCCCAAGCCTCTTACATCATTGTTGTGTCTATGAATCAGACTTACTGGCCCACTTAGATCCAACCTCATTGATGGGGGAGAAAGCAAAAGCGAAGTGAGATCATTAGGCTGGGGGAGGAGGAAGGGATCAGATCTGGATTATCCAGGCACCTGTCTTCTTACAGAAGTGGTATGAGAACTTTATGTTGTAAATGACAGCTTGCTGCATGAAAGAAGGTGGGGAGGGCTCAAGGCTGGTTACCCAACCCTGATGTTTCTGGTTGCAGATGTTTACATGAGAAGATTATCAGAAGATACCTCTTTTTTTTTTAACCCCCCCATTTTTATTAACATATAATGTATTATTATCCCCAGGGGTACAGGTCTGTGAATCAGCAGGCTTATACACTTCACAGCACTCACCATAGCACATACCCTCCCCAGTGTTCATAACCCAAACACCCTCTCTCTGTCCCCCTCCCCCTGGCAACCCTCAGTTTGTGAGATTGAGTCTCTTAGGGTTTGTATCCCTCCTGATCCCGTCTTGTTTCATTTTTTTCCTTCCCTACCCCCCACAACTCCCTGCCCTTTCTCTCAAATTCCTCAGATCATATGATAATTGTCTTTCTCTGATTGACTTATTTCGCTCAGCATGATACCCTCTAGTTCCATCCACGTTGTTGCAAATGGCAAGATTTTGTTTCTTTTGATGGCTGCACAGTATTCCATAGTTTATATATACCACATCTTCTTTATCCATTCATCTGCTGATGGACATCTAGGTTCTTTCCATAGTTTGGCTATCATGGATATTGCTGCTATAAACATTCAGGTGCATGTGCCCCTTCAAATGTAGTGATCAGAAGGTACCTTTTGAGATCCTTTGCCAGTTATAGTGGTGACATTTTCATAGCTCAGGCTCTTATTTCTTGCCTGGACCTTTGCCACACAGCATTGTAACCGCATCCCTCCTATACTTGATTTTCTTAAACACAGACCTGATGATGTCACGACACTGCCTGAATCTTACTATTTTCTACAGAAGCAAGTCCTCTCTCCTCAGCAGGGTACACAGAAATTTCCCAGGATGCTCTGACACTCCGAATTTCAGCTTTTTTCTAGGTACCCCCTCCCTGTGCCCAGGCACTCTGGGTGTAGCCCAGATCAAATGCTAGTTGTCTCCTAAACCTTCTTCTTTACATCTCCAAAACTTTGCACATTGTTGGACCTCCTACTTCTAATATCCTGCCTCTGTGCTCCCTGGTCAGTATTGTCTTTTGAGAACTCCCTCAAATGTCAGCTCTCAAAGTCGTCTCAAATTTCCCTCTCGCCTGACCAAAAATATATTCTCTTCCTCTGTGGTCTCAGACTCTACCGTGTCGCGTTGTAAATTCTGGGCTGCCAGGTGTCTGTTTCTCCAGCTTGTCTAGGAATTCCATGAGGACATACGTCTGTATCATCCATCTTTCTATCCCCCTTCAACGTCGCATGCCTCTCCTATTTCCCACTTGTGACAGCTTCTGCCACAGAGGGGGCCTTCAAGAAATAATTGTTGCGTGCATAAAGACAATAGAATGTGGTCCACAGAGCTGATGTTTCAGTTGTTTTAATTGTGTGATGTGTGTGACTTGTCAGATCAAATAAATCTTCGGGTGGAAATGACTGCGTTGAAATGTTAGTATAGGAGCATACTGCAGCCCATAAAAATCCAATAGATACTGTAATTTAAATGAGGGATATTAAATCTTTATCTCAAGGCACAAATCAGAATAGAGCCGTAGCATGAAACACTTGTAATAGACTAAAATTAGCATCAGTATCAGCATTCAGTAAGCATTCTTTCTTTGGGGCAGAGAATGCCTATTTGGTACTAAACCACATCTTATCGATATATACATTGTGACTATGACTTATGGAAGGGATTTTTTTTTTCTTTGTCACGTGAGATTCAATGGGTCAGCAAAATATCTCTGTTGGCAAGAACCTTGCGAAAGGCTGTGAGACTGACCACAGAGTGGGGGGTTTTTATTGGCTACTTTGCCTAAATGAAATCTGGAGTGACACCTCTTCTAACGATTTAATTCCTGTAGTACACACTGGGCATCAATTTAGCTCTCAAAGACTAAAGCTCTGCAGGGGAATCGGAGTCTGGAGATCTTCAGGGGAAAAATCACAAAGTTAGAAGCACTCCAGAGAAAGAATACTGGACTTGGGGTCAAGTTTCTGGTCCCGACTCTGTTACTAACTGGATGAAAGAAGGCGGGGAAGGCTTTCAGCGGGTTACCTAGCCCTGAGGAGTGTGGTTCCAGATGTGTACATGAGATGGTTATTGGAAGGTACCTCTGGAGATCCCATGCCAGTACATGGCAAATAGGGCAATAAGCATGGTCCTGAGGAAGTGACACAACCTCCGAGGGCCTCAGTTTCCCAGTATTTGTAACAAGGAGCCTCTACTAGGGATCTTTGAAGACATTTCTCTGCTCTGTCATTTTGATCCTATGTGGTCCGCTGCAGGGACAGATGGACCATGACCTTAATGAAGCGTAAGTTTCAGGAATCTTTTCTTGCATAATTCCTTCCAAAAGCCCCAGGAGGGGCCCCATCAAAGTCTTTTACATGGCCATAAATATTTGTAAAGTTTCAAAAGAAAGATATTTTGGCTGAAATCGGCTGAGGCAGCGGCCTCTTTCTACCCCTCCCCCACTTCATTACAATTCCCTAGGTGTTGGGGGACCTTGAAGAGATGGCAGGCATTTTTTTGGATCCAGATAAAGGGAAGCTGCGTTGGGGATATGTTGATTTTTGAGTTTAATGATAGGTCTTTATGGAGTCGGTCGTTCCACTGTTGGTTGCCTTTCTCATGTAAGTACGGCTTCCACGAATATTTCTACCACCTATTGTGGCATGAAGATACGAAGCCACACGGTGTCATGGAATGAAATGACCCTACCACACCTGGCCCTGGAAGCATGCGGGGAAGGGGAGGGAGACAATGCTTGAATTGTGCAGAGCCAGGAGGTGGTCTGTCGAGAAGTGTGGCAATCATCAAGCATGTAAAGGTAAATGGAGGATTTGGTTCTAAAGGATGCCTAAAAAAAGAAAGAAAAAGAAAGAAAGGAAAATGTTCTTCCATCAAGAATATACTCAGTAACGCAGCATATACCATTATAAACACACTGGGGTTTTTTTTTTCTCTCTCTCTCTTTTTTTTATGATAAGGGCTCAAAGTAGAATTTACCAGAATGCCTGCATTCGTAGGAGCGAAAACCTCTAATAGTACTGCAAATAGTAAGTCTGTGAGGTTGCAGCTTTTATGCATCTCAAAATAATTCTTAGCATAGATGACTCATCTTGTCTAGATGAATTCTGCTGGTTTTAGATGACAAGGCATGTTAATATTGATACACTGCCTTAAAAAGCCTCAAAGAAACAAAGGTTCTAGTGACAGCTCCTATATTCATCAGTAAGGCAACTGATGTAGTAGAAGAGTAATTTGGTTTTTCTATGATGTAGCTCAATATATTACAGACACAATTTTTTAAAAATGTATTTGATATACTCTTGTGGATGTCTTCATTTCAGATTAATTTTGTATCAGTTTTCAGAATGGTTGATTATACTCAAATTCAAGTATGAAGGAAAGAAACTCTAAACTGAAATGAAGAACACTAGCAGAAACTTCAAAATGTTCTTTACTTTATCACAACAGAAGCTAAAAATTCTGATGGCCAAAATCACAAAGACAAGGGACATCTGCCTGGCTCGGTTAGAGGAGCATGAACTCTTGATCTTGGGGTCATGGGTTTGAGCTCCACACTGGGTGTAGAGATTACTAAAATAAGTAAATAAACTTTAAAAAATCATGAAGACAAGAAATAGGAGCATGATAGCAAAGAAAATATAGATAAAATGATAACTGAAGAAGGAAATTTGTGTGAATTGGGACATTCCAGGACAAGCGATAGCAAAGCAGAAGGAAAATGAAAGTAACGGTCCACTTAAGGACACAGACTACAAAAAGGTTAATGAGTATCATTGATGAAAAGGGTATTTAATATTAACGATTGCACAAGGAACCTGAAATGCCGTGACTCTTCTAGTTCACAGCTGAAGGAAACTGGATAGAGCTTATCCCAGATTTGACAAAACTCTGAAAATCTGATGTGACATTGAACAAGTTGGAAGCTGAGAAAACTTCCCTAGATGATCAATAATAAAAAACCATTTCTTGCAGACTGAAATCTTTTCCCTCTCTCTATAGGTAGAAAGATGACAGGAACCATTGCTTATCGTGTAATGAAATGGCTAAAAATTTAGAAAAATACTAAAGATGTGTGTTGTCAGTTCACTGGTAAACATTTTTCATCATCCCCCCCCCCCGGATTCTGTGATGTTTATGACATTTCCAGCTCTTGGAAATTAGTATTTTATTATGATTTATTCCTTCATTGTAAAGAAATATTCAATTTGTACTCAATTTTTATTTGTAATTTTGTATTCTCTTTTGGTTAAAAAAAAGAAAGAAAGAAAGAAAGGTTTCCCAAATGATGCAAGCTTTAGGTCCCACAAAATCTGGCTGTGTTGCTGCTCATCTGAGAGCATCCTTTATAGAGCAGTTCTTCTGAAACTTTAATGTGCATGTGAGTTCCTTGGGGAGCTTGTTAAAATGCAGCTTCTGAGATCCTGCATTTCTAACAAGCTCCCAGGTGTGATCTAGGGAACACACTTTGGGAATCAAAGATCTAGAACAGTGTTCTTATCTGGCTGTGCCGATCACCTGTGATGCTCCTGGATAAACACAGATGCCCAGGCCCCACCCCTCCAGATTCGTACTCAGAAGGTCTGGATGGGAGACCCTAAGGTTGTATTAAAGAAAACAACAAAACACTCCATAAAATGTGAAAGAGGCCCTTTCATACACTGTTGGTGGGAATTCAAATGGAAGCAACCATTTTGGAGGTTGATGAGGCAGTATCTTCCTGGATGAAACCAAAAAAGAAGTCAGCTGGCAAGGCAGCCTGGGAAAGGCAGTTTATAAATTCCCACCCCAGGGTCACAAAGCAAAGTATGGGAGGATGGACTTTGACTGAGAGAAACAGATATATGACTGGCACAGGGTACATTTCCTGGGATCTAGTAGTTCCATTTCTAGGAATTTATCCAAGTAATATTTGTATGTATCAAGGTACATGTATATGATTTTTCAATTCCATATTATTTGTATTAAATAGGGAAAAGGCAGCAACCTACCAGCACATCAATAAATTATACAAATTATGGAACACCTGTCCAATGGAATAATAATAGTTAATATTAACTAAACAATTACCATATGCCAGACATTGTTCTAGGTTATTTGTAAGTTATTCACTAAATTAGCCTTCACAACTATCATGTTCCCATTTTACAGAAGATGTGTTTTATATGTATTGACGTGGAACGCTGTCCAGGGATATAAGAGGCACAAAACATGTAGCAGAATATTTAGTGTAATATATTATGTGTTGCCAGGATAATACTTAATTTTTTAAAGATTTTATTTATTTATTTGACACAGAGAGATTACAAGTAGGCAGAGAGGCAGGCAGAGAGAGAGAGGGAAGCAGGCTCCCCACTGAGCAGAGAGCCCTATGCGGGGCTCGATCCCAGGACCCTGAGACCATGACCTGAGCCAAAGGCAGAGGCTTAACCCACTGAGCCACCAGGTGCCCCCAGTATAATACTTCAACAACAAAAAGTAAGACATCCCATTCTGATGCACACTCCTGGGAGATAACTACTGACAGAGCACAGAAATGAAAGGACATTCCATTGTATCAAATAAGCTGTTTTCATGCACTTTGGTTAACTGGTAACACTTTCAGAAGAAGACGATTAAAATGATCAGGTTGATCTGGTGTTCTAGAGTCTTCTTTCAGTTAGTGGTCAAACAGGACATGCCAGGTGATTGTGACATTAGGGATGATGGGAAGAACTCACCCATAGATGTTCCTATATCTCGTTTCTTTAAGCACACACACACACGAGGGAGACCTACTTTGGTGTGACATGCCCTGGCTTTTCAGCTGACCCAACTTAGAATCATGCCGTTTAACCACTGGGACTCCATTCCTCTTCTTTTAGTCCACAGAGACCTTTTTTTTTTTTTTTTTTAAAGTATATTTTCAGCACTTACCTGTGGGAATTTTAAAACAAACAGGAAAGATAAAAGAAATTTACAGGGAACACTCACACAGCCACCACCTGCACTGGATAACATTTTACCACTCTTGCTCTGTCATTCAGCCGTTTCTCTCTCCGCCCATCCACTGACTGGCCTCATTCTGGGGATGCATTTCAATGTAAGTCACTGACATCAGTCAATACACTTACCCCTAAATACTTCTGTAGGCATATCAATAGCTATAGTTTAATATTCAATTATAGTTCTTTTTCTTTCCCTTTGAGATAAAATTGATACAGAAAAAAATGTACAAACCTTAAGTGTACCATTTGATGAGCTGTAACTAATCCTTCCATTTGCTTACCTCGAACTTCTAGTCAGAACTTTACCATACCTGCGAGTTCCCTCCTGTCTCTTCCCTGGGGCCCTTTCCCACCCGTCTATCAATCCCGTGTAGGAAACTACTGTTCTGATCTCCTCCCCCATCCTTACCTGTTTAAAAATTTCTATGAATGGAAAGATACAGTATGTCTTTCATGTAACACTTCCTTCAGCATAGAGATTCGTCTATGTTATTGCTTGTATTTCTTGCTATTCAGTAGTATTACATTGTAATACAGCACAGTTTATTTTCCTATTAATTGTTACCTGGGATCTTTGTGATTTTTGTTTTTGCTCTTGTGATGAAAGCTCCTCCCAATATTCTTATACAAGTATTTCTGTGGACATACACTTTCATTTCTCTCGGGAAAATACCTAGGAATGCAATTACTTGGTCATAGGATATATATGCTGTGGTCATGCATCCTGGGCAGTAATTTTGCAGGAATGACACATGTTCTCCCCAGTGCCTCACGCCAGGAGACAGATGATATCACCTCTTTCCACCACTAACCTTGTCACTTGATCATGTTGTTGTCTGTTGAGTCTCTCCACCTTAAATGGAACATTTTGGCTTTTGGAATTGATTAGTGTTTTATGGGGACATATTCCAAGATCAGTCAATATTCAATTCCCAGTTAAACTTCAGACTACTGCCCTTACCCTCCATTGACCGAATCGACCACCTTTATCAAGGTTGCTGCATGGTGAGTGTCTATTTCCACCACTTCTTCCATTTTTATGTGTTGGTATTCCGTTAGGAAGCTTTTCTTTTCCCTCAACCATTCATTCAGCAAGTATATGAATATGCATGCATGGATTCCAATTTTATTCAGTGGATTGTAATCCATTCCTACTTGTTCTTGTTGAAGTGTTTCCTTGCCCCAGATGCGACCCTATCACACTGGCTCCTGTGTCCTTTTGGCACAACCCCATGTTCATTGAGCCTTTCCTCATTTCCTGACCTAAGATGATAACTCAAGGTCAACTTACATATTCTCTGTTTCAGCCGTGGAATCAGCCATTTTCTCAAGGATGTCTAGTTTCTGTTTATAAAGGATATTTAGAAACCAAGATTTAGGCAGTCAATTTATTAATTGGTACTGGGGTGCCATTGCCTTTAGGCTTACTCAGTGGACAGAGATAGGACACATACACTATACGTGTGTAAGTGTGTGTAAATGGATATATATACATACACACACACAGACATCTGTGACTATTTTTATATCTGTGTGTCTGTATATATTTATACACACACACACACACACACACACAATAATAAAAACAGAAGTTCACACCAATAGCTCAATTCCAATCCAACACCTTGGGGTTCTTCCTCAACTTCCTGTTTCAATGTTTATAAATATCTTCTCTGGCAATGAGCATTTTGGCTGGGACGATCCTCTGTGTATCTACCTATTTGCTCCATCTCCCGACCACACCAGCTGTCTCTTCTACTCGGCACACACCAGCTGTCTCTTCTACTCGGCAGCTCCACATCCCACACCTTTCCTGCCTGGTGTCTCTCCTCTCCCTGCCCCGAATCCTTGGTATTGGGCACCCCCCCCCGTCCGTGCTTCTGCATGGCTTCCTAAAGGCTGTCACCGCCCTGTGACATTAGTCGCTCGGCTGACTTCTCCATGCTGGGAGTGGAAGTGACAGCAGCGCTTTTTGGAGGTAAAAAATGAAAATGAACAAAACCCACCCTCGGTTGCATGGGCAGGAGTTCTCCGTTTTCCAGCGCCTAGCCCTGAATTTGCACAAAGGGGAGCACTTGGTCTTTTAAACAATAAGGGAAAGAGTGAGCGTAGCAAGTTACAGTTTTATTTAAGGTCCCCCCAAAGAGGCTTTCTACCCGTCGCTCAGAATTATAACGTGTGCCTGCTGTCAGCTCTGAGTTGTCACAGGGTCGCCCAGCAGGGGCGGATGCTGCTCTGTGACAAGCCAACATGCTTACCACCCACAAAGGGGTTAATCAGTAATAAGGAATATCAGCGGAAGCCTCCATTTGTGGAAGTGTCGGCTGTCCTTGGGTGGGCACAGCAGAGGAGGCCCCCAGCCATCCGCACCAGTCCTTGGCGTCTGTGAGGTCTCGGTGACAAGCCTGCTGACACCAATGTCGGGCTCTCCCCCAGCCCCTGCCTCACCCCTGCTGACTGGAGCTTCATGAGTTTTTCTCATCAGAGCCTTTGCCTGTCACCTTAGGGGAGAAATAGTGCAATAGTTCGTTTCACATTTTCAAGTCCAAGAAACAATCTGGCATTTGGAAAACCATCTGATAGACCTTCCTGGAAATTGTAGGACTTAAGCACATCTTGAGTGCACCAAACACCAGGCAGGTACCAGCTCTTTCGTTCTAGCTTGCTGTTTACTCACTGCCTCCCCCCTACCCCCCACCCAGCTGCATTCCCTAAACTCACCGAAAAGCATAGATTTTTAGCTCAGTGTAGATCAGATTGCATAAAGCTGGCCACTCTCGGGGTCTGCCTTCATCTCTGGCCATACACTCTCCACTTATCAGGGAACCTACTTAACCATCTCTGAAATAGTCTTCATTTGCAGGCTTGAGGAAACCAATGACCTAAAATAAGGAGGGCAAATCTGTTTCAATACAAATGCCAGCTCTGATTAATTATTAGCATTGGCTTTAGGGAGCTATAAGGTTAAACACTTTGACACCTCTTTGGGGCTTGATAGGAAAGAGTGTTATAATAGGTTAATGATGTCCACCATGAGCATGGAAGGGAGAAATGGGGTAAATGGATACCATGTTTGCCATCCCTATCCTAGGATTTAATTTTATGTAGCAGGAGATAGGTAAGATACTCTTGCCTAAGGGAGTTAGGAATTCCTTAATTTCAAAACTGTCTGATTGGTATTATGTCATGTCTGTTGTCCCTATTGATTTATTGATATTTTAACACATGTGTTCCCTGATTAATAACAAGAAAAGAGAGGGGGAAAATGAATATTTATTGAGCATCTATTAATTGTCAATTACTTATTTAGGAGTTTTATTAAATATATCTCACTATATATTTAAAGCAATTCTATAAAATCAGAATATTACTCCCCTTCTTAAAATAATCAATAAATTAAGCCTTAGGGATGTAAAATATTTGCCTAAACCATAATAGAAAATTTCAAAACCAAGGATGATACTTACTCTGATATCCTTGGGCAGTAGTTCAATCTTGGGAAATTATTAGAGTCTCCTGGGAAGACTTTTTTTTTTTTTTAAGATTTGTTTTATTTATTTGACAGAGCAAGAGAGCACAAGCAAGGGAGCAGGCAGAGGGAGAGGGAGAAACAGGCTTCCCGCTGAGCAGAGAGCCCAATGTGGGGCTCAATCCCAGGACCCTGGGATCATGACCTAAGCCAAAGTCAGATGCTTAACGAACTGAACCACCCAGGCACCCTAGATTTTTTAAATATTTGAAAATATTGATGACTGCATCTCATCCCAGATGAGTTACATCAGAATCTCTGAAGCAAGGGAAGCTCAGGCATAGGAATGGTAGAAAACATGTCCCAGGAGATTCGATTCTGCAGCCAGCGGGGAGAACTGCCGTGTAAAGAGTAGGAAGCAGGATAATTAACTTTTACAGAATTTACAGAATGCCCACTCTGAGCCCAGCTTCTTCTTTTTTCCCCAAACTCTAACTTAATTCTCATACAATTCCTTAAAGGCAGCATTGTTAACCCCATTTTCTCTATAAAGAAAACTGAGGCTCAGAAAATATAAGGAAATTGCCAAAAATCTCATAGTGTATGTGGAGTTGAAGGCAGATCTGTTTGCTTCCAAAGCACTTGTTCTTCCATTATGTTTTTGAATCCGGGATCTACCCTTAACCTTGGTGTTGAGCAAATCTGGATACCACCTCGTTTCCAAATTTGACTGCTACCTATCATTCCCTTCTTTGACTTGCTTCTCTAGCTCCAGCTGGAAGAAACATTCACAGTCTTAGGATAGTTTTCATGGGAGAGAAATGTAGGAGGCTAACCCTTTGGTTACCACCTTCTGTCCTGTAGGCTGTGGGCAGCTGAGGGTGAGGCAGAGCCAGGAGTCCTGCATGGTGACCTTGCCCCGGAAGGATCTCTGTGTCTAGGTCAGATAAGTTTGCAGTCCCCTCTTCCATCCTGAGGCAGTTCAAAGAGGGACAGAGGAGCTGTGGTCTGATCTCCTAATCCTTGAGTCTTGTGCACCTGCATTTCTGCTTTGGCTGTTGTGATGTCACACTGACTTTGGCTCCTTTGGTCAGAATCACGCGTCTCCCTGAGCTGACTAAATAAACCACTGGACCCTTAGATTGGAACAGACCTCCAGCTTGATCTAGTTCCAACTGTCTAGGGCAAAACTGTCCTCTATGGCACCGTTGTCAGGAATGAATGCAGATGTCATTTAAATGCTTCCCAGAGGGGCACCTGGGTGACTCATTCAGTTAAGTATATGACGTCGACTCAGGTCATGATCTCAGGGTCCCGGGATCCAGCCCTGCATTGGGCTTTCTGCTCAGTGGGGAGTCTGCCTCTCCCTCTGTATTGCCCCCACACTCATGTACTCTCTCCCTTTCTCTCTCCCTCTCAAATAAATAAATAAATAAATAAATAAAATCTTTTAAAAAAATGTTTCCCAGGGATGGAGCGGCTCTGTCTCCATCTTCAATGGCACACTATTAGGCAGCCCTGTAGCTCAGAAACTCTTTTAAAATTAAGCTTACATATTGCTTTCTATAATTTTCAGTCCCTCCGCTGACAGATTTTCCTCAGTCTTATCAAAGACTGATTTCTATCAAGCGGATCCATCGACCAAGTCATTTATGTGAATTGGGACAGCCTGAGCAAGGTTAGTTCCAGGCAAACATATCAATAGAGTCTCCAGAGGAGCCTATTTTCAATGTCCTTAGTCTTGCTGCTTTCCTTTAGGGGACAGT
This sequence comes from Meles meles, assembly GCF_922984935.1. Classification (NCBI taxonomy): domain Eukaryota; kingdom Metazoa; phylum Chordata; class Mammalia; order Carnivora; family Mustelidae; genus Meles; species Meles meles. The sequence continues at coordinate 32,080,281 of NC_060080.1, forward strand.
CCTGCTTTACCTTCCCTGGTCGAAGTTTTCTTCCTCCATCAGAATCCCTGCTGTCAGGAGGAGTCTGGAAATTCAGCCACCATTCGGTGTAAGTGATGGAGAAGGCATGACCGCCCCTTCCTAAGAGCATTTACTATTTATCAAGGATGAAGCCTTGAAAGGTTTGATGTAAAGGAACAAATTCAAAATGAACTGTAGTCATCAGGCCGTTCGAGGGATGGTGGGGGAAGGGAACAGAGCTTCCTGGAGCTTCTGATCTCACCTCATGTAGGGACACCCGACTCCGCAAGGTGAGCCTCCACCTTGGGGCTGCTCCGTGGTCCAGTGCTGCTCTCTGCTCTGTGAACACTGGTGGTCTCCAGGAAGTTGGAACCGAGCATGGGGACCTGTGCTATCTGAGATCTAAGCGCGACAGCAAGTGGCTGGTTTGCAGAACTTCAAGCCCTGTAGGATTTGAACGGCACCTTGGGTTTCACGGAGGATCTGTTTTACCTCTCTTCTCAATGATGGCACCTCCGACAGTGACTGCACCCCTCTCCCATGCCTGCAGCAAAAACAGGAGCCGGCAATCATCTGGAAGGAAGTTTTCTTCCAAACAAACGGCTATGTCTCTTGATGCAGGGCAGAGATGTTCCTTAGAAGGCTTTCTGTTCAAAACAGACGAGGTCCCAGCCTGCCTTCCTATCTGAGAGATGAGAATGTCAGCCTGCCGTGGTGGAGGTTACATGGAGGCTAGACTCCTTAGCCCTGAGGTACAGAAACAGGAGTGTGTGTTTTATTTATTATTTACCGAGAAACCTGTCCAAATACTGCATTTTAGGAACTGGCAGGAAACACCGATGAAAATATGAGCACCAAAGGCATTAAAGAGCCTTTGAAACCGGGACAGACTTTCATGAGAGCTCACCTGGAGTCTGCGGGCGTGGCAGTTTGTGTGCACTCACTCCACTCTCATCCTCACAAATCAATTTTTAAACTTGGTTTAGACTCCGGGAAGCAGTGAAATTGGGGATTTCAAATGAGCCTTTCAGTCCAGATGTGTCCATAATAGAAACCACTGGGCAGTGGGGCATAATTAACAATCTCTCCTTCACTGAGACCGCAGAATGGCATTAATTTTGCCAACTGGGCTTGACGTGAATTGGCTAGAATGTCTGAGTAGATTTCCAGCTGCTGCTCATGGAGCTCTGGCTTCCAGCTCTCTCTGCATTCCAAATAAAACGAGGCCTGAAATAGATGTGCGATACATGTTCAAAGCTATTTTTAATCAATGATCACTTAGTTCGCTGTGAAAGATTATCAGCAGGTCACAATCCATTTCGGATTTTGCTGTGTCCTGCAGAACTGATCTAAACACACAGTGACTTCAGCTTTTCCCCTGCGGTCCCTGTGCTTCCTCGGCTCTGGGCGTGAAGGGGGAGGAGGGCACTTGAGTGGACAGCGGGAGCACAGATGTGTTCACAGTTACAAGCACCACAGCTGGAGGGTCATCTACTTGGGCTAAGGCCCTGTTAGAGTTTGTCCCTGGTCCCACAAAGAAATTTTGTCCGGCAATCATAAGCCCAAGGACTCCATTCCCTGAACATTTACCCTGAAACTCCCCATGTTATTGTCCAACCAACCAATCAACTTCAATCCATAGGAGACTTTAGAGAGAAAGCTTTATTTCTCATTTGCTAACCCCTGTCTAGCTGTGGAGGTGCTGTGAGCGGTGCCCATTTCCTTTAGACAGTATCTTCCTGGAGGCTTGAGGCTTCTGTACGGATTGCTGCCAATACCATCCACTAGCTGTTGTGGTTGTTGTTTAAATAATAGCACCTTCCATTTATTTAGCATGCTTACTGTTTGCAAGCAAAGCTATAATCTCATTTGCAAAAGGCATTTACATAGTATGAATACTCAAATACTTATAATTGCGTATTAATTTTGTTTAACAGAATATGTTCAATATTGTTTTCCCCTCTACTATTTCTTTCTTTTCTCTTTCTATAATGTGTTTTCCTTTTGGATCCAGCTCTTTCGACATTTTTTTTACACCCGCGTTGGCAACTGTATTTCAGTGTATCCCTAGGACCATTAGTCTTAGTGCTTTATCTTACTACTTAAAAAAAAACAACAACAAACTCTATCTTTTACTCATAATATTCATTTTTCCCTCATTTTCCATCTTCTCCAAATATTAATTTGTAGTTTCCCAAAACATTGCCATGGTTTATTTAGAGTTTAGATGTGACTAGGTCTTTTTTCATATTAGGTCTCTTAGGTACGTTTCTTTTCTATTGTTTTTGCTGATAGATGTATTTATTTATTTGAGAGAGAGAAAAAGAGAGAGAGAGAGCAAGCAGGTGGGAAGGGCAGGGAGATAGAGAAAATCTTCAGCAGACTCCCTGCTGAGTGCTGAGCCCAATGTCAGACTCCGACTCATGGCCTCGAGATCACAACCTGAACTGAAATCAATGCGTAACTGACCTTGCTATCCAAGAGGCCCCCTTTTCTGTTCTTGAATTTTATTTTATTTTTTTAAGATTTTATTTATTTGACAGACAGAGATCACAAGTAGGCAGTGAGGCAGACAGAGAGAGAGAGGAGGAAGCAGGCTCCCTGCTGAGCAGAGAACCCGATGTGGGGCTTAATACCAGGACCCTGGGATCATGACCTGAGCCGAAGGCAGAAGCTTTAACCCACTGCGCCACCCAGGTGCCCCTGTTCTTGAATTTTATAGGGATTCATCTGTCCATCTATCAAGAATGTCTGAGTGTTATGTACAAAGGAAGTGGGTAGGATCCTGGAAGTGAACCTGGATTTCAAAAATGCTTTAAAAAAGCCACAGCCTCCTACTATCTCAGTTGCCTGGGACTGTTCTGGTTTTAGCACTGAATATGCCAAATTCTGGGAAAATGGACAGTTCTGGGAAACTGTGATGATTGATCGCCCTAGCTCCTGAGTTGACCTCCATCAGAAAAGGAGAAAATGCGACTGACCAAGAAGACAGAGATTTGATGCCTCCAGTGCCTTTCTGTGCCTCAGTTTCCTCATCTGTCAATTTGAAGTCATTAGTTATAGTGAGGACCAACTCAGTTATAGCTGCTGAAGAGCTTAGAACGTGCCTGGTACTTTGTCAGGGTTTGCTGAATTTTGGCTATTATTGTACTGTTCGTCTTCCTCCACCAGAATAAAGACTGTGTGAGAGCAAGGTTTGTGCTGAAGGTCTTCCATTCGCTCCTTCAGGCCCATGCTCTGCCTTCTCCATCCTATACACTAACCCAGCAGACTGGGTCTCTGTCAGTCGTGCTTGCCTGTGGTAACAGGTTGGGCTTTGCTAGCGGGGAACACCAGCAGGAGATTGGACTGGTGGGGTGTGAGTTGGGGAATTTATTCCTCTGGTTCCCTCTCTGGATGAAGGTTCACAACAGGATGGCTGTTGGCCTTGACTGAAACTCACAAGCCTGTCAGGTGGCCTCTCCATGCTCTCTCTCCAGGCTCCACTAGCTACTTCTTCCCTTTTCCCCTTCAGCCCCAATGGAGTCCACTGTGACCATCCCTTGCGGTTTCTCTACACCCTGCCTACACCTTCTTAAATCAGCCCTGTGTTAAAGTCCCCTCAAATTACGTAATGTGAACATGTTGTCTGATTTCCACTAGGTCCTTGATTTTAGAGGGCCCTGGTTTGTTCACTGTTCTACCCCAGAGTCCTGGCAGAAAGTAGAAACTTAACAAAATTCTGTGGTGTGAATGGAGTCAGTGAATGAGCACCACAACAAGTGACTTCTGAAAGATGAGAAGGGGTTAGCCTGTACAGTAAGGTGAAGAAAAGTGTCCAAGAAAGAGACAGAATAGAAAGGCTTGGCAGAGACAGAAAGCAGCATTTTCAGTAGCTGAAAAACATGAATTATGGCTGGATCGTGAGGTTGTGAATGAGAACTGAGGCTGAAGAGGAAAGAAGGGGCAGGTTCTAGCAGACCTTCTTTTTGTTAAGGGCTCAGGCTTCTCCTGAGGGCAATGAGGAGGTAGGAAGGGAAGAAAGTTCTATGACTGTAGGTGTAATTTTTTTTTTAACAAAAATTACAAACAGCTGGTATGAATCTTTTCTAGAAGCCCATTGTCTTTATCATAAGAGTATTAAAGCAAATCTGAAAAGTACAGAAAAGTACAAAGACTAATCTATGTCACCTGAAGTTCTAAAACCCAGCGATAGTCTCTGTGTGGTTTATAGAATAGCGACCATCACAACAGCTGTCTTTGATTTAGTGCCTACCAGGGGCCAGACACTTTGTAGGTGCTTTACATGTAATGACCTGTTTAGTCCTCATGGCAAACCCATGGGCCAGATGGAAGATGACATGTAAAGGATTAGAGCCATTAGGTATTAACATTTAAAATACAGAAATTCTTCAGGGGCTCCTGGATGGCACAGTGGGTTAAGCCTCCAACTCTTGGTTTCTACTCTGGTGGTCATCTCCGGGTCTTGAGATCAAGACCCACGTCTGGCTCCTCTGAGCTCAGCAGAAAGTCTGCTTAAGACTCTCTCTCCCTGTCCCCCTACATCATCCCTCTCTAAATAAATAAATAAATCTTTAAAAATAATAATATATAGAACTTCTTTAGATTTCTCATCAACAAGCATGATTGTCATATTCTCTAGGACTATCTTTGAGGAAGGGCAAAGCTTTTAGTTAGTAGTCTTCCCAGCTCTGGGAATGGTTTAGACACTGGTAATAAA